>NC_134858.1:9640849-10840849 GCF_049852395.1 Peromyscus maniculatus bairdii | reverse complement strand
TTTTGATTTGTGGGTAGGGGTGATACAGGAAGCAAAAAATAGAAAGAACTTTCAATTCTCCAGGAATCAAGCAACCAGTGATGATTACACATGCTTAGTTCTAAAATGTTTTGAATGCATTTTAGAGTGGGTAGTTTTGAGCTTTTATGCAAAATTATGATTTTTTAAAGATTTATTTATTTTTATTTTGTGTGTATGAGTGTTTGTCTGCATGTATGCCTGGTGCACTCAGAGACCAGAAGAAGGCATCAGATACCCTGGAACTGGAGTTACAGATGGATGTGAGCCTATGTGTGGGTGCTAGGAACTAAGTCTTTGCAACAGCAGCCAGTGCTAACCACTAAGTCATTTAATACTATATCTTGCCTTTTGCTTCCAATCTCGCAGCACATGCTTCCACATCACAAATTCCTCAGAATTGCAGGTGCTTTTTAAAGGCTTTGAGATGTTTGAGGAATATATTATCATTTACTTCACATCTTAAACTTTTGTTCAAGCCCCTGTTGTTATAAACACTGTCACTATGATCTTCACTGGGCCTAAAGGTGAGCAGAAAGTCCTCAAGGCCTTGGGCTGGGTCCTCCATCAAAACCACAGTAATTCCTCAAGGAATTTACAGTCTACTTTGGGAAAGAAAAACATAGTCCTTAACTCAGTGTTCTTTTGTCCTTTGGACTAGCAAAGTGACTATCATCTATCTATCTATCTATCTATCTATCTATCTATCTATCTATCATCTATCTATCATCTATCTATATGTGTATGTATACATCTATGTGTGTATAGATTATACTGTTGAACTATAAAAGCATCTTGTATAAGAAGAAGAAAAGATACAGCTATAGATTATAATTGATATATAGCACATATTGTAAGTAAATTGGTTGCAACTCTGTGGGTTTGGTCCCAGGTTTTGGCACCAACAATGTAAGTAAATTTGCTGCAACAACTCTGGGGAAAGGTGTCCTGACTACCTGGGGAGTCAGGAAACTCCTTGAGCTGCTTAGGACAGCTCTGATGGCTGAAGCTGTAGAGGACAGTTCAGCCCTGGAGGGCCAGGTATCCCGGACACCATGAGCTGCTCAGAACAACAGCTCTGCCCTGAAGGTGTCCTGTAAAACCCGGAGCTGTTTAGCACAGCTCTGACAGCTGGAACTGCAAAGAAGCAGCCCAACCATGGAAGGGAAATTTTTTCTGACTTCTTGGGAAAGTCAGGCCTGGAACTGCTTCAGCAGGGAAGGGTATCCTGACTGTTTGGAAAAGTCAGGGTATACCTGGTGTGATGGGGGATGGTCTCCCCACAGGATATAGCAATACTGCTCCTCTCCTGGAGAGCCGCTACAGCGGAGCTTTGCTCAGCCCCCACTTAAGGGGGCTTCCTAGCAGAGCTCTGCTTTCTCCAGCCTAAGATGTTGCTTCTTTTGCTTCACTCTGCAAAAGGGGAAACTCCTCAGGAAATGTAGCCATCTCCTCAGGCTCTGGAGAAAAGTGTTACTTTTTCAGCTCTCTCTTGCTCTGTCCACTGAGGGAGTCTCAGCACGGATCTTCTCCATGCTAGTGAATGAAGATCTTCACACCCAAAACTCTTTTGAGAAAGAAATTTATTTGGGAAGGAGTAGTCCAGGAGAGTAGCTGTCTCTACCAGGGTGGAGAGAACAGCCTTTTTGTAACTGACCAGGCAGGGCAGTTTACATAGGATGTCTTGTGGGTGGAGTCAACCAGGGGTTGACCTGGGGCCCAGGATTCTAGGTCTTGCTCTGTGCTTGGTTGTTTTTACAAGTCAGTTGGCCAGGGGCAGAGATGGATCTGATCTGACTGAGCCAAACTGTGTTTCTTTCTGCCCTGATCTGAGCCATCTTTCCCTAGTTCTGGGCTCCAGGGTCAGGGTGGGTTTCTTTAGCCAGCCCCTTTTCCCTACACATATATTGGTTGGCTTGTAAGCATAGTGGAGAGATTAATTCAAAGATCAGTTAATCTAAAAGTGGAAGAAAGTAAAAAAAGAATACCACGGGGTAAGAGTTGGAAGGACCCATGCTTGGTCATTTGGGTTTAATCTCAGCCACTGAAAAAAGAAAAGGAAAGTCAGTCCTGAAGAGATGGCAAGCTGATACAGTGAGCTCTGAATGAGCATGAGGACCTGAATTTGACCCCCAAACCCACATTAAAGAGGCCAGGTGTGGCAGCTTGGGCTTGTAGTCCCAGAGCAAGAAAGATGCAGAGAGACAAATTCCTGAGGCTTCATGGCCAGTCAGCCTAGCTTGATCAGTGAACTCCAGGTTAATGAGAAGTGTTGTCTCAAAAAACAAGATTGGCTGGAGGGTTGCCCAGTGGTCAGAGCACTGGCTGCTCTTCCAGAGAACCCAGCCTCTCTTCCTAGCACCCATAAAATGGGCAGCTTCTAGCTCCCTGTAAATCCAGCTCTAGGAGCTCTGACGGGAGATCTGATGCCTCTTTTTGGCCTTTGTGTACATCTGCAAACACCTGCATATACCCCCTCACAAAACACATAACAAATAATCATTTTTTTTTTGTTTAAGTTTTTAAAACCCAAACCAACAACAAACAAAACCAAGGCTTGGAAGAGGAACAACAAAACCAACTTTTGTTAGAAAAAGTGCCGTAATGAAACCTCATTCTTCCTAAGTTAATAGTTTGTTTTTAAAGGCAGGTGACTTTGGAAGAGTGGCACTCAATATTGTCCTCTGACATCACATGCATGTGAATGTATGTGCATACCTCCCCACGTGTACCTGCATGCATAGTCATACATACATTGAGAAGAATCATCCTGATGGGTAATATTTCCCTGGAGCTTTGGTAAGTGATTCAGGTACTGTGAACAGGGATTCATCTCAGCGCTGCCTTCTTCTTTCAGATTGATGACCCTGACAGCAACCTTGAGGAGGTGATTGAAGAGGCTGACGCTGTCACTTCCGTGAATAATCTGGGAAGCAAGCAAGCCTTGAATGCAGACTACCTTGACTCTAACTATGAAATCGGACAGCTGTACCCAATCCTCCTTAGTGGTGACCTCCAGGCACCCACATTCCCACTCACAAATTCAGTTCCAATGACCCAGTCTTTCCGGGAACGATGGCATATGAATCTCAACAGCCTCATGGACCGAGCCTTGATTCCACACTGTGGAGATGGCAAAGACCTGTATATCCTCACAGGCGCTGTCCCCTCAGACCACAGAGTTAAGGGCAAAGTGACTGTCCCAGAATTTGTTTGGCTGGCAGCCTGCTGTGACGTTCCTGGAGGAGGCTGGGCCATGGGCTTCACCAAGCACACGCAGGGTGGTGACGTCATAGAAGATGTGCTGGTAAGAGACCTTGAGAAGCTGCTTCCTCATAAGCCTCAGCTCTTCCGGGACAACTGTGGAGAGACAGAGCAAGATACCGAGAAGATGAAGAAGATTCTGGAAGTGGTCAACCAAGTCCAAGATGAGGAGCGGTCTCTACAGTCTCAAGAGAGCATGAGCCCCTTTGCCAGCACCCAAAGCCAGCAGTCTGTCCCGCTGTCCCCAGAAGCACCAGAAGGAGGCGGCAGCTTTCTGGGCAAAGTCCTTGGTTTCCTTTTGACCCCATTCATCAAACTTTTCCGGTTAATTTATTACATCGTGATAGCAGTCTTAAGGAATGTAGTCCATCTCCTTTGGTTTGTTGCCAAGCAGGTGATAAATGGCATCGAGAGTTGCCTATACCGTCTGGGCGCAGCCACCATCTCATACCTTGTAACCATCGGACAAGAGTTGGTGGGCATTCCCTGGAAAGTGCTCAAGGTCGTGGGCAAGGTCATCAGGGCCTTTCTCCGGATCCTCTGCTGTCTGGTGAAGGCTGTCTGTCGGGCTCTGAGCATCCCTCTCCGAGTCCTGGTGGACGTAGCCACCTTCCCAGTGTACACCGTGGGGGCCATCCCCGTTGTGTGCAAGGACATTGCTGTGGGCCTGGGTGGCGCGCTCTCACTGCTCTTTGACACTGCTTTTGGCACCATGGGTGGCCTGCTGCAGGTTGTTTTCAGTGTCTTTAAGCGGATTGGCTACAAGGGTCCTTTTGACAATTCTGGGGAGTTGTAGAACTCAGAAACCTAGTAGGGTCCTTTGTGGTGGATTTCATTATTTTCAATAGAGAGCTAGACTGTTCTGTTTTCACAGCGGGGGTCTGTCCTCTGTCAGCTCTTGTGTCATGTTGCCTGGGGTGGGTTGTCTTTTTCTGCAAAGGAGTTTGGCACAATTTAGACCTGATCTAAGAGAAATGTTCAGGGTAGGTTCGGAGTCAGGGTCCACTGTGCACCTATAGTTATACATGCAAGCTTCCATGGGTGCATTGACTTCAGCACTGTGCTCTGACTCCTAGTGAAACACCTGGACCAACCCTGGCTTGTTATGAAAGGTAAAAATAGGAAAGGAGAGGTTAAAGGTCAGGAGAAGTGGAGAAAGAATCTTGTGCCTCCCATTAATCTGAGAGATTTAAGGCAAAAGATCTGAATATTGTTGTCCAGTCTCTTAGCATTTCTTTCTCTTCCTCTCCGACCCAGCCAACCCCGGGGATGTGCTGGTGACTGCTCTGTTGAAATCCCTCCCTACAGAGGCAGCATCTGCCACAATGTCTTCCTGGTATCAAGGGCTTGTTTGAGTTTCATTTCTCCCAAAGCTGAATTCTGATTAGGGTGAGTCAGGTCCCTCCAGGTGTAAAGGGAGTGGGAAGGAGACAACAGTGAGTAGGTGCTCTGTGTCCAAGGACATTCCTAGGGAGACTTTGATTGACTTATATTAAATCTCTGATTGACAATGTTAAACACAAAAGATTTGCATGTTAATCTAATATGAAGCTTCATATTTTGTGACGTCTAATGCATCAAGTGAGTACTTGATACCATAAAGCACTCTGACTTCTCTCCTGAAATGATTGTTATAACTATCTAGGTAATAGACAAAATGAAAAATATTCTAGCCATCTCGGGCAGAAATAGATATATGTACATATTTAAGAATCATTATCTCTTAGAACATTATTTTTATAGTATATTTGAGGCTAAAAAATGTCTTTCATTAATGCAAGTTAAATTTGAGAGCTTATTCCTGATTTTGATCAATCACTTGTAATTTTAAATCTTGCACTAAATGTGATAACAAAGGGAACCAAACTTGCTTTGTGGGAACCAAACATTCCCACAGTGGGAATGGATTGTCTAGTATTTTTTCTGAGTGTTCCAAAGAGTTATTGTGAAGGAGAAAAGGGCCAAGTGTGGACTTAACTTGGGGACATCCCGGTTGGTGGGAAGTTAGTTGTAAAGACTAGGAGTCTAGAAAGAAATCAAAGAGGGAACAGTACATCAGCTGTCCCCAGAGCTGGCGCATGAGAGCCCGAATTTAGCAAGAATTAAGTTTTGCAGAAGATGATTTGAACTGCACCCGAGAAGAGTAGCAGCCTGCAAACTTCCATTTGGCTATGATCTGGAGTCTGGACTGCAGACCTCACTTGGGTAGATGCACAACTTTTATCAAGACTCATAGTAGTATTTGTCAGGGTTTCTCTGTGTAAATGGGAGTGTGAGGGCTTGTGTTGGCACTGATGGGTCAAAAGAGGGACTCTCAGAAGTTGCCAGAGAAGCAGTCTGGCCAATCCCCCATTTGTTTAGGTCCCAGAGGCACAAGGAGGCTGTAGGCTTGATTTTGTTTGTGGGGCTAGCAGGAAGCAGGTTGCTATGAGCTAAGACACTCTATCACACTGGGTGTGCCTCCCTGAGTGTAATTAGGATTTTATCACCTATCAAATACTCCAGGCTCTGTATCATCAACTGGATTTGACATGGTTAATGAAATGCCAGGTATCCACGAGAGACTGCATCTCATGTGGCTCTCTTTCCCTCTCAGTGAATATTTGCATTCTTAGAGGCCCTAGTAGGGCACCCATGGCACCTGAACCCCTTTTAGGGAACCACTTGGAAATGCCCCCTTCCTGTATTCAGATGTCTGATTATTTATCTTTGTGTGGCTTTTTTTTTTTAAATGGGAAAGGAGAATAAGACAAAAATACATCCTTCAGGTTAGAGGGCTGAGACCCTTCACTCTGGAGTTTCTTATTGGCAGGGTCTCTGAGTCACTGGAACCAGCTGCATGTGGCTTTGAAGTCCTACCAGGTCTCGGGGCTGCTGGTCCATTGCCAGCAGGCTGCTTGGGGCTCTGAGATGGGAGTTTAGGCAGCTGAGCCCTGTCATCAGCTTGGAGATTTTGCTGTGGCTTCACTCCATTCTCAGGCTCTTGGAGATGCTGGCCAATGCTGTCATTCATGGAGCTGTTTTTCTAGTCTGTGTCAGCCATGTTCTTGGGTACACCCTCTGCCTTTTTGTGCCTTTTCTGCCTAAGGCAAACTGGGGATTGGAAGGAACCGACTGAAGCATCCGTGGTCTTCATTCATCCATCTATCTAGCAAACATGTATTCGGGCATCAAGGTTGCAGAGATGGAAAAAGCTCCATCCCTAGGAGTTTCCAGTATGGTGGGAAGAAGAGGTGGTGCAATCCATGCTGTGATGTGTCCTAACAAGCACCGCACCGAGGGTATCTGCCCTGCCCCCTCTAGCACAGGAAGAAGACCTGTGGGGAATGAAGGACGATGTTCCAGAGGGTTTGGCCGTATCAAGCTATGTACAATGCTATGTACCTTGTAGATGCTCAATAAAGTCGTTGTTGACAACTCAGTGGTTCTTTAAGGTTTATGGAGGGGCATCTGAGTGCTTGGCATGAGGTTTGGGGCTCTCTGGGATTACTTCCCCTTCCCTTTCTTCCTTTTCTCTGGGAGGCTGGAGAGTAAACCAAGCCAATGCTAGGAGAGTGCCCTACTACTGAGCTACACACTACGCTCGTTTTCTTCTCTTTCTGTATCTGTGTGTGCGGAGGCCAGAGTTGAGGCCAGGTGCCTTCCTCTCGCTCTTCCGCCTTGTTTTATTGAGTCAGGGTCTCTCCCTGAACCTGGAGCTCACCAACCAGCTACCTCTTCAGTGAGCTCTGGGGCCCTGCTTGTCTCTGCCTCCCTAGCTCTGACGTCACAGATGTGTGGGGTGCAGGGGATCTGAACTCAAGTCCTCAAGCTTATGCAGCAAGTGCTCTGCCATCTTCCCAGGCCCTTTATTTTCTTCTTGATTCATATCAACTCAAGCAATTTTCAGTTTGCTTTTGTTCATTAAGATTTTTTGAATTATATGTGAGAAATTAGAAGCTCAGATGAGTGAAACAGGGCTTAGAACTTATATTTTTATCCTTCATTAGTACGTACCCAAGGCCTATTTGCTTCATAGACTCTGGATCACATAGAAAATTATAGAAATGCTCCTATTTGTTTATGCATCAGGAAACTCACACAGTTCAGAAAAGGCAGCCTGTGGAGAGAGAGAGAGAGGTGGTCCTCTGTGGCCTGTGGTGAGGCACCTTAGAGTGAAAGGGTAGAACTTCATGTGTGTCATGTGTTGAGTGCCCTGTCTATTTAACACATCACACATGTTTTACACAGTGCTGCACTCTAAGCATGTAGTGGGGCTCTTGGCCTCTCCTGTGAGTTCTCAGAGTTCTCATTGGCTGTCTATGTTGGTATTTCCCCAGGGTCATGGTGTGATGTCAAAAGGACACAATGCAAACAACTAAGCACTCATGACCACCTGTGTGTCCAGGGTTGCAATTTGAGATGCTCCCTGGAGGTGAGGAGGTCACTCCTGGAGGCCAATATTGCTCTGTAGTTCAGATGACAAAGTCCGAGTCCTGGCTTACTAACATCCATGCATAAGTTACCTACCTCTGCTTCTCATCTGAAAGACAGGGCTGAGTATTCAGCTGGCCAGGTTACCACGAACACTTTAGATCAACTAGATAATGAACACAGAGTGTCTGTCACTGTGCACACTGTTCAGCAAGTGTTAGCTGTGCTGCTGCTGTTGGCATTGTGCCCACACATCCTGGGTGAACTTGCCTGGGAGTTTCCATACAGATCATGATGTTTCTAGATCAAAGCCTGAAAGAGTCAAAGTATAGGACAGGAGTCAATGTCATGAATGAAGGTGGAAAGTCAGAGTACAGGACAGGAGTCAATGTCATGAATGAAAGCGAAGGAAACCAGAATGCCTCATTGGTGTCCATGAATCTGAAAGACTGGGTGGATGTCTGTAAACAGGATTATAAGAAAACAGAAACCTGCCGGGCGGTGGTGGCGCACGCCTTTAATCCCAGCACTCGGGAGGCAGAGCCAGGCGGATCTCTGTGAGTTCGAGGCCAGCCTGGGCTACCAAGTGAGTTCCAGGAAAGGCACAAAGCTACACAGAGAAACCCTGTCTCGAAAAACAAACAAAAAAAAAAAAAAAAAAAAAAAAAAAAAAAGAAAACAGAAACCTGTGTTTGCAGTGCTTTTTAGGAAGGGAGACACGAGGCTTTCTTGTCTCTGTCTCATGGGACCCAGTGTTTCATGACAGATGTGGCCTCTCCAGACTTTTACTTAGGTGAGAGGGAACCACGCAGGTGACAACATCTTGGCTGCCAGGAAGTGGTGGGTCCTCACTGTGAACAGCCATTCTGTATTTGTCGGCCTCTTAGATAAGGCATTATGAATTCATTCACAGAAGGCTACTTGGCCTGGGGAAATGAGACGGCAGACTTCCTGGACCTCCACAGCTGAGCTCAGATTGTCAGACTTGGTGGCAAGTGCCCTTATCCCTCTGAGCCACCTCTCTGGCTCCAAGTCTTTATTCATAAAACCCAATGCATTTTGCCTCTGCTATGGAATATCTCACAAACCCAAGACCCGTTTGCTCTTCTGGGTAAGTCAGCTGAATCCCTGGGATAATAGACATTGACATAAAAGATACACGTGAGTCACTTAACAGTAAGAGCTGAGTGGGAAACAGGTGAGACGCTATAGAATAGCCACAGGTGAGACTCTAGACTGCAGAAGGTGCCTCGTGCCTGGCAGCTGGCGAAGCCTGGGCCAGCCCAGGCTGTTCTCAGCACCAGACAGTACTCCTGATGGTACTCCTGGAGGCTGCAAGCTAGAGCATGGTCTCCTGAACGTATTTGCAGATTGTGGCCCCCAGGTATCTACTGTTCACTGCATCCAGAAGTGAAGCGGGGTGGGAGCATGCCACCCGGTCCCCAGAGATTGAGTTTCCCGGTGAGCACTGCCTTTGGCAGGGATTGCTGCTGCTGTATTTGTAAGCAAGAAGAGAGTGGGAAGCAGCAGGACTCTGCAGCCACACTATTACCATTTTCTTCTTCTTCTTGGATTTGTGAGTTACTGGAGCAGTTAACCTGAAGGCATTTAAGAAACTGCTCATGCTCCTTGTTTCCAGTTAGCACCCTAGCAGCCTGCCGCACTCTGGGAAATCTCACCACTTCTCTTTTCCTGTATGTTACCAAAGCAAACAGTCTGAGGAGAGCCAACACGGTGTGTCCAGATTATCAGTGACTTTATGAAATCTTCCCCCAAGCTGGAAACAGTTTCCCCACACAAGGAGATATCTGTTCAGTAGGTAAGAGGTGTTCTGGGATACTTTCCTGAGAGTTGGCAGGTGCCTACCTTAGGCCAGCCTCCCATGAACCCAGAGCCTTTCTGACTTAAGGAAAGCCCTTGATTATGAGTGCCGGGAACAAATTGAGAGGCCTCCTAAGACCAGGACATTTGTCTCTAAATGTGAGTGTAAGAACCTTCTAGGCTGGGTACACCCAAGAGAAACAAGGTTGGAAATACATTGCACTCACACCCAATGATGTTGGTACCTGCTGCACAGCTGGCCTTCTGGGGTGTGGGAGGGCCTCCTTGACATGTGATGTTTGCTGATTTCTGTGGGTTTTCACTGCTGGTGTGATCCTCCGAAAGCAGCCTTGGGCAGAGCTGGTCACACCCCTGCTCCCACTTCCACCCCACCCTGTCCTGTGCTTCCAAGCTGACTCCTCACACCACTGTGCTATATTCCAGTTGTGAGCATAAGATATACAGACCAAGATCTGTAGACAAGGCCCATCAGAAAAAGAGCTGAAAAGCCACAGCGAGGCCAAGACATGCTGTGCAGGACAGAGGAAGTCTAGGGAATTTGCTTTGAATATTTATAGATTTGCATCCAGTTATCTTAGCCCAATGCCACTGAGTCATGATTTAGCCCACACCTCTCTCCTAGTCTGCTTCAGCCACTCCCTGTCTGGATCCCCTGCTGCTCTGCCTCTGTGGAGTGAATCCACTAAGCAGACTCCAAACCTCCTTGAGGGCGCTTTACTGTGGCAAAAGGGAAAGGAGTGATTCCAATGGTGTTTCAGCTTTATGCATGACGAGGGGATGCATGTACTCAGGTGCCAATGCTGTGTTGGTCTGTGGTCAATTCTGCTTCTCAAGTTAAAAGAAGGAAATGTCATCAGGTTAACCGGTTCTGTGTTCGGTGTGAGTCTTCCTCCGATCAGCCCCAGTTCTTCCAGGACCTCATTAGAGCCCACATTTGGTTTCTCAGATCTGGAGAAAACTGTCAGAACCAACACTCCACAGTCAGCCACACTCACTCTGGCTGAGACGCCCTCCTCTAAGTTAGGGCCCAGAAGCCATGTTAGGTGGGAATTATGCTATGATCTCTGAAGATAACAAATCTTCTCTTAGACAATTCCAGAAGGTTCCTGATATGATGACTGGCAGCCGGGGGTCACTGAGCACTGGTGAGTAAAGCCTGTGCCTGTTGGGTTTGTTTGCTCCTTAGTGACGTCATTGGGCTTTGCCCAAGGCCGCACAGGATGTTAATGAACTTGTCTTGATGCATCAACCCCACTCCAGTACGCACACTGCAGTATGCACACTTAAAGCCACCTCAGCTTTCTCTCATATATTTCACCCCCAGATAAAGAGGCCATGATGGACCGAAGTTCACCTTGGTGAACTGATGGACTTGTTGGAGTTACTTGCAGGGATGTGGGTGAGGGGCTACCTCCAGGAGCAGGACTGACTCAAAAGCATCTATACTGCTGGAAAGACGTCACATTTGATAAACAACAGTGTGGGTTCATAGCAAATGCAAGATCATAAAAAGAAAGGGAAAGACCCCGGACAATATTGTTTCAAAGATAAGCTATTGGATCCTGGACCAAGTCTAGATGGGGATGAAGGAATAAATGCAAACTCTGGTTCTTGGGTTATAGGACAGTGATGTAGAGAAATCTGGAGATGCACGCAGAGCCTCCCCTCTTCTAAGGGGTCCATTAGGAACAGACTAGGTCACCATGTATGCTATTGTGTTTATGCTGAGCATGAGAGAGTCGAACCCCTAACCAGGCTGTGAAAGTGAGGCTGATGGCCAAGGAGTCCCACACACCCATCGCCTTTAAGGGGCCGAGCAGAGGCTGAAGTGAGCTTTAGTCATGCTGTAAGAGTTCCTCCACTTCTGCTTTAAGAAGGAGAAGCCATCTGCAGACACAGGGTTCTACTCTCACCAAGGCGTGGCTTTCCCCTTTGGCTAGTGCCCTCATGAACTAGCCACATTCCTGCAGGGACCCTTATGTCCTGAGCCTCCCGGCCAACTCTGTTGCTCCTGCAACCCCTTGATGCTAGTCCTGGCAATCTGGAATCCACCTCTAACTAGGATCTCCTTCCACCCTCTGAGGAATATCCTGTATGCTCCTATTCATACACGTGCTCAGCTCTCCAATCACCCACCACTGCCCCAGACTACAGAAGTCCCTGTCTATCTTCTGGGGTTTGTCCTACAGCTTCTGGAATTGTCTGCACTCCATCCTTCCTGCCCCAAAGCACACACTCATTAACATCTCCCCAAGAGTTCCAGGCATTTCTAAGGCATCATTCCCCTCTAAATTCTTAGTCCCCTCCCGTACATTCCAAAGGAAATACTCTACACTTTCCCTACAAGGCTTTCTTTATAATCGTAACTTTCCTGTCCTTTCCTGCCTAGAAAAGGATTGGTGATATTGTATAGGACAAGGTACCCTTTGAAGATGATTAAACAGATTGAGTCCCCCTTACAATACAAATACATTGTTAATTACAAAAATTGCGGTAAGCTGGTTAAGAGAGCGGCTCCATTTTGTGCAAACTGTAATTGCAGGCATTCCAAGAGATGTTAATCAAACCCTTACCAGGTTTTAGGCAAAACTTACCAACAGAGAGGGTAGAGGAGAAGACATCTGATTTGTGATTAGAGAGAATCAACTACGCAAGGAAGCGAGCTTTCTGCTGCTTGTGTGGATTGGTGCTCCTCCCAAAACCCTGAGAGTGGTTCCAGGTCACTCAGGGAGGTGATGAAGGAATCTGCTCAAAACGAAAAACCCACACACTAAAACCAAACCAAACCAAAGCACCAAATCCAAAATATGGCACAGAATTTACGACTGTCATTTAAAATAAAAAGTTCTAATCTAGTGCTTAAGAAAACACGGTGTTGTTCCTGAGGCCCTGGGTTAGAGTTCCCGCATGGACATGGGCTGTTTAGCCTGTCCTTGATTTCAGTTCAAGGGATCTGGCGCCCTCTTCTGGCCTCCATGGGCACTGCACACATATGGTGCTCCATCCATGTATGCAAAACTCTCCTACATGTTAAATAAAACACAAAATTTTCAACCCCTGTGATTGTATGTACCGCCTGCGAGACGTTTTTAAAGATAATTTTAAGAATCCATAAAACTCAGCTCTCTGTGGAGAACTGATAGCCCCGCAAACTCAGCAGCTGTTGCTGGTGGGGCTCTGGTGACCCCAGCGTGAACTCATGAGGGTTTTGTAATAACTGGCTTCCCCTGCCTCTGAGATCACCAGCCTGTTAAAAACATGGTGTCAGCGGGAAACCCAAGGGGGCTGCTGTTGATTTTCCCTGATGTTGTTTTTGAAACAGACTTGACCCCAAAGAATCATTGCTGGTGTTTTTCTGAATTTCACACGATAGGGTAATTTTTCTTTTTCTTTTCAGTTTTGTCTTGTTTTGGTTGTTCTGGGAGCTAGGGGCTTAATGATGAGTTAACAAACAAGACCTAAGCAATAGCCTGAAAGACCTCTGCTGGCCCAGTTCCAGAGTTAGGCAGGCCCTCCCTCCTGCTCTCCCCTCTGCCCTCCCCTCTGCCCTCCCCTCTGCCCTCCCCTCTGCCCTCCCCTCTGCCCTCCCCTCTGCCCTCCCCTCTGCCCTCCCTTCCTTCCTTGAAGAGATCAGTAGGGACAGTGACGTGTGTGCAAGAGTCCAACTTCAGGATCTGGATCAAGGAGCCAGGGCACCCGAGAACTGCCACTCGGAATCACATGGTGGTGCCCAGAAAACCCAGAAGCAGGCTCCAGAGCTCGGGTACCCGAGCTCATGTAAGCGGTGTGCAGTGAGGGCGGCCTTAGAGGGAATACCTGCCTCCTCCTGCTGTCACTGTACATATGAAACCCTGTAGAGACGCCCACGTGTTTGCCTCTGACATGGCCATTGCTGCTCTTCCTGGAGTAGATAGGGCTTAAAACTATTATTGGATTATGAAACTATGAAACTATGAAAATCTATGACCACACAGAAAGCTTGTCTGGGACAGATGCCCACTAACCATGGACTAGGAGGTGCTGACTGTGTCCAGGACTTGGAGCTTGTAGGCAGATTGCATTTTAAAAGGTTAGTAATCGCTGACAGAATTAATCCATTCGCCTGAGTTATCTCATTTAATTTTCTGAACACCCCAGGAGGTGGCATTATGGTTCCAGTGTAAAAAACTGTGCCTTAGTGGCTAAAAACAACATAATTACGTTTCTTGGTTGTCGGTTTCTGGGCTTAGCAGGGCTCTTCTTTTGGGGGGGGGGGCTCTTATGGAACTGCAGTCAGGTGGCAGCTGGGGGGGGCTGTAGGCATCTGAAGGCCAAGGTGGAAGGATGCCCAGGAAGGTCCACTCACTTGGCTGCCATTGCCACCAGCTGCCCACTGGCACGGTTAACCAGTGCACCCCACACAGCATCTCTTGGAGCATGAGTTTCTCACAGCTTGGTGCCCGGGTTACCAGAGAGAAAATTCCAAAAGATCCAGACAAGGAGGCTCACCTTGTTTTGGATATCCCAGAAGAATATTCTATGTAGTGCAATGACTGAGCAGGTCAGGCCAGCCCAGATGATGGGCAGTCTCTGTCTAGTGACGGAGGATGGATGATGGAGGCTTTCTGAGGAGCAGCTGGGATTGGAAGAAATTCATGGAGAGGTGGATCGGCCACAGGCAGGTAAGGAAACTTCAGGATGAATTATCCAGGTTTGATGAAGTGTTTGAAATCAGCTAACTCCAGAGCTCTCTGGTCTTCTGACGGGGGCGACTTTATGTAGGGCGGAGCTCTCAGATCTGAGTTACGGAGAGGACATTCTTCTCAGGGCTATGCTGCATTCATAAACACGAGGAAAAATACATATTAAAAAAAACTTGGTGCAGTAGAAACCTGAACTGAGTAGAATGTGTGGTGTGTTCAAGAGCCATCCCAGAAGGGGTGCTGGAGCATCCCTTGCTCAGTGCTCTGGATGCTCGCACACAATACAAAAATGAGTCCTCATAGAAGCCCTTGTCTCCTGGTGGCAAACGAGATTTAGAAAGATTAAAAACTTGTCCTAAATCACAAAACCAGGGTTGACCGTAGGCATTTCCTACTTTGTGGGTACGCTTCCTGAGAATCACTGAGGAGTGAGAAATGAGTTAATGGGGGATACTCGGAGGAAGTTTACAGAGTACTCAGGGGCAGCAGGAGGGAAGCAACCCACCAAAAAAAAAAAAAAAAAAAAAAAAAAACCTGGAAAAACAAGACAAAACAGGGTTCTGAGGACCAAAGCCTTGGAAAGGGAAGGTCACAGATAGACATGAAGGTGGCCTGTGCCACAGCCATAGCGAATTTAGCAGACTCCATGGCTCTGAAGCTGGGACAGCCCTTCTGAATTGTCTTAGCAGTATCAAGGGCCTGCACCGTTGACACCAACCCAGTTCCCAGTACAGGCGACAGGGCAAATGGCTGCTGAGTAAATAATATAGCCAGTGAAGGTGCCATCCTAGGAGGGAGTTGTAGCTGATGTGTCTGGGCAGTCAGTCATGGCCCTAGACATGCGGACAACAGTATTTACGCCCCAACTCCCAGACAGTTCTCAAAGGGTAGGCCAGGTCTCCTAGCTCAAACAGAACACCAAGGCAGTGTTCTAAGTGCCTTCTCACAGCCTGCACAGGGATTCCTCAGGGCAGCCTGGGGCATTTTAATGACTGTGAGCTGAATTTGTTTTTCTCCAGGGCTCCAAATTGTGGCCACACAACTACACAGATTCACTGAAGCAGTGGTTCTCAAACTGTGGGTTGTGCAGGGTCACCTGAGATCACCAGGAAAGATAGTTACATCATGATTCATAACTGTGTCAAACTCACAGTTCTGAAGTAGCAATGAAAACAATTTTATGGTTGGAGTCACCACAACATGAGGAACTGTATTAAAAGGTCACAACATTAGGAAGATTGAGGACCACTGCTCTCAACTGTAAATAGTTCAGGGACAAGAGTCCCTCATAGAGGCTGGCGGTGGGAGGCTGTGAACAAACAAGTCAGTCACAAGGGTGTCATCTTCGGAGGCTAGCATGCAGAGAGGAAGAAATGAAACAGAGCACACAGGCCTTTGCCAGACCCCATCCTTCAGTCTGTGGCTGGCCCAGCCTCCCCTTCTTAAGCTGTGGGGAACCAGAGGAAGCCGGTGAATGAAGAATCAGGGGTCGGTGGGGAAGAAGAAAAGATGAAATTGAGGTTTTCTGGGTGAGAAAACAAGAAAGAGAAGAAGAGAGTTGAAGGGAAGAGAGGAGGGGACACATTTATCAGGAGGGAAGAGAGGAGGGGACACATTTCTCAGGAAAGAGTGGCAAGAAGTTCCAAAGGGTTGCCAGAGAGCATTGTCCTGCCCTCTGCACCCAGACTCCCTTGACTGCCCTGTCACTGGGTCCCTGTCTACCTTCCTGTCCCCTCTAAATAGCCGCAGATCAAGGCTGGCATGTTGTCACTGGTAGTCACGCTCCAGGGCCGGGTGTTTCTTGTCATCTTAGGCAAAGAGTTGGAAAGTTAGGCACCACACAGGTTTGTAAGAGAAGCAAGGTGATTTATCTGGGGTGGACAATTAGTCCAGGAAACACAGCAGACTGACAGTGGCCATAGACTGATGGGGAGTGGGAAGATGCCGTTTTCTGTGGCACATAGAACTGGAGTCAAGGAACGTCTGCCAGGGCTTTTGGAGGGCTGGGATGGAAAGGGAACAGTGTCTCAGTGGCATTATTCCTCATCTCTGGGCATGGTGGAAGATGCATGCATCTGTATCTGTCTAGATTCCTATAGTCATAACTCTGTTACCTGCGTATCTGTCTCATTGTCTGTGTCCGCATGGATGTACATCGATTTCACCATTAGCTGTACTTACCTGTACCTTTGTCCTCCCTGGTTAATTTCTGCAAGCCAGACAGCACTGTGTTTGCGACTCCTCTGTCATTTATTGGCAGCAGACCTTGCACAAATTTTCCATCCTGCCCGGGGGTCCCTGTCAGCAAGAAGTCAAAGGCTGCAGTACTCAGTACAGGCGAAGCCCCATCCAGCCTCCCCCAGTGTCATAAGAAAGGTCTATTTTCTTTCCAGGCAGAAACCTCCAAGAAGAGTGGGGCTTGCACTTTCTTTGGCATCCTAGAAGAGATGGGAGCCCAGGGTGTGGCCAACCGAATGTGGCCAGAACAGGATATTCTTTTCCTTGAAGGCGGAGAGGACAAGGCCTGGCTGCCTGAGAGATGTCCTTCATCCTAACTCACAATGACTGCACCCAAACAATACCTTTGTTAAATTCGAGCCTATGGGCTTGCGGGGGGGGGGGGGGGAGCCATAATAGTTCATTTTCTCAGGAGTAGGAGCTGACTTGGTTGGTGACCTTTACACACAGTGGGGATGTGGACACCTGCAAATTCAGAGGTCAGAGTTGAGAAAGAATGAAACCCTCCAATGCAGATGCAAGCAGATGCAAGCACACTCTTGAGTGTGTGGCTGTACCTTGTGCAGGGCCTGAGAGTGAACAGTGTTTGCCTGCAGTTGCAAAAGACACAGAGACTACTACGTATGCATTCACACACACACACACACACACACACACACACACACACACACACACACACACACACATCCACATGGGATGGGGACTCAGAGGCCCTTGAATAGCATCTCTCGGTTCCTAGGAGGTCTCGGTGGAGAGAGCATCCCTGCTGGGATATGCACAGTCGACCTGAGTCTCTCTGGGTTGTTCCCTGCTGATGGGGAACAACAGGGCTGCCCACAGGGCATTGCAGATCTAGGACAAAGTGTTTGTCCTCAGCTGTGATTGAGCTGCCATGCCTGGCTCCTGGCACATGCTGAGAGGGCAGAGCTATGTGAGTCCCAGTGTTTCTTCTGCTCCCCTGTCCAGCTCCGGAGACACACAGCAGGGGTGAGATGGAAAGGGTTAAGAATGGCCGGTGGGATAGTGGGCCCAAGTCCTCTTATTTCCATCCTTTCCTTTTCTTTGGATTGGAGCCTTGGATAGCAGTGTGCATGCCTGCCCACCTTGACGGTCCTCGCCTTGGTAGGCTGACTGAGATGAGAAGGCTGGTGGTGGAGCCGCTTGCTGATTTGCATCTAGACAGTGCCCCTGGGGGTCCCCAGGCATGCCTGACAGCAAGGGGGTGCTCTCAGATCGGGAGATAGATGCAGTGAAGGTTGAGTCCCACCAGACTCTGGCAGCCTACCAACTTCTGTCAAGGTGGCCAGACAGCACTCTGAAAGCTGCCACAGTGCCCTCTTTACTGTGGAGCCTCTGAGCAATCCCAGGCCACCAGGGAGCAGCCTGGACCTACACAGCTGTTCTCTACACTCTTGCACAGTGAGTGCATTTCCCAGCTCTACCTGCAGAGGGCATGCTTAGTCCAGGTTTCTGTGTGTGCCCTCGGCATCGTTCTTCACTCTACCCCCAGCAAAGTGGGACTTGAGCATCTTCCAGGTGGCTGTCCCTCTTCTCTGCATGGCTCCTCTTTCCTGCCCCTCTCAGGGCAGCATGGGGCATCCTGCGCTGGGTCTAACTGGCCAGGCTCTCCAAGAAGTGTCTGTCCTTGTCACTAGTAAAGCCCAGGTAAACTGGCTGTGTGGAGGGGACTGTTCTTTTGTCTCTCCTTCCTTTTAAGAATTGTTTACATTTTTAAGTAGCTGAAAAGTTTCCAGCATAAGGTAAGAGGGACAGAGAAAGGTTGTGTGTAGTGTGTGTGTGTATCTGTGTGTCTCTGTGTGTGTCCATGTGTCCGTGTGTGTGTCTCTGTGTGTGTCCGTGTCTGTGTGTCCGTGTGTCCGTGTTCGTGTGTGTGTGTGTGTGTGTGTGTGTGTGTGTGTGTGTGAGAGAGAGAGAGAGAGAGGGGGGGGGGCAGGGGGAGGGAGGGAGGGAGGGAGGGAGGGAGTGCCTGCCTGCAGAGGCCTTTGCTGCCTGCTGTGGTAACAGCAGTGGCTGTGGGCAGAACTGACTGTCCTCTGGATGTCCTCATGAGTTTCCTCTTAAAATGATTCTTCTTGGCAATTAAGGGCTCATATGATTGTTTTTATCATTCAACACATATTTATGAAATATCTACTATGTGCCAGTTAAGGAGGCCTTGCTGGGCCTGTGGTCAGACCCTGAGTGTCACACTCTGCTGGAAAGGGGCAGTTGGATAGAGCTCCACAGGCGTGGCAGATGGTGGATTCAATGGGAAAGCAGGGGAGAATTGTCCTTGGATATTTAGCAGCAGATGGAAATTGATATTCACAATCTGAAGGCCAGAGTAGTGATGAGAGAGAGAGAGACAGAGAGACAGAGACAGAGACAGAGACAGAGAGACAGAGACAGACAGCTGAACCTTGAACCATGTTTAAGAGCCGTGCTAGATTTGAAAGGTCCCCTGCCCCATGACGTACGGGTGCATTAAGAACAGCTCTGAGAAGGATGGAGAGCCTTGACCAAGACTGGACAACTTTGGACAAGAGAGTAAAGTGGTTTAATTTTGGATATTTTTAAGAAAAGCAACTAAAAAGGTTGATTAAGCAGACTTCTGCCTGTAGAGAGCCCAGCTAGAAGTGGGAAGTGAGTTGTCAGGGTTTAGGTGTGGGCTGGAAGGGCTTCCAGGACTACTGTGGTTGATGAGGGGACTTGAGGAAATCCAAGCTCTGGGACAGTGGTTCTCAACCTGTGGGTCGCAACCCCTTTGGGGGTCTCATATCAGATATTTATGATTCACAACAGCAAAATTAGAGTTATGAAGTAACGACAAAAGTAATTTTGTGGTTTGGGTGATCACAACATGAGGAACTATACTAAAGGATCGCAATGTTAGGAAGGTTAAAAACCACTGCTCTAGAGGGTTAGTTTATGTGCCTCAGAAAGGAACTGTGTTAGACAATGTAGTGTAAATGCCACTTCTAAAACTGATACAACAAATGGAAACATACATAAAAGGAGTGCAGGTCACAAAGTGCCTTGTGTTTGGGTAGAAAAGCTGGGTAGTCTACCCAATTAGTAAGTAGAGAAACTGGAGTTTTATAAGTCCAAGCAGTGTAGGCCATGGGGCAATGTGGGAGTCTGCTGGAGTCCAGCTTCGACCTGTTCTCACCTATTGAAGGGTTCATGGGTGGAGGAGAGAGGAGTGAGGAAATATTAGGTAGAAAGATAGAAAGAGATGATAAGAAAGACAGAATAGCTTTGGGAGGGCCCTGGATCAATACCTAGCCACCCAGAAATTTATTCAAAAGGACTTTTTATAATATGCCAAGGGGAGAGGCAAAAGACCTCCCCCTTGCAAGATCAAAGCACACCACACAGCCAAGTGTAGACCCTTCCAAACACCTGGTAACCATGCCCGTGGCCAAATCATCTCCTTATGCAGCCCTGCTATGTAAAGCAAGCTCAGATTCTCTGACCCTGAGTCAAGTCTCACTAGGAAGCCTCTGTGGGCCTCCATGGGGTAGGGGTGGCAAAGCTTATATCCTATTACCCACTCGTCAAAAAGCCAGGCAGGCAGTTCAGAAGAGACATGGCTTCCACAGCATGGGCATGGCAGGTAGTGTGGCCTGGGCTCACTGTTAGACTCACGCAGTGTGTGAAAGATGTGTCCACCTTGGCATTCCGGGGGAACAAGAAAAGTCTCTTGTCTTACTCGGGAGTTGCATCTCTGTGCTAGGGCTGCTGCTTTGTCTGCCACACAACCCTGTCAGCTGCCTGCTCTGTGTTCATCCTTCACTACCTCTCATGGCACCCCACCTGCCTACTCCATAGAAAATGGAGCCCCCCTCATGGCTGTGTGGCTCTCTCACAGGTCTGCACTGGACTTCTTCCTTGATATCTTTCCTTTTGTTTGTCATATCCCAAATGGGCAAGGTTGCCAGATTTAGCAAAGGGGGAAATAGATGCTCTTTAAATTAAAACTTTAGGCAAAAAAAAAAAATTGTATGGTCCATACTTCTATTTTTAAAATTGTTCATATGGAATTCAGTTGTCCCTGGGTGTCCTGTATTTTCACCTGGGAACCTCCTATGGGAATGGCAGTTCTAAAACTCTTTCCACCATTCTAAACCTTCCAATGGTTCCTACTGTTTCTATGGCGGAAGCCAGGAACTCAGGTTCATGTAGGTACTTAATGCAAAGATCCGAGTGGGCAAGAGGGAGGCAAAGTGTGTTTGAAGGTAAGGTAGAAGCAGAGCAACTATTTTCCCCATCCCAGATATTCACATGTAGATTTAAAAACTATATAATGATTCTCAACTAAAGCAAAACACACACACACACACACACACACACACACACACACACACACACACACACCACATACCTACCCTCTTCCCACCCACACCCAACAAGTACACACACAGTTGTCAGAGCGCCAAGATTCCCAGTGGAAACCTGGACTAAGCCAAACCACTTGGCCTTACTTGTAGGTCCTGGTTTGGGCTCTTTGCCTCTTTCTCTCACTACTGTCCAGCTTGGACCCTTCTCTAGCTTTTCTCTACCAGCTGACCATGTTCAGCCCTCACAGTCATCTTCCTCTCATGCTGGTGCCTCTGCCACGCAGGACAACCATGCCCCTCCCCTCATGTTCTGTTTCCATGGTGAAAGTGCCCGTCTCTCTAGGGGCAGCTCCAGTGGCCGAGTCTTTCTCTCCAGCAGACATAAAAGGAGACAGTCCCACGGGGACTCGACCATGTCCTATGCCCTTTATGTCCAGAATCTCCCAGTGACAGAGTTACTTAAGGGCAGTGACCCTATCTTGTGAACTTTCAGATGCCACAGCGAGCATTGTTGCAACACATGCTCAGTGTGTGTTTACCATGAGTCTGAAAACTCATCACTGCATCAGCTGCAGCCTGGTGGCAAAGCTGGAGAGCAGGGGAGCCTCCTCCGCCAACACGTCCTGGCCACACCTGTCCCCTCCCTACTCTTTCAGGCAGTTTCCAAGTCAGAGCTTCCAGCCCAAGTTGTTTAAGCATTGGCTTAAATGATGGTTCATGTAGAGCCCAACCTTGAAAGATGGTTCTTTTTAAGGCTTCATTCCTGTTGGGCACATGTAGTAAGCCAGACATGGAGCTTTGAAAAGAATTCCATTTTGGCAAAGTCTGCCTTCTCATTCTGAGGAGGGAAAATGCCCAAGGAACACTGGAGACTCGGAGACTGTTTATATAGGTCCGAGTCCTGGAAAAATGAAAACTAGACATTAAACTTGGCGAAAGAAACAGGCCCAGGCCAGGTGAGCTCCAGTTTTGCTAACTCTGAAGGCTTTAAATGTATCACCTTCTCTGATTTGTTGGCCCGTCTAGCGACATTCTGGCTGGTGTGAGCTGGGCAAGGCTGGCTGCCAGCTCCAGGACTGGTGTGCAGCCAGCTGTGACTTCAGAGAACTCCCTCTTCAAGGCTTCCTCCAACCCCAGATATCTCCGCTGCCTCTGGGAGCTGTGTGGCCAGCCAGAGCCCCTCTGCAGGTCAGGTGGCCCTTTCCCCTCAGAGCACAGTCATTCCACGGGAAGAGGTGTCTGGAGAAATGCGGCTTCTGTGTAGCGTCAGGCCGAGCTGCGCAGGACAAACCCGGCAGTGGAGTCTCAATCAGACACACCAGAAGTAGCTCTTTATTGCCCACCAACTTCCACGAGGCCATACCAGGCCCCTCGGATAGGACTGTAGTGGAGGGATTGGGAATCACGGGCAGCAGACTAGCATGTGTTGGGGGAATGGGTCTCCTGGGTTAGTGGTATTCTTTCAATCACCCTGTGTTAGTGTCTGGTGGGCAGAAACTTGCATACACCTGTGTGCCAGGTGCTAGGAGAGGAGCTGCAGAAAATGAATAAAATATGGATGTGACTAAAATACAGTCCCTAGATGTCTCACTCAATGGAGGAGATGGGCATGGGTGCCATGGGCACTGGTGTTGGCAGCACAGTACCGTGGTTCAGTGGTTCAGAGCACTTACCTGGTGTCAGACAGCCTGGCTTGGCCACTGATGGGCTGTGTGCCATTGAGCTGGTCACTCAGTTTCGTTTATCTTGTGTTGTGTATCCTAAGATCGCGCTCACTTCAAAGCTTGGGACCTTGATGCCTGGTGCTGTTTATCGTTCACACTTGTACGAGGTGGAGGAAGGGTGTAGGTGCAGAGAAAGGAGCAGCTCCTTGGATAAGGTGGGGTGCAGGGGCTCCAAAGAGGAGGTGGCATTTGCTTTGTACCCTGAAAGATGAGCAGGGGAGTTCAGAAGACTTGGATTCAGGGAAAACCGGGGCTTGGGGCATGTGGTCAGGGAGAAGACCGCAGCTGTGGGCGAGGCCGCACACATGCAGGATGGGGGAGTGAGAGCCTGCCCTGGCTCCGAGAAGAGCCTGCCCTGGCTCCGAGAAGAGCCTGCCCTGGCTCCGAGCAGGTTGGGAAGAGCCTTTTCATTGCTCCTATAAAGGTGAAGAAGGAAGGCAAAGTGTTTTAAGGAATTAAAAACAAACATCATCTACCCAGGGTCACTGAACCAGTTGGTAGAGCTTGGAATTTGAGGTGGGGTCCTGTCACACTGAACAATCCTGCTGCCTTGAAGATCTGCCACCCATGTGTCCAGTTGGATTGGGCTGCAGTGCATCAGACCATACTTCTCAAGAATTAAAGGAATCTAGAATGCAGGTGACATGGGCCTTGCTGAATCAGCATCAAGATTTAGTCTGGGGTGTGTTTCAGACACCCAACAAAACTGTTAGGCTCTATCCAGATGGCTCGGGCCCCAGTAAGTATGACCATCTGACTGTCTAGTGCTCTGAGCATAAAAATCACCATGGCAACCACTGTTACCTTCGCTTTGGTGTTGGCTTGGCATGGCTGAGAGAGACCCCATACTGGCTGAGTAATTTTGCTTTAACCAAGGGTTTTGTTCCCTTAGGGGCCCACCATGGACCACTTTGTGCAGGCTCCAGGCCTGGGGAAGAGTCCAGCTGCCAGTAATCAGCAGGCTGAGAGTTCTGCTCTACCTGGGTGAAATCCAGGGTGAGCAAGATGCTGGCCTGACAGTAGTGAGTGGTGGCAGCCAGCAGGGAGAGCACTGGCAGGTGGCATTCTATTGTTACAGTCCTCCTGTCTGATGGGATATTAGGACCCTTAATCCTACAAACATTGTAGCCCCTTTGCAGGCCTTGGTATCAGAACCCTGGGCTCCTGGCAGTGACCAGTGTTACAGGGCCCAGCTCTCTGGAGCTCTCCTGGTGGGCAGGGCCTGCGTGTTCTCCTCTCTGGCTCTTCACAGCCTTTTATCAGTGCTCTGCTCTCTCACGGCCTCTACTGCTCTTCTTTTCCCGCCCTGGTTGCTCTGAAATTGTTATCATCAAGGCTGCCCGACCCTTCAGTATATACTACCCGGATTAGCTGAAGTGCTGGCCTGCCCAGGACTGTGCCTGAGAGTTGGCCACCTGCTACCCCTTGGGAGCTGGAGCAGTCAGCTGACTGCTCAGGATATGGGCACCAGAATTTGTACCAGTGGGATTGCTGGCCACTAGGTGGCATGCAAGCAAGCAGACAGGGTCGCCAGTGGACAGGGTGCACCGCAGAAGGCCAGTCACTGCGGGAGTTTCAGCTGTCCAGCAGTGTTACTAATGGACGTAAGCCAGGCCGTTTGGGCGCATACTGATGGGGACTGAAAGCTGGGCAGTAGTGGTCCCAGCTGCTGAGCCTACCTCTCCATGAGCTGTCCAAGTCCACCACTGCTGCCCCCTCTGTGCTGCCTCTGCTCCCAGCCAGCTACGCACAAGAAGGCGTGTATGTGTGGGGAGATAGATAGATCGATAGAGAGATAGATGGAGAGATGGATGGATAGATAGATAGACAAATAGACAGATAGACAGATAGACAGACAGACAGGGCCCATCCTTTACTAGGCCTCATATTATAACACCTAAGCAGATAGCACAGGAAAATGTCTCTCAAGGGGTGTTTGGACCAATCACTGCCATTTGTTTGGGTCAACCATAGCTTTGTCTCTTAGCACCAATCAGTCATTAATGCTTGTGGCTTTGGACCAATCACAGCCTTAGTCCTTAGCAACTCCTTAGTCACCTTTGTCCCTTCACTCTGGAAAGTGCTCCTTCTTTTTTTCCCTCCCTCCTAAGGAGGAAATGGTCCATCTAGGCTTGCGATTATAGGAAGGTAGACACAACTGTTTCAAATGGGCCTGGCAGGAGCTGCCTTCAGGAGTGGTGATCAACTGGAATGGTTGGGATCGTTTGAAGAAGTCATGGAGAGTTCTGGCTAGCTGTTATTGGCAGAAGGGTAGCCCCACTGAGCATTAGGCATCATGGTAGGCCTTGCTTAAGATAGCACAGGAAAGAAGTGAGAATCCAATACCTGGGGATCAGAGTCCAATTGCCCTTTCCCAACATCATTTCTTATTTACAGGAACATGAGTAGCAGGTGCTTACACCATAAACATATGAACTACCAAATAGTTTCAACAGATTTTAACCATGTTTTAACCATGCTTAATATCTCACCCGGTACCCAGGGAATGCTTAGTCCTCCCATCTGTCTCAACTGGGCCAGGGTCTGTGATGGCTCCTTCACCCATCATATTCATAGACTCCTTCTTTGGTTGTTCTGAGTGGATTCTTCAGCTGTTCTGGTATTTTTGGAGACACTCACTGGTCAAGTCACTTAGTCATTCTGAACTGGGGAGGGAAGACCTTGCAGTGGGTGAGGAGGCAACATGTAGAGGGGATTCCCATCTCCATCACTTTTGATGCCAGGAGATGAGACACTACCACAGACCCTACAGCACTTACTATGGGGGCACCTGGCACTCACTAGCATCCTGGTGCGTCCGGACTGAATGGCTTGCTTTAACATTTAATCTTATTTCTTGTCTTTCCCCTTTGCTTCAACACATAAGTGAGGTAGCTTTGTGGCCTTCTTGCTTTTTCTCCTCCATTTCTGTTCCCTCCACCCTAAGTTCCATGTGAGCACCACATCTCCTCCATTCCCTGTTGCAGCCAGCATGGGGACAGGTGTGGTACAGGCCCTTTTCTCTGCATCACTGGTCCTTCCATTCCTTGGTTCTTTCCACTTGTCCTGTTTCCCTAAACCCCATATACAAAGCCTCCATTAGTCTACTTGATATCTTTGCCCAAGCCTTAAAGCCATCTCAGATTCCCAGATATTCCCAGACAAGTGGTGTTTTATGGAATCCCTATACTTTGAGTCTTGTCCGATGTGAGAGATTCTGGGAAAAGAGACATTTGCTGAGATGGACTTTCTTCCCACCTTCTCCCCAAGGTAAGGGAAGCTTACCTTAGAAGCTATAGTTTGATTTATAACTTTTTTATATAGAAAAGCCCCCACCAACAAAGTGCATTAATTTAAGGCTTTCCTGAATCTTGTAGTCCCTATTCCTAGGTGAGAATGGATTAATGGACCTCACCTCTTATTTATTAAATCATATGGCCTTTTTTGGACTAAAAAAATTATTTTTTTTAAAATTAAAAATATCAAGTTAGCCAGAGAAGAAAATTATCTCATTGTTTGGAGCACATATTATCTTTTTACATCTTAGTAAAGTGTCATGTAGATAGCATATGACAATAGTCATTTATACCTCTGGTCAAGAAGCCTGGGCTGAATTAAGGTGGTGCACTTCAGTATAAAAATGAGAGAAGCCAGGCGGTGGTGGCGCACGCCTTTAATCCCAGCACTCGGGAGGCAGAGGCAGGCGGATCTCTGTGAGTTCAAGGCCAGCCTGGGCTACCAAGTGAGTTCCAGGAAAGGCGCAAAGCTACACAGAGAAACCCTGTCATGAAAAACAAAAACAAAAAAAAAAAAAAAAAGAGAGAGAGAGAGAGAGAAAGCGTCTGGGTCTCTGGCCCTACTGAGGCAGGGTCTGTGTTGATGTCCATGGCTCCTGTTACCATTAAAGGCCATGTGAATGCCTTAGGTCTGGGCCACCACCTGGAGCCATGTTTATTATGTCTGAGGGCCACCTTGCTACTGGAGCCATGCCTATCTGAGTGGCCTGTGCTGCTACCTGGGGTGATGCACCCAGACCCGGCTGTTGTGGAGGACTATGTCTGCGTCCATGGTCCTACCACAGCTGGGGTCTGTGTTGAAGTCCGAGGCCTGTGTTACCACCAAAGGCCACATGAAAGCCTGGGGTAGAGGCTACAACCTATGGCCTTGTTGGTGTCCCAGGGCCATGCTGCCACCACAGCCATGCTGATCTGAGTGGCTGTGCTACCACCTGCTGCCATGGTGAGGGCCATGTCTAGGTCTGTGGTCCTGCAGCAGCTGAGGTCTGTGTTGGTATCTGTGGCCTGTGTTACCACAAGGGGCCATAGGGACTGTGTGTGATGAAATCAGAAAGCCATGCTGAGCCAGCCCCACCCTTCGCTGGCCCTGCCCCTTGCTGGTCACTGTAGCAAGAGATGCCCGACCCTCATGGGAGAGCTACTTCCCACCACCCCCACTCAGGAGAGATGGCCCCAACCCTCATCAAGGGTATGAGGAAACTGGCCCTGAGGCAAGGGCATAGAAGAGCTTGCCCTGCCCCTCACCTGAAGTGGGTGGCTTCAGTGGCCTGGACCAATCAGCTCAGCTGCCACACAGGCCTTGGCCTTGGGTTGGCCCACTCTAACATCTACCCCATCTAGGACTTGCTGGAGTTCATGAAGGGACTGGTCCTGTGGAATGATATGAACAGGATCTCCATGACTCAGGGTGGCAGAGGGATATCCGAGAGTTTTGGTGAGGGTTCAGTGATGGTGGGGTACCAGAAGCCACAGGCGATGGACCAAACCAATGACTTAATGCAATGAACATTTGCAAGTAAGGCTGATTGGACAAAAGGGTATACTATGTGACACACTGCAGCTCCCAATGCCACTAAGATGAATGAAGAGGTATTGGAGAGGCTGGAAAGATAGTGAAGAAAGGCTTTTTGTTTGTTTGTTTCTTTTTTAAAAGTTTCTTTTAGGGGGGACATTGTAATGGTAAGGGGTAGATATAGGAGAACCTGGCAGATGAGCAGAATTGGGATGCATGATGTGAAATTCTGAAAGAATCAATAAAGAAATTATGTTAATAAAAAAAATGTCAGAAAGCAGAGTTCAGAGTTCAGATTCTTAGATGACAAAGCCAATTCTTGGCTTTCTCCTCTGTAAAATCAAAGGGTCAGATCTTTTCAAGTTACTGTGAGGACTGAATGAGACTTTATACAGGACAGAACAAAACACACACACACACACACACACACACACACACACACACACACACACACACACACATAAAGTTGTTTGTAACCTTATAAAAGCCTTGAGAGTGTGGACTTTGAGTTTGGGATAATCTATTCCAGAAGGGCTGGTCTCAGTTGCCTGCCCTTTCTCCCCCTGGAGGTTGCATATTATAAAAAAAAAGACTCCAACCAGCAAGAAGCTGGTTCTGTTGACCCCTACTACAGTTGGAATGTGCCCCACGGAGGTATTTTGTCTTTGGGATGGATTCTTAGGACTTTCATTGGAAAGCCTTCACAAAAGACCCTAAACGTTCCTCCCGATTCTTCCTTGTGTGCTGGGAGCCTCGTCACCCCTCAACATTATACAGGCATCAGTTCCTTCCCATCCATTCTCCTTCCTACTTGACCTCAGTTCATAACACCATTTTCTGGGCTTTTTGACTATACATTCAAGTTCACTTGTGAGCAAAGAAACCAGTGCACATGACCTGATTCACCAAAAATGTTTCAGACAGGTACTTCTCTCATTCTGTGTGTGAAAATCAGAATTCATAGAGCTTAGATTACTCCCAGTGCCCGAAAGATACCAGAATATGACAAAAATGGGTTTTAAACAGTTCTGACCCTGTGCTGAGCACCCCTCCCATTCTAATGATGATGTTGGCAATAAGACACACTAACACTGACTTGCCTTTTCTGAGACAACCCTTTAAAAATAACAGTAGTTCTACATTCTGAACAACTTATGCATGCCACTGTAGATCAAGAGATAAGAAATCAATACCACTGGGAAAGACAGCAATTCCCACAACCCTCACATATCCTAGAGTACATGTTTCACTTGCTAAGCAGATGCAAAATGAAGTGAGAATATTCTTCACTAAATAATGAGAGAAAGTGGGGTCAGTTTTGCCAATTTTATTGAACCAATAAAATTCCTACTAATAACAATGAAATAAATTCTGCAGGTATAAACGTGATACAGTTTAACAAAACCCATTGTTCTGTACCTATAAATAGATTTTCAAAATGTCATAAAAAGTGCAGTTATGAATTGTTAACAGGTTAATACACAGTTCCTTTATTTCAGATGTGTTTGTCTTGATTCACTAACAGTTCCTTCTTTATCTGTTCAAATAATATTACCCATCCCTCAAAAACAAAAACAACAACAGCAGAACAAGAAGAGAGGCGGCGTTAAAGCACTAGGATAGTACACACAAGCTGGCCCGTTTGGGTCGGCTTTAGTCAGAACTGTCAAGTCAGCAACATAAGAACAAAATTAAGCCTACCTATACATACAAGAAGCTCTCATGGGTTCTGCCATCTCCAGAACTGCCAATGCATGCGGAGGGCATTATCAGTAACCACCATAGTCTACATCTACAGCAGGGTCTGCTCTGCTAGAACAAGGGTGAAGTGGCTGTTGATAAAGCTTGCTTTCAGAGTTGAAACTACAAAGAGGATGCTGCCACTTGACAGTGAACTTGTGGACCCTAAACTGCATCAATAGTCTATTGGAGAAAAGCTTATCCTAACTTAAACTGTATAGAGTAAGAGACTGATGTGTGTGTGTGTGTGTGTGTGTGTGTGTGTGTGTGTGTGTGTGTGTGTGTGTGTAGCAGTCTTCAAGATCATGTCATCCACCTTACGTGAGTCCAAAGTCACGTGCTTCATAAGGAAAATTACAGCAACAAAGCACAGGACTACGAAGGCGAAACATCACAGCTTCTGATTACATTGAATATAAAGTACCAAGGAACGCAAGGGTAACTCTGTATTAATACTGATGAATTAAACTAGGACAGGTGCTTCACAGCATGCTACATACGTCACTCACAACTCAAGGAGAAGATGTCTACATGGAAAGTCATGAAGTTGGCATCTGACTCGTGCAATTCAGCTACAGTCTTCATGGATACATTCATTATGCAGCTGCCCTGCACAACCAGGATTCCGAAGGATTTTCAAGTTCAACTCCTAGTTCATAGTTAAAAGCTACATCCAGTTCTTCCATGAGAGGAACGCTGCTTTCAGGTTTGAAGGAGGTAAGCCAAGTGGCGAGGCCATGCTTCCAGGGTGGCCTGACAGGGTTCTGGCTGACCTTGTCCAGACTCTGTACCTATTCCATTAGTAAGGAGAAGATGCCAAGTGGCCTGGCACTTGCTTTCACGTCCATCTTGTTTTGGGTTAAAAGAGTAAATGTGACAAGAAAGAAGAAGGAAAAAAAATCCTATTTTCTCTCTCTGCAGAGACATCCAAATACCAAAGAAATGTCTGCACTAGATGCAATATGGATTACTTTTCTTGGTGGGCAGGGTACCATTTAACTCAGCTTCTGTTTTAGGAAACCAGTGAGATTTAGGAGAGATGTCTCTGCTTTAGAAAGGAAAACCCTTGGTCACTCACCTGATACACTTCCCTCATCCTACCTTTTGTTCTTTTATCACACTCAGGAGAGCCAGTTAAAGTTTGTAAAGATCAATTAAGAAATCAAGTTTCTTCTGGATATAAGTGTCCATTTAACTCAGTGGTACCCATGAGCAATATTTTAACACTAACGACCATAGACTCTCTCTAACATTCTTTCTATAGAAATGATACATTCATTTTAAAAGGTTACTTGGAGTAAGAAGTAGACAGTTTTAGCAAAATTTTACATACCAAAATTATGTTTATGATATTTCAATTTTTACTGTTTGGGCTCCTATGAACTATGAAGTGGGGTGCTCATTCTACAGGCTACTTTGTGGCACATGCTAGTTACCTCAAGGGTTTCCATAGGCTTTCAAAAGCACACACTCCTTTACTCCTTTGATTCTGACCTTCACAGCAGTGCAGTCCTAATTTAGTCAAAGCTAAATGAACACTTCGTGGTGTGTTAAGTCACCAGGTCACTGCCTAACTAGGTGCCTCCTTCACTTTGAATCTTTAAATGGATTAATCGGGCATTGCAAGTGCAGTGCTCATGACTGGGGTGGAAACATCTGAAGGTCATCTCAGATCTACACTCCCAAACAGGGGAGTTCACCTTTGGGTTAGACAGCCATCTAGCATCCTGTTAGGAGCCTGGTAGCGGGGCAGGAGCAGCGTTACTGCCTCTGTGCGACATCCTCCTTCTTAATGACAGCTATCTGGACATACAGGATGGGCAGCTGGGGAGCAAGCCAGCACATTTCCTTCCTATCTCCCAAGGTAAGTTTTTCTCCCAGTGAGGAAGGGAGGGATGCGATTAGAAGCTTAGTTAATTGAGTCAAATGATCCTGTACTCAGTTTTGTGGGATTTTTATCTACATTACACAGCAAATAGGCCAATGTGATCCAATCTGACCCTCTAAACAAACACCTTTAATAATGTCCTTCCATGAGAAATGTGTTTTAGGGTCCAGACAGCACCAGTAAAATGGATGTCTGCACACTGCTCACCTGTCTGCTGGGGATTTCCTGTCCCACTGAAGACTTAGGTTAATCGGGACCATGGGAGAATTTTAACTCTGCATTCAAGCAACCGGGACTATTACCAAGTATTTACCATCTAATACAGACCAAGTTAGGCTAGTGATTCAATCACTTTGAATTCTTGCTAAATGCTAAATTCTGCATGGTAGAAATAGTTCAATTTCTGTATCATGTATAAATATAAAGGTTCCTACTTTGATAGAAGGCAAACATTTTATGATTTATTTAAAATATGGAGTAGTATTACTGAACAACAGAGAATGAACCCATGAGAAGGCTGGGTGCTCTGCATTTATAGGCTTTTGGGGGATGAGGTAGAGGAGAACAAGATATTTTGGCAGCTGGGAAGAGGGTATGAACAGCTGGGGGTCGACAGGACACACCAGATGCTGTGATACATCTGGTAAGGTGTCCAAGGCAATAATATAGATGGATGGTGGAGAGACCAGAAGGGGCTTGGGGAAAACCATATTCTCAATGATGGGGGAAGACATACTCAGAAAAAGACATCCTGGTAATGCTCAGCAGGTGGCTGGTGATGTTCGATTGTGAAAGGCATTAAGACCCAGAGAGGCTTGGGGAGGGGAGGAGTGTGGGAGTGGTGGCTGAGGCACTTGGAGGAAGAGAAAGGCAGGAAAGGGTGGACGAAGACCGGTGGGAACCTCCACCATAGAGCAGACGCATGTGCCAAGGACAGCCAGAATCTCAGCTCGGTGTTCCAGTGGTCCTGGAAAACATGTTCTTCCTCACAGGGCTCAGCCTTGGTGCACATCTCCACTCCAGACCCACTTCACACCAGCCTTTTCTGTTTTGGGTCTTACCTAAGCAGGTGCTGCTGATGGGTCCAACTTAGCAGTAAAAGAAACTACAGATGTGTAGGGTAAACACTCTGTAGACTGACAGGATACACTCCTGCTATGGCCTGCTTTGAGGAAAGACTGAATCTGCATCTGAGTCTCCAGAGGGACAGCAGGGAACAGTGCGGGGTGATGGCCACCTAGAGCTGGTTCCAGTTGCAGGGACATGTGGCTTACAGTGCCCTCTTCAGAGGGGTTGCCTTTCTGCTTGCTGGTGAGGTACCACTAAGAATGCTTATGCACTGTGTATGTGGATCATCCTGCATGTTTTTATTCCATGTAGAACGGTCCATTTCACTAAGAATGAGAGTGGTGATTTAGAATTGTCCTTAAACACAACAAAGTAAAAACCTCATTTGCGGTTGTCGCAGCACATACCATTTATATGGTACACTGGATTTGTTCTTTGTCCTTATCTTACGGTTTAAAGGAGCCTTGCCATCATACAGGCATGCACTTGTCACTGGAAGTGATGACTATTTTAAGTAGTAATCTATAACTGTTTGCTGATAGATTTACTTTGGTGCGGCATAAAATTCTACGATTTTGGATTAGCAAAACTTTATGAGGTGGGGGAGGGAGTACTTCCCTGGATGATATCCATTAGATCTTAGACTTATGTAAAATCTTTAACAGACATAAATAAAATAGGGCTCTGGTTCAAATTTTACATGACCTTTATATAAATCTTACTTAAGTTTTCTCTTTTAAAAATAGCCCTGTACAGCTGTGCTATTATTGGGTTTAAAACTGGTGTAAAAGGCCAAGGCTACATCCTGGACTCTGTGTTAGCTACCCCTGATGTACAGAGCACCCTAAGGGCTGGGGGGCAAATTCTTCCTCGGACCAAGACAAGGTACTTCTTTTAAAACACAGTCCATCTCAAAAGACTTTTCCCATCAGAGTAGCACAAGTCTACCCAAGGAGGCCACTTGGGAGGCAGCCCCAGGGTACTCTGACCACTTCTACAGTCAGGTGGGTTAAAGAGCAGACCCACTTTCATGGGTAAGGTACTTACATATTTCTTTCTCTCTTTTTTAATTTTTTGAGACAGGGTATCACTATGTAGCTCAGGCTGGCCTTGAACTTACTATGTAGCCCAGGCTGGCCTCAAAAACACCATTCTCTTGCCTTAGGCTTCCATGCATTGGGATTATAGGTATGTGCCACCAAGCCTGATTTCCTTGGTGTTTCTGATAGTGATCTGAGAAATTAAGAATTAGCACAGATGCTGGCAAATGTGAAATTCCAAATTGGACAGCATTATTCCAGCATGTCCATCAGGGTTATCAGGCTGATTTTAACACAAGGAGCAAGGAGTTGAGGGCTTCACAATCAGACGTGCTCTTCACACACACTCGCATGCTTCTGTTTGGCACAATGTGAGCCCCGGGTGCAGCTCAGCTTGTCATAGGCTCTGGTATTACACCGATTGAGTCAGATCGCTCCTTTGAAAAATATCTCATTTCAGTATAAAAAGCTACACTATAAATTACTACGTTGTAAATTCAATACTCTGAAAAAAATGCCACCCTGGAAAACCGCATCAGAATTTCAAGTTTGCACTGGATAAAGCGGGTTGACAGGCAACTCTTCGAGCAGCGTCCACACCAGGAATACTGGGTGCATGCTGTAGTGTGGAGGTGGGGCCACCTTCACAAACCATCTTTGTGAGGCCGGTTCACTGAGGTTCATAAATACATTGCTGTGTTTTTATTCACCGTTCCAAGTCAACCTTTTTTTTTTTTTTTTTTTTTTTTTTTTCCTGATTATTGATTGGTCTGTTGAACTAAAAGGAAGTTTTGCTAGGAGAGAAATCTATTAAAGGCACTAATATTTCCACAGTCCAATCTCTACTTACATTTCTGGGGCAACACAAAACCAAAAGCAAAAAGTAAGTAGCCTCTATACTTAACCCTTTTCTTCCCTTTTGGTCTAAAGCTTATTCGTGGTTCTGTGCGAATTCCTCCTTTTAGTCAATACATAAAAAGTATTTTCATCCTGTCGTTCAGTTCACCTGACCAGAAATAAGGGGCTATGAAATCAAAGTTTCCTAACACTTACAAAATGCAATAATAAGCTAGATCCTCATGTGAAAGCCTTAGAACTGGGGAAAGCCCGTGGACTCTCCTGGCACCCCTGTGTTTTACCGTCCTTCTACATACTTTCCTTGTAGTTCACACACAGCTAAAGCTGAAATGAAGGCAGTCCGTAGAACAGAGAGAACCCAGAACCCTGCCACAAGCTCTCTGAATAATCTCTAGAGAAACCACCCTGTCTTCAAAAATCCTAGTGACTTTTTCCTCACACAGAGGATTTTAAACAAGATCCTGGAGTCTAAAAACGCAGAACTAGCCATGCTGACAAGTCTACAGCCATCATTGTTCTCTCTGGAACAGAATGCTAAGGGAAAGGAGCTAACATCCCAGAGAAGGATGGCAGACAGAAGGACAGCCTGACAGAACACTGGCCCACAGTTCTTTCCTAAGAGAAAAAGTACACCCACACATCAGGGAGACCCCCAGTGAGTGCTCTGTGGGAGCTCCCTGGACGACGTCCTGGAGACGGGTATGTTCTAGGCTAGCATGCATGTGTAAGATGACGTCACCTTCCATCAAGCCGAGGTGCTCAAGCCGTGCAGCTGTGTCCTCTGGGTGCTGCCGCAGCTCTCCAGGCACTTGACTGGTTCATTAACATAACACAAATTAAAGCTATCAACACATAAGGTTGTGCTCTCTGAAGATAGTCTAATCCAACAACACAAATTGATGCAAAAATGTGACTTTTTGTCTGCCTTTTCTTTCCCCTATGACAATGCATTTTTTTTTTTTAACTAATTGTCCAAACATATTTTTCTGGGGAATGAATGCTTTGGCATGGTGAAATCGTGGTTCAAACTCAACAATGTAAAACTGAAAAAGGCCTAGCACAATAAAGAAATCTGAGGACCATCTCTTTATGGCTCTGTTTAAAAGGACACTTCTGCAGTGACATGATAGGGGAAGTTGAGTTGATTTTTAAAAACATTGCACTGTTTTGTTGTTGTTCAATCACATTAATGCACAGAAACACAATTTTTACCTCTGAATAACAAATTACTTAACCTGTTATAAGAAGAAAGTCATGTAAAATAATTTCCAAAAGTGTAACAGGAAATAGGGTGTATTAACTAACGTTCCTTAACTCTCAGAAAAGGAGAATGTGCAAAGAAACATTTGGTCAGTGTTGTGTGGTGTGGGTTTATGTGTGCCAAGAGTGTGAGCTGTAAGCAGCACTGTGGTACCAGCTACTAGAGGTGATGGAGGACCACGGTGCAGGACTCAGGGGACTGTCCTCAGTCCACTGCCACACAGACAGCCTTGTGGGAAAATGAGGCCTCTGTTTTAGAAGACAAAGTAGCTGAATTTGGCATTTCAGTAGCATGCTATAGAATTCATCATAATTAATTTCACATTAAATTATGGACGATGTCTGTATCACATTTCACGTTATTGCCAATAGCAGTGTAAGAAAAAAAAAAAAAAACAGATAAACAAAACCAGAACAGTGCCTGATCATCTCCGGGGATGCAAGCTGTGTCCTGGGAGCAGCTTGGTTCCACAGCACATGCTTTTCCCAGACTCGGGACACACGTGGGCATTAGAGCGGTAGAGGGCACCATTCTTTGCTGAATGTTGGTATCTGAAAAACAACTGCTTGAGCGGATTGTAAGCACTTTTCCTTATTTTTTTTAAGTAAAGAAAAATAATACACATACACATGAACTCCAAAGTACTGAAGTGAAGCATTAACAAACCAGTTCATGATTTATGGTCAGATCCAAAAATCCAACTCTAAGCAATGTAAAGTAGTGCTCGTCAGGGTTACTTTGCAATTGTTAGCAATGTTAAGCATCGAAAAATATAAAACACACCATTGCACATTACAGCCAGGAAAAAAAAAAAACCAAACAAACAAACGACCCCCCTCCAAATCAAACCCTAACAACAACAAAACAAAAACAGAAACAAAACCCCGACAGCTCAACTTTGACACTAGGGAACTGAACAACCGCTGAGCTGCATCACAAACAAGTTCTGATGGGAGTCCTGTGGGAGAGGCCTTGACATGTGCTGCTGCTTCCTGGTGGTGCTTCAGGTCAGGTGCCGAGTTATCGCACGCAGGGCGTAAAGCAGCTCAGCCTGCATCCGAGCCTCCATCAGAAGCAGGTTCACGTGCACCTGGAAACCAGACGGCATTGGCTCAGTCACTACACAGCACAGTGGAAGGATGCACAGAGGTTCTTAGGTGCCACATTTGCATAGGTTATGTGTATCCTGAGACTACACACACAGGCCTGAGTATGCACATATATATGATGAACACTCAAACGTGCATTTGTGGATAGTAAATTTAAATTAAAAATATATTCCTAGCATTTAACAATTTAAATTAAGAAGTAAAGTTAAAAATGCACTCCCAACTTTAACTGTAGTCCTAGAGTGAAACTGCCACTCAACTCGGTTTGTGTGAGTATGTGACCTCACCAGAAGCCCAGCACTTGCACAGACTGGTAAAATCTCAGGACACCTCTGTGGGAAAAACCTCTCAGCTGAAAGGCTGATGTAATACCTTTATACGTTCTAAACTGACTGCAGGGAAATGTTCTAATTATGAGTTATCACCATGCCTTCCTATCACTTGAACATGTTGTTGGGCATATTCTCCTGATGAGAATATACCGTCTCTAGAAAGGGAGGAGATCTATTGCAAATATAAAAACAGCACAAAGATGCATCAAGGCTGAAGATGAATGGGTAATATGCCTGGTGTATGACTAACTTTAAGACTTCAAAAGTTAATAGAAGTTGAGCCACAACATACTTTGCCAAAGCCATACAGCTCACTGGGGACTGTTAGGACTCCAGAATGAGATTCTTACCTCCAGCTTGAATATGGTAGTATAAAGGAGACTCTTAGATTCAATGTTCAAAGGCCTAGAACCTAAAGCCAGATCTGATGCTATAACATTGGTAAAGATTCTTAATGCTTACTAGGTTCTAATCTAAATAATAATTTATATATAGTCCATCTACAGATATTCTTATATAACAATATATTTGGCTCACAGATCCTTCACTATAATGGCAAAATACTAAATTACAATGAGAAATTTTTGTTCTAACAGTAATGTGGTAGCTACCAAGAGTTTCTAAATGCCAGTGCCTTCAATGCTGGGTACAATTCAACCCAGCACTGCTTCTTAGTGGGCTTTTTAATAGTCAGAATGGTAGATTTACTGGTATTATAGCCAATCTCTCAGAGGCTGATGCTAAAATTCACGTTACGCACTGTGTGGGCTAGTTTTATGTCTACTTGCCAGAAGGTAGTCCATCTGGGAGAAAGAATCTTAATTGAGAAGATGCCTCCACAGGATTGGCCTGTGGGCAAATCTGTAGGGCATCTTGGTTGAGAATATGTGGGATGGTCCAGCTCACTGCAAGTGGTGCCACCCTCGGGCAGGTGGTCTTGGGTGCTGTAAGAAAGCAGGCTGAGCAAGGCAGTAAGCGATGAAGCAATGTTCCCTTCATTCCAGGCTCCTGCTCTGACCCACGTGACCTGAGAGCTGTGAGCTGAAATAGCCCTTCTTCCCAAAGGTGCTTTTCATCATGGTGTTTATCACAGCAATAGAAACCTTGACCAAGATGTACACCATGTTGCACAGAGCACACATCTAATATTTAGTGACTAGTCAATATACTTTAGATTAATAAAACATGAAAACCAATAGCTAGTTCAATGGCACCAATCTATTAATGCCTCCCTCCCTGTTTCATGACTGAAACTGTCATGTTGAACACACACCTCTTTGAGGTCTGCATGATGATGACACTGACCTTCTCTGAGTGTGTGAACTGCCGCCAGTAGCTGTCATACATGCGCTTTGTGGTTCTCTCAGGGTAGCAGGTCACTGTCTTGATGTAAACCTTCAGGCTCCGTTCAAGTAGCTGGTTAACTTCCCCGTAATCATAGTCGTCATACCTGTGAGTGACAGCACTGTGATGAGATATCCAAGCTCACTGCTTAGACCTTGCTAAGCAATGATGTCCAAGCAAAGCTCATTAAGTAAGTCATAGGAAGTATTTCCTGAGTGCCTGGTGTGTCATACATCCTTCTTGTTACTGGGGTTCTGTAGTGAACAGGAGAAAAACTCCACCCCTAGCATCACAGAGCTTAAACTCTATTAAGGTGTAAAGAGAAAAACACTACAAAGCAAACACACAGTTTGTAGGTGGTGATAACCTAGAGAAAATTGGGCCAGGTGGGTGGTGCACACTTTTAATCCCAGCAATCCAGAGGCAGAGGCACACAGTTCGTTCACACTGAGTTCGTTGCCAGCCTAGTCTACAGAGTGAGTTCAAGGACAGACAGAAGTACACAGAGAAACCCTGTCTCAAAAACCAAAAATCAAAACAAAACAAAACAAAAAAACAAACCAAACCAAAAACCAGAGAAGAAAAAGAAAAATAGATTTGCAGCTTGGGAGGATTGGGCTGTGATTTTAAACAGGACAGGCAGGTATTCTCTGAGAGAAGCATTTTAGAAAACACTAGAAGGTATTGACTGAGCAAGAGTAAGGCCAGCCAGGAAAGGCTAGTCGGGTGTTCCCAGACAGAGGGTGAAACCCTGAGTCTAACACATTGTTACGAGTCTGATGACACTTCAGACCAATGGAGCAGAAAACAGCCTTAAAACTGAAATTCTGAACACTCCAAACTCCAAAGCCATGTGAGCAAGAGGTCACGTTTAGAGTTTGGGCATTTTCTGATTTCTCCTTTGCAATAATGGAGATCAAACCCAGGCCTTGCACACGCAAGGCAAATCTTCAGCTTCAGCTGCCAGATGCTTTTCAGGTTAGGGATGTTAACCCTGTAGTGTTCTTTACATAATATGTTGCATTATTAGTTGATACGTCAGGAATTTTGTGGTGTTTTGGTTAAAACTATAGAAAAGACTGCTTAACAAACTAAATCCCAGTTCCAGTCTGTACCGCTTTCTTTTACTATCAAGGATCTGGATGCACTAGCTCATGACTGCATAGCTTCACTCTGCAAATCTATCTCACAAGGAAGTCTGCAGAGTCCAGCTCAGGCAGCTTTCCCTCTAGCCCTCTCCATCTCCTTCCCTCCAGGACTTACCGTCCTCTCCAGCTAACTTTGTCAGTTTAAAGGCTGTTCATTAACTTGTGAGTCAACCACCTCACCTTGGTGCTTTCGAGAGTGGCCCAGCATCGGGAGGACAGTGTGCCCTAACTAAGATTCCTTTATAAGGCAAGCCACAATAACCATACAGACCTGAATTTCTTATTGCTACGTGAATAGACACTTTTTTTTCTCCTAACACTGACCTATTCTTTCAGGAAGGATTCTTAAACTTGCATCTCAGACTCTTTATTCCCATTTCTTAGTAAAGTCTTCCTATTGTACTTCTGTCATTATCAAGACTCACAACACACTTTTTATTGATTTGTAATTTACTTACATGTTCATGTACATGTGACGTGCACATGTGGAAGCCAAGGCTGAACCTTAGCACTAGTCTTCAGATGCTGTCCACCTCAGTCTTTGAGACAGGAGCTCTTGCTAGGACCTGCAGCTTGACAATCAGGCAAGGCTGGCTGCCCAGTGAGCCCTAGGGACCTGTCCCCACCTTCCCAGTGCTGGGACTACAAGTGGGCATTTAAGTAAGTGCTAGGGATTGAACTCAGGTCCTAATGCTCACATGACAAGTTTTACCAACTGAGCCATCACCCTAAGTCCCAGACTCTTAACACTTTAAATGAAGAAAAATAATCTCTAAGATGAAATTAATTTTTAAATTAGGTAGCATTTCCCCCCAGAAAGATATACTCTCAACAGGCTATAAATGAAACAAATGCTTGCATTTCTACTCAGAAATATATAAAATAATCTGAACATACCTGATTCCAAACATACAGTGAACATAGTTGAACAAAGCTCTGCGTAGTGTGGTCGTGTCAACATCCTCATGGGTGGCCATTGTGTTGTAGGTGAGATTGTAGACCATTCGAAACTTCTCATCCAGCAGATGTCCAATGTCAGAGTAAAGCCTGTTCACCAGGGAGAACCCGTGATTTTCCCAGGTGTAGTCCTGTTGCAGAAAAAGTGTCCACTTACAAAATGGGCATTCTCTGTTAAACCCTGCATCTTTTATTTTTAAAATAAAGTAAAACTATTGAAAAAAGTTAGTGGGGGTGTATTTCTAACTCAGTTCTAGGATGGAAGCTTTACCAAGAATGTTTCTGGTCAGGCTGTAGCGTACAGAGCCAGGGTGTGTCTCACGGGATCTAGGGCTTGGCATATTTGTAATGAACTCTAGCCACCTCCTTTGGACAGGCACTATGCACTTATCTGAAAGGATCCAGAAGTTCTTGACTATTGCTATGTTACCAAACTTCCTCAGGCATGAAAGAGTCTGAATTTAACTCCTGTCCCTGACAGAGTCCCGTGGGAGGCTGGTCTTGAAGTACAAACTTCTGGTGTAGTCAAATATCAAAATGCCTTATTATAAACGTCATCATATTGTTTGATTTCTTCCCTACCCCTCCAAGAATGGCACAAATATATGTAATTATCCTGCATAATGCAGGCAACTAAATCAAGCATACTGTTTCCTAGTGACTTCCTAAGGGTGAATATGTTGAAATAATTACCTTCCTAGGAGAACATCAAATAGACTGGGTTGAAAACTAGGTTAGATAAAAAGTATTAAGACACTATCAAAATGCCTATTGGCTACTTTAGAAGACACTTACTTACATTTCAACATTGCCTTGGAAGGGCAGAACTCCCTAGTTTCTCTAAGTCAAAAGCTCTGTGTACCTGGGCTCGGAATGTTGGCAGATGCTCTTCTCCTCGTCTGGCAAAGTCCTCATACCCAAAACCTGGGTCTTCGATGTATCGAGAGACGTCAGCTGTTAGGATCATGTCATCTTCAAAATCTAAGGGACAATGAAGGCATTCAGGACACTTATACATCTAAAACAACGAGCCTGAAGCCCAGTTCCCTCTACATTTTAGATTCTCAAAAGTGACAGTGCTGACTACTTGGTTTATATTCACATAAAATACCTATTGGTGAAGTTCTAAGTACAATTTCCTTACCAAATATTGGGTATTAAGGTTTAATTATAGTTATATAGGAAAAAAAAAACAACTAAGTTGAAATATTTAAACAACAGTAGCAAAAGATCAGTATGTCATATTTACTAATTTAGAAACAGAAGAAAAGGCTTGTGAATCTAAGGTCTAAAACTTGTTTGATCTCTTCAAGGAGATAAAGTGGGGTATGCGGGAAGAGAAGGGACAAGGGAGACAATGACTGAGTTTGAAGACAGATCTTTTAGAATTACATCTGATTGCATTTAACAGCAAAAATCTCTTCACTCTAGTTCACTGTTACCTTCCGGGAGGCGAGCCAGTCAAAAGATGAGGCATGAAGTCCCAAGAGAAGGGGCCTTCTAGGTGCTAGGTCAGCCTCTTTCTGAAGTTAGTGAACACTCACACTAGCCCGCCATGCATATGGGAGCAGAACACTCCCATGCTGTTCAGAAAGCCACTGAGGCTGTGGTCAGGGCACCGCCCCAGAGTGCAGGGACGCAGCAAGGCAACATCACTATTTACAATAGGTTCTACATGCTCGATGGTGAAAACCCACGGCTGAGAAACTGCAAATGCTTAGTGCACGTTCTTTGAAGCCAAAGACAACTGTCTTCTAACTCACTGTTTTTTAGATTAGTATCTTTGTAATTATTCCATCCCCTCCCTGACTCCAATTATTTAACAGTGAATAAACAAACTTTTTCTTTATTCCATAAATGAACATATCATTCTCAAAACAAAAAAGCAGTTCCTATGCAAGGAATAAGTTCTTTGTAAGTAATTTAATTAATGTTAAATTGATTCTGTCTTTAATAAAAAACTGTAATTCTCACCTAGATAAAATTTTTAGGAATTTGAAAAACAATCATACAAATTCTTCTGAAAGACTATACATGAAAATTCCAATAAGAAAAAGTCCCTTTTTATCTTTAAGCTGGGACCATGGACTAACTTCAGGATGCATGAGAGCAGCAGAGAAGATCAAATTCCAGGGTCACACAATGTTGAACACATGACACTGAAGTCTAACCCTTCATTACTCAGGCAGAGAAGAAACGGACACCTGCTGAGCACTTCCTGCATGGCAGGTGTGATGCTGTACCCCAACAGCCGTCACGTTTTTCTTTATTTCATTATATTAAAAGGAAAACTCCATTTAAGAAATAAGTAACTATTAGTTCTTATGTGAGGTCTTTCTCCAGTGAGTATGGGGCAAATATGCATACAGGCCTTGTGCATACAGAGCAACTACTGCACCCAGGAGCTCTGTCTCCAGTGCCATCTAAAGCTTTGAAGTAGTTTTCCCGTGTGAGGAAAGCCCTGTATGAGGGCTTACGTGTAACACAAACCCATAACCACTGATTCTCCTACAGTCCAGACTCCATTCAGATTAACATTAGCACAGCAAGGGAATTTTCAAAGCATCAGCTCCTGACTCAAAGAAGTCACCCTTTCTTTCATCCACCCCATCGCACCATAATCAAAGGACAACAAACGTAATCACAGCCAGACAAGCCTACTAGGAAAATCAGAGTTTTGTGGCTTGCAAAGTAAAATCCCACCAAGAATATCTGTGGTACTGAACTGTCAGTTTCCCTATCCTGTGCCACTGATTCTCTTGCAAATGCTAACACTGGACTTGACGGTCACAGTACTGCCTTTGCATTTGATACTAGTATTTTATTTGCTCATATACAATTTTAAACACTTTAATTTCAAAATAAATAGTAACTAACCACATAAAAGTGGATCCCAGGAAAAACCTCATAACTTAGAAGCAGCAGCAGATAAGACCCTTTTTCTAAGTAATCTGTCCATGAAAAAGGATGTACGAAGGTCCCTTAACTACTTACAGTTTACTACACTTGGGTCTTAACTGTTCTTCCAGTGTCCACATGGGAAAGGCTGGACCTGTAGGAGGTGGAGCCTCCTATGAGGTGTTTAGGTGGTTAGGGTTCCCTCAAAAGTAGCCGTATAGGACCTTGTGTCTTCCTGGATTTGTGCTGCCACAGACCCAAAGCAATGGAGCCAGCCAATCCAGGCTGATGTCTAATAGAGCAGCCAATCACAGGTTGACTATCTCAGTATTTCTAAGAGTCATAGAGAACCATTCTTTTTTAGATTTACCTTGAAGACTTAAAATTACTATTCTGGTAATCAGGTGATCAAAAACCTAAAATTAATTCTGATTTTACCTAAACAAATATTTAAATGTGTAATGAAAGCAAACAGCATTTTACACACACATATATACAACTTTCTGGGTTTTTTTTTTTTTTGTTGTTTTTTTTTTCCGTTTCTTTTTTTGAGACAGGGCCTCTCTATTATGTCTGTATATATACAACTTTCAATAGATAAGTAGTTAATAATATGAGACATAAGACACTCTATTGTAGTAATGGAGTGATTTTCTCATAAAGATAATATAAACTAATATAATAAAGATGTATTTTCTTCAGGATTAAAAGAGTTCTTCCCTACATAGAATCTGGGAGTTTTGTCATACTAATATTTTTTTTAGATAGGAAAAATTAATTCTACTTTCATTCTAAAATTGATAAATATATATTTATATGTGTGTGTAATTATCTATCATCTCTCTTTCTATCTATCTGAAACTCAATTAGCTACTGTACAGGATCATTTTTCTATACTACCTTTCTACAGTTGGCAAATTTGGTGCTGGGATGGTTAATGGTACAAATATTTAATACAGTGGAATGACTGATATATGATATGGCCTTATTTATTTAAATCAGAATGCAGGAGTTGGAGAGATGGATAAGCTGTTAAGTGCACTTATTTCTCCCTCTGAGGACTGGGGTTTAGTTCCCGGTACCTATTTGGCAGCTCACAACCACCTAAAACTCCAGTTCCAGGGGATCCAATATCCTCTTCTGACCTCTCTGGTACCAGGCACACACACACTTGTTGCATATATATATGTGTGTGTGTGTATACATATATATATATATGTGTGTGTGTGTGTATGTATATACACATATATATACATATATATGTATATACACACACATATATACACATACATACACACACACAGAAAAAACACTCACATACATAAAATAAATCTCAAAAATATTTTAAATTAGAATGTAATTTTTGAAATAGGTTCAAATGTTTTTTTAGTTAAAATTTCTTCTCAAGTAGTCTGTGTAAGGGTTCAAGAAGTCTACTTAGAGCCTGGGTGGAAGCATACACCTTCAATACCAGCACTCTAAAGGCAGGATTCTGAGTTCAAGGTCAGTCTATAGCGTGAATTCTAGGACAGCCAGGGCCCCATAGAGAAACCCTGTCTTGAAAAGATAAAAAGAAGTCTACTTAGAATCTAAAATATCTTTCTATTATTTCAAAACAATGTAAAGAGGTAAAGTATTTACATTTTGAAAGCTCCAGTGATCTTAAAGAAATGGAAAATGTTAGAGTAAATGGATATTTAGCATCATTGTCTGCCTTTTCTACCAGTAAGAACCCTCAATGCAGTATCATCAACACACCACTGCATCCCCACTGCAGTATCATCAATACACCACTGCATCTCCACTGCAGTATCATCAATACACCACTGCATCCCCACTGCAGTATCATCAATACACCACTGCATCCCTACTGCAGTGTCATCAATACACCACTGCATCCCCACTGCAGTATCATCAATACACCACTGTATCCCCACTGCAGTGTCAACACACCACTGCATCCCCACTGCAGTATCAATACACCACTGCATCCCCACTGCAGTATCAACATACCACTGTATCCCCCACTGCAGTATCAACACATCACTGAACCACTCTCCTTTCCTTCCACTTGTTCTCTCTCTAGTTTTCTGTTTGTTGTTGTTAAAGTCGGCAATTCAGCTGATTGCCATGCACCCAGCTCATTTCTTAGTTTCTGACTCAAGCTCACAGTGAGACATTGATATATCCCACACTGTTCTCAAGCTTAGGACCTTCCTGGTCTCTGCTCTGCTCCTGGGTGCTGTGCAAAGGTGTTTGGTCTGTAGGCACAGCCGAGGGTGGATAGATATTGGGGGCTGAGAGGTGGCTCTCAGTTAAGAACATTGGCTACTCTTGCAGAGGAGCTGGGTTTGATTCACAGAACCTACATGTGGCTCACAGCCATTCATAACTCCAGTTCCAAGGGATCAATGATCTCCACAGGCACCAGGCACACATGTGACATACATACATACATGTGGGAAAAACACTCACACACATAAAATAAAATAAGTCTAAAAGTTTTATTTAAAATGATCAAGAAAATGACAAATGGTATTCTGTTCTTCCTGCAGCACTTCTGAGTTACTGTTCCATGCTCTTTGGCACACACATCTCTGCAGCACAACTCTCAGAACCTAAGACTGACTGATCTAGTTTCAAGAGGAATATGACTTAGACAAAACCTTTGAGGCGTTCATATTTGTGTTTAGTCCATGTTGCTGAGGTAGTATTTACTATGTGGTGCTCAGTGCCTTTAAAAGATGGAACTGGAAAGTTGCCTACTATTCCAAAATTCCTTAAGCATAAAAGAATAACTCATTTTTACATATATATAAATGTATATATATGTATAATAATATATGTATAGTAAAATATATATATGTGTGTGTGTGTGTGTGCGTGCGTGCGTGCACACACGCACACGTGCCATGGAGGATGTGTGGAGGTTAGACAAAAGCCTACAGGAGTAAGTTCTTGCCTTTCACTATGTGGGTCTCAGGATCAAACTCAGACTGTCAAGTTTGTAGTAACTACTACTACTACTACTACTACTACTACTACTACTAGGCAATCTTGCTGACCTCAGCAATTGACCTGCTTTAAATATGTATCCAGGACAGAATAAAGACAACAATCCTACAAATATGTCTCAGGATTAGTGATAGCCATGTGCTGTGTGCATATATGAAGGTGGTTCTTCAAGATGATACTGGATCTAGAAAATTCCTACTGCCTGTTGACACTACAGCTAACACATTGCAATCTCGGGCATTTCACATTTGTGGTGACAACCCTGTAAACAGACCTGGTGCCCTGCCAGTCACCCAGCATATACCATGATGCAACACAAAAACAGAGCTACTGATTCATGCACTTGCTGTCTGTGCTTCTCATGTGATTGTTGAACACACCCCTTTCATCACTCATCAAACATGCACTGCAGACTACCATGCAACGTTCTGCTGGCAGCAGCTGCACACCCCTCTTGTTCAGAAGCTGCACCATCTTGGTATGTGGGAGTGCACTCCATAGTGTGTGCATAACTGCAGGTCTCTCCGAATGCACCCCACACCAGTGAGGCAGGAGTGCACAGGTAAAAGAGGGACGGCAGCAGACTCATCTTTAGGAAGCTGTACGGAAGAACCAACGGCAAGAGCAAGGAAGAACACACCTGAGTGAGGAAACGAATGGAAAGTCTCTCCAGGGACCACAAAGAGACTTTCTTTCTTTTCCTGTTCAAAACGCGTGGTCATTTCTTCGCAAGTCGTCTCTCCATCTTCCCTGTCTTCCTGAAGCCTTTTCATCCTTTCCATTAAGGCTTCTAGCTCACCCAGTGACTCCACAATCTGGAAGAACATCACAATGTGGGTGCTATGGCACTTCGAACTGCTCCAGGAAGCCCCTCCTCCTCCAGCTCCACTCTAGTATGCACAGAGGACAGTCATCTAGGCTATAGCAGAGATGCCGGTCAAACGATAGGAACTTTTAATTGCCAGGAACATTTAAAACATGGCTAGGGTAGGCAAGTACATAGAGATAGAAGGTAGATGAGTGACTGCCATGGGCTAGCCAAGAGGGAAGAGGACCTGGGGTGTGATGCTAATGGCTATGGAGTTCCTTTTTATACTGTGGCAACATCCTAAAGTTTATTGTTGCCAAACTCTATGATCATCCTCAGAACTATTTGGTTGTACCCCTTTAATGGGCAAATTGGGTGATATGTGATTAACATTTCACTGAAGCTATTTAAAAAATACCTGGAGTTTTTCATTAACTCCACAGCAATTATATGACATACTTAAATATTTTCAGATGCATGAGTCTGCTTCAGGTATAAATATAAAAAATTATAAAAATATAAAATATAAAAAAAATTATAGGTGTGTGTGTGTGTGTGTGTGTGTGTGTGTGTTGAAATACAGAATTCTAGTGTTTGGTTCACAGTAACTTGTAATTTCCTGAAAAATCAAGCAGTCTCAAAATTTCTCCTTTCTGCCTCCTATGGTATGTTTTCCTTAGTTGTCCAGCATCCTACAGACAGATGCAGCATTTTGAGATCTGCTGTGCATGGGTCTGACTTTAAAAGCCTGTGATACTAAATGTATCAATGCTCAGTTTTTTGTTATTTCTAACAATATCACTTTGCTTAAAGTGTCAAGAAGAAAGGTATAGGAAATCCAAAGAAGGATACAGACATCATGTATACCCAAAAATTAAAGCCAAGAAGTCACCTGGGCAGTGAAGCTATTTAGAAAGACATTTAAGAAGGGAAAAAGTTAGTTCAATGATAAATTTCAGTATGATTTTTCACTGTTAGTGGAAAGGTGAACTCTGTAAATATGGGTGTGTGTTTAAAGAAGAAAGCTTGGAGTTTTCCTGGTTATAGTATTTTCAACATTCACATGGAGATCATGAATGGGGCTGCTAGGAATCCCAGAGTAATAACAACTTAAAAGTTCAGGTGTGGGTGGGCAAAGGTATTGTATAATAAAGCCCTAAAGTTTAAAAAAAAAGTCAGAATATCAGGTGCTAATGAAACTGTTATAGTGCTAAAAGCATCTTTTAGTACATAACATCCTATCTGGTCACAGCGAACTCTCTAGATAATATCAGCAAGAAAGTTCTGAGAGAGAGTTGAGAACGAACCCCAAAGTTGTTGCCTGCCAGGGATGCATTGTCAATGTTGTTGTCATTAGCCAGGTCACAGACGCAGAAGCTGTTCACCGAGATTAGTCTGAATCCATTGGAGATTCCCGGTTCTCTCTCTGGGTTGATGCCACTACCAAAAACAAAGCTAGCCAAAGCGTGATAGTGAGCCAGGAGGACCACGGCGTGCACTAGCTCAGGCAGGGACCAATTATTTTCTCCAGTTTTGACAAGTTTCTGAAATGAGAATATGCGCCAAGGTCAACATGGAAACCAGAGGAAGCCACACTCTCTCGTATGCTCACTTGCAGTAATGCAAACTAAAACTTCTTTTACAATGCTTCACACAACAAAGTACCAAAACCTCACAACATAATTATGTGGTGGCATTGCCTATAATAAATACTGAACTAAAGCACTTTAAAAACATAAAATGTTAAGAGAATCAAGAAACTTTAAAGCTAGAAGGGATTTTGACAATTTCTACCAGCCATTCATTTTCAGGCATTTTGGATATGTCCAGTTTAACAGGGTAGCTGTTGATTTCCCTCTAGAGAGCATCTGGTGGAGACCCCCACCATCCCATGCCACAGGATTGAATATGACCATACACTGGAATAAAAACTTATGATATGTCAGTAAATTTTTCCATATGCTATTTTATTTGGCCTGTATTTAGAGCCACAATTAAATCCATTAAAAACAACAATACCAGCCAGGTGGTGGTGGCACATGCCTTTAATCTCAGCACTTGGGAAGCAGAAGCAGGTGGGTGGATCTCTGTGAGTTCAAGGCTAGCCTGGTCTACAGGGCAAGATCCAGGACAGGCTCCAAAGCTACATAGAGAAACCCTTTCTCAAAAAACAAACAAAACAAGAAAACAAAGACAAAAACAAAACAACCTTGTAATGCCCAATCTTGGTTATCAATCTGACTGTATCTGAAGTCAAGTACAAGGCAAGTTACTGTGCACTCGAGTGAGGAATTTTCTTAACTGGATTACTTGAAGACATACCCTAAAAATGGGCCAGGTCCTGAATTGTAGAGGAAAGCGAGCTGAGCAGTTGAAAGGCATGCATGTATTCTCTCTCTCTGCTCCTGAAGTGTGGATGTGCTAGCTGCTTCAAGCTCCTGTCCTCACTTCCCTGCAATGACTGATGGACTACAACTTGGAATTGTAATTTACAATACATCCTTTCTCTCATAGGTTGCTTTTTGCAGGGTAACTTCCAAGGGTGAATTTCACCAATACTCCCCAGAGACTCCTTCCCATGAGTTCAATATTCATTCACACAGGCAATGCTGTTCTTTTCTTTATTTTAAAAAATAATCATCTTCATACGACTACAGCCATAGACATATATTTTTCTGCTTTTCAAATATGATATTTGACATGTTCATTTTTTTGAGGTTACACTATTATACTAATTTTATAGGTACAGGTACAATTGTAATGCACCTAACTACTTCATTTCTGAATTGATGTCAAATTGTTCTTTTGTCCCCTTCGGTTATTTGCTACAATGAATAGCTTCTTCATGCTACAGCTTCTATCAAACCCTGAAACGGGTCCTCCTCCTCATCATCACTTGCCTTTGAAATGTTGGCCTGTCCTGCCCTGTGCACAGTCCTCCTTCCTCAGTCTTAAGACCTTAGGGTGATTGGTCCTTCACCTCGACTTGCTTATTTCCCCCCTTCTTTCCTTCCTATCTAATCTCCTTCCCATCATTTCTCTGATGTAACTAACACACTGTGAAATCAGAACACAGACTGTGCTTCACAGAGTCCAAAAGTTATCAAAATCTAATATTTAAAAAACATGGAAACAAGATACTTGCTTTAAAAACTGGACCAATCACACTGATGTAGTGTAATAGGACAATTGTTTCGAAGGCATTTCTATGTGTTAGCACATTACGTATGCATTGGTAAGCAAGTGTCTGAGATGGAGGGAAGGTCTCCTGTGCTGAACACTGCTGGGCAGCTGACGGACAGAAGGAACAAGGAAGTGTCTGAGACGGACACTATTTTCTGGTTAGTAATTCCCACACCTGCTAGCAAGCCACCTTTGATTTACAAAACTATTTCTTTATGAATCTTAAAACTAGTGAAGGATTTAGAATTCACAGATCTCCCCACTTCATGGAATTTACTAACTAAAGGGCACATATTGCTGACAATAGCAGCCAGAAGTCAGGCATACTTGACGTTAGTAGACTTGGATCTATCATCTCCTGGACAACAGAAACCAACTTCCCCCACAGCCAGTCACCACAGCACAAGTTTAGGCCAATGAGCAATGCTCACAGAGGATCAGTTTTCATCTGTACTTAAATGAAACCCACTGAATTTCTAATTATCTTTTCTATACATAATACACATCTCTTATTTCTCAAGTTGCTAATATATAGGTATTTAAAAATGAGTCCATATACATATATATATATATATATATATACATGCATATATATATATGCATGTATAATGGAAAAAGAGGGTATGAGTAAACTCTCAAACTTCAAGTGTAACTGAGAACGTGTATAGAAACACCCAATACCTGAATGTGCTCTTTCGTGATCAGCCAGGGCCGGTGTGCCAGCAGCTTGTTAATTTCATTAAGATTTCTCAGTCGTTGTGGTACATATTCCAAGCCGTTCAGCCACTCAGCAATCCCCCCGGTCTTTAAAAATTCATCCACATGCATGTTTATTAGGTAGGAACACTGGTGTCTGGCTGCAGCCTAAAGCACAGAACAAGTTTCCTGAGAACAGTCATGAGCAGGCCTTTCCACAAGCGAGTCACTGAGATGGAGCCAATACTATTTTTTTACTCAGTAACTCTTTTCTCACAAAACCCTCCTTCTTCAAAAATGTTTACCACACTGTTGTTGCAGATTCTTGAATCAGTACATGAGGCGGGTATGCAGTTTTAAAGGCAAGTACTTGTCACATGAAGCCAACAACTTCTTTCTCAGTTTGGTATGCACAGACCTGCAACTACACTAGCTGTTTTCAGGAAATGTACAGGCATGGTCCAAGTCTGCTATGGGGAAGCTACAGTATGTTGTGGTGGTAATCTAATTGTACTGAAATGTGATTTTGATTGTATGTTAATAAATAAAGTTGCCCGGGGGTCAGAGCTATTAGAGCCATAGCAAGAGTGTGGCGGTGGTGGCACACGCCTTTAATCCCATAGATCTCTATGTGTTCAGGGATACAGCCAGCATTGGAGACATATGCCTTTAAGACCTAGGGGGCTGTACATTCAGACAGTGACGAGGCAGTCACGTGTTTGGGTTTACAACCTATGAGAAGGCAGAATGACTGGAAAATCGATTTACAGACAGGAAGTAGCTCTCTTTCGGGAAGCTGGGACACCGCAGGCGGAAGGGTGAGATTTTAGCTCTGAGCTCTGACCTCTCGGCTTTCTCCTTTACATTGTTTCTGTGTTTCTTATTTAATAAGACGGTTAGTTACATCAACAGTATGTTCTATTTAAAATTCAGGAACTTTTTAGTAGCGTATATCCTAGTCAGGACTCTTGCTTATGTGAGTACTTATCCCGTAGCATAGCTGCAGTAACTATATCTGACCTCAGGCATCGCCAGTCCTCTTGGTATGTGGTCAGTGTCAACTGAGTACTGTCAACGGGACATTAAGATGAAGTACTTTCGCCCTCTCTTCTGTGGCTGCTGCTTGTAAAACAACCTGTTTTGTTCTTTCCAGTCTCTGTCTCTGCTCTGTCTAATGAGGGAGCATTCTCAGCTGCTGTCAGCCTTTCTGTTAAAATCACAGTACTCATCACACCATGTCAGAAAGCACAGAATGCTGCTTTTTTGTTCATCTTGCTGACACTCACCTCCTGAGTCCAGGGCAGCTCTGCTGGCTGCTGCTGCCTTTGCCTTCCCACGCACAGCGCCATGGCCCCTGCCCCCACTGGCTGGCTAAGGAGAGCCACAGCTTCTGCCTTCCTCCTACTGCTCCAGGACCTCCATCACAGCCTCCTCCCTGGCCCTCTACAGTGTTGCAGGTAACACTGACTAATTAGACAACCTGTAGCCAGGTCTACACTTGGAAGTGCTGTGATCCACTCACTAATTCTCCTCTTAACAGATCTGTCACTAGTGACAACTGGTCCTTTTCTCCTACCCCACACCAGGGATCATCTTCATGTATGAGACGACTAAGGAAAATGCCCACAATCAGCTTATGCAAAAGAAGACCCAGGAGCCATCTTTAATCATAAGAAACTAGATATGAAAAATAATTCTACTGAAGGTTAAACGAGAAACACTTATTAAGTGGCTTAAAGCAGCTCTGAATGTATCCAAGGGATGTGACATTGAAAGAGCCAGAGGTTTCCTTGGCTTTGCCCCATGTAACTATACTCAGTTTCACACACATGCACACACACGCATACACACACACACACACACACACACACACACACATACACACACTCACACACATATGCATGCATACATACACATGCACTCTCACACATATGCATGCATACATACACATGCACTCTCTCACACATATATATACACACAAACATATACACATACACACATACACAACCATGTATGTATTCACTCACCACACACATACACTGCACACACTTACACATACATCCCACACATAAAATCTCTCACACACATTCACATACACACTAACCCAACCCACCCCCAAACATTCATGCACACACATTCCACACATATACATAGTCTTTTACAGGCAGACTCACTCACACCCCTCCCCCAAACACAGATTTTAGAAGGGACACAGAACACGTGGAACCGAGTTCCCGACAGTGGGGAACAGCAGGCCGTAAGCACCTACCATGATGGCAATGTAGTGCCTGTCTGGGAGGGGGAGGGGGCCATCCATGCGCAGCATGTAGAACTGGCTCCGCAAGAAAGACTCCAGGTACTGAGTGTGCAAACTCATCACCTGAGTGATGTTGTCCAGGCGACCGGATGTAGAGTACTCTTCCACAAGGAAGTTTGTTCGTTCATCCACTGTGTTTGCTTGGACAACCTTTGAACCAAGAAGCATAGAATGCTGTGACTACTGTGACGTAAGACAGCTTTGGTTTACATGGACTCTGCCTCTACTGAAGAAATACGTATTCATTTGATGCTAACAGACACTGAAACTGTGCAGTTGCTCATACTAGAAACAGGAATTTAAAAAGAGAAAGTACCATTCAGTTTTGGCTTTGGTACCACACTTTATTAAACAACAAATGGTAAGTTATCAAACATTAACCACACAGTTCTAAAGCGGAGGAAAGAAGCCTCCATCTGTCTTTGCAGGCGAGCAGGCAGACTCCAGAGCTGTTGCCTGGCCATTGTCACACAAGTGTAGGGAGGCAAAGCCAGCAGCATTTGGTCCCATGCATTTGCAGCCTCCTCTCATCAACTGACAAAGAAAACTAATTAAATTATTTTGTACAAATATCTGATCCTTTGTTGTTTTTGCTAGTCAACATTTTTAAAAGCTTTATGAAATCTGTTTTAGAGATACAGGAACATATGATGACTTGTGGGAAAATATTAGTTGAAAATTAATATGAACACTAGATCCTGTCATTGTTAGCTTAAGCCTCTCGTAGTAATTATTAAAATCAAGGCATGAAAACAGAACTTACTTCCTCCATCTAGGGACCAAAAAACCTTCTCAAAATGGTAATATCCAGCCGTATGCACCATGCCAGCTTGGTGTCACACACAAATTGGCTGCGGCAATGTGAAGAGCTTGTTAACGCTTGTGGGAAGATGCAGCTCCATGGCAATGGATGGACATGAGTGTGATTCCATCACTGGCTTATTTCTCATTTGTGTTTTAGAGCTATACTTCTAGATGTAAGATGAACATGCTTCTCAGTTTAGACATAAGGAAGCGGATTCTGGATTTAATTCAATCTTGTGCATCTAGTTAATAGCAAAGTGGTTTGACTAGACCCTGTGAAGTTCAAAGTGATGGTCCTTTAAAGACTCACACTACAGTCAGGAAACTGCTCTCTTCAGAGCTGGCTTCACAGTTCCTTTTACCCCCTGGGAAGTCTTCATTATTCAAAGGAACTGTTTATGGACAAAGACTTAATCTTGAATGGAGCGTATCTGAACTTGAGGCAGTGGAGACATGCTAGATACACTGGCAGAAATACCAAAGGCAACTTCACCTCACCTCATTACTGAACCCTGGGTACTCTCATTTGCCCATTTCTCGGTTCAGTTGCCTTGAGGGACTGAGCTAAGAGGATCCAAACCCAAACATAATTGGGGCTAGAGTAGTCTACTATTTTGATTTGCTTTCTCTAGAAGTTTCTTAATTCTCACAGGATGTTCACAATAATCATTAGATTTGTATGCAACAGATCCTAAGAATGCTCGGGGAGGTCATTCGTATGCGTTAGGCCACCATCCCACAGTGCAGCCCTGAGCTAGGAAGCCAACCGGCACATGCACAGCAGTGCCTCTTGTACTTGAAGGTGCCACCTTTGAGCTCTGGGGATGCACCACTGTCACTTTAGTTTGCGTCAATGACAAGGTCATTACAGCAGGGAAGGAAGGTAAAGTAAAGGCCCCATCCTAGACATCCACAGACAAAGACATCTATGCACAACTAGGGAACAGCAGCCATGAGACAACTGCATCCCCATGCACTGGGCACTCCTTAAGCACACAAGTAAGTCCGGAACAGTGGCTCTCAGCCTGATGACAGCCAAGAGGCATCACAAAGACCCCAAACCTCACTGTCATCAGCCACCAAGATGTCTACCAACAAAACAGGCACAAACCTTACTCTGTACCACTGATAACCTCTCTGCCTTGCACTTAACCATCTCGTTACCAAACCCTCACCAAAGACACACAATTGTTGGAGAGTCTATGGTTTCCTGTCAATCAAACTTGTAAAGGAGAAGAAACTACAGACAATGAAGGCATTGTCTGTCTTTTAAAGGTGTGGTTGGAAACTCATATTTCATTTCAAAATATCTTTTTTATCCCAATTATGAGATATAAGAAATACTGGTCTCTTTAAACCTGAAAACCTTCAGACTTTCTTAGTGAATCTGAAAAAACAACTCTGCATTTTTCTGACATGAATAAGACATTAAAGAGCAAAAGCACATCTACTTTTTCAAGAAAAAAATGGATGTAGTTTTAGAGTTAGTTTCTGACTAGACAATGTATTAAACACAAATGAACTTACTTCCTTCTCTGGAATAAAGGCACTTGGTCCTCTTGTTAGGGGTTGAGACATTCTGATTCTTTTATCCTGTTTGCAAAAGAAAAGTTCAATGTGTTATGATGTCTTTCCCAGAAAATTTGATTGTTAGACATTTACAGCCAATGTAAGTCAACGGAACTATGTAACCCCGAAGAAGTTTGGGGTCCAGGTCAAAGAAAATCCAGAGCAGCACTGGTTGTGTAGAAGTGAGATAAAGGGACAGACTTCTACCACAGTGCTGGGGGAAATTCCGTCATCATAGCTCACAGGACTTTAGCCCACATTTTACACCACTGAAAGCCATTAACCTCTACAATAAGTTCATACCTGTCAGTACACTGCTACGGTTGAACATTGTTGAGGAATATTAATATTTTTGTTTTCACTTAAGTCTCTCTATATAAATCATGAAGATTCTAATGAGATTGCTTCCCTCTTCATGGGCAAGCCTAGGTGCAGAGAATAAGGAACCCTCTTGAAATCCTTAGCCAGGAGATGACCTGAGGAAAACAGCCACTTGATTTTCTATGATCAAGGTAACACTCTGAGTTAAGAATCAACCTTTTGAAGTCACAACATGAACTATGGATGACAGCAGGGTTTAAAAAAGACTGAGCAGGAAGAGTAAGGAATACAGGCCTTGTGCCTATTAGAAAAGTTTGTTAAGCTTTTGATGCCATAAACCCTCTCGAGGAAACTTGAAGCTAAGAAAGTTAACTCCGGGGCTCCTTATGTGAAAGTAAATGAGCCTATGCTAAGATCCAGACAATCACATGGAAGCTGACTGGTGGCCCATGGGTAGATACCTGGGTATAAACCTTCTGTCCAAACCGAATTACGGCTAATTAGCGTACAATTCCTCAGGACTACACAGTAGTTACATGGACATGATGCAACCAGAGTGCTAGGAGAAACAAAATGTCACTCAAATGCAGATGTAGGAGGAAACAAAAGAAAAGCCCCGGGTGGGTATCAACAGAGAAACCAGTGGCAGTGGCGTTGCTATGGATTTCTGGAAAAAAGTAAAGCTTAAACATGGTCATTTATATTCATTCTCTCCCTTCCTCCCTCCCCTTGTTAGTGGGTAACTTTAGTCTTTTGTTCCTTACAAATCAAAGAGCCTACCAAACACAAAATAGTTATTTAAATCCTTTAAGTCCCTTACTTCATTAGGAAGCAGTTTTAAAACAAATTGGCAAAAGTAGGCAGTTGGGTATCCAACAATGATGTCTTTGAGAGCCTAATTGGATATTGTGATAGACCGAGGAGAGGGGTAAGAAAACAGACATAGCCCAACCCTTCTGAACTTGGCACACACTCTTCATCAACTGTCAGTACTCTAGCGAAATGTATACATCACATAACAACTTTAAGCAGCTTAAGTTTCCAAACAAGTGACACATCTAGATTACAAAGCAATGACATAATTCCCAATCGATTGCTCAAGTGCACTAGAGGATGGTACGTGAACTGGATTAATTCAGTATTTCTTGTCTACACTGACCATAATTTAATTTGTCTAGAAAAAGAATTCAAAATGGAAGATGTGTGTTTCCCTAGCTCCCCTCTGCAAATGACAACAGCTAAAATGTCGAGACAATTGTGGAGGTGACACCTGTCCCAGACCAGCCTGGGCTACATAGATCAGCCTGGGCTACTTAGACCAGCCCGGGCTACACAGTTATCTGATCTCTAGAAACACAAAAGCAAGAATAAACCCCCCAATGCACCTGCCTGTGGAACTTCATGAACTAGTATGGGAAAAGCAGACTTCCTGGATAACTAATCATTTCCAATAAACAAAGAATCTAAGAAGCTGATGTAAGGGGGAAATGAAGTTTGAAGAGAAAAAGATGTAAGTATGAATGAACACTGTAAAATAAAAAAAATACATAAAATTCAGAAAAATTTAGAGAAATGTAGGGTAGAAAAATACACTTATTCTTATATGGAAGTATACAAGGGGTTTCTGGAGACAGAATGAGGTACTATTGTTATAATACATTTATAAAAATCCTGAGTTAAGCCGGGCGGTGGTGGCGCACGCCTTTAATCCCAGCACTCGGGAGGCAGAGACAGGCGGATCTCTGTGAGTTCGAGGCCAGCCTGGTCTACCAAGTGAGTTCCAGGAAAGGCGCAAAGCTACACAGAGAAACCCTGTCTTGAAAAACCAAAAAAAAAAAAAAAAATCCTGAGTTAATTCATTAATGAACCTAATTCATTTTTAAATTTTTAAAACTGTTACTTTGCTTACAACAGTACTTTCTGGAACAGGCAACATCTAAATATGAAATGTGTTTTCATTGTAATATATCTACAGGCTCCTGCATGCAGATAAATATAGCATCATTTTTAACCCGCTACAAAGAAGGCAGACATACACGCATCTAAGTATACCATTTGTCTCACACTGGCAGGCACACACAGTGTGGCTGGGACAAGTGTGTTAGCAACCATCATCTACCTCAAGGTTCCAAATGCAGGGTGTGTGCACTTCAGTCATGAGTAATGCTGGTAGGAACATCTTTATAGCAAGAGACCTGTGGCATGGTTCTTGAGACTTAGCTTAGTTTCTGCTGCAAGATGACTTCCTGGGGTTTAGATTATAGTTAACCTTAAAAGAGTTGCATGGTGCTACAGAAAAGCAAAAATGCCCATCTTCATCACCTGAGAAAATGTCCACATGACACATTCGTTTCAAAAGAGAAGTGCACTTGGGTTCTTTTACTGTATGCCATTTGAGTACCAAATTCATAAACAGAGATGAGGACCAAATCTGCGTTTGCAATGTCATTCTGGGGGTGACACTGCATCTGGGCCATAGAGAGGAAAATGGCAGCGCTCTGGTGAGTGCCCATGAGGGGTGGTGCACTCCTACCTGAGGGAGGGCACTGTCTTTTCAATAAGTTGAATGGAGAGCTAATACCATTTCCTTTTCTCTTTTCTCAGACACACACATACACACTATATACATATATTTATATTATTACATATATAGTAGGTAATAGTGTGTATATATACAAATATACCTACATGTACATGTATACTATGTGTATATGCATGGTTTTGTTTGAGACGGGTCTTGCTATGTAGCTCTGGCTGGCTTGGAACTCAACAATCTGACCTGTAGCAATCTTCCAGTCTCTGCCTCCTCTTGGATTACAAGTGTGAGTCATTACACCATCCCTCAGTCACACTCTTTAACTGGTACCACTTTTGAAGTCACCACCCTGTCCCTGCTTCTGCATGAGACAGCCTTTCTGGTGTTTTTCTGCTACATCAAATGGCTGTTGTATACATTTCTAAAAGGCTGAAAACACATTTTAAAAATGGTCAAGTCAGATCCTCAATTTTACACTGAGTTCATTTTACTCTAAAAATAATTCTACCCATCACTTTTTATCACTGTATGTTTTAAGGTAAGATCAAACATAAGAGAAATAAAAAACCAAGATGACCACGAAATTTGCTTTAAACTCTACACTAGAGTTCTAGTCAACCTTTCACCTTACCTCAGCTTTTCCTTGGGTATCTGAAATACCGAAGGACCAGATTCCTACTTCATTCTTTCTAATAACCATCCTAAAAGCCTAGCCTCAGGTGCCCAGATGACAGACACTGGCTACATTTAGCTACATTTAAAAAACTTTAAAGCAGTTTGCGTCTACACTAGTCACACTTCCGGTGCTTGAGACACACTACTTGACAAAAGCTGCTAGGTTAGCCAGTTCTGGCACCACTGCAAAGGAATGGCCAGTACTATTGTCCCTCTTCCCTCGGTTCTGAAAATGTGTCTAGATTCTGTTCACATTACTCTCCACAAAAGTGCTGAACACTACTCCCCTCTTTTTAAAATTAACACCACAAGGGATCTACCTTTACTCAGCATGTGATACCCAACTGTGAGTGACCAGCAAGGGCAGCTCTGTGAGCTTCTTAGTCCTGAGAAACTGAAACTCTAAACCCATTCAACACAGCCGAGCCACCGGCCTCCTACCAGACGCTCTTCTAAGCAAACTCCACCTGAGGCCCTTCTCACAGAATGTTCAGTTCATGCTTGCTCTCAGCTCTCCCTCACTCAGCTTCCAGAACTCAAAAGCAACATGGCAAGTGGGTTCCAAGCCATGTGATTCTAGAGCATTCCATCATGATCTCTACGAACCGCATGGCCCACCAGGAAGGACACCCTCGCATTTCTTTCACCACAAAGAATGATTCTCTCCAGTGAACATGCTCTTCCATGGCTTTTACTGCCACAGAACAAAGTCAACCCCAATCCTGAACACTGGAGGATGAGGGTGCTCAATGACGAGGGCTTTAAGGGAAAAGGAACAGAAGATGTGACTGTATCTTCTCTAAGTGAGGGGTAAGCTCTCCAAAGTCCTTAAGCTGGCGCTGGGATGTCCTGGGATATTGTCAGATGCGTTCCATTTTTTATACTACAAAATGACTTTGTCATTTATGAAGTACATTCTGGAGCTGTATGACTGAGTGACAAAGAAAAAAAAATCTCAATGTTTTACCTGAGTTTACAATTTCATGTTTTGTAGCTATCTTTGAGCACATGAGGTCCTGAGCTGCAACCTGGACACATATAAAAACTCACAGGTTGGAAGTAGTCTTTTACTCCAAAGACTTCATGATGCTAGGTGAGAAGGGCACACGACCCAGCAGTGACCCTGCTTCCACTCAGTGGAGGGTGGTCCTGCATGCAGACAGCCGACAATCCTGTAATGCCTTTCAGTGTTTGCTCACGCTAAGGAAGATGTCAGCTCTGGGCTGTAGCTCCTGCCCTTGTTGAGAGCTCTGGCAATACTTCCAACTGACACACAAAGCTTGGTATAAAATGAGGCACCACAGTCTCCTTTTGCCCATTTCCCCAATGGGAGAAAAAAGCTCCATGGAAACGTGGGTTATTCTATATTACAGGGAAAATAACCTGCAGCTGTATGAAATTCAAACTTTTATTACATTTATCGATTTATATGTGTGACGGGGGTGCATACACCTTGGTGTATATGCAGAGGTCAGAGAATAACACTTGGAATCAGTTCTCCCCTCCCGCCATGTGAGCCCCAGGACAGGACTTAGGCTGTGGGGCTTGGTAGCAAGTACTTTGCCAGGTGACTCATCTCATGGACCCAGCTCCATTAATTTTAAGGGGGAAAATGTCCTGGGTCCTTTTCTTTAACTATCTGTGGTAAAGTTAATGATTTATTCTTGGACTTAAAAGTCTTTTATCATACCAGTGAATTTTACCATGACATTTACATCAAGAATCTTGTTTAGCTTTTCTGAAAGCCACAGAAGCAAACAGCCTAGAGCTTTTTCAAGCTGGGCTGTCCATCACGGTAGCCACTAGCCACATGGACTGCTGGATTTTAAGTTGATTAATATTAAGTTACAGATTTTAAGCCTCAATTGCCTACCTACGTGCCCAGGATGTGATTCTAGAGTATTCCATCATCACCAAAGGTTCTGTGATACAGTAAGGCAGGGCTGATTTTTGGGGCAATGGATAGGTGGAAAATGGCTGTTTTCACAGGACTGAACCCAGTACAACATGTACAAGTGTGGGGGTTGGATGGGCAGGAGACAAGATGTAACTGTGGGAAAACGTAAAACCAAATTAACTAGCTAGAAAAGCTGGAAGACACCATTCCTCAGTCTTCATTTGTTAAAAACTTTGAAACCACCAAAAATGAAGAGAAATTATCTATAGTGCTGATTCCAGTGTTGAAAAACAAAAAGGAGTATAGGGGTATCTAAAGTACCTAAAACAGCAGGAATTTAACTTGTGGTTTGTTTTCAAATACTTTAGGCAACAGTCAAAACATGCTTATTTTATCTATAAGACTCAATCATTTCAATCAAGAAAGAACTGGCCATAACACAGGAGCTATAACACAGGAGCCATAACACAGGAGCTATACTTCACCCTCCCATCCTACACATTCTGAGGGGCTTCAGCAGTGCTGCAGCATGGCCCCTTCTGGACAGTGCAAGCAGAGAGGATCTACTAGACAGAAATCAGCTGAAATTATGCCCGGTAAGCAATTACCTGCTGGCAAACAAAACCCTGAAAGGATAAAGTTGAGATATATTTAGAAAATTAGTTATTTTGACACTTAAGAGCTAAGCACTTTACAAGATCATTTTATATAAATTAATCCCAATAGAAAATTAAGACACTTGCAAGCTAGGAACTCTGAAAATTATGACTCTTTAAAATTAAGCAGCAAATTACTTGCCCCTAAAAGGCTGACTGCCAATGAGAATTAATTGCTACATTCTAAGCTGCTAAAAGATTTAAATGATTAAATTTAATTTTTACTTATCTGTTCTTCAGTTTGTGTCATTAGAAAATGCACAAACAAAAATGTGCACTTGTACCTACTCATGTAAAGCTGTTCCTGCACTCACTCCACAGAAAATATGAATAGCAGCATGTGTGATTAATTTTATAAAGACATTATGTGTCTTTGTAAGTGCCATCTGCTTAATGTGTAAAACCATTCTGCCAAAGTGAAATCTAACCCCATAGCTTTTAAAGATAGCCTCAGATGGCAGTTTAACAGTTTCAGCAGTTTTAATGTATAACAACAAAAACATCTTAATGATTACACACTCCCTAAACAAACTTTCCTGTGAATATAGGAGATCTGATTGTCCCTGATGAGGTGAGTCATGCATTTCAGTTATTGTCTGTCCTCACACTGACTACAGATGCTCCGTCTCAGCAGAATCACTGAAGAAAGACCAGGGCTAGATGACAGGCGCTGTGCTAGGAAACAATGTGGATGCTTCTGCTTGGTTTCTTGGTAGGTAATTTCAGCTATATGACCTATGCAGATATTAACGACATTGTATATTTCAAAAGGAATGGTCATATAGAGAGAAGCACAGAGGGACTGCTTTAACAACTCAATCCGAGCTAGGGAGATGACTTAGTGGCTAAAGCACTTGGCACAAAAGTGTCATTCCCTACTTTCAGTGTGCAACTGTTCCTACTATTTTGAGAAGAAAAATATAATAGACTTTTAAAAAGTCACACCTCTCCCAGGCTTAATTAAAATGTGTATTTGCATTTGCAATACCATAATGTCTGAGATCTACAGCTACTTAGTGAGAAAGATCTGGAATGAGGAGAGCCACAGCACAAGAATCTTTTATATATGACCTCTCTCCTCTTATTCTGAGCTAGTGTTTCAGGGAAGTACAGAGCATCAGGAACTGGCCTGGGCACTGTGCTGTGTGGAAGTTCACAGACACCCTAAAGAGCATCCAAGCTGTCTTCATTGCGGTAATGCCATCTTGTTCGAGAAAACCTTGGAAGTGTACCATTTGCAGCTGAGCTACTGATGCTGTGGCATTTTGAGTAAGAATGGCCCACATAGGCTCACACATTTGAATGGATTGCCAAGACCATGGTGTCTCTTCACAGTAACAGAGACATCAACTAAGACAGGAGTTGGTGCCAGGGAGCAGGGTATTGCTGTGACAGGCCTGACTGACCATGTTGCTTTATTGGCAGAATGTAGACTTTCGGACTTTGTTTTAAGAAAGCAGTTGAATGCTTTAAGCAGGACTTAATGGGCCATACTAATAGGAGCATGGATAATAGCACTGAGGACAATTTGAACTATGGGGGCCCAGCTTAAGAAGTTTCAGAGGAAAAGAGTATTAGTAAGTGGCCTAGAGACAACATAATATTTTGGAGAAGAATGTGGCTGCTTTCTGTCCTTGTCCAAAAACAATCTGCCTGAGGCTAAATTAAAGAGTTTTGGATTAATGGTGCTGGCAGAGGCGATTTCAAGACAGCCTAGTACTGACTCTGTCATGTGGTTATTGGTAGTCACTCTTATCAGATCTATAATGAAAAGGAGCAAGCTGAGCAAGGAAAAATGCAAAATGTACAGTTTGAGGAGAAAAGGAGAACCAGAAATTATAATGGACCTAAGTCCTGTGCTCAAGGAGATAAAAAGTTTAAAGAAAAGCCTAATGCTAAATGCAGTAAAGGGAGTGATGGCCTCAGGGCAAGATCCTACCCAACTAAGCTTTCAACTTATTGAAAGGAATTAAAGAAAAGCTTAAGCAGTGAAGAAAACCACTGAAAACAGAAAGCTGATGAGAATTGTATTTGAATGAAGGGGCCCAATTTCAGCCTCAGCAAGAGAAGAATTTGGTTGGCAGCTTCAGCTGCATGGTTCTGGCTTTAAGTCAAGGACACAAGAAAGGGGGTATGGAATATCCCTCCACAGCTAAGGAAAGCCACTGAGGGCAGCAGGCATGTCTCAGGAGAGTCCCTGCATGGAGGCCCAAAGAGGCCATTGAGTGAAGCTGTGAGAGTGAAACCAGGTTTTGTTGGAAACTCCAAGATGTTGAAGATGCCACAGTCATGGGATACCAACCAAGGAGTGCTGCTAACAGGGTGTAGAACCAGCCCAAGAGAAAGAAGTGTGTTACATTTAACAAAGCTAAAAGCAGTTAGAGATATAAAGAATGCTTTGACATTAGACATGGAGATGCTGAGTCTGAAGTTTGCCCAGCTGGTTTTTGGTTTTGCTTTGATTCAGTATTTCCTCATTATGCTAACTTTTGGAATGGTAATGTATATTCTGTGCCATTGTATGTTGGAAGTTTGTGATCTGCTTTTGGATTCTGGTTTTACAGGGGGTTACAATTAAGAGATTGCCATGAAGCCAGGCAGTGGTGGTGCACACCTTTAATCCCAGCACTCTGTGAGTTTGAGGCCAGCCTGGGCTACAGACTGAGTTCCAGGAAAGGTGCAAAGCTACACAGAGAAGTCCTGTGGGTGGGTGGGTGGGGGGTTGCCATGAGTCTCAGGAGAGACTTTGGACATTTAAACAGTGTAAGATTATTGTAGACTACGGGGACTTTTGTAGTTGGACTGAATGCATTTTTGCATTATGATATGGCTACAAGTCTATGGGGCCAGAGAGTGGAAGGGAGTGGTTTGAATAAGAATGGCCCCCATAGGCTCATATACTTGAATGCTTAATCATCAGGGAGTGACACTACTTAGGATTAGGAGGTGTGGCCATGTTAGAGGAAGTGTGTTACTAGGGTTGGGCTTTGAAGTTTTAGAAACCCAAGCCAGACACATTGGCTCTTTCTCTGCCTGCTGTCTGCAGATTTGGATGTAGAATTCCGAGTTCCTTCTCCAGCACTATGTCTGCCTGCATGCCACCATGCTTCCACCATGCTGATAACAGACTAAACCTCTGAAACTGTAAGCAAGCCCCAATTAAATGCTTTCTTTTATAAGAGTTGCCATGGTCATGATGTCTCTTCACAGCAATAGAATACTGACTAAGACAGAAGCCAAGACTATTAAGTCTTTCCTGGTCATGTTCTAATTCTGGGTCCATGAAAGCAATATCACAGAGATCCTGTTACAGGACAAAATTGAGCCTGCTTTAATGGTTCACACAGATTTCTTAAGTAGAAATCTGAAAACGTCTGTACTCAAAAACACTGCATTCACCAACTATATCACAATTTCTTTACCTTCACCCTCCCCAAGCCACCAGTCCCCTTGCAGGCTGGGACAGTACTCTGCTCATCTCTAAGCAGTGGTATATGACAGAACTCCTTGTAGTGAATTAGTTCACAGATCCCTAGGAGTCTTCATCTCAGGAATGAAGGGACAGTGTTATGTGAAGAATCAAAACACAGCCACAAAACAAAGTGAGGCTAATAATAAACTGTATGCACACTGAAGAGAACTGCAGCTAAATGAGCTCTCCCTAGCTTAGCAACAACAGCCCTTTAAATTTCACTCATTAGATAATGCAGAACTGGGAGTCCGTGGTGCATACCCATAATCCCACCCCTCAAGGGATAAGCAGAAGAACTACTCTGAGTTCAAGGCCAACCTGGGCTACATCGTGAGCCCCAGAGTCAGAAAGTGTTTCTAGTTATAGGATGGTCCTTAACTGAACAATGGTTCTGCTTAAAAATGAAATGCAGTTAGTAGACACTGTACTTGAACTTAACCAATATTCATGGTTCTCATTAAGAACAATTCTGTTTCCCCCCTTTAGCTTTTCATACAGTGTTCACTAAGCAACATAGATATTTAACACTTTTTAAAAATATAGACTTTATATGACAGAAGACTTTGCCCAACTGGAGGCTAACATTAAGTATCTGTGCAGTGGGGGTGGGGTATGGAGGAGAGGAGGGAGAGGAAACCATGACCAGCCTGTAAAATAAATAAATAAACAAAGGAACAAATAAATAAATAAATTTATATAAAAAGTATCTGTGCACTGTAACTAGAGTTTTCCTGCCTTGCCCACAGTCAGGACAAATCTTTGTCACCCACCAGTCCCACAGCCGCTCAGACCCAACCAAGTAAACACAGAGACTTATGTTGCTTCAAACTGTATGGCCATGGCAGGCTTCTTACTAACTGTTCTTATAGCTTAAATTAATCCATTTCTACAAATCTATACCCTGCCATGTGGCTCGTGGCTTACCTGCATTTTCACATGCTGCTTGTCCTGGCGGGCGGCTGGCAGTGACTCCTTCTGCCTTCCTGTTTTTTTATTTCTCCTCTCTGTTAGTCCTGCCTATACTTCCTGCCTAGCCACAGCCAATCAGGTTTTATTTATTGACCAATCAGAGCAACTTGACATACAGACCATCCCCCAGCACAGCCAAGTGCAGACCATCTCAGACACCTGCACTCAGGCCCGTGGTCCTAATCATCCTCTATGCGGACCTGCTGGGTAAAGCCATGAGGAACCCGAGAACGGGCTCCCACAGGACATACAGAACATCCCACAGCAGTGCACATTTGAGGTAAGGTGAGGCTAAGTAGGTTGGGTATTCAATATACTTCTGATGTAAAGTATTTGCAACTTACAAATGTAACCTATTGAAAGTCAAGAAATGCATTGACACAGACTGTCTTAGGATTTCTTGTCTTTTTTTCTTCTCTTTTTTTCTTTGGTTTTTCGAGACAGGGTTTCTCTGTGCAATAGCCTTAACTGTCCTAGAATTAGCTCTGGAGACCAGGCTAGCCTTGAACTTACAGAGATCTAGATCTGCCTGCTTCTGCCTCCCAAGTGCTGGGATTAAAGGCATGTGCCACCACCACCGGCTGTCTTAGAGTTTCTATTGCTGTGAAGAGACACCATGACCATGACAACTCTTATAAAGAAAAATATTTAATTGGGGCTTGCTTACAGTTTCAGAGGTTTAGCCCATTATCATCACAGCAGGAAGCATGGCAGCATGCAGGCAGACATGGTGCTGAAGAAGGAGCTGAGAGTTCTACATCTGGATCAGCAGACAGTGGGAAGAGAATGCCACATTGGGTCTGGCTTTAGCATCTGAGACCTCAACGCCTGCCCCCATTGACACACTTCCTCCAACAAGGTCACTCACACCTACTCCAACAAGGCCACACCTCCTAATAGTGCCACTCCCTATAAGCCTATAGGGGCCATTTTCTTTCAAACCACCACACTATGGAGCACAAGCTTCTAAACAGACTACTTAAAGGTACCTGAATCCTGTACCTCCAGAATGATTTAAAAAAAAATCCAAAAGTAAAAATAATAAATAAAATACTGGGCCAGACCACCTTTAAGCTTCAGAATGAACATTGCACTATTTAGTTATTGAGAAAAGAACTAAACCCAGAATCCCACTCATGCTGAGAGTCAGGAGAGGTGAATTCCTTCTCACCCTCTGTGAGAGGTCACAGGGTAGCACCAAGTAAACCGCCTGCTCTATACATTAGCGATGATGGGTGGAGTTCAGTCAGAGGAACGCTGCTGACCTCTACTTAAGACAGTATTTCCTGAGCCTCTCTGTCCCCTTACTGTACTCTTTACTGCCTACCCAATCTTCCTTTTAGACCCATCTTAAATCCCAGCTCTGTGACCCATCTTAAATTACCAGGTCTGTGGGTCTTGCTAATTTTCAAGTTCTTCTATGAATTCAAATATATTCTTAAGATTCACAATGACAGTTTCCCTTCCTCAGAGATACTAAGGTAAACCACAATCTTGTAACTTCTTTATAACTCTATAGGATCCACATCAGCAACTCCAGAATCACAGCACAATGAGGAAAGAACAAATTCCTCACAAATTGACTGGACTTGAATTAAGAAGTGGGAGGTGGCCAGCCTGAGGCTCTTCAGTTCCCTTCTCTTCCCTGCACATTGTAAAACCATGTTGTTACCTGAGGAAGGTGACATTCTAGAACATCACTAGCTTAAACTAATAAATTCAACGCAGGACTGTGCATCGATGTACTACTAGTCTCCATGTACCATCTGGATCCTCATTTACTTGTTTTATTCCATTAAAACAAGCAGGATCTGCAATTTGCCATAAATTGCCCTAAGTTCTTAGAGACCAGAAATAAATAGTTTATATGCTGTGACACCAATTTGAGTAGAAAAACCTCCTTTTAAGCTTTAAGTATTCAGAGATGAAGGGCACAAAGATACTTGTTGAATATGCTATTAAAATTTTTGGCTAAAGTTCAAGAAAATAAGGAGAGAACTGTAAGTCTTTGTACCTGAGATAATACAAGCACACTAACAGCCACCTAACTCAATGTTTCTCTACTAACATACAATGTACTTTCCTACCACTAATTATAAGGTCCAGTTCCACAGAAGTATTAGGAAGGCCTGCATTTCTACAAAAACATTTAGGCTTCTGGACTGCACAACAACAAAACCTTACTTTAAACTGTAGAAAGCTTTCCCTATTAAAATCACACCCCCATTAGATTCAGAGGACTTAAAATTGGGAGTTCTAGAAAGTAAAATTTCCATGATTATTGCTACAGAGAATTCCAGTACTCAGTCAATGCTCGGGAGGTAGCTAGTCCTTCTGGAGAAGCACACAAATAAAGGCAGCAGGCTTGGCACCAGGGAGATGGAGTTCTGTGTCAAGCGTCTATTTAGCAGCTTGCCAAGACAAAGGGAAAGAGCTTTTGTTACTCCAGTGGAAACAGGACAATTTTCAGGCTTATTTATTTATTTATTTATTTATTTATTTACAACACAGACCATTTACTCAGCTTAAAGAAATCGGGGCTCTAAACTAAGCACATTTGATCTCCCACAGATTCACAAAATGTGTAAGCATTTAGTTAATGAAACCCAGTCATTCTTTATACACAGAGGAGTGGTCAGGAGCAGCAAGGACTCATCATCACTTAAACTGAAAAAGTCATTTTCACAGAGTCCTGGGAACACAACTGCACTAGATAAAATGTTTGACTTTACATCAAATCCTGTTAAACTTTGATTTTAAGAAAAACATTAAACCAGAAACTTCTACTCTTAGTTTGAAGGAAACATCTCTTAATTTTCGTCTGGAACAGAACACTGTCCTATATAGTAAGTACCCATGGACTTCACCCCGATTGTGGACTACAAGATTATGCCTTAACATATGTGAGTAAATTTACAACGGATTGTAACCTGAATTAAACTCATAATTAGACCCAGGTAGATGGCTTAGCAGAAGGTGCTTGCTGTCAAACCTGACAACCTGAGTTCAAGTTTGAGCCCAGATAACACATGATCACAGGAGAACTGACTTCTGCGAGCTGTCCTCTGACCTCCACACATGCACTGTGGCGCGCACGCGCGCACACACACACACACACACACACACACACACTGAAATAAGCTCCTTTCAAAAACTGCTCATAACCTTTTAAATATCGGTACCTCTATATATTCTTAAAAATATGGATCTCAAACCTTTTTGCTTAGTTATCATATCAATAACTATATTAGAAACTAAATCAAAGAAAACTTAAAAAAAACACTTAATTTATTAATTCACTGAAAAATAAGAATAGAGGCTAATAGCATAGCTCTGTGGGAGAGGATGTGGTTAATATCTGCCAGGCTCTGGATTCAAGCTCCAGCAACCCTCACCCACCAAAAGGAACAGTGAAAATAAAAAGAGACCCATTACATATCTGTTGCATGAATCTTAAAGAGTCTTATAAATAAAGTCAAACGTGAGCCAAGTATTGGGGTGAATGCTGGAATATCAGAGAAGCAGAACAAACCACAGCTACCTCACCTCACCAGTTCCTCAGCTGATCCTGTTTCCTCAGACTGGAAACCTCTGAGTCCTCATCCAGAATGGCTTTCAGCTGAACTATTGTTCAAAAGCCTAAAAGCTTATCCAGCCAAATGCTTAACCAGCTAAATGCTTCTAGTTCCTGGTCTTCACACCTTATATACCTTTCTGCTATCTGCTATCACTTCCTGGGATTAAAGGCTCACTTCTTGGGATTAAAGGCGTGTGTCACCATGCCTGGCTGTTTCCAATGTGGCCTTGAACTCACAGAGATCCAGAGGGATTTCTTCCCCTAGAATGTTAGGATTAAAGGTGTGTGCTACCACTGCCTATCCTCTATATTTTGGGGAACACAATACCACCACATTTCCCCCCCCTTTTTTTTTGTCTAAAATTAAAAAAAAGCTTATAACACAAGAAAAACGATCCAATAAGTATATACAATATATACAGTCAAGAATTACATTAACGATGTCTAGTCCATTAACATTTGACAGATTCAGATAAAAACTTCATTAATATATAACAATGTCCAGTCCAGTAACATTTGATAAACTCAGACAAAAATTTTCATTACTTATCCTATTTAAAACAAGTAGTTCTTTTTTAAAAGTAGATTCAAACATTGACCTTTTTATCTTATCATATTCATATTCTCTTTTTTCTTTTCATAATAGTTCAATAATCTACCTTTTGTCATTTTCATATCTTCCCCTTTTTCTTTTTAGTGTAGATTCAATGATCTACCCATTTATTCCTTTATCTTTTTTCTCAGAGTAGATCTACCTTGTATCTATATTCTCTTTTTCCTTTTTCTTTTTCTTAAACAAAACTTCTGAATCTAATCTCCTTGTTCAGCTTTTTTCCTGACCATTAACAATTAACAACTTGTAACCAACCATCATAAACAATGACAATATCCTTAACTCATTAAACGACCAAAAAATATCCACCGCACCTCTTGGGAATATGGGCATAGTTTTCTTAAAATTACTTCCTGCTTTCTGGGGGTGAAGACATCTTTGGGGAATCCTGAAAAGAAATTTTTGGGTTAATTGTAAAGTCTTGTATCATTTGTCCAGTCTCTGCATAATGAGAAAGTGCAGGGCTTGTTTCAAGTCCTTGTTCGAGTAGTCTGTCAGGCTGGATCATCTCGGCTAGCCATCTCAAACTCGTCCTGAGGAGTTTGTAGTCCAAAGTCGATCTTTTGGTGGTGTTAATCAGCTTAATGGTTTTATCATAGTCCATGTGGAATCATCATTGTGGGCTCCTGTCATCTTTTTGAAGATTTTAAAGTTGCTGTTAGGCGTGATCATGGTTCCCTAAAGAATTTTTTTGTGTGTGTGCCTCCTCTGTGGTTTGGCGCAATCACAGTCTGATTAATGCCTATCTCTCAGAACTATGATTGTTCTTCCCTAGAAGAGAATATCTTCACAGCAATTTCTCCCCACCATTTGTCTTGCCAAACTTTTCCTAACTGACCTTTGTCGATGCTTTCTGGTAACACGATGGTCCTGGCAATTCTTCTCTGAACAAGCAGCAGTGAACCTTCGTCCCAGGTAGCAGCATCACTGTAGTCACCAATGTGGAACCAAAATAAGACCAAAATGCTCTCACCCCAAAACTAAAGGCCTAAGACTGCTCCTTTTAGCTACAGGCCATAAGTTACTGGAACAGGCCAGAAGTTACTGAGACCAGTCAGTTCAGATTCCAGAAACCAGGAAGTGTAAAAGTACAGAGTCACAAAATAGTCACGAGGTAATGCCTGCCAGACTATGGAATGTCCTCTCCCTGGTTTCCAGAAATGCCCCCACCTGAGGGCAGCCAATGAGAAATGGTGGCGGGCAACCACTCCCTTAGAAGTAATTTCTAGAAGTCCCTAGAAGCGAGCCAATCAGAATTGTACCTGTACTAGCACCCCTAAATGATGTAACCTTGTGACTTTTCCCTTTAAAAACTGAGCTTGCAGACAGGTGGGCGCTTCCTCCAGCCTCCATTGCGTTGGATGTATTGGACGAAGTCCCTGCCTAGGCTTGTATTGCTTTTGGATATCCAGAATTAAACCTTGCTTTTGCATTCCGGCATGCTCGTCTTTGGTGGTCTCTCTGGGGGTCACGATCTGGGCACAACAACCAACAGGATGAGAAGAAGCCAGCAACTCGGAGCAGTAGCCACTGCCTGCATGGTCCCACCACCATTTGTGGCTTGGCCCTGGCCAAAGCTTTTCCTAGGTTGGCCTCAAACTCAGGGATCCTCCTGCCTCTTTCAGCAAATCCTATTTTATTTGTACTGAAATGTGATTTTATTTTTATGTTAATAAATAAAGTTGCCTGGGGGTCAGAGCTAATAGCAAGCCATAGCAGAAACTGGGCGGTGGTGGGCATGCCTTTAATCCCAGCACTTGGGAGGCAGAGCTAGGCGGATCTCTGCGTATTCAAGGAAGGATACAGCCAGCATGGAGACACATACCTTTAATCTCAATACCAACCAAAGAAGACTTGGAGGTCTGTATAGACAGGCAGTGACAAGGAGGTCATGTGGTTGGGTTTACAACCAATGAGAAGGCAGAACAGAAAGTCAATAAAAAGGACAGTAGGCCTCTTGCTGAGGGGAAGGACAGCAGTGGCAGCTAAGGGTAAGAAAGGTGGTTTTAAGTTTTAGTTCTTAGCTATTGCTCTGACTTCTTGGGCTTTTAACTCTGCAATTGGCTCTGTGTTTCTTATTTAATAAGACTGTTCATCTACACATATCAACAAAAGTGATTGTTTGTAAACTATAATTTAGATAAAATTAAGGAGTATGTCTTATATTTGTGCAAATATTTGACTGAATTAAACGCAGCTGGAGTCTCACATACACTCCAGTATTTCATTTGTATAGGTCATGGTGACTGAAAATCACAAAGAATCTGGGCTCAGAACGATGTGACTGGGAAGCAGAACAGTCTTACATTTTTAATTTATTTACATGTGTGGGGATGTGCATGAATATGTGTGTTTATGCTCATGTGTGTGTTAATGTGTGTGTGGAGGCCAATGGTCAACCTTGGATGCCATTCCCAGGTGTGGTTCACCTTGTTTTGGGTGATCCTGCCTCCTCTCCTCCCCAGTACTGAGATTACTAGGGCATCATGCCCATCATGCCCAGGTTTTGCAGTGGGTTCTGGGGACCGAACTCAGCACTGTACTACCTGAGCTATCTCTTCAGACCAGAATATCTTAGTGGTCCTCTAAATATAATGTTAGATATTCTTTTATCAAACTCTCAAGTTTCATGACAGAGCTTTTAGAGAAACATGTTACTATGTAGAATCTGATACTATTTCAAATTTCTTATGCAATTACATTAAAATCCATTGGTTGACCAGATAGTTTAAATGACTTGTTTTACTCATGCTTGATTTCATAATACTAATCTCTCATCATTTATAAAATATTGGTTCACTGAGCTCTGCAAGTTGCAGATGATACATTTAATACAGTATTAAAAATAAAATTTGTTAGCATAATATCACTTCTGGTAAGTCTTTTTTTGTTTTTTGTTTTTAAAGGCATGTGCCACCACTGCCCAGCATTTTTTTTTAAAGATTTATTTATTATGTATACAGTGTTCTGCCTACACACCAGATCTAATTATAGATGGTTGTGAGCCATCATGTAGTTGATGGGAATTGAACTCATGATCTCTGGAAGAGCAGCCAGTGCTCTTAACCTCTGAGCCATCTCTCCAGTCCTCTGGTGAGTCTTTAAGTGTTGAGGTAGTCAAGCTCATGGCAAGATACACATTTTCCAAAATGCTTTTCTTCTCACGGCCTTGTCATCAGCAGGAAATCCTGCTAGCTGTTTTCCTTTAAGTGAGAGTCTGACTTTGTTCATTTTTGTGAAGCTGTATGCCAAAATACCCATGTCTGAATGCTCACAATTATGGTGCCCAGCAGTTTACAGATATGGCTCACACTCCATCACAGGACTACTTTTGCTGGACAATGCTCTATGCATTTTCTCCATTTTGAAGCACAGATTATTAAGTCATAATCATTCAACAGTGAAGACTTGACTGAACATAGCATTTTTCTGTTTCATCAAGGACTTTCTTGAATAAACTGGCATCTTTTCATGTGAGCACTGAGTGGTGAAAAATACAGTAGTTATGGTGGGGCTGATGCATTCTATTCTATGACCTTGTTGAAGATGTGTCTATGCCCTTATCCTGGGGTTCTCCTCCCACATACATCCCTGTAATTGGAAGGTTTGGTCTTGTCATTGTGCCCCACATTTCCCACGTGTTCATTTCCTGTTGTCTTCAAATTGTTCTTTGCTTACTTTCTTTTCAAAATCTTCTTTGCTTATTCCTCTAGAGCCTCCTCTTTATCTTCGAGTCCTCATAGTCTACCTTTTGCTTGATTCATTCTACTTGTAAGGCTTTTTTTCTTGAGTTTTCTCGCTGGTTTACTGGGTTTTCAATTCCATTTTAATTTCCGCTTGAATCTTTAATATTTCTATCTCTTTACTGAATTCTGTTTTCAACTCCTGGATTGTCTTTGTCATTTCCATCAGCCTTATGTTTGTATTTTCTTGGGCATCACTCAGAAATTTACTCTCTTTATGTTCCTTCTCTATAATTCACTGCTTTGTTTCTTTGTGCCTTCTCCAAACTTTTCTTTGAATCCTTTGATGAAACTCATGATTGTTCTTTTAAATTCTGTGTTCTGGAGTTCATCCACGTCATTCTCACTGGTGAACACTTCTGTAATCTGGCAGATTTTGGAGGACAGATACTGCCTTGATCGTCCATGTTGTTTGTATTTTTGTGATGAGATCTGGACATCTGGACTTCTTTTGTTAGTTCTGTGTCTGATATGGACAGAATAGGCTGATGCAGCAGAATCCAGGATGTTGTGAGCTGGGTTCAGGGTAAGGGTTAGACATGGCTTGGGTGGAATGGAGTCAGGTGAACATAGGGGGTGGGGCTATCATGGAAGATGTGTGCCCCAGCCGAGGCTTGGGGTTTGGAGATCTGGAGATGTGGGGAGGTGCAGGTTTGGAAGGGAGGATGAGGTAGACTTGCCCAGTCAGACTGGTGCAAGATGTGCAGGACCTGGCTGGGCAGAGAAGTTCAAATATGGTGCCTGAGGGACCTGCAGATTGGAGGTGGGTGGGGCATGTCCTGACAAGTTGGGGGCTACACAGGCAGGAGTAGTCAGACTAGACCAGGTTCCAGGATGTGGAACCCAGACTAGATGTTTGGGGTTGATGAGCATGCACAGAAGGGAGTAGACTCACTGGGTTCGATCCTTGAAAAGGTTTCACATGATGTGTTCTGATTTGTGTGTGAGGTCCACAGGATACATTTTGACAACCACTGACTGAAATGAACACTACCAATACAGCTCATTTCCTTTCCTGCAATATACATTTGTTAAAACTCCTTCAGCCACTTGAAAAAACAAATTAACAAATAAAAAACTTCCCCAAACAAACCACCCCAAATTACTTTAACATTCACATAAAAACCAAATACTAAGAAACTTAAGAACAATGGCTATTTCTTGCTTTTATATCAAAGCCTTAAATTTCCAAATGAAGTATTAATTTCTTTTTGTAAAATTAAACTTTAAAACAATTTAAAAACACAAGTGACATGAAAAACCTGTAAAAAGAGCAACAAGGAAGGGACATTTGGCCCGTCATACAGTCTGACTCCATTTACTACACTGTTGGTATGTAGCCTTTATTATTTGGAAGTATGTTCCATCTATTCCTAAGTCTCCAGGACTTTTCCAATTAAGGCATGCTGAATTTTGTTCAATGCCTTTTCAGCATCAATCTAGATGATTGTGCTGGCTAATTTTATGTCAACTTGACACAGGCTGGAGTCATCTGACAGAGAGCCTCAATAGAGAAAATACCTCCAAAAGATTGAGCTGTAGACAAACCTGTCAGGCATTTTCTTAACTAGTGGGGGAGGGTCCAGGCCATTGTGTGTGGAGTCATCCCTTGGCAGGTGGTTCTGGGTTCTATAAGAAAGCAGGCTGAGCAAGCTAGGGGGAGCAAGTCAGTAAGCAGCACCCCTCCTCGGCCTCTGCATCAGCTTGGCCTCCAAGTTCCTGTCCTGACTTCCTTCAGTGAAGGGCTATGATGTTGAAGCATAAGCCAAATAAACCCTTTTCTCCTCATTTTGCTTTTAGTCATGCCATTTCAGCAACAAAAACCCTAACTAAGATGGTTATATGGTTTCTGTCCTTAAGTCTATTCATAATGGTCTGTTACATTTACTGATTTGCATATGTTGACTCAATCTTGCCTTTCTGGGTTCCTATCTTGACTTGCTCACAGTGATAGACTGTAACCTGGAACTGTGAGCTAAAATAAACCCTTTCTCCCCTAGCTGTTTTTGTCAGGGTATTTTATCTCAGTAACAGGAACACGAATCAAGACAACAGCTTAAAGGAGAACAAGTTCTCTTTGGCTCATGGCTCTGATGGTTCAGTCCTTCATGGTAGAGAACATGTATTGGAGCTTTTATATCACAGTGACAGAAGGCAGATCAAAGGGAATACAGGAAGGGGCCAAGACAAGATTTAGCCCAAAGAAATGCTCCTAGTGATTTACTTCCTCCAACTAGGCCCAACCTTATACCTTTTTACCAACTCCAAATAATGCCATCTTATTAATACACAGAGGGTCAATCCATTCATTAGCCCATAGCTTTCAAGATCTGTCTCTGGTCATGCCTATAAAGACATACCCAAAAGTGTGCTACTCTAATCTTCTAGGCCATCCAAGTTGACAGTCAAGACTAACCATCACAATATGAGTAACCATTTCTGGACAGTAGCCATTCTAAGCATTGTTCTGACATTCTACACACACACACACACACACACACACACACACACACACACACACACACACACAGAGAGAGAGAGAGAAACACAGAACATACCATACTCTAAGAAAATTAAAACCATTTAAATAGATACAGTTTAATGTTATAGAGCTTAATTATTTTCCTCTCTGTATTTTTATTTTCTTTATCAATCAAGAGATAATAAAGTTATATAAATGAGCATTCTTTTTAATAATCTTTATGATCTATTATTATGAATAATTTAAAAAGTCCTCACAAAACAATGTATGGATATGTTGTCCTCAGGTATTTCCATTGAAAACATAGTATGGAATTTTAGCTTCAGCCTTAAGCATTACCTGATCTGGATATACTGTAGGTTTGTGTGGGATGTGTGTGAGCACGTGGGGCTAAAGGTAAACTTTGGGTGTCATTCCTCAGGAGCTATCTCTCTTGAAGATTTATATATAAGTAATGAAAATTTTTTTGGTCTGAGTTTATCAGATGTTACTGGACTGGACATTGTTAATATATATAATGAAGTTTTTATCTGAATTTGTCAAATGTTAATGGACTAGACATCGTTAATGTAATCTTGACTGTGTATATTGTATATACTTACTGGATATAATTTTTCTTGTATTAGTTATAAGCTTTTTTAAATTTTAGACAAAAAGAGAGGAAATGTGGTATTGTATTCCCCCAAATATTGTGCATGCTAATAAACTTATCTGGGGTCAGAGACAGAGCAGCCACAATATTAAACATAAAGGATAGGCAGTGGTAGCACACGCCTTTAATCCTAGCATTCCAGAGGCAGAAATCCATGTGTTCAAGGATACAGCCAAGCATGGTGACTCAGGCCTTTAATCCCAGAAAGCGAGTTTTTAATCCCAGGGAGTGGTGGTAGAAAGTAGATATATATATATATATATATATATATATATATGGCATGGAGACCAGAAACTAGAAGCATTTGGCTGGTTAAGCATTCAGGCTTTTGAGCAGCAATTCAGCTGAGACCCATTCTGGATGAGGACTCAGAGGCCTCCAGTCTGAGGAGACAAGACCAGCTGAGGATCCGGTGAGGTGAGGTAGCTGTGGCTTGTTCTGTCTCTCTGATCTACCATCATTGACCCCAATAACTGGCTTCGGGTTTGATTTTATTAATAAGAACTTTTAAGATTCATGCTACATCTTTATGTGTATGAATGTTTGCTTGCAAGTATGCATGTGCACATGTATATGCCTGGTGCCCAAGAAGGTCAAAGAAAGCATTAGATCCCCTGGTACTAGAGTGGCTGTGATATGCCATACAGGAGCTATGAATCAAACCTAGTTCTTCTGCAAGAGCAACAAGTGTTCTTATCCCCTGGGCCATCTCTCCATCCCCTCCCCTCTGTTTAGATGGAATCTCTGATTGGATTGAAGCTCAACAGATAGCCCAGCTGGCTGTGTATTGAGCCTGAGAGGTCCTCCCGTCTATGCATCCTCAGCACTGGGATTAGAGTGTGTGCCACCAGGCTTGGCTTTTTACCTGGTTGGGGAGCTCAAACTCAGGTCTTCATGCTCACACAGAGAGTACTTTTCCAATGGAGCCAGCTCCCCAGCTCAGTACTGTGTTTGAACTTTTCATTAAGTTTGTTAGTTTGACAGACCTTTCAAGTACAGCTGATCCTGCCTAAGAATGACATCTCCCCAAACCACAATTTTCTCTGATAAAAGGTCACTATGTGATCCCCAATGTGCCAAGCTCATTTATCACTGTCACAGCACATGGGTGGGCTGATGGGTCAGGATTTCACAAGCTAATGGCTGGCCCCTGGAATACTGCTGTCTTAATATCCTGCTTTTCCCTCACAGGGACTGCTCCCACATTCTCTAGCCATGGGGTTTATTCCCCAAAGAAGTATCCAAATAGGCAAAGAACAAAGCTGCAGGGTCTCCCGAGTAGTTCCTGTTGGCTCTTTGGACTAATTCTACTTTCTAAGGCAAAGCATTTGAGTTCCCAGGTACACCCCAAATTGTTTTCCTTAAAGCTGTGGGAACAGCTTTAAGACTTTTCAGCAGTTACCTAAGTGGCAACAAGACCTTGGAGTTGAATTCCACATTGCTGTGGATATCATTCTATATAAATAAAACACTGATGGCCAGTGACCAGGCAGGAAGTAGGTGGCCAGGCAGGAAGTAGGTGGGACAAGGAGAGAGGAGAATTCTGGGAAGCGGAAGGCTGAGGAGGAGACACTGCAGCCACCGCCAGGACAAGCAGCATGTGAAGACGCTGGTAAGCCACCAGCCACGTGGCAAGGTATAGATTTATAAAAATGGGTGAATTTAAGATAAAAGAACAGTTAGCAAGAAGCCTGCCACGGCCATACAGTTTATAAGTGATATAAGCGTCTAAGTGATTATTTTATAAGTGGATTGTGGGACTGCGGGACTTGGGGAACCTGGAGAGAAGCCCTCCAGCAACACCACATGACAAAGTACATTTCCAGATCAATCAATACAGGACTTATTGACCACTCCAATGGTAGCTTTATCCTGTGAATGACAGCAGAAGTCAAATTACCAAGGCATACTTATCACTCACCCATAATGCGAGGAAAATCATTTTAAGTTACAGTTTGGACAGGCACATATATTTAATAAGCAGAATTTAGTTGGCAAATGTTTTCAAAGAATTAACATACCAATACATCTGGACTTCAAAATGCACATGTAAATAAGGACCTCTTATATTTTTGTTTGTTTGTTTTTTATTAAGAGATTTTCTTTTCATTTTCCATACCAACCACAGATTCCCCTGTCCTCCCTCCCCCCACCCCCAGTCTTCCCCTCCAACTCACCCCCCATTCCCACCTCCTCCAAGGCAAGGTCTCCCATGGGGAGTCAGCAGAGCCTGGTACATTCAAGGACCTCTTATATTTGAATGCTAGTTGATTTCCTAGGGGAAAACATGCAGGCATTACACAAGAATGTTGTAGGGAACAAGAGATCAGCTCAGTTCCATCAGCTCTGAATTAATAGTTCTTTCTCTGTTAGACAAATCATGAAATATCGATTCCCAAGGCTATATGGCAATGAAACCCTTCTGCACAAAAGCTGACAAGAATTTTCCCTAGAAAAGATGTGCTTTTTTCTAATTTAGAAAACAAGATTGTTGTATTTTTATTATAAACAATAACTTTAAAAAGAAATTGTTCCCTTAATCAACATTTTCCTAGAGAGGGAAAGTTTTATGTTACCACGGTACCATACCAGTGCACATACCAGTATAACACTGGACCAGTAGGAAAACATTCTTTCATAAAGTGGGGATGGCATCTCAACTTCATAAAGTACTTATAGAAAATAAATGAGATAAGCTGTGAAGAAAATTCTAATGCCGCCTCAAGAAACAGTGATGTCAAAATGATACATTCAAATGTCAGTCAAGACCATTTCTGACAAGAAATAGTAATTTCCCTCACTCTAGAGGACTATGCTTTTCCTCAGAAAGACATGTAGGAAGTTTACAAGAATTCCATATTAACCACTCTTCTGTTTGACACAGTAATATCTTTGAGTGGCTGGAGTTGTATCTGTTCTGTGACCACTGTTAATAGTAATAAGCAAATAACCTAATCAGTTATAACCCCAGTGGGGGATGTTGGGAATAGAGGTCAGCTGTAGAGTGTGTGTCTCACATGTGCAGTGACAGCTTTAAACATGTTTACCAATTCATGCTTAGTAATAAAAACAAACTCTAAAACAAGAAGAATAAGTATTGCTAAAATAGTCTTCCATCTCAGCATCTCCAATTAACCTTGCCAGTGTGGACATTCCTTCCTCTGTGTCTGTCTTCTAGAAAATGCAAACATCACGTACTTGAAGAAGCTAGCCTTTCCCATCCTGGACTCTGTTGTAGGTGCGCCCTGACAGGCCCAGTACTAGTCAAAGGCTCTGTCTCTCCTATGGGTGTGGGCAGAAGCAGAACCCGGAGATCCAGGTTGGCAGTTGTCTTTTAAAAAGATAAGTGATCTGAAGACCACACATTGTAGGGACCAGAAAAATACATTTTTATTAAACTTTAAATATTGTCATTACTTCCACTATTTCAGAGATAATTCTGCTTAAACATAATCAAGAATAGCCCATCAGTTGGTCAGTATTTTATTACTTTGCAAGAATACAACCAGAGATAAAAACACCTTTTTCTCAGGCCCTGGCCCCAGTTCTAAGTTTATAAGAGATTCTCGAGTTTACTGTCACCCTTAATTAAGAGGAGGAGTTGTCCAGACTAAAAATGCTCAGATCAAGCGCTATTCAAAGAAAGGCACCTTATTCTGGTGGAGTCAAGGGTGCAGTGGCTGACGGGAAGCACTCTCATGCTTTCCTGATGCCATACTGCTATTTCAGACCATGAAAATATGTTTTTAAATTTCCCTTTTTATGAGACTCCAAGTCAAAAGCTGACTGTCCATTGCCATGGAGACAGTTCTATTTAAGGCATTCTATTAGTCCTTTCCTCACAGAAGACAGAAAAATGGTCAATAGGAAAGCATCCCTCCCCACGGTTTTGAATTAAGTAACTGCAATTGCTTCTCTAGCAGCCAACACCTGAGCATCTGGAGGTGTGATAGGGAACCATGTAATGAGCTTCTTCTTTCCTAAGATCAACAACAGCCTCAAGTTTAGCACTAGAGACAACACAAGGGAAACACCCATTACCACAAAATTAGAATCAACCAAACAGAATAAAATTGGTTGTGATTGCCGCTGTAGATAAAACTGTGATTGACTGAATCAATCTGTGCTTTGAAAGAGGTAGGTTCCACTTAGTGACGTGCATGCATGTGTGCATGAGCATGTGTGTGTATGTATGTGTGTGTGCACATGCGTGTAAGATACAGCTGTGTATCCTGGGGCTGTTCTTCATTTATAGACTTCCTAAAGTCACCATCTGATACTTACACAAGGCAAGTAAATTACTATAAATGAAAACATACCTATAGCATATATAAACAATCCTCTCTAAGGACTCGAAACAATAAAACAAATACATCAATTCTTGGTCTTTCTTTAGGAAATGTGTCCTAGTTCTCTTTGAGGGAAAAATTACTTTTGTTGTGAGAGTTTAAATGCCAGTCTTTGGACTCAGCACGTAAGAGCACTTGCTGCTCTTGTAGAGGAACCAGGATTGATTCCAAGCACCGACATGGTGGCTCACAACTCCAGTTCCAGAAGATCTGACTCCCACTTCTGGACTCCCCAGCAGGCACTGCCCACACATGGTGCATGTATATGCATGCAGGCAGAACACTCACACGCTGATCTCAATTATTGTCCATATGCTTCTATATCTAGGGTCATTTTAGAATCCCCTCATGTTAATACTTCAATCTTTCCAAAATGAACTTTTAAAAAGAAAAACATGGTTTCCGTGAGGTGGGGGTGGGAGGGCAGTCAATCATAGTAATTTAGAGAAGGTATTTGCTTTTGCTGAGACCTAAGTTACTTCCTACAACTTGTCATTAGTGTCCAGTGAAGTGCTGTAACAGCCATGCAGAAACCAAACCTTGAGTGGTGCTGAAGAACATGCATCCTATGGATTCGCTGACTTCAAGAAGCAGGTCCTACTGCTAGGGACTGAAGAGGAACTTACTACCTGTATGTAAATTTCTCTAAGAAATAACTGAAAGCCAATTATGCATTATTCATATTCCAGAAAAAGGCAAGCATCTGCCTCTTGTGAGCCTAATCCAGGTTTTCCATAGACTTCCATCTTTATCTTAAAACTCCTTCATCTTGAATTGATTGATCTCCAATAGACTGCACAGCATACCTTTGTTTTCAGGTTTTTATAGTTCTTGCTAAAGTTAATTATCCCTAAACAGTCAAGCGCATTAAATGACTATGAGGAAGACAGAGGGAAATGGGCCCCAGGCCTCTGCTCTGGGTGTATAACATATTCCACAATACCTCCCATAAAGACAGCAGTTAGCGAGGAAAGTAAAACAGAACCACCTAGACATTAGTGAATAGTCAGTAAAGGAAGCAAGGTACAAATACATAAATTTAAAAGTTCAAAGCTAGCAAGGAGTAAAATATTTTCCATTTCATATGGCTGCTTATGTATCATCAATTTTTTTTTTAAACCAACATATTGGTTAGTGAATATTTCACAAGAGTAAACAGACTAAGCACGATCACCCATGTTAACATATGGGTTGTGTGTACTCAAGTTCTACGTGGGCATCATGGCAAGAGCTTGTCAAAGTGCTTCCTCCAGACCTAAGTACAGGGTTGTCATCTCTGTATTCAGTGAGGATTCTGACTAAATAGGCTTGAACTGTAAACAATGAATGGCTGTGCCACCGCTCTGAGTATCAGTAGATTTCTACCATCACATCTGGATGCTCCTACATCTGTGACCCAGATAAACAGTACCATATTATAGTCACTGATCAAATGCTTAGTAATTCTAAAAACTCACCCTCACCACAAGTATTTGGAACACTCCTTAGAAGGATTACCTTCTAGTGAATATTCCCCCTCACTACGTCCCCCAGGCCAGCAGTCATGCAGCCTGCATCAGATGCTTTCCTTGTCAGCTCTGGGGATGGAGGCATTTTTCTTCCATGACACACTTCATGGGTGCTTTTGTCAATGTTGGTTAAGGAAGGTAGGCAGAGAACCAAGCCAAGATCAGAAAAAGACATACACTCCACACTATTTATTGTTGCTAAAGTACTATGTTTGTGAGTATGAACTGAAGCCCAAAGTATTACCCAGGTCATTACAGAAAGTATGCAAACCTTCTTTTGTACTATAAAATGAGAGATATAACCATAAGCCTGAAGGGTTTTTGCAAGACCCAAAGGTACACTGCAAAATCACTGCTTAGGTAAAAATGATGGCCTTCTCGTTTTCTGTTCTTTTGGTACCTAGCAGGTAGAAGGATTTAATGTATGAAGGAATAAATAAATTAATGGAAGATACATAGTACTGAATGGTTTATAGATATTAAAAGACAATTATTTCTTGTCTGAGAATGTGAGGGCCATTTAAAAGAAATAGTATTTGACACAGAAACATACTGTTTTTAAAAAATCTACAGTTTTACAAAGAAAGTGTTTCTATTTACCTAAACATATATTTCCCCCATTTTAAAGAGTGCCAACTACTAAATAGGTTTCTAGCATAGTCAAATAAAATCAATATTTTACAGTAATTTCTTTTATGTATTATTGGGGTTTAATCCAGAGCCTCAAACATGCTAGACATGTAATCTGCTACTGATTCATACCCTGGCTAAGCCAAAATAATTTCCAAATATCAACAACTTAGCCTAGATAATATTTCAGAACCTATATCTTATAGCTACATTTAATATCGACGCTATTATATAGTACTAACATGATGTATTTAAATATAATATATACCAAACATAATGTATTTAAACAACAAACTCACACGATAAATACGTAGGCTACAACACAACTGAGAATTCACCAATGTCAAGTAATACACAGGAAAGTTTTGATGAGAAGTTAAATAATTTTCCTTATGTGTACACCCAAATCAGTACCCTTCTAAAATGTGCGTTAGGAAAGACGGTTTGTAAAGAAGCTGTCACTTCCATCTCAGGACTTCCTTTCTTCTGGAAACAATACCTAGTGGCCAGGTTTGCAGGCTCATCAGTGAGCACCTCTGCAGACTTACAGTATCCATAGCAAGCTACCACACAGAGGCATCTTAGGTGTTTCTGTGGGAACTCTTTGTTGTGGGGTATTTGTACACTTGTGAAAATGTATTGCTGTGGTTGGTGTAATAAAAAGCTGAACAGCCAATAGCTAGGTAGGCAGTGTAGGCAGGACTTTAGGACAGAGAGAGAATTCTGAAAAGATTAAGGAGGAGTCACCAGCCAGCTGAGGAGGAAGCAGCATGAGCAGTATGGAGAGATGAGGTAACAAGCCACGTGACAGAACGTAGATTAAAATAAATGGGTCAATTTAAGTTATAAACGCTAGTGGGACAAGCCTAAGCTAAAGTTGAGCTTTCATAATTAATAATAAGCTCTGTATCATTATTTGGGAGTTCTGATCTACAACAGCAGACCTGCACCTGCCAGGAATCCCTCTCTCCAAACAAACCCAGTTAAAGGCTAGAACAGTGCTGAGGATACAGCACAGCAGCAGACGCAGGGAGCTGGGGTAGACGGGGGCAGCAAGCAGGGGACACCACCTTTAACTAATGCTCAATGTGAATGCTGACCTGAATGTAGAAGTGAACACTCATGTCACTTCTTACCTTCATAAAGCACTGCAAAGGAATTTACCAAAAAGCGAGGATATTTCTTGGGGGTCCTATTCAAGAAACACAATACTGAAATATTTCTAGACAATGCTTTTTCAAAGATACGACAGCAGTCCTTGGTGATACAGTGAGATTTTCATGACTGGCTGGTTGGCAGGAAGAGGGGTCAAGTGTGCTGGGCAGTTTGAAAAAGACATTCTGAGATCAGGAAAAACTGGCCACATAATTGGGGGTTTGAAAAGATAAAAGCAAAAACTAACAGGTGAAAACTGCAATAAGCACTTCCACCGTCTCCCATGTGCACAACCCTGGGTTCAACTGTCACTACAAGAAAAAAACAACAACCTAGATCTGTCTGAATCAATCTTGTGATTAATCATATCAACAGAGTATGACCCACATTGTTAATAACCTCATTTAAAATCATTAAGAATGAAAAAAGAAAACATCTAAATTTGAGATCACACCTGGTAAGAATCTCTTGAGGCTCTAGTTCCTATTGGATACAGTCCATTTTACTTCATAAGACTTGATGAGTTGTTCACATCAAGAAAACTGGAGTATACAGTCATGCAATGTTTCTGCCTGTATACTGTGCTACACTTGGGATCTCAAACTTGTTTCAAATGCTGTTTGCTTGTTGGTACTGTGACACACAGCCAGTTCCTAAGGCTCTGAGTCCATTTTTCCACTGTTACAGAGTGAGAGCTGGGTTCAGTGGGGAAAGTGCTCGCTGTGTGAGCATGAGGTTCTGAGTCTGTCTCCAGCGCCCATGCAGAAAGCCGGCCAAGGAGACACTGGCCTGTACGGCCAGTTCTGGGAGAGGGAGGAGAGAAAGGAGGGCCCGGGCGGGGGCCTTGCTGGCCAGCTTCTTCTCTGGCTGCATTGGTGAACTTCTGGGTCAGTGAGAGGCCTGGTTTCAAAAAATAAGGTGGAGAGCAATTGAGAAGATATTCAATGTCAATGTATGTCCTCTACACACATGCACAGATGAGCAAAACACACACATACACATATAAACACACATACACATGCACAAATGAGTGAAACACAGATACATGTACATACAAACACACACACACAGAGAGAGAGAGAGAGAGAGAGAGAGAGAGAGAGAGAGAGAGAGAGAGAGAGAGAGAGATTGATTCTTCATGGGTTTACTATGACAAATGTGAACATACACAGACCTCAACACCTAGTGGGAGCTGGCAACCCAGGGAGCATATACTGAAAGCTGCCTTGTTATTGATATTATAAAATATACCTGAAATGTGTCACAGTTTCAGATAATTATAATGATCTAAAAATCCAGTTTTAGTTACCCCTGTTGGGAGCTTTCTAAATATTGGATACACATCTGTAATTACAATGACGAAATGCATTTCTTCAACTGTCCTGCTTTAGCTGTTGTACAGGGAAAGGCAAGAATGAAATAAGACATCCAGGTGCATTAGTTGATTTGCATCTTATACTGATATCAGAATAATCCAGTTCTAAGCTAGGCATCTTTAAATGCTTAGTCATGCTTGTTCACATATGAACTTTACTCCTTAAGTATCTGTCACCGCTTATCAGAAGTTTCAGTGGTAGAATGTGTGAGTTTTCAACCCACCACTGACTTCCAAATAAGGATGAAATATCCTGCAATCTTCCTATCTGTAATATCTATGTCTTCTCCTTGGTGACAACCAATATCCTGGCTTACAGAGCAATGGATGAGTCATCCTTGGGTGGATCTTAGAGGTAAAGGCTAGTTATGGGGTAGTCAGAGCCTACAAAACATTCTGTTTCATGGTTACTACAGGAGTGCTTGATGACCAAGGTGCCTGCAGCTGGCGTGGGAGCCTTGTAAAGGAAAGGGCTTGGAGAAGGAGAAAGGAAAGGTCAAGCAGAACCCTTTAGTGAATGGGATCTTTCAGAGATACCCACAAAGCATTTTGGAAATTGAAGATATGCCCTTAACTACTCGTCTAAAACAGTCATTCCTTGCAAAACACTGGCAAATTCTAAGAGATATAACTTGAGTTCACACCAAAGCAACAGCAATTTTATACTTCTAAGCTTCTAAGGCTGGTGTTGGCACACTTTCTCAGTAGACATTCTTACTCTTTATGACAATACTGTCCAAAGACTAGTAGGATAGTTGAAACAGTCTCGTGGCCACAATAACAGTAAAATAGCAAAACAGTCAAATAACCAGTACACTTTATTTTTCAAATCATCTTTGTTACTGTATTTCTGAAAATGTTTCTTATAACAACAGTAGAACCAAGCTGGAAAGATCATACACACACTGGATATATTTTGGAAATGGTGTGATTGTATTGTATCTGCTCTACTGTACTGCATCCAATATGAATACACTGCCAATACCTATGTGTTTAAATAGAAGTATCATCATCTAAAAGGGGGGGGGGAACCTTCATGAACCAGATCCCAAATAAGAGACCATCTGGTAAGACAAAAATCCATGTCACTTGTTAGTGCTAATGAAGCATGTGAAGGACAATTGATGCCGTAGTTGGACAGCCTAGCGTCCAGGCAATAGCAGAAGGAAAAGGGTGGGAAGATTAATAGCAAATTATACTTTCTTTCTCACACCTATCACAATGATATCTAAGATAGGCCAGATGCTGCTAGCCACTTTCAGGTCTTAGTTAATCACAGAGAGGAAATAGATCCCTATCCTGTACTCTGGAGACCACAGGATAGGCTACTATCCTACTAGTGATAGCTACTGAGCTTCCATGTACTCTTACACTGCATCTACATCCTTCCCCCCCTCCACACACACAAAACTTTTCTGTAAAGGAAGCAGCCAGCAGCCCCGACTGCAGAGTTGTGCTATTTCCCACCCACACCAGTGGTCTTGCTTTCCTTTGTCATATAATGCTAACTATCAAAGCCTTGGGTTGACACTTCTCTGGTCTGATTCTCCCTTGTTTCTCTCCTGCTTCCACAGGCCTCTGCTTCCAAGCCCTACAAGCTAACCCTGCAACTCAGGGTCTTCCTTTCCTTTTCTGAAAACACCAGTCAATTAGAGTGTAATGGACACAGCCCTGGACCAGACCTTTCTTCAGTTGCTTCACATAGCAGAGAGAATAGTTCTTCAGAACCAAAATTTTGCCCGGTCACCTAATTTCTACCACATAAAGGGATGCCACGAGAATCAGTTGATCAAAGTCTTAACATGCTAAGAGAGAAGCTTCTGGAGCATCAACAAAAAGGTGCCAGGCAGTGTCTATAAGCATCCCCACACAACAGAGATGACTGGGTGGCCTTATCCATATCTTCTGGCAGTACTATCATGGCTTTCTTTTTATTTTCTCCATTGAATTCCTTCTACATGGACCATACTCTACTGTCCATAATTTCAGCATAACAGTTTTCAGTTGTCCCACTCATGGACGCCCTTCACACTCAAAAACTATTGCAAATGCCAGAGAAGTTATAACTGTCAATAGTTACTGTAATAGATATTAAAGCCAGGGAAAGTTTAAATGTTTAATTCACCTAAAATAAAAGTCTACTGCATGTTAACATAAATCACACATCTTTATGGAACTTTATTTTCCATAACAAAACAGTGAGATTCACATTTACATTTTTGCAAATCTCTTCAATGTCTGTTTATCATAAGACAGCTGGGTTTTCTGCATTCATTGGCTGTGATGTTTTGACTGAAGAATGTTTAAAGAAAATCAGATATGTTGTTGGAAAAAAAGGAGACAATTATGAACACTTTTCTTTGACATCACATCAAACCTTATAAATATCCCTTCTGAAACCATATACATGAATTTAACATTTTTGTATTATATTAAAATCCACCTGTCCATCTTGCATTTTGAATATTTTATCTCTATGTGATCTTGATAAACACCTCAAAAATGAATAATACAATACTGAAAATTCAAAGAAACAATTGACAATATTCATTGTCAATGTTAAAGCAATCAATAGCAAAGCCCAAAGTTTATACCCATTGTGATGTAATGATTTGGTTCTTGGCTGAAAAGTATCGGGTGGGACATGGTGTAGCAGCTTTCACAAACTGGTTCACTGGGTTCTGTGTATCTTCCAAATGTTGGTGCACATATGTGTTATCAAAAAATCACATCCATTAATGTAATCCTTCACCTGAAGAGGAGAGACTTCAAAAAGTGAGAAGCTTGCACCTAGTATGGTGGTGCATGCCTTTAATCCCAGGACTAGTGAAGCACAGGCAGGTAGATCTCTGTGGGTTCCAAGCCAGACAGGTCTACATACTGAATTCTAGGCCAGCCTGGGCTATATAATGAGCCTGTCGCAAAAACAAAACAGATACAAGAAACTTTCTAATTTAATGGAAACAAATATAATTGCACAAAAATTTGCTAGTTTTAATGTATGTGTTTACTTAAGCACTCAAATCTGAGGAAGCAAAGTCTGTCCATCAGTGCTCTTCTGAGTAAAGTGGTTTAGATGAAAAACTGGCTGATTCAGCTCGTTACTAAAGCTACTGCACATGTTTACACATGAGACAGGCAGCTTGCTACAGAGGTACCGTGCACCTCCTCACTGCCTCACACATGTGAGAGGAAGGAGCCTCCGGGGTGAAAATTCAAAACATAAAACTTACTGCTTCTTCAACAGCATTCTTAAATGAAACTGTTCATTTCCCCCATGTTGAGTGGTGACACTTTCTTGATTTACACTGAAGGATCATCACATTTATGCCCACACTGCTTTTATACACAGTAACAAAGAAAAATAAGAACAGTTTTGAGGTTCTAGCCTCAAAAACAGTTTTTGAATATGTCTGGTATGTCATAGACATACTCCCAGAGTCCTGGGCCCAGAGTGAGGAGTGATGGGCCTACAAGCATTCAGGAGCTGAGAGGGGTAACTGACTGCTGCCCTTTCCCCTTTAGCTTCTGCAACCCAGTCAAGAAGGCCAACTTTCCTAATCCCAGTTCTAGGATCGCTAGAGCATCCCACGGAGGCTGAGTGTGGAATGGAGCTATTCCCTTGCAGCCTCAGCACTGCAGGGAAGAAGGAAAAGAGTTCATCACAGCAACAGAGCCTGCCTTAAGGGGTCTTCTTAGTTGTATGGCAGAGACTCTGCCACCCAAACCTCCTCAATGTTGAGAAGAACCAGAGATGATGATGCAAAGGCATCAATGGAAAAATCAGATGGTAAGATTAGGAGACTACTGCTTCAGAACTCTTCTCCTAAACTGAATAACTAGATGCCCTTGCTTTATCCTAGATCTTCTGTTATTGGGCAATTCAGCTTTAACACATTGTCTTTTCAAGCCAAATACCAATTTTCCTTGTCAAAGACATTTAATTAAATTATCGGAAAATCCAAAAGCAATGGATCACATTACTCTTTAAAGGAGGGTGTGTGAAGAGAGGAGAATACAACCGGAAACGTGAAACCAAAAATATGCATAAGGGTTACTCTCAATAAAAATATCATCATGACTGCTCTTTTACTAGCAATCATTAAAATTCCTATGAAAAATGACTACAAACAAAATTATTCAGTGTATATTAGTGGCTACAATCCTAAAAAACAGGAAAATACACAGACTGAGCTTTTCATTCCTGTATAGTGACATTTGAGGGTTTGCATGGTGCTTACATACATTCTCTCTAAGCCACCAAGCCACCATGAGACAGGTAGAAACCATGTGTAGTCTACAGGAAAAAACTGGGTTTCAAGGAAGTTAGCTGACTTAACCCCAAGAGAAAGGCCAATGCCAAAGATCAAACTGTAACCATCTTATAAACTATAGGAAGCAACAGAAACAATTTCACAAATGAAATCTTACACTGAACTTGAACTATGAAGCATTAAATGCACAAAGCAACAATTTAAATAAGTATTTTGTTATAAATTAATAATTATTATATTACTAAGTTCTTGGTCCCAGAAACAAATATGTGATATTTGTTTTTTACAAAGGCTAGTGCCTTCACAAACAATGACAATCTTCCTGATCAATAATATAATAAAAAGTTCTAATATATATAACCACCATTATCATCATCATCATCACCATCTTGTCACAAGATAATTATGACAGATTCAAATGCGTTAAAATTATGGGTACATTTTTCAAGTATCTATATATTTTTTAAAGATTTATTTATTTATTATGTATACATAGGAGGGCGCCAGATCTCATTACAGATGGTTGTGAGCCACCATGTGGTTGCTGGGAATTGAACTCAGGACCTCTGGAAGAGCAGTGGGTGCTCTTAACCTCTGAGCCATCTCTCCAGCCCAGTCTGAAGAGAACTGCATCTAAGGTTGCTATCACAAACCCACTACTTGACCTCTACTTGGGTTATTTAAGATAACATTAACTGAAAACCACCTCACAATCAAAAATATAAAACCCAATAAAGCTCACTAGCCAAAGGCATAAGATGGCTACCTGTCCATCACGCAAGTAAACCCATTCTACTGGGTAAACTATATAAAATTTCTAATACTGATCATTTTGATTATATTAAGTGAGGATCATATGGGTCAAACTAACATTTTTCATTTTAGATGATAGTCTCTTTGCTTATAAAAACATCGTGAAGTTTTAAGAATATCAAATTGCATAAGTGAAAAAATACTATAGCCACAATAAGATGTATCACTAGAACTACTTAGAATAACGTTAAAAATGGAAACTTCTCAGCATGGTGTTGCACACTTGTAATCTCAGCACTTGGAGGACTTAAAGCAGGAGAATCAAGAGTTCAAGGCTAGCCTGAACTACATTGAGGATAGCCCAGGCTACAGAGTGAGAGCCTATTTTGTTAAAAAGGAAAGAAATTAAAATGTTAGATCCTTTAATTTATATCAAAAAATTCTATTCATCTACTAGTTCAACACTCAAAAGTATGTAAGTATGCCACCTTACTTTGAAGTGGCAGGTGAACAGGCTGACAGTCACCTACCTTCCTTAATGTGCTTTGCCACTTCATGTTTGAAATTAAAGATCAGATCCCTGCAGTTGTCACTGGAATTTCTCAAAGTCAAATGTTTTACACTTTCAGTCTTTCTATGCTCCCAAAAGTAAATGGTTTTCCTCTTATGAAAAAGTTCATTCAACTGTGTAATGGTGACAGAGCAGGCCTACTTAGACCTGCAGATCTGATGCTCTTGCTTTCTCCTCTGCTCTTCTATGACTCAAATTACCAAATCAGATACATCAACAATTCTCTCTATTTTGCAAAACGGTCAACCTAAATGGTGAAGACACTTCCAAGAATAAATGAGATTCTCATACAATATACAATTCACTGTTCAGACACCGAGTTAAAACAAATTATTTTCTTTGAACGTTAATTCAGTTCCTTTTGAAGTTTCCTCAGAATCCATCATACATATTGCATACATTAGGTTGTTCACAGACAGTAAAAAAGCCTTCTGCTATATATAAAGGTAAAGGCCTTCTCTTACCATTAATGTCAGTTCTGATAGCAAAGGGTTACTGACATGGATGTATGTGATGGTGACTCTTCCATTGCGATTGACACTCAAAACCCAAAGTGCTGTCACTCATTTGTTTATTACTGTATACTATTAAATGGACACAAGAAAACGTAAAGAATCAGGCTGTGAGAGCTGTAGATAAACTTTACATAGTCATATTCTATCAAAAATAAAAACATGTCTTTATCAGAAGTCAATCTTTACGTGGCATTTTTAGAATGATAGAGCATTTTCTTTCTAGAATCCTTAAGAATGGCAATCTTAAAAAGCTTCAAACGTTGCCAGGTCATGCCTTAACTGGCACAGACAATTCTTTCCCCATCTAAACTCATTTCATGCTACTACATGAGTCCAAACTAAACACCTTGTAGTTACTGAAAGCTGGATACTGGCAGAGGTGGGCACCACAGTTATAAAACAGGAACATGTGTGTTCCCTGTGTGCACATACTTATCTTCCTTTCAGTGATGGCTACAAATGAAGGAGATCTGCCTAGGTAAACAGAGTACTAGTGCCTTAATAACTAGAAGAAAATCATAAACATGTCCTTAGTGCTAGTGCTATGGATTCATAATCAAAGCTCTTTCAAAAAAATATCCTGGAGCCAAACAAATTGCTATTAACTTTTTAAAAATTTTTATTAAAATTTTAATGTGCTTTGATTGAAACAGAATTATATCACTTAAGCAAGTCAATTATAGCACCTTTCCCCACATTCAGTTAAAAAATATAATTTCCTTTCATTTTAACTGAGAGTAAATTGAATTAAACAGGGTTCACTGGTATTGTTTTTCCTGACAAAGACAGTTTCGGTTTAAACATTAAGAAACAATGTTTTTTAAAAGCTAAATTCAGATGCCATCTGGTCCAGCAGTGAAAGAGTTAACATTCAACTGCGCTCAACAGAGCTTCTGATCCATTACATTTCTCACAAGCTGCCCTACAATGAGCTGAGCAAGTATCAACTGTAATTTGATCCAGGAGTTTATGGGGAAAAAAATAACTGCACATACTCAACATGCACATTTAATAAAAATCAGTTTTAAGAGAAACATATCCAATAAACACAATTTAAGGCGTATTTAATTGTTTGATTAACTTCAAACCTGCAATCCCTTTGCTTTCCTGACGCTCTCAAATAAAATAGGAGAAAGGAGGAAAAAAAAAAAAAAAAAAAAAAAAACCAGCTTCACTGCAGGGAAAAGAGGCTTGAAAAACAACTTTGATTGGCACTTGGCCTGACCCACAGAGGAAGAAAAACAGTTTTTGGACAAAGAGCGCAAATATTTGAGCTTGCTTGCTTGTTTTTCTTAATACATAAAGAACAATCCTAAAGTGACTGTAGATAGGGAAATTGACAAAAACGGCACTGTATTCATCATAGCTCTCTCTCAGATATGCACAGCTCAGCAATTTTAATTCATTGGTGCTGGACAAACAGAAGCACCTAACCTAATGATCTCACTTCATGCAATGTAAAAATAGACTGCGGAGTAGAAACGGATTGTATTATTCAAGGAAGCTGTTCAGATCTGTTAAAAACTCTCCTGCGCCTACAGGGACATTTTGTCATCCTTTCTCTCCCTGCATTTCCATCCCCCACGGAGCGATTAAGCCAAGTAAGCTAAACAATACTGGAGTAAACTTTCTATCAGTCACTCTGGAAAGCAGTAAGCCGATCCTGGGTCGGATTTTCTGGATCCACACCGCGGTGGGGGATGATACGGAGGGCGAACCCACGTCCACTTCAGCCTCCACCTCCACCTCCACCAACCCCAGCCCAAGGCACTGGAAGAACCAACAGCGTTTCCCATGGGCATAAAGTTCAAGATGCCTTCACGGTGCCTTTCGGGAGCCACCAAGAGAATGTCAAGAGGGGGTGCCGGGGCACGGTAGGCCTGGCAGAAGCGACCCAGGCAAAGAAAACAGCCCCCAGAGTCAGCCTCGGCGGAGAGGGAGCCAGGCTCCTGCAGACCAGACAGGCTGCAGTGATTTCAGGCCAGCCTCCATCCCCAGCCGAGCCGGTCCCTCCCAGCATCCCAGCATCCCTTCAGCCTCGGGGCAGACCCGGCGGCAGCCCAGGGCCGGGCGCGGGGACCCCGCGGGGGGACCCTTCGCGTCTCGCCCCCCCTTGAGCTCCGGCCGGACCCCGACCCTGGGGAGCGCCTCGCCGCCGGACGCGGGCGCGCCGTACCTTCCGCAGCACTTTCCGGCAGTTGGTGCAGAGCAGGTAGTTGGCCGAGGCCGACGCGCTGCTGCCACCGCGGTTCATCGCGCCGACGCCGGGTTGTCACCGCGGCTGCTAGCGGAGGGCCTCTCCAACGTCCTCTTCTCAGGGGGTCGGGCGGCAACTACAGCGCAGCGGCTGCCCGCGCGAGCTCGGCGGGGACGGCGGCCGTGGCGCTCACCGGCCCGTTGTTCCTCCCGCCCCCATCGCCAGACCCCCGCCCCGCCAGCCAGGACGAGCAGCCGCGGCCGTCTCAGCGCCTCAGTGCAGCCCCGCCCCCGCGGTTCGCCGCCTTCAGGGCTGCCGCGCTGGGAGCCGCCCCCTCCCGCCAATCAGACCGTGCCGGCCACGCCCCCTTCCGCACCCACAGCCAATGAGTGGCGTCGGCCAATCGCGGGAGGCGAGAGCACCTCGAATCTCCGGGCAAGTTAAGTTTATCTCCGAGGCTCGGCGGTGAAGGGTGACCGCGGGTTAGTTAGGTAGTGGGGTGGGAGGGACTCCAGTCTGCCAATGAGAAGCGGAGGGTGTGGTGTATGCAAATTAACCCGGGACTCTAGCGCCACCCTCAGGACAAGCCACGCCCCCTCTGCGAGGTCTGGGCCGAATGGAGTGAGATTAAATAGCTGGAAGCTAGAGCTCGCTAGAGGATCTGAGACCGAGCTAAACATTTCCTGATCTCTCGGGGGTGGGCAGGCTGGACGCTAGAACGTTCCCTCCTCCGGGGCAGTGGTTCGGCTTTCTCTCGGTCGAAATCTAAGAATAGCTGTAAGGAAGACTGTGGTCTTGCATCACTTTGCACCTAGAGATCTCAAAGAACTTCATGCTTCGCTCCGTGAGTCTGGAGCGAAGGACCAGCTAGCTACCTGAGGCTGTAGGGATAGAGGTCTGAGTTCTGTACAGCTAATGGAGTGGGGACCCGGAGACACATCTTTGGTTTAGGAGGTTTTCCCTCTCTCCATCATTCTCACAGCAAAGAAAGTTCCCTTATCTAGCATGAATAGGTCAGAGGTTCCTACACACACACACACACACACACACACACACACACACACACACACACACACACACACACATATTCTGTCCGAGGCAACTGGTTAGAGATGTGCAAAGCACAATTCCTGCTTGGGAAGGTAGGTTCTGAGTACGAGTTGCCATTTAAAATGATTGAACCCTCCTCTCCCAAAGCTGACAACGGTGAGTCAGGGTTTAGCTTCTACGTTCCAGAGACAGAAGACAGAAGCCACTGCGGAAAGCTCTTTTGGCCGGATGCCCAACCCAGGCAAGTCAGGGAGCCAGGTACCCCGCGGAACCAACCATAGGAAGAGGATTGTAGACCAGATTCCGGCAGCCTGCTCCCCAGTGAGAACAAAGACTGCGGAACGAACACCTGATTGGTGCCCGGTGCTCACCGGTGTTGCGGGAGCCCATGACAGGGTGCCTCTGCCCCTGGTGCAGAGCACCAGGCTCCCAGGAACTGCAGTTCCCCAGCCGGCCTTGGCGGTGACCACACCGCACTGCGTGCTATGACATCACCTGTTTTCGCTCCTGAGAGCCTAATCAGTATTCTAGGCTTCTCCCCTTCTAAAGGTCTCAAGTGTGTTAGGATTTATGAAGGCCTGCAATTTGTATCTGTGGAGATGATTTAACAGAACTGACCCACTGGTTTACATTTCTCGTATTATTTTTTATTTAACACACTACCCTGCGTTAAGGATTTAATGTAGTATGATTGTAGTATGATGCAAATTCCGGAAGGCGCACTTGGAGGAGCTCGCACTTCTAGCATAACAAAGCCATCAGACCAAACTGTGCTGTTCAAACTGCCAATCTCTTCCATCCTCAACATCTGTCTCCCTTCCATCCCCTTTAGAGACCTACACCTTAAACAAGCCTACACAAAGAACAAAGGAAATGGAAATCTGCCCACATCGGGTTTAAATAGACTGGAAAACCCCAAGGGTCTAGGTGATATGGTTAGGTAAGTGTGAAGGTCTATTTAGCTAATGATAGCTAGCAAAGGGTGGCTTGATGCTGGGTAGACCTGCATAGCCTAGAATAGCGGTGGTTTGGGTAAGATGCTAAACATTCAGTTAAAAGAAACCATAAAAGCAAGAAAACTCAATGAAGGAAGAGATTACTGCCTGCCCTTCATTGCAGAAAAGCAGGAATCTAGGTAGAAAGTCAACAAGGCACAGTTTTGCGTAAAAAATGAAACATACAAAATGAAAAGTATTCTCATTTTGCTGAGTTTCTTGGGATATATTCCTGGCTGGATATTCATTCATTTATTTTCTCTCTCTCTCTCTCTCTCTCTCTCTCTCTCTCTCTCTCTCTCTCTCTCTCTCTCTCTCTCTCTTCCCTCCTGCCCCCCACCAGGGTCCCACTATATAGCGTCTGCTGTCCTGGAACTCACTATGTAGACCAGGCTGGCCTCAAACTCTCATGGACTCACCTGCCTCTTGCACCCAATTGCTGTGATTAAAGGGCTGCATTGCCATGTCCCTTGGTCTGTCTTATGAAGCTGACTTTATGTGAATACCTACTTAAAAGCAAAGGAGAAATTAAAGGATGAAGTGAATTTAGTGCAGAGATTGAATTTCCTGAAATAGTAGTTTACTTCAAATTATTTTCTAATATTTTTATAACTCTTTTTTTCCAATCTAACAGCAAAGAGATCTTTTACATTCTTTACAAAATAAATCCAAAAAAAAAAAATGCTAGCCATTTTTGCACAACTAATATCCCCTACCTAATAGCACATTTTGACACAACTAATATCTCCTACCCAAGATTACTAAAGGAGGTTTGGTCCACCACACTCCACTTGCCTTTAGTATTTTGCTATAAATCATGTACTGCATTGTGACATTTCTTTTTGTTGTTCTTTTTGTTTTTAGTTTTGTTTTTTCAAGGCAGGGTTTCTTTACACAGCCCTGGTTGTCCTGGAATTTACCCTGTAGATGAGGCTGCCCTTGAACTCAGAGATCTACCTTCCTCTGCTTCCTAAGTGTTGGGTTGAAGGTGCGTGCGCCATGCCTGGCTTTTGTTTGGTTGGTTGTGTGTGTTCTTTGTGACATTTCTTATATTGAACCATGATGTGTATATGTATGTTCCCCTCCTGAAGTGCTGCTCAGTGTCATCGAGTCTTTCTCGGTACTCAGCAACCGGCCTTTTTGGTCCTTACACCATGGCTTGCATCATACTTGTTCTCTCTGCTGGTAGAATCCCGCTTCTAGAAGCCCCTCCTTTCTCTTCCGGTTTTTACAAGTTGAGGGCTTCCTTCATCAGCCAGCTTGACTAAAGCGAATGAGACTTAGAGTGATTTACCAATCCAAGATCATACTGGCCACTTAACAGGAAAGAAAAGAAAGTCAGTTGTTTTTATTTTACTCAAAATGGGAAGAAATGACAATCCTTTGTTGTCTGATATGTCTAAAATAGGAAAGAAGTTTAAAAAAATCAGACATAGGTGAAATTTGCTACCAGTGTGGAGAATCATGTGTTTTTTACTTTATCTTTTGATTGTGTGCATATGTATGTGCACTCAAGTGCAAAGGCATGGAGGTCTGAGGACAACTGTAGGAGTCAGTGCTTTCCTTCTGCCAGGTTGGATCCAGGGATCAAATCCAGGTCATGAGGCTTGGGGCCTCACCTGCTGAGCTGTCCTGCTGCACCCCATTTAATTTTTTCATTAAAAACTTAGAGTGGTACTTTATTAAAGATTTTTACATGATTTGAAATTCATGTCATAATCATGTTGCTGATTTTGAAATATTCTTCAAATGTGTTTTTTTTTTTTTTAACAAACTATGCATTAAGTTATAGAGCTTGGATGTACCATAACTACTTTGCCACTACTCTATGGCTGAAGTTTTTTTACTGTTTCTGACTGTTGTAATGCTGTGCTAAATGTCCTCATTTATAAGTTTTTGCTAGTATCTCTCTTTGCTAGGTTGAGCATTTCAGAGTACAGGGGTAGAGATATATTCTAAGGCTCTTGAGCACTTGCTGAGCATGTTTTCTGGAAAGGTTTGAAAAAGACGGCAGTGAGAGCAGCCATTTGAGCACCCAGATCTGATCTGTCATCTCCAGAGCCAGTCCGTTAGTATTCCGCCCACCATTAGTACATCTCCCCCTTGAATGCCCCCCTCTCCTGCTGAGTCATCGCCTTTCTTCTGTTGAAAGATTTCCTGATGAACTCCAGTGCTTGTCCAAGTATCCATGGTCCCCCTCCAGGCCTCTTCTTTATCATCAAGCTTTCTGCTGGAGTGATGCAAAAGGCTTTCTCACCAAACTCGGAGCCCCTGGAGGGCACTGATGGAGCTCTATGACATCCCTAACTCCTACCTATGCTCCCAGCTAAGTGCTCAGAAAATCCTGGAGAGGAATGAGTTTGCATTCTTACTTTGAAACATTCTTTCAGGGCAGGCCTTTCTCATCTTTAATAATAGTGATGAGATCTTATAAAAGGAGCCCAGTAAATATTTGTGAATAGAATGCCCCATAAAAACTAAGGCTGTGGAGCAGAAAGCTTGGGTCCAAGTCTATCCTTATTTGGATTGAACATGATTATTGCTCGGGGCTACTTTTACAGAACTAATGCTCTTGACACAAATTAGGTAAGTAGGCAGTGCTGAGGGAAATGTTTTATATTCAGCTCTCTTGAAAGGAAGAACCCAGACTCTCATTCATTGACCTGTTAGCCCCTATATGATTGCTAAGTAAGGATTCAGTGGTGAAAATCAACTACTAAAGACATCATTAAAATTCTGTTCCTGATTTATGATTTCCTCCTCACCCCCCCCCCCCCACACACACGCATTCAAGGCATTTGGTCTGCAAAGAAAGCCTGCAGAATTTACGTATTTTCAAATTCTGTGATTTGTCTCTTGCAGAGAAAGCTGCCCTTCACACTGTAAGTTGATTGCTCCCTTAGAGCTGTTAGATTCCTGTTATGTTTTCTTCCTGCGGCCCAAGAGCAATACAACTGCAAGGAGGTGAAATAAAATCACTACAGAAAGGCCGGGGCTTAGTCCCATTCTATCCCCTCAGTCATCCACCAACACGACTATTGTTACGAATATCTGCTATATCTGCTAAGGTTTGGGTCCTACTAGCCTTCTCCTAACTGCCAAACTTGCTTTTCTACTCCACACCCCATTGTAAGGCTGATTACGAGTGAAAACCCCACAAATATGGTGTTAGTTTGTTTCACTGCCCAATGCCGTTTTATTCCATGCTTTTTAAAAGTGAATTTAGTTTTAAACATCTGTTATTCAGGAAATTCATGTACCAAAAAATATCACGTTTTTGAAACTTTGTGAGATCTGGTCATGCTGGGCTCCCTTCCTTACATGCTAACTTTCTGTTGAGTTCAGTGGCAGCTGCTGGGCTGCATGCACTATCTGATGCAATCTCTGCCATGCATTATTGATTACATGTTTTGCTGTTTTATTTGTATTATTTTCCCAGCCTTTGTAGGTTTAAAATATGCCACCTATATAAATTTTTGCCAGCATCTAAATTTCTCATCTGTTTATTTTTACACTTAACTTTATTATGGAGTGTGAATTAAAATTAAATGATATGTTCCAACTCCAGCAAAAGCTGAGAAAAGGGGTCAAATGTATGACAATGTGACATACCCTGAAGAGTGTATGTAGATATTTTGATGAGTATATATGTATGTGGGGGGGGGGTCTGCCCATCTGTCTGTGTCCCCTCCCCATGCTGGGAAGGATAACTATGTAACAACAGCTACTATTCTTTATGCCTTCAATCCCACTCCTTACCCTAATTCTTCTTCCACCCCCTTTTTAATTGTTACTTTAGAATAAAGAGAGCACAGAAGATGGACACGGCAGTAGTGACAGGGCAAAAAAACCACAGAAGGAGGAACAGGTACATTGAAAGTTTTCTTTGATGTGCCCAAATCACTGGGTACCAATGAGTTCAGTTTGACGGTTAGCTTTGTCCCTTCCTAGATACATGGCATCGGGCCAGACACCAAATCTCTTTATTCATCAGTTTCTTCAATTGTAAGAGGGGATAATAGTGCTACCTGTCCTCTGGCTTTAGACATGGGGTGAGCTGATGCCTGTGCTACTCACAGGGTGAGCAGAGCAGTATGGCAGCAGTAGCCGCTGAAGCGATATGAAGGTATAATGCTTTCCATAGACTGTGACCATGGTCTAGTTCTATGTAAGCGCTTTAAAATTATCACTAGCTTATAGGAAATACTGTAATATAAAAGTTGCCTCTTTCATTGAGGTCTTTGTTTTCTGACATTTGGTCTTTAAGATAATATGAGGGCAGTGGAGATAGCACTGTACAGAAAATGAGGAAATGGGACTTAATATAGTACCATCGAGAACTACATGATATGAGGCCTCAGCTTTCCAACCTCACAAGGGTGAGTGGTGATTAAGTTGAACAAAGACCAGATTCCAGCTTCGTAAGGACTCGAGGCATGTACTATAAGAGACTGTCATTAAGAAAACAATGCTACAAATACAAAGTTAATAATAATGAATCATTGTGTACATTACCACTATATACAGAAATGACTAGGATCTCCATGAAGATTGTCCATGTTGTCCAGACTAGAGAGCTATTCTCACCTCAACCTTCTTAGCAAGCCAAAGATACTCCGCTATCCACTGCCTCCAGCACACAGGAAAGTGGGAAGGAGTCAACTGGAACAAAGAAAGACTGCAGTCTTTGCCAATAGTGGGTAAAATACTGATTTTTGAAATTTAATTAAAATAGAACTATGTTAATACATGGCTTGAAGCTCCCCTGGGGCCATAGAGGGGACAGTCTTGGCGATAAATCCTAAAGTTTGAATTTTTATTAGCCTCTCAAGCATACTTTGAGATTGTGTTCATTTTTCTTTGTGTCCTGGGGACATTTACTGTCATCTGCTCGTCTCCCTGAGACTCCAGATTCACTGCCCCAAAGTCTTTTGGGGAGCAAATGTAATATAGAGGACAAATTATATCCATAATGCCCATCTACAGCAAAAATATTTAATTTTTTTTGTAAAGATAACCATGAAGTACATTGGCTGTCTAAGTGTTACACAAGGAGGATGGGTGGATAATTGGGACATCCATGTGAGAATAAGGCAGTTTATAAATCGGGACTGGCTAATATGAACACAGAAGAGCTACTATCTAAGACCTAGAGATCATAGAAGAGTGTTGAATTTTAAAGGATTTTCAGGAATTGGCACATCCAAGTAAGATCAGAGGGGCCTCAGAAGGACATAATGATCTACACTGCAGTTTTCAAAGCTTCTGAACGTAGCTATGATCTGCTTAGACTCTAGAATCCATCTCCCAGGAAAGCCTTACTCTGCTAGGTATTTATAGCACTTGAAAATCTAAGAGGTATTCAAAAGCTCTTCAAATGGAAACAATGAAATGCACCAGAGTTTGCTAACTGAAATCAAGTGGACATATGATTTTACCAATCAAAGTTCCCAAATAGTCTGGAAGTTGTAAGCATCTTTGCGTACAAGCATAAAGTCCACCCATTGGCCTTGTTAGTAACTTCAGTAAATGATACAACCATGCAGCACTTCAGAGATGTAATGCTCATTTAAGGTCATGCATGCAAACATGAATTGCAAGCTTGAAACCACAACAACAGTTTATGAGATGCTAGAAAACTTCAGGTTTGGAAGCATGTGCTGTGAAGTATACGTGCTCTAAATATCCCTCCATTCACAATTTGTTTTTTCAACCCTTACCACATGGTAAGTCCTGGTGATAAAACTGACAGAGGACAGTTTTATAATCTAATGCATTGCTAGAGAAGAGAAATGGAAAATGGAGGCTTGAGAGGAAAAGATTAGTAGCAAAGCACTCAGAGAGACCTCTTAGACATTTATGCCTCTAACTAGATTCCCTTCAGTAGTAGTGTTGGGACATTTGAGGAAGAATTCCCATGTATTCATGCAATTACAACATCAACCAGAAACTGGGGTTGATTTCTTACAAGGAACAGAGAATGATGCGGAGCAGTATCACAATGGTCTTGCACCCTGGTTTCATGTTCATTACTTAATGCTTCCTTGCATTATGCACAGTGCCTCCCATGTGCAGGCACTTGCTTCATCATAGAGCTGACATGAAGAACACAAGAGTCACAATTTAAAACAAAGCCAAGAAAAATGAACCTTTAGCAAGTAACGCCAGTGGCTGCTGTACTAGAAAGGACACAGGCAGGAAATAAACGGCAGGGTTGCTCACCTGGTTTAACACTCTTAGTTAAAGTGAAATGTAAATCTAAGTAGTGGCTGCCTTTTCATATCCAAGAGGGATGCTCTGGTACCCCATGTGGGAAGCCCCTTCCTTATGTAGTTCTCATCTTAATGCTTCAGTTTCCCTTTCCATAGAGTTCAAGCTTCATTTACAGAACTCCCAGGAACCTGGTTTTGCAGCCACCAACACCCACATAGTGTGAAATCCCTAGTTATTTCCAAAGAGCACTACCCCTTAAACATTAAACAGTCTTTCCTCCTTTCCTGATGAAAGACTCTTTGGTTAACTCGATTATCTCACAATTGTGCCATTATACTGCCAAGTACCATCCACATGTGTGCAAGTTATGTGTATGCACCGCCCCTGTATGTCTGCATGCATTAAGAATATAATGCCGGGCGGTGGTGGCGCACGCCTTTAATCCCAGCACTTGGGAGGCAGAGCCAGGCGGATCTCTGTGAGTTCGAGGCCAGCCTGGGCTACCAAGTGAGCTCCAGGAAAGGCGCAAAGCTACGCAGAGAAACCCTGTCTCGAAAAACCAAAAAAAAAAAAAAAAAAAAAAAAAAAGAATATAAAGTACTTGAAGATATAACCCTGCCACTGCTCTGTATTCTCTAAACCTTGTAATACCACAGTGTTAAACATTATCTACACAGTAACAGGAGCAACTATCACCACATGCTGAGATCTTATGTGTCAATCACTATGTAGTAACTGCATACATTATCTTGACTAATATTTGTAAACCCCCAGGAACTGGTTGTATTGTGTCCATTTTGCATATGATTTATATTGATAAAGGTCTAGTGAGTGTTACATAGTTGTTTCAAGGAAGAACTACTGGGATTTGAACTTGTATTTACAGTATTAAATGATTCCAACCTTAACACTACTGTATTCAGCCAGTCATTACTGTAAATATTACTTGAATGAATTCTTTGTGTTATGCTATCAAACTTCCAGATATGGATTGGCTTAGATATGTCATACATTCACCAAATATATTTGGGTACCTCTGTGACATTTTTGAAATAAACATTGACATTGGGCAAAGAAGTAGTACTCACCATTCCCTATTTTAATAACTATAAAATTAATCCAAACTATTTTAATATTTATTTATTTATTGTGAATGTTCGTGGGCACATACCTGCCACAGCACACTGGTGGAGATGAGAGTATAACTTGTAGGAGTTGGTTCTTGCCTTCTTCTGTATGCCTTCCAGGAATCAATCTAAGTGATCATGGTTGATGGCAAATGCCTTTGCCCACTGAGTCACTTTGCTGGTCTCTGTTATAGTATCTAGTTCCTACTAATATGTTGCTCTAAAATAAAGCAACTAGATGATCTCTTGGTAAGGAAAATACTTTTGTTTGAATGTTAGGTTAAAATTCCAAATATCTGAGTGTTTGGTGACTCATGTGAACATGATAGACATGGAGATGCAGAGATGAACATAAGTGATAATGCTGGGAAAGGTGGTGTTGCTGTTCTCCACGATGAATCAAGGCAATACCAGAGCATTTGCAATTAGTGGGATTAATTACCAAGATGAATGAACTGTTTCCAGATAGCCTGCCAGCAGCATGAGATATGTATACCAATTTGCCCCACTCATATCCTCCGCTAAGGAGACCATTTGCCTGGTGGCCTCATTCTACACAGTTGTGCTCAGTGCTCTGCCATGTGGTCACTTCTTGCTTGAGATCTGTCCATCATAGGATAGACTGTTGACTCAAAGACAGCCAGCCATTCTATAACTTGGTTGTCCATCTTTATAAAGTGTATTAAAATAATCATCTCAGCCAATCAGATTCCTTCCTTGGAAATTTGGCATTGGAAAACTAAGCTAAGCTAGTTGTCAGAGCCTGAGAGGATGTTATGAACCATGTACAAACTAGGAACGCTGATGAAGAAGGAGGGTGGGACCACTCATGGAAAGAAAGCACCTAGTCTTGGAGCTGCCCTCAGTTCTGGCTGTCTCCGTTCCTGGGCCCTAGTTATCCATGCAGGGATTTCTTCTACCCAATCAATCTCTTACCACTACAAACACTGTAAGTGTACCTGTGTTTCTTTTGAGCAAACGAAATTAGCTGGATCAATCTTCCTTCTTTCCCATTTCTGACACCCCTACAGAAGAACCAGTTCTCACTGGTAAAAGGTTATAAAAGTAAGATATTCCAAGAGAAAGAACTAGAACCTAGTGGGCTGGAAGGCCCCATGTTAGTTTTTACACATTAAAAACTTGTTACAGTTTCATTAAGAAAGTATGGTGTGTAAACCCTCAAGCCTCTTAGAACCTGTTTTTGTTCCTTAATGAGCAGTGAGCAGTAATCTATTACCCATAGTGCCTCTCTCTCCAGGCTCAAGGTTAAAGTGGTTCTCATGCCTCTTCTGTTAAGTGCCTGAAAAGAAAATGTTGAGGCAAATGCTTTTGCCCTTTCCACTCATTATCCTTTATTCAGACTTAATGCCTGGGGATCCAGTCCAATGATTTTCTACAGTTTATGAGTCCCAAGCTTAAAAAAAAATGTAAAGACAAACAAAAATCTGTTAAACTTCTCCAAAAGTGTCTGAAATTTCAGTAGTCAAGAAAAAAGACAAAGTGATTGAGAGTCCTGTGTGTCAGGCTGTGGGTTAGTCAGGGCTGTGGTATTCCCCCGGGGTGTGAAGAGACCCAGGAGGTCACTCTGCATTGCAAACACAAATGTGTGGAGAGGTTTTCATTAGACTCAGTTTTCCTGAGTGGACTGTGCCTGAACAACTAACTGTCCTGTTTCTCTAGAACCAACCACTAGCAACTATGGAGTGGTTTGAATGATAATCAGAAGCAGTCAGATTCATTTCTTGGGCACTCAGCCTTGGTACACTGAGACACTACGCTGGTTATCAGTGAAGTCGGAGTGTGAGGGAATGTCACAAACTGTATACAAGCTAGGCCTGAATCGGAGCAGGTGGAGATAACAGGCAGGTGCTGGCCCGGAAAGGAAGAGGAGGCCCTCTGTGGGAAAAGCCGTTTGAGCTGGGATTTTCTGCTCTTCTTCCTGCACCACTTTCCTCGTCCTTCCTTGAGAGTCTCCGTCTTTCCCTCTCCTGGGAAAGACTTTCTACTGGGCTCATTCGAGGCCCCCCAGCCCTCACACCCTTCTCACTGCCTTTTGTGGGATAGTTCTCCAGCTTTGTTACGCCTTTGGAAATAAAGGAATCTTCACTTGGTGGTAGTCTTCTTCTTCGTGGATCAGGTGAAGCAAAGAAAATGGTCTTCCTGGTGATCTTAGCATGGTGGCCACCGGCCCAGCAGCTGGGGAGATGGCACTATTGCTTTATCATAGGGACAAGAATGGACACTTTGGGCTTTCTATTTCTCATTAAAGATGCTGACACCTAGAGATTCTCCAATCTGCAGGGAACGGAAATGCCCAGTACTAGAATCCTATGGAGACACTTTTTGTTACACAGTGTAGCTTCAGTTGTGACCTGAAATGGATTGCCTAAGGGTAAAACTAAACATTCTTTTTCTCTTTATATCTTCTCCAATACTATATAAGCTAATCACTGTTTAACACCTCTTTAAACTTCATCTTGTAGTGTTTATACAAGTTTTGTGAGAATTAAATTTTAAAAAATACATAAAGTGTATAGAGCTATCCTACTATGAGCACTCTATACATGTCTACTACTTTTGCTATTTAAATTCTTCAGCGTGCTGAGAGAAGGGAATATTGAGTGCTCAGCCCTAAAACTGATGTTTATATTAACCCTTCTAACACAAATTCAGAGACCGTCACAGGAGAAGGCCAGGAAGAATGTAAGAGCTGGAAGATGGGGAGAAGTCACCTTTGAATCGAGCACCTCTGCGATGTCACCTTTGAATACAGCACACCTATTGCACTCATGACCCCACAGTAGCTGTGGTTTTCTGCATGAGATCAAGCCAGTGAGCATTCTGACGAGGACGGGGAGGGCTGATGAGACTCCAGCCCTGGTGAGGAGCTGCTGGCAGGTGACAGCTGTGGGGGAGGGGAGTCATTTTATTAGCATGTGGTTACTGGTAGGTGGTCTATGCTCTGGTGGGGAGCCTCACACCTCTGTGCAGGCAACTAGCGCTGACTGGACAGATGGGTTGTTTTTAAAAGAACCCATTGTGAAGCAGGGGAAGTGTTGGGGCAGTGGCACGGGGCTGACGAGTTTAGGTTGGATATGATCAAGATACATTATATACATGGATGAAACTGTCAAAGAATAATTAAGGAAAATGCACAATTTAAAAGAAAGGCTTGAAGGGAGAAAAAGCCTCATGTGATAATAATACACCTTTTCACTAGCAATTGAAATTTCCTTGAATTTTGATGTTCTGGCCTCCCATACGCTTTCCTGGGACAATTTGTTTTGGTTGAAAGGGTCTAAAGTGCTTTTATGATAAACAAATAGTCAGTACACCCAGTCACATTCTATAAGATAGAGACTTCAGCGTTGTGTGTAGCCCTGGCAAACAATGAAGAAACTACATACTTGCAAAATTCAGTGACAGGAATATGTCTCTGGTTTCAGTCTCTGAGGAGGAAGAAAGATGGTGTCTGCAATTTGTGTTTGTATGTGTTAGTGTATATGGCATACATGTGTATACATTTATGTGTCCTGTTCTCAACAAATTCTCTTCTGAGCTAGAGATAGCAATCCTTATTTAAACTTTTAGCTAAAAAAATTATAATTTGACGGTTAATGAAAAGGGATTATTATTCCCATTGGACAGCCAGAAACCTAGGCTACAGTGCTTTGGGGGGAATTTGAGCACTTTGCCTACTAGTTATAGCTAATGATTCCAGTTTTACTCTGCAGGAGACAACTACCTTTTTGTAACATGAACAAAAACCACAAAAGGTGATGTGCTCAATATGTGCCTTGTGACTCAAGTAGGAAACTGACTATCTTATAAATAGGTCTGGGCTGGGAGACACCTTTGAGTTGTACAATGGACAGAGCATGAAAAGCCCATATCAAGTGCAGCAGGTTATGTCTTTGCCTTTGATTACCACCTTCTGCTTAGAGAGGATTATCATAGTCTGAACTTGTCATCAGACAGATATCTTATTTGTTTCCTGGTCATTTACAAAACTAAGCACCCAGGCTACAGGATATTTACTCTGTTGGTTATGACAGCATTCACTGGGAAAAGAGATAAGCAATTCACTTGCCAAATGGAACTCTGGTGGCTCATGAGTTATGAGTGCATGGACAAGATGACTGCATCACTGCATGGAGCAAAAGTAAATGACTGTCCTCTTAAGTTAATGCTGTAGCTCATTTAGGCTCATTTCTCTCCGCCTAGATTTATGAGCATCATTCAGACTTGCTCCTGCATTCCTTTGCCTGTGTGGCCTCTCCGCATCCCTGAGCAAGGCTTGGGCGGCACAACTCGGCCCTGTTCTGAAGTGAGAGGTGACTCCCTCTGTGGGTCCCAGTGACAAGCCAGCCATGCTGACTGTGTTGCACTGCTTTTGGTTTCCATGAGCACTGTCAGCAGCATGCAGTTACAAGGTGCCTTTCCCCGTCTTTCTCCCATCTTTCATGCTCCAGTCTCCTCCTCATTGTATTGATCTGTGGTGTTTGACATCGGTTGCTGTATTTTCTGCTAACTTCTCACCGTAGCAAACCACCAGACCCCAGTACCTTTGCTCTGTTGTTCAGGTTTGTCTCAAAGCCACCCACATTGTGCTGCTAGCCAAGTAGAAGAACTTAAAGAGTTTTTTGTTTTGTTTTGTTTTGTTTTTTCAGTGTGACTCCTAGAAAAGAAAACTTACTAGGCATGGCCTGCTTTCCTCTGTAGCTGCTGCTCCTCCAGAGGGGAATGATCTGCGGGAGTTTGCCTAAACACTGTCTGTTCCGTGTCTTATGCTACCCAGACTGAATTGCTATTTCTTTTTTTTTTTTAAGCAAATGTCCCCGAAGAGTGGCAGAACAGGCACAAATAGTGTTCTTGTGGCTTGTTGCTTGCAGCTTACCTTTGGCATGCACATGAATTGACTCAACACTGGCCATATGGTTTGAAAGAGAAGACCCTTCCCACTGCCGACTGTAAGCTCCATGAGGCTGCTGCCTCTGTCCAGGTTCCTGTCCTTTCGTATATACTGTATGCAGTGGTCTGGAGCCTCGTCTACATATCCAAGCCAGTCTGTTCATTGGAACGCTGACCAGATGATGTCATTAGTGGCACTTCAGCAAAGCTCTTCCATTAGCCTGCTCAGTATCAAGTGAATATGGTGGAGGAGATTTTCATTTACACAGAGCAGATTTTGTGAACATGCATTTCTCAGGATCATAAGTGTGTCTGAGAGTGGGATTAGAAACTAATTAGAAATATGCTAAAATATCGGGAGTAGTTGTAACATGAAGGGGACTAGATAAAGAAAATGTTCATTTTTCAAAACTATTACAGATATGTGAAATTAATGAAGAGTTCCATGTTTACCTGAACACCAAGTATTTTCTCGGGACTTTAACCTGTTTCTCCTAAAAGATACTTAAGAGAAAGAGAGAGAGGATTTATTTTAGAGAAAATCTATAATTCTTATATTAAATATCTTATGAGGTTGTCATTGTAAGTAATCAAAATTATAGACAATCAGTAAAGCCAAGGACTTTAGTCTTTCCCGTGGGAATGGGCGCTTGTACCAGGCATTTTCATTAGGGTCACCAACCAGCTCCCAAATCATGACACGGAGACTTATTATTAGTTATGAATGCTCAGACTAGCTTAGGCTCATTTCTTGCTAGCTCTTATAACTTAACCTGTTTCACTTTATCTGTGTTTTTGCTTTGGGACTTTTTACCTTTCCCTTCTGTATGTCCTACCCATCCAGCTCACTGGCAGCTGCCTGGCTTCTAGCCACTGACATGTCCCTCTCTTTCTCCCTTGTTCTCTTCTCTCCTATTTATTCTCTCCACCCACCAGCACCACCTATCCCCTCCTGCCTAGCTATTGGCTGTTCATCTTTTTATTAGATCAATCAGGTGTCTTAGGCAGGCAAGGTGAAACAAATGCAACATATCTTTACATAATTAAATGCAGCATGAACAAACATAACACATCTTTACATCATTAACAAAGGCAGCATAAACAAGTCCAACACACCTTTACACAGTTAAAGTAATATTCTACAGCATAGACAAATGTAACACATCTTTGCCCCGTTAAAATATTATTTCACAACAGGGGCCAGCCCTAGAACAAAGTTTCTGAACCTGGAGTCTGTGATTGTACCTCATGTCTTTAAGTCCCTAAACCTGCACAAACTTTTGTGTATGAGTCCTCTTTCTATTGAGGAGCAAGGGTTCAGTTTTCATGGATTCCCAAGAGAGTATAAGCCCCCAACCCTCTAACTGTAATATATGTATATATTACAATTATATATATATATATATATATATATATATATATATATATATATATATATATATATATGTTCAAGACAGGGTCTTACTATGTAGCTCTGGCTATCCTGGAATTCACTCTGTAGACCAGGCTGGCCTTGAACTCAGAGATCTGCCTGCCTCTGCCTTCCAAGTGCTGGGATTAAAAATATTACTGCCCAGCTGTAATATTTTTGATTGAGGCAAAACACTTGCTTTCTGTAACAGGCCTTCTGCTGAGTCTTAAACATGTTAGCTCCTTTATCCCTAGGTTCATGACGCCATTGCTTTTCTGGGGAGTTAGTAAGATTTCTCAGTCACACAACTGAGGAGTGTTGGAGCTGAAATAGAGAACCAGCAGAACCAGCACACGTTAAGTTTTTGGTTTGGGTTGTTCTTCTCATTACACAGGACTACCTTTGGCAGACAGGCCCTGTTTAGCTGCAGCCATCATTGTCCTTTGAATCATCCCTTGTGTAGTGACTGCTTCCTAAGCATCCTGGGCTCCAGCAGCCTTCCCAGCCCTGAAGCCTAGGAGCAGCCTCTCCAGACTGCTCACTCAGGGTTTTCCCATTGTGCGGCTGGCTGCGGGAAGCAGACCTTTATGGTAACTGTCTATTCTAGACGGCACAAATGGACCAGCCTTGCATCTGGACCATCTCCAGGAAATCCATCCCAAGCCCTGAATGGTCCTGGCTCCGCTCCAAAACTGTACTAACCTCCCACAAATTGTGATTCCAGACACGTTTATACCTTGGCCTCCAGGATAATGGAAGCCACAAAAGAGGCAGAAATTAAAATGTCAGTCCAGCTGGGCCCACAATTGGGCCAGCAATTACAATGGAACCTACTGTCTCTTCGGGCAGCTGAGGGTAGCACCCTTGTGCTTTCCATAGTAGGAACAGAGTCATCCAGAGCCATTTCCTAGATACTTAGCGACTGCAATTATGCTGTGCTACTTATCAACCAACATTTTAATGAGCAATTGGTAAAAAGGGACTAAGTACAAAACAAATATCAGAATTCTGGAGAGCTTTGTCACACAGCTCCCACCGCATTATATGAAAACTAAACAACCCAAACTATTGCTTGATGGAGGCTGGAAGACAAGATAGAGCATCGTGATTCTTACCAAGAAGAGTCAGGACCAGCCGGATCGTCTCACTGACCTTGGGTCCTGAAAGCAGGTAATATAGTGTATTATGCAGATGGAAAGAATATCTACCTCAAAGGTGACTGGTCTCAGCTCTGTGGGGCTGTGTCAAGTTCAGAGCACCAACTTGAGAAGAATGAGCGAAACCAAGGACATAGGGTGACATAAGGGTTCAAACTGTGTGGACTTTGAGACATTACCAATCTCATTTTTCCTGTCATTCCTTTACAGCCCCAGCCACTGGCAGGAGCCACTCATTTTATCCAAAGCTGTCTTGTGTCTTTCGTGCTTCTGAAGATGCTGATTTAGGTGCCTGCAGTGGCACATTTGTGAGTCTTTCTAGGTCTGAACGCAAGAACTCCAAGTGAGAAGCTAGTACTTCTGGTGAGCACAGAAAAAGAAGAGGCGACTTCAGCTAATCTGTGTTTGGTCCAGGGAACAAAGAAAAATGTCACCTCTTTCCTAGCAGTTGAACATGCAGAATGGACACAGGGTGTTTTCTAACAGACTTGCTGTGCACATTTGATCTTTTAAAAACTTCCTTCTCTGCTAGATAGATCCTCTGTGAGACAGTTTTCTTCACCATCCTATGTTCAGTATGAAAACTTTGGGGACAGAATAATCAACTCAATGAAGTTCTCCTTTATATTATAGCAACAGTGAATTCTTAGTGGAAAGTGGATTCATTGCCTGGGTATTTTTAATACCCATGGTGGCAGACTGCTTTCCAGTGTGTTGACCTCAGTGTTGAATATAACTTGGAGGTAGGAGTGAGTGGTAGTGTGTAGTGAATTACTGCACACACACACACACACACACACACACACACACACACACACACACACACACACGCACGCCCCAACCTTCTAATTAGGAAGCTTCTCAACCTTCCTAATGCTGTGACCCTTTAATATGGTTCCTCATGTTGTGCTCACCCCAACCATAACATTATTTGCATTGCTACTTCATAACTGTAATTTTGCTACTATTATGAATTGTAATGTAGATATCAGTGTCTTCTGATGGTCTTAGATGACCCCCATCTTGGACTCGCAAAGGGGTTGCAGGCCACAGGTTGAGAACAGCTGCTCTAGGGGGTTGATGGGCACTGTTGCTGTGGGGCCTTCTCAAGAACAGTGGGTCCAGTATCTGTAAATCATTCTGTTTCTCCAGCCATAGTCATAGTCCCAGCTGTGCTTAGCAGAGAGGATCTGTGCAGGAGGCCCATTGGCTTTGCTTGGGAAAGAAATGTGTTGGACCTGTAGGACCTTTACACTGAAGCCACACAGGAGAAATGAGTGCTGAGGGCAGAGAGAGAAAGAGGGAGAAGAGGTCCTTGAGACACCAGTAGAGCTGATAAATCTCCTATGGCTTCATTTTTTAATGTTAGTTACTACAAAAAAAAATGATAACCTTGAGACCATGTGGCTTTATAATTTTCTAAGAAAGAAGTCATTTAGAAGACTCACAAAGAAAACAGCATTTGATAAAGCATAGTCTTCCTAGGAATCCATCATTTTATTGGGCTGAAATCTCCCGGAGCTACAGAAGGCTCACATCATGTAACCGCACTTCAACCCCGACAGCTCCGTATGGAGACAGTGGCTATGACTCATTTGTTCCCTCCTCCATCCAATAAATATCTATCGAGCACTTACCGTATATAAGCAGCTCTTTTCTCCAGTTATACATTTAGACCACTCTTTGAGCTGTTCCGCACAGCAAAGGGGTTCTGGACCATTTCTTTTGTAGGGGACTCCACTGTGCCTATCACCCCTTTTAACAGAGCACCTGGAGCAGAGCACAATGACATTGACACATTTGTGTTACGTTGTTCTGAAGTGTCAGTCCCATGTCGGCCTAAAGATGATAAGGGTGGAAGACACTGTTGTGCTCTGAGCTCTGTGCTCACAGGGACAGGCTGCTCTGGGAATAAGCTGGCGGCACAGGGAGCTAGCACAGAACCCACAGGTTCAATTGTCCCCTTGGAGAGGAGAACCCCTAAAGTGCTTTCACACAGGAGGGGAGTCAGGATAGGAGCAGGGACTTTTGACAAGGGTCTGGGGCTGGGAAAGGGTACTCCAGGAAGGGTCTGAGATAAAGCTGAAGAGGAAAAGAACAGTCTGGGTCAAGAACACCGTGGGAGCCCATTTTCAGGTTCCTAGTGGCTTTACCCAGCAGGTCCACATAGAGAGGATGATTGGACCACAGGGCTGAGTGCAGGAGTCTGAGATGGTCTGCACTTGGCTGTGCTGGGGGAGGAGGTCTTTTGCTTCACCCCTTGGCATTTCTATAAATACTCTAGGGCAGAGATAGTCAAGGCTCGTTGGAATAGGTTCCAGGCCCTTTTGAGGCTATTCTGTGTTTTCTATGTTTATCTCCACAATCTAAATCCTTCTAATATTTCCTGCTACTCTCACTCAAGAAAACTCTGGGGAACTGTGGGGTTGGTGGGTAGCTGCCCTGCAGAACCCAAAAAGGCTTTGCCAGCACAGGCATGGACAACATGAGGGAGGGCCAAGAAAGCCCCAGACAGAGCTCAAGAAAGCCCTGAATGTCATACTAGAAAGGTGGATGTTTTTCCTGTAAGAAATTGATGGAGTCTCAAAAGTTTTCAAAGGAGGTGGGGGTAACATGATTGGCTTTACATTTAGAGAAGCCTGTTTGATGTTATTGGACCTCTAGAAAACCAAGTTTGGGAGACCAGCTTGAGACTTAATGGTTTGGCTGAAGGGTACAGTGGGACCCTACTAAGGTAGTAGCTGGCTGGGTAGGAAGAAGGGCATGGTCAAGGCAGTGAAGAGATGTAGACGGCTGTGCTACAGGCCTTTGCTTTGAGTACAAAGTGGATCAGGGTACCCATAACTTCAGTGCTGCTTAGAAGCTTGCAAGAAAGTGTGGACCTCAGGCCCCACCTCAGCCCCACTGAGTCAGAGTCTGCAGGTTCACAGAATGCCCCAGATTTCTCCAGGGACTATCACAGCTTAAGGGACTCTCACCTAGGCCTCAGCCTCCAGGGAGGAGGAACAAGACAGCCGGAGCTCCCACCCTTCCAGAAGTCTCTCTGGCACAGAAATGGTGACGCAGTTCCACAGTTGTCATTCAGTGATGGCTGGGATTGGTGCTAAGAACCAGCAAGCATCCGATAGAGAGGCTCTGCCTGGACGGGGGTCCAGGAGGCCCCCCCAGATGCTAAGCAGACAAGCAGCAGTGGACTAGGTAAAGCAGATGGGAAGGGTGTGTGTAATCTCCCACGCAAAGAGCCCGGTGTGGAGGAGACATGGGCCTGGGGGCAATGGTGAGAACTAGTACATGTGAGTCATGGAGAGAGCACGGGAAGTTGGGAATGAGGTTGTATGGGTACTGTGGAACTGTCAACTCCAGCCCTTGGTTTTTATATTCAGAAGAAAATGGGAAGAGAAGGGCCTAAGCGGCATGGGAAGAGCCCGTGCAAGAAGAGAAGTGGCCCAGGCTCTCTTGGCTCTAAGCACGGTCTCTTCTTCATTGCTGGAGCCATTGCTTTAGGGGCCTTTTTTTTTTTTTTTTTTTTTTTTTTGGTTTTTCGAGACAGGGTTTCTCTGTGTAGCTTTGCGCCTTTCCTGGAACTCACTTGGTAGCCCAGGCTGGCCTCGAACTCACAGAGATCCGCCTGGCTCTGCCTCCCAAGTGCTGGGATTAAAGGCATGTGCCACCACCGCCTGGACTTTTTTTATTATTAAGAATTTTTTCTATTCATTTTACATATCAACCACAGATCCCCCTCTCCTTCCTCCTCCCACTCCCCAGCCCTACCTTCCAACCCACCCCTCATTCCCACCTCCTCCAAGAGAAGGCCTCTGATGGGGAGTCAGCAGAACCTGGTACAGAACAGAACCTCAGTTGAGACAGGTCCAAGCCCCTCCCCCTGCACCAAGGCTGCACAAGGTGTCCTACCATAGGCGCTGGGCTCCAAAAAGCCAGCTCATGCACCAGGGATGTATCCCGATCCCACTGCCAGGGGGCCCCCTAAACTGTTCGAACTAAACCACTGTCTTGCCTACGCAGAGGGCCTAGTCCAGTCCCATGGAGGCTCCACAGCTATTAGTCCATAGTTCATGAGTTCCCACTAGTTTGGCCTGGCTGTCTCTGTACCTTTCCCCATCATGATCTCAATGTCCCTTGCTCATAGAATCCCTCTCTCATTGATTGGACCCCTGGAGCTTAGCCTGGCACCCAACCATGGATCTCTGCATCTGCTTCCATCAGTTACTGGATGAAGGCTCTATGATGACAGTTAGGGTATTCACCAATCTGATTACTAGGCCAGTTGAGGCACCCTCTCCACTATGACTAGTAGTCTAAGGTAGGGTCATCCTTGTGGATTCCTGGGAACTTCCCTGTTTCTCCCTATTCCCATGATGTCTCCATCTATCATGGTATCTCTTTCCTTGCCCTCCCACTGCATCCCTGTTACAGCTCGACCATCCCATTCGCTTATGTTCTCATCCCCCATCTAGGGGCCTTTATTTGACCAGTTTCAGAAAGATTTACTGGGCATTCTTTATATGAGGCCTTGTCCTAGATAAGAGAGGAATTGAAATACTGAGATGTGATCCCTACCCTTGAGGTATTAGGTGACATCTGGCTTTATCATAGAAGTTTATTGGTAGAGCAGGGATCATTTTCAGTTGGTCCCTTGCTGTCTCATGTGGACTGCTTCAGATCCAGTTTCCCCACCCCTGGTTTTTATAGGCAGTTGTTTGCATTTTTCATATAGACTTCTACATCTTTCTGATTTCAGGCACCTTCTCAGCCTGCCATGCCCTTATGAACCATGCTTCAGCCTCCACTTTACTAGTGTTCTCTCTCCCAACTGCACTACATGAAGATATACAGAGTATGTTGTTGTGGAATAATCCTTCTGTAGGCTGTGAGTATGTATTACTTTCATTGGTTAATAAAAAAGCTGATTGGCCTATAGCAAGGAAGAATAAGGCTAGACGGGAAACCAAACTGAAAATGCTAAGGGGAGGAAGGGCAGAGTCAGATGCCAGTCATGGGGAAGCAAGATGCTAGAGGACAGGTAAAGCAATGAGCCACATGGCAACACATAGATTAATAGAAATGGGTTAAGTTAAATGTAAGAGCTAGTTAGTAATAAGCCTGAGCTATTGGCTGAGCATTTATATTAATATATAAGCCTCTGTGTGTTTGTTTGGGATTGAGCAGTCAGGACAGGAAAACATTTGCAATGTGTCTTCTTTGTGTTGTCCTAGGACTCTCCTTAAACACTGATGACAGGTCTCAGGGTCCTTAAGGATACCCCTTAGCATAGCAGCAGTAGAAGTTAATCAGTACACATGGTATTCTTCCTGAGATGTCTCTTAACCTGTAAAGACAGATGCTCTATTTAGGGGTGCCCACAAAACCTGCGAGTTCCCATTTCTCAGTACTTGTGACATTACATTTTAATTTTGTTGTATACCTGATAATCCATAAAAGGTTGCCGTTTTACTCACTACCATATTGTCAATTGGAGCACAGTGAATGGTTTGGGGTGGACATTCAATAACCATTTTCTCAATAACTTAACCCATACTGTTTTTAGACTTGCAGGAAGCATGCAAATCAGCCAGGGTGTTTGGTAAATTTTGAGAGTGGAAATGTGAAACCCTGCAGATGGTTCCCAGGTCTGTGGCCAGTTTAGCTTCATCTGGGTTACTGAGCAGGGCTTACATTCATTCCTCAGAGTTATCCCACAGCACGGCATGCTCTGCTTTCCACAGCACTGTCTAATGGGGCATAGAGACGCTCAGTCTCTTCAGTAGGTTCAGAGACTCTACGAGTGATGCAGCAAATCCAAGGATACTTGTTGGTGATGTGGCTCAGCTTGAAAAGATGCTTGATATGCAAGCCCATGGCCCAAGTTCAGTCCCCAGATCCCTGGAAAGGAGAAAGAAGAGAACTGAAAAGTTGTTCTCTGACCTCAACATGTGCACCTTGGCACATCCACACCCACAAATACATGCACACAACAGTAATAATAATAAATAATTATTTTTAAATCTGGAGAAAAGAGAGGCAGAACTCATATAAATCACTGATTCTTAATTTTATAGGCAGGATATGTCAAAGTGCCTACAATTTGCAGATAGAGCTCCCATTAACTGGTACAGAAAAGGCAAATGCTGTCATATAACATCGGAAAGCTTACTGTTAAAAGAGAAAAAAAGTAATCATTTTCAACGTTTGTATTTTTTTATTGTCTCCTGGCATGTTTCACTGTGGTTCCTACATGAGTCCTCACCACCTGAGTTTTTCTTACTACATTCAAGTTTCTATATGTCTCGCCAAAATACTTGAATGCTTGGTGACCTTTACTGAGACTTTGTTGTTGTTGCTGTCAATATAGTGTCTCACCAAATTGTCCTTAGGCTCGGTATATCGCCCAGGCTGGCATCAAATTCATGGCAATCCTCCCGCAGGAGCCTCTGGAGTGCTGGGATTACAGGCATGCTGTCAGACCTGGCTTTTTGAGACCCTTCTGCACCGTGCATCCCCGTTCTGTGATGTTGAAGTCACAGTTATTAGCTTAGTTAGATCCGCCAATAAGAGACAGATATACTGCTCTCCCTAATTTGTTTTTAAAATGAATTATCAGGGAAATCGTTGGCACATTGGTTTTGGTTGCCATGCCTGCTCTTGGTGTGCTAGTGTGTCACAGGGGTGAAGACTGCATGAGACAGGAGTCTGGGTCCCGAACTCACAGGTCTGCCAGGGCCAAAGGCAGCAGGCTGTGCTGGATGTGCTCCCAGCACTCACTCGGCTCTGAATATAAAGGGTGTTCGTGAATTTCATCAACTAGGTTACTTTTGGGGCAAAGTGAACCCCGCACAGGAGAACAAAAACCAGGGGGAGGGAGCACTGGTCAGGGCAGCTTGATTTGACTTCCATTTCCAGCACTCTGGAACTGCACGGAGAGCACATGAACTTCAAAATCTGCATTGATGTATTTCTTCATCAATAAAGTATTAATGAATAATAAGTGAGGCCGGCAGCTAGCGACTAGGTGTGACCTGGGAATCTTCCTTGAACCCCTGCGGGTGCTGACTCCGTGTTTTTAAGAGCCACACAGGCAACAGTGAGGACACAGTTGTGCTGTGTCCACGATGGCAGGGGGAGCTGAGGCAGAGATTGTGTGTTTCCATGTGACAAATAACACAGGAAAGCAGATTCAGGAAAAGTATGAAAATCAGCATTATGAAAAACCCTAGTTTCAGAGGGCGCACTCTGCAGAAACTGAGATGACACCCTACATACCAGCAGGCAGGCCTGAGGATCAAGGTCCACGGACGGATGGGGCCCACACTGTCACACAGGCACAAAGCCATCATGGGAAAGTGAAAGAGGTATCAGAAGTTCAGCAGCGTGTATTAGAGACACACACACACACACACACCCCCGCCCCCGCCCCGCCTCCAGGAGGCTTTCTGTTTTGGGGATATAGGCCAAGGTCAAGAGAGAAAAGCAAAACAAAAAAACAAAACAAAAAAAAAAGGCAAAAACAACAACAACAACAGAACCCCAAAGCCACCCACCCCTTGTGTCCCTCCTCCCCGTGTTCTTTCTCCAGCCTTTGGTCTCAGCCTTGGCTGAAGTGTCCTCTTAGCTTCTGTCTACTTTCAAACTCAGGCAGCCTTGGTTCACTGAGTGAGCCAGATGTGGCTGTTCCCATGGAGTAAATTCGAGGTGTGTGTGTGTGTGTGTGTGTGTGTGTGTGTGTGTGTGTGTGTGTGTGTGTTGCATTTTCCTTTGTAAAAATCACTTAGGAAAGCTGAACTATTTCACATGTGCATTAAAGGGTGTAGAAAGGAGGGGTGTACAGCTGTGAATGAGGTGAATGAGATGGCTGCCGTGAGCTGGGCAATGCCAGCCCAACAGAAGACTGTTCTCCATGCCCTCCCGAGGCACACAAGAGCAACCCTTGCTCTGCAGGGCCCAGGAGGTGCCTCCTATCCACTGCTCTGACAGCCGAGTTACTGAGCTGTTTATGAAGCCTGCTATTTCTGCTCTGTCAAAGTCATTCCATTAAGACTTAAAATAAGCCTGCAACTGGATAATCTTACCCTTATAGAAGCCTTATGTAATACATGCAAATGCGTGTTGAAATTATTAGGCTTTTATTTTCTCCCCCTCAGAGCTGCCTTAAGTAAGAGCTGGATTTCTATAATAAACGTGTACCTAAGAGCATCTCCTGAGGTTGTGTTGAGAGCTACCCAAAGCTTCAGAAGCAAAGGCTCTGTGGAGATGGACTGGACTGGGGATTGATGCTTGCTGGGTTATCTATTTGTGTCAGACCAGTCCTTGCAAATCATTTCACTGCAGCCCTGAAAGTTGTTCTGTCCAAGAGGGAAGTATTCCGAATTTGGGTCAGAAAGCCAGGGGTGGAGTCCCAGCCTTGTCCTCTGTGAGCCCCCTGCCTTAGCTAGCAAAGGATGCCTTACCTACACAATGGGAGAGGTAACAGCCCCTGACTCACAGGGCTGCTGGAGAGAGCTTGGAGACATCCATCTATAGAATACCCTGCAAGTTATAAAGGGCAGAGAGGTGGCCAGTGCTGCCCAGTCATTCTTTGCCTCACAGAATGCTGGATGGCTACGTGAGAATGAGAAAGCCACTTATTACAAAAAGCCCCCCTCCACAACCAGTGTAGCAAATGCTGACACACTTGAATTCTGCCCGTAAAGGCAGATAGAAAGTAATCAGAAAGCTAAGCCGTTCTAAGAGATGTGAAAACGTCTTCCATCTACAAAGGGAAGAGAAAAGGATAGGTTTCTTCTGAGATTCTAAAGGGGGTTGGGTGGCTTGAAGGAGAAAGTGCCACATAAAAGCATTTGCTAAATTATGGGGTAGAGGGCTGTGCAATGACTGAAGCAATCACACAAAAAGATTTCTAATTCCATTTGAGCTATAATCTGATTTCGCTGTCGAGTACAATGTCCCTTTCACGAGAATCTGAAGTCAGTATAGAGGACTGTGGTGCAGAAGTTTTCCACCCAGCAACAGGATGACGTCAGCGGCCAGGGAAAACAACCAATCAGTAAGCAGAATGAATCAGAGCGTGCTGGGATCTTACTCTCCAGTCTCCTAGCAAAAGCAAGCTCAGCTCTGAAGTGCAGGGGTTATGTGCAGTTCCTCTGCACTGGGAGCCTAGACTGAGCGGCTCCACAAAGAGCACTGTGAGCGCAGGCGTTGAGGCCATTTGCATCCAGAGCCAGTCCTGCAACTCCTAAGAGTCCCATTGATGTGTTTCTGCAAGATTTGGGGGAGCATGAAAAGTCAGCATTAGTGGATATTTTAAAGGCTTGACTTATATGTGTGCCTTGGAATCGTTTGAAAGCTGTTTTGTTTCATGCATCGGATGCTGCTGTGCCATTAATAAGCTAATGGCACAGGGGCCATTATGCAAAGTTCAGTGCATGCTCCATAAACTTCAGAGAGTTTGAACTTTCCTGTGACGTTTCAGGTCTTCTAATGACAAGCAGCCTGAAAATCAACAGCTGTTTCATCTCTGGGTCAAAAGCCCAGCTTTCCAATTCACTACAATGTGTTCTCTGTGCACACTGAAAACAAGTTTACATGGGGGTTATGATGTGGCCTACAGACTGCCTCCCAGGCAAGGCAGGCACGCAGGACTTCTGCAAACATCGAGTTTGTCTCCAAACCTTTTTTCAGTCTTCAGAGCTTGGTAGACAGTGACAGCAGCATCAGAAAGGGTGCAGATGAAGGGTTAAATCCACGTGTCTGCATCACTGTCCGTACCTCCCAGGCGCACACCTTGTTTGCATGAGCTAAGGCCAGAAAGCTTCCTCTCCCACGAGTGGTGAAAACACTTTTTTGCAGAGGAAAGAAACATCTGCCAAGGAGATGGTGGTTTTCCACCTTTCTTCTTTCAGAGTTGTTGGCAGGCTTCAGGGAGCTCCACAGACTAGTTACCAGTCTACATCTGACACAACCTTTCTCTTTTGATAGTCTGGGTCTTGGCTGAAATGAAAACAAGATTTATCAAATCAGGTTAATCTGAGCCAATTCGGGACAAACCATTCTGAACTCCTGAGACGGCCGAGTCTGAGACTCAAGAGAAAAGCAGAGCATGTGGCCAAAGGGGAGCGCCCGCTGGTACAGGTGCCTGCCTGTGCTGGCAGTTTGTTTTCATCACTTAGGAGCTCTGAAGCTCCAGCCCACAGGGGCAGACTGGGCAATGCTCAGATCCAAGGATGGCTAGGAAGATAAACAACCTTTCACACAGAGGTTCGCTGGCCGAGCACACAGTAGTGGAGTGGAGGGCTACTCAATAATTCATAGCCCTCGCTTCCCTTTAAACTGGAAATAAACAACTTGTTGGCAAATAGACATCCCAGAGAGACCCACTTTCACAAATACTGTGGGATTTGTAATTAGCATGTAAAAGGATTGCTTCCAAGGCTGAAAGCACGTTGTGCCTTACAGGTTCCTGGGCAGACTGGAGAGGCCTTGTTTACACTCCAGCATTCATTTGCTTAGCAAACCGTCACTGTGAGGGCAAAATTAAATTTCAGTTTTATTCTGTTTGGTTGACCTCAGATACCAAGTGAAGGTGTGATCTAAGTTTCACTGTTCTGAAAACTATGAGAGTAATGCCAGGGGGCTCCTAAAGCTTCTATAGCACCCTTTGTGGGTCTTTGCAAGAGAGAGAGGACAGATAAAACACCTGAAGCAAGGTCCTTATTCCCTGACTCCATCTGAATATCCTCAGGGACAATTGCTTGTCTGCTCCTGTGCAGAGGGCTTTAGAGAAGCTGCTAACTGGGGCTGACCAGGAGCCTGTGTGGAGGAGAAAACCCCGGGGGCAGGTTGCAGGGCACCGGACGGCAGTTGCAGTGCCAGAGAAGTCAGAGGAAGTGGGGTGTGGGTGCACTTCCTGGGTGAGCTCAAACCAGCTATTTTGGACTCTGCTTCCTCATTAGTCAGTAGTCTAGAAGACCACGGGACGTGGCAACACTGACTGTTCCCACCCAGCCTGTTTCCTACAGAAATGCACCTGCTGACTAAGAATGCACTGGGCCTGGGGATTAGCTTCCCACATCCAGAGAAGCCTCCTCCTTCCCACTGGACAGAGACAACCTGAGCATGCTCCGAGATTTATGGCGGAGTGCCGGATGATGGCAGGACAGGGAAGCTGGCAGGGAAACAGGGAAACTGAGGCTTCCCTGGTGCACTGCCACGCCCTCCTGTCTACCTTGCACCACTGAAGTTCAAGTAGAGATGGCATAAAGATTGCAGCTACAGCTGTGGCTGGGAGTAGAGATAGACCTGAGTTTGAGTCAATAGGCCATTTATTCCCTTACAGGCTCTATCAGATCTTGGCCTATATTTAAGCAAGGGGAAGCCAGTTTATTCCAAGAGAGCTAGCCCTGGAATCTTGCTTGACACAGTGAAAGACCTGCATTTTCTAACCAGGCATCACAGTGCTGTTGAACTTTGGAAACCAAACCCTCTGCCCACCCTCCATGAGTGAAGAGAAAAGCCTGGATGGGAAGGTGTCTGAATTATTTGGATGTCTCTGAGTGTGGCTTACTTACAGAAGCAGTGACCACGAGGAGGAGGGGAAAGCTGGGGGACTCTGAATGTTGCAGCATTTGAAGGGAGTCCTGTCCTGAGGCATTTGGCATTCTTCTGTCTTTAAAGTCCCAAATAAGAAGAGGTTCAGTCTACACAGAGAGAGTGTCATTCTGTGTGGGAAGGCATGCTGTGTTGTCATTGGTTACACTGACATGGGTCGGGTCAGCTCCTTATCTGCAATGTCGCATATGAAGGTGAAGCTGGAGTTGGGCAGACTTCTTATCCGCTGTGGCTGAGGAACACTGCAGAGGGATTGCTCCAGCCCAGCCACAAGCCAGGGACTCCAAAACTTGGTGGCTGACGAGGCACAGAAGAGGCCAAGCAGAGTTCCCCTAGAGTTTCTGAATGAGCTTGGCCATTCCTGGACCCTAACTTCAGATGTCTGTTCTCCATAAGTATGAGACAACGCATTTGGGTTGTTTTAAGTTGCCTAGTTGATGGTTCTTTGTTAAACAGTCTTAACAAACTGACACGTGGTCACAACTAAAATAACTAAAATGACTGATGCCACCTCATGCCCGGTAAAGCTGCCATTGTATGGTGATGGGTCAGGCAACTTGCCTTTCTTCTCTCCTTTTTTTTTTAAGACAGAGTCTCTGTGTGTAGCCCTGGAACTCACTCTGTAGACCAGGCTGGCCTCGAACTCAGAGATCTGCTTGCCTCTGCCTCCCGAGTGCTGGGATAAAGGCATGGGCCGCCGCCGCCGCCACCACCACCACCGCCACTGCCGCCGCTGCCACCCAGCTTGAAGAGAGTTTTCTTACTTGTGTTGTAGGAGTAGAATAAATGACTCAAAGGACTCTTGGAACATTGAGTCGGTCCCCAGTACCCTGTGGTTCTTCCTCCTCTGACCTCATTCTAGAATCTTTTCTCTCTCTCCATCTGTACTCACCCATGTCCAAGTTGGGGCTCAGTTACTTTCTTCTTTGAAAGCTGTAAAATGATGTTTCTGCTCAATCCATATGCAACTGGTACCTGAGAAATCTTTGTAGACACAGATCTAGGAATAGGTTCCCTTCTATGTACCTCTGCAGCCTGACTTTCCCCACCAAATCCTATCAAAACTCCTGCGTTGGGCGACTTGCCCTGGTTCTTATTTGGACCAAACATATCTCTTCAGGCTTGTTTGATACCGTGCCTCACCCCCAACCCTCTTCCACTCACCTCTTCATTCCATATACTATACCAGAACATTGCTTCCTAAATAGGCCACAAACTTCCCTTCTCTGGAATTGGGAAACCTCCTGCCCCTAGAGACTTTCCACCCACCCTTAAATTCCTCAAAAGGACGGTGGTTTACAATAGCTTTTCTACAACCCTGGACTCCCCCCACCACATAATAAAGGCTAAATAATGATGCATTGAAGAGAAGAGACTCGTGTTTGAAGACTCATTTCCAAGATTTCCCCTCTATGTAGGGATCTAAATTGTTGTATTGCCCCCTCAGTCACTATGTTCTGTTACAGTTGTCTTGGTTGTCTGTCTGTCTGTCTTTCTTTTTTCATTTTCTAATTTTTTAATATGTTACAGTTTTCTTACATCAGTTCTCTAGCTAGGCACATCCCAGTTCTATGCACAGTGCTTTGTCCTAAGTACAGACAGCCTCCAAATTACAGTGGTTCAATTTGGGGTTAGATTAAATTTTATGGTGGAGCAGAATCAATATCCAGTTAGCAGAAATCAAACTTCCAATTCTGAATTTGGGTTTTTCCTCAGCTAGTGCCCTGTGGTTCCATACTCGTGTAGAACTGAGCACATCGGGAGCTGCAGCTCTCTCTCATCAGCTCAAGGATCAAGTGGTAACCAGACAGGCTTTCCGTCAAATGACTCTGTCAAATGATTCTGTCAAATGATTCGCTCAACCTCAGGCGCTGTAGAAGTGCTCTGAGCATGACGGAGGTGAGCAAGGCCAAGCTTTCGCATTCTGTGCATTAGATGACCTAAACAGACAAACAGGAGGAGCGTGGCACCATGCTGTCTGTGAAATATAAGTGTCCTTGAGCACTAGTGGACACTTGAGGTCCAAGTCACATTCTTTGTCTTCTAAGAAGTGACCCAGGTGCTGCTTTGCCAGACCAAATTCCCTACTTTTATGGAGCCACTGTCCCTACTCCTGTTTCATGATTATATGTCAGAATAAACCTTCAATTTCATGTTCTAGTCTTCATGATACCATCCAACTATACTTACCATAACTGAACTTGAGTACTTCAATTAATCAATAAAACTTGGTATTAGAACTAGATGTGGGACTTGAAATATGTTTGAGCATCAATTTTTTTAAAAAAAAATTATTTATTTTTATTTTATGTGCATTGATGTTTTTGCTTGCTTGTATGTCTGTGTGAGGGTGTTGGATTCCCTGCAACTGGAGTTACAGACAGCTGAGCTGACATGTGGGTGCTGGGAATTGAACCCGGGTCCTCTGGAAGAGCAGTCAGTGCTCTTAACCACTGGGCCATCTCTCTAGCCCCTGAGCATCATTTTTTAAAATGAGTTAAAGTAAGGTAGATAGAACTGGGAAAAGATTTTAAAGACGGTGTTTCACAGCTGAAGATATAATGTAAAATTTAATCTGCAAAGACTCCGTGGATTTAACCAGTCACAGGCTGTGTGGTCATGGCCAACTTTCTAACCTCTCTCACATCATCCTCCCTATCTGTAGGTGGAGGACAGCAGCATCTGTCTCAAAGAACTTGTTAGAGAACAGAAAGAGAACATCAACTCTTGAGTGTCTGTCCCACAGTGGCATCAGTGAGGGGTTTCCTTCAGAGGATAGGACATGGCAGTGGCCAGACCACTGTTCATCACACTCTCTTTTTTCTTCTTTGACTAGTGTTGCAGTTTTGCTTAAAGACAGTGACTGCATTATAATGGCCTCTCATAGGAGGAGAGGAAGTAGAAATTGTTGATACTCTACTATGAGCCTGGCAACAGAGCAGGGGCTATGCCAAAGGCTTCAGAGGTCCCCTGGGTGGTATCTTCTGTGGGAATGGATGACAAATAGAAAGAGCTGCCATCACCTTCCCACATTTTGAGCAATCGCCCTCCCTGGTCTTGGGATCTCCATTGCTGCTCTACTCAGAACTCAGTGAGAGTACCCTGTGACATAAAGCCAACTGAAGAGCTCACAGCCCCTGGGAGTTTGGAAGGACAGTCACTTGTTTGGGGTAACTGGTGTTTCTGGACTTTGGAACCCTCTCCATTATGAACCTCCCAAGCTAAGGTGTTGAATGTGCTCACAAGTGCTGGGTGAGCTGTTGTTGTTTGGTTTTTACTCTTTTGAGGGGCCCGCTACCCAGCTGCCAAATAAAACACACACAGAAGCTTATTCTTACTTATAAACTCCTGGGGCTTTTCCTGGTCTCTTACTTTCGTAAATCTTACTCTTACTCCATGGCTTCCTGTATAGCTGGGTGCCTGGCCCCTGGGTCTTTATTCTCTTGCTCCTTCTCCTTCTTCCTCTCCTTTCAGATTTCTCCCTCTATATATTCTCTCTGCCTGCCAGCCCCGCCTATCCTTTCTCCTGCTTTGCTATTGGCCATTTGGCTTTGTATTAGAACATCAGGTGTTTTAGACAGGCATAGTAACACAGCTTCACAGAGTTAAACAAATGCAATATAAACAAAATTAACACACCTTAAAATAACAACAGTGAGCCCTGAGAGAGATACCTCCTAAAACACAGGAAGCGGTCAGTGTGAGACACCGTGCCGACACCGTCCTGAGCTCAGCTACAGGACCTTGCAAACACGGACAGGAGCATTCCCAGGTGTGCTCTGACTTTTCTAAGCTTTGGTTCACAAACCAACAAAAGTGTGTGGTGTTTAGTGGACTTGGCAGGGAGGACCCTCCCTGCACCAACACTTCTGGATGTTTCATGTTATTCACTCTTTCTTTACAATAGTCAAATAGCATATCCCCTTTGAGTGAAGAAACCATTTACTTTGGCACACACACACCTCAGAGTGGAATCAGGCATCAAATTCATTTTTAACATGAAGTCAGTTTTCTTTTTACCACATTCTATAGTTCATCTGATAGTGTTTTCAACATGATTTTAAAAAATAAGTAACTTACGAATTTTCTTAGCCAACATTTACTGTATGAGGAGTATGTTTCAGATGTGTGGTAGTCAGAGCAACACAGCCTGACCCCCAGCTCCCTCTGTGCCTTCTTTTGTAGACCGTTCTGTCTGCCAATAGTTGCTCCACAGATAGTCTTGGATAAAAGTCACATAAAGTCACACCTTATGCTGAGAGTATGAGTTTTAGAAGATACTTTATAAGCTAATCAGTGGCTCCTTGTGCAGAAGCGTAGGGACTCAGAGTACTTACTTGGTCCTACTAGGAGTCTGGGGTGTGAAGACTGTGTCAAGAGGCAGCTCTGGGGCTGAAGGTGACATGGAAATCTAAATTAGTGGCAGTCACTCTTGTAACACTCTCTAGACAAAGGATCAGCTAGTGAAAAGTGGAGGCAGAACTTGTTGGAATTTATGGAGTAAATATTTTTAGCTGAAAACGTATTAAGTGGTGTGTAGAATTTTAGCAACAAAGACTGATTGCTGGGAAACGTCCAAGTGGAAAACAGATAAATGCACCCCATGGGTCATGTGGCTTTTGGCAGTATGGAGACTTGCCCTATAGTCCTGGGGTGAGGGTGACACCATCACTGGTAGATGGAATGTCTCAGAGTAAAGCAGACTCTGCCTTCCCATGTACTCAGTCATATAGGCTTGGATAGAGTATTGGCCTTCTCTGAGCTGTAGCTTCCTCAGATGTAGCAACAGTTCTGACTTCATAGCACTGTTGTGAGGATCAAATGCAAGTATATCTGTTAAAACAAACACTGGATGATAGGAACTTAATTAACCATCGCTTTACCAGGATGGCAAAGGGGTAGCAGCCTGGAATGCACTCTCCTTCTGAGCTAACATTCTGCACCTCTGCCTTTTAAATACTTCTGAAATTTTATTTGTACAAAACATGGGATCTTCAAGGACAAAGAGTTTGCCTAGTTAATCACCTGTGTGTTCACGGCATCTGGACACTGTGCTAGGCCATGGTGGATAGGTGATAAGTTACTTGGCTTATGGCTGACTTGCTTGGATCAGCAGCTCAACCTTTAGTCGTTCCTGAGACATTCTGTAGGATCCCAAACTGAAGATCAGAGATGTGACTCCCTAGCAGGATATTCCAAGCTAGAGGAAGAAATGTGTAGCTTGAAAACAACACTCCAAGTGAACTTTGTGTAAGATAACCTGAGGCTCAGTGGGGAAGGAGAGATAGGGAAGGCGGGAGCTGCAAGGAGGAGGTGTTTGAGTTGAACTTACAAAGACAGAAGAACATTGACAAGACGAGATAATGGGGGTCAGCAGGAGGGAAGGCAAAGAGTGGAGATGGTTTTCCTGGAAGTAAACAAAGGGAGCAAAGTCTAAAGGCAGGAAATTAAGAACCAGGGGCATTTAGGGATAAGGCAGTCAGTTTCACTAACAATCAGAAGACTGTGAATGTAGGTGCAGGTGCATGTTACTAGAACACACCTGGGCAGAGCCCAGCACCTCAGCAACTTAGTAACTGACCTGGGAGTCACTGCAATGGAGGTCTGAGGCATGAGCACCTGAAAGCCCTGTGAGAAGATTGCATACTAGCAGTGTGGGGACAGGCGGTGACAAGTAATGAAGCAGGGGAATGAGTATCTTGTTGCCTCCACACCTGTGGAAAGATGCACCAGTCTCTAGGGAATGAGGACTCAGGAACTCTGGGCTATTACTAGCTTGGGAATATCCTGGATCTGGATTTGACTCTAAAGAAAAATTATTTCCATCACGTGAACCAGTTCAGAAGAATAGCTGCATCACATATCAGAGCCTAATGAGTGGCATTGCCCTTGTCCCCAGCTTCTAACCTGGGTGAGTAGAGCCAGTACTCCCAGAGTTATGCACTACTGAACACCATGGGGCTCAGCTGCAGCAGGGTTGAGCTGCAACAGAGAAACGCTGAATCACCAAGTGTCCAAGATTTTGATTTGATATCAACTTTTCTCAGATTAGTGAAAGACAATGGCAAAGCTAACAGTTCCATGTTTGAGACACTGGACATTATCTCATTATCTCAGTTTTCATAACCACAGTGAGGAAGGTTCTCGTAGTCCACTACACAAAAGGCCTTGTGGACTTACCTTCTTAAAAGGTGAAACTCAAAGCTGACCTATTAGATGAGTTAATTACACGTCATTGCAATAATAGAAAAACTTGTTTTTAACTCAAGGATTTGAATCTTGCAGGTATAAGGAGCTAGGAGAGGGGAAAGTTCCTCAAAGGGCTGGTTTAAAGGGCTGGGCCTGGGAGACTTGGGATGCACAACAGGCAAAAGTCAGAGGTCAGCAAGTGGAGCAGAGAGAAGACTAGAGACCCCTCCCCCTCTCCTCCTAAGGTATCAACAGCCTTCCTCTTCCATAGGCAAGCGTGGTGGCAGCTTCAGGGTCTCCCTGGCAAAGGCCGGATTTTCCATCAACTTCATGGCCTAGGCTCCCCGGGTAAGGCTTCCAGCCTCACCGAAATGCAGCCATTCTAGTACACATCTTGCACAGGTCTCTGGTGTCATTCCAATTAATCATTAAGCCTGAAGACTTGCACTTAGCAGACACAAGACAAATTCCAGATGCATGAGCTAACAGCTTACATCTCTTCTGCCACACCCAGCAGGTGCCTCTCACAGAGTCAACTCTACACCAGCTCAGTCGGCAGCCACCTTTGGAGCCATGGGAAGGGACAGGAGAGGGTCACGTGAACACTGACATTCCTTAGGACAGGAAATGGAGTAGGAAGCAAGGAAGGCAAGCATAGTGAGTACTTCTGAGACTTCCAGTTTGTGATAAGGTCTGAAGAGCAGAGGTGACTCCAGGCAAAACCAGCACTCAAACAAAGAGATGTCTTCATGCTGTTCTGTTTTGATGTTGAAACCTAAGGACTCATCCAAAGGTGTTGGTAGTGCAAAGTCAGATATCTTATGGAAACTCCAGCTTCTCAGTCATATAAAGGAGGCCCATTATCATTGGGCCTCACGGTTGAGTGACCAAAATGAGAGAGGACTACAGCTCAAGTGACTGAAATGTTTTGTGAAGATGGAAGGGAAATGCCTCACTATGCAGACCATGCTCGTCAATGTTTACATCTGGGGCAGCAATAATCAAAGCATCATGTGAAATAGACCTCCAACTTGTTTGCCACTGAGATACCTCAGTTGGATATATTTCATTTCTACAATTGACTACATATTCAGATATTCAGGAATGGCCATCTGTATATCGCTACCCTGACTAAAATGCCTTGTGGAAGAGAAATGCATGTGTCTACAAACCCTACACACTCTGGTCTTGTTCTTTCCATGGCAGGCTGTAGCCACATTGCCTTGCAGTTCTAGGAACATGGTAGCTCCAGGCTCCAGGTTACATGCAGCCTTGATTTTGCACGCAATTTCTCTACCACCACATGCTTCCATTCTAATTATCTTTCCATCATCAAGAAGGAAGAGGAAGAGGAGGAGGAGGGAGAGGAGGAGGAGATGAAATAAAACAAAATAGTCTCTCATTCTCCCTTTCTCCTCAGAAGTGAATGCTCCAACTTGAATGCAAGGACCATGTTGTTCCTGTTCGTGCTCTATCCTTGTGCTGGAACAGTGTCTGGCACATGGGCACTGCCCAATAAATATTTGTCAAATGAATGACAGAAGCCATATTGTTTCCAACCTTACAGTGGCATGTATGGAAGCAGTCTGTTAGCTACTGGCATGTCTCTACAATGTATGGCAAACAGATGCAGGTGAGTAAACAATTCATACTTATAGAAAGCCAAAGGCCATGCTTGATGTTGTCAGTTTGACAGTTGGACCATTTTCTGACTCCAAAGAAAAGCCTTAATAAAGAGGGAAGAGGATGTGCGTCTGTTGGGAGGAATTTAATGGAAGTGCTTGTGTCTGCTCAGGGTCGGGGGCGGAATTAAAACAGCCGTGTGGTATTGTCAGATCATGCAACAAAGGAACTCATGGAGTGGTGTAGTTTTGTTTCGGTATGTATTCAGTAACTATGGATTGGTTTTGGTGAAAGAGTACTAAACAAAACTGGCAAGCCTGGTGGAAGGGAGTCAGCTCTGCAGAATTATCCTTGCCGATGCTATAAACTCTGGCTTCAACGGCCTGGCAGGCAGCATGCAGCCGCCCTTTCTTTGCTCAGTATCTCATTCTCTTCGCAGTCACTTCTCTGGATGCCCCCCTTCTCATTCCTGCCTCTCTCCTCCACTCTATCCTCTAAATACTTAGCACATGACCCCATCTATGCATCACACCCTCGACTGCTCCTACTTCCTGCCTGTGCCTGGATATTTGTTTTCATCTCATCTCAATCTTCCTCATTCAGTCTTAGGAACTGAAGAAGGTTGCCATTCACCGGGTCCTTCTTAGTTAGTGGGCCATGGAATCAAGCTGGCAGATCTGCATTTGTCAATGAAATAAATTAGTAGAGAAAGTAAAAGGCGGGGCTCACAAAATGCAGAGAGTGAGTATTCTCTCCTAATTTGTTTTACGTATAAACTTGATTAAGAATATTCACTTGTGGTTGTGCTGGGTCTTGAGTCACGTGTATTTACAGTGGACAGGTTAGAATGTATTAGGAGCCCAGCCTGTCCAAGGTGTTCTCTCTGCTCTTTATATTTTCACACTTTGCATTCCCTTGACTATCTTTTCCACGTATTTCATTTCGACTCATTCTTACCCTTCAGCCTACAGGGCCCTCTGTTTAAAGCTGTCCTTTCTTATCTGAGACCATCTTCAGCTCACCCCTTTTCTTAGTACAGAAACACAAGCCAACTACAACTCTCCTCATTGGTGCGTGACTCCCATAGCACTGAGTACACTTCTGGAAAACTTACAAAACCTCTTCATGGCCCTAAATGGAATGGCTATTACTTTTGGCTTATTTAATTGTGCTTTTGTTGTTATAGACCATATGCTTAAAACTATCAGTATTATATTACTTCTCCTTAGTGATCATTTCTTGGTGGCCCATTTTTTCTGGCCCTCAAGTCTGGGTGTTCCATGGGTCCGAATCTCACCATCTGTCATTTCCCCTTGTTGGCTTTTTCCTCCCTTGTCCAGCAGCTGATAACTGCCAAATCTACATCTCTAGCTCTTAAGTGTCCCTGGGATTAGGGTTTTAATAGCGGATTCCTGTGATTCTTATTCCATCCTCACATAGCAAACACATCCCATGCTGAGGTCACCATTGTCCCCAAAGGTAAGGTTCCTCCTGTGTCTTTAACCAGGCTGGTCCTTGGGTCTGAAATGCTTTTCCTTTCCCTTTTTATTTGTTCATACACACACATTCTCTCCCTCTCTCTCCTTGTCTCTGTCTCTGTCTCTGTCTCTGTCTCTGTCTCTGTCTCTCTCTCTCTCTCTCTCTCTCTCACACACACACACACACACACACACACACACACACACACACTTGTCTTTTGTAGGTAATGATTCCTTTTTTTAGCCAGAGTCTTATTGTGTAGCTCAGACTAGCTTTGGACTCAGAGTCTTCTCTGTCTCAGCTTTCAGAATGCTGCAGTTGAAGGAATCACCACAGTTGGTCTCCTGTGTGTCTTCAGAACTAGCCTCTTATGTACCTTCAGAATTCATGCAGTGTCCTCCCAGAGACACCACGGTGTGGAAAGTTCCACATGCCATGTCCATGTGGATTTTGTATCTGTCTGTCTCACTATACTTCAAGCACTTAAAGGAAGATAAGTTAAAAGAATTTTTGTGTGCCTGGTGCCTAACACCTAAGTGCCTGGCACATTGTAAGGGTTAATAAACATTTCTTAAGACTTTCATCATAATAAACTGCCAGATAATATTTGGTGAGTTCCAAAAAATGGGAATGAATGAAGAATCCCTAAGAATGCAGTTATCTCTTTAGGCAGATCTGGAGTCTGGTCCAGGCTGTTGGCTGGTCTTCCTCGGTTTCCTGTAGTATTGCTCTGGTTTCTAATTGTTCTGTGCTGTGTAGACAAGAGAGAGACATAATTTTGATATATATAAAACTAGGACTGAATTGGCTAATAACTAAAAGTAAGGGCTGTGGGAATTGATGGTATGTTTATCTCTGAGTGTCCCAAAGGAAAAGAATCAAGGCAGGGTCCAATTTATATAACCTAAGAAGAGACTCTTATAGAGTGGGATCATCATGCTCTCCAACTGCCAACAAGACAGCTTATTCTCTTTCAGGGCTGGCCTGTGTTGGAACTATAGCCTGTAGCAAGGTCTGTCCAGCATCCCTTCCTGTACTGCTTCACCACAAGGCTGCTCTGAGCTTCTTTCTGGTCCACCCTTCTCTCAATACCTTTGTATCTAGGTGCTTGGCTGATCCCATTGTTATAATCCAGTTGGGAAATTGGTGTTGGGGTGAGTGGGAACTAGGTCTAGATACAATTTTCCCCCATTTGGCCTTACAGAGGTAGGGCATGTTTGGGGCGGGGACAATAGGAGCTTAGTCTATGTGATTAGGGCCATAAACTGCTTAACAAACATTTGATTAATGAGAGCATGCTCTGCCGATTTCATTAGTTCAAATAAAGCTCACAGTGAGACCATTTAATTCCCCCACAGGAGTTGATGTGTAGGGTCCAGGGCCAGTGACATCTTGAAAATGCTATTGTGTCATGGTTTGCATTTAGACTTAAGCTTCCTCTGTAGTCCCATCAGGATTGCGTGTGGGCTCAACATTAAAGAGGAAACCTTGAGGTTTGGTCAAAAATAATAACAATCTTGCATATTAGACTCAAATTATATAGGTTGCCAGAAGTTTTATGTGCATTATATTATTTAGCTCTTAAAGGAGCTAAATAATAATAAAAAATAAACCTTCTTAATTATTCCTGGTTTACAATAGCTAAGTTAAACTGAGTGTAATGACATTTGTCTCTAATTCTAGTACCTGAAAGGATGAGGCAGAAAGAGAATTGCCAAGATTTCTAGGCCAGCCTATACATGTAGTGAGCTCTAGGACAGCCTGGGCTACATAATAATTAATAAAATCAATAAATAAAATAATCAGAAAATTAAATCTGAAAAAAAAATCCAGTGGCTGAGACACAGTGGTTATGACTGATCTAACAACAAGATTTGTGCCAGGGCGACAGTGATATTGAGAACAAGAACCCCACAAGGACCTTTGACCTCTTCTTCAGAGACAGTGTGACCAGTCACTAGCTTTCAGGTAAGCTGCTGTGCACACCTACACTACCTGTAGCCATCACCCAAGAGCAGTTCCTTCTTCCTGATTTATGGTTTTCATAAAAGTTTTGGTTGTTTTCCTTAGCCCTTCTGTCTTTTCTGACTCTGCTGTTGGTGTTGACAAGGATGTGCCCAGGGTTTTACTCTTTCTGAGAGGCTGAAACAAATGAAAACGATTGCGCTGCCTTCATCCCAACTCACTAGCTCCATAATAGAATAAAAGTTCTAATCATGCGTCCAAGCCTGTCGTAGAGTGTCAAAACACTGTTGAATGACGCCAGAGGGCTTGCAGCCCCAGGTATAGCAAGTCGCTCACCGCTCTTCTCTTGAGGACGTTTCCAAGGCATTTTGTTGAACAGGCTTAGAGACTGTGCTGAACTCAGTGGAAGCATGATCTGTAACTGATGAGCACTGACAGCCATTGCTAATCTCTGGCTCCTTGTTAACAATCCTTTCAGTGCCCATTTACCTTCAACCCACCGGGAAGTCCTGTGAGATCCGTCTCTGAGCTGCTTCCTAACCCCGATCACTCATCTCCAGTCAGTGTCCACATGTTCAGATCTGTTGCACAGTTCTGCAGTCAAACACAACTCTCCCCGCTGTGCTTTACACACTCAGCATTTGCTCCACTCAGGCCAGAGTCCACGCAGGCTGCTTAGACGTCAGGGGCTCCGCCCCATCTTCCTCACTAACTCCTCATTGAAAGGCTTCCACAATGTGATGTCACCAGGCCCAGGAACTGGTAAGACAGTAGGACACAGAGAGATTCACCTCACATCAGCACTGGTCAGACATGAATAGGTTATTTCTGCCTATAGCCCATGGGTCAGGACTAATTCACAGTGCTACCCAACTCTAAACTAGTCCATATGTCTGGTTAACCAAAACATATTGTTAGAATTCCAAGCACTGCCACCTCTCCCATGGATTCCTCAGAAGTACTCCAACTTTTCTATTATTCTTAACCCAGTGATGTTCGTTTTTCCATACGACAACTAGAGAATGCACTAAACATATAAACCAGAACGTCTATTCTAATCAATGGATATAGAGAGCTTTGTTTCCTGAGCATCTTCTATGTTGCTGTGTTTCTATACTAACCAATTTCCTGAATCTTTGAAGGACGGACAAGATCAAAGTGTCTCCTCACAGAACCTTATGGAAGTCATTGAGAGTGGTCCTTAGACATAGTGGTATTCTAGGTGGCTTTCTTCGGGAAAGTGTAAGAGATGCTTCTGGAAGGGAGGTGAAGGTTGTGCCAGCACTTCTGTTAAGTTCTCTGTGAGGTTGAGGGTCATGGCTTTGCCTTCTTTTCTAATTCCTGTGCCCTGGTGCCAGGTGTCCTGGCTCAGCTTGGCCTGAGAGTGTGAAGGAAGCGGAGTGGCTAATTTTCCCTCCACACCCAGCCAGCATAGAATGAGAGCCCGAGAGCAAGCGCAGCTGGATGGTATCTCTCTTCAGCCCCAACCCGCCCTGCTCTCCCCATGCACCTTGACGGAAAGCAAGCCTCGGATGTATTTGCTATCATCTTGGTCGAGGCAGCCATTTGTATCATCCACTTCTAGAGGCACAGCTCCCTAAACTAAGAGGGAGGACACAAAGAAACAGAAAACATAAATAAGCTATGCTTTGCCTGAAAAAAATCTCATCTCCCCATGATTCTGGTCTTTAAGACTCCACTCTCCATTTGTAACTACAGATACTGAGTTCTCTCTGTCTGGACCTACAGCACCCTTGGCTCCCTGTGCTGGCTGATCTGCTTGGACCTGACTTCTGACCTGTCAGATTTACATTGTCTGCCCAACCATTTCAATCTCAAGTTCTTCTTCAGAATCAGTATCCAGATTTTTTTATCACATAATTTCATTTCACTGTGTCAACTATAATTTCTTTGATTATATATGAGGCTTAAACATTTAAAAGTAATTCTTATGCAAGAATTTCTCAATACAAAATGTAGAGCTTTTATTGTTGTTTTGGTCTGTTGGTTTTTATTATTGTTTTGTTGTTGGTTTTGGGAGTTGAACTTAGGATCTAACACATGCTAGGCAAGTGCTCTACCACTGAGCTGTGTTCCCAGCCCTCAACATGATAGGTATTTCAGGGGAGAAAGTTATGCTTCATCACACCACAAAATCCTAGAAAGAAATTATCCAAGAAGTATTTACTATGGAGTCTCTGAGATCTTTCTCGAAAGCAGTTACAATCATGTTATAAATGTGAATTGCAGAGCTAGAAGAAATACTAAGAGCTGGCCAGCGGTGGTGCACGCCTTTAATCCCAGCACTTGGGAGGCAGAGACAGGCAGATCTCTGTGAGTTCAAGGTCAGCCTGGTCTACAGAATGAGATCCAGGGCAGGCACCAAAACTACACAGAGAAACCTTGTCTCAAAAAACCAAAAAAAGAAAGAAAAAACCAGAAACACTAAGGATTGTTTGGTTCTAGTCTTTTAATATATAATTCTGAGGCCACTGAAGCCAAGAAAGAATAGAATGTGTAATAGTCCATCTGTTTGTTAGTAAGTCTCCCCACTCTATGGTGCAGTCTTTGAACTGCACATTGTAACCGTTACTCAAGGGTGTGCTTAGTGGGCATAAGGCCCTGGGCTCAACTCTCAGCACTAACACAGAAAATGGTGTTCAAGGCATTGATAGCCAAGTATTCTCTACTGTAATGCAATATTTGAAAGTCTTTGTTTTGTGAGGTTCTGCTTTGAGTACAGAATTGTCCAAGCAGCAGTTCTCATGATTCCTCTAGCAAACCTCTATATCCAGAAATATTTATATTCCAATTCATAACAGTACAAAATTACAGTTATGAAGTAGAAATGAAAATAATTTTATGATTTTATAATTTTATGGTGACCACATCATGAGGAACTGTACTAGAGGGTCACAGCATTAGGAAGGTTGAGAACCACTGGTCCAAAGTAAGCAAGACAGCATAGCCATCAGGAGACTCTAATAATAGAGTTTAGTTTTATTATAATCTGGGGATCACATTGCAAATTTTGTCTTTTATACTGCAGACTTAATGAAATGAACTTTTTCTATTTTCTTCTTTGGTACAAAGTCCATTGTTTTCAAGTGCAAATAAAATCTAGAGAGGGCTTGAAAGTTCGGTGCATTCTTTTGACAGAAACAAAACATAGCAGTGACAGAAAGAACAGAGCAGTCAATATCTACCCCGTATCCTTGTTTCTGACTCCTTTGCAAGAACTAGCAATCCCTTGAGCCACAGTTCCAACGTTCTTTTCTCTCTGTTGGCACTGTGTTGAGGTGTTGTCTGTCATCTCTTTGGTTTATAGTGCATCTGCCTACTGATAACCTCTGCTTACTCATTTGGACCAGGAAGAAAGAAATGTTTAATTTAGAAACCAAAATCTCCCTATGACAAGATAACACATCTCCAAAAGAAATGAGCAGTCCTTTCCTCCCAATATTTGACAGTTTATAGATTTCAACTCTACATACCAACTGACCCAAGTTTCACTTAGACATGCAATGACACTGTGAGTGTTACCCATGGGAGATGCTTCTTACCAGCATGGCTTTTGTCCCATTCTTGACCAATAGAATCAGACGTGGATGGAGATACTAAAGCCAAAACCAGTTTCTTTCCAGGGCCTTCACTCTCAGTAATGGTGAGAGCGGTGGATTTGTACAAGACAACAGCTCCAAAGACTTGGGCTTGGCTAAGGAATCTGAAATGCTTAAGCCTGATGAGAAAGTGTTATGTGGCCTTGGGGAATAGCACTCAGCATCTCTGGATGTCCTCATCAATCAACAGGCTAGGTCTACCTGTCTCCCGTTGTGCTTAGAACTTACTTAAGGCCCAGAGGGCAGTGAAAAGCACTGACCCTTACCCCACATCTACTTGGAAGCCAGATTCTCATCAGAATTTGCAGAGAGAGCCAGTTTGGCAAAGGAAAAGTGACTTAATTACCTTTTAATTTAGGGATTTTTTTAGTTGAGATTAATTGCCCATCTTAGTTAACTGGGGGCCAGCCACAAAACATGATTTTGCCATTAAATTTTTTCTGAGTCTTTTCTGTGTTAGTTTTGTTATCAATGTGACCAAATACATGACAGAAACAAGTTAAGGGAGGGGAGATTTGTGTTGGCTCACGGTTTCAGAGAGATTTCAGCCACCTTGGCAAGGAAGGCATGGGAGAAGGAACATGGGGCAGTGGTTGTTCATGCAAAAGAAGCAGAGGGTGTGGGGAGGAGCTAGGGGTGGCCATAATCCTCAAAGGCCTGCCCCACTGCCTGCTCTGCCATCAGAGCCCTTCCTACAGCTTCCATACCTTCAAAATACTGCCACATGCAGGGGAGCAAGCCTTCAAACAAGGGCCCATCTGGACATTCCAGATTATGCAAACAGTGTGTGATTGTAGAGTAATATGAATCCTGAAACTGGAGTTGGATAATTGATGTTCAGATCCTGCTTTGACCATGTGGAATATATTAATTGTGATTTAACCTGAATGAACTTGAGTAGATCAGTGGTAATGGTTTTGTAACCTGGTTATGAAGGTGAGAAATTAAAGTAAATTTACAAGTGGATAAAGAATGTCAGTGCTGGGCAGTGGTGGCATACACCTTTAATCCCAGCACTGGCGAGGCAGAGGCAGATAAATGTCTGAGTTAGAGGCCAGCCTGGTTCACAGAGCGAGTTCCAGGGTGGTCAGAGCTACACAAGAAACCCTGTCTCAAAAACAAAACAAGAGAATGTCAAGCAAGAGGTTACAGAGTATAACTAATCCCATGTCTCACATTTGCTTCTTGAAATCCAGGGGCTGTGGCAGGATTTTTATACCAGGGATTTCTTTTGAGAGAGTGCTCCCAAGTAAAACTGCCAAGGAGGGAGAGAGACAGAATGAAGAGGAGGCAGATGTCTCCATCCTGATCCTGTGGGGAAACTAGATGGCAAACAATAGCACAAAATTTTCTTCTGTTAACCAGGCCATTGGCCATTGGCCACCTCTCAGGATAATATGCAACCTCCCTGCCATTTCAGAGAGAGCTGTGTCTGCCCACTGAAGGCAGTTCTCAGGAGAGGGAGCAGCTTTGGGCTTCTGGCAGCCAGCAAGCTAATCAGCGCTGGGGTGAAGGCTCTGGCCTGTTGTCAAGGATCTGGGCAGGACACCCAAGGAGTCTTCTGTGCTCAAGACACTTCCTGCTCACTGAGGGTGAGGCTGTGTCCACTGTGCATCTCCATTTTCCAGTCTTTCCCCCTTCAGTTATTACTCCAATGGCAGTTAGTTTATTGCCCATCACTTCTTCTGGAACATGGGATGCCTCAGCAAGTGAGAGGAAGGCCGTTGTCTTATATTCTCATGGAGAAAGACAACAAGCATACAAATGTAACAATTACCTGCCATGCCCTATGGTGAAAAGCACATGGTATGCTGATAACAGTTTACCACTAAGACACACAGCATGGGAAGACTTGATTTCCAGAGGAGTGTGTGATTCAGTGTATGATATGTATTCTATATAATCACCCAGGCATTTTCAGTGAGAGAACTGATTGGATGTACTGCTCTCTAGACATGTGCATGTTTGATGTGACCTCATGCCTCCACTTGTCACTTCCCTTCAGAATTTCAGTGTTGATATTTTTAACTCATGCTCTCTAATAATTTGAATGTATCCACTTATTCATTAATTTTATATCTGCATTTTATTTTATTTTTTTACACGTATTTATTTTGTGAGAGTGGGGCCCACACAAGCCACTGCATGCCTATAGAGGTCAAAGGACAACTGTGGGAGTCCCTTGTCTCCTCCCACCATGTGAACTCCAGGGACCTGCGGAGCTGTCTCTCCAGCCACATAACTGAATTTTTAGTATCTATTGATTGCTAAACTCTGAGGGTGTCTGAAGATGATGAAAGTCTCTTGCCTTGGAACATAGTCCATTCTGACAGGTGAGTTGTTTACACTAATAGATCTCCCACGGGGGAGAAAGCACAAGCAAGGACCAGGAGGAGTCCCCAGTGACACCCTGCAGAAAAGGCAGAACGTGTCTGCAGCCATTGGTCCCAGAAGCCATCTGAAGGAAGTGCCCATGGGAGTCAAAGGCTGGCTGACACCCAACACATAGACAAGTAGGCACTGAGTCTTTGGAGCTTAGAGAACCCAGAGCAAGGAGACAGAGGCAGCAGCAACAGATCTAATATATTGCTGTTTTCAGGTATCTCTCGCTGGTTCTGACTGTTGAGATGAAATAATGGGTCACAAAGATAACTTTGTGGTAGTCAAGAAGGATCTGGAAGCAGTCTAGCCAAAGATCTTTCTTCAGGAAATAGAAATCTACCAGAGTGAGCACATTCAAAAGAATTTAGTAAAATAAATTGGGGGACTCCAGACAGGAAGGTTATTTGTTCCCCTGAACTTGAAGGCAATTAGAGTTTCAAGGGTGTTCTTTTTGTACCCCAAGACTGTGAGATCTTGCCTCAACCTCTTGTTAATCTGCTTTCTTCTTCTCTTTCCTATTTTGGTTTTCTGGCATTTTCTGACTTTCTCTTGGTTCAACCCAGGAAAGCTACTAGTCTGTGGTGATGAGCAAAGGCATCCTGTGGGAGAGACTCTAGTTGTCCCTGGACAATGGGTCCCCCCCCCCATCTCAATCAAGCCACCTGGGGCTGGGAGGGGAGCACAGTGAACCCTGAGCAGGGGACAAGGCAGGCTGAGCGGAGGGTAGCACTTGCAGCACAGGTGGCCTGGCCTGAGGGGCTCTATTCTTCCAAGAGGGGATGGCCTGGAAGCCTTTCTGATGAGGAGGTTCTAACTGACTGATTCAGTAATTGATTGACTGACTGATGGCTGTTTTATTTGCTATGGTTGCTTGCTTTTTAGTTTCACAAACTTCTAACAACACCATCACCCTCTAAAATTGTAACAGTGAAAAACTGAACTACCTGTAAAGAGTGCTTAGCCAATGCCAGAGTGCCTCCAAAGCTCCATTGTACCGAGTGTCAATAGTGTGAAAGGGTATGCAGGCCTCTCTCATGACTCACTGCATTCTGGCAAATGTGTTCCTGAAAGTCTTCCTCCTTGTGAGGCTGTGGGTTCCTTAGAGACAAATATTACATCCCAGAGTCCCATGGAGAGCCTGGCATACAGCAGATTTCAGCAGGCACTCACTTCTGAAAGTGGACTTACACTGTATATCCAACACACAAAGCTGAATGTGTGTGGAGAAATGATGTCCAGCCAGTCACACTCTGATAAATACAGAAACTATCAAACATGTGATTCTCTCCTTGGGCATTTATCCTAAGGAAACAGTAAGAAAAAAATTTAAGCCAGACAGTGGTGGTGCACGAATTTAATCCCAGCACTCAAGAGATAGGCAGGCAGATCTCTATGAGTTTGAGGCCAGCCTGGTCTCCAAAGTGAGTTCCAGAACAGCCAGGACTGTTACATAGAGAAACCTTGTCTTGAAAGACCAAACCAAACCAAAAAAATAAATAAATAAATAAAATAAAATTGAAACTGCCTGTGAAAATATTGTGGTTTTGAAATCAACACCTTTGGTTCTGAATTCCAATTTGCCATAGACTGGCTGGATTAACCAGGGCACATTACTTATTTACACAAGTTTACCTTGTGTCTTCTCATTTGTAAGGTGGCATTTTGCAGTTATCTGAGGCTTAGAAGGGTTTGCATTGTTTTGAATTATTAAATATTTGCATGTATACAGTGATATGATAAGGCTTAGGATAAAATATGACATTCACCTGTTTATACCTTATAGAGCCTAAAGATAAAACATTTAAATGTTACTATTATCTTGGTTTCTCCTCTCCTCTCCTCTCCTCTCCTCTCCTCTCCTCTCCTCTCCTCTCCTCTCCTCTCCTCTCCTCTTCTTTTCCTTCCTTTGTTTGTTTCTCCTTTGTGTGACCCAGTTGGTCTTGAACTTGGGATGCTCCTTCTGTAAGCCTCACCGTGTTCAGCCCAATATGCAGCATTTTCAATGTGCCTTTATTTTTACTGTGGCCCAGTTCATGAAGTTAGGCATGGAGTGTCCCACTTGTGGCATTATGCCAGTGCGCAGAATGTTTCAGCTAGCAAAGGCTCTTGCACATGGATGTTTTTGTTTGTGACGCTCAAGCTGTTTTGCTATTTATGAACATGTAGCTTTGTGTGAGATAGTATGTGTGACGCTCAGAGCACGATGTCTGATATGTAAAACTTTCAATAATTACAGCCATCATCATTATTGTCTCAGGACTTGCTGCCATGAAGAACAATGATCAATTATCTTCATCTAGAACAGAATTCTGAGAATGTCATGGGGCCACAATATCCACTGTTAGCATTATACTATGATTAATAACTGATTCTTTTTTGTTAGAATCGTGTTCTCAGTAAATTAGGCCTTACTTTTCTCTCCTACAAAATGGGGGGCTAGTAAGAAAACCCATTTCTGTAAGTGTTGGAAAGAATCAGAGAATTAAATAAGAGACTTCATGTAAAGTATCTTTTTGTGTGCATGGTACATAAAAATATCTCAACAAATGCTTGTTAGGAGTATTTATTGCCCTTGTCTTTGGCACCACAATGACACCACAATTATCACCATCGTGGCTATCACCACCAAGTATTTTGTCTTTGCTTTATCTTGGCCTTTCCCACGTGGATCAATGTGGTTCCACAGTCATTAATAAGCATTTCAGAGGAGGGCAAAGAGAAACAGAGAGAAGGCTGTTAGTGTATGGGAGTAAGGGAGAAACATTTCAAACTACCTCAGGAGTCACAATAACTGTTCCAGAGACTGAGCTGAAGCATCTAGAAATCAAAGCAGCTCAATTCTCAATTCCAAGCTAAGCGTTTACCTCCCAAGCAAGACGTAGCTGCTGGGGAACAAAAGCGAGGTACTGCAGGGAACGGAAAAGAACCTGTCCTTCCAACCCCAGAGCTGCCCCGGAAGCTACAGAAAAGCCAGTGGATTTAACTGTTTGTGCCCCCAGGCAGAGCACCAGGAGAAAGAATAGCAAGAGATCCCTTCCCATTCCCCAGTGAGCTGTAGAGCTCAGCCGGCTCTCTCTGGGACTCTCTAATGAAATGCGATTCAACAAGCCAGGCCCCAGCATGCTTAACCTTTGCACCACAGATGCCAAGGTTTCTCCGGAGAAAGAGCCAGTTGTGCTGTCTTGGTGGCTGTGATGCAACTGAAGGGAAAGGCTCATACCCACTGTGATTTTGCAACGCCTCCAACAAAGGGCTTAAAGGATTTCAGATGCATTTGGAAACGGGACTGTGCTGGCTCTCCTGAGCCAGCATCTTTGAATACCAGAGGGACAGACAATGACAGAATCCAGACCTAACTGCTGATGCAGGCCTGGTGATATTTGGGTTGTCTAGTCATGACAAAGCATAGACAAGTCTCCATGCCACTGTTTGCATGTGGAAAAACAGCACCTCATTCAGCCGTGTTTTACCCAGCTCCTTGGCTAGTACCCAACTGTCCCCATCCCAAGTCCCCAAGGAGGACTTTGAGACAATGACCCTGAACACAGAGCGTGGAATTTCACTCCTTTTCTGCTTCTATAGATACTTCTAATCCAGATGGATGACAGTAAGGGGTCCGTGACAGCAGGCCAGGAGGTCAGCTCTTGCCAGCATCAGTTGAGAGGGGGCAGATCTCAGAGGAGGTGTCTGCCCTAGAAGGAAATAAAAAACAATGATCTTTTGCTACAATGACAAGACTTCTTTCTTAATTCTAAACAATGATATTTCCTAACATTGCAATTTCTTCAGCAATGTGCTCTGTAGATTGTAAGGCAGGAAGCAGAACTCTGTGACCTCTGTCAGAGACTGTGGTGGTGGCTGTGTGGCAGAGTCTGAGATGGAGCAGCACTAGATTTTCTGGCCATTTGCAAGGGCACAAAAGCTTGTACAGGGAGAGGCTGGCCTCTGCTTTTGTTTGCTCTACTCCAGCTCAGGTAGTCTGAGATGCTAGATTCAGTACTTTTCTCATCACTATGGTAAAACAGCTGGCAATCTCAGTTTACGGAAGGAAGGAAGGAAGGAAGAGCTCATTTGGGCTCACAATTTGAGGTAACAAGGAAGGTGTGATGGTGGGAAGGTGAGGCAGCCGGTCACATTGCATCTGGGGTCAGGGAGCGGAGAGAGATGAATGCTGATACTCAGCTGGCCGCCTCCTTTTTATTTAGCCTGGGATCCAGGCTCAAGGAGTGGTAACACCCACCGTTAGAACGGGACTTCCACCTTAGTTTAATCACATCAGGAACAGTCTCCACGGGTATGCCCAGAGCCTTGTCTTCATTTTGATCCTGTCAAGCTGATAGTCAATGTTAACCATCACAAGTGAAGAGGAAAGGTGTGGGTGGATGGTCTCCATCTTAAAACATTTTCAGCTTTGCTGGACTGTAAACACGTAGAGGCAGGGGTCATCTCAATTGCACAGGAAATAGCTGTTGAATTGGTTTGCATACTGATGTTTTTTTCCTGTCACCGTGACTTTATAATGGGAAACACAGTCTCATCGTGACATGACTCAGCTACACGCATAATCAATACTGCATGGCACCCACCACTTCAGTACAATCCTGCACATGGACAGAAACTGCAAGGAAGGAAGGTGCAGGCTGTCTCTGAGCTCCACCTGCACGGGGCCGCCTCCGCATCCCCAATGGAGGAGAGTTGAGTCATGCCTGTGTTACACAAGAAACTACGCAACCAGTCCCTGGTAGACCCCAAGGCATTAGCAAATTACTAGAAGATACTAGCAAATTGCTCTGTAAGCAAGGGACTAACTTTATTCTTTCCTCTCTATCTTTAATAAAATGTTATTTATTCTTTCTGTGTATTCAGCTTAGAGTTTTACCTTGGAACATGCAAATGGATTGTGTGATATGAGTGACAAAGACATGAGGGCAGGAAACGGGACAGGAGATGGAAGAGGAGAAGGAGGAGATGGAGGAGATGGAAGAGGACATGGAAGAGGAGATGGAAGAGGACATGGAAGAGGAGAAGGAGGAGATGGAAGAGGAGAAGGAGGAGATGGAAGAGGAGAAGGAGGAGATGGAAGAGAAACAACCACAAAGGAAAGAAAGCAAACAGTCTCCAATGTCAACCCACGGTATAACTGGATACTTACAGTACAGTCATTTCCCAAGACCCATGGAAGTGAGTGAGAATGGCACACATCGTGTGTGTGTGTGTGTGTGTGTGTGTGTGTGTGTGTGTGTGTGTGTGTGTGTGTGTGTGTGTATGTGTGTGTGCGCGCATATGGTGGGGGTGGACACATCCTCTGAGCCTCAGCAGTTACCAGTTCTGTCACCTACAATGGAAACCTAAGCCATTTCAGAAGTTTCTCCTTTCTTTGATCCCATGTGAATTACTGGACCCTTTGAGTACTGCCTTAGCCTAATTTCTACCCAAACAGCCTGAGAAAAGTCCCATGGATACTGGATGAGTTGATAGTAGGCTGGGGACCTGTGGCAGGGTGAGCAGAAGGCGATAAGCTAAGGTTGCATTGTGTTGCCAATGGACGTTCTTGCTTCCGCAGTCTCTTCTGAGAGGCTTTATGAAATGCAGAGAACTGTTTGTTCACAGGGCTCCTGGACACCATTGTTAATACTTTATCCCATTAGCATCCTTATACTTCCTCGATGTGCAAAAGATCACAGCAACTCACCCAGAGACATTCTGGTCAAGACGCAAGCAGTCCCGGGCCTGTGACCAGGGCTACGGGGATATGCCCTCAGATTGCACTGCCAAAGCTGGGTGGAGTCTGTGAAGAAAGGTCAGGGAAGTGGTGGGACAGGAAGGACTTGGCGTGGTGCACAGGAAGCACTGTTCTCATGGGCACTGCTCTCGTTTGGGGCAGGTGGCATCTGGGCACTTGTACAGCCTCCTTCCTGCGTTCCCTGTCTGCTGATCTCCGGCCTCAGTTCTATTACTCAGACGTTGCATGATCATGCTCTTGTTTTAATTTCTCAAAATTAGAAGTATGTATTCATGCAAGGCCCGGCCTGGCATTAGTGTGGACGTGAAAGGACAGCTTACAGGAGTCAGTTCTTTCCTTTCACCGTGGATCTCCGAGGTATTAAACTCAGGACATTAGACGTGCTAAGCAGGCACCTTTATGAACCATCTCACAGGGCTCAGACATCTTTCTAAAGCTCAGGTCTTGCTATATCATTCCCTGCTTTAAAAACATGCTTCTCAGGACCTGGGTCCTAGAGGCAGGAGCCCACTACCTATGATGGGACAACTCGTACAGCCTTGAGGCAGGGAGAAGGGCTTAGACTTGCCTCTACTGAATGTGTCTCTCCATGGGAGGCCTTGCCTTTTGGTAGGGGGTCCTGGGGGTGGGTTGGGGGAAGGCTGGGGGGCAGGAGGAGGGAAGATAGGGATCTTTGGTGTGTAAAATGAATGAAAAAATTTTCTTAATTAAAAAAATGCTTCTCCTTACAGCTCAACTCTTCGTTCCCTTCCTGTCTTTATGTACCTCTCCACTATCCTCAGCACTTTTGACATGGCATAAAAATGGTATTCAAAATCTTGCCCCAGGACCTCTCTGACATTGTTTTTTACCTCCCTCAACCAAGTATCCTTGAACCCCTGATCTTTCCAAGTTGTGTATTCCTGTGGTCTTATTATAAAAGATCAGAATATCAAGAAATTTGCAGCCTAAATGTGACCCAAACACATATGGTAGGTTCATGAATCTTAATTCATTTCTCCTCAGTTAGGCATGGATAATGGAATCTTTTAATTCTCCTAGGTCCAATCTACTTTCTTTGGTGAGTGATCATTCTCCATTGTCCATTGCTATTAGTGTGAATATCAGTCCACACGGAAGGAATACCCTTGTTCTTTGGGCATTGTCCTGGGAATGGGCTAAGGAAAGGGCCAGAGATCTATTTTAACACTGATGTGGGGCACTCTCACATCTATGGTACTGTCCTTCCTTTCTGTGGGCTGGCTCCAGGTGTCCTCTGATGGAGGAGCATACCTCCATCTAAGCTGGTCTACCCCAAGATCAAGTTTCAGCAGACCAGAGGGAGAGAGAAGCATCCTTCTCACCAGTGAGGCTCACTTTTGTAGCCTCAGCTCCTACAGAGCCTGGTGGCTGGGAGTTGTTTTTATTGGCAATCTTCTTCTCATGTTCCTCACAAAGACCTCTCACCTTGCAGTCTTAGGAATCTGTTCTCTATTTCAGTTTTAATGGGACAGTTCGAGAGAGAGGGGGTATATGTGAATTTTAAGTCTAACATCAAGTACTACCATTTAACTGTAACTGTAGTAATTTATAAATGAATTGTTCAAGAGTTTACTAAATATGTGATGCATTTTTCAGTGTTCTATTTTCAATTAGAGGATGCTAATGCCTTAACTATTTTGGTTTGGGGTGGATGGGACTCTTCGCTAGTAGGATCGACAGAAACATCATCTTTCCATACTACCCTGATTACCTGATCTGAATTACATATGTGATACCTTCATGCTATTGTTGCTAATTGGAAGACCCACCTACCTTCTAATGCAAAATCCTAGCATTCTGAAGGATGAACTTGGTGATCAACTCCTCTCGTCCATTTTCAGAGATGGAATTAACTGCTCTATCTTCATTATTCCCTGAACACTGCTCATCCCTCCCTAGAAATTACCACTTTGCTTATATCCTCTCTCTGTACTCCAGACTGATTAATCTTATTTTAAATCTAAAATATCTAACATTTATACTGAGTTATGCTGGCTTTGCTCTTATGATTTATAGTGGTTGTCACTGACTGAATAAATGAAGGACATACAAGAAGGGCTGTCTTCGACCTCTCTTCTGTGAAGACTTCCACAGATAGACCAGTTATCTAACTTGTTGTTCCTAGGTTGTTTTTTTAACAGACTTATTCAAGAGAGAGCTTGCTTATGAACATTGCCCAATATTATTTGGTTTTCTCACAAGTGCTATCTGAAAATATGAGCAGTGTGTCTTTCTTAAAGATAAGGAAGAAAGGAAGGCAAGAGTTGGGGTGCTGAGAATAAGCTAGAATTCTCATTCCACCATCTTGCAGATCCTAGAGGACAGGGCTTGGAATCATGATTGCCTTTGTCCCACTCATCCATCTATTTATCCATTTACCCACCTATTTACCTATTCATCCATCCACCCTTCTATCCATCTATCCATCCACCCACCCACCCATGCATCTACTTATCCATTCATCCACCTATTTATCTATATATTCATCCACCCCTCAATCCATTCATCCATCCATCCATCCACCCACCATCCATCCATCTACTTGGTAAATGTTTATTGAGTGTCTATGGTTTGCCAGGCCTTGAGAAATGATGAACATGGAAGACAATGTTTGAAATCTCAGCGCACTCCACCATGTCATTAAATGACTCATGTGGAAGTTACCCCAGAGGCATTAGTGGTGTGTTTTGCATATTTCCTGTGCATTTATGCAAGGCTTCATAAATAGTTTCTAAAATAGAATCTGGGCATGGTGGCACACACCTATAATTTCAGCATTTGGGAGGCTGAGGCAGGAGAATCACAAGACCAAGGCTGGCCTGGGTTACATAAGACCCTGTTTCAGGGGGGAAAAAAGAAGAAGTAAGCTAGATCTTCTCTGTAAGAAATTTAGAAGTAAAAGCAATTAAAGTCCTGTATAGAGTGGCATAAAGAGTTAGTAATTGAATTATTTGCTAAAAAGGGGGTTATCAGCAGGGTAGAGTGAGTCCCAGGAGTCTATTTGTTTGGAAGTGGTCATAGATGGGGGCACTGGAGATCTTTGGCAATCCCTTAAAACCCTTTGCTACTACTTCTCCCTCTACCCTGGTGCCTAGCACACAGACTGGTCTGGAGAATTAAAAACTGTTTGCATAGTTGGAAGCCCACGCAATTGTATGTGGATCAAGGCCCATAGTCACATTTTTGTTTTTTTGTTTTTTTTTTTTTTGGTTTTTCGAGACAGGGTTTCTCTGTGTAGCTTTGCGCCTTTCCTGGAGCTCACTTGGTAGCCCAGGCTGGCCTCGAACTCACAGAGATCCGCCTGCCTCTGCCTCCCGAGTGCTGGGATTAACCATAGTCACATTTTATAAGAAATTATAATGAACTTGAGGCACGAAGAAAAAGAAATAACTGGCTTGTGATGTGGCAGATCATTCCAGGTTGAATGAAAAACATTTGTGAAGAGCTGGGCTGGGGGAGGTGGGGAGCTGGTTTCTAGGACTTCGTTGTACCTGCGTGGTGGGAAGTAGCATGGGATGAGGCTGGGACAATAGTGGAGAGCTAAGTCCTGTAGGCTACGTTACCTAGACAGTGTTATATAACACAGAAGCCAGCCAAAGGCCCTCTGCTTGCCTCACACCCAGCCACAGCTGGGCCCTGTCTGAAAGCAGTGTGTTCTAAACTCATTCTTGATTTTAAGCTTCACACACACACACACACACACACACACACACACACACACACTTACACACACCCACACAAATAGACTGGGTTACATAAGTGATCACTTGACGTGACTACTTTTGTGTGGATTACAAAGTCCTCCACAGACAAGATGCTGGCAGTTCAGAGGTGGGCGGCTACTTTTGTTTTCGCTTTGCAGCGTCCACAGAAGAGAAGGGTAACAGGCGTCTGCTGAGCCCAGGGAGAGATCTGTGTGGAAAAACAGTAACAATGTTCAGTCCAAAAACACCTTTCGGGTGACTCAGTCCAGGGGGTAGTGAGTTCTATTCTGGTCCCATTACAGGAGGCATCTAGAAGGACCTCACCCCTCTCCCGTCCCCTTTAGGTTTACATATAGGAGATGGGTTTTCGCACTTATTACAGAAGGACAGAACTGGTCTGGAGACTTCTGAGCAGCCCAGTGACAGCTCTAAGCTTGCACGCACAGACAGCACCCAGAGACTAAGGGAGAACAAGAAGGATGGGGAAAAACCAGCAACAGATATCCAACAAGTTGTTGAGTCTTGGCTCCTGAATGAATCGTATTGTTTCCTCAAAGCAGATTTGTGTTCCTAATTATGCCTTGCTTAAGCTCATATTAAAATGAGTTTCCATTTCCAGAGAAAGCACACACTAGCTGGGCGGAGACAGCCGAGGGCTCCTGGGAACTGGCTTCATGGGGGAGTCAGAGGGAAGAAACCTGGACAGTGTTTTCAACAGTTGTGAGAACGGCTCCACCGGCCTCTCCTAGCCTCCATACACATGCTGTAGGCGCTCACAAAGGGGCTCAAGCTTGCTGCTTACACTAGAAGCAGGCACAAAATGACTTCTTGTTAGGATCATGCTGTATCTCAAAATCCAAATCATGTTTTTTACCATATGGGGTGTGGAAAGGAGGGATCACAATTGAAGTTGCCTGTTGCCTGACCCCAGCAAAGGCAGAGTTTGAGGACAGTTTGGTCTACACAGTGATCTCCAGGCCAGCCAAGGTTACAGAGTGGGACCCTGTCTCAAAATAAAATAAAATAAAATAAAATAAAATAAAATAAAATAAAATAAAATAAAATAAAATAAAATAAAATAAAATAAAATAAAATAAAATAAAATAAAATAAAAAAATAAAATAAAATAAAATAATAAAATAAAATAAAATAAAAATAAATATCAGTAAGACCCTTGAGGTCTGCAGTGAAATTTCTGCCCCTGTGTTCTGTGGGTAAATCCTGCAAGAGGACCAGATCCATCGTGTAGTGGCAGAGTGCTTGGCAAATGGGTTCTAGGCCCTAGGTTAGAGCCCCATGGCACACACAGACACACACAGACACACACACACACAGACACACACACAGACACACACACACACACACACACACACACACTCTGACAGATTATTTGTGTTGGGCTCTTGCTGGCATGTTTCACGCCATCTTAGAGGTCATAAGTCAGGTTTGTGAAGCTAAAGAACAGCCACCAGCCCTGATGTAGAAGCAAGGACAGGAGGAGGCAGACCAGGAGTCTAGCTCTCCCGAGTCTTTGTCAGCTGAAGTCTTATTGGTTGATGTTCACATTTGAAGGCTTTAAAACAAATCAGGTCCTGGACATGCTGGGAAATTCACCAGTTTTAAACTCTGTCCTGCTTTTGAGCACTGGCCTTCCATTTCTCAGCACTCACATGCCTCTGTGGCTATCTAGAACTAAGTCCTGCTGCCATTTGCTCTGTGACACTGGCCTGTACTATCTGGCCAGCCTCTGCTTGTTCCAGTTGCCCACTTTGCCCTGTCTGCTGTGGGCACCACGTGCTGGGCCGAATGGCTTGACCTCATAAGCAACTTTGCCAGTCTCAGCTTCAACCTTGGCTCCTCAGGGGAGTCCTGGTGCCTCACTGAGCCAACCAACTCCCTCTCTTCCATTGCTCATGGCATTTTTACCCATCCCTGGTGGCTCTTCCTCTAGCCACAGCTCACCAGTCACTTGTGTACTCCTGTACAAATGATAAGGACTGAGAAAGGTAGCTCCTCTTCAGGACTCCTAGTGCTGAGGTTCCTCAGAGACATTTCATAATTATCACACTGATGACCCAGTCCTGTGCGGATACCAAGCATTAGGATTTGTGTGAATGGCATGCTGACTTGAGGCATCCTGCCAATATCAATAATGCAGAACTGGATAAATGTGAATCCCATCCCTATTCACCCTCTGTCTAGGACAGTACCCCTAGCAGCCATTGAGCCCGCTGAAACAGTTTATGCCTTTGGAGTATCAGTTGCCCACTGAGGTGCATATGTCCATGAGCTGAACTTTTCAGCAGGGTACCTGACTCCCTAACTAGACAGAAAGGCAGGGCCAGCTTGTAGGCACGTCTCTTGGGGTCAGGACCTTAAGCCAATGCTCCCATTGTGCATCACACAGGTATTGCTTACAGATGTCTGTCCCCAAACTATAGAGACAAGGAGGCTGCTCAGATCTGTGCTTACTGACCCTCTGGCCAGCTCTCTATAGGGAGAAAAGCTTCCACCTCCCCCAAGGCTGGGATCCTCAAAAACAATGAACCCCATTTCCTTTCCAGCCAGCTCCCTTGTGGACTGCAGTTCTGCTTGAGCCCTGAGCCTTCTGTGAAATTCCACAGTAGGTGTGGGAGAGGGAACACTTGCGTTGGAGCCCCTCCCCCTGCTTAGAAACAAGACGATGTGGAGCAGAACTTGTGCAGGGACGTAGGTGACAGAGAACGCATGTCACACCCCACCCTGAGGAACAAGCTATGAGCCGGGTAGGTTTGGATACACATTAAATAGAGAGGAAGATTTTAATGTACTGTGAGGCAATGAAGCTGGTGCTAAAGACCATTTTGTAGAACCTAGACTTAGAAAAAGAGGACTTTCTGGTTGTTTCAACCACTTTCCTTTCTCAGATCCAGCTCACAGCCTTGGTTCCTGCGTTGTCGCAGCAAACTTCTCCTGGGTAGGAAACATTTTAGGCTCTGAGGCATGTGGAGTCTTTTTGACTGTTGCCTTGTCTTTTTGTTGTTGTTTATAAACCCTTAGATGTGTACAACCTAACAACTTGAGGGCTACACAAAACCAGGCCCAGGGGCAGACTGGCAGCCCCTGTTCAGGATTAGATCTAATGAGACAATGCATGCAAAACAGCTTACACAGATCCAACCCAACAGGCTCCCGTGGAGCAGTGGTTGGGATTGCTCCTGTCTGGAGATGGTACAGAAGGTGGGTAAAGGTGATGGGAGACGCGGGCTGGAGAAAATACAACTTGTGTAAGCTGGAATGATCAATGTGGTCCTTGTTGTTTAGGTTGAGTCAATGAGAATGACACTATCAAGCAAGGGCTAGGGAAAATGGACATTGCTGTGGGACAGCAGTGTATCAGGCCTTTGCGGTATCTCATAGCCAGGAGTGTCTTGTCATCCCTTGTGCAGAAGGCACTGCCCCTAGAGCTGGTTCCTTCTGTCCAGAGCCTCCTGTGGTCCAGCAGCCAACACAGGGGTGTGCAGAGAGCCTTTGCCTCAAATATTTATTCTCTTCCTAACACATGCCCTTTAGCAACATTTCTTCCCCTGACCCCTGATGACTGCACCCTGAATGGTGCTTAGAGGAGTTCAAAGGGTGTTTCTAGCTGGAAACCTTTTGGATTATTTATTTTAACTGTTTGTAACAAAATATTTGACAAACCAACTTAAGGGTGGAAGAAGAAAGGGTGTATTTTGGGTCACAGGGCCCCTCATGACAGGGAGGATACAGTGGCAGGAGCATGGAGCAGTTGGTCACGTTGTGCCCTTAGTCCGGAAGCAGGAAGTGATGACTGGTGGACTCAGTGCCCTTCCTCCTTTCTTCTTGTTTATTCAGTCTAGAACCCCAGTCCATGGGATGGTGCTGCCCAGATTCAAGGTGGCTCTTCCTTCCTTAGGTTAAACATCTCTAGAAATACCCTCACAGCATACCCAGAGGTGTGTCTCCTAGGGGGCTACAAGTTAAATTGACAATGAAGATTAAACCATCACCTCACCTACGTGCCAAGCCTGAGCCAGAGATTAGAATAGAGAGAGGGAGAGAGGAGGGAGACGAGGAAAGGGAGAGGGATGAGGGAGGAAGGGACAGACAGACGAAGAGGCAGAGAACTCACAATGTGGTAGTCATCTACGTAGCTCGCCATAGCTCATCAGGAAGGCTCAGCAGAAAACTCCCCAAGAAAATGCTTTATCTTTGGAAAGCCACTGAGACACACCAAGATTTATTTTAAAAAACACTCAACTTTGATCCCATTCCAGTCTGCCTAGTCCATTATAAAGTGGGCACTGGCTCCCTGTTACCCGCAGAAGAAAGTTAACTGCTGGGACCAAGGCTCCACAGCAAAGCTTCCCCGATGGCGTCACCCCCGGGTGTGCTGGTTGCCGGGCTGCATAGGCTTTGCTCCTTCGCTCTGCTCGATGATGCCAGCTCACATTGTTCCATCGTTTGCTCTGAAGCACCGTCTCGTCCACAGTCTCCTGGCTCACTCCTCTAGGCCACCCCAGTGCCCACAGAGTCACCACCTGTTCATTTCCCGTCTTCACCTCTGCACTTTGGCTCACGTGGGTTTTTTGTTTGTTTGTTGTTGTTGTTGTTTTGCTTTGTGTACCTAGAAATCATGCCTTACCATTGCAACCACTTCTGCGTGGTCTGCAAATTAGGATAACTCAGAAGTTACTTCTATTCAGTCCCTTGTTCTTTGAACTTTAGGAATGTTTTGCCTTTTTGGGGGATGCTGGAGAGGCTGTCTGTTTCATCTCTCAGCGTGGAAGGATCGAGTGCTGAGTCAGGTTTGTATGGCCAACCTGCCTGGCCCGCCTCACTCCATGTATATAATCTTAAGGAAATTACTTCAATCAGTGTTTCTTAAGCATGGCTGCATGTTTGGATTGTCTGAAGCGCGTTTTGTTTGTTTTTTAAAAGGATACTAATGACCAGGCCATAGCCCAGACCTGAGAAACACTGAAGGGTGGGCTCAAGTGTCAGAGCCCCCCAGGTGGCTCCAGTGTGCAGCCTGACTGGAAAGCCTCCAGTTAACAATTGGAGCCTTGTTTCCAGGCTGCTCAGAAGACGAAATGCAATGTTTGCGTAAGCTTGGCAAGGTGCCGACTGTGCGGGGAACACACGGGAACTGTTACTGCGTCCTGCTTCGCCTTCACTGCTGAGTGTCTCACACACAGCAGCTACGGAGTCAGGGCTGCAATGCTGACTGCCCAATGCTATTTGGAGAGGCCCAGGGGAAGACCCAGCAGGTGCTGCCGAGAGCCACCTTCAGTAGGGGGAGAGACTGTGCCCGCAGCAGAGGCCTAGGACGGGCAGAGGGGCAGGTGGTCTGTCCCGGTTGCTGGCCGAGAGTACTGATGGACATTGTCCATGCTGGATTCAAAACCAATAATGAACCAAATACTGGCCAGTGTGCCTTTTATGATCAGCCTGCAGCAGGGAGCTTTCACAAAGCCGGTGATTAAATGCATCTTACAGGAGCAGCCGTCTACCTCCCAGCCTCCTTTGCCTCACTCGGGCAAGCCACTGGCTCAGAGCCCAGCAAGAAGGGAATGAAGAGCTCTCCGAGTCAGCACTATTAATGAGCTAAATGGCTTGAGAAAGAAACAAGGGAGCTGTAAATTATATTTATAAATTAAGTCATATCAAGATGGACCAAGTAATTAAACTGTGCACCCATAATTAAATACTTGTCTAGTGTTTAGGCCTCGAGATTTCTTTCTGGTGTAATAAACGAGGTTTGACCTCAAAATGGTTGGCAGTCTCTGTGGTGGGCCGATGACTCATGCGGTGGTCCTGGGGCAAGGTGGTGCCAAGGTCACTGGCTGAATGAAGTCTTGAGAATGTGGTCATAGGCTGGGGAAGAGCTGTATAGGAGTGGTTAGCCTGAGAAGGCCTCGGGCATGCTCACAGACAGCAGTAGTGGCCTCCAGGATTGCTGCAGGAGGCCCAGGAAGCCACTTCGGGGTCTGTAAGGATGCAGCCCTGCAGGTACCGGCCGTCCATGATTTCCTCTTCTTGCCCTCACTGGCCTCACCAGAGCCTCAGCTGGCAGCTGCTCTTCGACCAGGGTCCACCTTTCCTGTCTCTGTGCTCTTACTCTTTCTGTCTGCACACCCTCCCCTGCTCGCCTCACCTGGCTACTTTTCCTTCTGACTGGCTGACACAGATGCCAGACCTTCCCAAACGCCCACCGATACCCGACAGAGCCTCTCCCTGTAAGGTTCTGCGCAGCACAGCACCTGTTCTGAGTTCCTCAGTTCTAAGATCCTGGCAGGGTGCAAGGAGCTTCACAAGGACCTGCTGGGTAGGCACATACATGAATGGAGAGCAGTTCTGTGAAGAAGGGGACCTAGTGTGACCTTATTCTTATTTTTAGACAGAAGAGCTAGACTATAAGACACCAAGGCCAGGGTGTGCTTTACTCCATTTTACAAGGTGCTCAGCAGACAAAAACACTCAAGAGGCTGGGTAGAGGGCTCAGGCCATGAAGCACTTGTCTTGCAAGCCAGGGAGCTGAGTTCTGTCCTCAGAACTCGTGTGAAAATGGTGGGTAGAGCAGAGCACACTTGTGATGCCAGTGCTGGGCAGGCAGAGACGATCTCATTTAACTGGGGAACTCCAGGCCAGTGAGAGACCCTGTCATAAAGGAGATGGACAGCGCTCCTGGTGACACTTGAACCTGTCATCCCCATGTGCACCTGCATACACAGAGACAACAAGTGTATACACACTTATAAAAAGGGAAATGTCTGCTTAGTTCCCCCTTGCCTGTGAAGAGACCCAGGATCCTGCCAGGGCAGTATTAGCAGGGGCAGCCAAGAGATGCTCACTGGGGCGAAGATGTTAGAGAGGTTTGTTAGGGGAGGAGAAGGGGAAAGACAGGACAGAGGGGTGTGGCTGGGGGACCCAGGCACGGGAGTGCGGGGAGAGGAAGGCGAGATGATGAGGGAGAAGCTAAAGTGGCAGGGAGAAAGAAGAAGAGTCTAGAAGTGTGGTGTGAGAGGGGACAATGAGCCAGCAGATAGAAGTGTGGATGGAAGGGAAGATGGGATGGGGGAGGAAACAGGGCTGGTGAGGACTGAACCAAAGGATGCAAGAAGGAATCCAAGGGGTGGCCAGCTGTGGCCTGGCTTTGAAACAGCCAGGAAGAGGGAAGACTTGGAGATGCACAGGTTTGAAATCTGCTGGTGATGGTGAAGGGTCTGGGATGCTGTACTCTGGTGGGCTGCTCTGCTCCGTCGTGTGTGTGGTCCTGGGGGAAGGGGCTTCACAGCTCCAAAGCTGTTTCCTTCCATGTTAGTGGGAATACTGAACTCAGAATACCGCTTCTTAGTGGAGCTGGGCAAGTTCAGTGAATTAAAACATACAATCAATGTGTGGCATACTGCTCCAATACCAGATACACCTGTTATATGTATCACCTGATTTTCACCTAATGGGCTGATCCTGTGTCTTTTTGTTTCCACCCCAGGGAGGGGAATACCAAAGGGGCCTGAGCATCCCTTTTTCTCTTGAGTAGCAGGTATTAGAAATTGCTGGGGAGGATGTTAGAGATCCCTTCAGTTAGACAGCCCTTTGCCAGGTCCATTCAGTCACAGTGTATTGTTCTTTCCCAAGAGAAAAGACAAGAGCAGCTGCATGACCCTGGGGAAGTGGCATGCCCCCTCTAAGCCTCGGTTTACACATGTGTAAGTTCAGAAGACTCATTCTCTCACCTGTAAAAGTCCTTCCCTCTTTAACAGTTCATGTTGTCACTGAATATAAATCAGAAAGGGGACTGGAGGAGGCTAAGCTGGAGGGACCAACCTTAGTGCACAGGGGACACCCTGGTGCTGCCAGGACAGGCTGTCCTCAGCCGGATCATACTCAGGACTGAGTTCCCTACAGTAAGGGAAACACTGAGTGACAGCTGTCCCAGGGGACGCTGGCCATTAGAGGTCAGGCAATGTCTCCCGGGGGACACAGGAAGGACAGAGCAGCTTTGCAGGAAACCGTGCATGTGGAGTCACTTACTTCGCCACAGCCAGCGCTACAGGATGGTCAAGTAGGAAAGAAGTTAGGTGCTAAATGATTTCATCAGACCAGATGTCTTGTTGTGTAAACACTCCCCTCCCCCAGCCCTCGCAGGCTCAGTGAAGTTGCCAGAAAGCCGCTGTGTGCTCTGCCCAAGGTTTCATATCATTTAGGTCACCAGTAACTAGAAAAGCATTCTTCCAGATCCCCAAAGGCTCCTTTCTCTGCCTTTCTTTCTCTTCTCTTCTCCCTGCAGACATGTTTTTCTGTAAATACCTCAGCTCAGCTCTGAATCACAGATCAAAGCCTTTCTTCATTCATCTTCTGAGGCTGAATGGCAATTTATAAAGTCTGTGGTTTTCACTAATCTGTTTTCATGCCATCTTATGTGAAATCAACAGAAGGCTGCTCACAATGGCACACAGGAGCTGCCCCATGGAGGCAGTGTAATTTGAGCAGAGCACGGCCAAGTCTCAGAACTCATAGGTAGATAGAGCCTTCTCTCATACCCAGCATTAATCTTTGTAAACAACTTGTTTTGATGAAAGCCAGAGAACAACGAAAATTCATGGTTATCATGAAACACAGCTTGATCTCTTCCTCTTCCCACTCCTTCCCGGCTTCTCCGTGACATCTATGGTTTTGTCACTTTAGATGCCATAAAGGAAGGGTGGAGGTTGGGCTGTTTCCCTCACAGAAAATGGATAGACAGTTCTGGAACCTTCTGAGAATGGGCCATTTGCAGAGCTGTGTGAGAATCCTAAGATGGGAGGATTTTGTTTTCTTCTGTCTTGTTTTTCACCTGCAGACCAAAGTTCTGAAGGCAGTCATTATGTCTCTCTCAGCAGCTGTTTTTCTGGGTCATAGCTACCATTAACTGCATTCATCCTGAGCTCTTACAGCAGAAGGGGGTCTCTTAGTGGTCACAGGGTCTGGTGGGGCATGATAGTCCAAAAGCAAGGGATTTAACGGGAGGCATTTGACAGAGTCTCAAGTCAGATTCAGGACTGAGCTCCAGAAATGCTGCCTAAAATGACAGCATAAGTGGCTTTCATCACTGAAGAGTTTCTCTGACTGTAGGAGCTTAGCTGGCACTCAGGCAAGCAAAGAAACACTGATGAATTGGCATCTGCAAGGCCTGGGAGTGCTTTGGGGTTGAATTCCAGGACCAGCTTCCTCTAGGCACTAAAATTTGTCATTTCCACAAAGACAGGCCCTTAAAGTTCCTCTTTGATCTTCTCTTAGGGTGAGGGAATGAGGGGGGTTCCCTTCAACTCAGTCCAGCTTTCCCTGTGAGGTGCACTGACCCTCATGTTGTGCCTTCGTTCACGAAGTTATTTCAGATGTATTGTTTCCATCTTATACATGAAGACATTGACTCCTGAGAGAGCAAAATGAGTCACTGCTGGGGGTGGAATCTCATGAGTATACCCCCCCCACACACACACACATACCATGCTGTGGTGTTGGTGGTCTTGATCCAGTGCAGGTCTATAGGCAACCATATCGGGTGTAAATTCACGAGTGTAGCTTCCTGTCATGTCTGGAAGACACTATTTTTCAGCATCCCTCCCCATCTCTGGCTCTTATTACAATCTTTCCACTTGCTCTTTCATGATATAATATCCCCTGAACCTTGTATATATGAGGGGTATAGGTGCCTTAATAGGGCTGAATGAGTCATATATACTAAAAGAAAGCTTTCCTTGGGCTGGACAGATGGCTAAGTGGTTAAGAGCACTGATTGTTCTTCCAGAGGACCTAAGTTCAATTCCCAGCACCCACATGGCAGCTCAGAACTGTCTATAACTCCAGTTCCAGGGGATCTGGCACCCTTACACAGACAAACATGCAGGCAAAACACCAATGCACAAAAATAAAAATAAATGAATATTTTTAAAAAAAGAAAGAAAGCTTTCCTGTAGTCTGCTCATGGAAACAAACAAGGTCAAGGTTAAACCATTGTGGGATGAGCACAAAGCCAGGGACTGGCAGGTGAAGCTGGTCACCCAAGTACTTGGGTGTTGACAGATGCTGTGATATTTCTGCTTAACTCTGAGAGAATAGAGTGTGGCAGAGTCTTGTGCTGTTCCCTTTGGGGGGTGGGGGTCAGTAGGTGCAGAGTCAACGACACAGACTCTGGGAGAATGTTGAAACAACAAGCTCAGTTTATTCAGGAAGAGGCAAGCCTTATATACCCTCCACCTCATCCCAGGGAAGATCTGATGAATATGCATCTGCTGGTGTGAATGTGGCTGCCTCTCATTGGTCCAGGTAATCTCCAGATCATGTCTCAGCTGCTGTTGCTAAGGCCCTTAGGCAGACCCAGGTTGGCTCTCAGAAAGTATCTTATTACTGGTTTGGGCTGGCTAGCCTTCAGGCCTGTTAGGGATGAGTCATCCCACATATCTACCCATTTTTTATTATTTTATGGGACATGCTCAGTGGGAGCTAGGGTGCATTGATCTAACCTTGTTGACCTCACCTCAGCATAATGGACTGTGCTTGGATTAGGTTGGCTTGCCAGACAAGTTCTTACCCATCTTTGACTACCAGCTTTGTGTGTTTAAGCTTTCTTTCCAAGGCCACTGGCTAGTAAGTGGCAGAGGTTGGATCTCAACATGAGTCTTCTGATCTCAAGTTCCATGTCTTTTCTCTGTCACTTGCTTGGGACAGGAAAACCATTCTAGCAATAAAGGAAAACTCTCTCATCTATCTAAAGTTACATGGATTGATCATATATAATAGGAAGTTGAGAGAAAGCTGAGTCTGATTTCATGATGATATCAGCTTGTGGCAGATCTCTTCTCTTAATCATGTGGAGCATAGTCCTGTCCCTTCCTACTGAAGACAAAGACTTCAGACTTGATGAATGTGGCATGTCAATATAGTTCAGTGATGATGCTATTGGAATGAATTGGACCAAAATTAACAGGCCAGAGAGTAGGGGAATTCAAGAGCAAAGTAGGGCAATATGAAGAGATGTATAATGGATTAAAAACTCTGATAAAATTAAATTTTGTTTTGTTTTGAGATAGGGTCTCACTATGTAGCTCTAGCTGTCCTGGAACTCACTATGTAGACCAGGCTGGCTTTGAACTCACAGAGACTTGCCTGCCTCTGCCTCTTAAGTGCTGGGATTAAAGGCATGTGTCACTACACCCAGCTTAAAAATATTTTAAATAAAGAATGCACCATATCCCAGTGCAGCTCTTACCCCTTGTTAGAGAAGCTTCCTTATGTCATGGCTGGCAGTGAATAGAGAGTACTACTGGTCAATATACAGAGTACAAGTGACTGTGGGGTATTCAGCCCTACTGAAGCATCTCCACCACACTTCTCACACATGCAGGGCTTGGGAACACCATAGCATGGAAGAGCAAGTGGAAAGATTGTAAAAGCCAGTGGTTGGGGAGAGCTGCTGAAAAGTAATGTCTTCTGGACATGATAGGAAGCTACACTCATGAATTCACAGCAGCTGTGGTTGCCTGCAGAAGACCTGCACAAGGATAAGCCAGTCAACACTCCAATGTGGGCTAGGGGACTCATGAGGGTCTACTCCTAGCAAAGAAGTTGCTGGCAGTTAATGGCTAAAGAGGGAGGAAGAGTCTTCTTTCTTCAGTGATATGGTCCACACTGGGCTGCTCATGCCTCAGTGGATGGCACTACACCTATGTGCATATAGATCTAGGTAATCTAATGGGACTTAGTAGGTTAAGTACTTAAAAAAAGTCATTAAGAGGAGGATGGGGAATATCAAGGAGGAGTCTGAGGCAGGAATGGAGAGTGGATATGATTTAAATACATTGCATTCATATATGAAATTACTGAAGAATAAATAAATAAACAAAAAGGATTGAAAAAATGCCAATGAAGAGTAAGGATTGGACACCTTGAATGGTAGACAGCAGAACAGTTTGGAGACTCTGGGAGCATGTGATCCAGGGCAGGGAGTGGTCTTAAATATCCACTGGAAGCAAGGACTCTCAATCTCATGAGCACACCAGACCATTTTCTGTTTTCTTAATCTCATGCTCAGCTATTCATCCTTGACCTAGAGGCAAGATGAGATGACTTAGGAAGACATTGCACTCAGTGAGGGATTGGAAATTGAATCTTATTTAGGAATATATGTATAGAATGCAGGAAAGAAAGAACTGTCAATCATTTGAGTCTGAGGGTGGGGGATGCTGAGGGGGGCATGGATGCACATTTGGATGGTACTCAGAGGAAACTGAAAAATCCCAAAGCTCACCTGAGCTAAGGCATAATGGCATCCATGAAGTAACCAGAAAGTCTTGGGGGCCAGGAGCTCATCTGCTATGTAGACCAATATCTGTAGGAAACTAATCACTAACCTGGAGACAATATAATTTATTTATCTGAAAACATCCCAGCCTCTGAAATGTCTCATGGGTTAGTCAAGTAGACTTTCTCTTACTGGCTTCTAGAGAGCTCTCCCCTCACTGACCATAGCACCATGAGGAGCAGAGAGGAGAGTGCCAAGCTACCACACCAAGGCCGTACTTCAGAGATCCTGCTGTCTGTGTCCATCAGGACTTCAACCTGATGGTGTGGCCAGTAACCCGGTCCTGTATTAGTTACTTTTCTAATAGATATAGCAGGAAGCAAATTAAAAGAGGAGGTGTTCCTTTAGGCTCGCAGACAACCTGTCATGGTGGAAAGGTATGGTGATGGGCAGTGTGAATAGCTGCTTGTTCCTGCCTCAGTGGACCGAGAAGCAAAGAGCAGGGAATGCTGGAGCACATCAGGTTCTCGGTCTCACCTTCTCAGTCTAGACTTTTAATCTACGGATGGTGCAACCCACTCTCGGGGTAGGTCTTTCCTCCTCAGTTAACCCCTGAAAACTCCTCCACAGACATGCCAGGAAGTGTTTTCCCCAGGGAATTCTAAATCCAATCAGGCTGCCAATAGAGATGGCAGTTTTGTTTAGTGCTGTCCAGGGGGAATCACTTGGGGATTGGCTTTTAATTTCAAACTTGCCAGCTGGAGTTCATAGTCCGGTGTCATCAAAGATGAATGGTACTTTTAGAAGCATGCTGTTCTTTACAATTTAGGGTGTTTCTCAGGACCACCTCTTGTTTGTCTAACCCAGCAAAGGTAAGGGGTGAGAGAAGTGGATGTGTTGATGTTGACATAGGACTGGGCAGAAATCTGAGTGGAGCTAGCTGAGCTGTCCTACGAGGTCTTCTCTCAAATAAAAAGGAAGTGAACATTATGTATTCCTTTCCATGTAATAGTCTGCAGGATATGATTGGCAGTTGATTTAGATAGAAATCTGACATGACCACAAGCTACTCAGTCAAACCTTTCTTGTGGAGCTGAGTTTAATAACATAGCTCCTCACTATGGTTAGATACTACATGTGGTGTGTGGAGTCAGGGAGGGGAAACCTTTCCCTTAGGAAGAGACAAACATGTTAACTGGTAGCGTGAAACATAGTCACACACATGGAATAATGGGTTTGGGACAGAAAACTGGAGTTAGAATGAATTTTGATCCATAGCAATTGAAGCTGTTAACTAATCCCAAGTCCACCTCATATGGAGAGTTTGGGGAAGTTTCTATAGATAGAAGAGAAGCATTGACAGCCAGTGAAAGTCCCGCAGCTTTGGAGAGCCCAGACAAAACTGGGGGGGGGGGTTTGACAGCCAGTGAATGTCCCGCAGCTTTGGAGAGCCCAGACAAGACTGGGGGGGGGGGTTGACAGCCAGTGAATGCCCCGCAGCTTTGGAGAGCCCAGACAAGACTGGGGGGGGGGGGTTCCAGACAGTGAATGTCCCGCAGCTTTGGAGAGCCCAGACAAGACTGGGGGTGGTGGTGCCAGCCAGTGAGTGCCCCGCAGCTTTGGAGAGCCCAGGCAAGACTGGGGGGGGGGTGGTTGACAGCCAGTGAATGTCCTGAAGCTTTGGAGAGCCCAGACAAGACTGGGGGGGTGGTTGTCAGTGTGATGAGGTTAGGAGAGGCTCCATGGTATGAGGTTGTTTCTGAACCATGAGAAAGTTCATGTGACTAGGATTTCTTAACCTTGTCACAGCACCACCCAGGGATCTCCAGGCTCAGTGAAAGACCCTATCTAAAGAGGATACGGCAATGAGTGACGAGCAGGAACCCATCAGCTTCCTCTGGCTTCTATACATGGCTGCATGAGCATGCATGCCTACACATGTGGGAATAGCCACTCACACAACACACACTCATACTTTAAAAAGTAAAAATGGGACTTTTAGTTTATCATGGAATAAAAATCATTATACTTTTGACATTTTTAAAGAAACAAGAGGAAGATCTTGGCCATCCATCCTTACCTAACCTAGTAAACCAGGCAGGATTCTCTACATGATCAGGACTGGCAGATTGGTATGCCTATCATAAAGGGGGGTTGGCTTACAAGATAGGCATTAAGTAGTTCAATCATTGTAATCTCCATGCTGAATAGGCTGAGAATTCAGTCAGACCCTCAGGCCATGAGGCTGGGTATCCCAGCAGTCAGAGAAGACCTGGAAGAGTCTTGGAGAATGACTGGTCTTTGTTTCATATTGCAAGGCTGAGGATGCTGGAGTCCAATGTGAGCAGAGGATGATGGTAGCACTGGTGGTGATGGTAGCCATAGATGAACTTGTTCGTGAATGAGTGAAGGCAGCATTGCTTTCTTCCCCCAGATCTGTTTCTATTTGGGCTACCCCCGGGAAGGCTTCCCCACACAGAGAAGGGATCTTCCTCTCTAAGCTAATTTTCCCTGGCAATATCCTCATGGATATTTCCTGAGGTGTGTCTCCTAGGTGATTCCAGATTCTGTCAAGTTGACAGCAGAGTAATCATCGAGAGTCAAGAGTAATCATCAGAGTCTGAGATAGCTCAGCAGGGAAAGTTGCTTGCTGCCAAGGCCAAGGAACTGAGTTAATCCCTGGCACCACATGGTGGAAGGAGAGAACTTATTCCCACAAGCTATCCTTTGGCCTCCATAGACGAACCATAGTATATTGCACACATCATGTACACACACACACAAAAAAAAAAAAAATGTAATAAAAAATTTAAAAGATGAATTGATCATATTTAATCAATTATATTTAAATTTTAATTATATTTAAGAAGCAAATACAAGTAGCATCAACTATGAACTAGTCCACATGTTCACCTTGTCTACCCTGACCCTAGACCAGACACTCTGCTCGTCTAGTTTACCTATCTAAAGTGTCCTGGTGGACGTAACAGTGCCACTGCCCACTGCCATGCCCCCAGCCAACTGCAAAGGAAAGAGCTGCTGGCATACGTTCCCAGGTGGATGTGGCCACGAGCAGTCCAACTTCTCACCTCAGTTCCCTCTCGGGCAGGAGGACTGGCTGCTTCACATTGTGTAGGCCTTAGGGGCTTTATTGGAGACATAAAACCTAGAGCCAGGGAAGTTCCCACTGATGTCCCTAATCCCACATGGAGAAGAATAGCCCAAGTAATTAGACACAGAACACACAGATTTGACTGTAGGTCCTGTGCATTCACATTAGTCAGAAAGCTTTTGGCCACAGTATGTAATCAAACCACAACTGAAAATATGGTAAAAGTGTTTGTGCATACATGGTGAGCTGGAGTGGGGATCAGTTATGACATGACTAAAACTTCACCACATCTCCCAAGACCTCGGCTTCCTTCCTTCACTGTGTCACCTTAATACTGGCTTTATCCTCAGGTTAGTGATGAACGGCTGCGGAATTACCAGCCATCGTCCCTGAGCCATCAACTGCCAGAGGAAGAAGAAAGATTTTTCTGTGCGTGCATGCGCGCGCGCGCGCGCGCGCGCGCGGGTGTGTGTGTGTGTGTGTGTGTGTGTGTGTGTGTGTGTGTGCACTATATATACAAAGAAAAATGTCCCAGCTGCCTCTTAGCCAATTTCAGCCTCACACTGAATAGATCAGAATTAAGTGACACAACCATTTCTTTTTCTTTTTGTTCTTTTGTCTTTTGACCCAGGGTTTCATTATGTAGCCCTGGCTGTCCTGGAATTAGCTCTGTACACCAGACTAGCTTCAAACTCATGGAGATATGCCTGCCTCTGCCTCCTGAGTGCTGGAATTAAAAGTGTGAGCCACCATCGTCCTCGGCAACACGACCATAGCTAAGCGAAGCCTTGCCAAGGGGAGGGAGGCTACCAGGCCTGGCTTACAGACAAGCCAGAATCACTGTCTGGAGCTAGAAATGGCCCAGTTTTCTCTGAGACACTTGACTTTGAGAGGGGAAGTGGACATCTGAGCCAAATCTCACTCCTATTCAGAGGAGGGAAGGTTAGGCAATGCTTTTTGGATGGGTGACCAAGTGTGTGTGTTTGCCCCATTGCTCGCTGCTGGCTGGCACTGGTTCATGCAACCCCCGTCACTGAGAAGGGAAACAAGTGGCCTTGGTTACCTCTCTTATCGGTCTTGCCTTCGCTCCCCCAACATCTGTGCTTCTACAAGTTGCCACATGGGCTGGTTATAGTCTCACTTTGTGTTTAGGGTAGGCCTTTCTTCTATCCACCTCCAGAACTTTTACAGACTTAGTAACCTCACCCAGAAGATTACCATCTTCCATTTATAGAGGTGGCGTGAGGGTCACGAGGCAGCCCCAAGGGTCCAATCTGGAGGCAGAACACTCCTGGCTCCAGGTGCTCCAACAGGACTGAGGCTAGAGACTCCGCCCACCCGGGAGGCTGTGGCTGCAGACAACAAAGGCTTCCTTGTGTGACTGGAGTTTCTGGAGAATGTCAGCTGGGCAGCAGTCTTGGAGAGGTGCTCTGTGATTATACAGAGCAGAGTGGATTAGCAACACCAAAGCCAGTATTGTCTGACTTGGCTCATTCTAGTTCATTCCTTTGCCTTTGGAAGTAGTCAGTCCATGCCTTCTCTGTGCTGGCTGCCGTTCAGGGTATTGAACATATAGCCACGAGCAGGCCATAGTTTCTGACCTCAAAGGTGTTTGGAGGGAACAAGCTATGAGGACATAATACAAGTGCTTCATTCCCATCTTCTGGGCACAGGGTCTCCAGGAACAACACCATCTCAAGCTGAGATTTAAGCAACAGAGAGGGGTATAATATTGTCTATTTCCAAGAAACACAGAGCTTCTCTCAATGTGCAGAGAATATCTGCAGGACATCTTACATCATCTGGGAAAAGTGTAGGTTGTCAGAGAAGCTGGGGGACCATGGTGTAAGAAACCTGCAAGACGCAGCAAACATCTCATGAGTGACTGATGGCACACAGGAGCCTCTAGGAGCAATGCAGAGTGTGTCTGTCCCATCATGTCTAACCATAGAGCCTGTTTGTCCCCACTCTGCATCTCTCTAGAGTGCTGAAAACAGAGAGCACTGTGAGCTGGGACTGAAAACAGGGGTGACAGGGTCAGAGGGAGGCTTCTGGGTTTACTCTGAAAAGCACAGGGGTGACTTTCAATACTTATGGGGCTATTTGCATTCTTCAGTAGACACTATTGTCTCCCCCAAGTAATTTGACTAATTGGTTGTTTGTGATAAAGATCCTCTTCTTGTAATAAATGAGTTAGCCGTGAACCTGTGGTTACCTTGCTGGCCAATGAGAAGAGAATTGTCTCCTACACCGAGACACACAGTTAGAGGAGGCCTGCTCTCTTTCCTCTAGCCTGCGGCCATCTTGCCAGCAGCCTGAGGGTACAGGCAGTGCCTCAGTGGCAGAGGAGATGGAAGCCACCCCCATGAGCTTTTGAGTGACCCTACCTGGAACCTGTCCTATCTGCTGAATAGACATCTTGTCAGGTAACAATTCATCTCCTATCTCTGTTCCAGGGAGGGCTTCCCGTTACCAGCGGTGAGCAACAGCCCGGCTGGTGGACTTCTTGCTTTCCTCTCTTAAAATGTTTTCTTCTGCTGGTGCATTTTTGTCATTTTCTACATCAAGGCTCTTGACTTGGACTCACAGAGTGGAGGTCAAGTTGTCCTTGACTGAATTGGCTCAGGCAGCAGGTGGCACATCAGTGATGTCCAGGGCAGGACTATGTCTCATCTGCTTCAGGTAGTGTAGACGGCTGTGGGCTCACATTCTGATGCATGTGCTTAAGGAGCTCGAGGGGGCTGTTGAGGACTCCAGCGGCAGCCAGGGCACAGGCGGAGGGATGAGGTCACTCTACCTGACACTCTGCGGCACGCCACAGCTGTCATCCACCGTTGACAGCTGTCGGTGCACACAAGCTCCTCCCGTCACCTGGGGAATAATGGCCCCTCTGCCCACTGTTTCTCCCTCCACTGTCAATGGACACCTTCTGTTCTAGTGTTTAGTGGCTTCCTTGTTTTGACACCTCTTTTAGGAAACGGTTTCAGTTTATTTTTACACATGTCTGGAAAAGTGAGTGGTGAGCCATGGACACAATTGATTGGCAGTTGTGTATATTAACTTTATAAAAAAGAACCGTAATTCTTTTTAAGGGTACAGTTCAGTAACATTAAGACCATTCACAGTGTTGTGAGGCAATCTCTGGAATAGTTTATCTTTTGTGATGGTTAATTTAATTTGTCAGCTTTCCTAGGCCATGAGGAGCGTAGTCATACAGAGCCAGGGAGTATCTGTGAAGATGTATCGAAAAGATGCTAGGATTTGAGTCTGTGGACTCAGTAGACTGTACTTCCTCCCCAGTGTGGGTGAGGTCGTCCAGTCCATCAATGGCCTTAACAAAGCAAGAAGAGAAAGGGAAGGGCTTCTCTCCCTGCCTGCCTGCTACATCTGGGACACCAGACTTCTGTCCTTGGATTGAAATTCAAGATATCAGCTCCCCTGCTTATCAAGCCCTTGGATTCAGACTAGAATTGCACCAGTGGCATTCTTGGATCTCATAGCACGGAAGAATTTACGGGACTTCTTAGCTTCTGTAATACACAAGTCAATTCTCCATCATGTAAATACGTAAGGATTGGGATTTTCTCAAAATAACTTTTTCTTGAAAAAAGTTATTTCATGCATCATAATAGAGAAATGGTGGGATGTGTGTGTGTGCATGAGCACACGTGTGTGTGTGTGTGTGTGTGTGTGTGTGTGTGTGTGTGTACATGCACACATACATACATATATCTCCTATCAGTATTGTTTCTTTGGAGAACTGTGACTTTTAATACATTGTTTTTAACTGGAGCTCTGTACTCACTAACCAGCCCCTTTTTCCTCTGTCTCCTGGCCTTGTTAACCACCATGCCACTCTAGTTTCTATGATTTTACGACCACATGCAGCTTATCCAGTGGTTTTGCACAGTGATTGCTGTCCGTGACTGACCCTCTTCACTCAGCACGAACACCCTAAAGCTTGTGGTTCATTCCCTCGCACAACAGCCTTGGTATAGCGTGTGGAAGTGACACTCTCCTGTGGATACCACAGCTCCTTCTTTACCCATCCTGCTGACTACCAGCTGCCTCCCCTTCTCGGCTACTGGTCCTGTGCACCCCCACCTACACCTCAGTCAACTGATGTTTGGATTTCTAATTCTACAGGCTGTTTCATTCTATTGGAGATCATGAAAAAGGAATGCCCAAGAGGGGCTTTGTCTTTGTGAGTTTGAACTTGTTAATGTTTCTTCAAGGAAAAAAATGTTTTGAACAAAGGAACAAAAAGCCAATGCCCATGTGTTTTACATATAGTTGAATAAATATATGATATAAAAGTTAAATACTTTTAGCAATCCGACTGTTCCATCTTAGCCTTACTTTGCAGGTATGAGCCTGGGGAAATGCAAGTACATTTAAAAAAGTTGTTTTTCCTGATCCATAAAAGGAAATGTAAACTCATCATAAAAAAAGAAAATGTTTAAAACAGCAATAAAAGCCACCATTTAATGAGGCCATATTTTGTACAGGATACTACCATGGGCTTTAAAGTTATTGTAACCTGCATATGCTTCACAGTCAGCATTTGTGAAACTTCAGGTTGGTTATAGACAACCGAGATGTCTCACCAGGGCCTTCCTTGTGCATTTCAACCTCTGCCACAGGTATTGAGTTCCTCAGCCAGGACAGGAAGTGCTTCAAAGAGAAGTGCTCACTGCCCAGAGCTCCACAGCCGCTCTGTGGATTCTCTTTTGCCCTGAGGCTCCCCTAAGACTACTCTTCTGCCAGGACTCTGGGTGGGCAAAGTGTCCAGGACAGTTGAGAAAAGAACTAAGGTGTGTCTCATCATTGGCCATTTCATTCTGGGGCTGGCAATGGCATCCTAGAAGAACCTAAGCCAACCTCTGTATTTCTAGAGAGCATTGGGTTTCCTCAGTCCTGTGCCAAACAGCATGGCCAAGGGCACACAGCAGAGCCTCAAGGACCCCAAAACGCTGAAATCCAGCTCCTGACCTCAAAGCTCCTCCCACCCGCCTCACCTCGGAGGCCCCTGAGCTGATGGCAAGTCTACGTTCCTGTAATTTGTTTTTATTTTCATTTAAAAAGCATTTCCAGTTTACGAATGGAGAAAGCTAGAGAGCCATAATATTTTATTCAGGGGCTGACACTTGGTAGGAGAGGCAGGCATGGTTAGAGTAGCTCTCCTCGGTGGAAAGGATGAGGAAAGGTTTGGGCTTGGCAAGGTTCCTTATCCTTTCTGAGTTTCATGTTTTGCATACAGAGCCGGGAGGGAGGGGTGTTGTAAAGATTAGAATTAATGTATGCAAAGCCTTGAGGACAATGCTTGGGTCCTGGTGGGTGGTCTATCACTGCTAGTGGGTATAGTGGGGTGGCCAGACTCCAAAACCTTCGAGCTTTCCTTGGAACAATACCCTTTCCACAGACATGTAAAATGATAGTGGGCAAAGAAAGAAAACGATGCAGCTCACCCGCAGCGGCAGTGCCCCAGGATCAAACGCCTCCACTAGTGTGCTTTACTCATCCTCGCTCCTCATGCTGGGATGGGCTTTACTGGTCAATCCCAGGTGCCAGGAGCCCTGGGCAGCAACAGCCCTTTGGGGATTGTGGCCTGCCTCCCTTCTGTGGCAGCAGGAGCTTACGTTTGACCCCTCCGTTAGTGTCTGAGCCTTTCTTGGACGCCTCTTCTTCCTGGACAGAGCCCCTTTCTCCTCTGTGTGGGGACCTGCCGTGGTCTGCCTGTGCTCTGGCTGTCATTAGGTCCCCAGTCTGACCCTCAGAAAAGCTCCCCACGCTGCACTAGCCGCCACACTGTGGTCTCGCCTCTGCTTCTGTTCCCTTCCAGCTTCCCCCGACAGGTCTTGCAGCTGTATGAACTGTGGGTTGTGGACTCGTGCTGGCTTCCGCTGGGCTCTTGCTGTAGGACAATGCTTTGGTCTGTTTCTGCCCAGCCCTGTGCTAACAGTTGGCCATCAGCCTCTGTCTCCATGCCCACCCAGGCGGGAAGAGGAGTCATCCCGCTTTCAGGGAAGCAGAAACAAGCACAGATGCTCCATCGATTTAGCTTTCTTCTGGCTCAGATTGCCTTCCTCTTTTGTCTTGTTACTGTTTCCGTCTGTGGAGGTTGCCTTTCTGCTGCTCCCACCTTATCTTCTGAGGCGGGGCCTCTCGCTGAACCTGGATCTCACCCATGAGGCTAATCTCCTCAGCAAGTCCAGTATGCCCTGTCTCCTCCTCTCTAGCACTGAGATTCCCAAGGGTGTGGAGATCGACCCCAGGGTCCTCGGGCTGGCACAGCTAGAAGACGTGGAGCCATCTTCTCAGTCCTGGCCCTTGAGACGTGGTCTATCCATATCAAAATTCCTCTTCCGTGTCCACCCATTACTCGCTCATTTTGTGCGTTTGTGTTTAGTGCATCTATCTTGAGAATCTGTCCAGATGCACACAAATCGCTCCTATTCTGAAAATAAATGGCAGAAACAGTAATAACAGTGATGATTCTACTTCCTGTTTGAGTCATTCCTCTCTGCCGTCACAGAACTTGCTCTGTGACTCGGCTGTCCCCACAGCTTTCTTTCACCCCATTGTCACCACCTCCTTAAAAGTCACCGAGGACCACGTTCCTCGTTACGTTTGTTCTTCCTTCACCGTCTCCACTGGGTTCAGGATGTTAGCTGGCTCCTCGGCTGTGGCAGCCCTCAGTCTCGGCAGCTGATGACCGAGCGAGCGAGCGTGGATGCCGACTGTGTTCTCCTCTTCCTCCCTCACTGGTAGGAAGGTACCCTTGCTGCCATCTATTCCTTCCCCTGGAAATGGAAGTCCCCTCACGAGTCAGTCCATGGCATCTACACAGCCTCTCTTGTCCGCATCTCTCCTTGCGCCCACACCTTCACTGGCCCGGATTCCCACTGTGCCGGTTGGTTCTGCTGTTTGGGGTGAAAGTCACAGTGGCCCGCTAGGTACCACAGCAAGGCCATTTCCTAAGCACTCAGAGTGTCCAGGAATGAGTTCACACCCTCTTCACTTTTTAGCCTTTGCCCCATCTTCCTAAATTTCCTCTAATGCAGGGTGTGAGCACAATAGAAGGTTGGAGCCAGTCTCCGATCTGACTACAGCAGCACTAATAATCTCGCTGTGTGGACGGAGCAGTCTGAATGGTGACTGTGGGTGGCAGTCTTCCATGTGAGCATGTTTTCAGAGAAGAAAGATGGCATGTGAGCCCAGGCAGGGCAAAGGGAAGAAGGGATGGGAGACTCTGAAGCCCTGGGATGACTGAGCATCCCCAAAGAGTAAAGGGCCTCAGAGGTCTGGGCAAGCCTAGGCCTCGGGTCACATGGATTTGAGGCTCATCTGTAGCTTTCACACTCAGTTTGAGGAGATAGTCATATATTCTAAGAATTTCTCCTTTGGTTTTTAAAGTCAGTTTAGGTGAGTTTCAAATAAAAGATCTTTGACTGTGAAATTACTCACCTCAGACTGTTTGCTCAATTTCTTGAATAAGAAACATCTTTTTCTTTAAAATGTAGGACAGTCCCCCACGGTACCCTGGGTACTTCCCTTCCTTATCCAGGTCTTTACTGTGTGCCATGACCCAGCAGAGCTAATGGAGCTGACTTACTATTTATTTTTAATGCTCTTGAACAAATTCCCACTCTTTGGTCCCCCATGACCCCTAGGCCACTCCCTCTAAAGAGGCCAATTGTGACCTTACTGAGTGTTTGGCTTCAGGTAATTTTTCCTTCCATTGTATCAAAGCTCTCTGACACTTGCTCTTTAGACACAGTGAGTCAATAGAAAGTTTCTGACCTAAAACTTGAGTGTCGATTGCAAGGCAGTTGGGTACTTCCTCTCCCTGCTGACCTTGGCTATCAGCTGTGGGAGGTCAGACCCATGGACTACATCTCTAGGCTTCTCTGGGCTGTGGCTTCCAGTTGAATCCAGAAAGTTGGGAGTTCTGACAGGAATCAGAGGAGGGAGGGAAGAAATGAGGTCATGTGTTTACACTTGCCCTGTCCTCCCTTCAGGGTGGCTACATCCTTTGGCTAAAGGTCACACTATCTTAAAGTGGCCTCTGTGCAGTTTTCTGTCCTGGATCCTGGCTCTGTTTCCTCACCCCGGCAGCTCTCAGTTTGTTGACACCTCTGTTGTGGGTCAGGGGCTCTTTCTCCATGTCTGTAGTTCCCCACTCTCCATCCAGGATAGCAGAAACAGTCTCTTGACAACAAGCATCCCATGAACTGTCACATTTAGTGAGCCATTCTGTCCTCTTAGGTCCTTGATAGGATATGATACTAATAGCAGCTGCCTTAGATTCCTCCTTTATATGAAAACTTAGCAAATGCCAGTTGTTATTATTTTATCTCCCTTCACCTCTCCTTCATCTTGTTCTTTCACTAAAGAATAACTGAGCATCATACTCTTTCTTTTCACTGAATAACTGAGCATCATACTCTTTCTTTTCACTGAATAACTGAGCATCATACTCTTTCTTTCTTTTCACTGAAGAATAACTGAGCATCATACTCTTTCTTTCTTTTCACTGAAGAATAACTGAGCATCATACTCTTTCTTTCTTTTCATGTTCCCTGTTTAGGACAGTTTCGGGTGGCCTAAGCGGGGCCTTCAGCTCAGTATGGAGCTGAGGATGAGTTTGAACTACTGATGTTCCTGTCGCCACCTCCCACGTCCTGGGGTCATAGGTGTGTGCTACCATGTCCTGTAAGGTATCTCTCATAGACTCCAGCTCTTTCTCACTGCCAGGGTTTGCAGATGCTGCTTTGACCACTGGGATACCATTCTCCCTCTTTCTTCTGCTAAATATCTTCTTATTTATTCTTCATCCAGCCAACATCATATCTTCTTGAGTCTGAGAAATCCTCCCTACTTTCCTGGGTTTGCCTCCATTGGTTTTTTTCTGAGATGATGTGTGTCTGTGTGCATCATTTCTTCCATTACACTCTTCACTCTTTAAAGTCAGAAATTTGATACTGTTTCTTTTTCTTCCTTCTCAATATTTTGTCTTTAGTCAAAGAACATTAAGTATGGGCCTCTTCTAACCCATTCTCCTTTTATTAGTTGGGATGATGTTCAGATCACACAGAGGTCATGTCGCCCATTGGCTTACATTCTCCAGTGACTACTCTGTGCTTAGAATTAAATCCACTGAAGTTGGAGATCTGTCTAGACCTGCTCTGAACCGCTTGGCTTCTTGGCATGCACTGAGCGCCTTTCTGCTTCAGGGCCTTGGACTAGCCTTCCTCTCTACCTTGAGTGATCCCGCTTCAGAGGCCTGGTCCCTCGGCTGCCTGGATCTCACATCTATACTACTTTACCAGCGTGGGTGACTTCTCTAATATCTCCAGAGTTAGTCTTCCTCTCATTCCTCTGCTCCACCCTCTCTCTCTCTTACCAGGTCCCTACTGGCCCAGGCTTGGTATATAGACCTTGCTGAACTCAAATTTGTAGAATCCCTCTGCTTCAGCCTTCACATTGCTGGCATGACAGGCATTTGCCACCACCATACCTCTTATACATTTTCTATGTACCTTTCTATTTGTTTATCTTGTGTTTCTAAGATGTATAGCACATACCAGAGATTGTGAAATCCATCTGAAATTGTACAAATTGGTTGGTTTTAGGGTGTGTACAGAGCTGCATGACCCCTATAAGGACCTGATTTTAGAACATATTTCTCACCCAGGAAGTATTACATATCGGGGTAGGGAGGCCCACGTCTCCCTGGCTACACATTCCAGCACCTGGGATCTGCTGAGTTGCTTTCTGCCTCTGTAGATTTGTGTGGTCTGTATTTTGTGGAGACACAAAACTGTGCAGCATGTGGTCTTGCGGGACACTGTGGGGTCATTCACACTGAGGTATGAATCAGCACGAACTCCTTTCCATGTCATATGCAGTTCCCCTAGCATGGGTATACCACACCTCATGTCACTACTTCACAGACCACCTTTCTTCTTGTTTTTGTCTTCTGGCCCTTCTGTGAGAGGGCTGAGGCTTTGTACTCATCTGTACCACTCCTCTATTAAACCCACGTGTGTTTCTGAGATGTGGTGGGTCCCTGGGGTGCCAGGGAATCCGCTGAAGGTAGGATTTGCCTGCAAGAGAAGCAGCCTTCTCTTCCCAGGGCTGGGCCCAGCAGTGTGTGACAGAGCAGACCTTTTCACAATGGCAGGCTAGGGTGCCAGGAAAGACAGTGGGTGGTCTAGGAACACTCTGAGGGGGCAGTGTGCCCCCCATCCACTATCTTCAGACTATTCCCCCCACTTCCCACTCTCATGGGCCCCACAGGCTCATGCTCTTTCCTGCTTCTTTGAGAATGAAAGTGTCATGCAGAAAGTCACCATGGCAGAAGTGAGAGCACCTCAGACCCCAGATACCCGGGGGCCCCAGCTCATCCCTCTGTCTTCGTCTCTGAGCTTCCCCAAGATCATCTCAGGTAAGTGAGACAATGAACTGCCTTGTTGCTTTTAACGGCTTGCTTGGCTTCCTGGAACTTGATAGAGAGACTTCTAATGACTTTACATGTATACTTACCTAACTGGTTTGGACACAGGAGCAAGTAAGATTTGTTCAGGGCTCCTCTGATGAGAAGAGACTCCCACCTTCAACATTCCCTCCTGTCTTCTCCCCAAAGGAAAATGCCACAGACCTAATTTTAAACAGGAGGAAAGCAAACGTCAGAGACACCAAACAATATTCTTGAGGTCACCCAGCTTGGAAATTGCACATTTGGGCCTGGAAACCAGGGTCTCTGGCTGCTAGTGCTCTTAGCCTGTCCCTGTCCCCGGGAGAAAAGGTACCATTAGTTCCTGATGCTTCCTCTTCATAGTGCCTGATGTGTCTGCTGACCAATGGCCTGCATGTAACCAGGGTAGCAGGTGAGACAGCAAGTCCCTACAGGTGGCTTTTTCCATGCTGGGACCTCTGGTGGCCTGAGACACTGAAGCAGAATGCAGGGAGAGCCAGGCAGGGTAGAGTCAGGTGCTCAGCGTATAGGGAGCCACACTTAAGAGAACAGTGAAGGCCTTGCCCTCCAGCCCAGATGCCTAGTGCCTTTCATCCCAGCGCCTTCCTGAGCATCTTTTCATATTTGGTCCAAATGGAAGAAATCAAAACAGTTCATTAGGGCCTTTCCCTGTGTTATGGATGATGCCCAGGTTTCCTGGAGCCATGAGAGACAGAGAAGAGCCCAATGTCCAGTCCCATTTACTCTGTCTCATAAACCTGATCTGCCCTTTCTAAAGGGTTCTCTCCAGTGGGATCACTGTCTGTGGTGATATTTTGTTTGTATGTTAATAAAGTTTGTCTAGAGATCAGAGGTCATAGTCAGCCATAAACTAAAAGGCAGGCAGTGGTAGCACACACCCTTAATCCGATCACATGACAGACAGAGTCACTGTGTGTTCAAGGACACAGCCAAGCTGTGACACACACCTTTAATCTCAGTACCAACCAGAGACCTGGAGGTCTGTATAGACAGACAGTGTCACTGAGGAAGTGATGTGGCTGGACTAAAATAGCCAATGAAAAGACAAAACAAAAAGACAATAAAGGCACAGGTTAAACAAAAAGGGGTTCTCTTGGGAAGCTATAGTGAGGTGGTAAGCTAAGGTTGTATTTGGCTCTGTGTTTTTTATTTAATAAGACTGTTTAAAAATTCATCTACAACTGTCCTCGTCATTGTGATCTGTTGAATCCCATAGACTTGCCGAGTGTTTTCTTCTTTTTTCTCTCTGGCCAAAGCTCTTACCCATCCTTCACAGCCCAACTCAGATATTGGCTCCCCTGAGATCTTCCCTAGGGAGTCTCCTTTCTCCTGAGCTCACGTAGCTGTGTTGGAACGTCTTGATACTGCCTTCTCCTTCCCTGCAATTGTCATGTTTCCTCACCAGGCCACAGTTCCCCAGCAGCCTGGCTTTGTCCTGTGGAATTCTGCTTCCCAGCCTGCTGGCCCAGCATGGACACAGTCCTAAATGCTCGACATTGCTGGCACTTCTTGAGTGGAGCACTCCTGGCCTGGAATGAAGGCCCTGAGAGTGGGGGAAGAGCTAGCATGTTCTAGCACATTCAAGAGAGACTCTTGACATCTCTACAAAGTTCCCCGCAAACTTTCGTGTTTGACTGATGAGTTCAACAAATCAATGGGAGTACCATGGTGGTTTTGTTTGTTTTGAAAGGCCCTGTGAGCCTTGAGAGCAGACATGCTCAGAGAGTGACTACTACAGAGAAAAGCCCCCTGTGGTCCTGCTCTCTCCAGCGCTGTCTTGCAGCCTCAGTGACCAGGGTGTCACTTCGCTCTTCATTTCCTGGCTAGTCACTTGGAGAAAAGCAGTACCCAAGGTGGCCATATTCATTTACTAGGACAGCTGTGGCAAAGTACTGGAAAATGGGTGACTTAATACACATAGAGTTGTCGTCCTGGTCTTGGAGACGTGGAGTCTGAAGGGAAGATGTTAGGGCTCCTCCAGAAAGCTATGGGTTGGGCCCCTTACAGGTCACTCCCAACTGCTGGTAGCTTACTGTCAATCATTGGCATTTCTTGGTTGGTAGAAACATCACACTGACCTGTGGCCTCAGGCCCATGTGATGTTCACTCTTCACCTTGTATGTTGGTTTCTGATTCCCTTTCTTATAAAGATACTAGATCAGTGACCTGATTTTATATGATTACTCTTGTAAAAAGCCTGCCTCCAAATAAGGTGCCATTCTTAGGAACTGTGGATTGGGATGCTGATGTGATCTTTAAAGTGACTGTGAGTTGGCAGCTAAACAGAGTTCAGAGCCCACAGTCCTCTAGGCAGTCTGGCAGGCACGATGGGACTGGGTGACTTTCCAAACATCTCTGTTCTGCTTTGAGTCCTTCCCCCAGTACCAGCAGGGCTTCTCAGTGCTCCTGGAGAGTCTCAGTGGGACAGATGCTAAGAATGTTCCAGAAAATAAAGCTGAGTTATATGACTATCTCCCAATTCAGAGGAACAAGAAATGAGAGCAAAAGACAGAGAGGAGAAAATAGAGAGGGGATGGGGGGGGCATCTAAGCCATTTTTCCACGAAGGTAATGAAACTTACACCCTTAGAGTTTTTATTACTTTTAAAGGCCTACAATTCATGTGTGTCCCTTTCATAAACCCAGGCTCCCTTTGCAAGCACTGTAAAATCCACGCTCCTCAGAACCTGGTTTTGCCTCACTCCTATGGAAAGGTTTTGGACTGTCCTTGTTGGCTCCAGTGAGCTATGAACACATCTACCTCCCCTTGGTGCAGGCAGCCCTCCATACCTCTGGGTTCTTCATCTGTAAGTCCAACTGAATGTGGACCAAAACTGTGGGAAATTGTAGTGAATGTGGCAGACTCTTGTCACCCTCCCTAAACAGCATGACAACGCCTTGCCCCACATTTCTGTGCTCTTGGGCGTCATAAGCAACCTAGAGATGACAAGTGTACAAGAGGGTACGCTTTCAGGGTGTCCCACCTTGGGTATTGCCACAAGACCTTGTTATCTACAAGTGTACAGGTCACATTCATAGCTATCCTGGAACCAATGCCCCCATGGGGCTGCAGGTGGGACCTGCCTGGCACTATAGGCTTTATATAGCTACATTCTCTCTTCATATAAAACCCTTGGGCATTTGTGGACTTGGGTGTCTGTGGGGACCTGGCACCAGCCTTCCTTACAAGGATGACTGTGTGTAGAGGAAAATGTTCACCTGAGTTTGCTTAAGTGAAAAGCACAGATTGCATGTTCCTCTCCACATCAGGAGTAATTCCTCTCCCCAGTGTGCCCCATCTGCACACACATGGTGGCTTCGATAGATAGGTGTCTGGTTATAGTCCCCTGAGAAGCACGGAGTCCAGGCCCAGGACACACAGCAGCCAGGGTGAGGAGATTGTGGGAAGTTGTAGAATTGCTGCCAGGTGGTCACCAGTTCAGGGATGAGGCAACACTGGCTGGGAATGCAGAGAGCAGGGTGGCCAGCTTGAGTGACAGTTTGGCCCCTCCGCTACCAGCAGTAGCAAGGACACTGTCTGAGGACATCCTCCTTGAGGGAAGCACACCCTCAGCTGGTCTCCATTCTTTGGGTTGCCCTGCTCTCCTCTCCTCTGAACTAGGTGCTGGTGGGGGGGGGGGGTTGCTGTGGGCCATCTGTGGCTCTTCAGCTGCAGGTAATTAACCTGGCAGGGATGGTGCTGCTTGAGAGCTGCTGTTGACTGATCAACATGGTCTCAACTACCTCATTTCTGAAAAATGTTTTATGTATGTTGTGTACTTTCCCCAAAGTGCAGTGTCTATTTGAATTTCCCTTTCTCCTGTGTGGGATTTGTTAGTGCCCTTTAAGCAACATAACTGGTGTCATAATCTCTCCCCCAGCTCACACCCAGGGTTCTAGAAGGCCCACGGTAGAGGTGCTGTCAGGACGGGTGTGTTCGCTACTGTGCCTCTCATGCAGGCCAGAACGCCCGTGTGACAAAGCCAATACGGAGTTGTTCCTAAGACAACTAGATTAAGAGATGACTGCAACTGGGCCTGCTATGCACCAGCCTGAAATCCCACCTACCCCAGAGGCAGAGGCAGGATGACCGCAAGTCCAAAGAAGACTTGCCTGTGCTGTAGAGTAAGCTCAAGGCCAACCTGGGCAAGTTAGTAAGACCGTGTCTCAAAGGAAAATCAGACAAGCTATATAACCCTGAGGATTTTAGGTTCAATACCAGAAAAAATGAGAAAGAGGAGGTTGAGGTGTTGATGGCTGATGCAATAGTTAGAGAAGCCCCACTTGAAATCACATCTATGAAGTCTGTGCACAGCTTAGGGAACGGCTGATGAGGGCATAAGACAGAGGAGCAGCAGATCACTCAATACTCCATGGCCTCCGACATACACGGCTTGGAAACTGAACCCTGAGGTGGGGATTTATCAAGGCAACTCCACGTAGTTAACAGGTGGTTTATTTGGGGGTAACTTACAGCCAGTAAAGAGGTTGGTTACAGGATCTGGGAGAGGTGAGGTGCTCTCTCTGGAGAACTCTGACTCAGTCTGTCTTCCAGCATCCAGATCACCAGGAACCAAGAGGGCCTGCAGTCCGGATCTCGGGTCTTAAGGGCTCCTCTCTCGACCCCTCCCCAGGGGCAGGTCATAGGTAAGCATGGCAGTTACCAGAAGCCTCACTAGGGTTAGTACTTCCAGGTCAAAGCTGGAACAGCTACCCACAACAGAACCCTGGCTGAGTATTTCTGATCTTGATTTTAAAAGGGGGACACACTATAAAGACTGCAATAAAGGATGTAGGAACAAGCAAAAAATGTTGTAGGATGGCAAGACTCAAAGAGTGGAATTCAGTTTATAACCTACAGAACATTCACAGATCATTTAGATGCTTGCTTTCACAGAGCAGGAGTTCACTTCAGTTTTCTACAGTTCAGTGTTTCCTACTCCCCAGCCTGCCCACCTGTCTTTGTCCATCTAACTAAAATGCACCAATTATTTTTACCATTAAATTCCCTGTTCAGATAGTACTTTGTAGCCATCATAGTGATGCATGCCTGCAGTCTTGGGAGGTAGAGGCAAGGAGGGCCAGGAGTTCAAAGTCAGCCTTGGCTACATAATGAATTTGAGGTCTGTGTGGGCTACACCATACCCTGTTTAACCAAGAAAGAAACAGAAGGGACAGGGGAAGAGAGGGAGGGGAGAGAGACAGAGACAGAAACAGAGACAGAGACAGAGACAGAGGGAGGCAGGCACTTTGTCCCCAGGCCTTCCTGTGTCTCTGGTTCATTCAGGTATGGTTTGAATAGGTGTGAGATCACAGTTAGGGGCTGTTCTTCTCAAAGTGGTGATGCCTTTGAGAAGTGGTAGGGACAGGAGAAGGCAGAAACTGCTACTGGATGTCCAACTCCAGGTTATACTGACCTGGGCAAACTGATATTCCCAGGCAAATGGCCACATAAGCCAAGCATGTATGTACATGGTGCTGATTTAATTTATCTTCTGGTTTCTTTTAAGAGAAGAGTAATGGAAGATAGTTTGTGTTTGGAAATGTGTGTGTGTGTGTGTGTGTGTGTGTGTGTGTGTGTGTGTGTGTGTGCCAGAAGACAATCTCGGGTGCCATTCCTTCTTGCTCTTTTGAGAGTCTCTCCTTGGCCTGGGAATCACCAAGTAGGCTGGCCTGGTGGCTCACAAGCCCCTGGGATCCACTTGTCTCTACCTTTTTGCCCCTGGGATTATAACCATGGGCCACAAGACCCAGCTGTTTGTCACATGGGTCCTGGGAGACTGAACTCAGGTCCCCATGGTTGCACAAGCATGCTGCCAACTGACCTATTACCCTGGTTCCTGAAGAGAGTTCTGATTTTAGCAGACTGCAGGAGCGATTTGTAAGATTATAGGAGACCTCAGACTCCAAGGGTAGAAGAAGGAAGAAGCAGGCAAGGGTTATCAATTAGAGGGCTGATATCTGAGGCATTTCAGCTGTAATTATATGGTTGATGACTAGATTGAGGTCCCCTGGACATACAATGATTCCCCACAAGGCCTCCAGCAAGACAGTTCATGGCTCCGAGCCTGGTTTACTTCTATAAAACAAGATGATAATAGCAGGTGCCACCTACCTGCCCCTCCTGGGGTGTCTGAGGACAAGTCAACATCTGTTCTGTGCTTTGAAACTGCGGGATGAAAGGTGTGAACGAACTACAAAGCGGAACTGTACTTGCGATCAGCACTTGCTTCCAAGCTACTCTGGACATGGCAGAAGAAGGTTGGGTGGACAGGAAAAGAGAAGCGGAGGTCTGTGGGCTGTCGCCCTGGAGAAAACCAGTGCTGAAGATGGCCAGGTGCCCTCCTTTATTGACGGAAGTGCGTGGGAGCTGATTTTTTTTAAAAAAGTGAGCTTCCCACTTCATTCTTGGGAGCTGAGAGGACAGCCCCCGTTCTGCCTGCTGTGCTCCCCCCCCCCCCGTTCTGCCTGCCGTGCTCCCCCTCCCCGTTCTGCCGTGCTCCCCCTCCCCATCCTGCCGTGCTCCCCCCCCGTCCTGCCGTGCTCCCCCTCGTCCTGCCGTGCTCCCCCTCGTCCTGCCGTGCTCCCCCTCGTCCTGCCGTGCTCCCCCTCGTCCTGCCGTGCTCCCCCTCGTCCTGCCGTGCTCCCCCTCGTCCTGCCGTGCTCCCCCTCGTCCTGCCGTGCTCCCCCTCCCCATCCTGCCGTGCTCCCCCGTCCTGCCGTGCTCCCCCCCGTCCTGCCGTGCTCCCCCCGTCCTGCCGTGCTCCCCCCGTCCTGCCGTGCTCCCCCCGTCCTGCCGTGCTCCCCCCCGTCCTGCCGTGCTCCCCCTCCCCGTTCTGCCGTGCTCCCCCTCCCCATCCTGCCGTGCTCCCCCCCCGTCCTGCCGTGCTCCCCCTCGTCCTGCCGTGCTCCCCCCGTCCTGCCGTGCTCCCCCCGTCCTGCCGTGCTCCCCCCGTCCTGCCGTGCTCCCCCCGTCCTGCCGTGCTCCCCCCCATCCTGCCGTGCTCCCCCCGTCCTGCCATGCTCCCTCTCCCTGTCTGCCGTGCTCCCTCTCCCTGTCTGCCGTGCTCCCCCCCGTCCTGCCGTGCTCCCCCCCGTCCTGCCGTGCTCCCTCTCCCTGTCTGCCGTGCTCCCTCTCCCTGTCTGCCGTGCTCCCCCCCGTCCTGCCGTGCTCCCCCCGTCCTGCCGTGCTCCCCCCCCGTCCTGCCGTGCTCCCCCCCCGTCCTGCCGTGCTCCCCCCCGTCCTGCCGTGCTCCCCCCCGTCCTGCCGTGCTCCCCCCCGTCCTGCCGTGCTCCCCCCCCGTCCTGCCGTGCTCCCCCCCGTCCTGCCGTGCTCCCCCCCCCGTCCTGCCGTGCTCCCCCCGTCCTGCCGTGCTCCCCCCCCGGCATACTACTTCCCCTACTCTCCTTCCCCACTTTGGGGTGATTGTCTCTAGGCAGAAGCCCGGGAGACACTACTGTCAGAGACACACCAGCCATACTTAAGTCCTTTAACGTTCACCCATGCTTCTTGCCCCACTTTATATGATGACCCTTATTTAAAAAAATTAAAAATTTACATATACAGTAAGTGTTTTTGTTGTAGTGTTTCAAGTAGAATTTGTTTTAGCTGATTTCCCCCACTCATTCCGCCTCCCCCAAACTGTAGCCTCTCCCCACAGCCTCCTCCCCACTTTGATGTCTCGTCCATCTGCCCTGCTCCCCTTCTTCAGCGTCTCTTTCGATCCTCTTGATCTTTCAGACTTTGCCCACATCCACTCTCATACATACCTTCCCATACACATGTCGAACCAGGATTTGCACATGAGAAAGAGTGTGGTTCTTGTCTTTCTGAGTTGGAGTCACCTCAATATCATACTTTCCAGGTCCATCAAGTTTTCCCAAATTTTCATGATTTCATTTTCTGTGTAGCTGAACGCATCCCATTGTATACGTACTGTATCTTCATTATCCACCCTCTGCTGATGGCCGTCTAGGCTGACCCCATTGCCTCGCTAGTGTGAGCCAAGCAGCAGTAAGCACGTGTGCAGATGTCTCTGCGGTGGGACGTGGAGGCCTGTGGGTAGACACCCAGGAGTGCTACAGCTGGGTCATATTCTAGTTGATAACTAATTAGAAACTCCCTACTGATTTCCATAATGACGGCACCAGTTCGCATTCCTGCCGGTGGGGATTAGAGGCCCCTTCCCCACACCCTCACCAGCGTTTGGTGTCAGTTTTCCTGGTTCTCACTGTGATACGGGAGAATCTCAGTGTGGTTTTCATTTGCATTTCCCTGAACAATTGTTGAGATCAGGCTACCCCTATTCTGAGTTGCTCTATATCGTATAAAACAACGGTTTTTAAGGCTGTGCTCTTGCTCAGGAGATGCCATTGTGAGGGAGGGGGATGACTGTGTATATATGTATATCTACATCCAGATTTCCTATCCAACACCGTCATATTGAGTAAAGATTCACTTTACTATAACTTAATTATCTCTTTAACAGTAGAGTTCCAAATGCTTAGTATTGGTGGTTAGATCTTCAATATGAAACTTTGAGGGTGCAGAACTCAGCACATACATGGTAAGAGGCAGAGAGAAAATGTAATATTTGACTTGAAAATGTTTGCGTTTGGTTTTTTTGTAAACCCGGGGAAACTCTGGAAGGAAAGGTACATCATTTTTTTATCAAGAATTATGTCTTGGGTGGGACTCATTTGAAATCTTATAAGGGTGGAGTCCTATTTCATATTTTATGCCCCCAATATAATTTCTGCTGTACTCAGTTCTGATTTTATAAACTAAAGAGTGGTAGCAGTATAACTTTTTAAATGTTCGGATTTTTTTTAATACAATAAAAAGGCATTTTAAAGAACCTTTATGGAAAATTTAGGGAGATATCAAAGACAGTTGGACAAATGGAAAATATTTGGGTCTATTGAAAAGTGAAGGGAGAAACTTAAGGAGACTGTTGGCTAAATAAAGGGCGCATCTGATTCAAATGGGGAGACAGGATGTGGAGAATGCTTAATTTGAGTAAGAAAAAATCATTTTCCTTTAGAATGGAATATTTCCCAGCCATGTGGCAGAGCATCATGTCATGAGATAGCATTAATTCCGCCTCTCGGAAGTTAGGCTGTGTGGAGTCTGAGGTTAAGCAGATTTGAAGCCAGATATTTAGCAGCTGTTCCTTTACTCCAGGGGAGATGAGGGATTTCTGTGGGAGCTGAGAGGAGGCTATAGTCCTGCTTTCTCTCTGGCGATCCTGGCTCGGGAGGGTGTGTGTGGGCTAGACTGCTGGGGCGGGAGTTGAGCGAGTCGCTATAGGTGGAGGGAGGTCAGGGACCAAAGTTGAGCTAGGTTGGTCAGGACTGGAGGCTGGGTTTAAACATGGCTCCATCCTCTACCCTGTTTCATTACTTCAGGTCCTGGTTGCCAGCCCTCGAGGTGGTGAACCCTAAAGTGTCCGACTAAAACAGGTAGCTGACCAAGCCGCAGGGGACGATGGAAGAGGGCCTTTGACTGATAGGCTCTGATGCAGGCCTGGAGGTGGCATGTTCTGGGACTTCATCACAGATGGCCATGGATGAAATCCTGTCTTGGTTGAAGAAAACAATCTTGAGTAAATGGTAATCCTTTTAGGTTACAGGAGCCCTGGAGACTGAAACCACTCCCTGAGGGGTGAAGGACACAGATCCTGTGACACACACACCCCCACCTTCCCTTCTCCCTGTCTTCTTACATAGTTTCTTTTTAAAGGTTGACTTGTTTTGTTTTATGTGTGAGTGTTTTTCCTGCATGCATGTTTGTGTACCATTCATGTGTTGTGTGTCCACAGAAGTCAGACGAGGGCGTCAGATCCCATGGAACTGGAGTAGCAGTCAGTGTGGGCTGCTGTGTGGGTGCTGGGACCCACACCCAGGCGTCTGCAAACAGCCAGTGCTCTGAACTCCTGAGCCGTCTCTCTGGCCTTCCACCCTCCTTTTTCACCCATCCACTTAGCAGTTTGATTGAGTCTAGGAAATTGTAACCTGCAGCCATATGATTTCAGCCTAACTTTGGGGGGTTATTTGCAAAGAAAAGTATTTTGAGATTCTCTTATGAGTGGAGTAAGGAATTGGGCTAAACACATGTTATTAATAAGTTCTTCAAGAATTAAATTTTAAGAGAGGAGCAGGCTTTGTAAGTAGCATACAAATGTTTACATGTGGGTAGGTATGGCTGCTGTTTAACTGTTGCTTCAGGTGAGCTGGGCAGCATTAGGATTGGTTCCTCCTCCTCACTGTCAGCAGAACTTTTCTTCACATATCTATCACATCACGCTTAACTTCACTGCAGACCACATCTGAGTCAGCATACACTAAAAAAATAATAAAATTCCCTTTTTAAGAACTGTTTCTAGTATCTTTAACTCAATAAGAAGCCAAGAAGAAAAAGAAAGAAAGAAAGAAAGAAAGAAAAAGAAAGAAAGAAAGAAAGAAAGAAAGAAAGAAAGGAAGGAAGGAAGAAAGAAAGAAAGAAAGAAAAAGAAAAAAAAGAAAAGCAGCTGGAAAATACATTTATGCTAGGGTACATGAAACTCAAGTGGCCTGAGGTTTTCAGAGCTCAGTTTGTCTCATGAGAGGAGATAAGTGAGAACTGGGAAAAGCTGAAGCCACAGGACACAAACAGGAAAGCTGTCTTTTTTCTGGTTCTTCCTCAGAGCTGTGGAGAGGTGTGGTGGGAGGGTCATGTTCAGAACATCTTCAGATTGTCGGCCTTTGCTAAAATAAGGACAGCAGCACAGTATTATTGTGCTGCCCATGCACCAGGGTGGATCAAGTTCGCCCCCACAGCCCCGTTTACTCTGTGTTGAAGTTAATAAGCTGTCCAAGGAGCCGGACACCCCCACCCCAACTCTAAAGGTATTCATCATCTTCAAGCACTGTGGTTATTGACCAGAAAAAAAAAAATAGTGGCTCTGGCCGCCAGCCAGGACCAGCTCCCTAGCTAACTCCTTCTTCTTCCCTTCGCATCTGTTCTCTGACCTCTTAACTCACCAAGTTGCCATGTGCTGTTTCTCTTCAGGCTGTAAAAAAAAAATAAAAATACACATCGACACACACACACACACACACACACACACACACACACACACACACACACACACACACACAGCTACAGAGAGCTTAAGGGAAAACAAGTCTGTGCTTGTGGGAGCCTAGGCAGGCCAGGGAAGCAAGGCTGTGGTGGCTGCTGGCCATGGGCTTTCTGGTTTCTACCCTGCCAGATGGTTTCCACCTCCATCTCAGTTCCAGAATGCCTAAAGCCCAGGGCTAGCAGCCTGCCTACCCCAGTGACATCTGTGTTTCTAGGAAGGCAGTCTTCGGCAACTCCCTTCCCCTCCTGCTTCCTCTCCAAAGCCTATGCCAGGCACCCCCTGCCTTTTTCAGAGGTCTCAGTGAGTCTCCTAAGAAAGCAAATACTCTCAAGAGAAGGGACCCTCACAGCAACTCCAGCGAAGACGCTAAGTCACTTCAGCATGCGATTAGCAACACTCCCACTCCTGCTTGTGGGAATGAATTTGGGTGCCCTGTGGGGAGCCTTGCCCTGAGGCTCTAGGCCTGTCTCCTCACTTCCCAGAGCAGCTCTGGTCTCCTGCCTGCAGCATTCAGAGTTGCCACATTTGCTGAGCAGTCAGTTCCTTGGAGTAGCATGTGAAACTGTCACCTCTGTGAACAGTGTGTCCTAGGGACTGTTGTAGAAAGAATGGATGAATGGATGAATGAATGAATGAATGAATGAATGAATGAATGAATGAGTGTTGTGTCTAGTGAGCCCTCCCACATTCAGAACAGCTTCTGACAGGTTCTCAGCATGTTGACCAAGCCTGGTTCCCTCAGACAATGGCACAGGCTCCTTCACCCTAACTCGAAGGGTCTGCCTTCATCTCCTGCCTTTCCCAGTGGGTTCTGGTCCTTCGCATCCCTCTGCAGGCTGAGCTGAGGCAGCTGCTTTTCCACTCGGGTCTTTTCCCAGTTGAATCCTTGCTTTTATTCCCCCAAACCTCTCTACCTGGCACAGAGCCAGAGAGGCCTCGAAGTCACACTCAGAATTTCCATGACAGTAAACAGACTGAAAAAACGAAAGCTTCTAGGCCTCCGAAGAGGTCTCTTCCAATCCCATCGAGCCTGGCAGCATTCTCCCCACACCCCATTTTCATACAGGGCTGTGGAAGGTCAATGATTCCTTTAAAAATAAAGGCAATGGTGGCCGAGCGCCCGGCTTGAACCTGCTGACGGTGCAGTTCTGGGCCGCCAGCCCCTGTTCTCGGCTGGAGCCTCACTGCAATTTTTCTCTGAGGTCTGCAATCTATTATGCTACAGTTAACTGCCGCATTCAAATGTAAAAACAGATCCTTGGATCAACACCCTATAAAAAGCCAAGAAAAATGTGGTAGTGTTCTTTCCTTGCTCGAGCCAAGAGCTTTGCAAGGGAAGAATCCCAGGCCGGAGGCAGCCAGGTGCTCAGGCTGCTTCACTGTAACTTCAGCAGGACAGAGCCTCTGCAAACGGCAGTGGTGCCAGCACTGGCACCCTCGCCGGGTAGATGAGGAGCAAGAGACGCCATCAGACCATCACCGAAATACTGTTAGAGCAGCAGAACTCTGGCGAGGTGCCGCTAAGCACTTTCATTCTGTCCAGCTCCCCGCTTGATTCTGGTCTGGACTAGATCATCCTGGAAGATGGCTCCTTAAGACCTCTGCTCAAAATCTGCCACCTAGCTAAAAAACAGGCCCCTTCTTAAAGCATCCTGCCTGCAGCCCTGAGAGCCCGGCTGGGCTGAAGCATACATTTTCATGCTTCCTTGGACATGGCTTGCCGGCACCACACAAAATGAGGGAAAATTGTTTGGAAAGATCATAGGGGCAGTTGAAGCTTTGGAAGAAAGATATTTTTGTTCTCTTTCCCATTAGCTCATCACCTTTCTCCTGAGTTTTGGCTATGTCTTCCACTCCCAAGGAGCCTTGGGACAGTAAACACACAGTGTCAGGAATACTCTAATAACCAAATTTCATCTATTGTGCCAGGCAGTTGCTACTGTTGGCCACTCTGGCAGCAGCCACACCACTAGCCCCTCTCCTGATGCCTAGAGATTGCTGCTCATCTGGCATCTCCTTGGCTGATTCGCCTGTTGGCATTTCTTGAGGTCACGGTTTCTGTTCCGTGCCTTTAGTGACTTAAGAAGGTGATGACGGCCTGGGAACCAGCCTTTGCCTTTCAGAAAGCAGCCCTGCTTTTGGCTGAATCTGAGGACGTGGACTCTACTGGGCAGCAGCTTGCTTTAGTCTCATCACAGCCAAAGAAACTTATTTTTCTCTGATTTGTGAGATTATATGCCACTAGGTATACATTTATTGGGATAAACACACCCACGGGTAGTATATTGTGCACATAGACCAAATACCATTCCCAAATTTAGTTTTTTATTAACAGCCTTATTGACGTAGAATCCGTAAACTACTGACATACATACTGTGTGGGGTCTGCTGGGTTTGGGCACATTGATACCACTGACATCAATGATACCATTACGTAAATAAATGTAATAGCATATCCAAAGGCTCGATGTATTTGTGTGAGATGTATTTCTGCATACATGTTTAAGTGCACGACACTTTATTAACTACATTTTCAGCAGAAAAACATGCATAGATATAAACTTACATCACATTTTCCCCTCTTCACCTGTTTTTCAATGAACATTTGGGTTGTTTTTATATATTGACCATTATAAATAATCCAGACTTTACATTTGGTTTAAATGCGCAATTAGCATGAAGTATGAAACCTGTTTTTGATGTGAAACTTGAATGTGTTGTATGGCTGATGTGGTCATGGTCATGTTTCTATACTGTCGCTTGTTCCCTGTGGGTAGCACAGTACCCAGGGCGCATGGGGCACACACAGGACAGACATGTCAAATGAATATGGTAACAAGTGGGAAGGTAGTTTCCAGAATGGTTTCAGTCACAGGGGCGGAGCTAAGAAAGGGAGAAGTGTCCAAGGCAAGCTGCCTCCCGCTTCACTTCCGGACATTGGCTTTGGGGACTTAAGGGAAAGCTTTAACAGCAGCGTGTTCCTGCTCAGGTATGCACAGAGCCTTGCCCTCGCCCTTGCCTGCTCAGGTGACCCTTCTGGACTGTGTTTGCTGAAGAAAGCTTCCCAGCACCCGTTCCCTGTCATTTTCTCCCACATTCTCCTGCGTCATTGTCTTCTAGGCGAGTTCCCCACCTGAAATGATTTCATCTAATGCCTGTTTACTGTCTGGACTTCTTCTAAAGGAAGATAAGCCGTGCAAGGAAGAGAGAGGACTGTGCCTGCTGCTTTAGTGTGGTGTTTTCTGGTGCTTAGAATACTGTCTGGCATGCAGTAATTACTCAATAAAGAATTGTTGAATGGCCGAGTGAATGAATCCTCCCTGGCTGGCTGGCTAGAGCAATCAACAAGTGCCAGATCAGAGAGGCACAGCTAAGGGAGAGGCCCAGGAGGCTCCATCTCTCTGATAATCTGTGTGTAGTCAAGGATTGCTGAGGGAAGAAGAGATATTTTCTTCAGTGGTGTAGATTCCCATAGTTCACTGAATAGCTTCTCACCCATGCTCTTGGAAGCAACTGTGGTGATATATTGTGTCCTCCAATATATTGTGTACTCTAATAAAACTTATCTGGAGTCAGGGAACAGAACAGCCACTAGATTAGACATTGAGGCCAGATGGTGGTGACACACATGCCTTTAATCCTAGCATTCCAGAGGCAGAGATCCATCTGGATCTCTGTGAGTTCAAGGCCACACTATGAATAGAGCCAGGTGTGGTGGCACACACCTTTAATCCCAGGACTTGAGATCTCATGTCTTGCTTGGGATAGATGCACGCCTTTAATCCCAGGAAGTGATGGCAGGGGGCAGAAAGGTATATAAGGCATGATGACCAGGAACTAGAGGCTTTTAGCAGCAGTTCAGCTGAGATCCATTTGGGTGAGTACTCAGAAGCTTTCAGTCTGAGGATTTGTGGAAACACGATTGGATGAGGAGTTGTCGAGGTGAGGTTGGCTGTGGCTTGTTCTGCTTCTCTGATCTTTCAGAATTCACCCCAATATCTGTCTCTGGGTTTTCCATTAATAAGACTGTTTAGAAATTCATGTTACAAGCAACCTTAATTAAATTCATTAGGGGACACACACACACACACACACACACACACACACACACACACACAGCCCTCAGTTCTGCCCAACTCTGTGTTTTCTTCTATTTCTCTGTCTGGGCCCTTCATTGCCTCCCCAAATCCGCCCTAGGAAGTCCAGCTTTCTGTTCTGCACAGCAGGTGCTGAGCCCTGGCCCCTCTCCCTCTGGCTTCTCCAACCATGTCTGATGATGCAGGCTGGGCACCGTGTTTACAGACATGCTGACACACTCTTGCTAAGCCTGCTCCCTGCCTGTCCGACAGGCTGCCTTTAAGCTGTCAACAGCTGGAGCACGCCACACCCACAGGGCACCATAGCCTCTGGGCTGAATAGTTTAGGCTAGTCCTCACCTCCCAGAGAAGCTGTTGCCCGGCTCGTATACCCTCCCACCATCTGTTCCCCACTTACTCTCAAAAAGGCAGGCTTTCACCTGTGGCTTTTCTTCTGGCTCACAGTTGGCATTGTCTCTCTGAAGGCAGCGAGGTCAGCTGGCCTGGGTTCAGTGGTTCACGCTTTCTAACCCTCCCCGGGACCTGAACGATGCCACACCCACCCACTTAGCCTCTTCTAAGTTTCTGCAGTTGTACTAGCCACGACAGCTTGTGTCTTTTCCTTGCTCCTCTGCAGGGTCTCCATCACACCCAGTAGGGCCATCATTGGTGTGGGGTGCTATTTCCTTTTTATATAAAATATACCACTTATGGTACACTTTCTATGTGTCCACCCTTTTTCCCCCTCTTTTTATCACCCCCTCTGATTTTGTTCAGTTATCTTTTTGGTCAATATGAATGTATGTGTGTATGTATTTTTAGTGCATTTGTGTTTTGCCTGCGTGTACGTGTGTATGATGGTCTCAGATCCCCTAGAACTGGAGTTACAGACAGCTGTGAGCTGCCATGGGGGTGCTCCTTGATAGCATCTTTAGAAGTCATCTTTAGATGCCATCTTTTTCCGGAGTTGAAACCAACCACTCTTTCCATGAAGGGCCATCCTCTGTCACCCTTCCTCTGGTCTCTGTGCTGTGTCTGAACTCTTGCCGTGTCGGTCACGGTTCCTGGCAACGTTGCAAGTGTTATTTCTATTCAGTGTCTAGAACTGTAATAAAGTGCAGTCGGCAGAGCCGAAGGGAAGCTAAGCAGCCGGGGAAGCCTCTCAGCTGGAGTGGCCTGGGTAGGATTCATACACTGTCCCAAGTCTGAAGCTTGTTCCCTTCCCAAGAGGCTTTAATTTTCTGAGTGTGGGTAGAGTTATTTCTTCCCCTCTTCTCTGTAACCAGCTTCCCAGGAGCACATTGGTAATACAGTAGCAAAGGCACATTACAATATAGCGAAGGACTTGAGGGAATGTGAGGACATTCTTTATAAGTTTGAAGACGGTGCTGGCCTAAACGGAGGCTATGATTCAGGCAAGACTTTTTCATGATATAGGGTGTGAGGTCAGACACCAAGAAGGACCTGAGAAGGAGATGGCATTTTCCCACTTCAGAGCACAATGTGCATTTCTGAGTAAGCACTCCTGGTGAGGGTCATTACTTGATGGACTGAGCCGTCTCCTCACTTCTGAGTGTTGTGAGTGACCGTGCATTGTCCTATGAGAAGGGAGGGGGCACCCAAGGCTGGAAACCTCTACAGGATTGATTCAGAGTCAGGAAACAATGGCCAGAAGTAGAATCTTTGAGAGTGCTGGTCATCTAAAATGATATTTTTTTGTGGCAAGAGAGGTATTTGTGACAGTGTCTGCTCCTTCTTCATGGTGCTTTTAAGCACAGACTGGGTGTACACCAAGTGTGGCACTGGATGGAGCTTGGGTGCTAGTATCCGCTGCTTCTAGTGAAAAAAGGCGGGGTTTTCTCAAACACGTGAGGGTGTTGATAGCAAGAGGGAGCTGTGTTGGGCCAGGACTCTGTGCTTGTTGGCTTTGTTTACCATTGATGGAGAACTCGTTGTGTCTCCTTGAAATAGGTCTTTTGACCTGAGAAAACATGATTGTTAGTACTCTGAGGGTGGGAGAAGGTGGCCAGTCTAGAGAGGAGTTGTCTTTCTTACTAGAATTGCTTTGGAGGCATCCATAAGTCAGAGCTCACCTTCCCCATCTCCACAGAGAGTGATGTCTTCAGCAGAGAGTCACTCACCATCATGAACTACTAATATTCCAGTAGGAATGTTGGGTGCAGCCATTGGATATGCTAAGTAAATAAAAAACCTTAAAATTCATTGTTCTAACTTTTACATCTCTAAAGGTAACACTGGCTGAGGACTAAAATATAATTTTTGCAAATAAATGACAGGTAACAGTTACTTAATGCAGAGTGCGATGGTTGGTTTTGATTGCCAACTTGACAGGGGTTTGGAATCACCTAGGAGACACACCCCTGATTGTACCTGAGGGGGTTTCTGCAGAGGATTAGCTGAAAGGACAAGACTCACCCTCACAGTAGATGACACTTTTTAATGGCGGCATAGATAGAAATATATCTCAGGAAAAAAACAAAAACAAGAGTGTTACCTGCATGTCTTCCTGAACAAGTGTCTACTGTGGTGGCGGTTGCTGCCACTGCCTTCCTCTGCTGACTTCAGACTCCAGCCTCTTTGTTTTTCCAATATAGGCTGAAGCCTGGAGAGTGTCCTTGAGTTTTCCAGACCTTTAGTGCCAGATTGGAACTGCCGAGCACTGGGCAGGTACTGGGTTCTCAGCCTTTTGGCACACAGAGGGCTTTACTGGATGATATAACCCCTATCCTATAAGCTAGTGTTTTTAGCCTTCCAAATGCTGCAACGCTTTAATACACCTCATGTTGTGGTGACCCCCAACCATAAAATTATTTTCATTGCTATTTCATAACTGTAATTTTGCTACTGTTATGAATGTAATGCAAATATTTTTTTACAGTAGTAATATATAATTAGATAGAGATAGAGGTTTCCCAAAGGGATCATAACCCACAGATTGAGAACCACTGCTACAAGCCATCTAGTAAACCTTCTTTTATAATATATATGCAAGTGTTCTGCCAGTTTTGTTTCTTCAGAGAACCCTGCTTAATAAAGAGATCAAGGAATGCCCTCTTCCTCCTTTGGGAAGGTTTGCAGTGTGTTGTGTCATTCAGTAGTCACAATGTCCTGGATCTAAGCACTTCAGCTTCTGGGTGAACATAGACCTAAGGGCTGCTACTTAGGGCAGGCCCTGAGGGCGCAAGCAACACAGACATTTTCAAGAGTGTGGGTGACAATATGTAACGTGCTGTGGGAAAGCTCAAAGCGCAATGGCTTGGCATGGCCTCTGGCATGGTGTTCTTAAGATATGCAGGTAAAGTTCGTACCGACTTGTAGACAGTGGCAACAGCAAAAGGAATTGCTGGGCGCAGAGAAGTGTGGACACTGAGGCTGGCAGATTTGTTTGTAGATATGTGGAGACTCTTTTAAAGACTCCCAGAAATGGGGCATGTGGGTGGAGAGGGAACTCCTGTCACTCAGGTGGATATCACCAGTCATCACAGAGCACTCTTGGCTGCAGAGGCAATGATGCCCACTGACATGTGGATGACTGGTAAAAGAGATCTAAGTCTTGGATTTGAACTGTGCAACTCTGAAGCCATCAAGGTTCAGAGTGGCTGGTGCTGGCAATGAGCTGTGGCACCAGAGCTGTTCCTGGTGCATTGCCACCAGATTATTTCTTCCAAAAGTTTCCTGAGAGCCATCCAACCCATTTTCTTAATATCTTATGTCCTTAGCCACTTCATCTTTTCTTTTTCTTAGTTTATATCTATCACCCCGGCAATATTTCTTTGTGAGTGCTTTGTGTATTTCAACCAGTTCGGACAAGAAAGGATTTCAAAGGGAAGCCTTGACGCCATTTTGTCCTTTAACAAAGGAGTCACGACCTTCCAGACTTCCTTCAATTTTCCAATCTGTGCTCAGAGGACTGGAGCTTTCAGAGGGGTCTGTTCCTAAAAAGCTGGTGATGCCATTCTGAGAGGTGCCAAGTGGTACCTGGGCCCAGCAATCAATAGTCTTCTGTCACTTAGATCATTGGCATGGTGGTGTGCTGGAGTGAGGCACTTGGAGTGTCCTTTGGGGACAGGAGCAGGAAGCAGGTATGGATTGAGACAGCTCTCATGAGGGTCACTGCTGGGTGCAGACAGGCGAGGCAAAAGTGTGGGACCAAATGCTCATTGAGAGCACCTAAACTGAGTGCTGTGCACAGAGTAGATGAGGACAGAGAGTGGACTTTGTGCTCAGGCCGAGCAGAGCAGGCCATGGCTCTAGCATCAGTCAGCAACAAGCTGTGTTGCTTATGCTTGGCTCTTTGGCGGCAAACAAAACCCGTCTCCAAGGGTTGCTATGAGAATCAGAAGTGATTCATCTGCGTGTCATGGCTTGTGTCTGTGACCCTGGCACTTACTCAGCTGAGGCCAGAGGATCACCATCAGTTTGAGGGCAGCCTGAGCTACACAGTAAGTCTGAAGCCAGCTTGGGTTCTGGAAGCAGACACTGTGATAACAGACCTCAAAACCTGACACATAACTGTGAATCATTTTTTTAATTTGCCTTGTATATTCTTCTATTTGTGGTTTATTATGAATTATTTTAAGGAATCAGAATAAAAATGTAAGAACATTAAGTAAAGAAATGTGCAGGGCCGGGCAGTGGGGGCGCACGCCTTTAATCCCAGCACTCGGGAGGCAGAGCCAGGCAGATCTCTGTGAGTTCGAGGCCAGCCTGGGCTACCAAGCGAGCTCCAGGAAAGGCGCAAAACTACACAAAGAAACCCTGTCTCGAAAAACCAAAAAAAAAAAAAAAAAAAAGGAAATGTGCATTGGCAATAGGAAAAATATTTTACCATAGTGAGTGGAGAAGTGACCAGAAGAAACCTGATGTCTGACCCTAAAACGTCACCTTCCTTTGCTCCAGGATTCAAGCGAAGATCCAGGCCGGATGCTACAGTGCACCTGCAAGGTGACCTTTGCCCATCCTCTGCAGCAAGGGATGCTGGATGGCGGGGTGGGGAGAGGGAACTGGCCTTTCACAGGTGGACGGGAATTGGGCTCCAGGCAGGTAGAAGGTCTTGTCCTAAGTAACGGAGCTAGATGTAAGTTTCAGAGTTCGGGCTCTACTGTGGGTCTCCTGGTCCTCACGCAGTCTGCACAGTTTATTCCATCCGGTAGTTAGTCTTGATTGCCGGCTTGATAGAGTTTAAATTCACCCAGGAAACAAACATCTGAACATGTCTATGAGGGCATTGCCAGGGAGGCTTAATTGAGGAGGAAAGACCCAGCCTGAGTGTGGGTTGCTCCAGTCCCTTGGCCAAGGTCCTGGACTAAATAATAGAGAAGAAAAGGAGATCTGAGCATAGCATCCACCTCTCTGTTTCCTGAGTGCAGATGCCATGTGCCTAGCTTCCTCACACTCTGGCAGCATGCCTTCCTCATCACGATGGACAGTAGATGGCTGCCAGAGTGTGTGTGTAGTAATAGACCTGTCTGTTGGCCTTGGACTCTAGTAATTTTTACACAAAGTTCACTTGGGAGAAGTTACAACCAGGCTGATTTCCCAAGTGGAATCTCTCCTCCATGCCCTTGTTTTTGGTTCTGGACAGCTGCATGACCAGGGTCTATAAATAAAGAAGTAGGTGAGAGAGGCCTGTCTGCTTGTCATAACTAAGCTCCCCCTCTCTAGTCAGCCTGGAGAGCTGACCCGAGTGAGCTTTACCCATGAACTCACTTTGCCCTCTGTCTTCCTGTTTGTTTTGGCAAGTGACCATAATGAGAGGAAAATAAGCTTGGGGTGTTTTTTCTGGCTTCACCCCTGTTGGGTCACCGAAGACGGGCCCACCTTCTGAGACTCCTGTTAGGTGGCTCTGGAGAGTCTCCTTCTCACTGCTCCAGCCTTCACAGGGTAATTAAGGCTCTCCGCTGAGGCATTCCTGGGGACACCATATTGTCCCTTTAGGTTATTCTTAAACACTATTACAGCTTTGTGGGCAGCTTATTAAAGTTTCCTTGGAGTCTGTGGCATGGACGTGGCTTTGTCTTGCAGTCATTACTCTGACAGAGCATGGCCGTTAATATTGATCGTGAACTTGAGGAGGTCTAGAACCACCTGGGAGACAAGGCTCTGGGTGTTTTGGGGGCGGGGTTATGTAGATGAGATCAACTGTGGATGGCATCATTTGGGGGGCTTAGATCCCAAACTAAAAAGGAGGAAGCAAGCAATCATCATTCCTTTCTTCCTGGCCCAGAACACCCTGTGAGCAACTACTCCAAGCTCCTGCCTCTAGCACTTCCTCACCATGATGAACTGTGAGGCAAAAGACAAGAAGAGTTTCTCTTTGAAAAGCAGAAGTGGATGAGCTAACTGGCACTGTAGAAAACCATTAGATGTCAGCGGAGGAAGAAGCATCTTCTCTGAGAAATCACTGTGTTTCTCTATTGTTAGTCAAATACTGTATTGAATTTTGTGGACATCCAAAGCTGAGTTGAACATGGTTTCAGCCTTCAAGGACTTCCAGGTGGGCAGGGAAGAAGAAACAGACATGGGCGGTGAGGATGGTACAAAGGCTTGCAGTTCTTAGAACTGGCCTTGGAGAGTCAGGTGGATCCTGGGAAGGTGTCTGAAGAGGACAGTGAGGGACAGAGTCAGGGGTGGGGCGTCAGGCAAAGGAGATGGCATGCCACGAGAGGTTTATCCCAGAATGTTGCATAGGCTACAGTATTGACATTTTAGGGCATCCATCTGTTTAGTTCACAATGTTTTAAGTGTGTCCCCTTGAATGTACCAGTTGATTCCTACCTGCCTCTAGGATACTTGTTGGCCCTGGACCAGACCTGGTGTCTGGATGTAACTGATTATAACCACAATGGGTACATTTAAAGCTCAACTCTGGGAGTCTGAACTTGAATTTGATGTCTGTTGAAGACAGAACAGAGATGAGGGAGCATGTGTGGGAAACAGGAAGAGTTGGTGGGGGGATGGAAGTGCTCTTGTATGAAGTTCTCAGAAACTTTTAAAAATAATTTTATAAATAAAATATTTTGGGTTCAGAAATGGATGAATGAGCAAACAAGTCATACCTGGACAATGTGAAGTTGGAATTCCACCACAAGAAATTCAGGAACTCCCATAATTCTTGTTCTTTAAAGAGGCTTCCACTCTTGATGTGTCTTATTAGAAGTGTAATGAAAAGTCTAGAAAGTTTTCCACGTGGGTTGTAAGGACAGGGCATGTCTAGCTCCGTGGAGGTGTGAACACAGCCATGTCCAGAGCAAGTCATCAGAAGGACAAGGGGGGAAGCTGAAGCAAGAGCCCCCCACCCCACAGACAGGTTTTCTCTGAGCAGCCCTGGCTGTCCTGGAACTTGCTCTGTAGACCAAGCTGGCCTCTGCCTCCTGAGTGCTGGGATTAAAGACTCGAACCACCATTTCACTGAATGTTGATCTGAAGATTCCCAGTAGGGTTAAAACTGGCACAGAACATAGTTGGGTGGACAGTCACCACCCCAGATGGCACCAGTGCAGTGGAGGAAGTCCCTTTGCAATTCAGGGCAGAGAGAAGGCTCTGTGACTTATGGCAGGCCTGAGATGGTTAACAGTGCTGCCAGATTTCACCTCAGGTGATCAAAACTTAGAGCTGAGAGAATGGCACCCAGAGAGTTGAAGCAATTTACCCAAGATTACTTAGCTACTTATTTATTCCATGTTTATTTATTTTGTGTGCACATGGAGCTGTGTGTATGCCGTGGAATGCATGTGGAGAGATGGGAGTCTGTTCTGGCCTTTCACCACGAGGGATCAAACTCAGGTCTTTAGGCTTGGTATCACGTGCCTTTACCACTGAGCCATCTCCCTGGCTCCCACTTAGCTGTTTAATGTGGGAACCCAAACTGGATCTTCTGTCCCCCAGTTCAGATCCTACTCATCTGTATACGTTTGTAAAGAAAAACGCCATCTTGTGGAGCAGCCTTCTTTCCCTGCCCGTCAGTCCGGGCAGCTCCCACTGGCTTGGGTCTTATTTAACACACACACACCGGGATGATCATCTGGTAGCCTCTTTTCAGCTTCGTATGCCACAAAATCACTTTTGACAGTTCCGCTCCTCCTTACAACCGTGGTGGTTTGGGCCGTGTTTAGCTCTTTCTCTCACCAAATGCGTACAGGGTCGGACGACTTCTCCCTTCTCTCTAGAACACAGGTGCCCTGTGGTTTAGATGTGAGATACCTGCCCCCTCTGACAGGCTCAGGAGTCTGAGCGCTCGGTCCTCAGCTGGAAGCTGTTTAGGGAAGACCCTAGAACCTTGCTGAAGGAAGCAAGTCACAGGGGTAGGTGTTGAGATTTAATAGTCAGGCTCCACTCCTGCCCCCTCTTTTCTTCCTGACTGCAAGAGACAGTGTGGCCAGACACCTCACACACTTGCCTCCCCATACCAAGATGCCAGGGAAGCCATCTTGCTGCTGTTAAATTCCCAGCACTCTTCTGAGCTCTGTGCCCCACACAGCATGAGCTTCAAGAGTCCTTTAGAAGGCGTTTTCCAGAAGGAAGCCCCACCCCTGGACTTCCGGTGTGCTGTTTTGAATTTCTCCAAAGAAGTGGAAGTTGGGAAGAACACAGCTGCCCGAATGACAGACTGCTGTCCGTGTTCTGAGAGGTGTGGCTTCCTGGTGTGTACAGCTGCTGCTGCGAAGGTGTTGCCTACGACAACACAGGAAAGGGAGGCGATTACAAACAGCAGTTTGAGAATTCTCTGGTGTTTTCTTTCTTAAAATGAGATAGAACCACGATGCAGTCTTCAAAGGGATTTAATTTAGATTTATGAAAAACTGAAAATGTTGATGACTAAAGAAAGGCCAGGAAGTCAGTCCGTCACAGATGTAAAATGTGGGAACCCAGGGAATGATTGTTTAGTCCTAGCGAGATGACCCACAGCAGGGGTCAGCATGTCTCAGGCTCTGGGCTCTACCTCCCTTTAGGGTCCTAGAGACGCACACACCTGTCCTTCTTTTCCAAATTGTCCTGGCACACAGTAGGTGCTCAGGAGACATTTTGTTAAAGAAATGAATTCTTTTTAGTGTATTCAGTAATTTGAAAGAATCAACTTGGAGGTTGATTTTTGTAGGAAAAACAAGAAGATTTGGGAATGGAGCTGTAAACGAGGGTCACAAGGGACAGGAAAATGGTGGCTCGTGGGAGGGGGTGTTGTGGGGCACAGCCAGGGCTGCCATCCTGTGTTTTCTGGGAAGCCAAGCCTGAATCCTTACTCTGGCACTAAGCACCTATTTTAGGAGATCCTGTTCATCTAGGGCTCAGCAGCCGCCTGCAGTCTATTCTATTGGCCTTTGAGGGCAAGGGTGGTCTGGGGATGGATACTCAGGGCAGTGTATCAGATTCATTTCTGTTAACATCTGCCTATTCCCAACGGCAACTGCCCACAGGCCTCCGTGGTTATTGCTCTGCTCTCTGCCTGGGGGTGGTACTTCCCTGTCTCCTGTGAAACTCCACACCTTGTGCAAAGACTCAATTGTGCACACATACCACATGTACATGTGTTGAAATTTTATCTAGATTTTAATTCTGGCTTCTTGATTTTACGGATCAGAGAGGTAAGCTGACTTGGACAGGTCACAGAGCTAGGAGGTGGCTTAGCTGGAATTCCAACCCAGGCATTGGGCTTGGGCAGAGTATTTTCATCCCTAGTAGGAGCAGGGCAGGAGACACGGGCTCTTGCCAGGACTGCAGGGCTGGTCTTGCTCTGCTCTTTGGCGTCAGGCAGACTGGAGATCAAATTCCAGCTCCACTTCTTCTAGCTACGTGACCCGAAGCAACTTGCTGAGCTTTGCCCAGCCTTTCTTTTCTCTGCAGTGGAGAATCCTGACTCCTTTTCACAAGGTTGTCCCCTCCCTTGAGTGACAGCAGAGCTGCCTCTGTTAAGTCACTAGTTCGGGTTTGCATGAGGCAGCCTGCCCCTTGCTCTAAGCCCTAGCTTTGGGAAGGAGACACAGAGTTCTGGCTTCAAAGCTTTAATCAGTTCTTGTTTAGCAAGGGAACCAGTGTCCCTGCGGTGCCATTGTTAGGAAAATGCCCTCTGACAGCCCTCCTGGGTGCTGTGAGTAGTCATTGAAATGGTGCATCCTAAAGCTCTCTGAACATAGAAGCCTTCTTTTGGTAGTTCTCATTATTGCCATCAATGCCAGTATCATGTTCCTAACTTCTCCTCCTCCTCCAGCCCTTCACCCGCTTTCTACCCTGTGTCCCGGGTGTGGTTTTTCACTGTGGGGCTGTGGGCTTTGCTCCCCTCTTCACAGAGCCCAGGTGTGCTGCTGTCTTCTTTTGCCGGAGAAGCAGTCCTAGGGAGTGTGCCTGTTTTCAGGAGTTCATTTCTGGGGCTATGGAAAGAAGGATGAGATGGAGCAGGCCCCAGGCTTGGCTCATGCGCTTCCAGCCTCAATGGAGCATTGGCATCCTAAGAAGAACTGCTTATCCAACCGATGATTGTTGGGAATTGGTGGCAAGGAGAGGGGCCAGATGTGCAGAGCCAATGGAAAAATCAAGAAGTGTGGCCAAAGAATTTTGCTGTTCTCCCTGCTGCTTTCAGACAGGTTACTGCCAGAAGGTTCTGGAAGCTATACCCATCGGGGCCAGGCTCACAGGCCTGTATGCAAAATGCCCTGCTGTTTTCATTTATTTGTCCTGCAGACAAATACAGCAGCCATTTGAAAAAGCAGCACCCACAAGCATGGACAAATCCAGAGAGCGAGAGGCTCCACATGGACTCTCTCCTCTCCAGAGAGCTAAGGCACTGTTTACATTTCTATCTGGCAGAGTTTAAAGAAAAGACGGCAATGTAAACTGGATAGGTTGGAAACCTTCTTGCCTCACAATTCCTTCCCCCTGAGTCATGATCTTAGCAAGTTCAAATGCAAGCATTCCAAGAGAGAGCTGTGAAAATAGCTTTCCAGTGTCTTCTTCCTCCCAGGGCCTGGCCCACCTTCAGGGACCATTCTCTACCCTGAGCCAGGCTCCAAGGGATGGAATTCTTCAGTCAGTGTCACTTGACATATCAAATCAAATAAGGAAATAATGAGTACAAATAGAATCTTATAAAATGACTGGATGTCATAGGGCACCTAAGACAACCTGATTCTTGAAGTTAGTCAGTAAACTAAAACCTGCCTTTCTTTGTGGTTAGACCAAAATGACGCAGAGGTTGCTTACCCAGCTCTCTTCACCAGGTCAATGAAGGAAACCTTTTCCTTTTCCATGGCTGTAACCAAATGCCTGACAGAAGCGACTTAAGAAAGAAAGGAAGGGTGGATTTTGTTCCTTGTGGCGGGGAAGGCCGGCCACAAGGCTGGTCACAATGTGTCCACAGGCAGAGACGAGGGAGAATGTAGGCACCACGCATACTTTCTACTCAGCCTGAGACTCCGGGTGCCTCCCACATCCGGGTTAGGACTCCTCTCTTCAGTTAAACTTCTCTGGAAACTCCTTCCACAAACATACTCAGAGGGTTGCCTCCTGCACAATTCCAGAGGCTCTACAATTTAACAAGATTAACCAACAAGCATCCTCCTGGCTGGGGAGATGGCTTAGTGGTTAAAGCCTGAGGACCAGACCGGGATTCACGTACCTTTAAGTGGTATCACATCCTTACATGCCTGCTGGGACCGTACATATGAGCCTGTGTGTACACATCGAGAATGATTCCCCTGTGGGGTTAGGCTGTGAGTACCATACATATCAGCGTATGTTTGATGCAGAGGTGCTCTCCTTGTAGAAGCAACTACAGGCATGCTACCATGGCAGGCATAACATGGAATCAGTCTGCACACATTTTGAACTATCTCATTCAAACATTTATGAATCACTTAGAGGAACAGACCTTAAACTAGCCCCAGGGATGGATTCAAAATAGATGAGGTCCTGCTCTCCAAGTGCTTCTCAGTATCACTTGGAGGACAGGGTGCCATTGGCTGTGGAAGGTGATGCTGGAAGAGCAGCTCAGTAGGTCCACAGGTTCTGCATATATGACATGGAGCCTTTTCACATCATTCCATAATGTTCTATTTTTGATGGATGATCAGGTTCCATGACTGCCTATGATAAATTGTTTTGTTTCCCCAGGAAATATCACTCTGTTCCTTCTTTGAACTTACAGTTCTGCATATTTTAAAACCAGATAGGAGCTCAAAACTTCTGAGACTTCACTGGTAGCTGGTTAGAGATTTGGATATAAATCTTAGTTGCATGGGGCCATTTCCCTCCCATTCTGGCCTGTGGTGCTCAGGCTCCCAAGCCTTCTGTGGGGGACATAGCTACCTCCCAGTTTATTCTTGTTGCTAAGCAGAAGGGATAGTGTTAGCTGTGTTGTTCCTTCCTGATACTAACCCATCCTTTCTACCAAGACTTCCTTGTTAGAGGTGCTCTGAGCTGTTTTCTTTGGAAATTGTACTAAAAATTCCAACCATCACATATAAATATATTTCTTAAAGTATCTGACTCTAATTGTGAGAAGGCTTGATTTTTTTTCTTTATCTTTTTAGATTCAGTTGTACATCAAGCTAGGGTTATCAGTTAGAAATTGTCAAACAATGTTATCACAAAGGTTAGTATCCACTCAGAGTGTATGGAGGAGAGAGGCCCAGGGAATCTTTGTTTAGAACAGAAAGAAAAAAGAAGATGACAGGAATCACTTGTAGGCAAACCTGTGTCAAGCTGTTGTAGTTTTATGTCTGTTGCTGTGATAAAATACTCTGACAATGAACAAAATAGGGAAGGAAGGGGTTTGCTTGGCTCACACTCTGCGCTGCAGTCCATCTTCGTAGGGAAGCCACAAAGGCCAGAGCTCAAGACACCTGGTTACAGCACAGCTACAGCTGAGATGGAAGAAATGAAGTTACCCATACTGTCTGCCCGCCCACATCAATTAACAATCAAGACAGGTTCCCACAGGCCAACCTAACAGAGACAATCCATCAACGAGACTCTTTCCCCAAGTGAATCTAGATTTTGTCAAGTTGACAGTTAAAATTAACCAGAATTCAGCCCAGTTCCTGTTGCTGTAACAGAACACCACAGGCTGGGTAATTTATAAAGAAAACTAATGTCTAGGAGGGACTCATAACGGGGTAGAAGGTGGAAGGACAAGCGGCCCACGTAAGAGCTCAAGCATGAGAGGCGGCTGCCTTTCACAGGGTTATGAGGTTAAGCCAGTCTTGAGGGCTCAGCTGTGGCGTCACCATGGCTCTATGATTAAACATGAACTCTGTAGGGATGAGGCTCTACGGAGTAAAGGAATTGCTGTGATAAATCATCCCGGCTTCTGTCCCACCGTCACACCTATGTCCTTCTTTGCAGTCATTCAGCAGCAGTTACTGAACTCCCTCAATGTGCCTATATGCTGTAAACATTAAGATGTAAGGAAGACCCAGCCATGGCCCCGATAAAGTGTTCTACCTGGGAAACCATTAAGACCAACAGGAACATGTATTAGCATCAGTGCTTGGGAGGAAGGGAAAACACTGGTCAAAGTTTTCGTTTCCTTACCTCCCACTCTTGATTTACCCCGTCTGGCCTCCCTTCCCAGCCCTGCCGATGTTCCAGCTCTTCAGATGCTCAGCTGTTCCGTATGGTCCAGAGAATGCTCTACCATCGTCATACTGGAGGTTTTACATGAGTGAGTTTAAATATACAGCAAGTGAAAGTAAAAGATTAAACACACACACACACACACACACATACACGGGGTGGGGGTGGGGAGACTCGGCAGAGAGTGACGGAGGTCATTAAGGCAGTCAGCTGGCGTTGCCAATGCAAAGGAAGAACACAGTGTCACCTCCGCTGAGGCTTCTAAGTAAGAACAAATAACAGCAGAAGGGCAAGATCATCACACAGGGGCGCAGAAGCACCCAGCGGAAGCTGACTGGGGAAGCTGAGGCGTTGTCTGGTGTTCCCTGTTGACCTTTCTCTCCATGCTCTCACCTGGCTTCTTCTCTTCACACCGCAGCCGCAGTTATCGCGGGAAAAACAAGAGTTACGGCTGTGGAATGGCTGACCTTCCAGCTGTTCTCAAGGACACACCACTTTTACTCATGATGCTTTGCTGTCCTCTTCCCTCCCTGCCACTGAGCTGGGGGCAGCTGTCTCAGACCCTGGAGGACACTTTGAGACAAACAGGCCTGGGATGTGGATCAGTCCTGATTCCAGAGCCGGCTTCTCAGTGAGCTCGGCCAGCATGGGACAGCCTCCCTATCAATCTGCTCGTCTGCTCTTTGGTGTTTGGTCACCAGGTGAACGCTGACATGAAGAGAAGCTGGCCTTGTTTCTATACGATTATTTAAAAAATTCTCATGACGATGCTGAGATGGGCAGCATTGTGGTCACCACTTTAGACACAGGGAAACGAAGCGCACAGACATGAAATAGCTTGCCAGAGATCACACAGTCAGAAAGCATTCATCACCAGCTGTCTGCCTTTGCCCTCTAGGCTGGCTGGTCATTACCCTACCCTGTTGCTGTTCTTCCTAGGGCTCTGACCATTTGTGTGCCAGCTGCCACCCAGACTTCCCTTCCCCTACCAGTCTCTCCATGGTGGGAGTCTTATCCTCATCTCTCATTCTACTCTCTCTGTATAGTTTTCTAGCTCCCGTTTCCAGGATCCCCTGGGACCGCCGAAATCACTGTCATCAGGCTGGACTCCTGTTCTGACTTTCCGATGGCCCCACTGGTGCATGGGCATCTGCTAAAGATTTCTACTCATTTTTGGCAAGTAGCCACGGAGAGCAGGTACTCCATAGCTGTTACAAGCACTGTGACAACATGGCGGACTGTGTTTCCGAGGTTTGCGATTACTGCTTAGCAGGGAAGGTAGACTGAGTCCAACAGGCTTCCCAGTGAGCTCCGGCACTGACATTTTCTCCTCTGCCAACCTGCCCAGCTTCATACCTTCTCATTTTCAGTTACTACTACCTCAGAGTATCTGTTAGCCCAGGTTTTATAAAAGGTAAATTCGCTCTTTTCATCTACGTCCTCTGGTGGGCTTGTCATTTGAAGGCAGCTGACTTTTGTGGCCATTGGCCCTCTTTTCATGAGTGTCTCTTCATGTGGCTGGCCCTGCTCACATCTTATGTAGCATGCTTCCGGCCACATGATGAGTTCCAGAAGGGGCAAGCCAAGGCCCAGCAGAATTTCAGGCATAGATACTGAGATGGTAGATACTCGGAAGTCTATCTGTCCATCTGTCCCTCAAGTAACTCAGGATTTTGCCATTGATCATCTGCTGTCTCTAAGAAAGGTGAACTGTACAGGTTCCTGTGTTTAAAAATGATTCTCTTTTCTTTGATTCTCAAATGTAATTCTCTGCGAAAAGAATGTTGTAGTTTCACCCACAGGCAAGGATTCACCACAGGCAGCTGAAGTTTGGAGAGGAGGCTTAAACAGGAGGCTTATTCGGGCTGGGGGAACGACTCAGTGGGTAAGTGTGAGGACCTGAGTTCAGATCTTCAGAACCTGTGAAAAGCTGGACACAGTAGTGTACCCGTTGGGGAGGGGGTGGGGAGAGGCAGAGATGGGAGAATTGCAGAAGCTGAAGGACCAGTGAGCCTGGTGAATGCTGCAGAGAACAAGAGCCCATGCCACAAACAGGGTGGAAGGTGAGGACCAGCAGCCAAGATTATCTTCCACATGTGTGCCATGGCATGTACACATCCGCATTCACATACATAAACATACATACGGCTTACACACATGAAGAGGAGAGAGAGGGAGAGGGGGAGAGAGATGGAGAGAAGTGTTCTTCCTCCTCAGTGCTGCCAGGATGGACGGGAGGAGACAGACTTAAACAACTCTGTCCCCAGAGAGCCACGGGCTTCTGAAGTCCTGCAGTGTCCACCAGGATGTGCGTCTTCCTTAGAGTAGGAGAGAGGACAAGCAGAACCACTCCAAACTCAAGAGTTCAGCCCCAGACAGCAGCCACAGCAGCTCACCTACATCTAACTATATATAAGTTAGACTAGGCCTGCGTTGTCTCTGGTGCTCAGCTCGGCTGCTGGACTACTTGGGAGCAGTAATGAAATCAAGATGCTTCATTATTCACTGGGAAGATAATGTTCCCGGGTCTGCAGCCCTGAGGCTCTCTGCTTTGCTGTTGGAGTTGAACAAGTGTAAATAATTCAAAACATTGCCCAATAGTGTGTTCCTCATTTAAAACTTATTCTATGTAAATGTACCCAAGGCTGAGAAAGGTTTAGTTATAGCCGAGGATAAATGACTATTTTTTGCCCAAGTCCGTCCTGGCCAAATTCCCCAGACATTGGCTAGCTCATGGGTGGTAGAGTTTGGCTAAAATATGTTGACACAAGCCTAATTTTGTTTGCCTGAGCCATCACTGAATGAAGTCTATTATGCAATCTACACTTCAGCACTGACATTTGCCACCGGCATCCGATGTGTTCTCGTGTGTGTGTGTGTGTGTGTGTGTGTGTGTGTGTGTGTGTGTGTGTGTGCCAGAAGACAATCTTGGGTGCCATTCCTTCTTGCGCGCATGCAGGGCCTCATTAGGCCACTTGAAAAGGTGCCTGCAAAACCCAGAGATCCCAAGGGGCAACGCTGGACACCCAGAGAAGCTTCAGCAGAGACCTGTGTTCCTGGAGGGGTTTCCTAGAGGAGAATGAGGCACCTCACACAGGAATGACCCATCATTCCCTCCCTTCCTCTCCCAACCCACTTCCTAGCTCTTCTAAGAGAACATGGCCAGCCTGTGAGGTGGTGGCATACAAATTATCTTTTTTATTTTTTTCCATTGCTTTTTGAGACAGGTTTTAGCTCTGTGGCCCCAGCTGGCCTTGCTGTTACCCTGTTTATTTTTATCATTATTATTTTTTTGGTTGTGGTGGCAGTAGCAGTTGTGAATGTCACAGATCATCTTCTTCATTATGTTTAAATAAAGATGTGCCATACAAATATCCTGCCTAGTACAGTGATACAAACACACACACAACACAACCTCAGGGTTTTGCCCCACCATCTCCTTCATGTCTTATTCCCTAAAGGAACACCTTCCAGATTCTTTATTCATGTAAACATGCACGCACACACATGAGGTGGGCAGCATTTAATGCAGAGGCTCATAACTGGCCTTTGAATAAGTGACTTCTGAGTGTTCAGCCCTAAGTGAGACGTCTATAGCAACCCTACCCAAGGCTCATAGAACACACCACACACACACACACACACACACACACAAACACACACACACACACACACACAAATAATAATAAACAGATTTAAAAGGTAGTTAAATATGTTGGTATTTTACTATGAGTTCTATATCTCCAAGTTATTTTTTAAAAACATTTCCCCCTAACATAATAGAATTGCCTAAACTTCTTTTACTATACTTTTTTTTTTTTAAATGAACTCGTTCCCTTTGGAATTATATTTCGTGAACAGTGAGCACTAACAGTCCCTGCTTTCTTCTAGACTGATCGACAACAGTGTCAGCAGCAGCAGTTAGACAAGCCCTCCTTTCCCCACCGAATTAGTACACCCATCGTCAGCTGTCAGCTCTCCACCGGTGCGTCAGCTCTTCTGAACTCTGGTCTAGCCCACTCATCTGAGCCAACACCTTAGTGTTTTCTGTAGTGGCCTTATGAGGAGTCTGGTGTCTGGTAAGACGGTAGCATGATCCCCTCCCTTCTTCTAACTTTCTTCCCTCCCCTCCCTCCTAACTTTCTTCCCTCCCCTCCCTCCCTCTTCTCCCTTCCCCCTCCCCTCCCCTCCCCTCCCTTTCCTCTCTCCTCCCTTCCCTCTCTCCTCCCCTCCCCCATCTCTACTTTTCTTCCTTTCTGTTCTGACATTTTTTTTCTCCCATGAGAAACTTAGACTTATTTTGTGCATTTACCAAACATTTGGATTTCCACAGGATTTACATTAATTTTGTGAGGATGATTTCAGTAAAGATAAATATATAATCCTATCAAGAACATGGTAAATTTTTTACTTGTTTTATATCTATCAGTAAGATCTCCTAGTTTGTTGGCTATTGACCCTCTGTCTCTCTTATTAAATTGATTGGTGGCTGGTCTAGATTTTATTGGTAGTATGAATTTTATTGACACCGTGAATGGGCTGCTTCTCAGACTGACTTTTAATGCTTAATTTATAATGTTCCACCCGTCCCCCTGAGACTGCCATGGATGGCTTTAGTGCCTCTCTGAGCATTCCCTCCACATAGACACCTGCCCTGCCTGGCCAGTCTCACAGTGGCAGACCGTCCTTTGCCCCCTTCTTCCCATGCTCCCTGTTCCCTCCTACTAGTAGAAAGCCTCCCTGTAGTCAAGGAGGAAGGTACCATCCTAGGCACGACCCCACCCTCACCAGCCTACCCCTGCTGGGTGCCTCCTGGGCTGTCTGTTTTAGGGGCTCCCTGAGAAGCAAGGGAAATGTCCCTTTGCTAATTCCATGCCACATTGAGCAGCCTGGTCCCCAGACTCTGCTTGACTAAGAACATTCTGGAGTCACTCTTGCTCAGCCTTTGGTGTCCCTGTTCCTCCCTTGGGGCCTCTGCAAACCTTTACAGCTGCAAGAGGCAGGGAATCCAGAACAGCTTCCTCTTTCCTTAGCCCTCAAGTGCAAGGTTTCCCTCCTAAATTAAAGCAACAGTTTTCCAAGGCATAACTTTCTGTCTCATATCTGTGTTTTTAACTCCTTGTGTTTGAACTCTCACGAGAGCTTCAGGGTCTCTAAGAGCACCATTAGAAAAGAAGGTAAATGTGCCTCTTTATACAAAAACTAAAAAGATTGTGGCTGGAGAGATGGCTCAGTTGGTAAAGTGTTTGTCAGGCAAGTGTGAGGGCCCCAGTTCTGATACCTGGAACTCGGTAAACAGCCAGGCACTGAGGCAAGCAGAGATAACCCTGCTTCTGAAGAGGTAGGGATAGGAGGGTCCTTGGGCTTGCTAGCCAGGGTTCTGACGTCACTGATCTGGGAACTCCCAGAGCTCTCCTCCAGTAAGCTGTGTGCTTCTCTTCTGTCCAGGCTCCTCTCTTGACCCACCAGTTTGGTGTTGAAGGCTGCCCACCCATCATTCACGTCCAGGAGCCAATGAGTCTTTCCTGTTACACATTATAATAACATAGTGTGTCGAGGACACATACCAGAGTCAGATCTCTGGCAATTAGTAGAAGAGGAAGTCGAGAGGAAAGCCTAGATGAAGTGTCCAGCCAAAGGTAGCTGAAATTCAAACCTGGGTCCCACCTATATCTGAACCCTATTCATGATCTGTGTTTTGTTTTTGTTTTTATGGTTTGGTAAGATGTTCTGCTGATAAACGTGTTTGCCACTGAGCCTGATGACCCAAGTTCAATCCCCAGAGCCCACATGGCAGAAGGAGAGAACTGACTCTTTAAAGTTGTCTGTGACCTCCACATGGGTGTCCTATCTCCACAAAATAAAATGAATGAGTAAATGAATGAATGAATAAATAAATAAATAAATAAATAAATAAATAAATAAATAAATAAATGTAGTGCTGTGGAATTAAACTTTGGACCTTGTATAGTATGCTAGGCAAATACTCTACCACTGGACTGTGTCTTCAGCCCTCATTCTGACTTTGTTTTGATATAGGAACTTACTAAGGTGCATAGGCTAGATTTGAGCTCACTTGGCAACCCAGACAGGCCTTGAACTTGCAATCCTCCTGCCTCAATCTTTTGAATAGCTGAGATTACATGTGTGCAAACTCCGGGCCTGGTTCCATGATTGTCTTAATACATCTTCTGGAATCAATAGTTAATCTGAATTACCCTCTTACCCTAGAGTTATGAGCTGGAGGCTTGTGTGATCCCTTGTGGCGCAACCTGCTGTCTTCCAGATCTTTTTTTAATCAGGTGATGAAGCTGGCTCCCGAGTCCTTCTTGTTGGGATTATTAGCAGACCTCTCATTCCGATGCCGACTACCTTCGTTTTACAGCTGGAGGCCTGAAAGCTCTGGGAGCTCACACGGGAAGGCTGGGGAAGCCAGGCAGAGAGGTGTGTGCACAGCTGTACCGTCAACGCCGCACACAGGCTGACACCTGTGTCCCCGGCGCTCAGGAGTCTCGGGCAAGATGAGCACCCTGAGCTGGAGGCCAGCTTGAGGCACACAGGGGGTTCCATTCCTGCCTGGATATAGCAATACTTTCCTGGAAAAAACCGACAGGAGAGGCAGCGGAGTGAGGCCCTGAGTTTCATGTTCACGTTAGGAGTTGAGTGTTGTCCTGGCAAACGATGGTGGCTGCTAAATTACAGCTGCTCGTTGATCGCACTTAGCTTCAGCTGGCAGTTTAACTTGCGTTTTGTTTGCAGGTTTGTATATTGAGCTTCTCTGTATTCAACTTGTAAATTCATTTTGGCTTCCAGTTTTATAAAAGTTGTAATCTTAAGGAATTTATACCAAATTATTTTTGTTCATATTTAAGTAACATCAATCATACAAATAATTCATACACACATTAAAGACCCCTGAAGATATTTCTGATGTAGGGATGTAACTTGGAGAAATCCTGACTTGTAGTTTCCCTGGACCCACACTGCCCTGTGGAGCCGACACGGTGGTCTAATTTGCAGACTCAAATATTACACTTGAATGAAAAGGGCTGGAATACAGACTGCCCAGATGAGTAGACATATAGTGATAGTGTCAGGGTAAGTCAGAGTCTAGTTCAAAACCCAGGTCTGCTTAATGGACACGCCCTCCTCTTTTGAAAGGACACTGTTTTATACCACCCAAAGAAATACTGTTGTGTTATCTGTCTCATCTTAGAACATAACAAATGTAAATAATTCCCTCCAGAAACCCTCTGCAGCAATTCTGTTAGGAAGGGCAGCGTCTGAGTCACAATTAGTGGAATGGGCACATAAAGCTTTCCTCTGAAGTCCCCAGATTCATTGCAGATGAATCTCAGGAAGTTCAAGGTAGGGGGAGCAGATGAGATGCAGAGAGCAGGAAAGGGAGAGGTGAGAACTGAGCCTAGAGCTCAGGGCTTTCCATTGGAAGAAGAGGGAGTAAGAGGAGGAGAAGCGAGAGGAGGAAGAGATGGGAGAGGACTAGGAAGAAAAAGAAAAGAGAAAAGAGGAAGAAGAGGAGGTGGAAGGGGGAGCTGGAGGAGGGGGAGGAAGAGGAGGAGGGAGGGCTGATTGAGTTCCAGTCCTGGCAGACTGATAGCTACTTTCACTGTTTATAAAATTCTCACTTATGAAAATGGTACACTTGGAACATCAGGCTTCTCTGGACCACACTATTAACTCAGCGGAGGTGTGCCTGTTGCCCGTGTGGAGCAGAAATCCAAGTGGAAACTTCAGATGATTTGCATTAATAAAGGAAGTGCATGATTTACAGAATTTCATTTGTTATATAAAAAATTTCAAAAATACGTATTTATTCAAGTGTGTTTTGGGGTGTGTACACATAAAAGATTGATACACATTTCTTTCTCTGTCTGCAGGGATATGATTGTGTATGTGGGTGTGGAAGCTGATGGCACCACATGCAGGCATTTATAATCCTATGTTGGGGTTGGAGAGATAACCCCAAGGATCAGAGTTCAATTCCTAGCACCCGCATCAAGTGGCTCATAAACCCCTGTAACTACAGTTCCAGGGGATCCAGTGTTAGTTTCTGGCCTCTGAGAGGCACCTCCACACATGAGTGCACAACACACACACACACACACACACAAATAAATCTTTAAAAACATTCCACGTGAGAACACAGTGATGAAAAGTTGACTACAGATGATGAGAGCTTGGCAAAACTCAAGGAAACACCTGGTTTCTTAGGCTTTGCAGATTGGGAAGGCTTTCTCAAGAGGTTAGGAAATGAGACAGATCTTACTGGATGACTCAGAGAGGAGGGGCAAGTGAATTCTTGCCAGAGGGAAGTGGGAGGCCTGGCATGGGACTGGAGGTGAGAGTTAGTGTGAGGACCCGTTAGCATGTGGGTTGTTCTTGTGCCTAAACTGTGTGAATAGCAGTTTGAGAAGTCTGGGCCTGACTGATACAAGTGACTTTTATGGGGTGACCATAAAGTTCACCATCTCCAGGTGCAAACAGGACATGGACATTTACCATCTCCTGGGTGATGGGGATGTTAACAGCTTTTCAGCAGAGGAGCAATGGGATTTTAATTTTAGGAACGTCATTTTTATGTATCATGAATTCAAAGAAGGAAAAACTAGAGGGAAGAGTGGAACACTGCTCCCTGCCGGTGCTTCGGTTCATTCTCTGCCCGTATTCGGGGAGCATGAAGGTCTACACATCTGACATGAGCAGACCTCTCCAGTGTTTACGGTTTAGTGGAAATGATGGGCAAGAGCGAAAACTCACAGCTAACTGTAAAACAGCAAGTGTGACCATGTTAGGAAGGGAAATGGCATGTGTATAGTAGAGTGATGAATATTCTGGAAAGAAACAAGAAAATATGTAAAGGTTATGAGGTAAGATATCCAGAAAATTTGGCAACATAGAAACAAATGGAGCAGAAATGTGTGTGCCTGGTGTCACAGTGTGTGCTGATACCATCCTCCTCCAGGGTAGCAGCATGGAGGATATAACTTCCACGCCTCCTCCGAGGCCACAACATCCATCCTCTTCTATCTGGTTTTGTTCCTCTCTGTTGTATCACTAGTTTGCTGAACCACTAGTAAACTGAAATTTTATTACTCAAAAATCTGAGATTAATGTGTGACCTTTTTCAGACTTTAAGGTGAAACCTGCCCTTTTTGACTGGCCTGACAAAGGAGGAGGGTAGCCAGCCAGAGGAACAGGAAGACTTGTGTGGCTGGGCTCAAGAAAACGGTGGGTTGTGAGAAGGAAGATGAGGCTAGACCAGTCCAGAGTCACATAGGGTCAGGCCAAGTGGGCATCCCAAGGATACATCCTAAAGATGACCCTTCAGATCCTCAGCAGAGACATTTCTGGAAAGGAGAGGTAAGTGGTGAGCGTGAGTGCCAGCTGAGAAGCTGGCAGAGTTTGCTGTGTTGGTTAGTGCCATTGTGGGGGACAGGCAAGGTGTTCTGCGTGCGTTCCAGTGTTCCAGTCTGAGAGTGAAATGTCCTTGGGAGCCTCATGTGTTTAAGGCTTGGTCCCAGCTGGTGGCCAGATTTGAGGAGGCGCTGGAAAGTTTCAGAGGTGGGTCTGGGGGAGAAGAGGAGTAGGTGCCTGGGGGGTGCTTTTGAAGGAATGTTATACCTGCCCCTCCCCATGGATCCCTCTGCTTTGTCCCCACCCTGAGAGGAGTAACTTCTCCTTCCTCCTTTCAGTTGTGTCTGTCAAGTACTTGTCAGGGCTGGAGAGGAACTGACAGGCCCAGTATAACCTGTAGTCACTTAGGTTTATGCAGCTAGTTATAGGCAGTGGCACAAAAGCGGAACTGGTGGTCATCATTCCAGTTAGGGACTAGTGGCCTCTGTCATCCCCTTGCTTGCTGTGAAGAGTTTGGTAAGCCTGAGAACCAGATGGAAGAGTTCAAAGATGGAGAAGGCATGCCTGACTCATGATGTAAGTGAGAAAGAGACTTCGTTAGGCGAGGACACTGAACTCTAGGGTGGAAGTGGTACCCAAGCCTAGCCTCTTCTGCTCGATCTAAGCAGCAGATGACAGAGCTGGTATCAGTAGGCTTTGGGGGTCAGTTAGAGACGGGTTTGTGGGGAAGGGCAGGATGGCAGGAACAAACGCCAGGCTCCAGATTTGTGTTTGATTTCTAAATATAGATGCATATTCAAACCATCTCTAGAGGGAACACAGCCTTGGTCAAAAAAACTGGTATGTTTTCAGCAAACAGTCATTACCAGTCGCTCTCTGCCACTAATTAGCGGTGGTCTTGGAGAATTTGCTTCCTTTGGGTCTTAGTTCCTTGAATACAAAGGGACAAAATATGTGAGCATTTTTTACCCCAAACTGAGGTGGTACGGGTGTAGCCAGTGCTGCACAGCCTGCTGTGGGAATCCTTAGACGTTGACAAGGGAGGCGTCGTGAACGTTGAACCCATCCGCTGTCTGTCTCTCTTCCGACCCAGGGTTTCTTCCCACTACATGACTTCTGCACCGAATAAAAAGCTACCTGCTGAACAACACCTGTCAAGCAACACACACCCTGTGGGGCGGATATCCAGCTGTGGCTTAGCTGGGTGCCTGTGGCTCAAGAGCTGCCTGCCATGGGGCTGTGATGAGACCGTCATCTGTGCTTTGGTGAACTTTTACTTTTCTAGTTGCTGGGCCAACTAACCAACAAGCAAATTAAAGGGGAGGGGTGGTATTTATTTTGGCTTACAGTTTGAAGGGATACAGTCCATCAGGGTGGCGGGCAGATAGCTGCATGGCAGTGGGAACTCTTTACCTCTCCACATCTTAGCAAACACAAAGCACAGAAGACCAGAAATAGGGCTGGGCCCTGAAACCTTAAGATCCGTCCCCAGTGACCCACAGCCTACAGCTAGACCTTACCTCCTAAAACAGTGTCACCAGTTGGGTACCAAATGTTCAAATGCATGAGCCTGTGGGAGACATTTTACACCCAAGCCATAAGAGGCAGCAACTTCACCGGTGGGAGCACCTGCCTCTGAGTCCACTCCTCTGGTTGTTGGCAGAGCTTCTCACAATGTGCTTCAAAGTGCATGTGTGCAGCCATGTCCATAGAGCTGTCTCACAGCACAGCAGCTGGCTGCCTGCAGAGGGACAGAGAGTGAGGAAGCCCTCCACACAGCCCAGGACAGAGGGAAGGGCATTTGTGCAACGCTGTGCTCACTTCACAGGCCTGAGTCTCTAAAGGTGGGCTCTGTGAGCTTCTCAGTTGCTCCCCACCACTGCGGTGCCTTGGCCAGAGAAAAGCATTGTAGTCTTCCTCTCATCAAAGGAAACCACCTACAAGCTACCAAAGTGGCATTTGCTGCTTCTAGGGTGGTTGACACAAGTCTCGGTTTGCTGGCATTTTGACTTGTCTTCAGAAAGTTTCTCCAGAAAGCAGATGGCTGGAATTTCCCTACTGAAACCTAGGCCCACAGGCCACAGTTTGCCCTGTTCCTAGATTTTTTTCTTTCATGTCTATCTTGGGACCCAGAAGTTTGCCCAGGAGGTTAACATGGTGTGGGGGTCGGATGTGTGAGTTTCCTTCTCCGGTGCTTTGAGACGCCGAATATCAAGGCAGGCAAAGCACGATGGTGTGGACCCAAAACCTCAGCTCTCCCTCTGTCATCGCGTCCTGTTTGCCCAAGGACACCACGCCCCTTCCCCTTCTGTTTATTGTTGTTTTAATTATGGGTTTTTTATTAGAACGTCTTGGAATTAGAATTTGAATTAGTCATTGTATTGTGAGGATATCTGATAAGATTTGGGTGGGGAAGATAAATTTATTTTTCTATCTCTCTTATAAACTGTAAATTCTGTTTCTATTTCAACACTAGTTGAAACCCCCTTTAAATTTTACCAATTCCACAGCTGTCTTTCTAAACCCCCAACACACCTGAGCACTGACTTACCCTTTTCTGAATAGCCGGTTGTAGTTGCCGAGGTGCTCGGCACAGTCCCCCAACCTTAGAGCCCGGGAGCGCCCCCCAGCAGAGCCCGTCTCCTGAGCCATAGTCCACGTCCTAGAGGAAGGAGCTGTCGCTGCTCCCCACTCTCAACAAGCTGGTAACTTAGAGGTCACCTTGAACCAAATGGAAACTCCCTGAAGGCCACTTTGCCAATGAGGAAAACGCGCCATGGCAGCCGTGGTAGGGTTCAGTTTGGAACTAGGGCTCAAGGCCCACTCTCCTGGAATGATTAAATGGTTCCATTCCCAAAGTTAGAGAGAGCACTGGCAGTGGGCGGCTTGTAAAGAATGAGGAGAATGCTTCCCCAGGAAGAGTCTCTGTCAAACAGCAGAAAGGGAGAAAAATGGGACAAACAACCATCCAGTCCAACCGAAGTTCAGCTCCCTCCAGCTGCAAGCATCTTATATAAAAAACGTCATCTCTAAAAGCTCATGGAGGAAGCAGTGAGGAAAATCAACGGCAACAACAGGTTGAAGAGACGCAGCCCAACTCTTGCCTAAGGATTTTACAGATCAATAAATAGTTATCATGATCATTTTTAAAGCATAAAACTTAATGTTTCTTCCAAGTCAGGCTTCTCCGGTCTCTGCGGCAGCCAGTGCTATGGAGTCACACAGGTTCATCCTGGGTGAGGTGCTGTCCCTCCAGCTGGCAGGTGTTGCCTACGGGGCCATCACTGCTGCATGAAGAAACACCCTGAGTACAGTGGAGATGTCTCAAGCTAAAACAAAGCTTCCCCCTCTGCATCCTGTGGCCAGCTGACAAAGGGACACATTGGACAAGGCCTAGGTGCTAGGCAGTAGAATCGGAGCTCAAGTCAAAGTGAAGATTACATGGGATAACACCCCTAAAGTCATTATGTGGTGCTTACACAGTGAGTAGATGATAATAACTATTATTATTAATAATACAGTAAGCAAGTCTAACCAGAGATTTTTAGCAATCTGGGTCATCTCCCAAGACTTAGAACGTTTAGCTCCACTTCAGTAGAGCAGCCCACATAATGTGCAAACCTGAATTTCAGAGGTTATTCTAGAACACTGTGGGTAACCAGGAGGCATGTGGGGTGATTCTGAGTGAGAACACAGGTAGTGGTTTATCTTCTCACAGGCAGGGGGGTTGCTTAGATGATAGACAGGTTGCAAGCTTTGCATTGAGTCAATACTTTAGTTTATTAATGGTTCACATCTGTTTGCTGGCAAAATCTGCTTGCCTGGTTCAAAGGAAAATAACAAACATATCTGGTCATCATAATAATGCATATTTTATAAACATCAGTATTATGCTCAATGTTTCATTTATTTTGTGGAGAGCTGAGGCCTGTGCCTCATTCAAAGGTTCCATTTGAGCCTTTCTAGTTGAATGCCAACAAAATAAAAATCCACTTAAGTGGAATCTTCTGATATGAGAACATATTTCACACCTGATGGTTCTGCACACCCGGGAGGCACCTCGCACATGGTTGTGATGGGAACTGCCACAGACACAAAATGACTTCCTGTCCCCAAGTGGACTTTCCAGAGCCAGGCTGCCTGACAGGTCTGTCCACATGACTAGGCTAAACCAGTTTAATTTACTTTCATTTTATGGATGTTTTTTGGTTGAAACTAGCAAAGGTGAACCAAACAGCGGATCACGTTTCCACTCCAGTGCCAACCACATTGTACTGTTGTGAGGCAGGGAAGTCAGAGGAAGTTGTGATCCCAAGCATGGCAGGGGCTTGCAGACCAGCCGCCCTGGAGATGGCCGGGAAGCAGCGTGGGGTCTGTGTTGTCATTCCCGTAGTTTATCGTGCTGACTTTGTACAGGAGGCATCCCAGGTAGATGGCTCAGCTGGAGATGTGCAGCTCAGGCACAAGGACCAGAGGACAGATCCCTAGCATCCATATCAGGAGATGGAGGTGATTCAGGTGATCCCAGCACTGGGGAAGCTGAGACCAGGAAGACCTTGTGGGGTTGCTGATGAGCTGGTCTAGCCAAACCACTGAGCTGTGAGTTCAGTGAGAGATCATGTCTCAAGAAATAAGATGGAGAGAGATTAAGGAAGACACCCAGCATCAGCCTCCGGCTTCTGCAAGTGCATCATGTGCACACACACACACACACACACACACACACACACACACACAGAATTTTCAAGGGATGAATGAAGGAAGGTTCAGGTGATTGATGTCTCCACCAGTCAGAGGGCACATCCCATCATTCAGCAGGGCTTAGAACAGGTTGAATTTGAGAGAAAACTGTAGTGTTGACTGATGTCAACCACCTGAATTGTGTGCCCGCTTGAGGTCATTGTGGCATGGTACTGCAGCCTCTCCTCACAGTAGGGGACAGGTGGGCCTTGGACGAAACAGAGAAGCAAGTCCCCAGGCCTGCTTTCTCAGGAAGAGTTAGCTGACTCCTCCGCTTGTGCAGACAACAGGTTTTCTGTTAAAGGTGGTGATAACGCTGCTTCTGCTTTGGGGGATGTGAGCTGACACCCAGCTCCTCCAGCTCCTAGCTCTGCATGGCCACTACCACCAGAAACTTCCGAGTCCTCATTTGTAAAACAGCATCAAAGTTCCTCATCTCCATCATCCCACCTTCGACCTCAGTGTGAGGATGAATGAAATTATGTAAACGCATGAAACACTAAAAGTAGCCAACACTTACACGGTGCTTACATTGTCCCAGGCAATGTTCTAAATGCTATGAATAACTAATTGAACTCTCATATCAATTTTATAAATTGGGAACTAGCAATAGTCCAATTTAATAGAAGAGGAAATTGAAGGATAGAGATGCAGTTACTTGGCCAAGGTCACACCACCAGGAAATGGAGAAATTGAGATTCAACTCAGAGCCTGTGTTCTTAATGACTACCTCTGTAGCTTCCTACGAATGGAATAAACTCAGGGTATTTGAGTTGAAGCATAACTATTTAACACCACACTATACATGTTAGACTCTACAAAAATTCCTCACAGAACAGGAAATTAAAATAAAAACAACAACCTGCTCTGACATCATTCCAACTGTGCCATATCACAGCCATCAACACAGCTCTTCTGGGCTGCCTGCTTGGATCTGAGCCAGGCTGAGCTACCCAGTTTAGTCCGGTTACCACTTCTAGTTCAGCAGCCTGCCTGGGGTCCTGTACGGCATTTCTGCTCATTTAGGAGAGGGGCAGATGCCAGGGACCCCCCAGTACAAAAAAACCACAACAACTGACTTGTATTTGTGTGTATGTGTGTTTATGGATGTGTGTGGGTGCACATGTGCATGTGTGCAGATGCAAATGTGTATACAGGCACACTTGTGTGCATGCACACAAGTGTGAAAGGCTTCATTAGAGGGAAAGGTCTCACTCAGGAAACTGTAAATCGTATGATCTAAACACAGGACAAGAAACTTGGCAGTCAGTGTGCAGATCAAAGCCAGCATATTCAGTCTCAGTTGGGGAGTTTAAACTTTCCTTCTGTAGAATTTAGGAGGCCAAACATGTGCCTGGGCCGTGTCATGTTGGAGTCGGAGAATACTGGCAAAGTATTCCCGAAGCAGAGTAGTGCAGGAGGCAGAAATCGGCAGCAAACGCTGGCTTTTCCAAATATCCAGGAGAAAGAGCCCCTGTGGGTCAGGCAAGGCGATGGAGACAGGAAGTAGAAGACTGCTCAGTCTTCATCTGCGCTGCTCAGCACTTGGCAGCCTGGAGGCAGTGAAGCCGTGGAAGAAGTATGGAGCAAACCTTTGGTAAAGGGTGGTTAATCTAGACAGCTCAGTCAGGGCAGGGTCCTGTCCTGTGAAGGCGTGTCTGCTCTGCAGAACCTTTCTCTGGAAGGGCAAGCGATCTCCACATCTGCTCCCCCATTTCTTTTCACCGTGATGAAAAGCTTGAGGGCGGCATTTGTCTATCAGCATCAAAGAGTTTGTGATTTTCTCCCACCACTCAGTGGCAAGATGATCATGCTTTTCCCATGTTTCAGACAGTTGCTTCACAGTTTTGTATCATTCTACTCCTGTTCAAATTAGTTTTTAATCGAAATGAACTGCAGTTGGTATCCAATGTACACTTGCTTTCTTCTATGCCCATCCACAAGGCTTTAGTGGAAGGACTATTTCATATCCTACTTCATGACCTTTCTGCTGGCTCATGAGCCAGTCCTTCTAGTTCCACCAACACCTTATTTCAAGTTCAGGTTTGTGTATCTTCTTTAGCAGTCTGAGGTGGAACGTTTTCAACATAAATGTCAAAAAGAATTTTTAGTTAACATTTTGGAGGCATTTTTTTCCACCCTGAAGTTCACACCCCCAGTGGTCTTAAACTTGTCTGGTAAGGCCATATGATTTGCCTGTTTTCAGTCAGGGACCATTTAAGAGGCAGATGCACAAATGCATTGCCTTAGACTCTCCGCATGGCGACTGATCAACTATGGCAGAAAACACAGCAGTGGAGCTGTGTGCTGCTCACTCCTGGGCAGGTGTGGGAAGAGGGCAAAGGGAATTCCCAGCTGCTGAGCTTCCACAGTGGACCCACCACTCAGCTGGTTATTCATATTTATTTTCTCACCTAACCCCCAGGACCTCCCTTTGAGGTGTGTACTCTGACCTTTGTTTTATGGAAGAACAAACAAAGATTTGGGAAGAGTAAACACCTCATCTATATCCCCCTGGGAAGAAAGAGGCAATGCTAATGACTGAGCTAAGAACTCCCTACACAACCTAGTCCATTCAACAGACTTTCATACTTCTGTCCAATCTCCGCCATTCCTCTGTGGACCACCTACTTCTAAACCTGTTATCAGCGCCTTTGTTCTCTTATGGAGTCTTAACTGCCAGCATCTGGCTTGGATCCGCCCCGTCCTTACAGACAATGCTGATTCAGGCTGTCCTCTTGAAGTAACTGTGACAGCTGCTTAAGCAGCACTTCCCACTCCTTCAGCTTCCGTCCTTGTAACTGGCCCCTGTAGAGGGGTTTTTCCTAACACTACGTTTGAAATGGCCATTCCCTCATTCTGCACGCTTCAGTGCTCTTCTCTGATGAGGTCTGAGGATCCCAGATCCCTAATGAGACACTCATAAGTCCCTGCAGTGGGCTCCATGCCCCTGTCTTCTCTACCCTCCACCCCGTGAGGTCTGGTCCACCTGCCACTTCCAAAGCACTCAGAAAACATTCCTGTTTCTTGGCCTCAGATTCTGTCCTAGAACATACTCTCTGTCCTCTGTTTCCCAGACTGACTTGGAATCTCCAGGTGGAAGGGCGGTCACCTCAATTGGAAGCCCCGTGTGCTTACATCTCCATGGGAGAATGACCCAGTTGATGACATTTTCACCAGTAAGAACAAGTCCTTCGAGACATTGTACTTGTTGGAAGGCAAAGACTTGAATTTCTCCCTAAATTCCTTCTTCTCACCACATCCGTCATAACAACCAGGTGCACTACAGGTGCACAATCAAATGAGTTAGCTACTTATAGAGACAAAAAGAAGTCCTTCCAAAGGCAGGGTGGCCATACAGCTAATCTAATGCTGGGGCCCCAGGTCCTTAGAGAATCCCAGTTCTGCTACACATCTGGCAGCCAGAGGCAGCCGAAGTGCTGCAGCACTATGCCAGCACCCCATCCCAGCCTTTGTCCACAGACACTCAGCACTGCCCCGCCCCCACCTCCTGGCTCATGTCCCCTGGCTTATGTGGCTCTCCTCCACCATGATGACTGTCACTCTTCCCTTCGTTCCTGCTCACATGGCTACTTTGGAGAGGACAAGAATGGGCATAACCAGGAGTATCCTAAGTTCCTTTCACCAGGACAGTCGTCCTGTCATATCAATGCTTTCAAAGTTCCCAGAGAGCATGGGCCAAAACCAAGTGCTGCAGGGTGAGAAGTGACTGTGTCAGACTCAGGAGACATCGGCTGAGTTTTGAGCCCTCCTCCACCAGTCTCCAAAGACCTGAATCTTCCCACAAACATTTCTTTCGATGAACAGAGGACTGAAGATCTCTGGAGCAGAGAAAATGTACGTCAACAAGTGTAGGCTGCATTTAAATACTTACTCACTTTGTGCTCTGGTTCCCAGGCTTATCTGTTTCTGCTTTCAGCTCCCAGGTAACTATTTGTCATTACAACAATTTATCAGGTTCTCTGAGAGGCTTGTGCAAACGAGGGTGGGGTCGGGCAGGGCCTCGCGCTGTAAGATAACTGACAGGACAGCCTGCCCAAACTGCAGAAGCTCTGGTGTATGTAGTTACATCCAATGCTTGCAGCAGATCTGTGGAATGGGCCTTTGTGTGTCTAGTTAACACATTTAGAAAGAAGAGAAGACATGGGAAGGAGAACAAAATGCTATTTGAATGCTTTTCATGTGTCAGTCACGGCAAGGTGTTCTTATGCACCACCCCATCAAACCCTCTCAAACTCCAAGAAGTAAGCATCCATATATGTGACTACAGTATGGAGGGAGAGCCACGAGCTCTTGAGTGCTTATGTCTGGTGTAAAGTGCTGTGCTCCACTCACCTACTGATCTTTGGTCCTCACAAAATTCCCAGGCTGCTGAGGAGCTCTCAGTTACTGATACCTTAATAAAACGTGTTCACACCTGCACAACTATTAAGTAACAGCAGTGGGATGTCCCCTCAAAGGTCAGTTCTTTGCACACCTTCACTAATAACTTATTTACTAAGTTATTAGGTTAGCTGCCTAGCAGGTGGAGGATTCCAGATTGGAACCTACCACCTTTGATTCCAAAACTATGCGCATTGCTCTTAATTCACTGCTGTCTCTGAGTCAGACTGGATAACTGTGACACTGATTGCCACACACTGTATCTGGTGGAACTATTCTTTATGCATGAAGAAGAAGTTCTCAGACAAAGGAAAACTAAGAAAAATTATTACCAGCAGTCTTACAGTTATGGCTAAAGGAAATTCTAATCCCAGAAATTAAATGACAGCAGAAGGGCCAAGACTTCAGAAAGAAAGAGTAGCATTGGTAAACATGGGGAAATCTAGCAGACCATCACTCTTTGTAAGTTCCTCAAGTCATAGCCAATGACCAGAATAAAAGAACAGCATCTGTCTGAACTCCAATACATCAAGGAAACGGTTGATAATATTTTATTTAAAATACGAGGAGAGGGGCCAGAGCGGAAGCTCAGGGGTAAGAAAGCCTCCTGGTCCTCCAGAGGACCCAAGTCTGGTTCCCAGCACCCATGTCAGGCGGCTCACAACTGCCCGTAACTCCAGCTCCAGAGGATCTGGTATCCTCTTTCATCCTCCATGAGCACTTACACACATATACACTTAAAAATAAAATACAAACTTTAAGAAATATGAGGACAATAAATTTACTTATGTGGATGTAAAATTTAAACACACTACTGGGAGCAAAAAAATACAAATACTAGTAAAACTGTAGTAAGTCATATGTATACATAATAGTATCTGCAATATCCACCAAGATAATTAAAAATATACTTAAAACCAGCATGAGTAAGATGTATATTTCTAATAAAAATCAAGTAATCTGGGCTGGAGAGATAGCTCAGAGGTTAAGAGCACCGACTGCTTTTCAAGAGGTCCTGAGTTCGATTCCCAGCACCCACATGGTGGCTCACAACCATCTGTAATGAGATCTGGCAACCTCTTCTATGTACATAATAAATAAATAAATCTTAAAAAAAAAAGAAGTGATCAGAAGTTGAATTTAAGGCTGGGACAATAAATTTATGTATCCTGGACTTGGCAAAACAAGATATGGGGAGTAATGGACTCAACTGACCAGAAGCTGACCTTAGAGGAGAGTAGGTCTGGAACAATAAATCTGAATGTATATATCCTGCGTTCAACAAAAGCAGGACATAGGGAGTAAAAAAAAAAATCAAGTAATCTTTTAGGTATGAAGAGATTGAGAAAGAGAAAAATAAAAAACAGAAGATGTATAAGCCCTAAACTATCAATAATTTAAATATAAATGCACCAAATACTGATTAAATGATAACACATATTAACAGGAGAAATTTTAAATGATTAACAACTATGTGCTGTCTGCAAGAAATTCACTGTGCTCACAATGGTATAGAAAGGTTTAAAGTTAAAAGATGGAAAAAGATTCATGTTGCTAATATTAAATTTTAAAGTGGCTATACTAATATCAGATAAAGTGGATCTCAAAGCAAAGGAAATTACTAAGGGCAAAAGTGAGGGATGATAAGGAACAATAATGGAATCAGTTCCAGGGTGATGTATGGTATAATGTGTATAAAACTCTAGAACAGGCCAGAGAGATGGCTCAGTGGGAATGGCATCTTTTGCTAAGCCTGACAACCTGAGTTCAATAGCTGGAACCCCACATGGTAGAAAGAGAGTGTATTTTCAAAAGTTGTCCTCTGATTTCTACACATACACTGTAGTACACACATACACAATAAGAGAATAAATATAATCAAAATGTATAGATTTTAGTGTTTCAGTGTTTTTATTTTATTTCATGTGTATGAATATTTGCCTGCATGTGTGCATGTGCACAACATGTGCATCTGACACCTGTGGAGGTCAAAAAAGGTTGTTGGACACCCTGGAACTGGAATTAGAGATGGTTGTGAGCTACAATGTGAGTGCTGGGACTTGAACCCAGGTCCTCTGCAAGAGCACCCAGTATGTGCCTTTTTCTCTTTAGATTGTTTTTTACCTAGAATAATTATCTCGAGGCTGTTGGAGTACATCACATCAGTGGCTGCTCCTCTCCACTGTTGGCAGTGCACCATGGCATGGACACCAGATCATTTATCTGGGTCCACAGATGCCAGGATTGTCTCTAGGCTTGTGCTATTACAGATCAATTTCCATAAGCATGTGTGTGAAACAGGTCTTAGGGATATGGTATTTCTTTGTTCTTGCATAAATACCTTTGAGTAGAATAACTGGAATACATAGTGAACGTAGGACCAGCTTGGAGGACACTGCCAAGCAGCTAGTCAAAGCAGCGCATGGGTTCAAGTTTTCATTTGCTGTGAAATGCAGTCCGTGGCTCTGCCCTGTCTGCTTTCGCAGGATGCGATTATGGCTAACACCTCTCTGCACTCGCTGCCTTACAGCTATGTTCTGCTTGTTCTAAAGTCTCTTTCAGCTCTGCATCTGTCACAGTCAGTTATTTTTCTCATGAATTATAGTCTCCTGCATCTTGAAAGCCTGGTACTGAGCAGCTCTGCTCACCATTGTACCACAAACACACTCCTCGGCACTTTGTGAGTAAAAGTCAGGCACTGCAAATCTCACTTTAATAGGTGTTGTGTGTTTTGTTATTTTTATATACTTGTTAGCTGTGGGATGCAATCAAGTTACTTATAATCTTTCTATAGAGATTGTTAGGTGGAACCAAAGCTATGTTTCATGTTGGGCAAAGGCCCTGACTGCTTCAAGTTTCTTCTGAATGTGTCCTCTGAGTTGCACAATTTCCAGCCAAGTTCATGGTTGGAAGAGCATTGTCCCTAGCCCTCTGTGAGTATTAGGTAGTGTGTTCTCTCATCCTTCCAAATGGTCCTTTCCCAGCCTTGGTTGGTGTCCTCACACACATATGTGGATCCCCTACGTACCTGTGGAGAGCAGCAGCTTCTTCCCAGCACTCTCGCTCTGTGAACCCTCCCCACTCTTGCACGCTGCTCTTAGCCACGTGGTCTCTCCCCAGACTCTCTCTGTGGTCCACGTATTTCATGTCATGGTGCACCGCAGTTTGTTTAACCAGTTCCATATTGTCAGATGTTCCGCTTGCTTCTCCTGCTCTTCTTCTGTACTCTATGGTCAAGGCTACCCCAACGCACACATGGAGACAGACTCGCAAACAGGGCAGTTGTTAGCAAGCAAGTCACTAGGTGTATGGGCACATGCCTGTTTAATTATGACAGGCAACACTGACTCATCTTCCAGAAGGCTGTACCAAGTTATACTTCATGGAAAGTGTATGAAAATGATTCTTGGCCCACATCCTTGCCAGCAGTATTATCAAGTGAGACTTTTGCCAATCTGATGGGTTTAAAAAAGTATGTCATTATTCTTTTAATTTGCTTTGATTTAGTTGTGACTGAGGCTGAGCAGTCCTTGACAAGCTCCCTGGCCACTTCCCCGTTTCTCCTGAGATGGTGCTGAAGACAGGCACTCAGAAGTCAGACCTCCTGCTAACTCCTGCAGTGTATCCCGCAGCTGATGGCGCACCTCTCCAAGCCTCTCACATCCGCTCTTCTGCATTTCCTCATGTCTTGAGCTTTCTGTGCCTTCCCTCTGGGGACCATTTAAAATGGCCTAGGGTTCTCTGCCTCTAAATCCCTGTCTCTAAACCTTTTGTGATGAGGGGCACAGTTTCTCTAGAGCTGCCTCAACAGATAGGCCCCTAGGATTCTCGAGGCCAGCAGGGCAGCTGACCCCTATCTCTGGGGCCACAGAGCTCACCGCTACTGACACTTTCTTTGGCAATGAGAATTCAGGCCCACATACTGCCCTATCAAATCATGTAAGGCTATGCTCATTCTGGTCCTGGGATTGAGGAGATTGACAGGACAACCCCCTAAATTTCATCTCTAGTAAATCCATGGCAGAACAGTGTTACCCTTTATGAGAGAGGAACAAACTATATCCAGTGTGTGGTCTGGATGATGGTTCCACAGGCCGGACTGGAGTGCCTATTCCAGTATCTCAGACACAGACGTGTTTGCCCTCTGGCCCATTTCCTCACTTCCTTCTCTGCCAGGGTGGTTTCTAATTGAGTGAAGGAAGACCGGGAGAAAGGCTTCTCTGAACACACCCTTAGACAAGAGCTCTCCACTGAGTGTGAGACCTGGGTCACTGACGACAGAGGATAGACCAGGGAGGCTGTCACAGACCAGCAGACTAGGAGCTTTCAGACTCCTCTTTGGAACTCTTTACTCCCCTGTGTATGGAGGCTGAAAAGCTGCACGAGGGTGGCAAGGTACGGCATTGTCCACCTTCCACCCCTGCTTTGGCTGAGGCAGTTCAGACTTACTTAGACTTTGTATTCTTCACAAAACACTATTCTGCAACCTCATAACACTTAGTTCTTCCATCTCACGTAAGGGATGGACACCAAGTTCACAGACATGAACTGGCCTGTGGAGTTGGTTGCAGAGGCTGAATAGGAGCCAGCTGTCAGGGCCTTGGTGACATCACTTTGCACTAGATTACAGAGCCACTGCCTTTGGGGTCACATCCTTGGCCTTGTCACCCTCACCCAGAGGTTGTCGGCTCAGAACATGTGTTCAAAGAGGAACTCGGGCTTCAGATTTCTCTCCCCTGCCCTCACGCCCCTTTCTCTCCCTTCTTCACCCCTCTGCTCCTTCCTTCTCCCTTTCCTTCTGACTTGAGTGGAGTTTCTCTCCCCGCCTCTCTTGCTTTATTGCAGAAGTAGCATGCTAGCAGGGAACCCATTCATACCAAGGTTACTTCCCTGTCCTTTACCCCACTGCTCCACCCCCTGGCATTTTAGTGATTAAATACAAGGTGGCATTATGAGGGCACCAGGATGGGGAGACTGCCTGTGTCGGTGGGCAGTAGGTGGAAAGCTAGACCATCCCAAGGGGCAGGAATTCTCTCAGTGTCCCCAGACTGGCTCCTCCCCTTTCTTCTTCTTTTTGCCAGCGGCCTCTCCTCTACTGCTTAGATCAGTCCCCGAGCTTCTGAAATCAGGAAGTTGAAATGCCTGAAAAGTGTGGAGTCTGCAGTGTTACGTAGAAGCCAAGTTCAAAGCCAGCCTGCCTGTTGTGACCTGTGCCCAGGTTCTCAGTAACTGGTAAAGTCAGCAATATCTGTGGCAAATGCAGCAGTAGAACAATAGCCGCAGCTTAGGGCGCAGGCCTTGGCAGGCGTGGACCAAGAGCAAGGCTTTAGATGCTCAAAGACGTAGATGTGCTGAAAACGCCATCAGCTGTGGCTTGAGGACGTTGGGACATCCTCATTAGTGATGCAGGAGACCAGGCAGCAATCTGCATTCTTTTTTCTGAGTTCACCTGTGAATGTTACTCGGGCATGAGCTGGATTAACAGTCACTGCAAAAGGACAAACAACATCGAACAGTGGAAAGGCCAGATGCATTGAGGGACCTTCAATAAATAAAAATTTCCATAATAATTACCATGTTTCCAACACTTTTTAAAAACTCTCTCTTGATGATACTGGATTATTTATGTATGTCAGGATTCAGGGTTCAGACATTTTTCCTTAGACTGAAGAAATAAGATAAACACACCAGAAATAATAAGGACTGAATTTATGTTATTTGGAAGCTGATAGCTTTATGCTTGCAATTTTCCACCTATTTATTAAATAGCTCTGACTTTCAACTCAAGTTAGCAATGACTTTATTGCTTACCAACTTGTGCTAAGTCTAGTGTGGAATGCAGCAGTGCATAATTTCATGAGCATAATTTCATGAGCATGTGCTTAGAAAGACCTTATTTCAGATCCTGACGATGTTATTTGCTAGTTGCTTGATTTTAAACAATCTAGAATCTCAGTTTCCTTATCTGAAAATGGAGATAATAATATTCAGTTTTAGAATTTTGCTAAAATTATGTCTAAATGTATGAGAGTGTTTAGTGTACATTGGATCAATGTCATTGTTATCTTAAGAATTGTAAAAATTGCTGGGCATTGGTAGTGCACGCTTTTAACTCCAGCACTCAGGAGGCAGAGGCAGGTGGATCTCTGTGAGTTCGTGGCCAGCCTGGTCTGCAGAGCAATTTCCAGGACAGCCAGGACTATACAGAGAAACTCTGTCTCAAAAAAACATTTTAAAAAAATAATTGTAAAAATTATAGAACTAAAGGTGTCATAATTCCTGCCCCTAAAATTCAATTTTAGTATTATATTCTACACATATTTATAAGAAAGGAAGTGTGATGGTTAATTTCAGTTGCCAGTGTGATACATCTAAAATTACCTGGGAAGAAAGCCTCAAGCAGAGATTATCTAGATCAGCATGGCCTGTAGGCACACAGGTCTGTGGGAGACCATCTTAATCGTGTTGATGGATGTAAGAAGATGCCCACTGTAGGTGGCACCGTCCCCTGGGTTTCAGTCCTGGAATATAGCACACTAGAGAAGGTGAGCTGAGTAGAGGCATGCTCACCTTCATTTCTGGTTCCGCTCTTACCTCTGGATTTGACTGACAGTTTTAAGTTCCTGCTGGACTTCTCCATGGTGATGGACTGTAACCTGGAATTGTGAGCCAACTAAACTGTTTCTCCATTTCAGTTGCATGTGTTGGAGTGTTTCATCATAGAAAGAAAGAAGGAAAGAAGAAAGGAAGGAAGGAAGGAAGGAAGGAAGGAAGGAAGGAAGGGAGGGAGGGAGGGAGGGAGGGAGGGAGGGAGGGAGGGAGGGAGGGAAGGAGAGAGGGAGGGAGGGAGGGAGGGGAGGAAGGAAGGAAGGAAGGAAGGAAGGAAGGAAGGAAGGAAGGAAGGAAGGAAGGAAGACACTAGGACAGAAATCAGAAACTGAAAAAAGTGATGAGGCACTTAAGTTTGAATTTGTGTCCTTATTAGCTGAATGACAGTCGATTTTGCAGATTTTTTTGCAAGAGAAGGTCTATACCAATAACTACATGCAGATTCTAACTCAGGACCCCTTTCTCTCTGCCCAGTAGACCTAGCATGCACAGAGACTCAGAGGAACTTGTGAGTTCATGAAAAAGAAAACAAAATTCTTCTGCCCTTGGTGTCCCTGCGTCATCTGCCACACCCAGGGTATCTTCTTTCCAGACATCAGTGAAAGTGATGGGAACCAGCTTGTGATTTGAATGAGAATGGTTCCCATAGGCTCATTTGAATGCTTGTCCACAATTGGTGGAACCATCTGGGAAGGATTTGGAGGTGTGGCCTTGTTAGAGGATGTGTGTCACTGAGGGTAGGCTTTGATGGCTCAAAAGGCCTCGCCATTCCCAATCTCTGCCTCACAGTTGTGTCTCAAGGGATGAGCTCTCAGTTCTTGCTCCAAGGCTATGCCTGCCTGCTGCCTTGCTCCCCACCACGATGATTATGGATTCCAATGCTCAGAAACTCAATAAACTCTCTTTATAAGTTTCCTTGATCATGGTGTCTTATCACAGCAATAGAAAAGTAACCAAGACACAACTCAAAGAGGCTAAGCAAATGTTGTATGCAGAAGATCTTATGCAACATCCTTGAAGAAAGAGCCCAGGATTAGTCTAGCCTGGGTCTAGCCTAGATTAAAAGCACCTGTATTTTAAGTGGTTTCTCTCTCTATGGGTCTGGTGTGTCTAGTCAGGTCTAGTCCAGATATGTCCCTGTTGCTCTTTATGGAGGCCCAAAGCCATGTGACTCTCTGAGCCAATTCGGCCTAGTAGACAACTGCCAAACACCTGGAGAAGGGCAGGGCTGCCCACTGCTCTGTAAAACCCCTGACTTCTCCAAACCAGCCAGCTGTTGCTGTGTGAATGTTGTGTCCCCCGTGGGCTCACACGTTGGGACACTTGAAAGCAGTGTCACCGTGGAAGGGCCCAGCATTTGGAGAGCCTTCAGGAAGTGGAATCTCACGAAAGGTCACCGAGGGGGAGCCTTGAGCCTCTGTGGCCTGGCCCCACTTCCGGTTCACCCCTTGCTTCCTGGGGTCCAATCCGATGAGAGCAGGCAGCCTCGGGCTGCTGCCACCATGCCATCCCTGCCTCTGTCCTGTCTTCTTCGCCATGTCCTTCTGTAACTGTAAGCCAGATCGACTTGTCCCTCTATTGTGTTACTTTTGCAATGGTATTTTAGCTCAGAAAGAAGAAAGTGACTAAGATAGCTGTTCGTAAGGTTGTTCCAGGGAACTGTGGACAAGTCCTTCTACACCAAGATTTTGGAGAAAACTAACATCACTGACTGCTTACTCTAGGAAGATGAACCTTGTTCCTTTGATTCAAAATCAAATGAATAAGTATTAAGTCTAGAGAGAAAAGAAACGCCATAAAAGGCCAAATTCCTTCACACTCTTAGACAAATCAGTGATCCATGGCTATAGCAAGATTCTGGTGTTTTCTTGTGTATTTGGGCTACATCTGATCATTGCCTCATCGGCTCATTAACGGAAGGTGTTCACCATTTTGTGCTATCTGTGATGTCCCTTGCATGGTATGATTTTTAAAGTTCTGCCATGTTTGTGATATCAAGGATGTCCCTCACACGGTATGATTTTTAACATAGCTCTCCTCTTCATTGCTTAAATTGCCCCAAACACTCTATTGTTCTCTAAAGCTTAAAGCCTGGAGTTTCTTCTCAGACATTTTTTCTTGAGTCAGAGACTATTGGAATATGGTGAACCAAGATTTGATTTGACACACCACCTGCCTCAAAACCCTGGAAGACTCCTTTTGTTTTAGACAGTTTTAGTGTTTTCAACCCTAAAACCAGGAACTCGGACAAGGAACTGCTGCATGGCAGTTACTGAGGGAAGTGAACAAATGTCTCTTCATCCCTCCCCGGGCACCAGTGACAAAGCAAACAGTTCTGCCTGTCCCGGCTCTGAGAACCAATGAGCTCATGGGGGTTACCCGCAGGAGCAAGGACGAATGGTTGCTTGCAAGAGCACATGACGTAAAGACAGCTTCATCACTAAGAAGCACACCCTAGCATGGCTGACAATCCGTGAAAGCTGCGTTCCTGGAGGTCCCTGCCCAACTTGTCCGCAGCTGAACCAGTCTCCTCAGCTCCAGAACTTGCTTACTGTTATACAACGCTGGGAATGGCCTCGTGAGTCCCCTAACTTTCTGGCTTCCTGAGCCATGTGAGTTCTGTTAGCTTTCTCAGTCTTATGGACCACTCTCTTCCCCGTAGAACAGAATGCCTGTGGCATCCCTTGTGAGTGAATTACTACAGAGCTTGGCATGTGGCAGGCGCTTGTGGAGGATCAGCTGGCCCTTTCTCCAGCTTTATATTTCTTGATGCAGAGTCTGAGTGACTTGTTGGCCTCATCACTATTATCAGGGCAAAAAGCAGGAAGTGTCTATTAATTAGTCTATCTTGTTAGGACAAAATACCCCCAAGGAGGCAGTTTCAGGGAGGAATAGTTAGATACCATTGAGATATAACACCACTGGGACAAGGACACCGCAGCAGGAGGGGTGGAGGTGTCCCATGTCCTCACACAGCAGGAGGCAGACAGGAGCAGAGCAGGCTCAGGCTACAATGCTAAGGCCATCCTCCGTGTTCTGTCTCACCAACTAGGCCCCATATTCCAGTGGTTCCACAACCTCCCCAAACAGTTCCACCAGCCAAAGAGCAGGTGTTCAAACCATGAGCTAGGGTGGGAGGTATTTTACATTCAAACTTGAACAGGAGTGGGGTCTGGCTTGATGAAGTTTTTATTGAGAAGAAGAAATAAATGAAAGCATGCGTATATCTTAGATTATTATCATGATTCCAAATCCCCTTTCTTGAACCTATAACATGCCAAAGGCCAAGAGTCAGCAGCTGGGAGACCGACATTCCCACGTTAGTTATTAGCCATCCTGCCCCTGCCCCTAGGATCTCTTTTTCTTATGACTTCTTGTTAGGAATAGCCAAGGTTTTCAAGTCTGAATTTCTCTGGAATATGGCGGGGGTCGGGTAGACTGAGGAACCGCAGTTGATGGTGGGGATAGCCGTTGGCCGGTGGTTCCAGCACCGAAAGTTGAACTGCAGTGGAAGGAGGGAGGGAGATGCCTGATGCTCAACTCAAAATCGTTGCTGGCTTTGTAGATGGTTTATCAGAACCATGGTTGTTATGACAACAGATGTCCAGTGTTTAAGGGATCTATTTTATTTTGCTTTTGTCTTCTAAGTAGAGGAAGAGGATGAAGGACTTACTTCATTTGCTGAATTGCTCTAGTTTGAAACCAAGAGGGCACTTGGGAATAATACCCTTTCCCCTCTACGAATCAGCAGAAAAATTTAAAAATTCGGACATGCTTTGAATTTCCTCAAGATAGGGACTAGTCATTCTAGTTTTTAAAATATTTTACACTTCTTTGAAACAATTCTTTTTATGTGTGCAGTGTGTGGGGTGCACCCATGTGTGCCAGTGTGTATGTATGTGTGTGGATATTAGAAGCTGATGCTGGGTATCTCTCCTTAGTCACACTCCATGTTATCTTTGGAGGTACAGCCTCTCATTATACCTGATTTACCCAATCTGGCTAACCAGGCAAGCACTGGAATCTCCCCGTCCCCACTTTCCCAGCTCTGGAATTGCAGGTGGAAGCCACTGCACTTGGCTTTTTATGCAGGTTCCAGGGAGACCAAACCCACATCCTCAGGCTTACATGGCCGGCATGCTATTTACTGAGCTGTCTCTCCAGCCCAACTGACTTTTCTAGGTCTTAAGTGTCTAGCTGACTCCAGCTGACCTCTGGGTTATACACATAAGGCTCCTAGCACAGATCACATTAGCTGTGCTTAGAAGATGGCCCGGCTCAATGCTGCGTAGGTGCGCAGTGTGGACAGAAGGCTACAGACTCTGGCCAAGTGCAGATATTAGCCTGACGTGGGTCACTTCGCTGTCTTCCTCATCCCTGGCTCCTCTGAGCTGATGAAAGTGCTGGCTTTCCCTTCTCTCCTCCCACACGGAAAGTCAGATACTGGAACAATTTTATTAGTATTATTCTATTTGTCTCTTTGTTGGTTCTTTGGCAAAGACAGCGGCTGGAACCCTATGACAGTGATTTCCCACCAACCTGCCCGGTGGTACACCTGGCACACAAGGCTCTGGTTAATCAGTGCACCCTAATGGAGTTGAGTCATCCTTGGCAATTGTCCGGCTGAGAAAGTTCCGGGCTACTGCACCTGCTTTGGGTTCTAGTGCCTGGGTGAGCGTCTCCCCCCCTCCCCCATTTTCATGCTCCCACACTCACAGACTCTGTCCAGGTCAGCCAGTTCCCAGGATGGGCTATTTCCACTATGGCTGGTTGCATCTTGAATGCCAATGGTCTGCTGTAAGCAGTTAGCATAAATCAGATATGATAAGGAAGCTAAAAACCAAGCTGGAAATTTGAATCTGCAAGAAAGAAACCATTCTCTCAAAGGAGGTAGAAATGAAGACAAAGGAGATAAGGAGATGGACCAGTTTGAACTGCCCTTTGGCTTACCAGCATAGCAAACGAGCTAGTATGTCCTCAGATGATCCTGCAGTGTCTCTGTGGGTGTGCAATTATCCCCCTGCCTCCCACCACCTCTGCCCTGGGGCTTGCCTGGGATACTACAGGCAGCCATGATGCTGTCTGCTGCCTTTAAAATCCTCCTAAATCTTTAAGGCTGTGAACTTTTCAGACTTTTCCTGTTCCTGTGCCAGGACACCTAACAAAAGCAACTTATGTAAGGGAGGGTTGACTTGGCTCACAGTCTGATGGTCCAATCCAGGGTGGTGGGCGAGGATCAACGGCAGGAGAGCACGAGGCAGCTGGTCACATCGCATCCTCAGTCTGGAAGCAGGGAAACGCCAGAGTTGGTGCTCCTCCCTCCTTAGTTAAATCTTTCTGAAAATTCCTTCAGAGGGACACCCAGGGACTCGTTTCCACGGTAATTCTTTATTATTATTATTATTATTATTATTATTATTATTATTATTATCAAGAGATTTTCTATTCCTTTTACATAACAAATAAAGATTCCCCTGTCCTCTCTCCTCCCACCCCTGAGCCTTCCCCCACCAACTCAGCTCCCATTCCCACTCCCTCCAAGGTAAGGCCTCCCATGGGGAGTCAACAGAGCCTGGTACATTCAGCTGAGACAGGTTCAAACCCCTCCTCCCTGCACCAAGGCTGCATACGTGTTTCACCCTAGGCACTAGGTTCCAAAAAGCCAGCTCATGCACCAGGGACAGGATCTGACCCCACTCCCTGGGGGCCCTCTAAACAGTTCAAGCTAAACAACTGTCTTGCCTGTCCAGAGGGCCTTGTCGAGTACTATGGGGATTCCTCAGCTATTGTTCCACAGTTCATGCGTTTCCACTAGTTTGGCTAGCTGTCTCTGTACTTTTTCCAAAACCAATGACATCATGAAATTGCAGGCAAATGGAACTAGAAAAAAATCATCCTGAGTGAGGTAACCCAGACTCAGAAGGATAAACATGGTATGTACTCACTCATAAGTGAATACTAGATGTAAAGCAAATGATAACCAGACTACAACCCACAGCTCCAGGGAGGCTAGCTAGTAAGGAGGTCCATGGTAATTCTGCGTCCGTTTGAGTTGATGATGAGAATCAGCCCTCACACTTCCAGAGAGTAACCCTGCCTTATTTGCTGTATATCCAAGTGCCTGGCCTAGCTTTGCCACAGACATTGAGAAAGGAAGAAACTGTATCAGGCTTTGCCACCTCTGCCTTTGAACTCTGGTACTGATGATCACTTCCTAAGCAGGACTACAGGCTGCTCTTTACCTGTGTGTGTTGATTCTTCAAAGTCAAAGAATTGTGCTTCTGTGTTGAGCCTTCATGCAGGGCATGATAGGTTCTTTGGAAATACTTGTTTGTGAAGGAATGGTATTGTTAGAGCGCCTGGTAAGGGCCTGTGTACATACAGGTCCCAGAGTTCTCAGCTCGCAACATTGTTGCTCTTTAGTGACAGGCTGTTTGATTTTCCCTCCTAGAAACCCTGGAAGCACAAAGCACAGCCTTTAACGGCTGAGTAGAGCAAAGGCACTCCTCGGGTCCCTCAGGAGACCCAACTCTCAACAAACTAGAACGGCCCTGTCATCTAAGCTTCTGTTACCGGTTACTTTTGTAATTGATGTGGTGAAATACCTGGCAAGAAAACATAAAGGCAGGCAGACGCGTCTGTTTCGGCTCACGGTTCCAGAGGGAAGAGTTCACCGCGGTGGGGTCCACCAGCAGCCCTGTCAGTGACAGTGGGAGTCTGTGTCACAGCTTATTCACAGGCTGGTAGATGAAGAAACAAGGGACTTGGTCTGAAGTCAGGGGTGGTGCTAGTGGTTTACCCACAACGTCCACCATCTAAGCTCTGCCCCAGAGCTGCCACCGTCTCCCAAAATATCTCTACCAGGTGGGGCTGGTGTTCAAACATAGGAGCTTATGCCCTGACCCAACCAATGCCTTCCTGAACTTTGGGCTATCCAGTCTTGTTCCAGTCCCTGCAGACCCAGTGCCCTTCCTGTCCAGGTAATTAACTTCCTAGAGGCACACTCTGCCTGCTCCTGTTCTGGGGCCACTGCTCACAAATTTTGCACATTTATTTCTGACTTCTTGGCTGAAAGAACTGTAGAGATTTCACTCACCAGTGTCTAAGGTTCAAGTCCTGCTTGCTTGTAGGATTTGCAAATTCTCAGTGACTTGTGGATACTTTCACCTCTTTCTGTAATTTTATAATCCCACGGTGTGGGATTTCATACTTCACCTTTCACCTGCTGACAGGGCCTGCCTGTACTTGGTAGAAGAGTACAGGGAAGTGATATTGTGGTTTTATATACCAGGGACAGAAGAAACACATCCTTACACAAGGAAGTTCTCTGTTAGTGTCTTGAAGCTATTTCCTTCATTCTGGCTAAACATACTCCACAAGATGGAAAGTCTGTGGCTATTCATCTCTCATTTATTCTCTTTGCCTTCTGCATCTCGAGTTCACTAGTTATGTGTTTGTCTGTCATCCACCCACCCACCCCTCTACCCATCCATCCATCCACCCATCCATCCACCCACCCATCTACCCACCACCCACCAACCTATCCATCCATCCATCCATCCATCCATCCATCCATCCACCCACCCACCCATCTACCCACCATCCATTCATCCATCCATCCATCCACCCACCCACCCACCCATTGAGGCAAGGTCTTATGTCTCAGAGATTCTGGCTTGAATCTCACCATAGGGCTGAGGGTGGTGACCTTGAATTTCTCATCCTATTGCCTCTACCTCCCAAGTAATGAGATTTCTAGTGTGTCTCACCAAACCTGGTTTATTTGGTGCTGGCATTGAACCTAGAGCTTCATGGATGCTAGGCAAGCACTCTTTAAACTGAGCCACACTCCCCAGCTCATTGTTGGGGTTTTATTCTTCCACTTCATTTCAATCCTCAGTTTTGCACCCCACCCCACGCCCACCCTCAGCTCCATTGAGCTGGAACCTTGACTCTCGTTAACAGCCTCTGTCTCGTTCTTGGCCTTTGGTTCAGGTTGTCATATGCTTCCTTGATCTCTGGACACTTGTTCTCCAGAGTTGTCCATGTGCTTGTTTTGATGGGACCTGCTCTGAGAGCTGGAAGCTCCTCTTGTAGTTCTGAAGTCAGAGGGTCCAATCAGCATGGGGGATATTCTCAGTCAGAGACTCTGGGCACCTGAAGTTCAAGTGCAAGCAGGTAAGTGTCATTCTGATGAAGAGAACCTGTCAATCTAGCATCGCAGGAGACAGAGTAAAGAACAAGTTGAGGAGAGGCACAGAGTCTTCCGTCCTTGGAGCAGCATCTGACAGGAAAGAGGAAAGAACACAGTATCTTCTTGAAAGTGCACCCACATTTCATCTCCCCAGGGAGCTGCCACCAAGGGGATCTTTGGACATATTTTCTAGTTATAACATTACAAAAACTGGATTTACTGTCTCCAAACTGGCATGGCTGCATTGAGGAGATGGCAAGAATTTTTGAGAGTGCTGAATACTTCATCAAACTGTCCAGATTCCTAGGGAAACTGTCACTTGTTCAGCACCATATAATGAGATACGATGGAATTATGCATTCTTCGTGGTGCCGGAGGGAGCCAGTGCAGGTTTGTGAACACTGGCTCCCTAACTCAGCATTAGTGTAGAGGCAAGAGGTGGCAGAGCCAGCAGGTAAACAAAGGCAAACTCTTCTGTTTGCCATCAAGTGTCCATCTTTTATGTTCATGCCAAATGTCTTTGTTTTTCAGGAGACTTGTATGGATTATCTGCCCAGACAACTGAGTACAGTGTTAGTGCATGTATGCAGGAAAATGTGTGTAGATTTGATGAATAAAGGGAGCAGACATAGAAATCACTGCTTCAGTACACAATTGGACTGACTTCAAGACAGACAGGATGTGAGAGCCATGTCACATACCATTGGCCTACTCACCCTATGCAATCAGGAGGGTAAAGCTGGTTAGAGGGTGCCATGAGGTGGGGTAGAGGAACTTTGAGGAAGATTTATTGGTTGGCAAGGCAGTGACTTTACTGTGGATCAAGATTCCAGTTTCCAGCCTTGCTAGATGCAACATCTCCTCCTCATAGGGAATCACTTTCAGACCCATAGCTAACACCAGGCAGGGTGGGAAGACTTCTTCCTGATCGTAAAGTAGCATGCTCAGTTAAGATACACCCCTTTTCCTCTATGCAGAACTCTGTGGTGGGTAATTTAATACTCTTAGAGACGGTTAGACTGAGGGTGAAGAGCAAGGATTACAACACTCACAATGGCTTAGTAAGATGTGTGGCTCATTTGTTTAGTTCTCTGGAGGCCAAATGTTTCAGGAGCATCAGGCAGGTATCCTAGGAACAGAGTCAGAAAGTTACTGGAGGAGAAGGAAAAAACAGATGTTAAGGTGCTGATTCTGAGAGGACTGGGACCCATGGGAGGCCAAAGCCTCTGAGCAGAGATAGGGGTATTGTGAGGTGAGATTTGGGAGGTATCAAGTCATAGAGTTGGACTTCTCACGAGACCCCTCAAAGATCCACGGCACCATCCACCACCTGAGGGAAGACAGACATCCGTGGGAAAGCAGGACCTCACCAGGCACCAAATTCATCTGTAGCAGAATCTTGAGATTGTCCAACTTTTGAAACCATTGGCTTATAAGCCTCCTAGTTTGCATTGTTATGTTATGTTATGTTATGTTATGTTATGTTATGTTATGTTATGTTATGTTATGTTATGTTATGTTATGTTATGTTATGTTATGTTGTTATGATGTTATAAAAGCCTGAATGGACAAGGATGTCAAGCTCTATTCCCATTTATTCTGTCCACAAGTCTTGTGAGCACTCCCTGGATGGCAGGCACAGTGATACTTGTTTAAAATATGTCAGTGGAAAAATGGGCAGAAGTCTCCATCTTCATGATACAAAGTAACCTGCTCCTCTGATCATAGCACTTCTCTAACCACTATGTGGGCTTTACACAATGAACCATCCTCCAATTTTATGCAGACTTACTACCCTACAAAATAATGCAAATTTGAAATTACTTACCTGGAATTAGTGCAGACCCCGCAGGGTAAGTGCTCAACTTCGCAGACTTCTCCCAACCCTACATATCAATCACGGATAGCACGTGACCAAACTCTGTCAGCTTGGCTCTTGATTGGGTTCTCCACAGTGCTCCATGCAGGCTCAATAATTCTGCATAAGGGCTCACAGGACTCAGGAAATACTTGGCTTATACTTACCAGACTAGTGTGAGGATGTTCTAAAAAGGTATGTGAGCAGCCACAGGAAGAGGTATATCCAGTAGGGTCTGGAAGATTCCTGAATATAGGAGCTTATATCCTTGTGGAGTTGGGAAACATCACCCTCCATCACCCTCCATCACCCTCCTGGTGCATGCACGTGAGAGCACACACACACACACACACACACACACACACACACACACACACACACACACATCCCAATATGGAAGGTCACCAACTGGCATTATCTAGGGTTTTGGTGGTGATTCCATTATGTTAGTATAACTGATTAAATTATTAGCAGTTGCTAATTAACTCAATCTCAGTCTTACTCGAGGGTCCAGGTCCTTCATCATGCCTTGGTTTATCAGGAAGCAGCTCCCATCCTGAAGCAGTCTATCAGTCAGACCTCCTGCCCCACCCATCAGTCATCTCAAAAGCAAAGAGACACTCTTTGCTCCCGAGAGGCCAGGGATCTTTGAAACTCTTGCATCAGAAACACAGGATGAAAACTGAATACATATTTTCTTCTTATGTCAATATCAGAATGAGGCTTTTATTTTGGAGGGGATACATCAGCAATAAGGAAAGGAAGAAATTAGCTCAGCATGTATATTAGTTACTTTTCATTGCTGTTATAAAACACCATGATTAAAAGCAACTTACAGAAGAAACACTTTATTTTTGGCTTACAGTTCAAAGGGAGAGCCCACAGTGCTGGGAAGGACAAGAAAGAGGTCAGAGCAGGAAGCTGAGCCATCACAGTTTCGACTACAAAACGAAACAGAATGCGACCTGCAAGTGGATGAGGCCATAAACTCCCAAAGCCCAGCACAGCGCTTTCTCCAGCAAGGCTGCAACTCTGGGTCACCTCTCCAGACAATGCTACCAACCAGGAAGCAGGTGTTCAAGGACAGGAGCCTAGGGGACATTTTCATCCAAACGCCACATTAGACAAGGTAAATGTTATGAAATAAAAAGAAAGCCAAGTCATGTCTCAGTTTGGGTTGAATTCACAAAAGGAGACCCCGAAACTAGAGTTTTGGTGCAAGCAGCTTTGTGGCAGGAAACCAGAAAGCGCAGGAGGGAAGCAGACTGGAAAAGGGCCCATGAACTGCTGGCTGATGAGTGACTTCATGTTGCCTTCCACAGAGGTTCCATCCTGCTGGAGACACACTGTGAAATCCTATGAAATGCATCTCAGCAGGATCTCCATGAGGGCTGGGCCCGGGGTTTATTTATCCCCCAGTTCCTCTATTTGTCAAAGCGTGAACCTTGAAACTGCCCCCAGAAGGTTTAGGAGGCTCAACGGGCTTCAATCCTAGAGAACACTACCAGGAACCAAAACAGACTCAAGAGGCCTAACAGGGATAGCCACCAACTTGTGTGGTGCTGTCCGTCACAGCTGCAGCCTGGAGCTGAAGACAGGCTGAAGGTCTCTGGGCAGGGAATGCTCAGCAGGATGAAGGGGCAAGAACGCAGAGAAGTGAAGATTTGATGCAGCTTCAGAGAGGCCAACATGTATTTATGAAGATGACATCTGTGTAAGGAGTGGAAGCCTGTGGATGCAAGCCTTCCAGAAACATGAAGGGCAGTGCTAAGACTCCCACTGGAGCGTGCCTAGGACATTCAAGGAATAGCAAAGAAGCATAGATGACTGGAGCCCAAATGATTAAGAACTAGAGAAGAAATGAGGTCCCAGGCAACAGGGGCCCAGAGCATGCTCAGCCACAGAGACACAGCAAACAGCTTGGCTTCTACTCTCAGTGAGGTGGGAAGGCACCAGAGGATTTGGGGTATTGCATAGTAATTCTTTGACAATATGACTTGACTTGACTCCCTTCCCCAGCCCCCTACCTCCTGCCCTGCACTATCCTAAGGTTCTGGAAAAATGAGGGATCAGACAGCTCTCCAAGCAGTCCAGCCTAGATATTTGGGAAAGATCGTCACCCAACCCCCCACCCCAAGAACACAAACCTAGCTTCTTTGATCGGAACCTTGGCATTTAGGTCCATTGCCTTCAAGGACCCATGGTGGCCTTGCACCCTATTGGGAAGCTTTGCCTTCTATAGTCTTCGTCTTTGTGTTTGCAGAATTAGAGCAACTTCCTTCCCTCCTTTAAGAAGCCCAGCGAGGAAGGCAGGGCTTGCACACCGGCACTTTACACGCACAGGACTGTTAACACAGCTAGATCATTTGAATTTGCAAGTGCCTTTACAGGGTTATTAGGTGCCAGGTACAATTTAACTGCACCAGACTACATCAGGGCATTTGCAAAGTCATCAAGACTGGCCCTGAATGAAAAAGGTACCGATTTACAAGACAATGTATGTATGTATAACTAGTTTATTATGTATTTATCTTCTATCTTATGTTGTATGGTTGTTCAAGAAGTATGCAAGTAAACAGTTATCTCTGTTGTATAAGCAGAAAAGAGGTAGGAACATCATCAAGAAGCATTAATCTGCCAAGAAACAGCAGGTCAACACTGATGGTCATCCCTAATAATAAGTAGGAAGAGGATTGAATAAGTAAATATGCCATTGGCCACAAATCGTAACCAAGTAGAAAATTGTTTCAACATTGTACTCAAAGAAGATAAATTAACTAAAGGTCCTCAAGGAAAAATATGCAGATTTTAATCTTTCATTTCATGAGATAAAAATGCTCAATGGATTCCATTAAATTAGAATAAAATATTAATATAGAGTATAAATGTTTTTATCATGCCAACAAAAGAATATTCTGAAATACTAGGCCAATGGGCTTTCTAACGCAGGCTGAGGTTAAGGGGTAACAGAATGTGTAGACATAAAATGTCTCACTGCTGTAATGAATTAAATTGAACTATCTCATTCTATTGGGAAGATTGTTTTGGGGTAGACAGACACAAATCAAGAAGAAAAGCTATATGGTTTCTAGGAAAACATTGTTATTGCCTTCTATTATAGATTTCTCCAAAAGAACACAAAAATACGACTTTCAAGTTTTTAAAAATGCAGATGAGTACATTTCTGGTTGTGTTGTTTCTTTTTCAAACATTATGCAGACTATGGCATGTTTTACTTTTATGATTTGCTTCATCATCCCACTAAGACCCTGCATGTGGTACTGGCCATAGATCTTGACATCATCCTTATGGCCTCTACCATGGCATTGACCTTACAGCCTCCACTATGGCATTGACCTTAGAGCCTCCACTATGACATTGACCTTACAGTCTCCACTATGGTATTGACCTTACAGTCTCCACTATGGCATTGACCTTACAGCCTCCACTATGGCCTTGACCTTAGAACTTCCACTATGACATTGACCTTACAGCCTCTACTATGACATTGACCTTAGAACCTCCACTATGACATTGACCTTACAGCCTCCACTATGGCATCTTCCTTACAGCCTCCACCATGGCATTGACCTTACAGTCTCCACCATGGCATTGACCTTACAGTCTCCACCATGGCATTGACCTTACAGTCTCCACTATGGCATCATCCTTACAGCCTCCACTATGGCATTGACCTTAGAGCCTGTTTCAGGCTGACTTAATAACAGCAACCTGATGCTGAGACATTTTGCTTTGTTTTCTCTTTCCTATTCGTGTTGTGTTCTGTTCTTTTAAATTTTCCTTCTATCACTTGAATGCCAGCTGCCACTTGGTAGAACTTGTATCTCAGGTTCTCCTTGGAAGCAAAGAGCTGAGGAGCTCACAAACCTTTTCCCCACGTATGGTTTATCTTCTCACAAACAGGCACATTTATACAATGAAATCGACGATAAGGAAAAAAGGTTAATATCATTTCTACCACACTGTTTTCCATTACAGCATTTCTGTGATCTACGTTGAAGGCCACATGCCCTCCTAGATTATAATCTTCATGAGGGCAAAGCCTGCTGTTTGCTCTTTGTTTGATTACTACCCACTAATGTAGAGTTCTAAAAAAAAAATCAGTTATAAAAATTAATACAAAATAAACAAGAAAAAGAGTAAGAGGAAATGTCCTAGCCTTAGGATACTTTGACTAAATAATCCTAGGTTAAGTTCTGAAGGAAGAGCTCAGTGGATCCTCATCTGGGGAGTTGTGGAGAGATGGTGACAGGTTAGGCAGACCCAGAAACCAGATCTGAGAAAGAATAAGGGCCTCCAAGGAAGGAGCTTTCCTCTGCGGTTTCATGTCTTAGAATCTAGAATTTGCCATGTCTATTTTGAGATTTCAGGGTTTCAGTTATCAGGAAATCAGGTCAGATGTGGTGGCTCAGTCTTAGCACTCTGGAGGCTCAGACAGGAGGGTCAGGAGTTCAAGGCCACCCTTAAACCACTTACAGAGTTGGAGGCCACCCTGGCTTCATGAGGCTCTGTTTCAACCCTTCCTCTTTGAAAGGAAAAGATTCTAGATGAGTTTTCCTTAGGTGGGTGTAAGGCCTGCTCCTCGGTGTGTTGTCTGGATTCCAGGCCACTCGGTCAGCAGTGTACTGAACTCAACTGTGGCCTTAGTGTAACACACAGAATGCAGCATGCAGGATAAGAGAGAAAGCTGGGGCCCCGGCTTTAGGTAGGAGTGTTAAAGACCAGCTTTCTGGGGAGACTTTGGGACAGAATATAAGATCCTAGAGGGTTTCAAATGCTCTTGGCTCTCTTCAGAGTTCAGAATCTTTTGTCTGTTAAAGAGTTGTGTTTTAAGCAGTCCATCCTTCTAGAGACGGCATCTGGGATAGAGCTATGGGATGATAGGGTGACCGGGCTCACAGTGTAGATCCAACAAGAGTGGAATACTAATCACATGGGAGCCATATGCTACTTCAAACTTTCTAATAACTACACCAGAAAAAGTCACATTAAAATGGTAAAATGAAGCATAGGAAATTAATTTTAATAATATATTTAACTCTGATATTCATAATATAATAAATTCAACGTGTAATTATTTTAATATCATTTGAAATACTTTACTTTTTAAAACTTAGATAGGTGTGTGTGTGTGTGTGTGTTTGTATGCACACAGCATGCCCCAATCTGGAGAAATACAGTTCAAGTACTTTGTAGCATGAATCTTAGAAGGTCTTATTAATAAAAACAAACCCAGAGCCAGGTGTTGGGGTGAACCCTGGAAGATCAGAGAAGCAGAACAAGCCACAGCCTCACCTCCCCAATTCCTCAGATGATCCTGTTTCCTCAGACTGGAAGCTTCTGAGTCGTTATCCAAATTGATCTCAGCTGAACTGCTGCTCAAAGCCCAAAAGCTTAACCAGCCTAGTTCCTGGTCCTCATGCCTTATATACCTTTCTGTTTTCTGCCATCACTTCCTGGGATTAAAGGTGTGAGTCACCATGCCTGACTGTTTCCAGTGTGGCTTTAAACTCACAGAGATCCAGGTGGATCTCTGCTTCTGGAATGCTAGGATTAAAGGCATGTGTGCCACCATTTTCTGGCCTCTATATCTAGTGGCTGTTCTGTTCTCTGACCCCAGATAAGTTTATTAGAGTGCACAATATTTTGGGGGACACAATATTACCACAGTACTTGGCAGCCACAGTTGACTAGGGGTTATTTTATTAGAAATTGCAAGGGCAGTGCTAGGTGTGTAAGGACATGGAGGTGGAGGCAGGAGGATCATAAATTCAAGACCAGTCTAAGTTACATATTGAGTTTGAGGGCAGCCTGGGCTACATAAGAACCTGTCTCAAAAGAGAAAAAAAATGACTACAACAAAGAATAATGGAAGTTTCAGAAGAGAGACCAGATCCAATTGCAAGTCCCAGGACAGCACAGTATTTATGAATCAATCATAGTAGAACCAGGAGACAGTCTCCCACTTAGGGCAGAGACCCAGACGGCGAGAGAAGGAAATGATTGGAGGAGGCAGGTGCCAGCCACCACACCAAGTACTTCTGACGTGGAAAACTCAACAGACAGTGGATTCAGCTACACTGTGCCACTGATCTCAGTAGGGAGGCTTGGCACAGAGGGATGACCGCAGGGCCACTGCAGGGAGTGGAGGGGGCTGGAAGGGGAGGTTGCTGTGCAAAGGAGGAAATGTGATGTGAAGCTTCTGCTCCTAAAGATAAGGACATGTGCAGGCATGCTGATCGGGATGCTAGTAGAGAGGGAGCCACTGACGTGGAAAAGAAGAAAGGATGAAGGGAAACAATCCCAGGAGAGTGAACAGAGGCCTCACCCTCACTAGAGGCACTGCACCTTTTCCCACACTGATGAGAAGAAACACAGCATCTCTGGTGCAGGTGGGGTAGGAGTTTGGAGATGGAGAGAAAAGGGAGTTCTTTGTCCAGTGCCTGCTTGGATTTTCTTAATGAAATGTGGTGCAGGGTCAAGGGTGGAAGGGCACAGGTGCATGGAATTTGAGGAGAGAAGGTCAAATGGGAAACAGCCTGGAAGTGTGACACCTTGCACATTGTCTGCTCTGGTGCTATGAGGTTTGCGATCAAGTTATGCTTTGTGGTTATTACTGTTGAAACATTCAGCAATGTGGATGCAAGTCCAGAACAGGTCAGAGTTGGGTTTAATCAGGTTTCAGCTTAGCCTGGTTGGTTGCATACTAGGAAAGTGGGCCGGTTTAGTGGCGTGTGTGTGTGTGTGTATGTGTGTGTGTGTGTGTGTGTGTGTGTGTTCTTGAATATGCGGGTGAATGGGTGTGTGATTGGGTGTGCATGTGTGCACACATATGTAGAGGCCAGAGATCGACCTTGGTGGTGGTTCTTCAGGAGTCATCCACCTTGGTTTTTTTCTGAAACAAGGTCTCTCATTGGCCTAGAGCTTGCCAAGCAGGCTAGGCTAGCTGGCTAGCAAGCCCCGGGAATACACTTGTCCCCGCCTTCCCAGCTATGAAATTGCAAGGCTGTGAAAGCCACCACAGCTTTATGTGTGGCTTTTGGGCGTTGAATTCAGATCCTTATGAATACACAGTAAGACCTGTCCTGACAGGGCTGTCTCCATGGCTTTAGGTGGCTTTCAGAGGAATGACTATACATACGGAGCTTCACAAACTCCTCCCCAGGCAAGCAGGAAAGGAGGGTACAGGTGGTCACTGATGGTCACTCCTGTGTATCCATCAGCCGAGGAGGTCAGGGAATTTTCATGATAAAAGTATTTAGAGAAAGTGAGCCGAATGTATAAGAACTACTGTCACAGAACAGCCCTTGAAACTGAGGTTGGGGAGATCATAAGGTCCATAGTGCAATTAAGAGGTTGTATAAATGAGGTGGGATAAAAGAATAGATCTTTGGAATTGAGGAGCTTGAGAAGGAGGTGGCTGGTGAGATGGGTGGGTTTTCCACATGGATCCATGAATACTGATGTTTCCAGAACTGATGACAGGCATGGAAGTGGAAATTTTTGGTGCTAAAATCATCATCAAAGAAGTGGGAGTTTAGGGTCTCTTAGCTAACAAAGTGGAGTAACGAGTGGTGAAGGACCTGGGATTGCTAAGGCAGGAGGGATACGGTAGTCAACTAGAGATGGCAGCAATGGGGAGGAGGCAGATGGAAGAAAGGAACTGTGCCGGGGAGGATCGGGACTCAGTGGGTCCACAGAGAGAGGCAGTGCTGATGCCCTTGTCCACATGTAAAATCCTATCAAAAAGCCAAATGGTACAAATGGTTCTAGACTAGGACTAGTCAATCTGTGGAGGAGGTATTTACAGACCCCCAGAGCACAGGAAGCTTGAGCTTCTCTGGGTCCCCGCAAAGTACACCACCCCACCCCTGTCCCCTGGCATGTTTGTACATCCATGTTTCTGATGCTCTCTCCCTTCTACTATGTGGCTCTCCTGGAACTCACACTGATCAGAAGACGCCCCTGCACTCCTCAGCTTCTCCTGGATCCCCCTTCCACTGTGTGTGTGTGTCACACAGTTTGGGAAGGTGTCCTCTCCAGTACCTCCCATGATAGGATTTTACATTACAGGATTAGGACGTGTGTCACCTGCAGAATGCTGTGTGCAGGAAGCCACTGCCTGGAATTATTTGGGTGCAGGTGTTGTGGAGTTAGGTAATCGAGTCCACACAGGCAAGGTCAGGCAAATGTGTGTGACTTCTAGCCATTGTTTCTCTTCTGCCTGCCACAGAAAGCATACAAGACAAGATCGGGTTACTTGGATGTGGAAGCAGCTGCACATGTAGGCTTGGTTGGTCCCAGCCTTGGTTTCTCCTGTTACAGGCCTTGGAGCATCTCCATGTGACCTCACCCTGAGTCTGTATCCACAGCAAGCATTCAAGCAGTATGTAGACATTTTTCCTTTCTAGGGCTAGGGACTGATCTTGTTTGCCTAGAGGCTCTTGAAGCACCAACAGGTCCTGATAAATAATACTTGTTTCTGAAGGCTTTGAAATTGAGGTGGGAACTACTGAACTGCTGAGGCAGGGCCTAGAATTCAAATTTCAATCTTGTGCCACCCTGTACGTCCCTTTGAAGCCCCTGTGTCCCTGCTGTGACGCCACAGTCAAAAGGGTAGGAGTGTGTGTACTGTGCGTCCTTGAGCAACTGACTGAGCTGCATGATGGCAGAAATCCAGTCTCCCTGCCTCATCGCTCTTCTCGGCACTTGGGATATTTGGTGCAGGAATCAGGGGACCCTTGAAATTGAGATTTTGGAGAGCATCACAAGGTCAGGGGCATGATCCTATTTGCATAGAGCAAAAATAAGCAGACACCTGCCCCTCCCTGACCTTACGGTTGCCCGGTGGCTTCCTATGTGCTCCCTGGCCTCAGAGCCCTTGGTTTGAGCCCAGCTGCCCTCCACACTAGCCCCATGGAGACCCTGGGCTCTGACTCCCTCTCTCCTCACTTCCTTCCTCTGAAAATTAACTTCACAGCAAGCTAACAAGTTTCCCATTTACAGTCTATCCTTCAAAGGTGGCCGGTTTTGCATTCAGTGATCAATGAGTCCTATTCCAAGATCAAATTCTCACTCTGGGATTTAGCTAGCCATGAAATGGGTGGGTGGCTCAGCCTCTCTGAGCCTCAGCTTCGTTGTGTGAAAAATGGTGATAATAAGGTAACACACTTCAATCAACGACTGGGAAGACTGAATGTCATAGTGTGTACAAACCATGAACTCCTCGCCAATTCAGTGACTGGCTGTGCTGTCACGGTTGCTATGGCTGTGGCGATGGATGACATTTCTGGCCATGGCTCATAGCTCTGGGGAAGGTGTCAATAGCTGCACAGTGTGCTGTGGGATGTATTTCTGTATTCTGTGAATATACGTTGCTCTGATTGGTGGTAAATAAAGCTGTTTGGCCAATGGTGAGGCAGAATAAGGTTAGGTGGTACATTCGAACTGGAAAGAGAGGAGAAGAAAGGAGGGGCAGATGCTGTGGGCCGTGGCCAGGAGAAGCGAGATGTGAAAGTAAGCCACAAAGCCTCTCGGCAATGCATAGATTAATAGAAATGGGCTGAGTTAAGTTGTAAGAGCTAGCTAGCGAGAAGCCTGAACCAATAGGCCATATAGTTTGCAGTTAATAGTAAGCCTCTGAGTGATTATTTTATAAGCGGCTGTGGGACCGTGGGGGCCTGGTGGGACTGCGGGGACCTGGCAGGACCGGAGAAACATGGGCTACAGCAGTCGGCTCTCCCAAATCTGAGAGTTTGGAGCTATTCAGCTTGTGTTGGAGGGTGGTGGAGGAGGACTCCCACCCCTCTGCCTGAGAGGGAACACACACTAGTACTAGCTACAGATACCGAACCTCTCTCAAGAAATTAGATGGGCTCCAAATAGCAAAATTATAAAGCTCACGAAGAGATTGTTGAGAACTGTCTTCAGCAAAAGGCTGAAAGGGATCACTTTCTAAACCTCTTGCTGACGTATAACTTAGCTTGCTCTGGGACACCAACAACCTCAGAGCGAGCATTTTCTAGATTAGGCAGCTTTTGATAAGCACAGAAGGTGTCCCACTCTTGGGGGTTTATGAAAGGCAAGTGAGTCGAGATAAACTCTGGTTAAAAGATAAACAAAGATCTGAGCTCCACACACCAGCCTGTTTTCTACTCCTGTTCTTCACTGAATCCACTCTCCTCCAGCTGAGCTTTGCTTTGCTCTTTGTCCAGTGTACACTCAGTCAGCTGCCATCAGATCAAGGCCTCCACTGGTGGTGATTTTTGGGCTTGCAGAGGAGTTAGAGTCTGTGCCGGATGCTGTTGACCTACACTGAGAGGAGGAGTCAGACATCTCTAAGTGTCAGGGTGAAAGTCCAAGACTGGTCCTGAAGCCAGGTGTGGTGGCGCACACCTTTAATCTCAGCACTTGGGAGGCAGAGACAGGTGGACCTCTGAGTTCGAGGCCAGCCTGGTCAATATGGAGAGTTCCAGGACAATTGGAGCTACATAATAGAGACACCCATTCTCCAAAGCGGGTGGGGAGGACTGGCCTGAGCGGAGCTGAGGGTGTTGGGAAAGAAAACCATAACTAGTACCCCTCCTGTGACAGGCACCGCCTTAGACAGTTCCTGCAGCACTGCCCAAGCCTACAGTAGTACAAAGGGAGGCCTAGGGCAGCAATGAGGACGCTGCAGAGGCTTGACGCACAGTTTGACTTGTTTCTGTCTTGATTTCAGCATCCTTCCCTACAGCGACAATCACAGGAAATACCATTGTCTCTTATATGCCTGGTACCTTTCTGGACTTAAAGGACACAGCCCAGTTAGTCTAGCTGAGGTGGGAGTTATCACATCTCCTTCTGCAGATGGGGTCATTTCCACAGCTGATTGGGCTGGAAGAGAGTCCTGGAATTGGCTCCTGAAGAACTAACTGCTCTGTTCTCTCTGGTGCCCGGTGATTTTCTTTTAACTCCTATTTATTGATTTTTCAAACATGTTTTTTAATCTTTGTGTCAACCCAATTCTTGTTATAAAAGAAAGATGCAAAGAATAAAGCATCTATAATACAGACATTTAACAGCATTGTAGTAATTTTTCACTAATTTGACATAACAGAGCATGAGGAAAAAGAGTAGAAACTGGAAAAGGTTTCCTCATTTTATATCCCATTTACTTTTACCTTTGCAAAAATTAATGGTGTGTGCGTGCGTACACACACACACACACACACACACACATCCACACATCCACACATCCACACATCCAGACAGAAGACAGGTATGAGGTTACACGTAAAACACTCTGAGAAAGCAGCAGCTTGAACTATCACAGTGTCTCCATGGCTCTTTCTTTGTACTTCTTCACATTATTTAATTCACCTCTCGTAGGCTCTTGTGCACGTGGCTGTGTGCACATGTGTATGCATGTGTACACATGGTTTGCTGTCAAGACTGCACATCCTCTGAGATCACAGCATATCCTGGCTTATTTCTATGCTGAAACATACTCATGTTCCACACATACAAACGTTCTCATATTCTTTCTACTGTACACGCGGGCACTTGGGCAGAGAACACACACACTGATGCTCATCACTGTGTGCCTAGCTGACAGCCCTTTCCCTTTCCTCAGAGTGCCAAGGTCTGGGTTACGGAGGCAGCAATGTGTCCAGCCTTCAAGGCTGCTCCTCTGCTTCTCTTGGAGCTGAGGGTGGTTAATGAGTCCAAGCAGAAGCTGCTGGAGCAGCTTCTAGAAAATCTCTGAAGGGGCAGAGACATGTCTTTCTCCACCCCCCCCCCACCTCTCTGTACAGATGTGTGACACACAAAGCTTTGGTGTGTGTCTTGGAGCATGGGTAACAGTAAGGACGGATGCCCCGAACCAGGATTAGAGGTAAAGAAAAGCAGCTAGCACTCTCACATCCGTCACTCCCAGGGTGCCTAACTCTAGATTGCTCACATGACAGTGAGAAAAAGGTTATCTTTTCAAAACTACTGTCCTTCTGGTTTCTGTGGCTCAAAGTCAAGCCCATCCCCAGAGGAATCAATTCTCAGTTTAAATGAATAAAAAGAAAACACAAAGTAAAACAAAACCAAGAATTTCCTGAAATGAATTTAGATCTCACATCTTTGCATCCTTTGTTGAGTAGTACACCAGAAGGTAAGTCAAGGGAAGGATTATTTAATTCTACCATAAAAAATCATAAAAAATATTGGCTATCCCCAGAGCTTCTGCTTTGAAATGCCCATTCATTGTAGTGGAATATTTTCAGTTCACACATTCCTTCTCTTGGGTTCATTAGCTGGATCTGTTAGCTTCCTGTGGCATCTCCAGAAACTCCAAAGGCCCGTGGTCTCACTGCCTTTACTATTTTGAAGAATCGAAAGAGGTGGGGTGGGGGCGGGGGCGTGGGGGCGGGGGCGTGGGGGCGGGGGTGGGGTGGGGTGGGCAGGACGAGAATATAGTGGCAAACTGCAAGTATTTAATAGCCAGCTTCAGGGCAGGAGGAAGCGGAGGTGGGCATTCGCCGGCTTCTGTGTGGGAAATAATCTCACCGTGGCTCGTATGAGCCACCAGTGACTCCAGATCTGGCTCGTGACTATCCTGAGAATTCAGCAGTCAGCTCCCAGATGCCTCTGGACCTGTGTCCAGCAGCTGACTGCAGCTGTCTTGTCTCCGTGACTCCCTCAGGGCCTCAACAGGTCTTACAGGGTCCAGGAAGGGAGCACAAGAGGAGAAGGCCTGATGGATTAAATAAATTGTCTAAGGTGCCAGGACATTCTGCTGTGGAGCCAATGTTTGTCCTCAGACTGTCTGATTTCACACATGGATTTCGGCTCTCATGTTGGAAGAATGACATGATGAAAGGAAAATAAAAGGAAGAAAGGGGATGGCGTCGGGCTAAGGCCAATCAGGTCTGTAGCCTTGCCAAGACTGCACCCGGCAAGGTTGGTGCCGCAGCCCATAATTAGATCCTGCCCGATGACCTGCTTGTGGGTTTACCAATGCTCTCTTTCTTTTTTACATTTGTTTTGAGATAAAGTAGCCAGTAGCCTAGGCTGGCCTGAAACTCACTTGGTAGACCAGGTTGGTTTCATACACACAGCAACCCCCCTGCCTCAGTCTCAAGTGCTGTGATTCCTGGCGTGCACTCCATGCCTGGCTTGGCTTCTACTCTTTAAACCAGTTATAAGAGAAAGACAAAGAGTTGGTAACAAAGGCTGGGGGGGGGGGGGAAAGTGCGGGGGGGGGGGGAGCGCTTACAGAGTTGAGGTTTCCCCCTCTAGTTCCTGTGCCCGGCTCTAGGCCTGGCACCTCAAGACCTCACTAGGCCAAGGATTGTTACATGGAAGGTAAAGTCAGCCTTGTTCACAACCTCCTGTTGCCACCAGCTCGTGATATGGATTCTCTAGTTCCACTGTTGAAATGGCCCAAGAGATGGCTGCATTTATTTCCTCAGTTCAGCAGAGGGAAAACCGAGGCAGAGATGTAGTTTGGCAGTCTAATGTCCCGGCTAGGAAAAGCTGAAGATCCTTCTGAGACCTGGGTTTCTCAGATTCTAAGACCTCACGCCACATTGGCTGGATGTGGCCCCACGGATGCTGTCTTCCTGAGCTGGCAGCCTGTTGTCAGCAGTCGGAGAGGACAGCACCTGTGATCAGCGTGCAGCAGGAGAGTCGCAGCGCAACCAGTGGAGGAGGAGGTGCTTAGCCCTGTCAGTGAGCTGGGTTCGAGGCTCCGTAAGAGAAGTAACACTGGGATGATGAGCTGGCCCTGAAATGAAGGGTGTTTCCAGCAGAAGACAGTGGAGGGTCTCAGGGAAGCTCTGGGAATTGAAGGTAAGTTCTCTGTGACTGTGTGGGGCTCATGGTAGAGAGAAAAGGGAACATTCCCCTGGGCAGCTAGGTGGGTGTTACATTATGAAGGGCTGAATTCTGGACCCAGCATCCTGGCATCCCTTCTGTTTCTGGGTGCACAATCACTGAGCAGACCAAAGGAAGAAGAAGCACTGCATAAATAATTTGGGAGATTGCGTTTACAGACGTGAATGTCTGGAACGTGAGAAAGTGTTTGGTGACAGGGTACCAAATGCAATGAGTGCTGCGGTCTGTGGCTGACGGAGCCAGGTTATGCTGCAGCATTGTGTCGGCTGCCTTCTACAAAGACAAATGAACCGGAATCTCATTTACTTAATATTACCCTTCAGCTAATAGTAAGAGCAATGTTGGTCATTGGCCTGCATGTCACCCACCTCATTCTTCCCCCCCTCCCCCCACAATGCTCTATACTGTTTCATTACCAGGGCTCAGTAAGTGCCAGGCCCCAGTGTCTTCTGGACTTCTCTGGAGAAGGAGAAATGCGAAGCGGGGACACTTCTGTTTTCTCCACTTGCAGCAGTAGTTACTTTCTGCTTGTTATGTTCTCAATGTGGGGAAAGAGCAAGAGCAAGCTTCAGGTGTCTCCTCACACAAGGGCACTAATCCGGTCCTGAGGGCCCCACCCTCATGACCACATCTATCCTTAGGAACTACCAGAGGCTTCAGCTCCAAATACCATCACCTTTGGGGTTAGAGCTTAAAGATATTCATTTACTTTAAAAATTAAGACACCGAGGCTGTGAAAGGTAAAGCATCCACTTTAGAGCCCTAGATGGCAGATTATAAAACCTGTGCGCGATTCAGATCCAGGCCTAGCTACCTCAAATGACAAACCATGAATTCTTGCACCACATTGTTTCCCAGTGTGCCTGCATAGAACCTGGTAATCAGACAGGTAGTTGATTATATAATTGAACCAACACCATTTTACCAAATTCCTGTGACCTGTACTAGCTTGTAGGAAATAGTCTATGTTGTGTAAGTCACAAAGTGACTGCTGGGGTACTTTGAAATACAGAGCTAACATCTGTACATCTTTTTACAGTCCCTACCCATTAACTCACTTCCTCCTTCTCTTTGTAAGGTGACTGTTAGCTGCAAAGGCAGAGAGTGAAGGTCAGAGAGAGCAGGTTAATTGCTCCAAGTCCTACAGAGAACTGACAGATGACAGGGACACTTAGGCCCAGACCTGCTGGCCCTGACCCCATGTTCCCCACTACATCACCACACCAGGTGGAACCAACAGCAGCGTCCTTTAGAGGTTGGTCCCAGAAGCAAAGGCCCTGCTGAGGGACTCTGCTCCTTCAACTGTTTTGGGTCGTCAGATTCATTTGCTGTTTTTTTCAGATAAGAGATCTGAAGGCTTCCCAGTAGCCGTGGCCCCTTTGAAGTTATCTACTTCAAGGGCAGCGCTTTGCCTGAGAAGGGGCTTTCCAAGTGAGTGAGTGTGGAGTGTCAGAAGGGATTGCAATGGGGACATCCAAAGCGCTTGCCTGGTGGCAGCTGGCTCCAGAGATATCTGAATGACCTCATCTGTATAAAAATAGGCACTCCGAAAGAACTTGAAAGCATCTTGTTCTCTTTTAAAAGGTTAAAAAGCACTCTCCCTTTCGTCTGCTCTCCTAATTGCCTTAGCATCCCCTGCTTAGGCTGGAAGGTCCAGAGTGGACCTGAAAGTCTTAAGGACTGTGGACAAACCGAGGGTCATAGTCTCAATGTCTTCTCTAGTTTACACAGCTCATTGGGATGTAGAGTATTTGATTAATAAGTGACTTTTCTGTGTGCTGTGGACTGGGTATTTGGAGAGGAGATGTGGATTTGTTGGAGAGGGAGTCCTGTCCTAGAAGGTCGCTCGATAAGCTGAGACATGCACACCATCACCTGTGGGTCAAGATCAGCAGTGAGGATGTAGTAATGTAGGCCATTATTGGGCAATGGTGGGAAAGCAAAGGGTGTCCCTGGAAGTGGCCCAGTATTAAGGGAGTGAGATTCTAAAATGTATTGCGTTACCAGACGTGAAAACTGTGCAAGGTTGTCCAGGCTTCTCTAGCCTTTGGCGCTATCCATCAGCTTTGCAGCAGGATTCCTAAATGGAGGGCCCAGAGGTCTCTTTAAGAGAGCCAATTTGCCGGGCGGTGGTGGCGCACGCCTTTAATCCCAGCACTCGGGAGGCAGAGACAGGCGGATCGCTGTGAGTTCAAGGCCAACCTGGGCTACCAAGTGAGCTCTAGGAAAGGCGCAAAACTACGCAGAGAAACCCTGTCTCGAAAAACCAAAAAAAAAAAGAGAGCCAATTAGAGCTTCCTCAGATCAGAGTGGAACACTGGGGAGCCCTCTCTGCAGGACCTGTGTGTCACCCTTACCTCGGGAGCCTGCCCGTGTCTTGAGGCCATACAGCAGGTAGAGAGGACAGAGTCCAGCCCTCTTGCTCAGGCCAGATTTCTAAGGAACCCTGTGTCCCATGGGCCCACTCCTTAGACCTACTTTGGACAAGGAGAGTTTGGCACTCCAAGGCACCCTGAGGGATAGCGAAGGTAACAGAACATAAACCAGACTAAAGCCTCTAGGGCCAGCTATAGGAGAACCTTGATTGCAAGCTTCTCTGGGAACTGGAGAAGCATTGGAGCCAAAGAAGTAAGGGCACACATACCCTGGCAGGCCCCAAATGCTGGGGATGGGCTGACCCTTGCAGAGTTTGGTGCTACACACACACACACACACACACACACACACACACACACACACACACACATACACACTTCTTCCTTGCTCGCAGGAGCCCTCTCCTCTGGGCTTACTTTGGCTCCTTTTCCTCTTCAAAGGGCTCCTGGTCTTGTGTTGGGTTTGTGAAACTTCCCAGAAAGGTATGTTGTCAGAAGATGGCCCCATTGGAATGCCCTTGTCTTAGAGGTTGGGTGGACAGACCTAAAGTGGTCTCTACATCCTGCATGCCTTGGCGGCTTCTCTGTAATTGTTTAAACCCGTTCCCAGTAGCAGAGGTGAGGTGATGTGCATGTGTGTGTGTCTGTGATCCATGAGAATATAGCACTTGGCTTCTTCAGAGCCTCCTCTCTACGTTGCTTACTGTGAAGAGATAAACCGCCGCCGTGAGACCTGTCTCTACAAAGAAATAGGACCTGTCACCAGCCTAGGAGAGCTTGGAAGCAGAGCCTTTCCATGCAGGCCTCTGATGCAAAAGAGCTCCTATGAGGCTTTAATGCCAGGGCTAAGCAGTGGGGCTGGATCAGCTGTGTCCACACTCAGGCTCTCCAAAGCTGTGGGGTCGTAACAAGGATTGCTGTAGGATGCTGCTAAGTTTCTGAGGACTTGTTACTTTGGGTAGCTAGGAAGGGTAGGCACTGTTACAGCACTTCTGGGGAAGGAGATGGCAAAGTGCAGATGGTGAAGAGAAAAGGCAGGCCACTTTATACTTTTTGCGCCCTTCAGATCTGTTCTCTAAGGTTCACTAGTGAAACACACACCTTCCCTACCCCCAGCCTTTAAGAGGGCTTTGTTCCTGACACCCACCTCTTGTGCATTCGTCCTGTGAGCATTTGTATTAGAGACCCCCCCACTGCAGGGTTCCTCTCACTATGGTTTTACACTCCAGGTGGTGGCTTTCCACATGCAAATGACTGGATACTACAGGGTGTTGCTAACTGTCCCCAGAGCAGTGTTTACAATGCGTGCACACAAACACACCAATCCCTGCAGGTTGTTCCCAGTGCAGCTGCTTGCCTATTGAGAACAGAGACAATAAGTCATCACGTAAAATAATCATCAAGTCACTTCTGCAGTAAGGTTTTCAACACAAGGAAAAGCACTGGGTTATCTCAACATTTAGTGTGGGGCCCTGAGCTAATTGGGGGGCAGGTCAGAGAAGAGAGGAAATGATGTATAAGCTGGGCAGGGAAGACTAAAAAGAGCTTATTTACCAGGAGGTGGGTGTGCACATGGGAGGATGGGCTGGAGAGTGAGGCTCTGTCAGAATAAACAGCCTGGCAAAGACATGGAGACAAAAAGCCTTGACGTTTGCTAAGACACAGGACAGAGACCACTGTCTGGGAAGCAGGGCAGAGGGGATAAGGACGGAGGCTGAGAATGGTCAGTTCACACACTAGCTGATGAAGCCACCTGTGACCACATTTCTATTCTGAAGATGTTGCGGTGTGGAGGAAGGATGATTTTCTGTCTCTGTTAGGAGATTAAAAAGAGTCAAAGGAGGCCAATAAACATGGGAGCACAGATCCTTGGCAGAGCACAGGGAAAACACAGAAAGGGTAAGCCAAGTTCATAGCCATGGGAATTAGGACAGAAGACAGGCTCCTCAATCTGGTAGTGAATAAACTCAGTTTGAATCAAGAGACGTGAGGTGTACTAAAGCCCAGGTTCTTAGACCAAGTTGAGAACAAGGAGGAGAAGCCACAGTTCATCTTCCATGCACACATGCACACACACACACACACACACACACACACACACACACACACACCACACCACAGAGTCAACTTGACCAGTAGTCGTTGGCCAAGGTAGCCCTTTAGGAGCTTGCTTTTGATGAAGAAGAGAACTGATCAGCTACTACTTCACACAACCAAGTGTGTGGGCTAGCAGAGAGGATCCGCAGACCTGAAGGCGGGAGCCATGGAAGTCCTGGATCCCTTGTTAACCAATATGACCCCCAACACCTCACTGGTACTTGCTTTGGGTATGGTTTGAATGTGTCCCTTGAGTGTGGCAATGTAAGAGCGAACATAATGGAGGTTAATCCTCAGAAGAGATTGAGTTTCTGTGGTACCTCAGAGAGTTCTAGTGAGAGGGTTAGCATGAAAGAGCAAGGCTGACCCCTTCTTATTCTTGGTGCACATGCTTCACCATTATACAATCCACTATTGTGTGATGAATTCAGAGAGACCCGTGTGAGAGCGGGCACATCGCTGTTTGCACTCTCAGCTTCTAGAACCATGAGCTAAACACACCTCCTTTCTTATAAAGTATCCACCTTCAAGTATTTTGTTACACAATAAGAACAGGTCATGGGAGTCGATTATCAACAGTTCTGACGGGAAGGGTTGGTTCTTCACACTGCCACTAGCCATCGCTGCTATTGTTGGTTGATTTCACGAAGATTAGTCTGAAAGAGCAGGTGATGGAGTGAGGCATCCTAGGAAGGAGGGTCTGAGGCCGTCACCATGAGAAGGAAATGTAGCCTGCCATGGCACAGGGAAGTCAGGGAGCTGGCATGCTGTAGCTCAGGGACTCAACAGTGTGTGTCTGTGATAAGTACAGCTTTCATAACTGGAGACGCCGTGGAGGCTAATGCCCCAAAGACTCGTAGCCTACAGTCTGTTTGCTGCTTTTATCCGGCAGTTTCCCTCAGATCCCACTGCTGTTGTCATGACGAATTCCTCCTTCTCAGCGCCACGGTTTTAATTAGACTCACTTCCTGTTTTCTCCCCACAGAGACCAACCAGTGTAAGATGTCTGACAGTACTGAATGCCTGGGCGGGGGGGGGGGGGGGGGGGGGGGGGGGGGGGGGGGGGGGGGGGAGACTCACTGTAAGCTAATGCCTGGTAAGGAGAAGCTTGGGGTCAAGGTGACAGAGTAGCCAGGCCACACCTAGGAAGAGTGTGGGAGAGGAAAGAAGACAGACAGACAGACAGACCCTGTCCTAGCTGCTGCTCACATGTCTGCATCCAGTAGTGCAGCCAGGAATAGCTCGCATTTGGCCTGGAGAGACCACCCACCCCTTGCCGGAGTCTGGGGTTTCTCTTTAGTCTTGTGTCAGCATAGTTGTGTATCTGATTCTTGGCTTCCTGTATGGTTTTGGCTGGGCAGAACCTCTTGGAGCATTAGATGCGCCAATCTAATGATAGTTAATAAGACTACAGGCTGCTGGAAGTCTTGAGAATGGAATCAGATGTGGAGACTAAGGAGCCTGTCTGACCTGGATGACCTCAAAGTTGAGGTCACTGACCCTGCAAATACTTCAGGCATTCCAGGGAAAGTAGGTCATTGAATTAAGTTTGGGGAAGGGTAAAATGACAAAATTAGAGCAAATTTTTCCAAAGCCACTACAGAACTATACAGACTGGCCTTTGGCTGAGTATGTCCAAGTTATGTAACCTACCTCATCTCCATTTCCTCTCCAGGAAGGTAGAGCTAAGAGCACATGCTACGTGAATGCAACAGGGAGTAGATATTCTGGCCAAATAGTACCAGAAAGAAGTTTAGGTCCAGGGAAGCCCAAACCGGCTGTGTGCGTACCTGGATAGTGAAGAAAGTAGACAGCTGTGGCTTAAATCTGGAATGTCCCATAGGCTCAACCTTGAACATTTCTCCACCTGATGGAGCTAGCTTGGAGACTATGGAGCCTTTAGGAGGTGTGGGCTAGCTCCGGGTTCTAGTACTCACTCTGCTTCCATGTCTACCACCATGTGAAGGGATTCTGCCATGTGTTCCTTCTACGGAGGCCCTCCATCATGTCTCCCTCACTATGATGGGCAGAGTCCAGGAGCCCAAAACCTGCCCCCTCTCTCAAATTGTTTCTGTCGGGTTTGAAGTCACAGGGACAGAAACTCGTCAATACACAGAAGAACAGGCAATCGACTTGAACTTCCACTCAAGAAGCCTAGCTACTTTAGTCCAGGATACCCACTTCTGTTATCTACTGGATGCTTGATTGTGAGAAGGACTTTGAGTCCCATGCCTAAAGTTTCCCCATGTCTGAAATGGAAACTGAAAACAGTATCTGACTCAGCAGGTGTCTTGAGAGCTGAGTTAGGGCATCTTGGTGGGAGTGCCTCAGGCACAGTGAACTTCTTTCCCTTCTTCTTCCATCACCAGCAGACGTTTCCCAATCCCCAGGGGTCCACAGGAGGTTCTGTGACTCTTTGGTCTAGGGAAGGCAGGTTTTTCTATGTAGTCTCGCTTTTCAGAACTCCCCCATTATCATCTAAATTCCTTTTCTCATCTACTGGGTGGATGCACAGGACTCGGAATGCACAGCCATGACGAAATGAGCCTGGGTCCACGTACAGCATACCACCCCCCTTCTCCCTTGACAACCTGTGCTAGGAGAGAGCTTAGACTCTGGAGTTCTAAGTTAAACCATCTCCTGATAGGTTTGTTCCCAGGAATCACCTGGTAATTCCTCAGGAAAGTTTAGTTATACCATGATGAAGATGATGATGATGATGATGATGATGATGATTTACTCCTTAGAAATAATATCAATGGTGAAGTAAACATTTGTGGTGATATTTTATTTGTGTAACCTAATTAAGCTTATCTGGAGATCAAAGGGAAAAGCCAGCCACTCTATTAAACATAGAAGTCAGGCAATGGTAGCACATGCCTTTAATCCTAGCATTCGGGAAGCAGAGATTCATCTAGATCTCTGAGTTCAAGGCCACACTGAGAACAGAGCCAGGCGTGGTGGCACATGCCTTTAATTCCCAGCACATGATAACCATAGAGGTCTGGAGGTCTATACAGACAGACAGGAAGTGATAGAACTGGGCAGAAAGAGGAAGTGATGTAGCTGGGCAGAGAGAAGAAGTGAGATGGCAGGGCACGGAAAGGTATAGAGACGTGAATGTACAGGAAGTAGCTCTCCTTCTTTGGCTGAGGATTTCCTAGTGGTAAGAACGTGGCTGGCTTCTTTCTGCTTCTCTGATCTCTCAGTTTTCACCCCAATATCTGGCTCCAGGTTTTTTATTAATAAGACCGTCTAGCAATTCGTCTTATAAACATTATGCTCTTTCTCTAATTAGAACATATTCTCTTAATCTCTGAATCCTCTAAAAACAACAATGGATTTGTTCATGCATTTACTCTACATATAAACAGTTGATGAGCACCTGCTGTTTACACATTCATATTAGCTGAAGAGAGATAGAAAGATAATAATATCTCTACGGGACCTTAGGTTTCACAGAGGTTGACCGAGTAACTTCAGGGTACTAATATATGCTCTGTCTGTCTGTCTTTCTGTCTGTTTCTCTCTCTCTCTCTCTCTCTCTCTCTCTCTCTCTCTCTCTCTCTCTCTCTCTCTCTCTGTGTGTGTGTGTGTGCTGTATCATCAGAAGCTGTGGCTTATGACCGAGTCCTTAAGAAACCAATCAAACTGCTTCCAAGCTCAACTCAGGCTGGGTTCTAGGACAAACTCATCTTGACTTTCTATGTTCAAGGAAAGACAAGAAGGCTCATAAGAACTCACTTCCATGAAAAGCAAACATGTTAGCGGAGTGCTCCCTGTGGCCTCCAGGAGGAGGCCTCCCCCCCTTCCCTCCGGAGCCCTTTCTCTCCCTGACTGCCTGTCTGCTCCTTCTGGGAGATGCTGTTACCTCCTGTTTTCTAAGGGAAGGGAGGGAGCAGAGGATCGGCTGTGGCAATGTAGAGCTGGCTCTCTCCTACCTTGCCACCTCCCCACCCGGCCCTCACCTTTCCTATTTGGGAATTTAGAGCACTAAACAGGCCACACTGCCTTCCATCCCTGCAGACCACTAACTCTGACAGACCCAGGCCCTCACTGCTCATCCTGAACCCGAGTAAACCTTCATGAACTTTTTCAGCCCAGACTTCCAGGCAGCTGGCCTTGGCTCAAGAATGAAATGATGTCCAGGCATCTTTGGTAACAGCCATCATCTCCCACCCCCACAAGCTTATTTTTAAATCATTCTGAGATGTGCACTTTGATAAGCAATGTGTGGGCAGGATGACTGTTGTGAGTCTTGTGCCCTCTCCCGCCAGCCAGCACTGTCTTTCAGGAAGTGCTCAGTAAATATCCGGGGGCTGAGGGAGACCCTCCCACTGCTGAGCCCCCCCCCTTCCGCCCCGCGCCTCATCGCTCCGGGAAGAGCTTTTCCACCGCAGTCTGTGACTGCATGGACAACCTGGAGCTCCGCGCCCTCAGGAGTTCTCCTCCCTCTGCTCTGGCACAGACGACTCCAGAAGTGACCGTGGACTTCAGTGGAGGAGGACAGCTGTCGGGCAAGAGCCCTGTCCTGGAAGCCCTGCTGGGGAAACCAAAAGAAATGCCTTGGACTTGGTGGTGGATAACTGGTTGGCTCAAAGGATTCCAAATCCCAACCATGACTTTTTCCTTCTGAACCTATCATTAGGTCTGATTTTGTGCCAAACCAGCTCCGAAGCAGGACTTTGTAACCATGCCTGTTCATTCACTATTATTTTTAGGGCAGATCTGTTTCTCATTGACTGGGGCCCACTGGGGCCCTCCCCTGCTTTGTCACAGTCAGGACAGCCAGCTTGGCAGCCCTCCAAAGACCATGCTTGCCCGGAGGTGCCTTTGCCTGCCTCCCCTGACTGGCGGCACCGGCCCGGGCTAAGGCGGCCTTTGTTCTGTCACAGTGGGTTATTTTTTCTTGGGCTTGGATGGCTCAGCAGAAATTATTGGATGCTCTGCAGGGTAGAAGCCCCGAGCTGCACAGTTTATATTGGAAATGGTGTACACCCTTCTGGTAGGGCAGAGGGGGTGGGAAGGGTCACACACAAGTCAGTGCTGTCTGCCTCCTAAGCTCGAGCCCTTCCCCGGGAACACCAGTGCTGACGGGAGGAAATAAGGAGAGGGAGCTGGTCAAGGCAGAAGACACAGCTGCTTATCTCTGTCATCAGCCTGTGAAGCCGCCCTGGGGCATCATGGGAAAAGGGAGAGACAACAAAGGACAACAAAAGAAAGTGATACTTAAATCAGGTTAAACCTGGCTGCCTGCGCCTCCCTCTTCTCTCTCCTTGCCTTCCCCAGCCTGATAACCTCTGCTCTAATCCCAACTCCTGTGAGACCAGCTGTTTCACAAGCCACAGACGACTGTGGGCTTGCGTTTTTATGCCTGGCTAAATTCATTCGACATAACCGACATAATGATTCCACCCACGCTGTCACACGTTCTTTTCATGGCTGCATAGTATTCTGCTGTGCACACGGACCACGTTTTCTTTATCCACTCATCAGTTAATGAACACGGAAGCTGTTTCCATGGACACCATGACTGGTACCCTCAGGAGCACAGGAGATGATTTAATGTCCTTTACATATGTGTTCATATTGACATTACACAATGTATACATTAATTAAAATGCCCCATGATATTCCATTAATGTGTTCAATTTTATGTCTTTTTGTTTTACTTAGGAGATGAGTCTAATTTTAAAATTTTAAAGGTAGTAATAAGACTAGAGAGGTAGATCAGTGGTCAAGAGCACTGACTGCTCTTCCAGGAGACCTGAGTTTGATTTCCCACACCCACATGGTGGCTCATAGCCATCTGTATGTAACTCCAGCCCGAAAGGATCTGACCCTCCCCTGGCATCTATGGGGAGCAAACACATATGCGGGCAAACACTCATACACATAAATGAATGATAATGAGGATAAAGAGAGTATCCAAACAAGAGGGCAGGAAAGTAAGGATGAGGAGAGGGCTCCTTTGATCAGCCCTTTGCGATGGACCCTGATGTTCATCACTTGAGGTCAGACAGAGCTGCTCCATAAGCACGCTGCGCCTCTCATGTCACCGTGTGGCTTCAGCGCTGCTCTGGACTTGCTTCCTCCTCAGACTCCTCTCCCACCTGAATCCTGCCTTCTGAGGGCCTCCACTGTGCCGTCTGCCTCGCCTGGCTCTCCTGCCAGGGATTCCCCTCCAAGACCATGCATTTTCCTGCCCTCCATCCGCAAGGCTGCTGATTTCCTCAGGGTGAGCAGCATGCCAAGAACCTTACACAGACAACAAGTCAGTGAAGATGGAAGACAGAGCAGCAGGGTCATCCAGCACTGGTTCAGTTGTGTGTGTGTGTGTGTGTGTGTGTGTGTGTGTGTGTGTGTGTGTGTGTGTGTGTGTGTACAGGTCATCCAGCACAGCTTCAGGTGTGTGTGGGGGGGGGTGGGGGAAAGGTCATCCAGCACAGCTTCAAGTGTGTGCGTGTGTGTGGGGGACAGGTCATCCAGCACAGCTTCAGGTGTGTGTGTGTGGGGGGGGACAGGTCATCCAGAACAGCTTCAGGTGTGTGGGGGGGGGTGGGGGAAAGGTCATCCAGCACAGCTTCAAGTGTGTGCGTGTGTGGGGGGACAGGTCATCCAGAACAGCTTCAGGTGTGTGTGTGGGGGGGGCAGGTCATCCAGCACAGCTTCAGGTGTGTGTGTGTGTGTGTGAACAGGTCATCCAGCACAGCTTCAGGTGTGTGTGTGTGTGTGTGTGTGTGTGAACAGGTCATCCAGCACAGCTTCAGGTGTGTGTGTGTGTGTGTGTGTGAACAGGTCATCCAGCACAGCTTCAGGTGTGTGTGTGGGGGGGCAGGTCATCCAGCACAGCTTCAGGTGTGTGTGTGGTGGGGGAGAGGGGACAGGTCATCCAGCACAGCTTCAGGTGTGTGTGTGTGTGTGTGTGTGAACAGGTCATCCAGCACAGCTTCAGGTGTGTGTGTGGTGGGGGAGAGGGGACAGGTCATCCAGCACAGCTTCAGGTGTGTGTGTGTGTGTGTGTGTGAACAGGTCATCCAGCACAGCTTCAGGTGTGTGTGTGTGTGTGTGTGTGTGTGTGAACAGGTCATCCAGTACAGCTTCAGGTGTGTGTGTGGGGAGGGGGGACAGGTCATCCAGCACAGCTTCAGGTGTGTGTGTGGGGAGGGGGGACAGGTCATCCAGCACAGCTTCAGGTGTGTGTGTGTGGGGGGGGGACAGGTCATCCAGCACAGCTTCCGGTTGCTATCTGGGGGAGGGGCTCTCCTCATTTGTTTTGCTTTTGTTCCCATCTGGCTCTGGGTCAATCTTCCCAAGCCCTTCAGTATGAGGTCATCTTTTAACTCTCTTCTCCTCTGATACTATATGGAAAGAACATCTTCCAGGTTCGTTCCAGGACCACCTGTTCATATACTTAGTGTACTGGGTGGCTTTGTGTGTCAACTTGACACAAGCTAGAGTCATCAGAGGAAGGAGCCTCAGCTGAGAAAATGCCTCCTTGAGATCCAGCTGTGAGAATCTCATTTAGCGATCAATGCAGGAGGGCCCAGCCTGTGGTGGGTGGTGCCATCCCTGGGCTGCTGGTCCTGGGTTCTATAAGAAAGCAGGCTGAGCAAGCCATGGGAAGCAAGCCAGTGAGCAGCACCCCCTCCACGGCCTCTGCATCAGCTCCTGCCTCCAGGACCCTGCCCTGTTTGAGTTCCTGTCCTGATTCCCTCCAGAGATGAGCAGCAATGCTGAAGTGTAAGCCAAATAATCCCTTTCCTCCCCAACTGATTTTTGGTCATGGTGTTCCGTCGCAGCAGTAGAAACTCTAACTAAGACACTTAGATAACACTTTACAAATTAGAAGACACTTTTCTAACCCTCATCCGATAGAATTCTCCCAACAATCCCATGAAACTCATATTTCAATTCAGGCATGTCCAGGGTCCCTCTGGCTCTCAGGAACAGAATGAGGAACGGGAAGAGGAAGCTGGGACTCTGAGGGCAGTGAAGTTCTGGTTAGAGGACCTGAGGGTGTGGCCACCAGGGCCAGAGCAATGCAAATCTGGCAGGAAATGTCTTGGTTCAAGTCACCCACATCTTTTCTTTCTCAGGCTCAGTATTTGCCTGCTTCCTTTCGTTTTCTTCTCCACCAACTGTAGCTTCTGACCGCAGCTCAGAGCCTCACTCACTTCCGCGTCTGTGATATTTTGGGGCTTCCTGAACCCTGGGACGGTGTTCCCGTCTGAAGCACTGGGGAATTCTACCAACAGGAGGGTCGAGGGCCCTCCTCCACAGCAGACTGGGTTCCTGTTTCTCACTGCCACCCGACCCTCAGACAGAATAAGACCACATGTTTCCTGCTAATATGCATGTGATTGAGCTTGGAATCCCCATTCCAGAGAAACCCTCACTAGCCCTTCATCATGCAAGCACTTCTCGAGCGGAAGTTGGATTTATTGGTGGCCCCATTCATTGTCTCCCTGTTCTTTCATGTTCTTTCCACACATGGCCTCCAGAACATCATGCTTTTCCCTCAGCACCATTGGCTGATCCATCTCAGGCTTATTGGAAGCATTCTTCTCCTGTTATTGGAGGGTTCTAGGACCAGTCCTTTGTTTTTATTTCTCTTTTAACTATATTCACTCCCTTGGTGATCCTAGTCACACTGATGCCCTAAGCACCAGCTGTATGCCAAACATCCCCACAATAATTTCACCACCCTCTGTTCAAGCGGCTGTGACCAGCTGTATGACCAGTACTTCCACTTGGATGTTTGATGGGCACATCAAGCTTAACTGTGTCCTGCACGGCCTCCTAACATCTTACAGTCCTGCTGGAGTCCAGGGTTCTCCATACCAGTGTCTGGTCAGAGTCATCATGGATGCCTTTGTCTAACTCACATGCAACCCTTGGCTCAGCCTTAAACTAACCCAGAAGATGCCGTGTATGACCCAGGCCCAGGTTCTGATGTGCAAGTGGGTGTTTGTGTTGAATGTTATCTTCCTTCTCTCACTCAGTTATCTTTCTCCTGGTTTCCACGATCCTGCCCCTATGGTTTACATTTGACGCATCTGCTGGAATGATTACTTTAAAACTTACGTTGAATCAGGAATGCCCCCTGACCCTTCAGACCTTGATGGCATCCCTTGATATTTGGAATAAGAGTCAAGATCCTTCCAGTGTGTATTGAACTGATTGGATAGTGGCTGCAGGCTCTGATGGTCCCGTATCTCCCTTAAAAAGCAACTGTGCCGCCCACCTCCACAGGAGGCAGGGTCTATGTCCTGATCCCTGAAATCTGGTGCTGTGGTTTGTTTTGGCCTGCCAAATGCAACTTAAATGGCAGTGTGTCACCTCTGAGCCTGGCCTCTCTCAGAACCCTGCAGCCCCTGCTGTATCCATGTGAACAAGCCTGAGCTGTTTGCAGGATGATGAGATTCCTCACCTTCTGTGTTCCTGCTTTTCTCATTGCTGTAGCAAAATGCCTGGAAAAGCAGCTTCAAGAAGGAGGCTTCATTTTCAGTTTATAGTTCAAAGATACTGTCCATCATGGTGGGGACGGCATGGTGGGAGGAGCAGCTGTGGCTGTGGCAGTAGAAATGTGAGGCAGCTGATCACATTGGGTCCACAGTGAGGAAGCTGGTGCAAACACCCTGACAGACATGTTATGGAATATTAGTTTAAGATGTGTTTCATTGTTATGTGGTGGAACATTTGTCTAATGATGCAAAGACGTGTTGCATTCTTCTTTGTTACATTTGTTTAACTCTTTGCCTGTCTAAGACACCTGATTGATCTAATATAGGGCTGAATGGCCAATAGTGAGGCAGGAGAATAGATGGGGCTGGAGGGCAGAGAGAATAAATAGGAGGAGAAATCTGGGAAGAGAAGATCAGGAATGAGAAAAGAAGGAGAGAGGACATCAGGTGCCAGTCACCCATCTACACAACCAGCCACAGAGTAAGAAGGAAAGAAGAATACAGAATAGAGAAAGGTAAAAGCCCAGAGGCTAAAAGTAGTCAGGATAATTTAAGTTAAGATAAGCTGGCTAGAAACAAGCCAAGCTAGGGCCGGGCATTTATAAGTAATATAAGACTCTGTGTATTTATTTGGGAGCTGGGTGGTGAGCCCTGCAAGAGTAAGAGCCAAAGAGTAAAAAAGACCAACACCACCTAGGTGATTCTAAATTCCATGAGGCTGACATGAGATCAGCCATCACTCCTCTACCTTTAACAGCTGAACAGTAATGTGGCCATCTCAGCTTGGCCAGCCTCACAAGCTGACAACTGACCCTTTCAGACACTAGCCCTATGACCGTCTGAGCTCAGTGAACCGTAGACGCCCAGGCAACAGCATTGTGGAAGTAAGTAGCTAGTATAAGTGGTCTAAGAGTCCTTATGTGACCATAGCTTCCCTTACAACTCTGACACCATTTTCTACCACTGTGTGGAAACCTTGGTCACAGTGTGTTATAGCCTTGGGTCCTTTGCACTTTCTATTTTCTTTGCATGAAAATTGTGTTCACCCAGACCCCCATGGCTCCTCTGGTCACTTTCACTGAGACTTACTTAGATGATACCACAAGAGTGATACACAAATGTCTTTTAAACCTGAAGGCTTACAGACTGACCAGTGGTGACTGTCAAGGTTACAGAACAAAATGGGGATCCTGACTGTTCCCTGCTCATCCCTGAATTAAAAATTCTCCTTTTAATAATCAAACTGGGGGAAACATTTCAAGAGAGAGGCCTGGAGAGCAGCTTGGTGCAAAGGGTAGGGAAGAGAACACTCATTTGGTGGTTGGCATAGTGATAGCTGCATATTCCCCCTCCTTGATTGCAGTGGCCTCTCCAGGGTGCCTGTTTTATCTGATATTTCTTCAAAGCATTTCCATCACCATCTGATTTATAATATTTGTCAATGTTTATCTGTCTTTTACTCATCTCCTCTTTCTCCAAGAGTGACATCCAAAGGAGGGCCCCGTAATGATGAAGAGGGTCTACTTACCACCTCCCCAATATGGTGACCACAGCCCATATGACTGCTTAATACCCAGAATGTGGCCATGGTAACTAGAGTTTTAATATAATTTTAATCACCTTAAATATAAATAGTCAGATGCAACCAGTAGCTACCATACTGGACAATCACAACTCTAGATTTTTTATAGTAAAAACCTTGATATCTTGTTAGCTGCCATAGCCTTGGTCTTCAAAGAAAAGGCAGGTGTGAAGGAATCTTAAATTCTCCATTTTTGAGTGAGTGAATGTGGTATCTGGAAGGACAGCAGATTGCAAGAGATGTCAACACCAAAGCTTTAGTGTCCATTCAAGCTGTGGCTGTGATGGAGTGTTTGGGGGAAGATGGGCTTCCCGATTCCTGTAGCCAACTTGAAAGAATGTAAGAAGCATACAGGAGGCTCCCTATCAGGATAACTGTCCTCCTAACTAGTTCCTTAGTGGGCTGGACAGAACAGAGCTTTGCTCTGGCTGGGCCTTGTGCCGTGTTGATGGAGGAAAGTGGCGCTCAGGGGCATGAAGGCTTTTGCAGCCCCGTCCTTAGAAATGCCTGAGGTAGGACCCTGGTAATTCAGGGTAGGAGAGAGACCCCATGCTTGAGGATTGTGTTCCCCACTGTCCCCACAAGGCAGGGGAAGTAGGGGAAGGTTTTCTCCAGTCGTCAGGGCTCAGTGGCTCTAGTGGCAGAGAGCCAGTCCCAACTACACCACAGCAATTAATTCTCCACCACAGCCACTTAGGCATCCAACCCATGACCGGGACTAGCTAAGACCAGGTCCTCATTTGCACCAAACATCTAACTTCACTTTCGACAGGTGCCTATTATCCCCAAAGCCAGTGTGGCCAGTTCCCTTACCTCCGAGGAAGTGTCTTGACCAACTGTGATAGATGATAAGTCAATCAAATGGCCACTCCATCTATAGACAACCCTTGCTATGTATGCACCAAGCATCTAAGTACTTGAATTTTCATTACTTGTTTGTTATACTGACACTTTATAACCTTTGGGGCATGTGTCCCCTCAACTCTCCTTGAAACCTACAATGCTGAAACCTAAAATGCCAAATTCAGAGCACAGATGGAGGGATAAACAAGCTGAGGGGGTCTCATGTCCTTGGTCGAATTTGAGTCATAGTAACTCACAGAGGTGGCTGGTTTCCAAATTGCTCTAAATGCCACCGAGAGGCAACAGCACCATGGCTGGCTCCAAGCCCTCCACTTGTTTTCTTCTGAGTCTTTTTAAAAAGAAGCTTTCAACCCAGCACAGCATCACGGATACCTTACGGTTGAATAGCTCTTTATAATATAGAAGATGTCTTTCTCATCTGTTTTCTCAATGGGTTTGACATCAGCTCTATGAAGCTGACAAGCTTCTGAACTTGATGGAGTTGGTACTCAGTTCTAAAGGCAAAGGCGCTAAGGTTCTGTGAGGTTAAGTGATCTTCTCAAAGTCACCCGAAATATGATAACATCAAGTATCACTACAGAATGCTTAGTGTTTTATATACATTAGCTCACATGGTTCTCACAGCATCCCCTCGGTAGCAGCACAGAGGTTCCCAGGGGAGACATACACAGTCAAGACATCCATCTGGGAAGAGGCATAGCTGGGACAGGAACTCAGAACGCCATCTGACTTGGAATCCTATGCCCTTTCCCACAAGCAGGGGAAGATTTATGTGTCTAAAGCATTGTTTTAAATGGTTGGGATTGTTTCACTGACAAAGGGGAGATTTTTATTGGGCAGAGAGTGGTGAGTTAAAAGGATTCCCAGAGGCAGGATTGGAGAGGATGGGTGGGGTCTGAGAAATTCAAGAAGGCTGTAGATGAAGCTCTTGAAAACTATCAGCATGGGTCCTGCCGGCCAGGCAGTGCCAGGCTCCCCGAGCAGCGCCCATGGCGGCTTCTTGCTGCTCAGAACATACCAGATACTCATGAACAGCTGACAAATAGATGGAAGGATGGATGAGTTTCAAATTCATAAGCAAAAAAATAAGAAAACATTCCAGAAACTAAGAGAAAAAGTAATCATTTCTGAGAGCCGGAAAATTATTATTTATTGTGTGTGAGCGAGCACCTGGGAGAAAAGAAGTGAGTTTCATGTCACACGCAGAGACTGGAGGACAGCTCCTCAGTCCCCTTCTCTGTCCCTCACAGGTCCTGCTCTATGTCAACTACCTCTCCCAGCTTCTGAGCGATATTTTGGGCACAGGCTGTATTTGGTCAGTTAGGGTTGTTATGAAAATATCTGTCTCCTTTCAAACTTCACTTGCATGCTCACTTTCTCCAGAGTGTGCTGCCTGGGCTGAGGGTAGGGCAAGTGGCAGGGCCAGGCTCTGAGATGGTCTCATCTCCATCTACCCAGGCTAGCCCTTCTGGTGGGGTCAGTGGCATGAAATATGGGAAATGGAGGGGCAATCTTCCGCAACTGGTTATGGGATGGTGTCCAAGTATGCCAGGCCCCACGGTGGTTTGATGGAATTCTGTCTGCTCCTGGTAACTCTGTTACAGTGGAACCTGGGGCTGAGATGGAGTGGAGTGAACACTTCACCTTGGCTGTATTATGGAGGACCCTTCAGAAGGAACCCATGCTTGAAGTCTGCCCTAAAGGCTTTGCTTCATCTGCCTACTATGTAAGCCCTCCTCGAAGACATGGGTTCCTTCCAGCACAGCATGAGAATTCCGAAGCCTCTGTTCTCACATTCCAAAACCCAAGGGAACTGAATACATGTACAGTACAGTAAGCTAGAGTCACCCCTTATTCTGGGAGGACAGGTTCTCCATCAAATTTCCTCTTTCAGAAATTTCAGAAAGAAGTGGTACTGGTCTCCATTCTTATTTGTATCTCAAAGTATCTGGGTGAACATGGCAGACCCTTCCAGGAACTTCCCCGTCATTCATTTCTTCATTACCGGCCTGCAGATTCTGTGTGCCATCGAGAATCTGTGAGACGCTCCACTGTCTGAGAGATTCTACTAGAATGCCAAGGTTGTCTGTGGCTTGGGCAGGGATGAGGAGCACCTTTCCAGCATTTCTGGTGATTTACCTCCAATGACACCCAGGGCCACAGACTTCAACTCCAATCTGACCCTTCCTCTCCTTCTCTTCCTTCCCGCCCCCCCCCTTTCTGTGCAGAGCAAGGAGGGGATGAGACTTGGACCTCGTGGTGGAAGCTTCTCTGCCAGTTCTGCTGCCTCTCAGAAGGTGAGCGTCAGAGCAGGCATCGAGAATGTCTTTGATGCATAGAGGAGTGCTCTTTGTGGTCAGATTTACTTAGGTATAAGTTATATGTTTACAGAGAGAGAGAGAGAGAGAGAGAGAGAGAGAGAGAGAGAGAGAGAGAGAGAGAGAGAGGAGCATTTGTGTGTTGTGTGTGCACATTCCATGGCACACACATGGAAATCAGAGGAAAACTTGCTGGAATCAGGTTTTTCCTACCACTGTGTGGGCCCTGAGGATGAAACTCAGATTGTCAGGCTTGGCAGCAAGTGCCTTTCCCTGCCAAGCCATCTCGCTGGCCCTCGTCTGTTGTTTTTATTTTGTAAGTTCCCTTGGAACACTCAATACACTGTAGCATTTTTTAACAAACTCCTGATATTAGTACAGAATATATTTCTTTTCTATAAGATGAAAATGAAGGTCACACTCCATTGTTTTTCTGTTGAAGTAGAGAAACGTATGAGCCTGTGATGATATATTGTATACCCTAATAAAATTTGCCTGAAGATCAGAGACCAGAACAAGCCACTAGATTAAACAGAGAGGCCAGGCAGTGGTGGCACACGCCTTTAATCTCAGCATGTGAGATCTAATGCCTTTGCTTGGGAAGCACACATGTCTTTAATCCCAGGAAGTGATGGCTGGGTAGAGAAAGGTATATAAGACATGAGAAGACAGGAACCAGAGCTTTTTCATGTTGAGGAATTGGTGAGGTAAGAGGTGGTGGCTGTGCCTTGTCCCTTTGTCTCTCTGATCTTCAGGCAGATTTTATTTGGGTACCCAACATATCAGCACCTGAGCCTGGAAGGACACTGGAATAAGACTGTTATAGAAAAGTGCTGGGAACTACAGTAGCCTGATCTTACGGCACAGGCAGGCAGGGCCAGCTTGTGCACGTCCTGACAAGCCCTGGTCAGATGAAGACAACCGCCCGTGTAGTTAAAGACAGAGCTGTGATGAGAGAGGTTTCCGCTGTGTCTGTACACAGAGGAGCGGCCAGAGAATGGAGGGAGAGTACATGAGAATGGTTACATATGTGTGCACTTGGCAAAAATGTTGCACCCCCAAATATCTTATTGGTCTCTCAGATGCCTAATTGTCTTAACCATTGGTGCATTCATCTTTCATGTTCAAATTAATTTTCTAAAAACAACTTACAAGAGCAGGAGTCCGAAATTTGAATGTGTCTCCATTCTCTCATGACAAACTGTTAACTGTGTCTGACTCATTCGTCCTCCTGGCTTCTAAGCCTGCTTGATAAATGTGCACAGCAGTGGTGATCTGGACGGTGCAAACACTCCCTCGGAGAATGACATTTTATGGCTGCTTTTGTGTTTCCGTGGCTGGAACCTGATCTTTCTCTTGATCTCCTTTTTTTTTTTTTTTTTTTTTTTTTTTTTTTTTTTTTTAACTTTGGAGAAATGCCCGGTAGATATGGCTGTTTGTCATTGAAATAAAGAGCAAATGTGTCTGTAAACACAGAGGTGATATCTGGAAAAATCTTGTTGTCCCTAAAGGACATTTGTTTTATCCATTGTCACAGCAGAGAGAAAAGAAATTTAATAACCAGGGAGATAGTGTTGAAAGGAATAAATTGTTTTTATTGTAATGTTATGGGCAGGAGCCAAGTGACTTCTTTTAATTCTCTAGTGCTTAGTAAGCATGGAAAATCAGAGTATTTAAATGAGATATTTACACACAAAAAGAATGTTTACAGCATATTAATAAAGTATAAAAACAAAAAAACCTGGGGCTGGAGAAATGCCTCAGCAGTTAGCAATTAAGAGTGCTTGCTGAGCCGGTGACTATGGCTCACACCTTCACACCTTTAATCCCAGCAGAGCCAGGCGGATCTCTGTGAGTTCACAGAGCAAGATCCAGGACAGGCACCAAAACTACACAGAGAAACCCTGTCTCAAAAAAAAAAAAGAGTGCTTGCTGCTCTTGTGGAGGACCCGCGCTTGGTTCAAGTCCCCATCCATAGCAGCTGGTCCCCCTGTAACCCCAGTTCCAAGGGATCAGAGTCCCTCTTCCAGCCTCGACAGATACTACACACATGTGATAGACACAGGCATGTAAGTAAATAAAAATAAAAATACACCTTAAAAAAAAAGAAAGGACAAAAAAGAACAACTTTGCACTCATTGCCCCAGAGGACAGAGCCAGTCCTCACTGGGATCTCTGAAGGCTGAGGAAGGCCTCCAGATCTTGCCTCTCCCTCCCAGGAGTCAACCTCTGCCATGAACATTACACTTATCTCTTCAGAAGGTTGGGAAAAGCTGTGTACAGTGACCCCTGAGGCTTGTTCTAAGTGGACCCCCTCATGCTGTGTGCCCTTCCACGGGCTGCTTGTTAGTTCCAGTTGGCATGGTTGAGGTTTGCCCATGTGGGTTCACGTGACCTGCCACAGACAGATTCAAAGGTACAGTGCTTGTTGCATGAATACAGTGCAGTGTGGTTAAGTATTCTCCTGTGAAAATCTGGCTCATTTTCAACTTTTGCCACTACGTTCCATGGGAGTTTCTGATATTGCATAGGAACTATAGTGGAAGATTGATAAATTCAATTGTAATCAACTTAAGAATTATGTTCCTTAAAAGGGAGACTCTCTTTCCTGTTTGGAAAAGAGCAGCAACAACAACAACAACAAAGGGTGGTGGTGGTGCTGCTGGAGAGATGGCATGTTAAGAGCACTTGATGCTCTTACAGAGAACCACAATTCAGTTCCCACCCATGTGAAGAGGGTCACAACTGTAACCCCAGCTCCAGAGGCCATGGCACCCTCTTCTGGCTTTCATGAGCATTTACATACACACACACACACACACACACACACACACACACACACACATACACACATTAGTAAAAATAAAATATATTTTTTAAGTGAAAAGGGAGTCTACAAGCTGGAATATACATCCGCAATGAAATACCCACAGGGATTCCTGTTCATCAAAGACATACAGATGCCTGGACTCTTCACAGCAGAAGGAAACAGATATCCCCATGAGGCCTGGGTATGCACACACAGAAGAGGAAGTGAGTGGCAAGCAAACATGAGTCCCTGATCATCCTCATTAAGAAGATGACACCAAGGTGCCACTCTGGAAATACTAAGATGCTTGAAAGTGGGTAGCTGGTAAATGAAGAGACACTGGCAATGCTTGTCCACTGTTGGAAGGAGGTTAGACCATCAGAGCCTGCAACACCATCCAGCCTCCTCTAGTGAAGGGGATACACCATATTCTGAAGATAAGCCATTTCAGTAAACCGATCAAAACAGAGAAACAGCTGCCCCTGTGCAGCAGAGGCATGGACGAGGGTCTTCCAAACTCAGGCTTTCCCTTAGCTGAGGTTCCCTCCTCTCTGATGACTCTAGCTGTGTGGAGCTGACATAAAACTGACAAATGCTTTAGCTCATGGTTTCGTGGAGTTTGCAGTATTTGATTGTTGATTCTGGGCTCATGGAAGGCAGAACATTATGCTGGCGGGAGTCTGTGAAGGAACAGAATGTACACCTCATGGAAGACACTGAGCCGAGATCGAAGAAAGAGCTGGCAGCCAGGCTAGCTTCCAAAACCATGCCTCTAGCAACAGACCTCCTCCAACTAGGTTTCACCTGCTGAAGTCTGTGAAAATCCCAAGGCACAGCATCTCCTGGGGACCAGGTGTTCAAATCCGCCCTGCGGGGAACATTTCCTACTCAAACTGTAGCTTCCTGTCCCTGGCCCTCGAAGGCTCGTGGCCATTTCAGCACAAAGTGAATTCATCTCCAGGTGTCCTCAGAAGTCCAAACTGAAAGCTTCTCACGAGACCAAAGGCAGGCTGTAAGCTGTCAACCCCTGGAAAAGAAAAAGAAAATGACTTCCTTCCAACAGGTAGTGGTACATAGTAAACATCCCCACCCCCACAAAAGAGGGATGGAGGAACTACAAGAAACAATGGACCAAAGAAAGTCCCAAACCAGGAGAGCAAACACTAACTCTAGTTGCTTGTCCTGCAGCCCGGCCATGAGGCTTGGGGTGTGAGCCTCATCAGGTATAGGAAGTCCTAGCACCGAATCGCTCTCTGTAGCGCACACAGCCTCTCCCGGGCTGGCTTTAATCACTTTTTGGGGGGTAGACATTTCACTTTGCTTGTATCTCCAATATTCCAAGGCCTCAGCACAGCTTCATCTTCTTGTTAACATCAGCTCTTGATAGTTTGTGTATGGATTGTGTAGGGGGGGGAGCGGGGGGCATACATACGAGCACACACATGTGCCTGCACCCATGTGGAGGCTGCTGTCTTCCTCATTCACTCTCCGCCTTGCTTTTGGAGACTAAGTCTCTCACTGAACCTGGAGCTCACCAATCCAGCTGGACTGTCTGGCCAGTGAGCTCCAGGTACTCTTCTGACTCTGCTCTCCCAGCAATGGGGTATAGACATGTGCCTCCTGCCGGACTTTTTATGTGGGAGCTGGGGAATCCAACACAGCCCCTCAACCTTGCTCAATAGCACTTTACCTACTGACCCATCTCCCGTGATAGTTTTTAGTTTAGTAAGTTAATGGGTGTACAGTACCTCATATGCCTTTAACTTCCTTTTTCCTGGTGATCACGATGCTAGGAACCCTGGGATACACTAATTAATCACTTCCATGGGTTCCATGGCTAAGTAAGTGAGCAAAGACTCACTTGGGGGATTTGCTGTTTCTCAGCTGAATCACAGCAGTTTTCTACATACTCTGGCTTAAAATTACTTATCAGATCTATGTTCTGCAAGCAGTATTAATCAGATTCTGGCTGGCGTCACGGTATTCTTAGTAGTTCTTGAGGTCTATGGAAGTCTCTGGTGGAGTCCAATATTGTTTTTAGGGGTACAGTTTTTTGGATATGATCCACTGTCTAACTCCTCCAAAGCCCAGAGATAGCATCTCAGGTTTTCTTTTGAAAACCCAGTTTTTGTTTGCTTTGGTTTGTGATTTATCCAGAATTAACCTTTGTGTGTGGTATGAGGGGCAGAAGTTCACTCCCTGTCTTTAGATCCCCTCCCACAGGCTAGTCCACTTATTCTAGCATTATGTGCTTAAAATGCCGTCCTTTCTCCACTGCAGATTTGCTGAAAGTCAAATGACCCTGAGTCTATTTCTCTATTCTAATTTTATCCTGTCAACGCAGCCGACTGACATGGCCAGCAAGCCGGATGTGACCTCCACAGTGGCACAGCTTCTGTAGCGATGTGATTTGTGATTTGCCTTAGGTATCGAAATCACAAAACTTGCCACACATTTTCAAAATTATTTAGGCTGCTCAAGTTTATCACACTGAATAAAGTCTACATATCTCGGAGTCTAAGTGTATGCTGGGGTTGTGTCAAGGCTGTAGATAGTAGGAGGGAGCTGATATCTTCGTTCAGACTCTGGCTTAAAGGATGATGTACCACCCCACACGGGTTATGGACTCCCAACAATATTTTATAAGTTTCACATCTAAATGTCTTTTTGTAAGAAAGATCTGTTCTGGGGCACTTGATTTTTGGGGTGGGGGAATAGTGCTCTGTGTGGTATTTATGAATTCCTTCTTTCCATTGCTCTGCAGCACACAGGAGTCATCTTGCTCTTCTGTATGGATTTGTTGTCCTGTGGCTACAGAAGCCTTGTTACTATGGCAATGAACTGGTCAAACAAGCTTTTAGAAAGCATGTTTAAGTAAATGTTTGGTGGCATGCCACTTAGATGCATCTCCAAAAGACATGAGTCTTGCTCTGAGGCACAGCCACAGACACAGCTCCTGACCTTTGGTGAGGACCTGGACATTTATTCTTATGATCAAATGGATTTGGAAATGGAGTGCTGCAAATCCATGCAGAACCAGCCTAGCAAAGCAACCCGAAGTTCATATTGGAGGGCCAGAAGTGCGGCTGTACCTCACCTGTGAAGATTGTGTGGACACTACTAATGAGTTCTCATGCTGCTAGAGATCTGTGCACAGGAGGAGTTGGTGGCATGGTGTGTGTGTGTGTGTGTGTGTGTGTGTGTGTGTGTGTGTGTGTGTGTGAGAGAGAGAGAGAGAGAGAGAGAGAGAGAGAGAGAGAGAGAGAGAGAGAGAGAGAGAGAGGGAGGGAGGGAGTCTCTGCAGTGTTTGAAGCTCAGTTAATTCCAACAATACTCATTTACATACAAGTTTCTCACAGACTGGCTGCATCTTTCATCCTCGACTTTTTGGCAGCGGCCCAGGAATCTAAGCAGACTCCTTTAATCCTACATCATCTTCTATTTGCCCTCTATGTATCTATCTTCATAAATCATCTGGTTGCTCTTGGGAGAACTTTCCAACTCTCCTTTACATCTCCTTTAAATGAACACTTCACAACTCCACACTCATTGTTTTACTAAGCCAGATATTTTGAGAGAAAGCTTTTAATTTCCATAGAAAACAGAGGAACATAAAAACAACTTTGCTATAATCATCTGCTTCTTGGTAATTTACCTTCTAATTTTGTTAAGTATAACTTAATGTTCTTCTTTGCCATCATTTAAAAATTCAAAATAAATTATGTGTCCTGAACAATAACAAACCACACAATGGTGGAACATAAATATTTTCAAACTCTGAATGCCAAGGCCCTGACTTGCCCTCTTCCTACCAGTTAAAGCTTGCTTACTTGGAAACATCATTTGCAAAATGTCTTTAGAGATTTTAAACTATGAAAGAACAAAGACTGTGGATAAGATTTACTGGAACCTTGAGACAGTGGACATTGATAGGATTTTTTGTAAGAGAGATATTTTTAAAATCTTGATTTATTTGTAAATCACCATATGTAGCTCAGAAAGTGTTAACATTTACAGAATTTTTCTAAGCTAAGCACATGACATAAAGTTACTACACAGAGACCCCTTAAGGAAAGCTTCGCTGTTTGAACTCCCGGAAGGGTCCTCGTGGGTGAGCTAATCTCACTCATCGTTTGTGTTAAGTTTGCTAACCCAGAAAGAAGTTGAGTCACTTGTAAAAGTTACACAGAGTTAGACCTCTGTTGGGATGCACATCTTGTCTCTCGATTGTTCTGAGCAGGGCTCTTCTCTTTACATCTTGTTTTCCCTGCAGGACTTGGAGTCTTCTGCCACTAGCCCCGTTATAACATCCACCTGATCCTGCCAGCGCCATCAGGGCTTCGACTCTTCCAAATCGTCGTGTTCTGCCCATTTTCTCCATGCCCTGGTCCTGCAGGGGTCAAAGTTGAATCTGAAGATCCACTATTAAACTGAACACCAATGACTATGTACGGCTTAATATGCTATCCCTTATTTAAAGCTGCTTCAATAACTCACTCCATAGGGACAACTAACCGTAATGGCCCCTTGAGTTAAATTAATCGACTTCTCTGCATGTGCCAGGCACTAAGCTCAGAATTCTCTGTAAATTATGTCATGGATCCTGTGCACATTGTCATTATCTCACTTGAATAATGAGTTACAACAGGATATGACCAATGAATGATGTATGTAGAGCCAGGTGGGGTTATCCTGCCCCACTTTTACTGATACCACTCAGACAGCCGCCTGATGTCTGGGGCATGTGGCTAGCAGATGAAAGAAGCCTGCCCTGATTCTACACTGATTTCCATAGTGACAAGTTTGCAGTCCCACCAGCAATGGAGGAGTGTTCCCCTTACTCCATATCCTCACTAGCATGGGCTGTCACATGTTGTATTGATTTTAGCCATTCTGACAGGTGTAAGATGGAATCTCAAAGTAGTTTTGTGTGGTGATATTTTATTTGTGAATCCCAATAAAGCTTATCTGGGGATCAGAGGGAAAAGCCAGCCACTCTATTAAACATAGAGTTCAGGCAGTGGTAGCACATGCTCTTAATCCTAGCATTCAGAAGCAGAGGTTCATCCAGATCTTTGTGAATTCAAGGCCACACTGGAAACAGAGCCAGGCATGGTGGCACACGCCCTTAATTTCAGTGCTAGTTAACCATAGAGGTCTGGAGGTTTGTACCAACAGACAGGAAGTGATAAAGCTGGGCAGAAAGAGAAAAGTGATGTAGATGGGCAGAGAGAGGAAGTAAGATGACAGGGCACAGAAAGGTATATAGGTGTGAGTATACAGGAAGTAGCTCCCTCTTTGACTGAGGAGATCCTAGTGGTTAGAACATGGCTGGCTTCTTTCTGCTTCTCTGATCTCTCACCCAATATCTGGCTCCAGTTTCTTTTTTTAATTAGTAAGACCATTTAGCAATTTGTCTTACAAGTTTTGATTTGTACTTTCCTGATGACTGAGGATGTTGAAAAAAATTTAAGATGTTTCTCAGCCATTTGAGTTTCCTCTTTTAAGAATTCTCAATTTGTACCCAAGCCCCATCTTAATTGGGTTATTTGTTTTCTTGATATCTAGTTTTCTGAGTTTGTTGCATATTTTTGATATTAGCCCTCTATCAGATGTGTAGTTGGTAAAGATCTTTTCCTATTCTGTGGGCTGCCACTTTGTTGAATGCAGAAGCTTTTCAGTTTCATGAGGTCCCATTTATTGATTGCTGATCTTAGGGCCTGTGTTAATGGTGTTCTGTTCAGAAAGTCTTTTCCTGTGAGAATGGCCTCAAAGCTATTCCCCACATTCCTTTCTATCAGGTTCAGTGTGCCTGGTTTTATGTTTAAGGTCTTTGATCCATTTGGAGTTGAGTTTCGTGCATGGATGGCTATGGATCTGTTTGGATTCTTCTATACACAGCCATCCAGTCTGACCAGTATCATTTGTTAAAGATGCTACCCTTTCCCCAGTGTGTGTTTCTGGCTTCTTTATGAAAAACCAGGTGTCCATAGTGTGTGAATTTATGACTCGCTCTTTAATTCTATTTCATTGATCAATATGTCTGTTTTTGTGCCAATACCATGATTTTTTTTTTTTTTTATTTTTTTTATTTTTTTTTTTGTTATTGCTCTGCAGTACAATTTGAGGTTGGAGATGGTGGTACCTCCCAAGGTACCTTTGTTACTCAGGGTTGTTTTAGCTATCCTGGGTTTTTTGTGACTTAAGTTTGGTATGTATTGAGAAAATTATTCATTTCTTTTAGATTTTCTAATTTGGTGGAGTACAGGTTTTGAAAGTATGTGCTTATGACTCTTTGTCTGTTTGCTTATGATTTGCTCTGTCTGTTGTTATGTCCCCCTTTTCATCTCTAATTTTGTTAATTTGAATATTCTCTCTCAGCCTTTTAGTTAACTTGGGTAAGGGTTTGTCAATCTTATAAATTTCTCAAAAACAAAACACAACAACTCTTTGCTTCATTGATTCTTTGTAATTGTTTTCTGTTTTATTGATTTCAGCCATAAGTTTGATCATTTCTTGACATCTGCTTTTGTTGGGTGTTTTCTTCTTTTTCTTTTATGGCTGTCACGTCACTGGGATCGCTCCAATTTCAATAGGCACTTAGTGCTATGACCTTGCCTCTTAAAACCATCTTTGTTGTGTCTCATAAGTTTGGGTATGTTGTGCATTCATTTCCATTCAATTCTAGAAAGTCTTTCATTTATTTCTTGATGTCTGTCTTGGCCCATTTTTCATTCAGTGGTAAGTGGTTCAGTCTCCATGAGTTTGTAAAGTTTCTGCTGTTGTTGAACTTCAGTTTTAATCCATGGTGGTCTTATAGGATGCGGGGGGGGTTATTTCAATTTCTTATATCTGTTATAACTTGCTTTGTGTCTGAGTATGTGGTCAATTTTGGAGAAAGTTCTATGCCGTACTGAGAATAAGGTATATTCTTTTGTATTTGGGTGAAATGTTCTGCAAATATCTGTTTGGCTCATTGGTTTAGAAAGTCACTTAGCACCAACATTTTTCTGTTTGATTTCTGTTTGAATGGCCTGTTATTGGCAAGAGTGGGGACTGAAGTCTCTCACTATCAGTGTGTGAGAATTAATATGTGATTAAGCTGTAGAAGTATTGCTTTTACAAACTTGGGTACCCTTGTGTTTGGGGTATAGATGCTAAGAATTGCAATGTTCTCTTCGTGGATTTTTCCTTTGATGAGTATGAAGTGTCCTTCCCCATCTCTTCTGATTAGTCTTGGTTTGAAGTCTACTTTGTCAGATATTAAAATGGTTACACCAGCTAGCTTCTTAGGTCCATTTGCTTACCCTGAGGTGATATCTGTACTTGATTTTAAGGTGTGCTTCTTGGATGCAGCAGAAGGATGGATCCTGTTTTTTTTTGGCATCCATTCTGTTAGTCTGTGTCTTTTATTGGGGAATTGGGATCATTGGTGTTGAGCTGTGTTTTTTTGATTCCTGTTATTTTTGCTGTTGTGGTTGTGGTGCTATTGGTGGTGGTGGCAGTGGCGGCGTGCGCGCACGTGCGTGCGTGTGTGTGTGTGTGTGTGTGTGTGTGTGTGTGTGTGTGTTCTCCTCTTTTGATTTGCTGGTCTGGAATTATTTATTTCTTGTCTTTTTTATTTCATTTATTTATTTATTTTTTGGTGTGATTAACCTCTTTAGATTGGAGTTTTCCTTCTAGCACCTTCTGTAGAACTGGATTAGAACTGCTTAAATTCGGTTTTATCATGCAATGTCTTATTTTCTCAGTCTCTTGTGATTGAAAGTTTTACTGGGTAGAGTAGTCTAGGCTGGCATCTGTGGGCTCTTAGAGTCTGTGGAACATGTCCAGGCCCTTCTGGCTTTTAGTTTCTATTGAGAAGTCAGGTATTATTCTAGTAGATCTGCCTTTATATGTTACTTGATATTTTCCTCTTGCAGCTTTTTTCTTTTTCTTTTTCTTTTTTTTTTTTTTTTTTTTGGTTTTTCGAGACAGGGTTTCTCTGTGTAGCTTTGCGCCTTTCCTGGAACCCACTTGGTAGCCCAGGCTGGCCTCGAACTCACAGAGATCCGCCTGGCTCTGCCTCCCGAGTGCTGGGATTAAAGGCGTGCGCCGCCGCCCCGCCGCCGCCGCCGCCGCCGCCGCCGCCGCCGCCACCACCACCACCACCACCACCCGGCCCTCTTGCAGCTTTTAAATTCTTTCTTTGTTCTTTCTGTACATCTTGTGCTTTGATTGTTACTTGCTAAGGGGACTTTCTTTTCTAGTCCAGTCATTTTGATGTTCTGTATGTGTCTTGTACCTTACTAGGCATCTCATTCTTTAGGTTAGGTAAATTTTCCTCATGATTTTGTTGAAAATATTTTCTGTGCCTTTTACCTGGGTTTATTCTCCCTACTCTATTCCTATTATGAGATTTTTGTCTTTTCATAGTGTCTTGGATTTCCTGGATGCTTTGCTTCAGGGGTCTTTTAGATTTAACATTTTCTTTGACCAATATATCCATTTCTTCTATCATGTCTTCAGTACCAATTATTCTCCCTTCAATCTCTTGTATTCTGTTGGTGAAGCTTGCCTCTGTAGTTTCTGTTCGAACCTTTCTTTTCCTAAACTTTTCCTTTCCATCTTTCCCTCAGTTTGGGTTTTCTTTATTGATTCTATTTCCAATATCAGGTCTTGAACAGTTTTATTCATTTCCTTTCCCTGGCTGAGTTTTCACAGATTTCTCCAATGGATGTATCCGTTTCCTCTTTAATCATATTAATAAAGGCTATTTTAAGGTCCCTGCCCTGCGCGTCAGCTGTGTTACAGTTCTCAGGCCCTGCTGTGGATGTGTTGCCGGACTCTAGTGGAGACGATTGTCCTACTTATTATTGTGTTTTTACACTGGCATTGAGGCATCCGGGTTTGGGCTGATGGTAATTCTAGGGGTTGATATCTGGTCTTGTCTGTGTTGGATGGGTATTTTTTTTCCTTGGTTTCTGTTGCCCTTTCTGGTTCTTAGGCGGTGTGGTGGCTGTGTGTTGCCTTTGGTAGGAAATTCTTTGGTATCTTGCTAGGTGTGGCCACTGGGGTTTCTTGGTAAAATGAGTTCCTAGGTTTAGGGAGCTGACACTTTGGAATGGGTTGTGGGGTGTGGTGGTATTGTGTTCCCCAAAATATTGTGCATGCTAATAAACTTATCTGGGGTCACAGAACAGAACAGCCACAATATTAAACATAGAGGATAGGCAGCAGTAGCACACACCTTTAATCCTAGCATTCCAGAGGCAGAGATCTGTCTAGATCTCTGTGTGTTCAAGGATACAGCCAAGCATGGTGACTCGTGTTTTTAATCCCAGAAAGTGAGCCTTTAATCCCAGGGAGTGTTGGCAGAAAGCAGAACGATATATAAGGCATGAATACCAGAAACTAGAAGCTTTTGGCTGGTTAAGCTTTTAGGCTTTGAGCAACAGTTCAGCTGAGATCCATTTGGATGAGGACTAAGAAGCTTCCAGTCTGAGGAAACAGGATCAGCTGAGGAACTGGCAAGGTGAGGTAGCTGTGGCTTGTTCTACTTCTCTGATCTTCCAGCATTCACCCCAATACCTGGCTCCAGGTTTGTTTTTTATTAATAAGACCAGTTAAAATTCATGCTACAGTGAGGGGCAGAGTGGATGGTCCACAAGAAGAAAAAAAGCATTGTGTGCCACCAAGACCTACTGAGTCCCCTGAGAAAGGGGGTGGAGAGTGAGGAGACGCGAGAACAAGTGGTCTGCTACAGAGTCAGGGTGAGACTGGAGATTGGGTTCCGGGGAGAGGAGAGAGTAAAGATCTGAGGCCGGCCCACTTGCTGGCTGGCTTGGCTGGTGGATTCTCAGAGAATGCCTGCTGGAGTTGAGGTCTGGGATGACATAAATGGGGAGGAAGGCTGGAGGAGGAGATCTGTGTGATCTGTTAGATTTGGGGGCAGGGAGGAGGGAATGGCCAGAGAAGCATGTAGTCTGCTACAGAGTTGGAGGTGAGACCGGAGAATGGATTTAGAGGAAAGGAAGGAGAGGTGAAGATCTGTAGTTAGGCTACCTGCCTTCTGGCAGGAGTATACAGGGCATCTTAAATGGAGAGGTGACTCAAAGAATTCCATTGTACTAGATTTCCTCATGAGTGTCTGCCCATCAGGAAATTGCTTTAGTACACAATCTCCTGATAAGTCAGAACACTAGCAAAATGAAAGAAAATAACTATAGTAACTACCAGAAAAAAATCAGAATCTCACGGACACTCCAATATCATATTGTTTTAGATGATTATTTTAGGGTTTGTTCATATCTCCAGTGAAGCACCCACTGTGAGAACGGCATTGTCTCTATACAATCTCCTGGTTAAAATGTAACATTGTCTCTATAGGATCTCCTGGTTAAATGTAGCATCAACTCTACAGAATCTCCTGGTTAAAATGTAGCATCATCTCTACAGGATCTCTTGGTTAAAATGTAGCATCATCTCTTCAGGATCTCCTGGTTAAAATGTAGCATCATCTCTACAGGATCTCCTGGTTAAGATGTAGCCTCATCTCTACAGGATCTCCTGGTTACAATGTAGCCTCATCTCTACAGGATCTCCTGGTTACGATGTAGCCTCATCTCTACAGGATCTCCTGGTTAAGATGTAGCACACCACAGAACCTTTGAGGACTACAGTGGGGCTCGGAGCTGGGGGTAAGGGGAGGTGGACAAGACTACACCCAATTAAGAAATTAAGTAAATAACTGAAGGGAGAAGTTGGGTCAACTCAGATTTCTTGGTCTTATATTCTTGTTTTAATTGCCTAACTCAAATTCCCATTCTCTTAGGAAAATCAAGCCATTAAACACAGAGGTTTCTTATGCCCACCAAGAGTGGGTGACTTTACATTGAAAAGGCTCATTCCCTGTGCTTTCAGAGCATTTTCACAATTCCCAAGCTGCTCAGCAGTGCCATTTTGTCTTGTTTTTTTGAGCTGAAGTCTCACTCAGTAGCCCAAGCCACCAGAAACTCGCCATGCAGTCCAGGCTAATATTGAACTCCTTCCTTACAATCCTTTTGGTTCAGCCTCCTGGGCTGTGGATTCATAGTCAAGTGTCATGACATCTGGCTGCAATATCTTGTTTGGAATTTCAGAACAGCATTCATTAGAAATGCCCAGGTCTCCTTTAGCCTGTGAGTTAACTTCTGATGTCCATCTTTTTATGGTCTGATTCATCTGTTTTTGTACTGGAAAAAGGTTCATTTGTAGATCTGAAGCAAGCCATGCTCCTCTCTGCGTGTGGCCACACAGAGTGTCTATAAAAGATTTATTAAGTTATTTAGCAGATACTCAGCTGAGCTGATCATCAGAGCCAAAAAGCTTCCATCATGCACTGGGGCTGAGAGCTGTCAATCATCACTTCACTCTATCAATAATGAACTAAGCCAGACTGGAAACAGCCCTCACAGGAGGGTCCACATGGGTAAGGATTGTTTGAAACAAGAGTATTTAAGTTTTCTATTTTAACCAAGAGAACAAGATGTTAAGTATGTAAGGCCCTGGATATGAGGATGATGATGTCAGGGCTTGTGCTGAAAGCTGGAGAATCTTCTGGAGGTTGTGACAGTCTGTCTAGATTGGACCAAGTTAGTTACCTTGGGATTTTAACTTTATCTTAATGTCACACTATTTAAAACATTATCATTTCCTTTGCTTCATTTTCTGGAATGTTAAGCACCTAAAAATTGTATTTTTATGTTATTTGTATTACATTTTCTATTATTTTCTTTACTTGGTGATATATGTGGCACCCAAGAAAAGAAATGGGAAAAGATATGTTTCCACTCTCCAGGTTTGTTTAATAAATTCTTGGGCCCAGATATAATATTTTCTTAGGAACTTTTGTCTACTTAAAACTGGATGAGTTTTATTTGAAGGGCTATTTTATTTTAAATCCCTTCCTGGAATTATAGCTGGAGCTGAGGGAGCCTTTCGGGTTTAGTACTGGGCACCACGTGCACAGACGCCCCTGTCCCTGCCGGCTGCTCCTGGCTCTTTTCCCATGAGGCTGCAGAGGAATGGCCAGGTAGCAATGTGACTCCTGAATAAAGTTATTTCTGCTTAGTTAGTTAGTTAGTTAGTTAGTTAGAGACAAGTTTTTACTTTGTAGTCCAGACTGGCCTGGAACTCTGTAGTACAAGCTGAACTCAAACTCATGGCAATTCTCCTGCATCAGCTTCCCAAGTGCTGGGATTATGGGACTATGTCACCTAGCTATAACATGTTGCTTTTGCTTTTGTTTTGTTTTATTTTGGGACAGTGTTTTTATGTAGCCCTGGCTGCCCTCTAACTCATGGTTCTCCTGTACCACCAGCCTTGCCAAGTCTGTCAGTATGTACCTCATGCTCAACAGGAATAGTTAACTTTTAGCTAAATTTAAAGTTAACTTTTTAAGCCCTTACCCTAAAGCCATTGTTATGCAGATAATAACCAGCTTGGCAGTGAATATATTTATTGCCATCTATCTATGAGCTGCAGCACCTCTACTGTTTTTCATGTGAAGGAAAGAGAGTACAGAAAGTTAAATAATTAATGTGAAAGTGCTTTGCAAACTTATGAAGCATGCAAGAGGTGTTGCTGTGTTCTTTGTCATGATACAAACAATTTAAAGTGATTCCCAAGTGCTGTTGTATGCCAGAGTCACCAGGAGGCCTTGGGAAGACTCATTGTTACCCTGCACTTTATCTATGCTCTCTTCCAAGGCTCACAGATATCTCTAGAACTATAGTTCCTATCATCTCTACTAAATAACATTGATAGCAGGAAAGGAGATGCAAACTAGTTTTTGTAGATAACTTCCCACTATGAGATATTTAATGAAATGTTTACATTGATAAATGAAGGCAAGTCAAAGGTCCAGGGTAAGTGTGATGTTTAATAGTAATTATAAGAACAATCAGTCTTAGGTAGATGGGAGGACAGGACAAAGACAGCGTGGGTCAGGGAGAGTAGAAGACAGGAAGTCTTTGTGAATGAGCCATGAGACAAAGCTAATGAGGTGGGAAGAGGTGAGGACGTGACATATCAAATGTTGGCGTGTTGTGCTGATGCATACTCATCAATGCACTAACAGAAAACACCAAGAGGATGCATGCATGGCTAGAAAATTAACCCATGTTCCCCCGAAGAGCTTTTAATTCTGAACTGTCTCTCCTAAGCATTGAGACAAACAAGAATCAACATATTGCCTATACAGCACCAGCTGGACTTGGGAAAGACTATGTTCTATTCACATTTTAGGATCCAGACAATACTGCACTTGCCCAGCAGACCTTGTAATTGTAGGTGCTTCATGAAGTCACGTGTGGATGGCTCATGGTGTCCATCACATTACCAGGTTAGGAAAGAGAAGACAAAGTCACCCACCCACCCACCCACCAACTGCCTGAGATCATTAGGTATCATACAGTGGAGAATAAACCAGTGTCTGAAATCTCATGAGCCACCATCAGTGTGGTGGGGAGGAGGGGATGTGGCCTGCAACAGAGGAGGGCCCCAATTCCTTAACTGCACTGAGCCAGAACTTGAATAGTTAAGATGAAGCTACTCACCAGGAGGCTTATCTGGAGCATCCTCCACACGTGGACCTTGGTATATAAAAGAATGCTCTCATGGTACTTCTCAGTCTTCCTGTTAAATGCAGTCTGACTGTGAACAATGAGGCAGGAGGCCGCTGCTCTTCTCAAAATCTTCTCAAGTAATTCTCAAAAATGAATTCCACAAGACAGCATGCATGTCGATAGCAAAGTCGTCACTTTAGGGGAAGCAAATGCAGGGTCATGTCACTTCACATGTGTGCGTGCGTGTGTGCGTGCATGCGTGTGTGCATACGTGCGTGTGTGTGTGTGACAGTGGAATCAGCCTGGGCTGCAACTCCACAGCAGAATCATAGGGTGCCTGTTGAGAACCTGCAAAGTCTTTCCCATACAGGGAATGAGGGAGCAGGGGAGAGGAAGAGAGCTACTCATTTAGTAAAAATGCTGGCTTCAATATACAGTATTCTTTTCAAAACTGTTTTTGGTTGACACTGAATTATATCACTTTCCCTCCTCCCTTCCCTCCTCTCTGGCCCTCTCAGTTACCCTCTCTTAAACCCTATGTGTCCACTTAAGTTGATAGCCTCTCTTTCTTAGATTATTATTGTTATATACACACACACATACATAAGTGTGTGTATTATGTGTGTATGTGTATGTATGTATTATGTATGTATATAAATGCATAGATATATACCTACTAAGTGTCTTTTTGTTAGTGGTATGTATATGATTTCAGGGCTGACCACTCTGCACTGGACAACCAATGAGGAGGTTGGGAGAGGCTACATCTCAGCTCATCAGCCATCAGTTGCTGTAGTTCTTTGTGCAGGGGTGAATATTCTTAAGTGTAATCCTCATACCACAGTTTATATTTTTATCTTGTTCCTCTACACATCTGCTGCGTGTATATTCTGGTGTCCTCCCCTTCATGGATTAAAATGTATTTATATTTATATTATGTACTTGTACTATTTGGATTTTCTAAATAAAATTTTAAGAGATTCTCTTTTCTTTTTCATAAGGGTTAAAGACCACTTATGTAGATGTTTGTCTACATACATACTTCATACAAGCTTAGAAGACCCTGGGTTCTTGGAAATTAAAAAGCTAAGCCAACCAATTCATTCCACCTGTTTAATTTTTAAAAACCAGTAAATTCTACTAAAAGTTGTAAGCAATCAATCTGTTGACTATGACACAGTAGCAAACAGTAGCCTAAATGGCTCTTCGCTCTCTCACCAGTTGTATGACATCCTGCAGATGGAATGTTACTAGAGTTTTAGTGACTAGCAACATTGTACCAAAACATGATTAATACATCATGGAGACAGGACTCAATGAAGCTATTTCCAAATGCTCTATAAATGGAAACAGTTCTTGAAAAACGGTCATTTTCCTGGCAAGTGTGTCACAGGCAATGCCCATCAACTGACTAATGTTCATGTGCATCCAGCACATTCATAGACAACCCTCGGGGCATTTCTCTTCTCCGTATGTGGCTCTGTGCAGTATATTCCAAAGTGTTGCTCTTCGAGGACAACCTTGGCTGGAATCCAAGCAGGAACTGGCTGACTTCAAGTCCATCAGGACAGATGACATCTTTAACCTGTGGTTCCTCCAGCTGTGAGGCCAGGACAGGAAGTCACAGGAGCTTTTGTACATTGGTAAAGGTGCTCATGAAGACTGAACATGAAGACAAGAGATAGTAAACACAAGTATAAAGGCTGAGGACTCAGTAGATGCAGGTAATGGACACGAGTTTTAAAGGAGGGTATAAAGCTAGTTGTTTTCCGGGTGCTAACGCTATCGTGGATTTTTCAGATTTGGTGGAGGATAAGTGCATAAAATATATTCAATACTGAAAGTGTAAAATTTAATACGAAGCTCCACAGTTTCTGTTTCAAATGCCAATTCTAACCATATGTAGTTTCATTAAGTTGTATAGACTTTGGCCCTGTTAATTTTGGTGTGTGATTTTTTTTTATTTGTTTGGAAGGTTTTTTAATGGTAAGTTTTTGTGTATTAGGTAGTTAATACATGTTATTTTCCCTGAATTGTGTTCGTCTGAGAACTTCAATCATGAACACAAAATATGTTCAGAATAGAAGAATGAAAAGAAACATGGCCCCAGGGATAGGATGTTCAGAAAAGTCTGTGAGTGTCCACAAGTTGGTGGTGCTGGCCATGTCCCTGAGTGTGAGGGAAGGAAGTCAGCTTCGTGCCTGTGAAGAGAAACAGAAGCAGGACTGGACACTGCTGAGTGTGAAGATCAGCACCAAAAGTGACGGGTGTTATAATATGCGTGAATAACAATTATGCCACTTTGTTTGCCTAATGTATCTCCAAAAGATGCATGTGTCCCTAAAGAGCCTGCATGGAAGTGGATACTCTCTGTATGTGCAGATGTATGTATGTGTGTATATGTATGTATTGTGTGTGTGTGTGTGTGTGTGTGTGTGTGTGTGTGTGTGTGTGTGTGTAATTCATCTGTAGATGGAATGCATTCCAGGGCAGGGGGAAGACACATAACCTTCAACAAAAAGTACCACAGAAGGTGGAGACTGAACTCACATTTTCCTTCCTGTGCCCAAACAACTCCCTCTCGTATCAGCGATGGCACCATCAGAGCTTGCCAGAAGATGTGGGATGTCAGCATCAGCACCAGTAGAGTACTATTGGGTCAGACAAACTGCAGAAGAAACTGGGTGTGCAGAATGGAGAAACTGCCTCAGCAAAAACCACAAGTGGAACAGGCAGACCACCAACACATTATGCTAGGGGTAGGCTTCATTTTATCATTTGGACCTAGGCATAAAGATATTCATAGAATGGTATTTGGTAATTCATAGTTGCTAAAAAAAATAATTTATAGGATCATATATGTTCATTATAAGCATGTAATATGCTGCCAAGCTTATTCATTTTGTGACCACATTGGTTTTAGAGCAACTGAGAAACATGAAAAGCAATGTGTTAGACATTTACATCTGTTCACTAAAAAAAATTATTGAGCATATTGTTGATTTGGGGTTGAAATGTCAGCTCAGGCTAGACAGTATAGACAAAGACACCCTGTCACATCTTGGCTGTCTCAACCATGCCTTGCTACTGGGGCAAAATCTCAGCAGCATTTATTGGGCAGTTGTATGCAGAGCTCAGAGCTCTGCATTCAGAGCGCCATTTAGACATGGCATTTGTATAGCAGCAACTCTCTGGGGGGGGGAGGGGTAGGGTTAACCACACATTACAGACAAGGGCTCAGTGGCTTAAGTCCATTTGTTATTGAGTCACTGAGTTGAGGTGTAAATAATCCCATGCCCCAGACTGCCACCTGGTTCTTCTCACCTCTCTCAAGATGTGTGATTCTAGGTAAATGGCCAACTGGACTCTTGTCTAGATCCTTGGATGGTGATAGTAGCATTCTAAGATCCATTAAAAAGAAGCACCCATCTCATGTTGCAGCCCCAAAACCCTGGATAAGAATTGCATTTCAGGATCCCAGATGATCTGTAGGCACATTAGAGAAGCATCTGTCCTGCATCAGACTTATCTCTGCCCTTTCCTGCTTGTCTGTTCAGTGTGAGAGTATTAGTCCACTGACAGAGCAAAGGAGACACTAGCTCAGTAAAGTCTCTCTCTCTCTCTCTCTCTCTCTCTCTCTCTCTCTCTCTCTCTCTCTCTCTCTCTCTCTCTCCTGCTTTCTCTCTCCCTCTCTCTCTGTCTCTCTCTCTGTCTCTCTCTCTGTCTCTCTGTCTCTGTCTCTGTCTCTGTCTCTCTCTCTCTCTCTTCTCTCTCTCTCTCTCTCTCTCTCGCTTTCTCTCTCCCTCTCTCTCTCTGTCTCTGTCTCTGTCTCTCTCTCTGTCTCTCTGTCTCTGTCTCTCTCTCTCTCTCTCTCTTCTCTCTCTCTCTCTCTCTCTCTCTTCTCTCTTCTCTCTCTCTCTCTCTCTCTCTCTCTCTCTCTCTCTCTCTCACTCTCTCTCTCCCCTGCTTTCTCTCTCACACTAGGTTTATGATACCAGCAGCTGGTTGAAAATTAGCTGTATAATTTTCAGGATGGCCAATCATCTGATACCAAGCCTGTGCCAAAAGGCTCCTGTAAGAAAAAACCCACCTTCAAAGACACCACATCATTCACAGTGGTTGTGCTGATGGTTACAAGTGACATCTTTAAGACTTGACTAGGAGCCCTGATGCCTGCCTGACCTCCCACTGCTCGTCCATAACCTGGCAGGTCAGACTCATATCAACCAGTTGCAGAGGCTGTTCATCTGAGGAAACAGCTCCAGGATAGGTCATAGTCCTGAGACTGTCTCCTAAGGCTGCAGAAACATTAAGCTTTGAATTACAGCCTTAAACATCTGGAGCAAAGCAATGGAGTTCTGAGGAGTTCATGGTGATTATGATGGAAGAAACAGTTCTTCCATGGTTGATCCCCAGCATCTGGGACTTCCATTCCTGAGACAGAACATGAAGATGAGACCTGAGTTAATTTGTCCTTAAGACAACCACCAAGAGAAACCCAAGGTATACATTTCACAAAGGAGTCCAAAGGCTTGGTTGAAAACTCATTCCCATGAGAAGGAAGGAAGCCAACTACTAGAGTATGTTAATTAAGGCATTGTTAGGCTGCAGGAAGAAAAGCCTGGGCTCCAAGCAGCAGAGGTGATGGTGCCTAAGATGCCTAGAGTAGAAATGAAGGATGTGCTTGATGACATGGTCTGCAAAAATATTTGTTTGTTTTGTTTTGTTTTTCAAAGAAACAAGAGAAGGCCATAGTCATTTTAGCTTTGGCAAGTTTTATGCAAAGCTGAATCTCATGACCTTTGGGCATCTTTGCTTAGCACAGCATTTATGCATGAACTGTGATTTTGTTTTATATTTTTGTATGATAATTCTGAAATATGACCCCATATGGAATTTCTGTAACATTAAACAGTCTTCCATTAGATAGCATAAGCTAAGCTTCATAATTCAGCACACTGATTATCTTCACTCATTCATGGAAAATGTTCCCATTTTTGGTATTATCTCTTCCAAATCAAACCCAAAGTAAAATCTATTTTGTCTGGATTAATGTGTAGGGGCATGGGCTGGGTTACTGCTGCTGCAGCAGACTGCCGAGAGAGGGATCTGATCACTCTGGCCATCTTCCCAAGCCAACCCAATCCCAGAGTCTAAATGCCAGATGGAACGGTTCAGTGGCCACGGGGACGGGCTCACAGCTCAGTCAATCAGCAAGCAACTGACGTTCTCCAGCTTCACCAGCTGGTGGGTGAGAAAAGTATTAACATTTACAACCATATCTGACAAATTTTCCCAGCTCTGGGCTCTCCACCTGTTTCCACAGGCCCTCCAGCTCATTTCAGATGAGGCCCATCCTCATACTTCTGAGTGTTTTAAGGGCACAGTCTCTGATAGCTGAGAAGTTCCTCGGTTGCCACAAGTGTGTAAAGGTGAAGAAAGGGAAAGAGCATAGTTTGGCTCTCTTTGAAGCAGGTCTGCAGCAGCTGAGTGTGTTCTATGATACCATCCTCCCACCTTCCCGCTTTGATAGTTGCTTGTATTGTTTTTGCTATTTGTTTTCCTGATGGACCACAGTCCACACCGCTGCCCACCTTCTCTGGAGCCCTGACACCTGACCTGTCTCCATCTAAGGCAGAATATACTCCTTTCTCTTGCTTCTACCTCATTCAGGGAGAAATTCCGGAGCAGAAAATGCAGGGCCCTGTGTCTCTCCTCTAGTCTTCTTCACAGGGCAGCCTCCCATGCTGTCCAAACCCTTGCCTGCAGCATCCTTCTTCACAGGGCAGCCTCCCATGCTGTCCAAACTCTTGCCTGCAGCATCCTTCTTCACAGGGCAGCCTCCTGTGCTATCCAAACCCTTGCCTGCAGTATCCATAAACTCTTGGAGACCAAGATGATCAAGAGACACACTTTTCTAAGCTTGTTCAGGAAGTTTCAAAGTACATGACTTTCTAGTGAAGTCTGAGTGGCCAAATTAGCATCTGTAGCTGGTGTGTGGCTTCCTGCTCTCTCTTTAAATGTTAAACCACCATAGCCTACTTCATCCTCCAGTCCTAGGTGAAGCTAGGAGAGCAGAACCATTGCTTGGGATATGGCTGAGTGAGACAAGAATGATAGAAAGGATGATATAATTCCATGTTTGAGTTCTGACAGGGAAGAGAGATTAGTTGTAACTATAGCCATCATCCCATCACTTAGTGAACATAGCCAGGATTCGAGGCAGGGTGGCATTTTCAGACCACTCTCTCATTCATTATTTAATAAATATTCACTAATTGTTTAGCTTGTGTTCTGTACATCTCTGCTATGTATGTATATATATGTATGCATGCATGTATGAATGTATGCATGCATGTATGTATGGATGGATGGATGGATGGATGGGTGAATGGATGGATGGATGGATGGATGGATGGATGGGTGGATGGGTGAATGGATGAAACAGACAGATGACACAGATATAGGATTGTAATGGTTGATATTGATTGTCAACCTGACTGGCTCTAGATCACCCAACAGACAAACCCCTAGGCATGTCTGTGAGGAAGTCTCTGGATTGAGTTAGTTGAGGTGGGAAGACCTCGTTGTGCTGAGGTCATGGACTGAATAAAAAGGAGAAAGTGATCTGAGCCCCAGCACTCTTCTCTCTCTGCTTCCTGGTGGTGGACACACTGTAATAAGCCACTCCTGCGACACGCCTTCCCTGTCACCACAGACTGCACCCTGGAACTGTGAGCCAAACAAGTCCTTCCTTCTCCATGTTGCCTTGATCGGGTGTTTTGGCATAAAAAGATGAAAAGCAACTAATACCAAGCTCTAGACCGAATTCCCCAGGCAGAAATTAAAAGTCAGTCTTTAGAATGACAGTGTTTGGAGGTAGGGGCTTTGATGGCAGAGCCGTCCCAAAGACTCCCGGCTCCTTTCTGCCATGTACATGCACTGACAAAAGATGACCACCTGTGAATCTGTAGGTGGCTCTCACCATGCACTGAATCTGCTGGTTCTTGATCTTGGATTTTTCAACCTTGAGAACTGAGACAAACTTATTTTTTTCCCTTTTCCCCTGAGGCACTTCGAGATTGAACTTGGGACCTCATACATGCTAGGCAAGGGCTTCACCACTGAGCTATGTCTCCAGAGATTAAAAATATACATGTCTCACACTTTCTCTCCTCAAACCTGAGATGCTTGGATGACAGAGCAACACCACAAACTCATTTTTGTAAGACACCACGACCTGTCAGACAACACAGGACCATGTGGTGAGGTCTGAGGGGAAATACTGTGGGATATTCATTTCCACTGTGTGAAGATGTGTCACTGTGATTGGTTTAATAAAGAGCTAAATGGCCAATAGCTAGGCAGGGAGATGTTAGGCAGGATTTCTGGGGACAGAGAGGTCTCAGGGAAGAAGAAAGATGAATCACCAGCCAGGAGCAAAGAGAGCGGGATGGGCAGTATAAAGGTAACTGGGCCATGTCAAAGAATATAGACACAAGATATGATTTAAGTTATAAGAACTAGTTAGGAACAAGCCTAAGCTAAGGCCGAGTTTTCATAATTAATAAGTCTCCGTGTCATTATTTATGATCTAGTGGCCCAAAGAAAAATCTGTCTCCAGGGAAAGCCTGCAAAAGGGTACGAATTCCCTGCAGTCACGTGTGGTAATTTTAACTTCTGTGTTCTCCTGAGTGTATTTGCCATTTAGCATCTGCTCGAGATGAGCAAGGCTCGCGTGCACGAAGGCGCCCATCCCCCTTTGCTGACAGCACATGTGGTCCTGTAGATTGTCCAGCGTTTTCCCTCCACTGAAAGTATGGGATGGATGCTCCACTTTCTGCAGGCTAAAGGAAAGCCAGGACCTTCTGCAGAACTCTCAAACCATAGCGAAGAGTACATATTTCATCCCAAATGCAGTCGGATTGCATATGGGGACTTCCGCAGAGGGCTTGCTGGTTTGTGTTTATGATTTTAAGGGATCCTGTGTTTAATGTGTACTGGGCATGTGCTGGTGTTTCCAAGACAAACACTATAATAACAGGAACAATGATCTCAAATAGTTTGTGATCAAGTGGATTAGCTCGCTGATTCTAAAAGAGAAATTACTGTCAGAGTTGAAAGGTCAGCCAGACACCTCTGAGAGAAGCAGGAGGAGAATTGAACTTCCACACACAGTGGTGAGAGATTATATATATTTGACTTACACTCTACCATGCAAGAGGCATCTAGTTTCAGAGAAATTTCTGGTATGCCTAAAGTTTTCTTCTAACTTGCTTCCAAATTAACATTACTTTGTTTTCTTTATTTCTGGGTCACAGTGAGCTCCTGGGGATGCAAGAATGACATTCAGATCCATCCACAACTAACACCTCTCTATCAGAAAAGGGTTGCCCCAGGCTTCGCTATCTGTGAGTGATGGCTAGTTTGCCAGCGGAGGACACTAGGAGTTATTTCAGAACACTGGAAGGTTATGGTTATGGCTAAGGAGGCTCCTGATCGTATGCTGAGAGTGCGCTGCCTCCAGCCTGCCCTTGAGTGTTTGCAGAACGATGTTTTTTCAGAAGTTTCATCCAAAGCGTTGATTCACACTGAGGTCCATACTCCATATTTCACTGAACTCAAGATGAACATGAAATCAGGGGACATGGCAAGTAACTTTCTCAGACTTTTACAGCCCTATATTGTATTTGTTTGGGTTTGAGTTCCTCCAAAAGCAGATTCTAAAAAGACAAAACTTAATGAAGAAATAAGTAATGAAAAGAGAAACCAGGCACATGGGGTTCAGCCCACTAAGGCCTTTGGGAAGCCTGTTCCTAGTCCCTTCTTTGCAGGGTCATCTTTTAGCCACTGTGTCTCTGTTTTCAGTGCTGAGCCCCTGACCCAAAGGCTCCTGGCCCGTTGGCTCTCCAGTCATGTGCTTTAGGGTGAAAGATAAGCTGGGTGATCGAGTTCTCTCTGAAGAACTGGTTGGAAACTGTGTATGATACTGTGAATTGCTGATGTCTCATTGATAGGTACATAGTTGAAGAATGAGAAATTACAAAACCAAGGAACGAAATGAAGATTAAATCTCTAGGGTGCTGGTGGCTTCTCAAGTCTGCCCTGAGTTTAAATGATTATCTTTTGGGGGGAAACATGCAGATATGTGTACTCACAGAAAGACTCCTAATACTTGAAGTCAGCTGAGTAGGTTAAAAGAACCTTGACTTACTCACCTAAGGAAAAGAACCAAAAAGCCACTGACAGAAAGTAGGATCTTGTCATCCACAAAACAATCTCACTGTTCACAGTCATCTCAGAGCAGACCATCGGAGCTTGATTGTAAGATAATGATAATGCTTAGTTTTGAGTGAGTACTTTTTCCTTCCATGGAACTGTTGATAAATAAGCTGCTTCTATGAAGATCGTTATGCCCACATTGGACTCCAGAGAAAGGAGAGCCCGTAAAGAAGGAATTCTTTCCATGGGATTGCATGAGCTGTTGTTTATGAGTGTGTCCTAACTCTTCAGCACTACCCCAAAGGTGCAAATACTTTGATTTTCACATGGCTCTTCCTTTCAGGGTACAGTGTGGGTCTGACTCTGCTTTTCTCAGTCCGTTATGAATCCCTAGACACTCCTCCAGTCACTGATTTTTGGAGCAAAGAACTTGACCCACTGCAAATGTTCCAGGCCAAATTCCATCTTTGGATGAACTTGATGCTTGAACCCAATAGAAAAAAAAAGCATCGATTCTAGCTTACAGAAAACAAGGTCAGAAGCAAGAGCTGTATGAACTAGGGTTAACAGAAAGGAAGAGAACTTTTAAAAAGTTTGGTACTCTGACTTTTCCACAGCAGTGTTGCTGGAGGGCTTCTCTCCAGCTTTCACCAAGCCCCACAGTCCCACAATCCACGTATAAAATAATCACTCAGACGCTTATATTACTTATAAACTGTATGGCCGTGGCAGGCTTCTTGCTAACTGTTCTTATATCTTAAATTAACCCATTTCTATAAATCTATACCTTGCCACGTGGCTGGTGGCTTACCGGTGTCTTTACATGCTGCTTGTCCTGGCAGTGGCTGCAGTGTCTCCCCTTCCTTCTTCCTGTTTCCCCAATTCTCCTCTCTCCTTGTCCCGCCTATACTTCCTGTCTGGTCACTGGCCATCAGTGTTTTATTTATATAGAACGATATGCACAGCACAGCAGGGAAGCTTATGTAATTCAATTTGTTCTGGGAGGGTCTTAGCTTTTGCTCTGGGAAAGCAGGTATAGCCTGGAGGTTTCGAATAGCAACTATGAGCTCAGAGCAAGCAGCGATTGCAATCCAGGGGAGCGCTCCTCCACCTGGTCCACACTAGGCTGCAGAATGTCTGGTGCTGGCTAACTGAACCCCCTTTAGCGACAATGCTGAGGTTGTTACTGCATTCACTGGAGCTGGTTACCTTCCCTTTGTGTTCAGAGCACCTCTACTTACAGGGAGAGTTTCAGAAAGTTGGGAGGAAAGACCTTTTTGAAGCATGCGAATGACACAAAGCATCCCTCAAGAGCAAATTGTATTGGACAGAGGGACTTAATGCCCTAGACTCAGTCAAGTAGTGCAATCCCATAATCCCTCCAGATACTAAAAATAGTAGCTCAGTGACTCAGTCAGAGTGCTGCCTCTGGGAGCAACCAATGGGTGTTATGACCTGAATAGCAAGGTGTGATGAATGGCCTTGGAGAAGAGTCTTCACATTTCAACCTAAGTGTGTATGCACAAGGAGAGCATTCACATTTCCAGTGCTCTTGTTCTGCACCCAGCAGTGTCAACTGTACTCAGCACAAGAAACCACCAAAGGGTAACCTCTTTGTGGAACAGTTTGCACACGTCTTGTCTTCCTTTGTAGGAGGGTCTGTTTGAGCCAGACCTCACAGACTCTCCACCACGACCTTGCAGTTCTCATGCCATTGCTTTGCATTTCAAAGACAAAGAAACTAGGGTTAAGGGTAGTTAAATTACTCACCCAGGGGTGGTGCAATGGTTCATCGGGTCAACTGGTGGGATTTAGAATCACCATGGAAACTGACTTCTGTCTGAGCAGTCAGGCAGAAAGTCCACAGAGTGGAAAGACCTATAGTAACTGTGGGCAGAGCCATTCCCTGGGCTGGGGTCCCAGACTGAATAAAAAGGAGAATGTGAGCTGAGACCAGGCATTATCACTCCCAGCCCCTAACTACAGAGGCAACTCACTACTGCCTTAAGCTCCTGCCACCACGACGCCTTTCCAGGATGGACTAGATCCGCTCACTGTGAGCCAGATAAACTCCTCTTCCCTTAAATAGCTCCTGTCAGGTACCTTATCACGCCAACAGCGCGGTCACAGCACGTGTCAAGTCTTTCCCAGCATACCTAGCCTAAGTATCTCCCCACGACACCCACTGTCATGTTCTTGAGAGCTTAAACCAACCGTTCTTCATCCCTACATAAATACTCAAATAATAACAATTTCTACTGCAGCCACAATGAGGGTGAGCAAGTGTGTGGAAGCAAGTGTGGGACCCTGTGCTGACCAAGGCATGCTGCTCTCAAGAACCTATCAACTCAGCCACAATCTGACCATGGTGCTGGCTTCCTCATCAGGAACAAAGATGGCTGACATTTGCCCTGGATTCCTTTGCAGGAAAGGGCTTTCTGGAATCTCACTGGAGCCACAGGAGAACTTAGAGAGCCTGTCTGTGGTCTTGACCTCTGAAATTCCCTGAGCAGGGAATGTGAGATAGTTCCTCAGAGTAATTAGCCAAGTTGATTTCCTCTGCTTGCAAAGCCTCAAGAGCTTGGCCAGAAAAGCCATGGAAAGTATGAGGCAAGAAACTGAATCCCTCCTGCTCTGGAGTCGGCGGGCTCAAGTGCTCTTTAGTGCTGGCTGCCCTCTGGCTGGCTGGGGTCATGTCAGGGAGTGCCATGTGGTGCTCTAGCCATTACCTCACCACTCAGGGAGATTCATGACCCTTGCAAGAAGCCCTGAGCTGGTGAAAGGCCTCCAGCTGAGACCACCTGCCCCAAAGTCAAGCGTCTGGGAGCTGAGCAAGCTCTGCCAGCCAAGTCACAAGCCAGGAAATACACTGTCTTGAAGGGAGATCAGAGTTCAGCCTGGTGGCCTGAGTCACCTTTTGGAACTGGCGCCTGCAGGCGGGCACCTCTCTCCAGGGGCAGGCACAAACATCAATTGCTGTAGAATCTCTGACCTCACTGCCTTTTAAATAATGTGCTCTCTCTACTGCTCATTAAATTTATCAGGTGCAACTGGTGTTCCACCAATCACAAAGTGGCCTGCACCATCCCCTCAGTTCTAATAAAAACTTGGCATTCTACAGCATCTTCCTGAAAGGACCTCATCCTACCCTGAGTTTACAGGTGGGATTTCAACGATATCAATCAGGCAATTTGTCCGACACAGAGTGAACCTGAGAGGTGGTGAGGCAGAGCCTGCATCCGGCCAGGCTGGAAACCTTCCCAGGAAGACCTTCTTCATCTGAGGTACTGAAGTGCCAGGGCTTTGAAAATTCACAGCTGATGAGCAAATGCTATTTCCTGATTCTGCAAATAAACCTGATTTTTACTTATTTCAAAGTACCCTACCACAACCTTTTCGTTCATCAACAACTAGAAAGCCCCGTAGCATTCTGTGCAGCCCGGCTGACACTGTCAGAGTGGGGGCAGGTGAGGATCCATGGCATATTTTGTTTTGCTTTTTTTGTGAAACAGTCTCAGATAGTCCAGGCTGGCCTTGGATTGATTATACAGCTGAGGATAACCTTGACTACCTGGTCCTCCTGCCTCAGCCTCTCAGGTACATGTTACCACACTTAGTGTGTGGTACTGAGATAGACCACAGGCCTGCTTGCATGCTAGGCCCTGGTCTTTCTCCCTCCAGGCTATTCTTAACAATAGGCCGAACCTCAGCTAGGGCTATTAAGTTGTACTGCATCACTGCTGTCTTCCTGTCTTCCCAGGGTGAAATTCAATTCTACAGAACGTCCGCCTGGCTCCATATGCTGCAACTCTGTGTACCCCTCTGCCCCCTTTGCTCTGAGCTTCCTTTCGGTTGCCTTCTCCCAGGTGACCCCATTCTAACCAAGCAGCAGCCACTGTAGGCTCCCAGCCCTTCCTGCCAGCCACACACCGGCCTCCGTGGGCTGTTTCGTCTCTCTGGAACGTTCTTCCTTTAGACATCTGCATAATTAACACAATTTTCTTCAGGATTTTCTCGGTTCTCAAAGTGATAAGCTCCTTCTCCACACCAAATCCACAGAAATGAGAGAAAGACAAGATACTTTTACATTTGTATTTTTTAAAAAGCTGATCTCAGAAATAGAAGGGAAACTCCATGCAAGAAAAAAAAATAGTGCATGCATCTTGAAGACAGAGAGCAAAGAATTAGACCAAGCAGAAAATTGAGGCCCAGGATGCAAGCAATGGTAAGAAGTGTGTTGCCAGCAAAGCGGGGGCTGGAAAAACTCAAAGGAGATGACTGTGCAGATGTCTAAGGAAAAGCAGCCCAGACAGAAGAAACTGTCAAAGCAATGGCCATGCCGTGGAAGTGTGCTCCGAGGTATAGGAGGGGTAGAGTGTATAGTGTATGAAATATACTATAGTACATAGTATGTAGTGTGTATGTATGTATATAGTGTACACATCTAGAGAGAGTATAGACCAACAGGAGACGCCTAACACACCCAAGCTTTCAAAGCTCTGCATTTACCCCGAGAGCACGCCGACCTCAGGAACACAGTCCCCAGTCACAGATGCTAAGGGCAATGAAGAATGGTGAGAGGGGGATCACCAGGAACCAAAACAGGCAGCTGAAGCATGGCTAGAGCAGAATGTGCATTGCAGGGGTCTCCAAGAAACGGGGAGATTTCAATCCAGGAGTGCTGGCTTTAAGGTTCAGACTCTAAAGTTGCTAGAGGAGGAGGCCTGAGGGTCTGAGGGAACATAGACTGCCCTCACGGTAAAGGCTGGTATAGACTGCCCTTCTAAGAATCCTGGCCCAGTGAGATGGCCGCCATTGGGGAGGAGACTTCTGGGAAGGAGAGACAGGCCTGCAAGCCTGGGTTCTGTGAGCAGGGTGAAGAGTTGGAGGTCCTGAAGAGAGAGAGAGCTACCAAGAAGCCCCCATTAGCAACTGGGCCTGGTTCTCGACACCCTACTCTGGGCACTCAGTTCAGAGGTGTGGTAAAGGTGAAGACAGGAAGATGGGGCGAGTAGAGGGGGAGTGGTAGAAGTTCCTGCTCTGAGATGCTACAAAATGATTTACTTGTATTTTACTATGACTTTACTGCTTGCTTAAAAATGGGTTATATAAGACACACTTAAAATTAATCAAATTATACTATGTTTTAATAGAACTGATAACATACTCCAGAAGATCAAATAGAGGAAGAAATCATGTCTTACCAGCATAAAATTGTAAATAAAGAAATGTCTGTAATATCCTTTAACTGTTAAAGAAAGAGAGAAATCTGGAATGGTCCCGAAGGGGAGATGCACGTGTATACTAGTTAATGGCATTCCTTCCTCACAGCAATGCTCAAGACAGCCGTGGCCTCCTGGCCTCGGCTGAGTGGTTTTCACACACACCCTTTAGGAGAATGTCATAAAATGACTTTGCTGCCCCATAATTAGGTGGGACAGGATGGGATGGTTGGCTTTCTGATTGATCTTAATGAGGAACACCTAATAAAATGACATTTTTGAGACTCCTAACCCATGGATTTACTGTCTTCTTGACTTCTTTCCTTATTTTTGGAGTGTCAAGAGATTAGGTTGTTGCCCCTATCTGGCCATTAATTTAATTCTCTCATCTGCTAACCACCTCTGTAGTCCCAGACACCACACACAGGGCTCTGTAGATAAAGACCTAACACACAAGCCGTATCTTCAAGTAGCTTCCTGGCTGGAGGGGAGGAAGGTAATTCTGACAGTTCCTGGGCAGAGCGTTAACTATTGTTACCATAGCTCTTGTGAATGTTGAGCAAGGGCACTCTCCTCACCTGTGGCTCAGGAAACATAAGCAGTAAGAACGAAGGCTGAGAAAGGCAGAGATGAGCAATTGCTCTGCATAGCATGAGCTGTCCAATCTCTCCTCCACAAGGCTGAGGGAGGGTCTGACAGCTGCACTCTACGGGAGCTGCTCTTACAGCCCCCAGAAGAAACTCCACAGCTGTTTAGAACAGACACCAACCAGCAAGAGCAAGGAAGTGCCAGGCAGGCTGCTGAAGAATACTGGAATCTCCACTGAGGCTCCCCGCCCCGTTATAGCTGTATGCTGTGGTTTGTGAAAACTAGAACCCAACCCCTCACCCACCCCCAGTAGAAACATTTGTGTGCTTCTAGAATTTACTGTTGAAGTTATGAACATCTGTGAAGAACTACAAATATGAAGGCTGGAGAGATGATTCAGTCAGTCAGGGGTCTGCAGCCATACATGATGACCTGAGTTTGATCTTCTAAGAACCCACTTGGTATATGCAAAGTTAGATACCCGAAAGCTGTCCTGTGACCTCTACACCCATGCTACAGCAAGCAAATATACACAAATAAACAAATAGATATAAAGAAGCAGTATTCATATATGTGTGTGTGTGTGTGTGTGTGTGTGTGTGTAAAATATAAATGCTACTGGGTCACAGTGATTCAATTCACAGATACTAGACAGACTCTGAAGATAAGACTACAGAGGGGTGACATTTCATGGAAAGAAGATGGTTTAGAAAGCTGTGACATGTGAGATGAGGCAGGTGAGGGGTAGTTGCATGGAATTCTGTATGCCCTCTTCCAGAAGAGTTTGTGTAAAATCAAAAGGCTGTGACCAGAGGAGAACAAATCTTTCCCTCTTTGGCATTGTGTTTGGCCAGAATTGAAGAACTTTCTATATTGAAGAACTAGGCCACAAAAAACACAACTGGATTTTATCATAGGCAAAGTAGGATAACCCAGTGGTGAGCAAAGCTTACCCTAGATGTGCTGTGGGCAGTGCCCAGCAGGGAGTCTGAGTGAGAGCCAAGAGCAGTGATGGTGCTGGCATAAGGGTTAATCCTGATTGGCAGCTTGTCTAGATCTGGGATTATCCACAAGATACATCTCTGGTTGTGTCTGTGAGTGCTTCTAGGGAGGTTTGACTGAGGTGGGAGATGGGATCCTGGAGTGAATGAGAAGAGGAAAACCACACTAAACCCCAGCGTTCCCACCCCTGCCATCATGCCTTCCCTTCCATAGTGGACGATCTCAAATCATGAGCTGAAATAAACGGTTGCTTTTAAGTTGTGTTGGTCAGGTACTTTGTCATAGAGGTAACAGGAGTAGCTAATGCAGAAGGATATCAGACGTCAATGCCACTCCCCCATTTCCTGTTGAAAATCATCTGCCCTCACCCTCTCTCCTGCCTCTTACCTAAGAAACCATTTTCTGTTGCTGCACAACAAATAACTACAGATATTGTAAGAGACAACACATACTACCTCAGGTCCCATGGGTGAGAAGTTCAGGCATGGATTGGTAAATCTTCTGCCCCAGATCTCATAATGCCCTCTTTCAAGCTCATATAGGCTGATGGCAGAATTCACTTCCTTATGGCTCTGAGACAGTGTCTCAGCCTCTGGCTGGCTGCAGCTGGGAACCAAACTCAGGTCCTAGCATTTCCTATAATTTCTAAGTCACCTGTAGGTTCTTGAGACAGAGACTTCTATAACAAGGCTACTTACTTCATCAAACCTCAAGTAGGATCTTTTGTCCCAGTCTGCTAAGACAGAGTCTTAAAACACATACAGGCATCCTAGGACGAGCCTTCTGTGACCTTTACCACAGTCAGCTGTCTGCAAGACAGTCTCAGGAAGGACAGCACTTCCCCGACTCTCGAGGAGTGGGGACTGTGTAGGGTATGGACACGAGGTGATTGAGCATATGGGGCCACCTGAGGTCTGGCCAGCACCCCCACCTTCAGGATTATGTCTGGGTGGCTACTTCTGGCATCTTCCCCTGAAGCTTATTCTTCAACTCCACCCCAGAAAAACTCTCCGGGTCAAAAGAGACATTGTCAGCCCCAAGTCTAAGCTCAATAGAATTATCGTTTTAGAATACAAAGACATACAGATCTCCCGAGACTCCCATCACTTTGGAGCCTGCACCTCATTCTGAATGCAGGCCTGCTGTTTTTCTTCCTGAGCCTTCTATCCCACGACATCTATATTTATAGCAACTCCTCTTTCGGGCAAACAGTTTCAGCATGATTTCAGGCTTCTTGTTTTCCTTCCTTGATTGAGTGCATGACCAAGCTGTACCTCCCAGGGGCTGTTCTTACCTGCGGTCTTTGAGCTACTGCATGACTAGCCAGCTCCTCCTACTCTGGCTTCGTGCACTCTGAATTTTTCCACAAAGACAATTTCTCTTGTGAGACTTTTTTTTTTTTCCTTCCTGCGGTTTGCCTGCCTCTAGGGAAATTATCAGCTGTGAGTTGGATCTTGCAGTCTGTGCTGTGGCCCGACTCTGGGAGATGCTTTTCATATAGTCAACTAGGAAGGTACCTACCTGGCTTGGAAAAATACTAACAAGAACAACATAAGCCCCATGGAGCTGCCAGTGCAGTTTAATGAATTCTTTGTCCCTGTGGCTGGGGAATGCCTCTGGAGCTCCCACACACTGAGCAGGCATCTAATCTCCCCTGTTCACTGCTGCAGCCCTCTTTACACATGGTCTGTAGTGTTTGCCAAGTGGTTTTACAGCCCTCAGATCACAGTTCCTGGTCTTCAGCAGCAAGGGAGGGCTCTATCCCCCTACCTGGTGGCATGTTCCACTCAGATCAGTCCTTTGTGCTGCAAAGGGACCAATTAGAAAACTATTTCTCTTTCCCTGAAGGAATTAGTCATGGCCCAAAATAACCAGCTTCCCGAAGTTTCTTTTTCCCAGCATGTTTAGCAGCAGGAAGAATCAAAGGCTCCTTGGGCGCCTATGGCTTGCTCCCCATTTACACAAACAGGTTTGACGAAATTCAGTTTCTAAAAAAAACATTTAGTTAAGATCAGAAAATCCCAACTGTTTCAAGCTGAAGTTTCCATGTCTGAACCAACTGTTTTTATATCCTGTTGGCTCAGTCTGTGCAGGGAGGAGGCTTGTTGACTTTCCAGGCCACTAGGGGACCTTTTTGGGAAATTATGTTATGGCTCTGTATGACATTCATCAGTAATCATGAGTGCAGAGTAATGCGTCTACACAGCTGAAAAGCTGGCTTTGATGTTAGGATGTAATAGATGGGCAGTGTGGATTTATTCTCCATGGGCAAGAAGCATGCTAGACACATGCACAAAAACAATATATATTCTATAATGGCCTGTGATGTTTTATAAATGTATAGGTAATATATTTTACTATGGTAGTATACATAATTTTACAGCCAATGTTTTATCATATAATTTTTATGCATGTGTGTGTTTTCACCCCAAAGTGATACTTGAAGAGGGATAATAAAAGTGCTGGTGACATGCTATGAGTCCCTGTTCACCTCTCTACCAGGCCAGCTATTCACAGATGATGATTTTTTTCCTGTTATTTCTGTTTTCAGATCCTGTGGTTCTTATCCCTCAGAAACAGGCTGTCTTGTGTTTGTTTGTTTTTCTTTCTAGACTTCTGGTATTTAGCTGTTAGCTTTGTACTGTGATACAGGAGGATGTTTCTAATGTTTTACCCAACTCCAGAAAGACATTTTCTTAATCTCTTCTGTTTTCAAGTCTTACCCTAATGGGTCGAGGCACATCTCTTTGGTTAGTTTGCTGGGCACTGTGTAGGGTCTTGGTATTTAAGGATACCTTCCAGTCAGCTCTGAGAATTCTTCTTGTGTGTTTTGCCTTTCAAATAATCTTCTGCCCTTTGTTATCTTTTTGCTCTCTAGAATTCCATTCATAAAATCTCAGCTGTTTTAGGGTTGACCTCCCTCCCTCCCTCTCTCCCTCCCTCCCTCCCTTCCCTTCCCTCGCTCCCTCTCTCCCTCCCTTCTCCCTCCCTCCCTCCCCCTTCCTCCCTTTATTTTCTTCCGACTTTTACTTGGTTTTGCTGTTAAGAAGTTCCCTAAGCCTAGCTCACCTTTTGTCTCCCCTGGATATGTAATTTTGTAATTTCAGCATCTTACTTTCAAGTTCCAAAGCATCCCCTTTGCTTGACAATGATCCTTTTAAGCAGGTACCATCCCCTCTCTGCTACATGCATGCTGTGTATTCTTGAGGATTTGGGGGCATACGGAGTTAGTGTCTGGTAAGTTCTCATCTGTTCCCTAACTGCCTTTTATCTTCCAGGGATAGATGATGTGTTTGTCTTTCTTGTAGGCTTTCCTCACATGTCTGGTGGATTTTGATGGTCTCTCCAGCTGTCAGAACAAGCAATAAGAAGACTCACAGTGGTTCTGTAAGATGTGTTAATGCTAGGCTTTCTCGAATGCTGCAGATGGTAGACACCCGGGTAATGAATGAAGAGAGCCTTTCTTTGGGGCACTACTGTCCATACTGGCTGCCATAGTTCTTCCTTAGACCATTCTATTCCATTAGAGAAAAACAGTTTGTTACTTGGCTTACAGGCAAGAACTTTAATTTATATTGTGTTTGGAAATGAGAGAGGGGTATGTATAGCTGAGGCCAAGAGTTGTACATCTAAACCATCCGCTTCAATGTGACCTTTTGAATCCACCTTTTGAAGTCCATCTGCTCTCTTCATTTAGCCGGGCGGCAGGCACTCCTGTGCACTGTCCCACGCAACACTGTCTCCCTCTCCTTCCTCTATCTCATCAGTTGCCCTTCTCTCTACTTATTTACTCTTTTTATTTTCCTCAGGACTCAGGATCAAACTCGGGGGCCTCACATATGCTGGACTCAACCCACGGAACTCACTTTTGAATCCTACAAATTTATTTAATTCTCTCAACTTCCTTTTATTCATTTTGTCAAATGGTTTTGTGTCCGAAGAGAATCCTCTTAGGGAAGTCTCAGCAAGAGAGATGATGAGTCCATAAAAGTCCGTGTGCTTCACCTTGCCAGTCACGGACGCCTTCAGTTACCTGTGTTCTGTAGGATGACATAATACAAGTGGAACTTGAAGTGGTTGGCCTGAAGTGAATTCTTTCTCCGCTGCATGGTCACCTGCTGTGTCTGAGTGTGAGCTGAAAATAACTCTGCAGTCTTTGAATGGTGTCCTTTACCTCGCCGACAAGGCTAAGAGCTGCTGAAGATGCCACAAGCATTTTCTGTAGCTTCCTATGGGACACTCTACCAGGGGCTTAAGTACAGGTTTCTGATTCCTTTTTGTTTATTGTGAATTTTAGATCTGGTTGGATTTGGTTATTCTAATTTGCTTATTATTTTCTTGCCTCTACTGCTTGAACTCAAGTGAGGTAATGGAAGGACCACCCCCCACCCTTTTAAATTTTGCTCAGCTAATGGGTTTTGCAATCACTGGGTTTAGAAATTTCTTTTAATAGTCTTCACTAATTGCTCCATTTGGAAGGTGTCGGGATCTACTGTGCACAGCGATGAAAGAGAAAGCAACGACCCGGCAGCGCCAGAGGTAGAGAACTCGGCGTGGAAGGCACAGCCCCCACCGGGGCAGCTCATAAATCAAGCCCGGACTGCATACTGTAAATAAGCGTAGGAACGCGACTTGGAGCCAGAGTTCAGTGGACACAAGCTCTGGGCATGGTTTGCTAGTTAAGTCTTGCAGAAATATGAGGCTCTGGCTGGGCAGAAGCCTTTCAAATGATTCATTTATTCCTAAAGCTGTCTTTGCCTAAGTCTCCCCAGAGCAGAGTCAGGATGAGCAACACTTAGGAGCGGATGCCTGTGTTCAACCTTGACCTCACTTGCTTTCATTTCTGTAGCATAATTATCTCTCTTGCCTCGAAACATTCTTTTTCTTACCTGTAAAGCAGGGAGATAGTACTAGCTAAGGGCTGAATGTTCTTTACTTTCTTTTGAAGACCAATTCTCACTACATTGCTTAGACTGGTCTTGAACTCACTTTGCAGCCCTGGCTGGCCTCAAACTCACACTCTGCCTACATTCCTGAGTGTGCACCATCATGCCCAGGACCAGGACTGAGTTTTAAATGGACTGGTGGCAGTCTCAGCACATGGTAGAGTCAAGGAAATCCGCATTGCTCCCCAGCCTGGCTGGGGCAGTCTGTGCTGACACTGAGGAACATGGGCATCACTTGGCTGGATCCCAGCCTTGAAACACTGTGCTCCCCCACGACTACGTGACTCATGAAAGTAATGGACCTTGGAAGACAAGAAGCACAAATTTGGAACAATTTTGAGAGGAGAGGACGGGGATTAAAGCTGCTCACAAGCCTGTGGAGTTGTGAAATTGATGGTATTTGAGGTTTTAACTTAAGAACAATTATGTTGGACATATTTTGTTCAAGCCATTTGGAATTTGCAATGATTTTACCTCAGATCCATAGAAATAGCTCTTCTTACTTTTCTTTTCTAGGTTGTGGGCTTTTCTCACAAGTGAGCTGAAGGAAAACTTGCACTGTGAGGCAGTTACCCCTTTTCTGCCTTCCGAAACCCGATGAAGGACTTCTTTTTTTTAAAGAGACAGTGAGGCATCCAGAGAAGTGAGTTGGAAGTGGTTCAATACAGTCTCTTTCCTTTGTTTTCTGAGCTCAAAAGGAACCGAAACAAACACAGCTGCTTGAATTCCCAGAGCATGGAACAGAGGTGGTTGAACTGCTCTCCCGACCTCTGCCAGAATGTCTGGGAAGGAATCTTCAGGGGACAGAGCTAACGCCCTAGGGACATGTTTATACTTCCTAAGAGGATTTGGAGGAGCCATGGGTAACATAGCTGAACGACTTTTCACCTTTTTGGCAAAGAAAAAAAAAAAAGGCAATTATGAAAGTTGGCCCACTTTCAGGATGGGTACGCCAGTACAGTTTAGAGCAGTGGTTCTCAGCCCTCCTAATGCTGCGACCCTTTAATACAGTTCCTCGTGTTGTGGGGACCCCCCCCAAACATCAAATTACTTTGTTGCTTCTTCGTAACTGCAGTTTTGCTGCTGTTATGAATCATAATGTAAACATCTGTGTTTCCCGATTATTTTGAAGGGGCTGTGACCCACAGGTTGAGAACTGCTGGTTTAGAGTTTTCCAACCCACAGGGCAGGGAGAACTCATCTATTGAGTTGATGGGGGGGCATTTCTTTCCCATTTTCCAAGTTGAAAACGTCTCTACAGATTCATTTGTTGGACTCAGGAGAGCAGATCAATGACTTTTTAAAAGCCCAGATTTTGTGGTTTGTTTGAGGACATTAAATGCCTACCTGAGAATCGATTTCAATGGGAAGCTTTCCATGGGGGAAAAGAAGAAATATTCACACTGTCAAGGAGGGTGGAGGAGTGTTCTCTGCCTTCTGGGTATTTCATCCTGAGGTTCTACCCCTACATAATCCTCTGCCTCCCTTCCCACCTGAATGAGGAGGAGACACAGTCCAGGTTACTCACAGTGAGGCAGTATGCACAGTGGTCAAATCAGATGCTCCTTAATTCACATTCCAGGCTCTCTGGCCAGCTAACCACACCTTGAACCTAATGGAGTCTCCTTTCCTCTGTACTATGGGAATGGTAAGTGCTACCTTATTGGATAAGAGAATGATGTGTCTTGAGTCTCTTGGTCTATGCCTAGTACATTTAAAAATATGATCATCCTCTTGATCATCATTTGGTCCTTGTGGCATGACCTCTGAGCAGAAACTATTAGAGATACTTAATTACTGCCTAGCTAGACTCAGTTTTGGTAAAGACTGAGATTCCATATATCTTTGCCCTTTGCTATGAAAAATAACCCACACTGATTATAGCACCCTACCTGTGGACATGCCTGGGGCATATACACCCAGTTCTAAGACTTCCCTTCGATCTTAGGCAACTCTCTGAAACTGTAGCTGTGACTTGTGACACTCATGAAATGAAGATGAGTTTATAAATAGCCATGGGGAACTTTGGCTAGACGGACACATCTGGGTGGCTCGTTAAGAAACACTAAGTAACTGGAGAGATGGGTCAGTGGTTAAGAGCACTTGTTGCTCTTGCTGAGGTCCTGTGTTCAATTCCCAGCACCCACATGGTGGCTCACAACTGCCTGTAACTCCCATTCCAGGAGATCCAGCTCCCTCTCTGACCTCCACAGGCACCAGGCACATGCAGACAAGATACGGACACAAAAAATAAAATAAAGAAACTCCAAATGCCCTCTCCTTCTGAAAACTGCCGTCGTGCAGATCTCACAGGTAATAAAAGAGAAGTGACGGCATTTTTGGCGGGACAGCTTCAGATCCTGTGCAATTCTCCAGAGATTTCTTCCTTCCAGCCTCTCCAGCATTGAATCCGACCCTGTGGTATGACACGTGTAGATAGCATTGTACCAACAGCTCTTGTTTCTCTCTCTCCTTCCATGGCCCTCTCTGGGTTTCTGGGGACAAGCAGTGTTTCCTCCAGAAGTGAGCAAGGCAAGTCAGTCTCCACTTCCTCTTGGCTGTCTTTCCCCCTCCTTCCTTTCAGCATCTTCATTGGAGGATTCGTGAGTTAACGAATGGCCCTGCTTGATGGTTCAGTGTAGAAGGTTGAAGGAGTCAGGAAGAACCAACCAAGGGAACAGAGCAGGAGAAATCCATTAGGAGGCACGTCCTTCCAATGTACGGGAAATGAGCTAGTGTATGTGTACATATAACTGTTTTAGTTTTTGAAATTATAGTCATATCAGTTCCTCTCCCCTTCTTCCCTCCAGTTCTTCCCACATACCCCTCCCTTACTCTCTCTCAAATTCATGGTCTCTTTCTTTAATTGTTCTCTGTGTCTCTCCATCTCTCCATCTCACTGTCTCTCCCTCTCTGTCTCTGTCTGTCTGTCTGTCTGTCTGTCTGTCTGTCTGTCTGTCTCTCTCTCTCTCTCTCTCTCTCTCTCTCTCTCTCTCACACACACACACACACACACACACACACACACACACACACACACCTACACCTGATATACAAATGCAACCTGTTCAGTCCATATGTTACTTGTATGCAGCATCTCAGGGCTGAGCACTTGATAGCAGAAAATACTCCATTGCAAGTAACCCATGAACTGAGGTGGTTCTTCCCTGGAGCAGACTGTTCCTCCTGTCCTCAGCACTTCTTAGCTAGCTGTAGTTATTGTTAGGGTTGAGGCCTCCTGAGCATTCCCCCTTTCACATTAGCATATCAATCGGTGTTATTCTTGTTCAGCTCTTGTTTAGGCCGCCATATTGGTGAGACTTCATAGGTGTGACTTCTCTGAAATTTCTAGGAGACACACTCTTAGGCAGACTTCCTGGTACATTCGCTCTTACAATCTTTCCACTATTCTCTCCCACAATAGTACCTGAGCCTTCGATATAGGAATTGAGTTGTAGCTGTACCAGTTGGGACTGGGCACCACTCTGAATCTCTCCATTTTTGATTAGTTGTAGTTTCCTATAATGGTTTCTGTCTGTTGCAAAGAGAAATTTCTTTAATGAGGGATGAGAACTATACTTCTATCTAAAGACTTAGAGCTGGGAGCCATAGATAAGAGAGAACACATGAAGTTTGTCCTTCTGGATCTGAGTTACCTAACTCAATATGGTCTTTTCTAGCTCCATCCATTTACCAGCAAAGTTCATGATGCCATTTTCCTTTACAGCTGGGTACATGGACCACATTTTCATTATCCATCCATCAGTTGATGGACATTCGGGTTGTTTCCTTTCTAGCTCTTGTGTATAGAGAGCAAAGAACATGGCTGAGCAAGCATCTGTGGAGTAGAGGATGAGTCCTTTGGGTGTGTCAAGGAGTGATACAGTTGGGTCACGTCATAGATTTATTTTTAGCTTTTTGAGAATTCTCCACACTATTTCTACAGTGGCTGTCAGTTTACAGCCCCACCAACAGTGAATGAGGCTCCCTTCCCCCACATCCTCTCCAGGCTTGCTGTGTGGCTGTTCTTTACCATTCTGACAGGATAAGATGAACTCTCGATGCTGTTCGGATTTGCATTTCCCTAATTGCTAAAGATGATGGTGACATTTTTTGAGATATTTCTTGGCCGTTTTTATATATTCTTTTCCCTGTTCAAACCTCAAGCCCACTTTTTGAATGGGTCATTTGATTTTTCAGTTCTTTATATATATTGTGGACATTAACCTTGTCAGATGTAGAGCTGGCAAAGATTCTCTCCTATTCTCTGGGATTCTTCTTCACCAAGTTGATTATTTCTTTAGCAGCACGGGAGCTTTTTAGTTCCGTGAAGTCCCACTTGTCAATTGTCGGCCTTAAATCTTGGTCAAATGGAGTCCTATTCAGGAAGTCCTCTCCTACACCTGTATCATGTAGGGCACTGCCTGTGTTTTCTTCTAGCAGTTTCTGGGTTTTGGGTTTCAGGTTTAGGCCTTTGATCCATAAAGAGTTAGTTTCTGTGCAAAGTGGTAGATTCAAGTCTAATTTCATTCTTCTGCACGTGGACATCCAGTTTTCCCGGCACTGTTTGTTGAAGATGTCTTTTCTCCAGCTCATGTTTTTTGCATCTCTGTGGACTACAGATAACTACAGTCACATGTATTCAGGCTTGGGTCTTCAGTATTGTTCTAGAATTGTAATCCCTCCAGTACTGTTCTTTTAGCTCAGGGTTGTTTTGACTATCTGAGTTTTTGAGATTCCATACAAATTTTAGGACACTTTTTTTCTTTATAGTTTTACAAAGAGTGAGATAGGAATTTTGGTTGGGATTGTATTGAATGTGTAAATGGCTTTTGGTCGAATGGTCATTTTCATAATATTAATTCTACCAATCCATGAACATGGGATATCTCTCCAGTTTCTAGTGTCTGAGATTAGCTATTTTTAAAAATTGCATTGACCTTCCAAGAAGCTCTGAGAAACCTGCCATAAGAACTTTTAGAGTCACTCTGGTAATGCAAACTGAGGGTAGAAAACACAGAACTATACCTAAAGCTGACTTCACCGCGGTTCTGACTCAGGAAACTTAGATGTAGCTTCCTAGCTTCTCCCATTCGTGCCCAGAGAAAGGCCAGCACTTGCCATGGGTTCACCTGAGCTGAGAACATTACACTTTACAGTGCAGTTCTCAAGAATTAACTTGACCTGATTCTGAACTAAGAGTATGCATGGGCTTCCCAAAGTCTGTGAAAGCGGAGTAATGGCTATAAAGAACCGGAATGACTTTAATTCACTTCTTAGCTAAAAAGCCTCTAGATTCCCTCCAGAGTGGGTGCAGGTTCCCAGCCCATCACTGCCCTCTTACTCGTCTCAAGGCTTTGTTATTTCTGGTGGACAAGTTATTGCCTGGTTCTTTATCCTCCTGTGTTTTCTTTTCTAGTCCTTTTGATGGCCTCATCTTGACGTGTGCCCCCACTGGGGACCACACTTTACATGGCAGCCACAGTGAAAGAGGTATTTTCTTGCATAAAACATAAGTCAGGGTTGTGAAGATAGATCAGTAAGTAAACTGCACAAGTCTGAGGACCCATGTTTGGGTCCCCAACATCCAGGTAAAAACCAAGCCTACTAGTATAACCCCTGGGCTAAGTGGTGGGGAGGACACAGGCAGATCCCTGGAGCTCATTGGCCAGGCAGCATAGCCAAATCAATGTGCTCTTGGTCCGATGAGAGACCTTGACTCAAAAACTAAGGTGAACAGCTGCTGAAAGAGCTCGGCCAGTAAGGGCCTTTGTCACCAAACTGGCAGCCTGAGTTTGATCCCTAAGACTTAGAGAAAGAGAGCAACAAATTCTGCAAGTTGCTCTTTGGCCTCAACAAGAGTGCCTTGACATTCACATTCATTTATTTTCACACACACACACACACACACACACACACACACACACACACACACACACACACCACAGTTTATTCTCATAGGTGCATGCCGGAGAAGGCTGATAGCATAATGATTGTTCTGAAACTTTTCCAAATAGGTTTCAGAGGATGTGAAAGTTCTCTGAAAACAACTCTAGCCTTGAGCTAATGATAGGAAAGCCCACTCTTCAAATTTGTTGAAGCCAGAGGGGATGTGATTGTTCCTTATCTTGGCTTCCCAACTATCGATAAAATAACTTGGAATTGTGCTTTTTCCACTTGGCACTGGATAGGTGGAAAGGGCTCTGTGAGATTTCTTTCCATGATGAGAAGGGCTATGGCCAAGCTTTTTATTAGCTTCAAAAGGAAGATGCATGCCACATGCTTTCAAGCTGCATTCTCTTACACGGTGCTGTCAGGGCTTATTCCCATGTGGAATGCTTACATAAAACATACAGCTATTGCACAGACTCCCTGGTCTGTGAATGGGTGGAGAACATGGAGGAAGAGGCTCCTCTTCCCAGAATAGCCCTTTAGTTTCATCCTGATTCCTAGAATCCTGTTAACACAACACAATGTGCTCTAGTTTTTAGTTTGATATTGGATGCAAGTTTTAGACCAAGGAGGAGAGCGTGGGCAGTGTGGGTTTGTACCAAGCTGTGAATTAATGTCAGATTTTTCCCCAAGGAGTACTTTTTTTCTGATAGAGAAAAGAAATCCCAAGTCTTTGAAGTAAAAACAGTTAAGAAAGCACAAAGCAAAAAGAAAAGATGTTGACTGATCATTTGCCCTCTGCCAGATGGGTCTTCTACAGCTCCAAAAGTGTTATGATCCAAAAGACTGTCCTCATATAGATCCATATTTCTAAGATGCTTAGTTATTCTGGCTATCACCTCACTCTAATACACGATTCAGCTAGTATCTGTAGTTTATGACACCACCCCCCCCAACACATGCACAAAGACATTAATGCACACAGCCTTTGGTGTGGATCTGAAATGAAGAGTATCTCACTCCCCAGTGCAAGTCACTGTGGTATCCACTTGTTTAGAGGTGTGCTAGAAGAGATCTATCTGGCCTTGTGAGTGTGTGAGCCATGGCAGGGGAGACTGCAAAAGTAAGAACTTGGTCTATCTTCTTCCCTATGTGTGTGTGTGTGTGTGTGTGTGTGTGTGTGTGTGTGTGTGTGTGTGTACACATGTGGGTACTCATTACGAAATAAAAGCCTAGCACAGATACACCAAAGCTGAGGGAACTTTTGGAGTAGTGAAACCTCTCTGACTAGAACAAAAATGTGTATTATTTTAGTCTGTTGGAGACTTTGATTATTGCCATCCAGGGTGACCTGAGGAAAACAAGTCACAGATCCAAGCTGGAAGTAGACATTTACTCAGCAGAAACAGGACGCTTGCATAGTTCCTGTTTCTTCATGCCCATGTGATGGAGCAGGACACAATCTCTCCAAAGTTCCCGTCTTCATTTCTTAACAGTGTCTGAGAGGCCTGAGAGCATCCAGCTCCTTACCTGGAGACAGGAGGGTGGGCACCAGTCACAGCTCAAAAGCACCTGGCGTCACTCTACTGGTAGGCTCTAATAGTGATGTGGCCATAGACCTCCCTGCTAGGGACAGACCCACACAGAGCCTTCTTTTCTTCTTAGCTCCTGTTGCTCTGTTTTGAAGCAGCTTGGAGAAAACATGCTAGAGGTCAGTCCTTCACACAGCCAGTCTGGGTCAGTGACGCTCTGGAGAGGAGGCTTGCCCTGGTTTGATTTGGGTAGTTTGGGAATACCGTGCAAGGAGCAATCCAAAAACCTAGAGTCAACTGTTGAGGAGACATTTCTCCACACAGCTGACTCCAAGCACAGATATTACAGAGCTGATTACAAAGTGTAACACAGAGTTTGGATGGCACACGCTACATCTCAGCCCCACCACTACCCTTAGATGTGTGGGTGGGGCAGCTACAGAAAGGCTGCAATACCCCCAGTGATTGGCAGTCTGGGAGGAAATAGAGGGAGAAACCCAGGTCAGCATCATGATTCCCAAGGTGGGCGCTGTGCACAGAAGGCCTCCTTCCCGCTGCACTGAATGCAGTTAATGAGATCCAGCGGGAACCGTAGCCAGAGAAGCAAGACTGGGCTGATGCCACGTGGTGGAGACAGCGGGGCTAGCGGCAAGGTGCTCCTTCTGAGCCTTGATGTGAGTCGGGTATACTGGGCATTTGTTCTTAAACAAGGGACTGAAAACCTCCAGTGCTAGAACCAGAATGAGCTGTAGCCCAGGACAGTAGCAAGGTAGGATCAACCTGTTCCAACTTGGAGAATCAGGAAAGAGTGATTGGAGAGGGAGGATTTGCATTCAGAGTTTTAAAACATTCATTCATTCACTCATTCATTCACATTTATTAGAATCCACTATGTATCTGGCTCTGTATGGGGTGCATGTGGATGGACATTGCCCCAGTTTCTGCAGAACACGCAGCCTGCATTCATTCCAGACTGGAAGTTTGATAGGATCAAATACATGGCGTCCCAGGCAGCGTGAGGCAAGGCGAAAGAGCAAGATGGTGAAGATGAAATCTACTGTACCTGGGGCATATTAGCTACTGCATTTGTTGTCATGACAAAGTGCCTACCAAAGGGCAACTTGAGAAGAAAGGTTTACTCTGGGTAACTATGAAGGTGTGTCCATTGTGGCAGGAAGGCCCAGCAGCAGGAGCGTGAGGAAGCCGTCACGTGGACTCCACACCCGGATGCAGGGGAGACAAACCTGGCACTGAGCCCACTTTCTCCTTTTCATCCTGTCCAGGACCCTGCTCAGAGGATGGCGCCACCCATGTTCAGGGAAGGTCTTTGCTCTTCTGCTAAACCTTTCTGGAAAATCCCTCACAGACACAGCCAGAGCATATTTCCACCGCGATTCCAAGTCCAGCCAAACTGACCATGCAGATTCACCATCACAGGGCAACTGGAACATGAAAGAGATGGTGGTTAGGGGTGGGACTGGAGCACGGAGGAGTTTAACCAACAGTAGACAATGTACAGTTCATTCCGGAGGCCGGTAAGTTAGAGCTCACATTTGGCTTAATGTGCAGTTTAGCTTGAATAATTCAGTGGTTTCCTATTAGGCAAAGGGCACACTATTTCAATTACATCTGAATTATAATATAAAGACTGAAACCTTCAGGAAGGGCCCTGAGGTCTTGTCTAGCCTCTACAGCCTTATCCTGGGCTATCCCACCATTTCTGTATGCTTCTGGGGTCAGGGATGGATACTCTGTCACCACCCACCACAGGGCCTTTGCATGGTTAGTGGGCTTTTCTAGAAACTCTTTGTCTCTTTGCTTAATTAACAGATCATTCTCCAGATCTCAGCTGAGCCGTTGTTTTGTTCTCAAAATTTCTCATGATCCGCACTCCAACCCAGGCCCACTCATGTAGTGTATATAAATATCTGTTAATGACTCCTCAATTGCTCTCTCTCCTTTCCTAGCTTATCTTTGAGGGCAAAGACTCTTTCCTTTATCATTTTCTCTTTGGTGCCTGGCATATGGCAGACATGCACCGAGTGTTTATTTTAAAGACAAGAGAAAAAGCTGGGTTGGGGAGATAGCTCAGGGGTGTGTGTGTATGTGTGTGTGTACATGATCTCTGTAAGGTCAGTCTTCCTCTAGTGCAGTGGTTCCTCAATCTGTGGGTCATGATCCCTTGGGGGTGTCACATATCAGATATCCTGTATATCAGATATTTACATTATGATTCATAACAGTAGCGTAATCACAGTTATGAAGTAGCAATGAAAATAATTTTATGGTTGGGGGTCACCAACCATAAATTTTGAGGACAAAATAATGGCTCATCTGAGATCTGGAGAATGATCTGTTTATTAAGCAAAGGGAGAAGGAGCATGAGGAACTGTATTCAAGGGTTGCAGCGTCAGGAAGGTTGAGAATCTCTGCTCTTGTGGCTGACCAGGACAGATCTGGAGGACTCATTGCTCCAGGGGCTTCTCCACCTGGCTCCGATGGGAGAGGGTCCTGTTGTTTTCCATTAGCTAATTAAGAGCAAGGCCTGGCCTAAGCTCAGGGAGGCCAAGGCATAGATTGAGGATGTGGGTCAGAGATCCAGGGAGTTTCAACTCCGCGTGTATGGGGTTAACATTCAAATGACAGAAAAGTGACGGCCTGAGGAAAATTGCTTTGTCACAATAGTCTCTGAAACTGTGGAGGGTCAGAATGAGTGGGCTGGTGAATTGTTCTTCCTTCCTCTTGGGACTGAGAGAAGAAATAGGCTCCCTCCACAGGAGGAGAGATTGAAGCAAATCATCTCTCAACAAGCTTCCAAAGAGTGCTTATAAGTTCTTTGTCTCTGGGTAAAGAACAAAGTACAACCAGTAACTTTCCCTGCTCCTGCTCTGCTGATGTGCATGGCTTTGGGGCAGGCTGGAGATGGTCCTGGGGTTGGGGGGTGCTGCCTTCCTGGCCCACTCTATAACCCGTAGCCGATGCTGCCATGAGGGGTTCTCAGCAAGAGAAGGAGCACTCTGCAGGACACTCCTTGTTTTAATCTGGTAATGCTTTGTGAACCCCATAAATCAAAAATGCCAGGCTCCAAAGATTGGGGTAAGTTTTATGAGTGCTATTTGTTTTACCCTCTTTCATTCCATCTCTCCAGGGAGAAGGACTCTCAAGGGCGGGCAACCTTCACAGAGCTGGCCCGAAGCCATGGTGGCAAATCTGACTCCATTATCCCAGGGCAAGGAGTGCTGTGGTTTCCTCTAACCTGTTCCCTGATTTGGCATGAACGTGGTGGATGGTCAACACTGTGTACACAGCTAACAAACAGATTAAATTGCAGGAATAGGTATTTAACAAGCAAGGTACTATTTTTAATGTAAATAACTCCTGAAAAATGTACCTAGATTCATATGTTTGCAGGGGACCATGCTGAGACAGTTTAATACCTACCCTGTCCAAACATTTCCAGCACACCACAGTGCTGAAATAGCCTGTGTGAAGATTCCTTTTCCTTTTTCTTCTTCTTCTTTCTTTCTTTCTTTCTCCCCCCCCCCCACTTTCTCTTTGAGGCATGACATTTTCTGAATGAAAAATAGGCAAAATACTGTGTGGAAATATAAGCAAATGGTGAATTTTTAAAAATTATTTGACTAATTAACTTAATAGGCTTAATTATTTAAATTATATGGCCCAATAAACTTGTAGCAGCTACTGAGCATTTGAAATGGCGTTGGTGTCTAGATCATCATGATCCACTTAGTTCCTTTTTGTAAGATTCCTCCAGCGTCAGCCTCCAAACCTAGGTCACCTATCTACAAGCTGCACGTTTGAGACAAGGACTCTGTTAAAAATTATTTGACATTGCACAATTTCAACATACAGATAGATGTTCAGTGGATGAGGACAACTGAATTATCTCTCTAACCATATAAAGCACATGTTTATATCCACCTCGAGGCACTCCAAATGGGAAATGACATTCTCCATGGAAAGAAAGCACTCAGATATATACATTAACTCAGGAAGATCGGTTCTTGAAGCAGAACATGGACTCTGAACCTTATAGAATAAAGACTTTGCTCCCCACTCACCCCTGTGGTTTTTTATTATTGTTTTGTTTTTGATTTGGTTTGGTTTGGTTTGGTTTTTTGAGACAGGGTTTCACTTGTAGCAGCACTGGCCAGCCTAGAACTAGCTCTGTAGGCCAGGATGGCTTCAAACTCATAAAGATCTGCCTGTCTCTGCCTACCAAGTGCTGGGATTAAAGATGTGCGCCACCACTTCCCAGCACCCTATGTGTTTATCCATACAGTTTTTGTGTCCCTTACTCCTTTGAACACTGGGGGATTTGACTAAATGAAGCAACATTATCTTCTCCAGGTTTATGGCCCAGTCATTTAGACTCAACTCCTTGAACTCCCCAGAGTTTGTGATGCTTCCGATCCCTGGGTGAGTAGTGCTGAAGTCGACAGGAGCTGAGGCAACAGCACAGTCTTCTGTTCCTCTGGAGGCCTCTGGAAGGAAGACAATGAAGCCTGTAGAGAAGGATGCTGTGGGGGAGGGAGTACGACATGAAACCAAGAAAGGCAATCAAGAGACCAGAGAAGGCAGCATTGTTACTGTAAACAAAGCTGTCTGCAGGAGCTTGTCAGGAAGATTATTAAGAACCTCCCAAGACATAGTGGTTGATAAGCCAGGAGCAGGGAGTTGCTAGTGAGATAACTGTGTGTCTCTAAAAATGACTCAGCTGGCATCAGTCATTCTATGAGAAGATCATGGCAATTCTCCAAGTGATTGGTAACCCACGATTCTGCCTAGGCTGTTGGCTTAGATAATCACACAGATAAAGGGATCTATTTCATAATATTAGAAATATTGAAGAATATATGGGTTTGGGATCAAGAAAACGGTGTCCTAAAGATGGGAAACATGTTTTTGAGACCTCTAGGACATTGTCCAAGTGGTGGAATATAACTTGAAATTATGGATTTGGGAGATCACAACTAGAGACAGCTAGTCATGACACAGTGATGGCTCATCCCAATTATTAACTTGACTAGATTTGACATCACCATGGAGACACACTCCTTAGAATATCTGTATGGGTATTTACAAAGAGGCTTAACTGAGTATGGAAGACCTACCCTGGATGTGGGTGGTACCATCCATGGGCTACAGTCTTAGACTGAATGAAAATGGAAAAGGAGACGTTGCATGGGTTCTGCATTCCCCACTCATTGCTTTCTCCTCATCCAGATGTGAGAAGACCCACCCTTCACCACTGTGAACTCCCCCATGCTTCACCACCAGGGCTAGACTGTCAATCCATTTCTCTGTCAGGCATTTCCTCAGAGCCTGAGAGAAGTCACCACTGCAAAGGCAATGGTTATTAAGAACAGGGTACAGAAGTGCCATTTCCTTGTGGTGTTACCCTGGGCGAGTTGCTTCTCTCCATTGCAACTTTATGCTTATTCAGTGGGGTAGTTTCTACCTAATGGAGTCATTATGAGGATTAAACGTGGCACTACTTGTGAAATGCTTTAAAAGTGCACGGCACTCTCAATAAATATTGCTACTAAAGATGCTAATTAGCTACCGAATGAAGATCAAAACCTATTCTCTCTGGGTTTCATTCAGTGTCGTATGACATCAGTGCATCCAGAACCTTTAACCACTCAAGGCCTCCTCACCTAGGAAGTGAGAACAATGAGAACAATGGCACACTACGGCTGACTGTTACAGTATTTGTAAAGTGCTAAGAACAGTGTCTGGTGTTGGAAATTCTATGGAAGGTTTATAGTACTAACAACAATAATTTTTTTTCTGGACTCTCCTGTCTGGTAAAACAAAAGTACTTCCGATGAAAACTAGCTCTCCCATCTCTCTGAGCTGAGCCTGGGAGGGTGGAGGAAGTCAGCAGGGAGTATCTGAAGTGCACTGAACCAGGAAGTGAGGGGTCCGGGCGCTCTGCTATGGCTGAGTGGAGCTAAGTCACTGCTGTTCTTTGCAAGGGTACCTGGGCTCAGAAGGCAGGGGGTAGAGATTTCAAATCTTTCAGTCATGCAGATCTCCACTGACAGTGGCCATATCTGGCACAAACTGAAGCATACTCTCAAAATAAATAAATGTCTCTCTGCAAGGAATCTTGGAAGATAGGAACATGAGGGAAAATCTGGCTAGGAGACAGAAAAGGCACAGGCTTCTTTCTCCATCCCCTCTGGACCCCTGGGATTTGCTTATGGTCATTTGCATAGTTGAGAGTCTCTGGGGTTTGGATTGTTTTCTTATTTCAGAATCGAACACAGCAGGGAACAAGGTCGATGCTTCTATTCCTATTTCATCTGAGAGAACGGAGCACAGGGTTTTGGCTCCCCCCTGCCCTCACTCCCCACATTGCTGAGATGATTCAATGCCTCATAAGAGAAGTAATTTTGAGATAATGACACAAGGCAGCAATTAAAAAATATTGCTTGTTTCAGGGCCTATAAATTGGCTGTTGGTAATTGAGGACAGAATGTGTTTTCTAATCCACTGAAATCATATCTTATTGCAAGCTGGTGTGGTAATTACTGTATTTGTACAGTACCGGAGGAGCCCCAGCCCGAGTTTGACAGGGAGTTGATTAAATCACCCAGGTGTAATTGAAGGCTTTGATTGCATTGCCTCGGAGCTGATCAGTTTTAGTAATAGCCTGGTTTTCTTCTGTCGTGTGCTCTTAGAACCATCAGTGGGGGTACCATCCTCCCCCCTCATCTCCCTCCCAGCCCTGCTGCATTCCTGTGGAGAGAGAAAACCAAGACAGCTTCTTAGTGCAGAGAAAACCAGAGCTAGCAGACAGCAGATCCCTCACTGCGGACCTGGATGACATCATCCAACAAAAGCAACCTGTTTCTCTCGCTGCCTGCTTTGTTTCTTCAGAAGAAGAGGGCTCAGATCTGTGGCAGCCATGGATGCATTATGTCCAGGAGAGACAGGAAAATGAATTAGGCTCCTTATTTGCCCATCAGGTGACTGCAATTTTTTTTTAAAGTAGTTTTCAAGAGAGGAAATTTTAACTTACCTATCTTCAATGCATTTTGTTGGTCAGGTTTTGAGGGAGACTCTGAAATTCTATGTGGAGAAGAACATTGGTATTTATGATGGTCAGGAGTAACTGTAAGCTTCTTGAGCTCATGAGTCACCTGCTGCCAGGAGAGAATACTCCAGTTTGGAGGATACAGCAGCAGCCCAATACAAGTAATGTCAATACATAGCTATGTGGCTGCCATGCCTGGGGCCTACCAGAAGTAATGACTAATTACAAAGGTGGTGACTAATCATTCTCATTGCTGAATTCGTAAGTGGAAGAATAACTGAGCTCATGGAAGAAACAGGACGGAGATATGGGGCGTTCCAGAAGGCTCCTGAGGTGGGACTACGAGTCTGTGCTATTTGTACAACTGCAGTGATGTCCCAGGTAACGGTAAAGACTGCATTCAGGACGGCAGCAGCACGTGTTTCTCGGCATACAGCTCTGACACAGACGCTGAAAGGATTGTCACTTTTTAAAGCTCAGTCTCCGTCAAATGAGCAGAAGTGGGCTGTGGTGATTTTTATTATTACAGAATTAAAGAGACAAGAGACATAAAACAGCATCAACTTAGCATCTTGACCTGAAATGGAAGCTGATCCTGTAGTTCTGCATCTGATTTGCAAGAAGTGATAGTACTCAGTGATATTTGCATGAAGTGATAGTACTCAGTGATATTTACTATGCAAGAAAATTCGAGAGAAAATGTTACATAAATTTAGTAAAATGTGAAGGAATTGCAAACATCTTTTTAATCTTTTTAAGAGATGCCAAAGGAGAAAATGCATGATATTACTTATATGGGTCTTCTATTTATGAGCATTAATTTAATAAATGACAATCTTTAGCTGTCAATCAGAGGCTAGCTGGAACAAAAAACTTGACATTCAGCCTATCTGTGCTTAAACACAGAAGAGGTACAGAAATCTTTTTATAGTCTCAGGACATTCAGCCCTGAATCCCCACATGTTAAACACATCACATGTGAATTAGGCAGAGAGATGCCACTGTTGGAGGGGCATGTTGGGAAACTGACTTAAACAGACAGGGGCTGGCAAGATGGCTCCGCAGTTGGTATCGAATGCTGCTTTTGCAGAGGACCCAAGTTCATTTCCTAGCACCCATGGCGGGTAGCCCAGAACCACCTACAACGCCAGCACCAAGGGATCCAACACCCTTTTCTGGCCTCTGAGGACATACCACACACACACACACACACACACACACACGCACGCACGCACGCACGCACGCACGCACGCACGCACGCACTCACCTGTAAGCACATACCCATACACATACATGATTAAAAATAATAAAATAACAGCAGATAGACAACCTCAAGTCCATGACATGGCTCTCTGTGACAAACCATGAGAATCAAGTCACAGGAAAGTGAACAAATCATTTGCTCATTTTGGAAACAGATTCAGATGGGAAGCCTCTCTGCCCTAAGGTAGTGTCAAGTAAGCAGTAACAGACCTTGAAATTGACTCCCCACCTCCACATCCCATGAGTTTCCATGGTGTCACTTCATAAGCAGCCCTCAATCTCTGTTACTTTTTCTAAATAGTTTTTCAGCTCGCCTCTCCTACTCCACGGTTCACCTCCCCTCTATTGCTACTTTTGACATGTATAATCGATTCCTAACTTTCAAAATCTGTTTGGGATACACTCTTTGGTTCACCTGTGTGCTGCTCATAATCTACCATCTGCTACAACATCCTCATGAGAAAACACAGGAATGGAAGTTGTGCAATGATTTCCTCCATATATTACATCCTGCAGGGAAACACCATTAAGACTCAGGAATTAAGCAACTCAGAAGCCTCGGGAAGTCCCTGAAACTGAGCAGATATAGGTCCCTCCCTCTAGCATTTGTGTGCAGCAAAGACTAGGGAGAGACTCTTCCAGACCAACTGAGCTACCTGGAAGAGTCAGAGACCAACCAAACAGTATGAAAGAAAAAAAAAGACCTGTGGCGCTTCCTGGAAAACTCTCAGATCAGCTGAGCTGCCTAGAATAGGCAGAGACAAGACAAGCATCTGGAAGAGACAGAGGCCACACAAACTGCCTGAAAGACACAGAGAGCAGCAGAGCTGCCTGGAAGAAAATTCTCTCCCCTGCTGAATTGCCTGCAAGTTGTACAGTGAGTTCCAGGGGTCCTGCTTTGGTGACCTGTCACCCATGCTTGTCTGGGCTCTTGGGGGATCAGCTGTCTTTGAGTCATCTCTGCCCCAGTAAATGACCTTTCCCCTACATTCCTGTAACCCAGACAAAGCCCACTGGTTCACCAGGTCAGCTTTGGTTTGCCTTTGGTCCCTCTCTGTGGTTAACAGACACTCGGCCATATTTTCCCAGGGACAGTGTCACGTGAGACTTTCCAGTGACAGGAGTGTCAGTCCAGAATCTTATACATAGTGAAACTGCATTTCACAAATGAAAAGGAAATGGACATTTCTCAGATAAAGGAAACCTAAGGGAGTATATTATCACAGATCTATTCGAGTAAATGGCTAAATTTAAATTAAAGGGGGTTATTGAAAAAGAAAGACAAAGTTTTTTTTAAAGACTCTTCAAATATTTTGAAGAAGAAAAAAATACCTAAAAATACAAGTTCAAGAGACTTCTTCCTCTCAAGTTTCCTAAACTTTATGCAGGAAGAATTATCATAGTGTTCGATATGATGGTCAAAGTATGTAAAGAAAATATTCATAGCACCTGTGCTGTATGTGAGTGAGGGTAAAGGGATTCAGAGGCAAGTAAGATTTCTATAATTTATTCAGATTGGTAAGATGTTTCCATTTGAAGAGTTTGATGAGCCAGATACATACACACACACACACACACACACACACACACACACACACACAATGCCATAGATCACTCAAAGTGGAATCTTGAAATCTGTCATGCGCCTAATGGGAAGTTAGCAAAAAAAAAAAAAAAACACAGAAAAGTGAGAAACAGAGGAAAATGAAAATGAAAAGAAAGTTGCAAACTCAAGTCTTGGCCCAGCAGTAACTGTACTTTGTACACGGTCAGCCACCCCATTCATACCACACCATTTTAACTGTTTTTATTGCACTTATACATTTGCTTACGTGTGTTTTCAATAAAAAAAAGAAGTTTGTTGTTTTGTTTTGTTTTTAACTCAGTGCAGAAAATAGTAGCCAGCAAGGGACCTTATTTTAGTACGGTGACTCCAAATGTAGAGACAAGCTGGGAAGAGGAGAAAAACTTGGACCTATGTCATTCCCTCTGGATTTGCGTTTGCTTTTGAGAACTTACACAGAGGACGTGGCTGATGGCCTCATTTGGCTGCGAAGCATTTGAGGTTGTGTGTACTAGAAAAAACAAATCCTTGTGAAAAGCTGGTGGGCTGCTGTCAGATTGCTCTGGGCTAACCCTCAGAGTGCCATCAGCACAAAGATGGAACTAGCAGCTGATGCATTTGGTAATTATTCAATGCAGTGAAGGTGTGTGTGTGTTGCGGGGGGACGACATGACAGTTAACAGCGAGAAACGGTTTCCCACAAAAATGTTACATTTTCTTGGGATTTTGTGTTTTCCTATGCTCTGCCAGCAACAGACTCAGTGTTGATGTCTAGTTATGGGTGTTGAAATCTTCCGCAGTTCATTAGTCTTCACTTTGCAAGAACGTGGAAATTCTACTACGTTCTAAGAGGGAACCGAGAATGGACTCAACTCTGTGGCTAGCTGTGTAGAGAACATTCTGCGTAACCTGTGTGCTAGTGAGGCTGCCTGAGCTGCTATCACAGCAGCTCAGTCATATTGACTCCTCTCTGGAGAAAGGGCACTCATAAAAGGCCCATGCAGAAAGATGTCCACGTGTCGTTTGCCAGTCCCCGCCACACCTCACCAATGGTGCAAGAGGCTGCAGGTTGGAGCTGGTGCAGCCCTGGCCCTGCACCGCTGTAATCCACTCCGGTCTCCTCGCCTTTGGCAGAGACAGCTCACTCTTTTCTGCGACTGTGTCTTTCTCTCCAGCAAAGTGTCTGTGCCCTTGGGAGACGTCCTGGGCTCTCTCCATTGGCTCTTGCATAAGTACAGGGGAATTGGGTTCTTCTTTCTGCTAAAATGACAATGGCTTAAAAAGAGGGAAAGGAACCCTGGTGTAGCTGAAGAAGACACTTCTCAAAGTCTCTTTCTCCCCACCACTCTGCCATTCCTTTTTCCCAAAGGGCCTTGCCAAGGTCATCCTGCAGAAGGAGAGATGACCAAAGGGTGCATGTTTCCCTGCTGCTCCAAGTCTGCACTGGATTCTACTCACACCCTAAATACATGGATGTTCCTGCCTATAGGGACTCTGTGAAATGGAGCCAGAGCTCCTTACCTGAGCTGGAATGAAGCTTCAGTGGAGGGCAGCTATGTGTGCCTTTGGTGGTGGGGTACCAATTTCTAGAAGGAGGAGAGAACATGTACCTGGGGGACAGGGTGGCTCATACTTCGTGTTTCTCCATGATCCCCTAGGATATAGAGCCCCAGGTTCCATCTCAGGAGCTTATCTGGTCCTGGAGTGTGAACAGGAACCAACCCACGTGAGGGGGACAGTCATTGGACATGAGTGGGATCAGTTACTTAGTCAACTGTCACTACTCTGGTTATGACTGACTTCGAAAGGCAAGCGTAGAAGGAGCAACCACCCGAAGGTCCGTGTGAAGAGCACATCCCCCACATATATTGCAATTCCTCTGTTCCCCTGAGGCCTCCTTCTTGTAAAATTTGAAGGCTGATATTTTTCTATGTTCCAGCTTTGGAGACCACAAAGTTGAATGAAACAGGGGAGGGTCAGGGGGTCGGAAGAACACGACAAGAACAAAATGAACATCGGGATTAGGAGGGCTCTCTGTCTCAGCATCTGCCCCCCTGAGCCTAACCAGTGTCGTAACTGACCTGAGATCCTTCTGATTCAGCCTCTCACGCTACCCTCTGACCCTAGCAGGATCCTGCCAGCTGTTTAGTAAGGGATGCTTTTGTTCTGGAAACCTCAAGGACAAATCAGCCAGACACTGAAAAGCAGCCCCAGATCCTCACCCACTCTAAACAGAAGATAAGATGTCTTCTTTTAGACAAACCAGACTCAATCACTATGTTATTGTATCAACAGTAAATACCATGTTATGCCAACAGGAAACATGTCATTCTTGTTTACTTAATCTCTCCACTTTGCACAGATTTCAGATAAAGTTAAACAGATGTCTTTTAGCCCCATTTTTTTTCTTATAGACTTTCAAAAAAATCCATTTATACTTTGAAGGCATTTGCTGAGCGCTCTCTCTCTCTCTCTCTCTCTCTCTCTCTCTCTCTCTCTCTCTCTCTCCCTCTCTCCCTCTCTCCCTCTCTCCCTCTCTCCCTCTCTCCCTCTCTCCCTCTGTCTTTCTCTCTCCATTCTCACTAGGCTGCTTTGGGTTTCAGACTATGTAGACAAAGTTAGCCTTGAAAGCCTGGGCAATCCTCCTGTCTCAGCCTCCCAAGTGCTGGGATTATAAGAGTGAGCCACCACATTTGGCTTTGACTCACTCCATGGACTTCCTCTTTCATCTCCCCCAAAGATCATGTTTTATTAATAATGAAATGTCCACAGATTCTTACAGAGCACTGCTGGCTACACAATATATCATGAACTATTATATAATAAAGTGAAGCTTTTACATTTTACAAATAACTTTTCACCTTCGTTACCCAGAAAATTCACAGCCTCATGAGGAAGTAATTTTTATTTTCAACATTTTATAGATGAAGACACTAGAACTTAGAGACCCACCTAAAATGACACCATGAAGATCCACATTCAGGCTCCCTGACTTCAGTTCTGATATATAACTTTCCCCCTTGGCGGATGACGGTGGCTGTGCTGAGGAGAATGCTGGCCTTGGGTTCCATTCCCAGCACTGCATAAACTGGGGCTTGATGGTGCACACGGGTGATCTCAGCCCTTGGGAGGTGGAAGCAGGAAGATCAAAGTCATCCTCTGCTATAAAGAAAGTTTGAGGCCAGCGGTGTGCTGCAGTGGGTTACAGGAGACCCTGTCTCTGTCTCTCTGTCTCTGTGTGTGTGTGTGTCTCTCTCTCTTACACATACACACACACACACACACACACACACACACACACACACGCACGCACGCACGCACGCACGCACGCACGCACGCACGCACGCACGCGCACATACAGAGTCAAGGTTGATCATGAACATGAGCTATTGGTAATCATGCCAACTACATTGATAATAAAAGGGCTTCCAAGCCAGTTCAGGCTCTTTTGAAGGTAATGTTACTGGAGCATTCAAACACAAAGATGTCTGTGAGGTATGCCAGCAGAGGGGAGCTAGGGAGAAGACCTGTGTGCTCTTTCAGAGCCTCCTAGGCCTATACAGCCAGCCAGTCAACCAGAAGGCCACACCTGTTCTTAATGCAGGTCTCCAATTTGGCTATTTAAATTTCCACCATGACTAAGCTGTTATGTATTCTTAGGGTTCAAAACTACAGAAGCCTGGTGACTGGTGTGGGTAGTCACCGCACAGGTAAAGGTGAAGAGGCCCTGGCACCAGTCTGAGATCGAATGGAGCCTGTTGCTGTGGAATCTGAAGTCCTCCTCTCCTAGTGCTCTTGGCTCTCTCTGCAGCCCACTGGCCAGCAGGAAGCAAAGCACTAACATGGTTAATGTGGTTAAGGAGTCTTCTAGGAAGGCATGGCTGCTTTAGAGAGACACCTCTGTCCCTGCCAGGCATAGTCACAGAGTGATGTCAGGAGAGGGGAGGCAGGGGAACCCTCACAGAGAAGGACTTTTGTATTCTAGGAAGACATTTTTCCTATGGAGTGCTCCTTTGTAGAGGAGAGGTGAGCTCTTCAAAGGTGATCAGGATGTCTCCCTTAACATTGTTCCATTTGTTAATCAGTTTTCCAGAGTGGCCTGCATGTCAGACTGTACTAAATGACAGGGGTGCAGTGGTGAATTAAATACCAGATCTGGACCCAGCGATTCTTTGGTCCCTGGGAGAGTGGGAAGGGAATGAAGTTTAGGCACGGTGATGGTTTGAAAGAGAACAGGAGATGCAGATAAAAATTTCTGGGAGCTTTGATTGAAAGTTGCCATGGTGAGAGGGTGAGTGGCGTACCAGCCAATCCTTCAACTAAAAAACCAAAGCAACCTTGGAAAGGCCCGGGGTGGGCCAGAAAGACATCCAAAGCCACTCTAGGCTCACATGCCAGCAGAGGGAGGACAGGGGACAATGGGCAAGAGACAATGAGACCCTGGACATGCGGGGCCTGCTGTTTTCTGCCATCTCAAGGATGCCTGGGAAGGCCAGGGAGAGATGGTTTTTATCTGACAGGAATGGATGGTATTTGGAAGTACTGTGGACATTTCTGAGTCAGACTGGGATTAAATCAAATTACACATTCCACCAATTAAGCCTCTTACTCACCAGGAGGTGGGAGCACAGGAAGAGAGAGGGCAGATGAGTTGAAAGATGCTTGTTTATTCTCTGCATATCTATCTCCGACAAAAATTTGCTATGATTTCAAGATTTTGTGAATGTATAGAAGGCACCTTTGGATTCCTGTTCATATCCTTTCAGCCTTTACTGGCGGTTATAGGCAGACTGCCTAGGCATGTGGTTAACTTCCCAAGTCTCTTGCCAACAGCCAAAGAAATGTGCCCTTCCTGAAAGTAGACGGGACGAGCCATGGCGAACAGCCAGTGAGGAACTGGAGCTGGTGGATAGTTCTCCAGCTTTCTTTCCTCCTCAGAGGACAGATCTGAGGGGTGCTCTTAAGGATTCTATGAAAATTCAGTCCTCAGCTCCATGTTTCTGCATCTTCTTGCTATGATAGAGCCCCCCACTCCTTGCCCCCTGAAAAGGCTGAGAATTCATGCCTGGTACCCGGCATCCCGCAAACCCTGTAACTGATGCTACCCACAGCTCTGCAGACCGGAATGTGTGACCACACCACTACTTGCCCTTCTCAAAGGCTCCCATGCAATTTTCCTTGCACCTAAATAGTCTCCTGGAGCTGTGGGGTTTCACCAGGGGCTCAGCAGAGGGCTTACCCACAAAGCTGGGCCTTTCAAAGCAGGAAACAGTACTTAAGTAGGCCTGACCCAAACCCCTGAAAATGGCCAAGTGACAGTTTTCCGGAATCTTCATAAGGCTTATCTTCTCTACACCTCACTGCCTTACACGTCCTTGAGCAAATCAGGTGCCCTTGCTGTCCTGTGTGAACAGCATTAGGCCATTCCACCGATGGTCCTGTAAGGGACGGTCAGGCTGTACATTTGCCTAATGAAGATGGCCTAACAGGAGAGTGGTCACCACTCTGCCAGCAAAGCGTGCAGACTCCAACCACATGTTCTGAGTGGTGTGGTCAGCTCTGCATAAACTCAGTCATTCTAATCCTCGATTCTAATTGGAATGGAAAACAACACACCTGTCAGGTCAGTGTTATCAGATTGTGGCCATAAAGGTTTATCTGTACTCTCTGGCTACAGCATACCTCTGCTACAGCAGCTAAAATTTGAGTTATTACTTGGCTGTGCCCCCAGTGAGTTGGATACAGCAAGGAAATCACTTCTTCTCTTAGGACCTACCTGGTTTCTACAGGAGTAAGACTAGTAAATTGCTCAGTTACTAATTACTGACACTACTTCTGTGTCCTGTAGGTCTTTATGAGCTGTGCCAACCCCTGGCATGTCCCAGAGATTGGAATGTTTGGACTTACTAACTTGGAGGCAGTTTCAGAGGTATCTACTCACAAGTCATACTGTAATAAATCTTGTATGATAAGCCAAGGATATAAGTATGTTGGTCTCCATTATCCATTCTAGAATTGAGGAGTTATTTACTGGGTCAGTCCCTTAGCTCACTGATCCTCCTGGGGAGTATATTTTACCCAGAACTCCACATTACTTGTTACTATTTGTTTTTGCTCTTTTGAGGGGCCAACCACCCAGCTCCCAAATAAGTCACACATGGAGTCTTTTTCTTACTTATAAATGCCAGGCCTTAGCTTGGCTTGTTTCTTGCCAATTTTCCTTAACTTAACCCATCTGTCTTTTGCTTCTGGGCTTTTCCTGTTCTCTTACTTCTGTAAATCTTACTCTTACTGCATGACTTGCTGTGTAGCTGGGTGGCTGGCCCCTGGCATCCTTCTCCTTCTCTGGCTACCTTCTTTTTTCCTCCCAGATTTCTCCTTCTATATATTTTCTCTCCTGCCAGCCCCACCTATTCTTTCGCCTGCCTTGTTATTAGCTGGTCAGTTCTATATTAGACCATCAGGTGCTTTAGACGGGCAAAATAACACAGCTTCACAAAGTTAAACAAAAGTAACACACTTTAGAATAATGTTCTACAACATTACCTGAGTTCTATAGGAAAGTCCATGATATGCTGTGAGTCTTCAGCCGAAGCTTCCTTCAGACCCTGCATTCACACCCCTCAAAATGTTGATGAATCCTAATTTCTACAAGATACAACCACATAATAATTTCTAGAAGGACATTTTGGGGAGCTCAAAGAGTCTGTCTTTGCTCTGGGTTCATAGAGCTTTGCCTCCTTGGTATTTGTCTCTGCTCTGGACCGGTGACACAGTTGGAATGACTGGTCTGGGACAATCCCTTGCTTTTTTGGTCCATTTCTTCCGCTGAGTTGTGGATGCTTAGCTCACCTTTGCTAGCCTTCTATCCATCTTCTTCCAAGGACACCACGCTATTTTAGCCAGTTCTATTGTGTGTCAAACCACTTTGTCCATCATCATGATTATGGCAAAGCGGTGGTGGTTTGTCAAACCTGCCCTTTATTTGGGGACCACATCTTTCTCTGTCAAAGCTCCACAGCTGCCTCTCCTGCTGTCACCTCCCGCAAGTGCTGGTGGCCTAGTGGCTTGCATATTCCCCTGGCTCTGCCCCTGCCTCTGTGATGCATCCTCTTGTGGTGGGTCTTCTGGCCTCACAAAAATGTATTCCCTGCCACCTTGTCCTGTCTTCCACTCTAGCGAAGAGACCCAGGCTCTTCTCCATCCCTCATTGGTTAGTTCTTCTGCAAGTGTCTAAGAGCCACCCTTGAAGCACATTTTCACATCTTCTGGGCTTCTCATCAGAATGTTAAATCTCATGTTACAAGAGAGTAACCCCAGATCAGTGAAGCCTTGTCCATCCAGCCTTACTCACATTTCAGCCCTTCTGGGTAAGGACTTTGAAAGTCTCCTCCCAATGCTTTGCTCCTGGGACACATGTCAGCTGCTCAGTGAATTTCTTAGGCATGGAATTGTGTCCATCTTTATCAGGCTCAGAAAACTCCTGGTGGACTATGATAGAGTTTATCCCCAGTTATCAGCCAGGACCAGAGCCAGGCAGATCCTGGAAAGACATCAGTTGCCTTTTAGGCTTCTTCGGTGTTCTCCAACAGAGTGAAAGTCATCCACGGGGATCTTCAGAGACAATGCCTTCAGGAATATTCACCCATTTCCCAAATACATGTCTTAGGATCCCAAAGTTGTCCTAAATTTATACTTAAATTCTAACTTTAAACTGACAAGTCTGCTCTTACTTAGCATTCAGTGACCTTGAGCTGTGTCTGTTCTGGGCCTTCAATGTGTTCACCAGCTGTGAGTGCTTTTCCACTGAAGGAGATAGATGTTTCCTTAGCCTTAACTACTTGTTGTCAGTGACCCACAGAAGCGTTATCCATCATCAAGTTATCAGTATAAGTTAGCAGAACCCAGACAGTTCTGCAGACCATAAAGAATACTTCTCTCCAAAGTTTTCAAATACCTGAATCATTACACTGTTTGTGAAGTGACCTCTTTATGTCTATGAGGACATGATCCCATTACCACTGGAGAAATTGTTAGCAAACAATCTATATTTGTGCCAGGTACATCCATGTCTACCTGTCACTCTGAACAGCACTCTCTTCTCCTGACCAATGACAAGCATGCCAGTCCCAAATTCCTATTTTACTTTTCTAAGAACTCTCTTGACTGCCTATGTTCATTAGATCCTTCAGGAAGTAGACATGAAGATAAGTCAAACTTGTAAGAGATTTATTGGGGGAAACAACCATGAAGAAAGAGCTTGCATTTGTTTAAAAGTTATAATTCAGATAAATAATTTCCCTACCAGTGACTGGACTCAAAAAGGAATTAAGGCAAGCAATTCCTGTAGTATGTTGGTCTTCTCTGAGCCACGGCTTTCTCTCAGATTCTTCATTGTTGAGGTCTAAATTTTCTGAGAACAAGCCAAGGAAATTATAAGGAAATGTCCTACTTGTTCTTTTTACAAAACCCAAAGGGTACTCAGAGGAATGAAATCTGACAGATGGATGTGTTTCACTTTGCAGAATTTGGAAAACTGAAATATGTACACCATACCATTGGTACTTATTCAGGATTTCAGTGGGCAACTGCTTTGAGTTCTGAAAAAGCTGATTTTGTAATGACATATTTACTAGAAGTTATGGCCAACATGGGTATACCTGCACAAATCAAAACTGACAATGCTCCAGCATATGTCTCTGTTAAAATGAAACAGTTTTTTGCTTATTACAATATAAAGCATATTACAGGTATACCACATAATCCCACAGGCCAAGCAGTTATAGAAAGATCAAACAGAACTCTAAAGGATATGCTAAATAAACAGAAAGGGGTAACAAAAACCCCCAGAAATAGACTGCATAATGCTCTATTAACTTTGAATTTTCTCAGTGCTAATGAGAAAGGAACAACAGCTGCAGAGAGACATTGGATGATAGAAAAACTACTGAATTAAATCAGCCTATATACTTTAAGGATGTGCTGACCTCAGAATGGAAACCAAGATATGTGTTATGTTGGGGACAAGATTTTGCTTTTGTTTCTACAGGAGAAGATAAGCTGTGGGTACCATCAAAATTGATAAAGGTTCGATTTGAACAAGAGAAACCTCTTAATTAGAAGAGTTCATCAACCAGCATGACCATCCATTTAAACTAACTTATACCATTAACACATGCCTTTTCATTTAATCAGATATAACTTACCAAAAGGGAACCTCTCCAAAGTTAGTCTTGGGGAAAGGTTTTTGTTTTTGTCTTTTAGGAGAATGAAAGCTAAGGAATCTGAAGAACACTGGACAAATGAGACATCTGAAGAAAAAGGACAAATCATCTAGAAAAAAATGTCCCAAGAAAAAGAGTAAAATGGCCTATTGGTATATCATCTATAAAATTTCATAAGTCTTCCTAAATGTTGTTTCTACTCTTCTCTAAAGACATTTAACACTAATGGTCTTCTTGTAATCCTAGTTCAATTAAAAATTAAAGCTGGCTTTGGAGTTGGAGAATGGCTCTCTCCTTCTTTAAACCCAAGCATGTTGTTAAAAAGAAAATGCAAACTCCTATGGTGATATTTTATTTGTACTGAAATGTGATTTTATTTGTATGTTAATAAATAAAGTTGCCTGGGGATCAGAGCTAATAGCAAGCCATAGCAGAGCTGTGTGCTCATGGCGCATGCCTTTAATCCCAGCACTTGGTAGGCAGACCTAGGTAGATCTCTGTGTGGTCAAGGATACAGCCAGCATTGGAGACACACGCCTTTAATCTCAATACCATAGAAGACCTGGAGGGCTGTACATACAGGCAGTGACGAGGCAGTCATGTGGTTGGGTTTACAACCAATGAGAAGGCAGAACAGAAAGTCTATATAAAGACAAATAAACAGGAAGTAGGTATCTTTCGGAGAGGTCTCTTGGCTGAAGAGGCTAGCTACAGCAGGCGGGTAAGGCTCTTAGCTATGATCTCTTGGCTTTCTTCTTTGCATTGGTTCTGTGTTTCTTGTTTAGTAAGACGTTTGGTTACATCTACAAACTCCTTGTATTATTCCAGAAGAAAGGACCATCTGGTATGGGACAGGAGAAAACAAACAAACAAACAAAAAAATTAAGGAACTATTCTATTATTACTAATCTCAATTCTTTGATTCTATTCTGATCTTTTAAACTTTTCTTAAAGTATGAATTTTATATAAAAATTTACAAGATTAATGTATATATATTTTAAACTTCGTTAAGATATTAATGGTCATATAGAGTACTAATTCTAGAACAAAGGCTTCAATTACCTGCCTATACATGTCTTTGTGTTCTAATCTCTATCAGTTTTCTGCAGGAAAGCACGACCAGGCCTAACATCAAATTTGAAGCCTCCAGAAAGAAGATGGGGCCCCACTACAACAACAACAATTGTACGTGGACAATAATAATACCACTAAGCTGACAAACATCATCTACAGATCAGCTTTGAACTACAAACTGCTCAGAGCAATTTTGAGATGGCTAGATGAGATGATCCAGTTTCACAGACTACTTGAATAACAACTTGAAATAAGCCCTGAACTTTGGCATTATGCACAGACTGGACAACAAAGAATATAGCTACCTTCCCTAGAATTTGACAATTAACCCAAAGTTTTTCTTTTCAGAATAAAGATGCCTTTGCCCATATCCAGCAAGAAGCAATTTTAAGAACACGACACCCACATTTCCAAAGAGGCAGTGTGAGGCAGGTGGTTTTTGGTCTTTTTAATGGGTTTGGGGTCTGGGATAATTTTCATTGTTTAGGAGGGCTGCTTACAAGTTGTTGTTAAGGGTTAGGAAAAGGGCTAAGCAAAGGAGATTAGATTTAAGGTTCTAGAGAGTAGATTATTGAATCTGCTCTGAAAAGTAAAGAGAAGATATAGATACAATATAGATAAAAAAGATAGATTATTTAATCTACTTTTAAAAGACAATGACTAGCTTTAAATACTTTACATTGGATTGGATTTTTGTATATTGTATACAAATTATATATATATGTATATATATATATATATTTGAGATTGATATTGTTAGAAAATGCCATATGTATATTTCTAATCTTGTTCAAGGTATTGTACTTATGCAGTTCATTTAACAATGTAATGCAATTTGCTAATCCTTGAATGTTATATTACCAACTATTAGAATATACAGAAATGAAAGTTAATCGAACTGGTAGTCATATTAGGTATAATTTCAAGATCGAGCAGATATATTTTAGAAAGACAGGTCATCTTCAAACCCTTCAGAGATCTACAGAATATGGCATTTAAAATGTTTTAATAACTTAGAATTTTTTTTCTTTTCTTATGACTATGAGACCTGTCGGCTCCTGGCAGCACTAATCTACTTCAGAGAAAATATGGGCATTGAAGAAACTATAATTGGAGTTAACTTTCATTGTGGCAAAAGTTAGCTACTGGACAACAAAGTGTCCTCGAATTGACTGCTGACAAACAGGACAAAATGGACAGACAAGACACAAAAACAAAGGACTACCGATTCTTGCCAAGACAAGTGTGGTTGTGTCTTTAGCAACAGGCATCCTCGGAGGCTAGGACAATATGGCGCCACCCCTGAAGTGGCCTTTGCAATCCAGAAAAGGTACAGTGCCCCTTTCTTCGAAGGCAGCTGAACTGGCAGTGGACCAATGGCTTCTGGTGTTCAGTGGAACAGAAGCTGAAACAGTTATTCTTGAAAGAGTAACTAGGTTGACAGAGCCTAACCTCTCAATGGTAAACTGGCATTTCATAAAAGAGATGAAGCCACACACAAGCCAAGAAGAATAGACAGCTGAATTAAAAAACCATCAACAATTTCCAGAATTTAAAATCCTGAATCATGACAGGACACTAGTATATTTCAGGTGTTTCTGGTACATGGACTACTCTTACCAAATGTGAGGTTGAACTGTTGGCCTTGTGTACATCCTACTTCACAAATGAGTCTGTCAGATACGCTAAGCCTATAGGCTGAAGATGATGCCTCAACACTGCGGAGAAACCTCGGGTGACTGTCCAGGCAGCTGGCTGTTTCTGTCAACTCACAATTTTTTTTGGAAGCCGCTTGCATGCACTTCCTGTTTTTTTGTTGTTGTTGTTTTGTTTTTTGTTTTTTTTTTTAGGTAATATTATTTCCTTCTTAGGTCTCTGAGGGAGTTGAAGATTAGATAGTTATAGTCATAGTTATAGTTAAAAATTAGTAGTTATAGTTATAGTTGTTAAGAATTTTAGAAAAGAAACTCACTAAAGAGATGTAAGTGTATAAATTTGAAAGACTTATAAGATAGTTTTGTTAGTAATATAAGTTAGGATAGAAAGTGAATCGGGTACATTTTGGACTTACCAAAATAGGATAGATAATGGAATATTTTCTCTGAGCTTGTAAAATGCAAATGGACTAGACATTGTTTAGTTATTTATTGCTTGTATATATTGTATATAGTTATTGTACTTATTGTTTATACTTTTTCTTATGTTAGTTATAACTTTTTTTCCTTTTTTCTTTTTATTAGAAGAGAAGGGGGAAATATGGTGAGATTTTTTATTTGTGCTGAAATGTGATTTTATTTGTATGTTAATAAATAAAGTTGCCTGGGAATCACAGCTAAGAGCAAGCCATTTAGCAGAAGTCAATGGTGGTGGCACACACCCTTAATCTGATCACATGGCAGGCAGAGTCTCTGTGTGGTCAAGGACACAGCCAACATGGTGACACACGCCTGTAATTCCAGTACCAACCATAGAGACCTGGAGGTCTGTATAGACAGGCAGTGACGAGAAAGTCATGTGGTTGAGTTTAGAACCAATGAGAAGGCAGAACAGAAAGGCAATAAAAAGACAGGACACAGGAAGAAGGTCTCTCTCTCAGGGGAAGGACAGCAGTGAGTGGTAAGATATGGTGGTCTTAGCTCTTGGCTACTACTCTGATCTCTGGGCTTTTAACTCCTTATTTGGCTCTGTGTTTCTTATTTAATAAGACCATTTAGAATTACATCTACAATCGCACCATAGTCTGAGAGTCACACCTCCTAACTCTCTATTTTTTAATTTAAAAATGTATGTATAATGTATTCACATATACGTGTTTGTGTATGTGCATGTATACACACATACATACATACATACATACATACATATGGGAGTGCACGTGGAAGTTGGAAGTTGATGTCAGGTGTCCTCCATGGTCATTTGCATCTTATTTTTTGAGGTATTCTTGCACCAAGTCTGGGGTTCACCAATTCTGCTAGACTGATGGCCAGCAAGTTCCAGGGACTTCCCTGTCTCTGTTCCCCAGAACTAGGATTATAAACATACTCTACCATGCCTAACAAATAATCTTACCAAGGGACCCAAACTCAGTCCCATTTCTTGGACAACAAACATTTTACTGGCTCAGACACCTCCCCAGCCTTCCTCCCCACTGCCTTTCACAGGAATGAGGTTTGGAATGGAACTAGCCAGCTGGCCCCACATCTTCAAGCTCCCTCCTCTTTTTCCTTTGCAAGTACTTGGTCCACTAAATTTTACATATCTAACATTTTCCAGGAATGTGTTTTTTTGTTGGCCAGAATTAACGAAGTCCTTCTGGAAGCGCCAGCTGCCCTTCTGGTCATTTATTTGTTGGCCATCAGTTGGCTGTTCTGCCTTCCCTGCCCAGCCATCCAACTCTCTTACAATAATCCGCTCGAACCCTCACACTTGCCCTGCAGTGTGTTCCTGAGGAGGCAGAGATGACCAATGTTTTGTGCTCAAGCATTGAGCTACACTGGGAAGAGGTGTGGTTCTGTTTGAGGCAGTTCTCTGGAGCCGAAAGAACACTCAGACATCTCATGGCTGCCTTTGGACTGCATACTAAGGGCGGTGAGACTTTAATTGAAGAACAAAAGCCTCAAATTTTCAAGCATGTGTTACATAAAAGCTTAATCCTAACCCATACAATGTCCACTGGGGCTCCCTCTGCTCTTCGTGGCTTCCCTCTTTCTCCAGTCCCCTTTGACAAGTCTCCATGATGGCTTGGTCTCATTTTTAGTCAGACTGCTAACTCTATGCCCTCTGTGCTGCTGTCCCTGACTTCAACATCTCAGCATCCTCTTCTAGCAGAACGGCTTCCATCTCATCCTCTGCAGGAAAGTCATGCTGCACAGCTGCACAGGGACGGTGTGGAGATCAGTCTCTGCTGCTCTTCACTGAAAACTTCAGGCAAACGTCAGCTGTTTTCTTTCCTTCTTCCTTCCCTCCCTCCCTCCCTCCCTCCCTCCCTCCCTCCCTCCCTCCCTCTCTCCCTCCTTTCCTTTCCTCCTTCCTTCCTCCCCTCCCTCCCTCCCTCCCTCCCTCTATCCTTCCTTCCTTCCTTCCTTCCTTCTTTCCTTCCTTCCTTCCTTCCTTCCTTCCTTCTTTCCTTCCATTTTACATGAACATCCCGACGTGAGATGAAAACCCAAGGAGATGGGGAGAGATGCAATCACTGCAGCTCAAACTGAAAGCCTCCTGAGCAACGCAATCGCATCCATGAAAACCACCAGAAAATGTCCACAGCACAGATAGAGAATCCCGTTGGATAAAACAAGCTTATTGTTAAAGAAATAGAGAGGGCTCTTAAAGTCCCTCTTAGTAACCCATGTACTTTCTGCTGTCCTTAGAAGAAACGCATGAACCTGGTTAAGCCAGTTAATTTGTTTCTCTATCAATGCCTGAGGAAAGGCAGCCTCATTGATATGGAGTAACCATTACCTGTGCCCCGCCTCCACCATCAGATGCATGTGGTGGTTAGTGGCATCAGAAGGCAGGTGCCCTGTGGCGAAGTAACAGTGCAGTACAGAACTGGCACCTGCATGGGGATACAGACCTCACAGTGACGCCAGCTTCCCATGCCTCGCTGCCCTCGTCCCTAATTACACTTTGCCTTTAGCTACTCATTTATAATAAAGTGTCCTGAAACAGCAAAGCATGGCAAATTTCAGGAGAGATGCTGCAGGAACACAGAATGGCTATCCACAATATACACAATCCCCCGGGGCTAGCAGGTGAGACTGGGAGAAGAATGGAAACTCCAGGCGTGGTGCTGACAATCCTGCTGTCAGGAAGAGCCAGCGCCGCTCAAGGCAAAATACATCAATCATTTATAGGGGTTCTCAAATACAGCCTCACTCTCTCAGGAAATGGCACCTGCACCCACCCAACAGCAGACACAGGACAGAAACCTTGCCGGGACGACTCTGGTTTTCTTTTAGCACCTTTAAGTATCACATCCAAACTACTGTCACGCCCTGTCTTCAGGGTCTCTGTCATCCTCCCAACCCACCCACATCTTTCCAGTCCCCACCATGGCTCGAGCACCCCCATTTCTTACCTCCTGGCTGGTTTCTGGGATGGATGCTAGCTTCTTTGCCATTGGTCTTCTTCAAGGATGCTATCTCTTTGAAATGTAAGTGGAATGCAGCCGTTCCTCTGCTGATGATATTTGAGGGGCTTTCCTAATGTCCTTCAAATAAAATCCAAAGTTTCTCATACCCTAACACTTCCACTCCTGGCCCAGAGAGGTGGATTGGCAGTTAAGAACACATCTGGGGTTCGTCTTACAGCACACGTCACTGTAACTCCTGCTCCAGGGGACCTGATGGCCTCTTCTGACCCCTGAGGGCACTACACTCATGTGCACACACTTACATCCAGACATACGTACACAAACATGCATTGTAATTTAACCTAAAATAAAATCTTTACCAGGAGTTTCTTGGCCCTCTTTGCTGACCTCATCTTTACGCACATTCTTAACATACTCACACAGAGCGGTTTGCCTTTTTCTCTTTTTTCCTTTCAGAGTTTGTTCCCACTTCAGGCCTTCACAAGCCCTGCTGCCTCCATGCAGATCTTGTGTGGGACTTCATTCAACTATCCCGTTCTCATCCTAGATCTTAGTTTTAGATGTATGTATGGTACCTCCTGAAAGACCCTAACCCTTCAGGCTTACACCCCTCAAGCCCCAGGAAATAAGGAACTAAAAAGAAAACTAGTTCCAAGGTCAACCTGACTCAATCATTACTCAATCACCCCTGTAACCATGTAACAATGTAAAAAGATTTCTGTTAAGAGATGTGCTCAACTGTGACTGGGATAGTTGCAGGTGTTCCAGGAAGGACCACTGTGACCTTTGTGTAAACTCCACTCCTGCCCTGATACCCCCCCTTGAGGTTTCAGGAAGAATGTACATGCGGACGTGACTGTACCCACTCTGTGATCAGACCATGATCTTGTGAAACGAAATTGTATGGGAATTGTAATTTTATGGCTTTTGTGAGTTTTTCCTTTAAAAGCCCCCATGGGGCTGCAGTAAGATGCGGCTCTTGCTCTTAGGAGTAGAGTTTTCCCGTCTGTACAGTCGCTTCAATAAAAACCTCGTGCTGTTGCATCAACTGAACTGGAGTCTGGGTTCTTGGGGCACCCACTTGAGACCCTAGATTTTCCGGTCTAACACTCCTTCACAGCCTTCTTTGTGACAACCATTTTCTATCATTTTACTTTCTTTTATTATCTTCTGGCACTGATCGTCAATTGGCACCTCCCGTGTTTGTATTTATTTTCTGTCTCCCCTCATCTGTAATGTAAACTTCAAGAGACCATGTTCTTGCTTCCCAGTCCCTGTTATGTTAATAGACACCCAAATTTTATTTTTCAGTGGATGAGTGAATGAGAGAATGAATGAAAAAAATCAATGAAGCAATTAGTTGTAACTATATTTTCTGTCCCCTTACAAAAACAAACCCTGCCATTCTTAACTCAGTAGAAGGTCTAACAGATATTTCTGGAGATTATATGTGGCATTCGGAGTGTCAGCATACAATTTCGGGGACATACCTCTCTCTAGGAAAAAAAATTCTCTATGACTAATGGACTCATTCATACAATTTGAAGAAAGAATGGCATTTAAGCCCAACTTCTCTAATGGGATGGAACCTTCCATGGATCAGTGGGGCATGCTTATGTAAACCCAGGGCCAGGGCCTCGGTGGAAGATGAGCATCACCAAGTCCCTCCTTTCCCTGATGTCTCCTTATCTGCACCGAAGAGGAGACCGAAGTTCCTGGGAAACAGGTCCAGGGTGGAGGAGGCATGCTGTGTCTGTCCAATATTTATATCCCAAGCCCTAATAATTACTGGAGTAGATCGGGAATGGGAACCTTTGGGCAGTGATTGGGTACGAGGACGGAGCTCTCATGAGTGGGCTGCCTCGCTTCCTCTGCTGCCTGAGTACACTGCTGGAATGTGGCCAGATGTGAAACACAAACACCAAGTCTCTGGGCCCCTTGTCAGGACGGTGAGAACACATTTCTGCAGTTTATAAGCTGTATAGCCTTGTGTGCTTTACTGCAGAAGCCTGAATAGACAGCAGGCATGTAGACGTCATCCGTAAGGGTAGATATTGAAATCCAAGCCCGTGGAAGAGAAGACCAGAATGGACGGGCCAGAGGGAGAGGTCGACCTGAGTTCAATCTCTTTGGAGAACCCGGCTGTCCCAAGAGGGATGCTGAAGCGGGGCGACCAGTCGGGTTTGTCCCCAAATGTCAATTCTTCTATCTTTTAGCCAGGGTCCGCAACCCTTGTATTCCCTCTTGGACCAGTCATTGGATGTAAAAATCTCTGGAAAGACTTGTCTCCTTCGGCCAGATGGCCTCACTAAGGGGAGCAGATTCCCAAATGGATGCTGGCTGTCTCAGTCAGAGGGACCTCCACAGCCATCAGGGTGGTCTGGCCATGTAGAGGTATCTGGGCAGCACACCCTATGTCCACCAGGGAGTTAGAGCCCACAAGGAACTGAACTTCATTTCCCCCACCACACACAGAGTGACTGTGGAACCAACATCAGAGAGTATGTCAATCCAGGGTCAGCGTGCGGCGTGACGTTTAACAGCTGTGCCTATTGTATTTTATTTTTAAGTTTAAAGAAGCCAGCTAAGGTTTTTTTTTTCTGTTTCAGTTCTTTATTTCTTTTAGTACATTAAGCCATGATTCATAAGGAGTGGGCTCCAGCGGCTTAGGCTTCTTCCATTGGTTCTCACAGTGTGCTGCTCCGGGTGGAGCGGCTGGCACTTCAGCTGAACCTAGGTGCCCTTCTCTTGGCTTCCATGGCAACACATTACTTTGTGAACAGTGCCCAGTCCCTTCATGTCTACAACATCACCGTTCTTTAGATTCTCATGGCCAAAGGAACACTTCTGTGTTTCCTAAAAGAAATCATAGTGCCTCTCCTCTTTCCGCAAAGATAGCTTTTGTTATCTGTTTTTAGAAGCATCATTGGCCCCCAGCTTTAATAATATAGAATTGGCCAATAAAATTACATATATTTAAGTTACATGATATGATGTTTTGGTAACAACAAATTATCAAATACTAATGTCTTGGTAGCAGTGTGAAATGGTCATCACCAACAAACTCATTAACTTACCTATCCCTCTCATGTATGACTACCTATCTGACAAGTGTGTCTGTGTGTCCATATGTATGTGCATGTGTATGTGTCTGTATGCGTGTGTGTCTGTATGTATGTGCGTGTGTGTGTGTGTGTGTGTCTGTGTGCACACACATGTGTGCAGTGTACAATTACAGCCTACTCTCTGAGCAAATTTCAAGCATATCTGACTGCTAACGATATTTAGCATGCCTACATGTTAGTTCTCCAGAACTGGTTCATTTTATAGCTGAAAAAGCTAGAGAATGAGGAAAGGGGGTGGGGGAGTTGGTGAAAAGGACCAAGCATTCCTTTGGTGGTGGCTACTTGTGGGGGCGGGGCTTGCTCTGTTCCTTAGGGCTCCTTTGTTTGTTATCTTTCTGCTGGGGAACTGGAAAGTCTTGCCTCCTACTCTGTCAGTGACCAAGTTATTATTATTTTTTTTTTGAAGCAAAATTCTTGCCTTTAAAATGAAGTTCCCATTAAGCACCCTCTTCAAACCATGCAAGGATACGTGGCTGTAAGTTGAGAGGCACGGAAGGGCCCGACTAACAGGGCCTTTTCTGTAAATTCAGCAAAGACTGACCTTGTAAGTCTGTATGATGAGTCACTTCAAGTTCAGGGAAAGGAAGCAATCATGAAAAACTGTCTCACCCGTGCTCTGTCTTCTGTTGCTGTCAAAAAGGGAGTCCAAATCCCTGACACAGAAATCATTTCTATTTTTTTGAACTTCACACTTTACTATCTCTTAGAATAAATGAGCATCCAGATGGCCCAGACCATACTTTGGAAATTACCAACTTATTCCCTGGGCTGGCAAACATCATTTCATTAATAAAATAAGACTCCAGTAACAGGTTCCTCTGAGCAATACAAAAGAAATGCAATTTGAGCAAGAACTTAAAGATGGATCTGTTTGGGGCATAAACTTCGGGTAATTCCATTCACACAAATGCAACAGAACCCCTAAGGCCCCACTCAGGTCTCATACTGTGCTCTGTGCTGGGAGCCCCCACAGTGGCGAGAGAGGTGGTCTCCTCAGAGGAAATACAGAGTCTCAGTATCCATGCAATGTACACACATATGTTCTGCTGTAGAGACTCCGGTCTCTTTTCATGTAGAGGACCGGTAGATCTGTATCTACAGCCTCTAGCCTTCCCAGCTCTGGCCACAGGTGCTTCCTGAATTCACAAACACACCAGAGCAAGGGTCCCTCTTATCCTTATCCAGCGCATACCACATTACTAGAACACAGCTTTTTTCCAATTTCTCTTCAAACCCCACCACCACCACCTCCCTGTCTGTCCCCGCTGTGGTCATTCAGGTCAAACTAGCCTGTTTGAATTGCAGGGAGCCTGACTTGGTGTGGCCTTTTTTAAGTCATTAAGCTCCTCTCAGCCAGGAACTGTTTCCTGTAATTGCTGAGCTAACTTTGATGAGTTCAAGTCTTGTGAATATTTACAACAAACCACCAAACATAACCCAACATGCTATGATGAGTCGGGCTCTTATAGAGACTCACTAAGTTTACCATTTGCTCAACCGAAAGACACTGTGTCGTGTCAGCAAAGATCCATGCTTGTTTGCTGTCCAGAGTCCCTCCTAAATAGCAGCGGTATACATTAGTCACTGCAGGGAAAACAAGGAGTTTTTGTACAAACAGATTTTTAAAAGACAGAATTGTGTGCTTAAAATGCACTAGATAATGTAACAAATGTAGTGCTTGCATTAACTCATTTAATCCTCATTCAAAACTCAAGACGATGACTGGGAGATGGTTCAATCACCTTGATCAGATCTCCAGCACCAGTGAAAGCCAGGCATGGCCTCAAACATCTGTAATGTCAGTGCTGAGGAAGTAGACACAGGCGGATTCCTTGTCCTGTTGACACAGTCATCCAACTAGACGTGCAAGATCCAGGTCTGTGAGAGACTGTGCCTCAAAAACCATTGTAGAGAGCCATTGAGGAAAAGAAAGAGAAGGAAAAAAAAATCACTTCCTATAACAAGGTTGAAATTGCTGTTTTAAGTTGTCAGGCACCACAGGGTTATACCTAACCCTAAGAAACTCCCCCCCCCCCCAGTTTTTCCTATCATAAAAATCCTCCTGGGAGGCTATCTGGGTGGGGTTCCTATTTTCATAAGCCACCGTCAAACAGGATGAGAGCCTGAAAGTTAGGAGGCTTCTCCCTGATCTGCTCACACATACCATTAGGGAATACTGTGGAGCTACTTTAGGGACCAAATCTATTCTAATCCCAAAATGCAGAGAGATTCAGAGGCCTTGGGGGGGGGAGGGGTAGGATGGTTCAAACAGTTGGGGAAAAGAAAGTTCTGCAGATTAAGTCACTGGTCAAGTTGCACTGGACAGCCCTGGGAAGCTGGGATTGACACATGCTTTTGGGAGAATTCAATGAAGGGAGGTTTAAAAGCCAGGAGGCCCTGCCCAGGACAGACACAGCCAACTCATGCCCAGCCTTGCACCCTTCTTCAGTCTTTCCTTTCTAATTTATGCTCAGAAATTAATTTGCTTTACACGGCTTGTAGCTTTCCAATGATGTCTCAGTGAGCCTGTTTTTCCAGTCCTGATAATTACACAAAGCTCATAGTTAGTAACAAATACAACACAATCAGTCCATCTCTGAAGGCTGAGAGGCTGGGGGTTCCAGAGGACTGAGGTCAATGAAAGGCTCACAAAGAAGCTGAGATTTGGACCAGCTCTTGACTCACAATTTGTCCCATAATGGAGATCTCTCATTATCAAAGCCCCAGTGACCACAATTTCAACAAAGAGAGAGAAACAGCTTATTCTAGGAAAGTTGTAGAGAGCAGACATGACATGAGACACAGACATCTTCTCAACACATCCATTTGCCTTGGCCTAAGACATTTCAAAGGAGCGGAGGAAAAAGAAGGCAGAGGCCCAGGGCCAACAGAGGTCCATCCTGCCAGACACTCTGAAGAAGACAGCATTGCTTCTGGACCCCCAGCAGCTCAGACGACAGGAACCCCTCCCACAGAAAGCAAGATAACCAAGAGACAGCCTCCCTGGCCACTCTGTGGTCGACACTGAGACCCGAGCTATCCACTGTGTTTAGAAAGTCCAAGTGCTATCGGCCATGGACACCACATCAGCACTGGTGGGGAATTTCCCAAACGAGGTCAAAATTTCACTGCACAATTTACTGATTGCTGTGATGATTATGGGATGTCCTAAGATTGGCATGGCTGTCTATGAGAGCTCATCACTCTCTTCTGGGTTGGGGTCAGAGAAGGATCCTTTCACATTGTAGGATGTTATCAAGGTAGGAAATGACCTAGAAAACAGCAGATCAGGACCAGCTCCTACTCCTGATGGTCCCATGAAAACTGGCCCCTGGTGGTGGCATTTTCCATCACTTCATTGCATCAGGGAGGCAGGGATCATGATTTCATGAGCTATGAATCAGAATTTTTTCTCTAGAAAATTGCTTTTTCAAAGGGCCTGGTGGTTCTGACTAAGAGTTTTTGTGCACGGGGGTTTCAGTTAATGTTTGGGTTTTTTTTCTTATTATGACTTGAGGGAAAAATCCAAATCTAAAATTAGCCCTTGTTTTTTCAACTTAAATCTTTGTAAATAACCAGCAGTGCTGTGTATATGTGTGTATGTGTGTCTGGGAGTGTGTATATGTATGTTGCTCTGTATGTGTGTGAGTGTGTGTGTGAGTGAGTGTGTGTGTGTGTGTGTGTGTGTGTGTGTGTGTTTCAGAGAGCATTATTACAATTTCTTGACATTTTAATTGCTGTTTCTTGACATACTTAGTGAGGTTTTAAAGGTTTATTCAGAAGTGGGGGAAGAAAATAACAAAGAAAAAATGGCTGTCTTGCAAATCAACATATGTTTCTAATTTCAAATCCAAAAGTAGAAGACAGGATTGAACGCAAGCTGTGCAGCCTTGGGGGCCTGGGGGGCGGGGGAAGCGGGGTCTCCTTTTAAATTGACTTAGAATTTCAGCATTACCCAATGAAAAAAATGATTAGTGAGAATGAAAAGAAAGTATTAACAATTGTTGAGGACCACTTCTGTGTAGGAGGTTTGAATGAAGTCTAGCTGGGGATGGAAAGGTATAAAAGAAAGCACATATTCAGACAGGCATGGTGGCTCAAACCTATGACCCCAGCACTCAAGAGGTAGGAAGTTCATTGAGATTGAGGCCGGCATGGGCTACATAGTGAGTTCTAGACCGGTCTGAACTGTAGCATGAGACCCTGTCTCAGTGGTTCTCAACCTTCCTAATGCTGAGACCCTTTAATACAGTTCCTCACGTTGTGGTTGACCCCAACCATTAAATTATTTTCATTGCTACTTCATAACTGTAATTTTGCTACTGTTATGAATTGTAATGTAAATATCTGTTACATAAGATATCTGATATTGACCCCTGTGAAAGGGTCATTTGACATCCCCCCCAGGGGTCACAACCCACAGGTTGAGAACCACTGCCCTGTTTAGATAAATAAATAGCCAATTCAAGATGTTAAGTGGGTGACTTTCCCCCTGGACATTCTTGGGTGTTCACAAAGAAGGTGACCTAGTCTAAGAAGGATTTCTGGGTGAGATGGTTTTGATCTGGGTCCTGAAGAGGGCTAGGAGGACATTCTGGGCAAAGGAAGTGTCAGTCCCAGAAGTACCGGGATGGAAGGGATCCAGCTCATCAGGGCATGAGGTGGTTTCTGTGGACGGAGCTATGTTGGCACCCTGGGAGTGACGTAGACTGGCCGCACAGGCCTAGGAAACTGTTGCTGTCCCACACATCTATACAGTGTAAACAGGTCTGCAAGGGAGGGTATCATGGCACACGCCAGGGCACAGTAGAAAAGGCCACATTTTTTCATACACTCTACAAGAAAGCCAAAACGACAGGCGCTGGCGGGAGAGCTAGCTGCATGGCACAATGCACGGCTTTTACTTCAGAACCATCCATTGGGCTAGGGTCCCACCATGAAATCCCTGCCATGCAGGTGGAGGCAGTCCTGCTTGGCTGAGATTTCACGATGAGGCTGGGTTTATGTGGCAGTGGCTGGATGGTACCAGATTATGGTTAATTTTAATTGGTCAAGAGCTGTGGTTTTCTTTCATGGTGTCATGTAAGCATGTGGGTCCTGATAGGGACCAATTCCCTATATTCCAGCAGGTGCAATGATGTTTTAAGCAGGGCAAGGAAATTAGAATAGGTAAATTAAAGAATAGACCCAAGGTGACCACATAGATGCACAAAGACTCTTAAAGCCACCCTACTCTGGGTAAGTCCTCATCTACTGTGGGATGCTACATGTCCCAGCAAACGGATTAAAAGAAAGATTCCAGGTAAAAAATCAAAATAGGTAAAGGCGGCTGAGCCATAGAGCCTAATATCTCCTATTTCAGTGACCGCTCTCCTTGTACACTTATGTTTTTCTCTGAGTCTCCAGCTCTTGGGTCAAGTCCAGGTACAAACACTCTGCGCACCGAGGCTCAAGGGGCCAGGGCTGGCCAGGAGCTCAGGCTTCTCAGTCACTTCATCTGTGAGTACCATGTGTTTAGTTGGAAACTAGATTTATTACTTCGTGTTAGTGACAGACAGGGAAGTGAAGCAGTTCAGACATCGCAAGATTCGGGTACTCCAAGTGTGTGGTTTCTCTTTCTCCACCTCACAGCTCTGCGGTCCTGATGCGGGTCTATTCTCAGGCTGGTTCTTCCAACGGTGACAAGTGCAGCTAACAGCTCCAGGCTCACACTCCTCTGTTCACCTGCCCCACTGAAGTAATGGTGTTGTGATTTCCGGAGTCATTTCTCCATCACCACAGCCAGACTTCCAGTATTTACAGGCCTTCGTCCAGACAGTGGCCAGGAAATGTCAGGATCTTATTGGCTAGTTCTGGGCACAAGTCTATCCCTAGTTTGGGGAGTGGAGAGAGAGGCTCTCGCTTCATCTAACCCCCACAGTATATGAGTGAGAAATGCGTTTCTGTTACCGGCAGCTGTGATGGTGGTGTCGAAGGTATCGCCAGGGATGGGGAAGGGCAAAGGGCTAGCGAGCAAGAGGGAGTTAGTCACCTCCACGAGCAAGCAGGAGGGACTTGTAGATTGCTCGTTCTGTCTGCTCGGTGTGTGACTGCGAGTGTCCTCTCCAGCTCTGTCACTAACAGTTTCTATGCCACACCATGCTCCAGAGCCAACGAGGGAGCTAGCCTCCATCTCACATTCGGGCGTCTGCAGGCTGCTCCTTCCTCCGGAATGTAGCCCCATCCCACCCGTCATCCCAGTATCCACCCCATAAATTAAACATATATTTTGACATCTCCAAGCATGCCTCCTGGCAGAACAGCAGGCATTCTTTTCTGTCAGGTCCCATGTGTAACAATTCAGCTTTCTACACAGAGACACACATACACACACTCACAAACGTACACACAGTGGCACACTTACATACACACATGCACACATATACCCATGCATACATACATACATATACACATGCATATACACACACATACAAATGGAGAACATATACACACACTCACAGACATATACACTTACACATGCACACACATACACACATGTACACACACCCATATGCATACACATACATATACACATATACACTCACAAAGACACATACACAGACACACACTCACATAGACATGCACACACATGTACCCACACATACACACATGGGGACACACATACTCATTCAACAGATACACACACACAGAAACACACACACTCACATACACATGCACACACATACACACTCACACAAACCATGACTTCTCATGGCTTTGCTTGGGAGCATCATCTACAGCAGTGCACCTTGGTAGATTCCAATAGTACCTGGAAGAAATGGTTTGCTGGTTTCTGTCTGTGAAGAAGCAAGGGAGACCCTTTCTCTGCTACCAATGTGCCGCAGACCCTACAGGCCATGCATGCCTGTGTGGATTAATATCAAGTCTTAGCAGAGTCACGCCACAAGGTCTGTGACCTGATTTTCTGCCCAGCTTTCTCAGAGAACATGCCAAGTCTTTCTCACAGAGCGCAAATATCTTTTAGAAAGATATTAAAATGCAAAATCGTCTAGAAGTTTTTGCGAACACTGATTCACATTCTTCCCTTTTGCTTAGTGATGATTAACTTTTGAAGTCCCAGTTAGCTGAGCGTGAGGTGCCTTGGCCCTCCTTACCAAGGCTTTCCCATCAGACATCATGATTCAGGAGGCATAAGGGTGGGAATGAGAAACTTCTCCCGTAAACACGGGCTTTTGAACACTTGGTCCAGGTTAGTGGTGCGGTCTGGGGAGGCATGACGGCGCACCCTTGCTGGAGGAAGTACACCACAGGCTTTGAGAATGAAGAGTTTCACCGACAACCACTTTGCTGTCCCTGCTTCATGGCCAAAGGACGCAAGCGCTAGCACCCTGCCTGTACCACCACGCCTGCCTCCAGCAGTCACGCTTCCTCCTGATTTGTGACCAGCGTATGTGGGGACAGGCCATGTGACAACCAGTCTAAGCCTGTCCCAGAGCTCCATGGGCCCATGTAGAGAGCAAATCACTCTTCACTCTCCCGCCCCAGGCTTTCTTTTGTTTGTTATTTTTCCTGTTTAGTTCACCAGACTCTGGCTTATAAACCACTCCCTTCTCTGACAGGCCGTTTGGATAAAATAGGATGGAGTCTTGTCCCTCTGGAAGCATAAGCCCAAATAAACCTTCCATAAGCTGCTTTGGTCATGGTGTCCTCTCACAGCGACAGACAGGTAGCTAACACAGGATGGTGTGAAAAGACGGGAGTCTCTTCCAAGGTCCAGCTCTACCAGCATGAGAGTCTACACTAGATAACCCAGTTTATTCCAAGTGAGTGGCCTCAGGGAAAGTTCTTGTGGGTGGTAACTTTCTGCCCATTACTTTCAGTGGGATAGATTTAGGGCGGGGATAGTCGGACACTAGGATGGGGCCTCCTGAGAGGCTCCTGGCAAACTCTGGGCTTTGACTCCAGCAGGCGAGACGCTCACCTTTTGTACCCTGTGAGAATCTCAGTTTCTATCACTGGTGAACTTTGAGGGGAGCATTATCACACCTGTTTTCCTAGGTATGATGTTCTGAGCCAGCCAGATGGCTACGGGTAAAGGCACCTGCCTCGACACCTGATGACCCAAGTCACAGTGGAAGGAAAGGACCCGAAAGCTGACTCCTGACCTCTGGCAAGCACACTGTGCCATGTGTCCTCTCTCACACACATATATTTTTAAAATGTAATAAAAATTCCTTAGGAGAAGGGATTTGAAGAAAGCAAGTACCTTGAGAGGGAATTGGGTGTGTAAGATAATACCCATATTCAAAAGTGAACTCCAGGGTACTTGGTGAATTCCATATTCTGTCTTGTTTGTTGGCTTTACAGTGCTGAGGACCAGACCTGAGCATCCTTCAAGATAAACAGTGCTCTCCCCGTGAGCTGTATCCCAGCCCAAGCTTCTCATCTGGTAATATAAGATATTAGGGTAAGTCAGAAGAATACCAAATGACACTCAAAAAGTAGTCCCCTCAGGCACCTGTACACATGAGTGTGCTGTACATGCATGTATGTGTGCACTTGCACACACACACACATACACACACACACAGAATTAAATCCTTTAAAAATAATTTCTGTTAGGGGTTGGGGGGGAAGGCATACAGGAAAGAAATCAGACACATAGTTAAAAACCATAGTTAAACTTACATTGCTATAACATAAAATGTACAGATGAGGGTGAGTAAAATGGAGCTAGAGAGATAAATCGGGAGCATGTTTGGAGTTATATTGAAAGAGTGAACAATATAGTAGCACATGTGTGTCTGGTCCTGGCAGAGGCCAGAAGAGGGTGGCAGATCCCTTGGAACCAGAGTTACAGATGGTTGTGGGCTGCCATGTGGATGGTGGAAACCAAACCCAGATCCTCTGTAAGAACAAGAAGCATTCTTAACCAGAGCCATCTCTCCAGCCCCGAGAGGTCAGGCCATTTTCACAGGCATATCTAATGTGCTCTGAGTGTCCATGCCCCTGCTCCATCCCCTCTGCTGGCCCTCCTCATCCCCAGTGTCGCCTCTGCTCCGTCCTCAGTACATATGGGAGTTGATGTAGCTATAAAGTCTAGGATCCACAGGTAAAAGTGAAATGCAGTGTCTGTCTTTCTAAGACTGAATGGGGCTCTTAACATTTTTCCCCCATCTAAAAAATGCTAAGTTAGCAAATCAGAGAGACACCAGTCCACAGCCCATGCATGTCAGCAACACCATCTGCCAAGTGCCTCCCAATGTAGGTGCCCAGTGAATGGGTAGAGAAAATGTGGTTTATATACAAAAGAATCTTTTTTTTTCAGTCATAAAGAAGAATGAAGTCTTTCATTTGCAGGAAAATGGGAATTATTTTATAAACTGTTCTCTTGGTGGCGCATGCAGCCAGGCCCCCAGCTGAGAGTGAGGACGGAGGAGGGGGTTGTCACAGGACAGGAAGCCATGGAGCGATGGAAGAATGGCGGCTGAGCAGTATGCAGAGCCCGGTGACGGTGACCAGTCACATGACTAAATGAGGCAAACTCTGGCTGTCTATGACAATGCCGAGCTGAATGATTACTGCGAGTATGTAGAGTTGACTCTAGACAGTCAAGCCTCCGTAGCCAAACCTCCTTCCAAACATTTCTGTTCACAGCTCAGTGGTCAGAGGTTTGTGTGGGGACTCAGAACTAGTGGAACTGGTGAGAATGAGTGACAAGTGCATGTTTAGTCCTAAATGGGGGTCTCTGTCAGCTACTCCCTGTCCCCAATCCACAGGAAGCATCATGGAGGAAAGGGTGGAAAGGATGTCCGGGAAGCATGGAGAGAAGTGCTGAGAAGTTCTGAACATAGCATTGTCATGGTGATCATAAACCCACAGCTACTGTAGTTACCTGTCCAAGACCTGTGTCAGAGCAAGCCAGTCAGCACTTCTGCACAGATAAAAGTGCTCATGAGGCTCCACCCACAGGTGAGAAGCTATTCGCATCTAATGGTCTCCGTGGGGATGTGGCTGCTGCTGTGCTGCCCATGTTCTGGGGGGTGGTTCCACACCCATCAGCCCCGTGAGCATGTGGACACTAATTGGCCTCAGTGGGTTATAAAAAGGGGGTGGGGAGAACGAAGGTGGGAAGGTCTGTTAGGTGGGTAGATAGTGGGCGAGTGAAGGGTAGACATGGTCAAGATGCACTGTCTACATGTATGAAACCGTCAAAGGAAAAAAATAATTTTTCTTTAAAAAGTAATGCTTCTCCCACAAATGAGCATGAACAAGAAGCTGATCCCAGCGCCATAGGACTCCTTGCAGGGTGTCGGTTGCTTGTTATGATGGTTCTATGCAGGGTTTTCATCCTATTTCTTGGATCTGCTTCCTGCGTACACCCATCATGTTCCTCTCCCTCTCATCACCACGTTATCTTAAAGCATCTGTGCTCACTGGCATCCTTTTCTCATTTCTCTTCCAGTTCTCTCTCGTGCGACTTCTCTTGCTGTCCCATCTCCTCTCCTCCATGAATTCCCATTTCTCTCTACTCACTTCCTTCCTCCCTGTCAGCCCTGGTGTCTCATCCCCCGCCCTGTGGTTTTCTTTGCATGTGCTTGAGGCTGGCTTCCGAGTCGGATCCTCCACCTCGTATTGCTCTCCTAAGTCCTAGCCTGCCTTGCCCATGTGTTCCAAATAACAAACTAAATTGTTCCCTAGTGTCTTGGTGTAAGCTGTATCTGTCGCAGTAATAGACTGTCATACTTAGAAGGTTGATTAACCGTTCAACCTTCTCCCCATCACCATCGTACATATTCTGTCAATTAACCATCATCCAACACCCAACCACCCACCTTATGTGTCTCCACATTTCACAAATTACCGGCAGTGGATATGAAATTGGGAAAATATCTTAATAAAAATACAGTTCTTAATGTCAGTTTGAACACAGTGTTCTATCCACTCTATCTCTTTAGACAACTTACCACAATCTCTATGCACAGCCTGACAGTTTTCGGCTTCCAGAGAGACTGGGGGGAGATATGAATATGAATATTTAACCTGTTTCCCATTGAATTATCCAAAAAGAAAGCAGAAATGGAAACTCCACCTACTCACCAGCCCTAGTTGCACAACTGAGCATTCTCAAATTTTATGGTTGGGGCCACAAGGGAAAACTCCAGATGAAACCCCGGGTCTTTAATCCATGCGTGTCCCTCCTTAGCAGGCAGGAGGACGGGCCCTTACCTTCCCCTGTAGCTGACAGGCTTTGTTTAGAAGCCAAACAAACGGAGATGTGTTCTTGGAAAATGCTGGGTAGCTGGGGCATACCAAAGGGAGCTTGGGATGGTTTATGTGGTTTGTAAGTTCTTCAGGCCAAACTCCCTTCCTGTTGCTCTTGGCAACTACAGTCCAGATTTGGGAAGGATGTGACCAGCAGGGCTGTCCTCACCACCTGGCTGGATTTCCAGTTGGCCTTACTGTTTCACACTAGCAAGACCAGTCCAGTCCTCTAAAGGACCCCTTTTAGTTTTGATTTCTATTTTTATTTTGAAGCTTGCTGCTACCAGAACAGTTGGACCATGGAAGGTACCAGCTCACTTTACCCTCCGTTTAGGCACAAACCATCTCCTGTGAGAAGGAGTTCCTATGAGTTGCCCACCCACCCCTGTTCCTTTAGTCCTGGAAGAGATGGGATCCATTTGGGATTGTAATTAGCTTCTACCCAAGGCTGAGAGTACTGAAAATTTCAAAGTAGTGGCTGATGGTCATGGATTTAGTCATGCCCAGTGTTCCCACCAGTGTTCCCACCATGTTCCCACAGTGTTCCTACCATGTTCCCACAGTGTTCCTACCATGTTCCCACAGTGTTCCCACCATGTTCCCACAGTGTTCCTACCATGTTCCCACAGTGTTCCCACCATGTTCCCACAGTGTTCCTACCATGTTCCCACAGTGTTCCTACCATGTTCCCACAGTGTTCCTACCATGTTCCCACAGTGTTCCCACCAGTGTTCCCATTGTGTTCTCACCAGTGTTCCCACAGTGTTCCCACCATGTTCCCACAGTGTTCCCACCATGTTCCCACAGTGTTCCTACCATGTTCCCACAGTGTCCCCACAGTGTTCCCACTGTGTTCCCACCAGTGTTCCCACCATGTTCCCACAGTGTTCCCACTGTGTTCCCACCAGTGTTCCCACCATGTTCCCACAGTGTTCCCACCAGTGTTCCCACCATGTTCCCACCAGTGTTCCCACAGTGTTCCCACAGTGTTCCCACAGTGTTCCCAGTGTTCCCATTGTGTTCTCACCAGTGTTCCCACCATGTTCCCACCAGTGTTCCCACAGTGTTCCCACCAGTGTTCCCACCATGTTCCCACAGTGTTCCCACAGTGTTCCCACAGTGTTCCCACCAGTGTTCCCACAGTGTTCCCACAGTGTTCCCACAGTGTTCCCACAGTGTTCCCATTGTGTTCTCACCAGTGTTCCCACAGTGTTCCCACCATGTTCCCACAGTGTTCCTACCATGTTCCCACAGTGTTCCCACCAGTGTTCCCACAGTGTTCCCACCATGTTCCCACAGTGTTCCCACCATGTTCCCACCAGTGTTCCCACAGTGTTCCCACCGTGTTCCCACCAGTGTTCCTACCATGTTCCCACAGTGTTCCCACCAGTGTTTCCATTGTGTTCTCACCAGTGTTCCCACAGTGTTCCCACAGTGTTCCTACCATGTTCCCACAGTGTTCCCACCAGTGTTCCCATTGTGTTCTCACCAGTGTTTTCACAGTGTTCCCACCATGTTCCCACAGTGTTCCTACCATGTTCCCACAGTGTTCCCACCAGTGTTCCCATTGTGTTCTCACCAGTGTTCCCACAGTGTTCCCACCAGTGTTCCCATTGTGTTCTCACCAGTGTTCCCACAGTGTTCCCACAGTGTTCCTACCATGTTCCCACAGTGTTCCCACCAGTGTTCCCATTGTGTTCTCACCAGTGTTTTCACAGTGTTCCCACCATGTTCCCACAGTGTTCCTACCATGTTCCCACAGTGTTCCCACCAGTGTTCCCATTGTGTTCTCACCAGTGTTCCCACAGTGTTCCCACCAGTGTTCCCATTGTGTTCTCACCAGTGTTCCTACCATGTTCCCACCAGTGTTCCCACAGTGTTCCCACAGTGTTCCCACCAGTGTTCCCACCATGTTCCCACAGTGTTCCCACCAGTGTTCCCACAGTGTTCCCACCAGTGTTCCCACAGTGTTCCCACCATGTTCCCACCAGTGTTCCCACCATTCTCCCATTCCCATTCAGTTATCCTAACAACTTCTTCATTCCCTTCCTTCTCAGTTGGCACTGAGATGGTATGTGTGGCATGTGCACACACATGTGTATGTGTGTTGTCAGGTGTGTGTGCAGGTGCCTATCCATGTTTGGGCATGTCTAACATCTTTCTCTTCCTTTCCTACTTTATTCATGGAAGCAAACCCAGTGAAACCCAGAACTGGCCTGTAAGGTTAGTCTCCATGTATTCCCTGTATCTGTCTTCCTAGGTTGGAATTGCAGGTGGCATTTTGACTGGGTCCTAGGAATCTCTAGTCCTATTTCTCATGCAGCAAGTGTTTCAACCATCTCCCTAGCCTGGCTCTGCTTTCTTTATTCCAAGAGTGTACATATTTGCTTATGTCTTCTACGCCTTCTGTATCTGTGCGTTAGTATCTTCTCTCCCCTCACCATAATTTCAGCAGGATTTGAGGGAAAGAGGACATAATCATCAGTCAATCATTTTTAACTAGAATCTTAGTTTTTTGTGTGTATGCTTGCTTCCAAACTCTGGACAGATGTGGATTGACTAACTCTCCTGACCACCATGCAGCATGCCAGGCATTTTTGGTAATTCTTACTGAAAAACAAGAAGATGAAATGAATTTATTTCAAGGTTCCTTTTTGGCTAACTAATGTATAGCACAAAATAAAAGTTTAACTAGATAATGAATATATGACAGGCATGATGTTAAGAAACGGCTCGATTACGCTTTGGAGGTTGGCATGAGAGCCAAAGCTCGCTTTTCTAAACTGCGTTTTCAGAGTTGACGCTTGTGTCTATCTTTGTATTCAGATCCCCAGAGAAAGTCTTCCATTACCCAAGGGTGGGACTGTGTTTGTGTGCAACAAGTTGGGGTAGCACCTCCCCCCCCCAACCATGGCAGCAGCATCTTTGAATGGATCTCAGAAGGCAAAGAGTGCCTGCCAGACTGAACAACTGACTAAGGTGGGTGAAGAGGAAATATGGGTGGTCCAGCCATCTAACCCACCCCACGCTGCTGTGCCATGATGATTTAAGCTATTCCCTCTCATCAAAGGGGAGCTTTCAGCTACTAGAGACAGCCTGGAGCTCTCTGTCCCTGTTCCACTCAAGGGCAAACACACCTTCCACCAGAATGAAGGATCAAGCCAGGCTTCTTCCAGAACTCCAGACCAGCTGGTTGTAAGAATTTTAAATGTGTGTTTAAAAATGCATCTGCTCTTCCCATGTGACTTCCATGTCCTTTTTAATCCAGCAAGTGGAGAGTCTGTAGTTTGAAGTCCAACGAGGAGCTGTACTCCAGTACTAACTGCTTCCCTGGTTTTGCTGGTTCCTGCATATTTATAAAATGGGTGTTCCGTCCCTCGTGTTCACAGGCTGCCTGCCTGACACACTCAGTGTCGACTGCATCCATCTTCTCAGGGTAGAAAAACATGGCACTTGTACAAGAACTTGGCTTATATATTTTGAGAAACCTAAAGCCTTGCGAAGCTTTTCTGAACTGGTATTTTGAAACTTCTAATGCCCCAATTAAAGGGCTTTACAGTTTTCTGAGCTTCACAGCTCAGCCTGGTGTAATCGGGATTGGGAGGCTTCCAGGGGAGGAGGTCAAGACAAGGGCAGATTCATGCATAATGCATGTGGGTTTAATAAGCATCTTCCACACTGCAGCTTCTTGTCATGGCTTCCCATAAAACTTCATGAGCCACAGGCACGATCACTATTATTTTTTAAAAGAGCAACAGAAGGAAATATCCTCCCTCTCCAAATCTACATTGTTCCAGGACTTAAATGTCTTTATACAGATGCCTCACAACAAAAATATACCCATGGCAGTGATCTCCATCAACTTATATGAGGGCTAAGAATCCCAACAAGCATTTCCCAGTTAGAACGTGAAGATAGTTTAATGCCCAGAGGAGCAGAGGTTAAACAATGACCCCTGAACCTAGAGACAAAGTAGGCAAGAAGATACAAGTTAAACAACCAAGACTCCAAGAAGCAGTTGCAGGGGAAAGGTGGTGGTATATTTGCAATCACAACCCTGAGGCAGAGAAAGCAAAAGTTCAAGGTTAGCCTCCTCCACTACCCAGAGAGTTTGAGGCCAGTTTGACTTCATGAATCTTTGTCTCAAAAAAGGTTTAAAATTTTAACAAAGTTTAACCAAGCAACTTCCCACCAGTTTTATTCAACATCTGTTTTACAAGATGAGTTTGTATCAGGTTTGAATGGAACCTTGGGAAATGCCTAAGGTCTTACCATGCTAGCACATACTGTCTACTGTTGACTGCAAACTCCCTTATCTACTGTTTCTCACTCAGAAAGATTTAGGGGGGTCTTCCTCTGGGTCACATGGACTCGTGTTTAGACTTGACACACACCAAGAATCTAGAGTTCCTACTGTAGTATATGAGGTTTGGCATCTCCTTTTGAGAGATAATAGCTAGCAGGGATTGGATCAGGGGCAGGGAACTTAAAAGGGTTTGCTCCTTTCTTGGTCAACTCTGAGGATTAGGAAATGCTCCCTTTATATGAAACTGAGTGTTAGTTGTGAAACTTGCAGTTACAAATTATAGTCCCTCTTTTCTGTTTCTCTTGAAAAGCCCCTGACACTGTTTAGATATAGCCAAAAGCAGCAGTGAGGAGGCCTTAGGAAGACTGGAGAATCTTATGTGTTTGTGATGAGCATCTGTATACAGAGTACTCTAGTCACGTGTGTGAACAATTCTGATCCACAAGGTCTAAAACAGCTCAACTCCAGAGTTGGTGAAAAAGATTCGGTTGCTCTTCAGCCACAGGATGGAACAGAATTCTTATAAAACCAAGGTGATTCCTTTAAAGAAGGGAGGTGGAATGGTGCTGAGTAGCCCACAATGTCTCAGTCACCACATACGCCTTCCCTTGGTGCGGCACAACAGGAAAGAGAGGATTCTCTTTTCTACCACAGGAAAAATTCAGTTACCGGTTTCCCTTTTCCTACGTCTCTTTGGGGCTATCCATCTGGCAAGCATTCTTTTAGGGCAAGGCCAGATATGGTACTTCGTAGACCTTAACCCAGCACTAAGTGGGAATTTACTGAATAATCTTCCCTTCAAAACAGGTTGTTTGATACAGACGGGAGAATTGAATCAGGAATGCTCCATTCTGTTCTCATGGTAAGAGCACACGCAGGAGTCACCGCATGTCCCACACGGGTAGACAGGAACTCTCACATGCAGTGGAGGGAGACCCCGGGGCCACCCTGGCCAACTTCAGCTCCGTTCTTCCTGGTCATGTGTAGCCAGTCCAAGAAGAAAGGGGCATTGTGGGATTCCTCCTTGGCAAATGGCTCCACCCTACCAAGCCTCATGGTTCATTGCTTTTGGTTTTGATTCAGAGATTTAGGGGATTTTGGAGGTGGAGAAGATAAAGCCTTAGGGATTTTTCAGTCATGCAGCTCCCTTAAAGAAAAAATTAACAGCTGACCAACTTGCTGGTGGAGCCAGTCTCCAAACACGTGTCCCTATGGTATAGGGGACTTAGATTTATACTTTTGCTTCTTTTATTTTGCCATCTACTTTTATTTTGTTGTGGAGGTGGGAATCAAACATGCAGGGCCTCACACATGCAGGGCACCACTGTGCCTCTAGCCAGGAGTTGTTCTTTATCATCCCTCTGGACCCAAAGACTGCGTCCATCTTTGCCCTGCCTCAAAGCAACTCAAAACACACGTTAGACATGTAATTGGAGAGGTTTGTGTATTTTTGTGTGTCCTCCCAAGTGCCAGGCTTACATCCAGCTGTTCTGACTTCTGGCCTCATGTGTACCATTTGAAGTAGAGAACTGAGAGCAGCAGTCCTGCTTCTGGATGACGAAGACTCTCAGCTACCTTGACCTTCTGGGCGTGTATCAGAGGGATTTGGAGGAACACTGGTTTCCCTGCCCATCACTTGCCTTTTCCTTGTGTGAGGTGACTGGTCAGCAGGGCCATGTCCCCACCACACCCAGGAGCAGGAAGAAGAAAAGAGACGCCATCTCCTGGGAACTCCACGGAGCCTTGTCACCACCTCACTGCTGTCCCCGGAGCTCCACAGCACACCCACACCCTGTCACTGGTGCCCTCCCGAGTCGCTTGTTCTTCCCGATAGGAGGCAGGAACCCTTGCTTGCCTGTTCTCTCCTTTTGAAATTTTTACTTTAAATTGGTGGATAAAAAGTTCGTTTCGTTACAGCACGCCCAGACATATTTTTGCTGTGGTTCACCCTCCACCTTCTGTCCAGTTTCAGCTGCCGGCATGAGGCTTTCATCCGTGTGTCCTGTTGTCTTCTTTTTCAACACTTCTTACTTCCCCCACACCTACACACACAATTGTGTGCAGAAAAATAGATGCTTCTCTTTCTGAATCTGGGTCACCTTGTTTAAAGGAATAATTTCCAGACCAATCCAAAGTTGTCACATTTCACCTTTTACAGCCAAATGAATGGCCTTTGTTGTACGCAGCACGCTGTCATTATCCGTTTGTCTGTTAATGGGCGTCTGGGTTGGATCCAGTTCATCGCCACTGTGAAGAGAGCAGTGGACATAGATGTTTAAGTATTGAAGTGATGGGATACAGAGCCCTTTGGTCATAGACTGCAGGCTGCTGCTGGGTCAGACGATAATTCAGTTTTTTGAGAAAACTTCATCCTGGTTTCTATGAGGCTTTACCAATCCACACTCCCGCCAACAGCAGACATGTTTTCTTCTTTCTGCACAGCCTCTTCAGCCTTTGGTGTTATGATCTCCTGAGGACCGCCATTGTGAGTAAGATAAGACAGAACGTCAAAGTAGTTTCAGTTTGCATTTCCCTGAAAATTAAGGCTGTTGAACCCTTTTAAAAAGATTTATTGGCCATTGTCTCTCTTTTTTAAGAACTGCCTGTTCAAGATACCCCCACAATAGACTTCTGGCAATGGTCAAGAGACAGCCAGGACTGACCTACTCTGGTGATGGGATGGCCAAACACCCTAATATTGTGCCAGAAACCCCATCCAACAACTGAGGGATCTGGATGCAGACATCCACGGCTAGGCCCCAGGTGGAGCGCCGGGAGTCTAATTAGTGAGAAAGAGGAGGGTTTATATGAGCAAGAATTGTTGAAACCAAGGTTGGATAAAGCACAGGGACAAATAGCCAAACGAATGGAAACACATGAACTAAGAACCAAAGGCTGAGGGGCCCCAACTGGATCAGGCCCTCTGAATAGGTGAGACAGTTGGTTGGCTTGATCTGTTTGGGAGGCATCTAGGCAGTGGTACCAGGTCCTGTGCTCATTGCATGAGTTGGCTGTTCGAAACCTGGGGCTTATGCAGAGACGCTTGGCTCGGCCTGGGAGGAGGGGACTGGACCTGCCTGGACTGAGTCTACCAGGTTGATTTCAGTCCTTGGGGGGAGGCTTTGCCCTGGAGGAGGTGGGAATAGGGGATGGGCTGGGGGGAAGGGGAGGGGGGCAGGAGGGGGGATAACAAGGGAATCGGTGGCTGATATGTAGAACTAAATGGTATTGTAAAATAAAATAAAAGGAAAAAAAAAACTACCTGTTCATTCCACTAACCCGTTTCTTAATTGGCATTTTGGACTTTTTTTGCATGTTAAATTTTTGAATTTCTTTATCTATTATAGATATTAACACCTGACTGAGATAGAGCTGGCCAAGATTCTCTACCCTTCTGTAGGCTGCCTGTTCCTTTTACTGTGAGAAACTTTTTACATTTTAGATTTGTTAAATCTTGGGACATGTAGAAACTACAGAGGCAACACCCTTATCTTCCCAAGGGAACACTAGATTTGTGGGGAAAGGAATTGGGGGGGGGAGCTTCTCTCCCCTTCATTTCTGGCCACTCTCCAGGCATTCCATACAGCTCCTCACAGGTTCCTATTAGATGAAAGCATTGGTCTGTTTCTTAGTTACTCTTCCCAGCCCAACTCTTGTTCTCAGAGATGATGTCTCGGGAGAAACAGCCTGCATGTGAGCCTCACGTGAGACTCTGCCTTTGGGGGGACATGGACAGAAAATACTATGAAATGAGAAAGCACAGTGACCCACAAGCTAGGAATTAGAACTCGGGTTCACATGTTGGCTCGAGTGCTCCAGTCCCCTGAGCCCACAATGAACAAGGCCAGCAGAGTGAACAGGCCGTGAGAGGATGGAGTGGAGAGTGAGAGTGGAGAGATGTCAAGAGAGGGGACCAGGAGCCGAGAGAGACGGTCAGGCAGAAACGACTGGACACACGGGGATCAGAGGCTAAGGAAAGGGCAGCAGAGCCCAGGAGCTGCAGAGGTTCGGGACGGGGTGAAAACTGCTGAGAGGAGCCCGGAGTCTATAACAGGCACTGGAAGAGCCTGACAAGCAGTATCGGCTTTGATACATTAAACATAACAATATATTCTTGATAAAATCCGTAAAGTGTCCTGAAGTCAAGTCCTTGTTTTGTTTTGTTTTTTTCTTTTGGTTGGTTTTCTTTTTGTTTGTTTGTTTTTTGTTCATTCGTTTGTTTGTTTGTTTGTTTTGAGACAGGGTTTCTCTGTGTAGCCCTGGCTGTCCTGGAACTCACTCTGTAGACCAGGTTGTGCTCGAACTTAGAGATCTGCCTGCTTCTGTCTCCTGAGTTCTGGGATTAAAAGCGTGTGTCATTCAGATCTTTCTGATCTGGACACCATTTCTAAACATTCTGGCTCTCGGTCAATTTTCTGCCAGTGGTAGAAGGCTATAGTTCCAATGACAAGAATAAACAAAGCTTTAGAAGTTTACAAGCACATACTGTCCTAACATTCAAAAGATGGAGACTAGAGGAACTGCTTACAAATTCCTGAAAAAATTCTAAAGTAAATTTAAAAAGATTCCTTGATAGTATGAGTAAAGAAAATACTGATTGCTTAAAAATGATATAAACCCTAACCCTAACCCTGAGGAAGAATGGAAGGAAGGAAGGAAGGAAGGAAGGAAGGAAGGAAGGAAGGAAGGAAGGAAGGAAGGAAAGAAGACAAATGGAATCCTTAGGCCACAATTCCAATATAAGCAGAAATAGCTGGAAGTTTGACTCCTACAGGATGAGAGACCCCCGGACAGGCTGTGAACACAAATGGGGGCATATCAGATTAGGGCCTGAAAGGACTCATTTATAAACCCTCCTACAAGAAAAAGAGAAAGGTCATGGGTATAGCTCAGCTGGTTGGGTACTTGCCTGGTATCCATTGCCTGGTTGCACTCCCCAGTACCCCACAAACTGGGCATGGTGGTGCAGATCCGCAATCCCAGCACTGAAGAGGTAGATACAGCAGACTGGAAGTTCAAGCGTATCCTTGGCTATGTAGGGAGTTTGATTCCAACTTGGAACATATGAAATACTATCTCAAAGGAATAGTGGAGAGAGGGAGTGAGGCATGGAGGGAGAGAGGGGGGAGGGAGGGAGGGAGGGAGGGAAGGAGGGAGGGAGGGAGGGAGGAAGGGAGGGAAGGAGGGAGGGAGGGAGAATGAAATGCTTGGACTTTAGTAAACTCTATTTAAGGCAAATAAAAGCCTCCGCTTGAGGTGGGGTTTTCTTTCATATTCTCTCTATCACATATTTATATAATGATGAAGGAGCCTGCCTCCATTTTAGGCTTAAAATCCCTTTTGTAGCAAAGAAAACCCAGGCCTGTTCCTGTTTATGATTAAACATCTGTTTCTCAAGGATTGGGCTGTGCCCCACCTGTGACCTTAATTATAAATGGCTCTGCACTGCCTGTTCCAGGAAACAACAATCATGCCTTTGTTTGAAAAAGTTGTAATGACCATCTTGCAACCCTGCCTTGGTTTCAATAGGTTGTATGACTGCCTTGTTATGACCACTTTTGCAACCATGTTTTTGTTTCAGGAGGTTGTTATGACTAACTTATTATGCTTATGTTCTGCTCTTGTAACCCCACCTATTTGCCTGCCAAATCCCCCATTTGGAAAGCCCCTACCCTGAGCTATAAAGGCCTTGTCTTCCTCAAGTCCAGTGCTGATCTCTTGAACCCCACTTTTAGAGGGGACACAGCCTGTGTACACAAATTAAAAGGCTTGCTTTAATTCATTTGGCCATGATGATTTGGATTGGTGGTTTTTCTCATCTCATCTTCAAGATTAACAGTAACGTGTATTTCATCTGTATCTCTACACATACACCTGCATATGTTGCCTGCGTGCATATGCATGTAGCCTCCAAAGCAATATTAAAAGTAAATAATATTAGTGTAGGATTGAAAACAGAAGCCAGTTGCTGGGTGTGCAATTTGTCACACCTAGTCTCCTTGGCACTGACCCACAGAAGACTGTGTGGTCACACCTAGTCTCCTTGACACTTAGCCACAGAAGACTGTGTGGGTCAACCACGACTTCTCATATTACAACTTACGCTGTGGCCAGCAGAAATTTGTGTCATGCTTGCTTATTATAGCATGCTTTCTCACTTTGTGCCTTTCTGGGTGGTTCTCACTAATTATGGCTATGCTGCATCCCAAGGTAACTGCTTTTCAATCACTTGTTGTCTGAGTCTTGCTGAATTTCAGGAAGGAACCTGGGCTGTTTGTTCTTTTGCACTCGGGTGCGTCAATGGTTCGACCTGGCAGACTGAGACTCTCATCTCCTCTCCAAACCAAAGTTCAGCAGAAACCTGCCTGGTTTCTGTGGTAAACAGATTTCTGTGGCAAGCTGGGAACTTTATAACAACGTGACATGCAAGGAAAATCTGATTCCACACACATAGCCCACAGACAATCCAGCACATTATTCAAATGAATAATGGCACTGTGATCACTTAATAAAAAGCCTGGTTTGAATGCCTGCATGTATGGTTCCCGTTAGTGTACAGTTTGCAGTTTTTTGCAGTGGAAGGTATAACTGTCTGCTGAGTACCAATGTGTGGGAAAGAGTAAACAGTACTGTCATGTGCAGTGGAAACCGACCAGGCAAAGTTGAATACACCCAGATTTCGCTTTCCCAAGCCAAAAGAAGGATCTCTGGCTTCTATCTGTGACCCTTGGTTCCAGAGGAGGTGATAGGAAGAGATGGACAGCCACCAGGAAAAGTGTCTTGTGTATGTACAGACACATTTTCTTATGTTAAAAATCAGTACAGCAGTACATAGCATTCATATACATTGATGCGTACATTATATTCATAACTCTATTCTCTCATCCTTTCCAACTTCAACATCCCTCAGTAACTCCTCTGAAATAGAGGCCGGCTCTGAGAAGTCTGTTGGAATAAATATTCCTGGAGGAAAAGTCTTTTGTCTCACATTTCTTAATTTAAATTTTTGAGAATTTCATAAAAGAGTACTGTATTTACATAATTTCCACCCTTCTCTGCCCCCATATAACTCCTTTTATGTTTTCCTAATTCCTTCTTAAATTCATGAGTTTTTCTGCTTTAATTATTATCATTTTACACACACACACACACACACACACACACACACACACACACGGTTTTCAGCAAATGGATATGATGATCAATATTAATTGTCAACTTGTCTAGACCTGAGAGGGCCCCTGAGCATGTCTGTGGGGAATTATCTTGATTGATTGAAGTAGGAAGACCCAGTTTGGTTGTGGGCTAGGCTATTTCCCGAGGTGATCTTGGACTATATAAAATGGAGGAAGAGATAAGCAGGTTTCTCGACTAATCCCTCAAACTCCTGCCACCGTGACTTGGCCACCCTGAGAGGCTGCAGTCTGTGATCCAGAGCAGAACAGGAAAGGAAACTACACAGTAGACTAGGGAACCCTGGCAAAGCAATGGTGCCTGGTGAGATGATGGCGAGGAGGCCCAGCACTGTGTATGTCTCCAGTTCTCTTCATTCCCTTAGCGGGCGGAATCCAAGCCTTAAGCATAGTTTGGCATTTTAACAATTTACTTTACTTAATCAATAAAATTAATTGAAGTCTTTTTGTTTGTTTGTTTTGTTTTTTTTGAGACAGGATTTCTCTATGTAGTTTTGGTGCCTGTCCTGGATCTTGCTCTGTAGACCAGGCTGGCCTTGAACTCACAGAGATCCACCTGGCTCTGCCTCACAAGTGCTGGGATTAAAGGCATGAACCATCACTGCCCAGCTGAGTTCAAGTCTTAATACTGTTATTATAGTCAAAAAGCACCAGCCAGTGTGGGCTTTAAAATCTCCAGGCAGGTAAATGTCTTCTGTGTATGATTAGATTGTTCTGGAGAGCAACATTAAGATTCATAAAGATGATGATTTGCCAGTTTACCACACCTAGACAATGGTTTTCCCCTGAACTGTGACGCTCCCAGCTTGTATGTGCCTCAAACTGTATACTCTTTCTGGAGATCATGTCAACTTGTACCTGGGTATCTCAGTCACCCATTCTTACGTGTTCTTAGATTGCATGTAACCTAAGGAAAATGTCTACTGTGGCCTTCTTAACTCAAAGATAAGAACTAAGCAGCTGAAAATATCCACCCAAGAAAATAAAAAGTATATCAATACTTCCTCAATATTACTGTAGTGATGCAGAGCCTTGGGGTGGACCCCACACAAACAGCATCAGAATCCCACACAGGGGTAGGGATGACTTATGTGGTCATCCCCAAAGGTTAGTCTACTCCCTTCTAAAAATGAATATGTATTTCCATCTATAGTTTACAATTATACACACACACACAAACACACACACACACACACACACACACACACACACACACACACACACACACACACAGAGCTAGATAGAATATTTAGCAAGAAAAAGATGTCAAACCCACCCAGAAATCTGAGGGTTCTTGCCAGGGTCAGCTAAACAGTGATTTTATAACTCTGTGTTGTACTAGAAACAAACTGTTACCACAAGTAAAGACCCAAGGTTTATAATTTGTTTATTTTGTAAGAGTAACAGACTCATAGAAATCTCATATGTTATTTTTATTAACCTTCACTTTTCTGTGCTCTATTTCTGAGGGGAGAAGAGAAAAACATGACATTTTGATTAAAACAGAGTTAGAGTATAATCTAAGAATGTCTAAGATGGAGCCACAAGGTCATGTGTATCTGCATTATCATGTCCATTAAAGGAAAAGACAAGAAATTCTGAGCAACACCATAGAGTGGTCGACTATCATGTAGACTACTATGTATGTGCTGTTGACAACTTGAAATCAGCCTAAACACACAACACCGTTTGCTGACACACTTCTGTACATAGATGCCATTCGAGGGATATTTAAAACCTGTGTCCTCAGACACTGATGGCATTGGGGGAAAGTTGTTGTGTTAAAAAAAAATGCATGTTTGTTGTCTCAATGGGAGAATTAAAGATGGAAAACCTAACAATATCAGTGTGAGGAGAGTGGGGGTGGTAGAAGACCCTCATTCTGATCGTTCTGATCCATCAGGTTTTCTGTACACCCCATGTGCTCCTGGTGAGTGCACACAGTCTGTAACTGGAGGCTGTTGAGAATGTTTGGAAAATAAGAACTAAGGTCCAAGACAACAAGAAGAGAGTTGCTGCTCACCCGTGTCAATTTGAATGGACTTTAGAAGCTACATAGTTAGAGGAAGCAACATGGAGGTGCAGGGTCTCTAAATAACTAGGCTGGAAATTAACATTTTAATAAAAGATGTATTTGCTTGTGTGGGGGTACTTATGTGTAGGAGGCCAGCTGCGAACTGTCCAGGGTTCTTGGGGGTAAGAGTGAGGAATGAGGAAGTATTAGATAGAAAGACAGATGGAGACAGAAAGACAGACACAGGATAGCTTTAGGAGGACCCTGGGTCAATACCCAGCAGCCTCAAGTTTATGTCTAATGGGATTTTTATACACTAGCAAGGGGAGAGTGAGGTAGATCACTGAATCTACTCTCAGAAAAAAGATAAAGAAATAATAGGATAACTGGGTAGATCATTAAATTTACTCTAAAAATAAAAAGGGGAAGATATAAAAATGACAAAAGGCAAATTATTGAATCTATTATGAAAAGAAAAAAGAGAGAATATGGATATGATAAGATAAAAAGAGAGATTATTGAATCTACTTTTAAAAGGAACTACTTGTTTTATATAAGATAAGTAATGAAAATTTTGTCTGAGTTTATCAAATGTTTCTGGACTGGACATTGTTAATATATATATAATGGAGTTTTTCATCTGAATCTGTCAAATTTAATGGACTAGACATCATTAATATAATTCTTGACTGTATATATTGTATATATTTATTAGATACAGCTTTTCTTGCATTAGTTATAAGCTTTTTTAAATTTTAGACAAAAAAGGGGAAATATGGTAGTATTGTGTTCCCCAAAATATTTTACACCCTAATAAATTTATCTGGGGTCAGAGAACAGAACAGCCACTAGATATAGAGGCCAGAAAACGGTGGCACACACACCTTTAATCCTATCACTTGGGAGGTAGAGATCCATTCAGATCTCTGTGAGTTTAAAGCCACACTAGAAACAGCCAGGCATGGTGACTCACTCCTTTAATCCCAGGAAGTGATGGCAGAAAGCAGAAAGGTATATAAGGCATGAGGACCAGGAACTAGGCTGGTTAAGCTTTCAGGCTTTGGAGCAGCAGTTCAGCTGAGATTCATTTTGGATGAGAACTCGGAAGCTTCTAGTCTAAGGAAACAGGAGCAGCTGAGGAACTGGCAAGGTGAGGTGGCTGTGGCTTGTTCTCCTTCTCTGATCTTCTAGCATTCACCCCAATACCCAGCTCCAGGTTTGTTTTTATTAATAAGACCCTCTAACAATTTGTGTTACAGGAGAGACAAAAAACCTCCTCCTTTCAAGATCAAAGCACAATGTACAACCAAGTGTAGACCCTTCAAAACACCTGGTAACCAAGCCTTTGGCCAAATCATCTCATTATGTAGCCCTGCTGGGTAAAGCAAGCTCGGACTTTCTGACCTTGAGTACAGCCTCACTAGGGAGCCTCTGTGGCCCCCACACTATGACGGTTCCTACACAGGGAGGCAGAAGAAGGTTCCAGTGTCCTCTTCTATCTTGGCTTATCCTTTGAGCAAGTGTCTCTCTCTGAACTTGGGGACTCCCATTTTCTCAGTCTGGAAGCCAACAATCTCTAATTGTCCCCCCATCTCCGCCTACATTGGAGTTGAGGTCACAGGAGTGCTGGGTTCTGAGCTCTGGCCCATGACTACAGCAAGTGCTCTTAACCACGCTGCTGTCTCTCCAAATGTCCATAAATTCATATTTTAGTTTCTTACATTTTTCCTGTTTTAGTCACGGCAGTCATTTAAGAATAGGTGTTCTTTTTCTCAGAGATGAAATTGATTTTAGCCTTTCTAAAGCTTACCTTTTAACTTTTCCCCCCGCCTTTTGATTCTGCCCTGTGTTTTCATCTTTCTCCAGAAAACTCAAAGCAGTGGCTTGATGCCTGCTGGAATCAAGGCCCTTGGCTACAGTGAAGGTCATGGAAAATGTCTGAGATGAGCCTCGCACAGGGCTGAGAATTGATGGTTCTGAAGCCACAGCTAAGAGGCCTTCCTCAGTTTCTCATCCCTTTCTGCTCTTTTTGTATGCCTCACCAAAGGCTCAGTCCCCAGGGGAAGCTCTAGTGAGAGGTCCCTGTGTAATGAGAGTGCTGACTTCAGTGATAAGTTTATGGATTCATGAGGAATGGCCACACTGACCTGGCCCAACTCGGGGTGTCATCATGAACAGCCACCTCTTTCCCTCAGTGGTTTGTCTCATGTGGCTGTCACAGCGTCTGACACATACTCATCCGAAGTTGGTGTCTGGACTCTGCGGAGGATGTTATTAACCTCCCATGTTTGCTTTGCTCTCTGCTCCTGAAACTTGAATTTCCTCACAAGTCCGTTAGGAATTCTAGCAGGAGATCTCCTGAGACCAGGGAAGGATTTTCAACCCTTAACATCAGCAGCAGCAACAACAACAACACTGGTGCTTACACCCACAAATTAAAAATTAGATAATTCTAAGAAAAATTCTTATTTCTGTGAGGATTGGATGAGATCATTTATTAGACACTTAAACTCACTATAATAGGTGGCTGATCTGTGTATGTCAGCTGACTCTAAATTTCATGTCTCCAAGACAATTTATGGGAGGAAACAACAGGGGCTGCTGAGGATGTGTGACTCGGAAACTGTATCTAGTCACTCCAACACTTGCCAAGTCCATGAACTGAGCATCTCTAAGTAGTAGGTGTAACTATAAGACAGTAACAGTTACCACTAAGTCCATTGTGAGAGGTAAATATATTTAAAAGCAAGTTCCTATAAATCCCTAAAGTTGACAACGAAGCCTTTATTGTTGTTGATAGCATTAATAATCAGTGAGAGCCAGAAGGGAAAGCTACAGTTCTGAAGACTCTCTACATGGGGATAAGATAGAAAAGGAACCCCAAAACAGAAAAAGACTGTTTGACTTCCTCTACTCCTAAAATCCACCCAGAGTGAACATGGGGTGTTAGCTTTTCCTCATCTCAGAAATGCAGTATAATGGAAACAGCGACTAGGCCCAATCTAAATGAAGATATCTACAGGAATAACACTTCCAGAGACACGGGATTTGTTTTGGCAAAGGAAGAGTTTTCTGATTGTTTTGGTTTTCTCCTCTTGGAGCCAGGCAGCATTTGGCTTTGAGAACTCTGGGCATGGTCACCATATGTCACTACATTCTTTCTAGAGCAATCTCAATTTAAAATTTTGAGTCATGTCACCCTCAAAGAACTCTTGTATTTGTGAGACCATGGGTCCTTACTTGCAATTCAGAAAACAAGGCCAGTGTGACTAGACATCAGGACCTGACAGGGTCTAGAGCAGTGGTTCTCAACCTTCCTAATGCTCTGACTTTTTAACACAGTTCCTCATGTTATGCTGACCCTCAATCATAAAATAATTTCATTGCTGCTTCAGAACTATAAATTTGCTACTGTTATGAATTGTAATGTAAAATCTGTGTTTGCTGGTGGTCTTATGTAAACCTGTGAAAGGGTCATTAGACACCCCAACGGGGTTGTGACCCACAGGCTGAGAACTACTGGTCCAGACAGAGAGCTCAGGAAATCAGGGTAGGTCATGAGCTCAAGAAAAATGGGCCTGTTTCCCCCTTTTCTCCTCACATTTGATGCCAAACTCTGGTTTGGTGCTTCACTCTAAATTTTAGAGTCTAAAGTGAGAAGGTGATGGGTTTCCAGGGCAACGGTGACAAGTCCAAAGTTTTCCCAGAGTCATCAGTGTTCAGGAGATGCCGTGTAGTCTGTTAACTTCCGACTGAGAGAGCGAATGCGGCCAGGGAGATGGCTGAGCTGGTAAGCGCCTGCTGCGCAAGTGTGAGAACCTGATTCGGTCTCCAGAACCCACATTCTAAACAGCCAGTGGTGGTGGCTTGTTTCAGCAATCCTCGTGCTGGAGAGGTAGCCAGGAGGCTCCTGGAGCTCGCTGGTTGGAGTGTGTGAGCAACCCTGTCTCAGAGAGAGAAAGATGCTTGCCACTGGCTTCTGCCTCCACACAGAGGCACACACACGCACATACACATGCACACTCTACCACACCCACACACACAAAGAGAAACGGGAGAAGGGGTTCATAAGTAACTGATAGGGCTCATAAAGTCACTGGAAGTTCTAGCATAAACAACATGGCTGGATGTCCAGCATTCATTAGTTCATCCCGTACTAGCGATGACCTCGGAATGTGACACTGTTATTCTTCCATGCTTTTGTGGAAATGGACTCAGAGAGACTAAGCACCTTGCTGAGAGTCACATAGTTGACTAGCGGCAGAGCTGGGACTGAAGCCAGGCTTACCCAGGGTTTCTCAGTATGTAGACTCATCATACATTTCAAGTATGTATTTTTTAGACAAGAAGATTGAGGGTCAGCACCTGCAATTTCTGGGGTGACTGTGGAGCTCTGGGAGTATCAGGAAGGCTACCACTCCAGGAGAACAATTCTCTCAAGGAGTTGTTTTACAAATTGGAAAAAAAAAAATCTTGAAACCAGAAATCCACGCCATGAAAGTAAATGAGTCTGGATGGGATTATTTGGGACCAGCGAGTCCAGGGGTGCTGTGGGTTTGGCTCCACATCATGTTCTATTTTTCAAAGGTTCTGGGAGAGGCAAAACTCAAAACATGTTTCTGCATAGTAATTACCCACTTTAGTCTCAAATCCATGTGTATTTCTAGAGGAGCTGACTACCCTGGACCTGTTTCTTATTTTGGAGGATGCCCCTCCTATGAATGTGTGCAGACAGGGCAGGCCACAGCACACCGTGGCAGCCAAAGGCCTGGCTTAGCCTGCTGGGAGCAAGCACACAGGAAGTGAGTGGCCCTGCCCTGGCCTCTGTGCAGTGAGTCAGGGCAGCTTCTTGGGTTGGAGCAGGAAACAGAGGATAACAAATGGGGTACCTGCTGTGCGAGCCTTTGTTCTTGATGCTGGGCACCACCTCATCCTTAGGAAATAATTACTCCACCGTGTGGGAGGACAGTGTTCCACAGACACACAGAGCCGGGGACTCTTAAGGTCAGCTTTGAGTGGTATCAAGCAATGTATTTCTGGGTAACAAATTTTCAAAAACTTAGTGTCTTAATACCACAGTCATTTCTTTATTTTCCATTTGTTTGTGGGTCAACAATCTGGACAACAGCCAGGTAGAGAATTCTTTATCTTCAGCTCTGGGGGCTAATTTATCTGTAAGATACATGGCAGCTTCACTATCACTTCCCTTGGCCTCCTGGGGATCACCAGGTTTTGTTAGTCAAAGCAGATGTAAATATTGCCAGGTCCAAGAAGAGGAGGCAGATGTATGCCTCACTTCTTGATAGGGGGATAACTAATGTGTGGCTATGTTTTAGAACTTCCACAGCCATCTCTAGGACCGTCAATTCTTTAGTATACTATATACACCAAATTCCCTTCTAAAGGCCTTCACTTACTATGGTTTAAGGCCCAGGGTCTAGGATCTCACCATCAAAACTGATCCAGAAGTCATTAAATCTTGTCAGGTCCATTTCCTTGGATATGGCTGCCCTAATCCTGGATGCCTATAAATTGAAAGTATTTTTTTCTATCTGTGTTCCCCCAAATGTGCCAGAGACGGCAATGGGATGAAGAGGAAAGGCGTGCACGCAGGCATGCTTGAGAAGGCATGTGTTCACCAGCTGACAGCACTTCAGCTCACTCAGGATCATATACCTACTTTAACTAGGGTTTGATCACGCACTGGGACTCAACGGTCCATTCTCCAGGTTCTTGGTTCCCCCTCTGAATCATTCCAGCCTAGGTCTGCAGCCAAACACATCTCTCACTGTGCTTCCTGCTCACAGGAGTTCAGAGATCCAGCCTTGCCTCCCGGCACTGTTTCTGGATCTTTTCATTCACACTGAGAGAATTCCCTTGAAAGCCTTTTGAGTTTCGGTTCAGGTTCGTTCATTTTGCTTTAACAAAGATCTGAGGGCAGACGATTAACAAACAACAGGAATCTCTTCCTGGTGAGTCTAAGATTCCAGAGCTGGTAGGATCCATGTCAGGCAAAGGCGAGCTCTCTCAGAATGGTGTATTGCTGCCACACACACACAGGCATGCACGCACACAGGAAAGCAAAGAGGAACAAACCTATCCCATCAAGTCCATTGATAAGACCTCTAGTCTTATCTATGATGGCCGTTTCCCATCCTCATGACTTGGCACCTTCTAAAGTCATGCCACTTAATGCTGCCGTACCAAGCATTAGGAGTAAACAAAGCGATTTTAGGGCACCATATTCTGATGAGAGTATAGTTTCTTTGCTATGTTTTTAATATTTGTTTCTTTGCTATGCTACAGTACAAGTGTGGAGATCAGAGAACAACTTGCAGGAGCTGGTTCTCTCCTTCCACCATGTGGGTCCCAGGGACTCGGCAGCAAGCACTCTCACCTTGCAGGAGCTGGTTCTCTAGTTCTACCATGTGGGTCCCAGGGACTAGGCAGCAAGCACTCTCACCTGCTGGGCCATCTTGCTGGTCCTGTATTAGCTTTCGTGTGATGATTTATAGAATTAATTTCAACAAAGATCCATAGTCACTCGTACTTTAAGATTAGCTATTTGCAATCCTGGACTTTGGGACCATTCTGAGACAATGCTTCTGGGACTCTCAGAAATACAACAGTGACCTGTGAGTCCTATCACCTATGTCCATAAGATTCTTAGAGAGCTCTTTACTCAGCAAAGAGGTTATAGAAGTCAAGAGTATGTAAGATCCCAGACTTCCCCCTCACTTGACGTTTCTGCCATTATGAAGACTGCTGGAAGGCTGAGCTGAAGATGATTGAAGGGGAGTTTACCAGAGTCCAGAGAAAATGTCCATTTGGAGACAATGTCTTTTTGTAGACTAGGCCTTGGATCTGGAACCAAGCTGCCTGTGAACCTCAGGAACTGTACACACCCAAGAGCTGACCAACAGGTGACTGTTTCTGGGAGAGTAGATGAAGGCTGGGTATGAGGGCTGAAGTGTCCCTGTGTGATGGAGAATGCAGCCTCCTGCAGTGTGAGGTGAAGAGAAAAGAGATTGCATTAGGGAACCTGAGCCAGGTCCTTGCAGTTACATTTGTCAAGGCTTCAGGCAGGGAAGAGCTGAAGGAGCGTTGGAGAGGTTGATTTATAATGTGAAAAGTGATATTCAGGCTCCCTTTATACTAATAGTATAAACTATTATCCTTGGAAGTTTGCAGTACAAGCTGATGTGTTTATACCATGTCCTGGGGACAATATGCAGCTATTGTAGGATTTTAGTCTGACAAGTGTTGTTTATTTACTGGTATCTCACAAGAACCTGCAAGGGTGCCTGGGATACTGTAGACCCACAATACACATATTTGAGTGAGTTACTGACATTTGAGTTCTGAGAAGGTTGCTCTGTGGTAGTGAGAATACTCCCAAAGAGAGTGGACTGAGAATTTGGGGACATGAGTTAGATTTACTCTTAAATCTGGAATGTCCCCTCAGAGGCTACTGTGTTGAAGGCTTGACCCTTTGCTGATGATGCTGTGGGGAGATGGTGGGGTGTCTAGGAGGTGGGCTTTCACTGAAGGAAGTAAGTCATTGGGCCATATGCCCATCCCAGGACAATAGGCTGAACCTGAGAACCAAAGTAAAGCTACCCTCTTTATAAGTTGACTCTCCAGGTAGTCTGCCATGGTAGCAGATAGTGATGTGGAAGACTCTAGAAGTAATAAGAGGTGTTGAATAATGTCCCGATTTACAGCTATTGTGCTGGGGATAACTGCAAGAACAGAAATACAGAGGTCTGAAGCTGTGTCTGAAACACCGCTACAGTATTTACAGTGTTACAGTATGGGTCCATCTCCCACACTATCTGTGGGATCACTGACAGCAAGCTGTAGCTTCCTCATCTCACTGAGGGAAATGCCTGGGAAGACATATGAACACTCCCGAACATAAGTACACTGAATTAATTATGCACAAAAGGATTAGAATGGGATTCTTGTAAACAAGATGCCTTTGTTCAGTTGAGGAAGCTGTCCTGGACAGTTGGCACAGACTGAAATCTGAGGGTCTTTATGTAGTCCACAAAGCTCTGATGCCACCTGGACCATGCTCCTCTCCCTTTCTCCTTTACTACTGGCTTCCTTTCTCTTAACCAAACAGCCAGTTCTGCTTTCCATCTCATGGTCCCCTCACGCCTACATCTGTAGTTCTCTCTGCTCTTCCTCTAGCTCTCTACTTTGATTGGCATTATCATAACTCAGATTAAAGCTCACTTTTCCAGATGAGATGTCCCCTGACTATTTAGTGTAAAGCAGTCAGAGTGCCTCACACCCCATCATGGCCATTTCACTTCCTTCACAGTTATCATGATACCTGAAAAGAGCTAGCTCTGTGTGTGTGTGTGTGTGTGTGTGTGTGTGTGTGTGTGTGTGTGTGTGTGTGTGTGTGCATGTGTGCACATGCAATGGATTGAAGTGAAGGGAAGAGTGACCAGTTCTAAGACTTCAGGTAAGAAAGGTAACCCAGTGATCAGAAAGCACATGAACACCACAGGCCTCCAGTTCAGGAGCCATCAGGTGTATTACTGCCCACTACCTTGAAGGTCCATGTCTGGGCTTGTACTGCATGGGTATTAAAGGAAAAACCTTAAACAAGTCTGGCTTTGGAGCTGTGAGCCCTTGGGCAAGTCATCCAACTCTCATGGGGACTTCCTCAATTTGAATTCTGCTCCCTGAGGTCAGTATAGTTTGTTAGCTGTCCTTGAGTTAAGGGATTGCAGAGAGAGGCACACTGAGCACCTTCTCTGTAAGTTGTGCTCAATGCCATTTGGGCATCTAGAAATACTGAAAGGTCTAGACACACAACTGAGAAGCAATACAGATCAATGGAGATGTATATGATTAGGGGTCCAAGAAAGGAATGTGCAAGCAAAGCTAGATGGGATGATTTTAGACTAATGTCTCTGTTACAGCCTTTTATGATGTGCTCAAAGGTTTTCCTGGTAAAAGTATCACAGAGAAGGATACATTTTCCCCAGCTGGACATTCTTTTTGTCCTAACTCCTCGGTAACACTATGCCTGGCTAGTAGGGAGGGAACTCACTCATCACCATGATTAATATTAACAGCGACTTCCTGAGAATAGCTTCTCTGAACAGCTTCCTGCCCATGCCTGGGTCCTGCACTTATTAATCCAGTCTCTACTTGCATTCTCCTCATTGTGTCCCTTACATTGTAATTAGACACTTATTCATTACCTGAGATTCACACTAGCACTAGGTTCTTTGAAGACTGGCATTGTGACATTTGTATCAGGTATGTAACTTGATGCATGGCACAAACTGAGGACAGAAGATTGTAGGCAGAGTTTTTCTGTCCTGGCAGTCACTTCCAAATAACTGCAAGAGACCTAATATTAATTATAAACGCTTGGCTGATAGCTTAGGCTTGTCTCCAGCCAACTCTTACAACTTAAATTAACTCATTTCTATTAATCTATGTGCTGCCCTGAGACTTGATTACCTCATCTACGAACTTCCCATGTTGTTTCTTCCATATCTGGCTCAAGACTCCTCAGACTCCAGCGTTCTCACTGCCCCCAAAATCCTGCCTAGCTATTGGCTAATCAACTATTTATTAACAATGAGAGCAACACATTTTCACAGTGTACAGAAGGATTATTCCACCACAAGAGGTGATAGATAGATAGATAGATAGATAGATAGATAGATAGATAGATAGATAGATAGATAGATAGATAGAGATAGGTGATAAATGACATGATAAATTATAGATAGATGATTGATAGATGATAAAATATAGATCAGTGGTTCTCAACCTATGGGTTGAGACCCCTTTGGGGTTGAATGACCCTTTCACAAGGGTCACAAATCAGATATCCTGCATATCAGATATTTATATTATAATACATAACTATAGCAAAATTACAATTATGAAGTAGTAACAAAAATAATTTTGTGGTTGTGGGTCACCACAAAGTGAGGAACTGTATTAAAAGGTCACAACATTAGGAAACTTGAGAGCCACAGATATAGATGATAAATAAGTAGATAATAGGTAAATTGGTAGATGGTAGATAGATTGTAGATTATGATTGACAATAAATAATATCTGATAGATGATAAAAGATAGATGATAGACTGACAGAAAGTAGATAGATAGATGATTTCTATTTGAAAAGTCATCTGAAATGAAAGAATTGGAAACAGGTCTGTCGACAGAACAGCTTTGTCCTCCACTCAGGGAAGCAGATGTGGAGAGCTTTTTCTCACACTGGCAGCTAGGGCCATTTGTGGCTGGATCATGAGCTCTCCTTGAACCTTTAGAGTTTAGCTCTTGCTTCTTGAGCCCCGAATAAGAGAAAGAAAAGATGTTTTGAAGTAACCCCAAAGAAAAGTCTGTTTGTTCTCAAGACACTGAGCATGTTGTTCAGTGCAGTGAGTTCATCCCTCATCTTCTTGGAGCCTGTGAGGGTCATAATGGCAGCTGCATTACAAGCCAGTGGTTCAACTCACAGCCACCCAGCTGCCCCAGGGCAACGTTAACTTGGGTAGTTGCTTTTCTTTTCCTTTCTGAGTTAAATAGACTGAAAAGAGAGGACTGTTATAAGCCAAAAAAAAAAAAAAAAAAAAAAAGAACAAGAAAGAAACAGGGAAGAGGGTGGTAGGCTGGATGGAATCAATCACTCTTTAGAATGGGGTTTATTAGAGGGAAGTCTAGAAACCATGGGGGTGAGAGATGGGGGAGCCTAGAAACCATGGGGGTGAGAGGTGGGAGGAGCCTAGAAACCATGGGGGGAGGTAAACTATGGGGGTAAGAGGTGGTGGGGAGGCAAACCATTGGAGTGAGAGGCAAGACAGAACTCTGAAGCAGGAAAACAATTTGATGGGACAGCACATCAAATCAGAGACAATGTGGTGGCGCCTTGAAGACATGGTGAGAAAGAGGTTTCCTTTTAAAAACCTGGAGATGGAGAGCATTCTAAACTTTATGAGAATGTTAAAAGACAGTTTAAGGTAAAGAGTAAAGAGAGATAGCCTTTGTGTACAAAGTGATAGGGAGACCTAAGGAAGCAGAGAGAGCAAGCCTTCAGAGAAGTCTGTGTCTCCCTTATCCTTTCAAGGAGTGGCAGGAAGCTCCACACCATTTAGTCTGGGTTAGTCAACTCAACGCCTGACAGGCATGAGCCAGGTACTTGGTAGGGCGATCATTTTATCTTGCAGCTGAGAGGGGGAGGGGCGGGGTTTGCTCTCTCCCTGGAGATCTGTGAAGGATGTCACAGCCTTCACAGAGGGGATGGATGTGAGGGAGTAGCATGGTCTGATTACTTAGAGAAGCAGGCCTACCAGAGGCTCTCTGACCTCAGGGCTATGGAAGGACATCTTGCTCCTCTAGGGCTCTCTGTGTCTCTGTCTGTCTCTGTCTCTGTGTCTCTCTCTTCCCTTCTGTTGGTCACTACTGCCTTTGTGACAGAGATGACCAGCCTGAATGCAAAGCAGCTCTCACCCCACCCTGGAGCTCACTTTTCAGACAGCAAGAAAATGGAGAGATAATAAAAAGAACCCCAGTGGCCATCCACTCTAGGTACTTAGGAGCCAGGAATTCTTCTATTCTTTGGTTTAATCCGATTACTTCTGAGGACAGAGTCCTGTGAGTGCCTTGAGGTGTATTCAGTTGAGGGGACTTATCCACATAAGACCTGGCACAGCATATGACCAAATAAGTTAGAGGAAAAAATGCCCCTTAAAAAGTCCCAAGTACAAAGATTAATGTCCAAGAATAAATATTACTATATGACTTACAGGATTTAATGCAGGGAAATACTAAACATACACAATAAGAATATCTCTCTCTCTCCATATATGTGTGTGTGTACCTATATGTATAGCATTTGATATTATATTTAATAAAATGTTCAACACATTATGTTAAAATGTAATGACATGTCACATTAGAGAATGTGTTAGTATTTGTAAAGGAAAATAAAGGATTACTTGGTTAGGAATAATTTTTTCTACTTGATATTAAAATTTTATTTTTCCAACTTTTCAACAATAAACGTCTAATTTGTGTAGGCAAAATTAATACTATTTAAACTAAATTATTATTATTATTTTTAATTATCATCATTCTTATGCTGGACTACATAGCAAGGGGGATTATTCTTAAACAGTTTAAAAACAAAGCATGTCAAATAACCAGCCAGCATTTTCGAAGGGAAGCTGAGAGACTCACGGAAACAACTTGTAAGCCCTTGCAGCACAGGGTGCCAGGCTGATGCTCGCTATGGTCCCCGCAGAGCCAGTGGCTTCCGTGTTCAAAGCCGGTGCTGTCTGCCTTTCCGGGGTTTGCACTTCAGCTTTCCTCTGCAGTGAGATGACAGCGGCCTGTGGTTTGGGGAGCTGCAAACAGCGGGGAGCACACTGAGGCATGGGCACCTAGTTCTCTCAGGACAGCATTAGGTCCAGGTTCCGAAGCCTTGATCTCCAACTCCAGCTTTGTTGGCTACTGACAAGCTCCAGCTGCCTCAGCTTTAAAGCAGGAATGATGCTGCTTTGACGGCTGTTGTCTTAGCAGACAATTATTTAATCAGCAAGTGTTTACTGAGCACTTACTTTCTACTGTGCTCTAGACACCTTCTACCAGGGTTGAGCCCTGTCTTTAACACAATTTGTAATCCAGCAGAACTGGGCAGACACACACACACACACACACACACACACACACACACACACACACACGACAAAGGAATGGCTTCCATAGGGACAGCATGCAGCAGTGCAGGTGCAAACAAGAATTGTCCCAAATCACAAGCCTGCTCAGTAGGTAAGGGCACCCGCCACCAGGTTTGGCGAACTAAGTTCAATTCCTAAGAGCCACATGTGTGGAAAGAACAGACTCCTCAAGTTGTCCTCTGACGAGCATATGCACACACAAAAATGAAGACATGTGATGAAAACACTTTTAAAAATCATCCTAAATCTGGTAAAAAGGGTGACATAGAAAATAAAACACAGTGGTGAGCAGGAACTTCCTGTATGAAGACAGAGAGAAGGCAGCCCCAGGCAATGTAAATGGAAGGATGTAGACCGGTTTAGTAAAAGATCCAGCAGTCAGAAGTCACTGACAGCCACTCAGAATGTACTGCCCAAGAGCTCTGAAGTTGCAAGGCTTTGTTTGGAGAGAGAACACACTCAAATTTCAGTTGCAGGGGCCAGAAAGGTGACTCGGCAGTTACAGAACTGACTGCTCTTCCTGAGGACCCAGGTTCAGTTTCCAGCACATACATGGTGCCTCACAACTGCCTGTAACTCCTGTTCCAGGGGAACCCAATGTCCTCTTCTGGCCTCCGTGGTCATCATTGTACATCCAGTACACAGATGCCAATGCAGGCAAAACACCCATCCATGTAAAATAAAAATGAGTAAGTCTTTCTTTCAAAAGTTTAACTGCTGACATAAAAGCTTTTGCAAAGTTTACTTAAATTTTAAAAAATTATTAGTAATGGTTAGTTGAGGTAGTCTATTACATTAGTATACTAGATCATGCATCAAAAGCTGTCTTGAAATTTCTGATGCTAAGAGAAAAAACATGTCGTGGTCATTAGAATGTTCTCACATTGTTTAACTGTGGCGTTTTCTTTAATGTTCTTCTCTGCATTCTACAAATGCCCAGTATGGCTTGTATCCAGGCATAGTGCACATAAGAGCATAAGCAAGATTTGCCATGGGAACCACGGTAAGGCATCTATGGGATAAAGGAACTGTGACGATCGTACCCCAGGAATAATGTACAGAGGACCAAGACTTCAAGGGTTCCATCTATTTGAGGGTGCTGAGGCTACACATGGCCGCCTTTCAATGGACATTGAAAATCTAGAATCTGGCTGGGCAGTGGTGGCGCGCGCCTTTAATCCCAGCACTCGGGAGACAGAGCCAGGCAGATCTCTGTGAGTTCAAGGCTGGCCTGGTCTACAGAGTGAGATCCAGGAAAGGCACAAAGCTACACAGAGAAACCCTGTCTCAAAAAACCAAAAAAAGAAAAAAGAAGGAAGGAAGGAAGGAAGGAAGGAAGGAAGGAAAGAAAGAAAGAAAGAAAGAAAGAAAGAAAGAAAGAAAGAAAGAAAGAAAGAAAGAAAGAAAGAAAGAAAGAAAGAAAGAAAATCTAGAATCTGTTCCCAAGAACAAGCTGACACCATCAGGAGTAGTTGGCAATGCTGGGAAGCATTTAGTTCAGAGAGGAAGGACACAAAAGGAGACTGTCTTCAAGTGTGAAGACAGCAGGTCGGTGGATGGCATCAGATCTGCTCTCTGCCAGACCCCAAGAGACACTCAGCTGGGCCTCTTCAGCTCAATATAAAGATCTCAGTCTCAACACCCCAAACCCACTCTCACTATTAGGAGATGCCTTCTCTAGCACAAAAGTTACCAGCCATATGTGGCCACTCAGCACTTGCAATGTAGCTCAGCTAATCTAAGATATGCTATAGATGTAAACTACAACCAGACTTAATCATTACATAGCCCTAGATACCACTTATTGCAATGATATTGAGTATATTGCATTACCTAACATCTGCTGTTAAAATTAATTTCACTGGTTTCTTTTTATTGTTTAATGAATTTGCTAGACATATCAAGATCACATCTGCAGCTGGTCAGAAAGGAGCCTGCCAGTCTCAGCTAGGCTGCACGCCCCTCTCTCCTAGTCTAGACAGCAAGCTCCTTGCCCAGCCATTCACTGGAGGCTGGGAGACCCCGGACCCTGGACCCCATAGTCAGGGCCTCACAGCAAATCTGACTGTAAACCACGACAGAGGACAAACCATGCTGAATTCAGAAAGGAGCTGAAAGACATCAAAAGGTGTTAATTCTAAAACACTCAGCTGAAATACAGCTGAGGGGCATCTTCAAGCTAAAGCTGAACCTATGTATTCCCTAAAGCTGGTGAACAACAGCATCATACTGAGCCAGCACTAATTGCATTTGGGTTCTTGCTATTATAACCAAGTACAAAATATTTACCGAGCCTGTGTGTTTTGGCTTCTGGCATAGAGACTGCTTTCAGAGTGAAATGAGTGCAGTCAGCATTCTTTTCTACCAGGCAAGCATAAACGGGTGTTGCCTGTCCACAAGTGGGCGGAACTGCTGTGTCCTCAGGAATACGACCTGAACAGACTGTGGTTACCTTTTCAGACTTGCTTTGGTCTGCAAGGTCGAAGGCCTCAGGGCTGAAGACACAGTGCTGGATCAGAGGGGCCTTGTTTCAATGGCTGCTTTTTCTGTTGGCCACTGTGTAATGGTAGGCAAGTCACAGGATTCTCCAAAGCCTAGTAGACATGCCCTGTAGACACAGTGCCTTCATATAGTTACCAGGAAGATTCTGATCAGCGAGTGTAAACACCATCGGCCACACCACCAGCATCATTCCCAGTGAGACTACTAGCTCCTTAGGAGTGGGAACCTGCCTTCATTCAGTCAATACACAATAGTTCTTACTGAGGGGTGGGTGCTGGGGATGTGGAGGGAGTACGTTGCCCTGTTCTAGAGTTGATGATCTATGATCTAGAGCAAGTCACACATAGAGTAGTCCACAAATACACCATTTCAGTAGTGCTGAGTGCTAAGACAGAAGGCAGAGTAGGGTGAGGAACAGAGGTTGAAGCTGGGGCATGGCAAGCAAGACATTTACAGCTAGGACGTCAGGGAGGTCTCCCCAAGCAGAGATTCAAACAGGGTGCAGAAAGAAGCTGCTGAAGGACTTAAAAAAAAAGATATTATTTCAGGAAGAAGAGTAGAGTGCAGCAGTGCAGGAGCAGAGCACAGGGCTTTGGAGACAGGAGCAGAGCACAGGGCTTTGGAGACAGACAGGAGCAGAGCACAGGGCTTTGGAGACAGGAGCAGAGCACAGGGCTTTGGAGACAGGAGCAGAGCACAGGGCTTTGGAGACAGGAGCAGAGCACAGGGCTTTGGAGACAGGAGCAGAGCACAGGGCTTTGGAGACAGACAGGAGCAGAGCACAGGGCTTTGGAGACAGGAGCAGAGCACAGGGCTTTGGAGACAGGAGTGAACAAGCATTGCATAACTTGGGCACTGTAAAAGATATGATCAAACTCTTGACTTGGTCAAAATAAAACTCATTAGTGACCTTGACCAGAGTGAAAGAAGGTTAGAGAGACGGATGTGAGTGGAATATTTTAAACCAACGTAGGAGGCTAATAGCTAGACAAATATGTAACGATGCTTGGAAGAGCTTTGATTAAAAATAGGGCAGAGAAATGCATTGGCAGCTAAGATGGGAGGCACTGGAGTGAATTCCATTAATGGAAATCACTTTGCAGAGGACAAACTGTCAATGAAGGAGACAGAGGAGATAATTTAATGGTGACTATGGGAACAAGTCCTTGGGTCAATGTAAGAAGAGATGAAGCAGCTCATGTCCCTGTTTCCTCTTCAATGGGAAAAATATGGGGTTGTGCACACAGGCAGAGCCATCAATTTGGTGATGGGTATCTAAAGAGAGACCTGCTGCCCTCCATCCCATAGAGCCTAAAGAAGATGAGGGGAGGGAGCAAGGGAAGGCAGTCAGCTGCCGTCTTCCTTCCTGCCTTGACAGCAAAGCCTGCACTGGGGTTCTCAGAAGTCTATGCTGACTTCCTGAAAGGGTTTAGGGCCCATGACTCACAGAAGGGCCAACTACCCTTCTCTTCCATGAAGCTGCCTCACACCTCACCTGCCTTCTCACTCTCTCCCCCACTGCTGAGTTCTGCTCATGGTTAACAGGTAGACTGAGGCCACCAAACATTTCCTAATTGTTTGTTCTGTGGAATACCTATGCGAGAAGCTGAATCCATCAACGGACTCCTAGGCCTGGGCAGGATACATACTTGTCTAGACATCTAGAAAGTCAATAGATGGTAGTCCTGAGGACAGCGCAGAAGAGCCCTGTTGGGAGGCCTTGGCCTTTCACAGCATCAGGAAAGACTAACCCTGCCGGGTCTTCATTCCCTCCAAGCTCTCTCCAGCCACCTGAGCTGAGCTTCCCTACTTCTAAAGCCCCTCTCAGTTTCCTTCTCCTCAGTCAGAAAACACCTCTTCTGTTCCCAGGTTGTGTGTGTGTGTGTGTGTGTGTGTGTGTGTGTGTGTGTGTGTGTGTGTACATGTTTACACATGCATGTGCACAGAGGAGCATGCATATGTGGCCTGTGTGGATGTCAGAGGTCAATTTTGAGTATCTCCCTCTACTGCTCTTCACCTATTTTCTCTGTCTTTTTTTCTTTAATTATTATTGCTACATGTGTGTATACATATACATGTATAAATACAACTTGCTGAGTCCATTTAGCATTGCTGGTATGCATAGTTTCAGGGCTGACCACTTGGGATCAGATGACCAATCAGGAGGCTTATCCCTGGGGAATGATTCTCCCTCTCTCAGGGACATTAATTGCCTGTAGCTCTTTATCTAGCCGGCCTTATTTTTTGAGGCAGGGTCTCTTGCTGAACCTGAAGTTCACTGACTCAGCTAGTCGCCTGGCCAGCAGATGCCTGCTGTCTTCACCTCCCAGATCTAGAAGGACACACGTGTGCCACTGTGGTGGCTTTTTACTTGAGTCCTGGGCTTCTAACCTGGGGTTCTCACGCTTGAAACAGCAAGACCTTCCACCTGCTGGGCTGTCTCCCAGGCCTTTGTCCCGTCTTTCTGAAGGGTGGTAAGTGATGCATTTCCTCAGCAGCCCAGGGCCAGGCACTCCCCTCTGAAAAAGAGACACTGGTATCAGCAGTGCAATTCCAAGACAGAACTCTGGGTGAGAACAGTACTCCCCAGGGCCTTAGCCTCCTGGACCCTGGGCTCAGGCGGACAGGATGGGTGACTGGGGGCAGGTTAGAGATGAAAGTGGAGCCAGGCTCACAGCTTCGCCCAGATTCCTCCTGTGCAGCTCCTCCGGGTTCTGTTGAGCTTGCAAGGCTTACTTGAAATGCTTGCATCCAGCGAAGAGCTGGAACTGCTGTCCCTCGAGGCTCTGGGCAAAGCAAACATGCTGCCTGGCATACTCACTGGAGGGAACAAGGCTGAGGGCTGTAGGGCAAGCTGCCAGCTGGAGCGAGTGAGACATCAGGCTGGAGAGCTGCAGAACTCCGAAGCACAGGAGTACCAAAAAGGGCCTGTTTTGCTCCAAAGCAGAGCAAAGGTTTGCTGTATTCCTGGTGACTGTAGTTTCTAAAACTCTGGGGGGAAGGTCCACATGCATTTGTGCAGTGCCCTTCACAAAGGCCCGGGTATGCACTCACCTGAATTCTGATGCACATGAGGAAGTTTGCCTGAGTGTGTCAGTAAAGGCTTTATCTCCTCCCCTTCACTCCGTCTTTCCTCTCTTCCCTTTCTCTACTCTACCAAAGAAGTTCCTCAGAAGGAAGCCACAGGCTTGAAACATTAAGAATAAAATTCATATGGAAAAAAGGCCTCCTGTTTTCGGGTCCAGTCATTTTGAGATGAGAATGAAGGTGTCTGCATTTGGTATGCTGACTCTGCTATCGTGATAGCTCAGGGCTGCAGGCCAAGGGTGAGATCATGCAGTAATTTCTTTACCTCTATAAGAGCTGAGCTAAAAACAAGATTCAATCCAAATCACTTGGCTAAATAGCAAGCCATCACTACTCATCAGCCTCCCCTCATGAGACAGGCTGAGGACAGGAAACTCCTAGCCCATTCCCAAGGCATATTTGACACTCTGGAGATAAGAAAGAGCTTTTCAATGCACGTGAACCACAAATCTCACTTCTATCTTATTCTGAAACAATATAGAAAATGCAAGAGTTTCACCCTGGCCGATTCCAAAGCCCACTACTTCTGTAATATCAAGTGCTCTGTGGTCCCTCACGTCTCAGACGGTGACATATCTAAACAGCCCAACCTGGAACATTAATCCGGATCATCATGAGGCACTGGAGGCAGCTGGAAGCCAGTGTTGCTACTACCAGCCTCCCACTTCACTCTCCACAAGAGAAGCTGACAAACTGCTATGACTGAGTCACCAGAAAAGAGGGACAAATGTGAAAAGCAAAGCTTTCTTCATATTTTTTCTCCAGCGAGCCATTGGCTGTCCTGAAGTTTGTGACTACCCTTTTCACACCATCTTGTCACAGCTGCAGGAAAAAGTCTTTGTGCTTCTAAGATGTCTTCCTGCCAGCTGTCTCTTGGGGGAGTCAAGGATCATTAGAACCAAGGAAGGTAAGTTCAAGACATTCTGTCAACAACTGTGGAAGAAATGAACATAAGAATGTATGAACTGACCACCTGGGGTACTTGGGGACAATGATAACCTCAATTATTTGAAGTTTGTTCTTTCTGAAATACAGTAGAAATGACGTTAATGTAAAGGTAGACTTGAAGGTACCTATTCTTAGATCAATCCAAGATCACAAGGAGAAACTTGTAGAGTTATTCAAGGTGTGGACCATGTTCTTGCTTCCTTGCTGTTGCTGGAATAAAACACTGACTAAAAGCGACATAATGAAGGAGTGGTTTATTTCAACTCTCAGGTTGCAGTCCATTGTTACAGGAACTCATATCAGGAACTCCAGCAGGATCTGGAAGCAGAAATAATGGAGGAAACTTGCTTGCTGGCTCACTCATTAATTTCCTATACAACTCAGGACCCCCTGCCAGGGAATGGTGCCACCCACAGTGGTCTGAGCCCTCCTGCATCAATTAATAATCAATACAATCCCTATATACAAGCCTACAAACCAAACTGATAAAGACAATTACTCAATAAAGACTTTTTTTCCCAGAAGATTTGAGGCTGTGCAAGTTGATAGCCTATGCTAAGCAGGACAGGAACTGACATGAATGGTGCCATTCCCTCATATTGTTATGCTGACTGATTTTATGCTAACTTGACACAAGTGATCTGATTGGAGGGGGACCTCAATTGATAAAATGCCTTCAGAAAACAGAGCTTTAAGCAGACAAGACTGTAGGGGCTTTTTTCTTAATTAGTGGAGCCATCCCTGGACTGGTGGCCTTGGGTCCTATAAGAAAGCAGGCTGAGCAAGCATGAGGAGCAAACCAGTAAGCAGGACTCTTCTACGGCCTTTACATCAACTCTTGCCTCCAGGTTCCTGCCATATTTGAGTTCCTGTCCTGACTTCCTCCAGTGATGAACAGTGCTAAGGAAGCATGAGCCTACTGAACCCTTTCCTCCCCAAGTTGCTTTGGTCATAGTGTCTCATCACAGCAATAGTGACCATGACTAAGGCAGGTGTCTTCTTAAGATTCTCAACATAGCTCCAAGTGTTGGCCTGCTTGGTCTGCTGTTCCTAGTGGAGACACTTGAGGGCCTGTTCCAGGCTCACGTTATTCCTAAATTTATCATAATTCTCATTCCTCCCAAGGTCAGAGAAAGCTCAGACAGAACAACTCTTGTCTCTGGCCCAATGATGTACCTTTCAAGAAGTGCTACAAAGCCTTGACTATAACTTCTACCCCGAGTCCTCCAAGACCCTGACTCCCATCCTTGGGAAACCCAGATTCTCTGAAGGACAGTTGGGCTATTTCTCCCAGATGCTTGACAAGGGCTCTCAGCTCCATTCCCAAATTGCACCTGCTTGAGGATGGAATCAGGCAGCCATCTTACCGGGGTTTAGAATCCACGTCTTGGAAGCATTTGGAACCTTATTTGTGACTATCTTCTCATGCTCTGGTCTAACCTCAGCGCCATCACTGTGCCTTGACATATGAACCCCAGAGAAAAAGCAACTGTCAGCTTTCCACCATGAGATAAGATGTCAATCTTTTAGAAGCAAGCTTCAGGTTTGAACAAGGAGTTTCTTCTAATGCTGAGAGGTAAAATGAGTTGCAGCTGATGATTGGAAGAGCAGGTTAGGATGTAATGCCCAAGAGTGTGGGTGATTAATGTATCTGGCCTACTGAACAGTTCATGAGACCATGAAAACAGTCTTGCTTGATTCATTGTTTGTCTTCTGTGATATTTCCCTCTCTCCACACTAAGGATGACGTGCACATTCCAAATATCCACAATTTTCATTCTCTTTCTCCCCTCCCTTCCGCACTCTCCTTACTTAGTCTAGTTTTAAATTGTCCAACCGTAACCAATTCACTCCCTATCTCTTTCTCAGATCTTCTGTAGAGGTTGGACATGAGGTTTACAATTAAAAAAAAAAAAAAAGCCTGCCCCTTTTTGCTCTGGCTCCCAGGAAAGTGGAGGAAAATGGTCTAAGAAAAGACATTGATGTATTAAAACAGTACATGAGACAAAACAAGCTCAGAAACATGTCAGCTATTGTTACTACAATTTCAAGAAAGGGGCTCAGCCCGGAACTCAGCACCCAAAAGCCATAAGTGCTCAACTGAGGGGACCCGTGTACTATACCATCTCATGATGGCTACAGGAAGCTTGGTGGGAACCGGGGAGTCCCTCTCCCAGTTCACCTGCTTAGCTTTAAACACCCGCTTGGCCTTGGCCAGACTTTCTTTTCCACACCCTCGCCTCTTGGGATTTCTCAGCTTCCTGTGATCTACTTGTGAACTCAAAATCCTGAGCAAGCCTAGGCGGCTCCTTCTTCCAGCACCAGCTACCACCAGCTGAGTCTCCTCCCCTCAAAAACAACTTGCTATTTGCCCAGAGGGTAGAGCTCTAAGCAGAGCTGTTTACCCACAGTGGAACTCCAAAGGAGGCTCATTCAGCAGGTTTCCTCCCCACAGTCTGAGAGCAGGTCCACCCAGCCGCCCCATAGGATCTGACACATATCTTACACAACTGATTCAGCAGTGGCCAGCCTCCTACATGGCGTTCTTTCCAGTTGGATATAAATTAATACCTCTTCCCCACACTGTCACATTCAGATTCCCTTGTGAGCAAGAGGTAGAATGGCCTCTTGATGGTCAGAACGCTAACTGCCCATACCACCTTATGTGCCCTGAGCCCCAGTCAAATCCAATTAGAGATGCCAGAGCCAGTGTGCTTACCGCACCTCCAGACCTTCACAGAGGCTTCCCCTCCCTCTGCTGGGAACCTCCTTCCCTACCAGAATTGCCACCCATGAACTGAAGAACTTGAATTTGTCATTTGGAACTTGGTATCATACCTCCACTCCTGAGACCTCTTAAGGTCTTACCAGTACCCATCCCCCAAACTGGAGTTAGTTACTCCTCCTTGGTTTATATCTACTAACATATCATGTTTAACTTGTATTTTGTTTTCCTTAGTAAACTATGAATTCTTTGGCAGCTGACACTTCATTTTATAGCTGTGTATATCTACTAACTATAGCAATCGACTCATCAAACACTAATATTAAGCAAATAATTGAGCCCTGGATGAATTTCTAAGATGACTTGGTAGGTTGGCTCTGTTGCCTTGTAGACCAGAGAACAAAGATCTGGAGCTGGAGGGACAATGCATTCAGTAACTTGCTTGCCTTGTGAACATAAGGATGTGATTTCAATCCCCAGGACCTACATGAAGAAGACAGATGTGGCAGTAGACACTTGTAATCCCAGTGCTGGGAGGAGAGACAGGTAGATCCTGGGGGTCCGATAGCCAGCTAGCCAAGCTGAAGTGGTGAGTTATAGTTTAGCGAGGGGCCCTGTCTCAAAAGAGTCAAGGTGGACAGTGGAGGAAGGGGGATGATAACTAATGAAAAGGAAGCTTGTTCCCACAGAAGTTGAGTGTGCCCTGAGTGTGCAGGATAAAGAGCAGTAGCGAAGCTCTCCAGTCACAGAGAAACATCCTCAGTTCTTGTGAGGTAAGAAGGAAGCTCAGCTCATATGACTGAGTTAGCCGAGCTGATCAAACTTCTGAAGTCTGATCCCAAGTGCTTTATTTTTAACATATTTAAGCACAGTACAACTTGGGAAAAAAAGTTTCCTCCTGACAATTATCACACCAAAGCTCAGGATAAGGGTCTGGGGAGGAAGGGTTTGTGATAAGCATCATGGCAAACTCTTTTGCAAAGTACATGGGACCTCTGATATGTATTCACAACATGCCCCCATGGTTGTGCATGGTCGCGCATGCCCTGCGGGACCTAGCCACTTCTGCCTAGTCATTTCCGGGTCAAAACGTCTCACCCCGTGGCTTTTTGTGGTTTCATAAAGCATGCAGCGCAACCATGTGATCTACACGCACGTGTGGAATAGTCACATGGCCCTGTGTGCGCAGGCGCGGCCCAGCCTTTATAAGCCGGCACCGTGATTCCTGGACCCACTTCACTCACATGTCTTTCCGCAGGCCTGTGCACATCTGTCCCTCTCCCTTACCTTAATAAAACTCTTGTTAGTGGATTCTGTCGTGTTTCATGATGTTTCCTCACAGGGTAAGAGCACCGCAAAAAACAAACAAACAAACAACAAAAAAGAAAAAAACCTCTTTCCTAAGAATGGGTTATTTGTGGCCCGGTGGTGGCGCACGCCTTTAATCCCAGCACTCGGGAGGCAGAGGCAGGTGGATCTCTGTGAGTTCGAGGCCAGCCTGGTCTACAGAGTGAGTTCCAGGAAAGGTGCAAAGCTACACAGAAAAACCCTGTCTCGAAAAAGAAAAGAAAAAAAAAAAAAAGGAGTGGGTTATTTGGGTGAGGTCTGGTCCTACAGATAGTAAAAGATCACTGGGCTACTAATCAACATCCACTCCTCCAGCCTTTTGGATGGAACAAGGATAAATCCCTTCTGTTGAGAAGAAAAGCCTGAATGCTTAAGATTTCTGGTTTCTCTAATGCTTAGTTGAGAGCATGTGAACCTCATGCCCTCCACAAAGGTGACAGTTCTATAAAGGGAAATGCAACCAGGAAGAAATCTTCCTGTAGACAAGTACTCTCCCCAAAGGATGCCATCGTGGCCCTTACCATCTGGCTGTTAGAAGAAGGTTTCAAAAGAGCCAGTGTTCAAATGACAGCCCTGTTCCCCTTGTTCTACACATGTCAAAGTTGTAAACCCACGTAAGACATGTTTATTATAAAAGAAAACAACTTAAATGGTTTTTACCAGGAACCTCTTCATGGGTTCCCAGAAGAAATCCTTGTTGAAGGCTAGACAATCTAGCTAATAGAAACCTATGTTGAAGGTGTAGGAGCCATGAGAAGACACTCTGGAAATAGTGGCTAGTTCTAATTTGCATGTTTCTGCTTGTCAGCTGCACAACCTTCAAAGACCAGATTCCCTTTCCAGCAAATTAACAAAGCTATGGTCTAAACAAGAAAACCTAAAGGGAACCCACCGGGAGGCACATTTACACTTAGAGACCAAAGCTAAGTTCTTGGAAGCATCCAAAGGGACAAGCACTCACAGGGGAACACAGTTAAGACCATATAGTCCATCTCTCCTCAGAAGTCATAAGGTCAAAGACAAAGTAGCCCAATGTTTTTCAAATACTGAAAGAACAGGATTTAAAGGTAGTTTTCTATTCTTAATGAAAATATCCTGGGTGAAAAGAACCATGAGAGGAGGTGTTCTCGACTGGGAAAGCTGGTTCAGTTTATCATGGGCTGACATGGAAAGGAATGACTGAAGAATGTCATCAGAACAGGTCAGGAAAGAAGGAATCCCAGGACATGTGGAGAGAAGACAGAAGGGTGTATCATGATAAAATGCAGAATTGTTTCAGAAATCTGAAAAATTCTGGCAATCAATAAATTTAGCAAGGATACAGGATAAAAACCCCAACACAGACATGGTACATTCATATACTAACAAAAAGCTCACAGAAACCAACAAAAATTAAGTATGACAGTGTTACATTCACTCTAGAGTAAAAGAAGTACATGTGAATCTAAGAAAATGTGTGCTGTGAAGCTATAAAACACTGGTAAAAATACATCACAGGATCTGAACACATGAAGTTCTGTTCTTCTCTTTAAAGAGTAGAAGATTTACTACAGTAAATGTGGCAGTTCTCCTTATGTAGATATGGAGGTTCGACACAATTCCTGTCAAAACCCCAACAACTGTTTCTGCAGACATAAATAATAATATTCTAAAGTTTATATGAAAATGCAAATGAGCTCATTTGCTAAAATAATTTTGAAGTTTTTAATTAAATTTGTTATTAGGCAGTTCACCCCTGTGCACAATGTATACCAACCAGTCCCAACTGCCTCCCACCCCTGTCTACTCCAGCCCGTGACTCCACCTTCTTGCTCTTATATACTTCCTACCCCCTCTTCCGCAATGTCCCTGAGCCTTAGAGAGGGTGGTACAGGTGATGTGTTTAGGGCTGAGCCCACAGCTGACACATATTCTCTGTATCTTGGGCAGACATGAATCTAATTCACCACCATTGGTTGTAAAGAAGAGGTATCTCTGATTTATTCCAGAACTGGGTGGTTAGCTGGGCTTATGGTTCCAGGATGGATCCCCCTTCCCCTCACCTCCACAGAGCAGTCCTAAAATGCAGCCAGCGGACAGATGGTGACCCCCACAGCAGTTAGGCACAGTTTCACCAGGAGCACATCTTGCCCAGAGGAATGGCCTGATTCACACGATTTGCAGCGAACCTTTGGCAAGATGGATGATGCCCTTTCTCCCCCAGCAGCCCACTTAGCACCCTCTGGTGTGCTGGATGCTAGTCAGCAGGGAGGAAGTTCCCAGCCAAAAGCCAGCCTGTTTTCTCTACATCCTACAATCAAGCTGTGTGGTGTCCTCTGTAGTGGGACCTTATGCTCTAGTTCTGGTGGGCAGTCACAAGGGTCCACAAGCGCTTGTACAGTATCGGGTTGGACTGATAGTGAAGTGGCCTTGGCCAGCTTGAGTTTTGACATGTTTTATTGAACATTAAATGAACTTATCACTGCTTAGCTGTGTGATGAGCACACAGAGGCCCAGCTCAGGCCTGGGGCTATGGATTGTATTGCAAAATGATCACATTATATACAGACTTTTGAGACTGAGCTTTGATGTGTGTGGCTTAGCGCCTTGGGTCCTCTTACTGGAGAATTTAGTGAGACCTTCCTAATTCAGCAGACACTTGATAAGTCTTTTTAGTTTCCACCTAAGAATTTTCTGATTATAGCCTTTCTGCAAATGTTCAGCAGGAGCTGAGGTGAGAGATACAGTAAGAGTTCAGTAAATGCTTTGAGTATTCTCGGCAAACTATGATCACATTGATGAAGATGAAGCCAGGTCACAGGAATTCTCACTGGAAGTCATACTCCTGTGAGGGCCTGAGTGGAGAAGAGTTTTCTCTAATCTGCCCAAGAGGTCTCATCAGCCTTCTGGGCTAGCCATTGGCATCTGAGAAGGCCCAGCACAGGGTTAAGGGTTCTGTCTGCGGCTACAGAACAGAGAGAAGCTAAGAGGCCCAAGAGGGGATTAAACCCATGACCTACTCCTCATTAGTGCAGTGTTCGAGCAGACTGAAAAATAACACGGGCTTCCAGGGTGTCAGCAAATCCTGACCTACTTAGACAGGAGGGTTGGAAGTGCAGATTTCCCCTCCAACATCAGCACAAGCCGTCTCTGGGAACAGAAAGGACAGAGAAAGCCCCTTTACAGGGAATTTCTGGGTCAATAACTCTCATCTCTTGCTCGTACAGTAATTACTGGATTATGTTGCCCAATTATCCGTACATTCAGTAACTGCCCCTCTCTGCCTACATGCTCGTGTCCAGTATAGTATAACAAATATAACAAGTAGTGGGCAATATGTTAAGGCCACTTGAGGCCTTGTGACATGGGCTATGTCCCTGCCGCTAAGTTCCCCTTTGCTTAGATTATTTCTACCACCCCCACTTCCACCTCTACCTCCGCCTCCTTCATTGCCATGCCCCCTGTTCCTTACATATACGTATACATTCACCTGGCTCACACAGATTCACTCCTCCTATCCCAGCAAGCTGCCCTAGAGGCTTTCAAACCTTCTAAGGGCTGAATAAAGACCTGCCTGTGTGCGCCCCTGTGTGCTCAATCCTACCACAGCACTGAACAGAATTATTGCCATGATCTGTTTTCCTTCCTCCAAGCCCTGCACTATAAGAACAGGGGCTAGGTCAGGTGAAAGCTGGATCCTAGCTGCTCTGTACCCCATGTAAAGTAGAAATTCAATAAATACATGTTGGATGACTGAGGCTAACTAACTCCAATTCTCCTCTTCTATATTAAACTCCCAGAATTCTGCTAAGTAACATCTAAAAGTGTTAAATAGTGCTGACATCAAAGCAGCCTTAACTGCGTCCCCTGGACTGGGCGTTTCCTGAGACAGGATGAGAAAGTGTCTTAGCCTCACACAACTCTGAACTGAAATTCTGAGGTGTTTGCCAACTGCCTCCCTTCTAGTGTTTCTAAATGGACATGGCACTGAGTGGAGACACTGGGAAGATGCAGGAGGATCACGTATGTAAGGGGCCTGCTGCTCAAAGCATTAGCAGATAATGTCTTATGCTCCCTAGACATAGGGATACATTCTCCTGAATTTCCTTCTGCCCTGCTTATCAAATAATAAATACTGTTTTATTTCCATGTGTACACAAACATATCCACTTATGAGCTAACTGAAAAGGTGGAAAAGAATGAAGAGCTGGGGATCAGTATGTCACTCAATAGTAGAGGTCTGTCCTAGAATGTGTGAGGTCCTGGGTTAAACGCCTGCGTGTCAAAAAGAGTTAAAAATTGACTGTGTTTTTCTTCAATCCAAAGTAATTCCTTCCAGTATTGTCTGTAGGGCTGTCGTGGTGGTCAAAATTCCTTTTGTTTGCTTTATTATGGAAAATGTTTCTTCCCCCCTTGACTATGACAGTCTTACATAGTCTTTCAAAACTCATGGTAACATGGTCCAAAGCCTTTCAGCTTTGAAAATAGCCATTGAAAAATCAGTCATTATTATGATAAGCCTCAGGACTTGATCGTTCTCTCTTGCACCTTTCAATTGTTCTATACATTTAGTGTTTTGACTACTATATGCCATGGATAATTTTTCTAGTGTGTGTGTGTGTGTGTGTGTGTGTGTGTGTGTGTGTGTGTGTGTGTGTGTTTTACTCTATAATAAGAGGACAGTGCCTCCCCCAAGACAACATAGGCTATCAAACAAATGTGACAGGTGTGTTTTACCTCCTTTCAAGTTGTTGGTCAGTGGGATCACTTAGACCACCAAAAAAAAATTACAGTTTTTGCTATTGCTCATAGTAACCTTCCAGACCTGATGATAAGACCCTATTACTGAAGACACCACATACTTGAATCCCAGGATTTGAGAAATGAAATCAAAGTGATACTTACTTGGAAGCCTTACCCCTACTGGCCAGCTTTCATAGCACTGGAAGGTGCCGTACAAACTATCAGAGAAGAAAAGTAACCATTGATCTTATCCAGCTGTCAACTGCATGAGCTACAATAACTGGCCTAGCAAGATATGCCCAATGTGCAATAGTGTTACAAAAGTTACAGCAGTAACCAATCACATTCAGATCTGATTTAAAGCCTCTTCCACAAAATGAACTATAACTGTTAACTGGGCCAGGTTAACTGTTAACTGTGGTGATATTTTGTTTTATGTATTAACAAATAAAATTTTCCTGAAGGTCAGAGAACAGAACAAGCTACTAGATTAAACAGAGTCTAGGCAGTGGTGGCACACACCTTTAATCCCAGAACTTGGGAGGCAGAGATCCATTTGGATCTCTGTGAGTTCAAAGTCACCCCGGGCTACACGGGATTAATCCAGTCTAAAAGGGAAACAAAGCCAGGCAGTGATGCACACACCTTTAATCTCAGTATTTTGGAGTCACATGCCTTTAATCCCAGCACTAGGAAGGTTGAGACAGGAAAATATGGCTGGGTGGAGAAAGGCATATAAGGCAGGAGGAGAAAGGAACAGAGACCCCTTTCGGCTGAGGGCTCAGAGGCATTCAGTCAGGGGATATGTGGAGTTAGCGAGGTGAGAAGTGCCTGTGGCTTGTTCCTTTGTCTCTCTGATCTTTCAGCATTTACCCCAAAATCTCCAGGTTTTTATTAAAAAACAATTTGGGATTCATGCAACAAGAACCAGTGACTGAGTTTACTAGGAAAGCAACTACTACTATTATTCTGCTAAATGGACACAGTATTGAACTCTTCCTAAGCACTTATCTTTGTGCCCATAGGCTATCAAGCCTCACCGGAGAAGCTTCCTTTAGCTGAAAATTAATACAGACTCACAAGTAGAAAGTACAGAGATTAAGAGACAGTGGAATTAGAGCCCGCCCTAAATGGGACATCATTGTCACATTTCCTGCCACAGGGCTCAGAGATGATCATGCTAGAGAGGGCAGATAGATTGTGAGAGCCAGAGATAGTAAGCAGCTATTGTGGAACAGTGTTTCCCAGACATTACAGGCTGGTGCTCACAAGAGCTCACAGAGGCTAACGTGTATGTAAAAGACCTGCACACGACTGAGCCCCACGGAACTCCAGCAGAGATGGGGAGGGCCCTAAGATGTCCCACCCCTAGCTGAGGACCTATAGCTTCTAGGAGAAGGTGAATGAGTTTTGATCAGAGAATCAGCCCTTGATAAACTGCCCATGCTCCCACACGGCCACACCCATGCACATAAGTGGACTCGGTGGGTTTAAAAGAAGAGCACATGGCATTGGGAGGAGAAGTGGAGTGTAAGGGGTGTGAGAGGGACTGGAAGGGAAAGGGAGAAGAGCAAATTTGATCAAAACACTTATGTGCATGTAAGAAAGTCTCAGTAATTAGAAATTTAAAGTGAATGTGATATCTTACGTCTTGATCATTTACATCCTTCCTACTAATGTTTAGTTTACATGGATTTGATTTTGTGTTATCTGACTCTGATATTCTTGCTACGTTCCTGCTTTAAATAAATTCTGATATTTCATTTTAATTCTTCATTTTGTAACTATCAGTTGAATCTCTTGTGGTTTCTCTAGGCATTTAAATATTCAACTTTAACAATATGTAAAGGGTTAACATTGCACCAATTAATATACAGAGTCTTGTGCATAAAAGTTCTGTTCATATCTTTAAGTTTCTAGTCTTTGTTTTTCTGTCATGTAAAGACTGTAAAGCTATGTAAAGACTGTAAAAAACTTTACACTAGAATGTTACATTTTCTGTCTTAAGCAATTTTGTTTAAAAGTCATATGCGTTTTAAATCTCTCTTTCTCTCCTCTCTCTCCTTTCTCTCTCTCTCTCTCTCTCTCTCTCTCTCTCTCTCTCAAACACACACACACACACACACACACACACACACACACACACACACACACACGCTTACTTATTTTCCTTTCCTCCCTCTGTGTTATTTCTTCCTGTAGATCTGAGCTTGCTCCTGGTACTATGGCTCATAGTTCACAGTGCATTTCATCTTTCACTGGGAACTCATCTCCAGTTTTGCCTACTAATTTTTAGTCTCGGTAAAGCTTTTGACTAGCGCATGCATGCACGTGTGTATACAGGTTTGTGTGAGTAAGAAGTACTGGAGCAGCCATAAGCATGTTTAGTAAGCAGGAAAGAGAAAGCTGGTTCATTCATGTCCCATTTAGTTGAGTGCTGGGGAAGTTCCGGCTGGGAGGACTAACTCTCCTAGACCAGTATTTCTGAAATGTCTGATCAAGGTGTGAAATGTGCTGTGTAAATAATGGATCCTGCAGTGCCTGGTGTTAAATATGCGAGGAGCAAAAATTTTCCTGAAAATGGGGCAGAATCCGTGAGTCTTTGGGAAAAGTTTCTAGTCATCAACAAGGAAATCACAGAGCTGAAGCTTAACACTCTGGTCAAAGGTCCCTTTCTACAGAAGGTGCTGGATAACTCAACATACAGAATTCTAAATTTATTTTGCTTTGCTTCCCTTCCCAAGAAATTGGGGAAAAAAAAAAAAAAAAAAACAAAAAACAAACAAACCTGAAATCTACCAGAATTCCTTATAGGTCACAAACACTGGGTGTGGTGGCGCATGTCTGTAATCAGAACACTCAGGAGGCTGAGCCAGAAGGATTATGACTTCAAGGCCAGCCTAGGCTACGTAATAAGACCCTATAAAAAGAAGAGCAACGGGGAGCGCCCTGAGTTCTGCCGCCTACCACGGTCGCCGCCACCTCCTCCGGGAGGCTCTCCGTTTAGCGCAGGTCGCTCGCGTCTCCCGGAGGAGCCCGGCCATGGAGGAAGATGCGGGAGCAGGCGTGGCGGGCCTGGCCTCGGAACAGGAGGCAGGCTCCAGCAGGCCAGGCAGTTCCGTCAACCTCACCTCCACGCCTCTGGGAGACCTGCGGTGCATCCCCCACATAGTGAAGCAGCTCAAGAACCGTGGCCTGTTACACAGCTTCTTCCCGAACTGCCCGGCCAATGTGGATACCAAGCCAGAACCTGAAGCAGAAAGTGGATAATTGTGTGTCAACACATCTGGACAAACAGGAATGGAATCCCGCAATGAACAAGAACCGGCTGCGAAGTGAGCTGAGGCAGAGCATAGTTGAGTCGGGCGTTTGGAAGTAGGAGTGGACAGGATCATTTCTCAGGTGGTGGACCCCAAACTAAACCACACCTTCAGGCCACAGATAGAGCGAGCAATCCATCAGTTCCTGGCTGTTCAGCTCCCGCTCCAGAACTCAAAAGCCAGGATCCTCCAGCGCCATCTCAAGACACTTCCTAAGAACAAGCCTGATTGATACCTTTGGAGAACTCCATCTAATAAAGAAATGGATTCCTGGTTCATAAGACTATTAGTCGCTTACTGATGTCAAGATTTTGGCCTTGACTGGGGTGGTGTCCATATGGGGATGGAGAGCAAGTTTGGTGGTGGGACAATTGTTAGTACTCACTCATGCATTGTGGTGCCTTTGACCAGTCTGTCCAAGGGTGTGACCCCAATAGATGCTACAGAGGTTTAATGACTCCATGATCTGGGCTGTCCTAACAAACCTTTATACTTGAACACGGACACTGCCTGTGGATGTTAGGCTTGTGCTCTGCGGTAAGCAGAAGCCAGGCTGGAGGCTAGCGGGTCAGGGCAGCAAAGGCCAATGGGAGCAGCTGTTTGACCATGGGTTTTGGTATTGTTGCTACACTTACAGGCCGGAATGTACAGCAACTAACACCAGCAGCCCTACGGTGGTTGGGGCCTTCTTGTTCTTGGGGATTTTAGTGGTTTCCTTTCCCTTGTCAGAGCTAACTTGGAGCCCTGGATTGAGGTACCTTGGGGTACAAAGAAAGCCCGGTCATCTCTGCCCTGGTCCCCCTAGCCACAGGGGGTGAGTCACTCTGGATGTGGTGATCAGTTCTCATATTTGTGTTTTTACAAAATCAACTGCTAATGAATAGCACATGTTTTATAATAAAATCATTTGATGATTTTCCCCCCTCACCCCATCCTCCCCCAAAAAAGAGGAAGGAGGAGGAAAAGAAGAGGAAATGATGATGATGATGATGATGATGATGATGATGATGATGATATTGGATCCAGAGATAGCTCAGCAGTTATTTCTTTTAAAAGAATTAAAAGAAGTGGCAAAAGACTAAAATATGAGGACAGATAAGGACACTACAGTTATATGAACTGTTGACAGACACTGTGGGGGGGTCGGGGACTGAAAGCATGCCATATTTCCAGTGCTGTTATAGTTAGTATATAGTATTCACAAGCAAGGCCTGATCATCAACCAGTCTCTGGTTTAGTGCACTGTCTTTTCACTTGTCAATACTCACTTTGAAAGGACACCAATAAGAACTACTGGGGTTTGCAAGGTGGCCCGGAGGTGAAGATTCTGTTGTTGTAGAGGACCCCAGTTCTGTTACCAAGCCCCACTGATGACTCACAATCACCTACCCCTCCAGCTTCAGGGAGCCTGGTGTCCTCTTCTGACCTCTGAGGGCACCTTGTACAGTGTGGGGATTGGGGTTTCCTGGGCTGTCTATGCTAATCTGTGGTCATTATTAGAGTTTAGAACATGCACAGACATGGATACTGGATTACGCTCTGCCTATGACTTCTGAAGCCACCCCCTGGCGAAAGCCACTGGCTCTCACCCTGTCCTGGACGTCAGTGATTAATAATGTCTGTGCAGTGGGTATGTAGTAGGGAAACAGAAATATCTCTGTAAAATAGTTTGCTTTCAAACTGCAGGGAAGGGCCTTGAAGCCCAGAACTAGGTCTAAGTAATTACCTTAATGTCAAATCAAGTGAAAGACTGATAAGTGTCGTGGGGTTAGGCTTTGGAGGAAATTCTGTAATCCCACGGATGGCTGTTCTCATCATGCTCTGTCCTCTAACCCAGACAGCGTCACTCTTCTGGGGTCTGACCGTGTGTGTCCTCCACACACATCCCGAATTCTCCTCCATACACATCCTTCTGAAACCTGCAGTCCACTGAGGTGCCTTTCAGAACTCCCTGTTTCTTCCTCATCAACAAGCTTGATTGTTTCAGGCAAGGTGGGAGTCTCAGACAAAGACACAGAGAGAAGCCTGAGTCTACAGAGCAGCCCTAAAAAATGAAGTCTTTCGCTCAGCTCGCCTCTTTTAGGAGGTTGGTAGTAGGACACAGTGCTCCTTCATGGAGATGATGTGGGTGGTGGAGGCAGAGACCACAAAGCACCGGTCAGCATCTGATTCAATGGCGTGTGCAAACTCTGCCCAGGCAGGGCGGGAAAGCCCCAAGACTGCCCACTTCAGGGGAAGCTGGAGTCAGGTGTTGAGAATTCTTTCTATTCCTCAACAAGCAAGCAGCCAGCCTGCCTCTTTCTCTGAGTAGCTGCATAGTGCTTTAGTCCTTGAATTAAATAGGCCTCCACATGTGGCTTCTTTGAAGAGTCACCTTAGTTCCTGTCCCTTCCCTTGGTGAAGGCTAAAGTCAGGGAGGAAATGTGGATGACGACGGTTTACACTATGAAGGCAGTAGACTGTGTTTATTTATTGGCCTATTGTGTGCCAAGCCCAGCTCACCAGGCAAAAATAATAGCGATCATTATAGCCCAATACATTATGTGTCTACCCTGTATGGCTGTGCTAATGGTTTATGTAGTTTTTCTATTTTTCAGGTCTCAACATGACCTTAAGATGTTGTGTGATGGAACAGAGCTTCTAAGGGTTAAAAGCTTGCTTACAAATGAAGACAGTAAAATACCAAAGCCAAAGTTGAGAACCAGTTTGCTTAATTCTAACTTCTGCTCTAAATGTCATTCTAAGCTTCTTCAAAAGTGACAAAGTGGTTTCTGACCTCTGAACAATGTAGTTTCTAGTCCAGTTAGCAACTCAGCAGAATGGAGTCCCAGACAGACAGGCTGAACTATACAAGGAACTCTGAGACCCTTGGGTTTCCACACCACCATCTACTTCCACAGTCTGAAGAGCTCCTCTGTTTTCCGGAGAGCTACTGGAAGGTTTGAATGTCAAGCCGTCCCGTCCCGTGCCCACCCCCCCCCACCCCCCCCACCCCCACCCCCGCTAGCCCACGTGTTTTAACATTTGGTTTTTGGCAGGCAGTGCTGTCTTTGGAGTCTGAGGAGAGTGGGAGGTGGGGGTGGGGTAACCTGGAGGAGGTGTTGCTATGGGAGTTGACCCTGAGGGTCACTCAGAGACCCAACTCTCTGCTTCCTTGATTCTCAGAACAGGGATAACATGCCTCCCTTACTGTGATGGGTATACCTCTTTAAACTAGGAGCCAAAGCAAACGTGTCTTCAGGATGCTTCTGCCAGGTGTCCCACCACACCACAGAGAGGAGAAACCAACTCCAGGAGTTCCTATGTTCTGTAACTTTATGCTCAGCACCTTGCCCTCTGCTCTGCTCTCAAAAGCCCAGACCAAGAGAAATTCCACACACAAAATTCATCCAACCCAGAGAATGAGTCACCTCCTAACGTTAGAAGAGTAAGTTGAGAACTGGAGTCTGAAATCGGTTAGCATTAATGGAAGTTGCTGAGTATGTACCTGTCAATAGCCTGCCTACCTGATAGTGAGAAAGGGATTTTGCACAAACTATATTATAATGTTAGAAAGGCTTAGCAAATGCACATGTGTGCAAATTATAAATATCCAGGTAGGCAGAAGCCAGCCAAGCACATTTCCAAATACATTTAAATAGAGTTATATTGATTAAATCCTTTGGAATTTTCAATTCCATATAAATGTTTGCATTATTACATTCATTCTTTACAGAGCTCTGTATCTTGGGTGCAATATCAAGCTTTAAGGTAGAAATAAAAAACAGTACTGTTTCTGGGCTGGAGAGATGGTTCAGTGGGTAAGAGCATTTGCTGTTCCTTCAGAGGATGAAAGTTCAATTCCAACCACCTACATGGCAGCTCACAACCTTCTGTAACTCCAGTTTCAAGGGATCCAGAGTCTTCCCTGGCCTCCTTGGGCAGCAGGCATGTATGTGGTGCACATCCACAGATGTGGGCAGACCATTCATACATATAAAATAAAATTAAGTTTAAAATTAAAAACCCATGTTGTTCCTTGGGAATTTTGCTTGCTATTTCATTTAACAATAGCATTCAATGAAAATCACTTTTTTTTCTTCTTGTGTTTTAGCCTAATTTATAATATGTTTTCAACTTAGCTCTGGACTTGCACTTTCTTCTCTTCATCAGGCAATTATGTACCTCAAACAATCCTTCTGATAAAGCAGTTGAAACATTGCCTCTGTGTATCCATTTGTATATTTAGAATATTTTAAGTGCATCACTGAGCTGGTACAAAAGCATCCAGTACGCTGAAGCTTAACCAAAGTGATGATAAGATGAGAAGCATGGAACCACAAGGGCTGGTTTTGGCCAAGACTCTACTAAATCATGGTGAAATGGAATGTTTGTTTTGAGGGCTGCAAAATTCATGAAAGTAGATCAAGTTGAAGACATCTCCAGAGTAGAAAGGGAAACTGTGTCCCTCATGTACGCCTGTCCTCTCATCCAGTACAGCTTCCTCTTAGAAGTACAGCAGGTAGACCTCTGCTTGTTTTATTGCGTGTATGAGTGTCTTCCTGCATGTATGTAAGTGTACAACATGCATGCCTGGTCCCCTTGGAGAACAGAAAGGCATCAGATCCAGTGGAACAAGGCTTACAGGTGTCACATGGATGTAGCTGTCACATGGATGCTGCGAACCAAACCCAGGTGCTTCCCAAGAGTGGTATGTTCTCTATTCTCTGGGCCACCTAACAAGCCCCAGAGACATCTCTTTTCGTCTTGGCAGTGGAAACAGGATAAAGAAAAGTCATCTGATGATTTTAGAACTATAACCAGCCCTGTGCATGTTTTTGGTCTAAGTCCAAACCTTCTATAGGGTGAAAAAAATCTCAACATTGAAATTTTAATAAAATGGCATTGTATTTTGGTTCTTACTCCCAGCTTATAAGAAGAAAGCAAAAATATTACTTGAGGTAAATAAAGCTATTTCAGCATGACCTAAACAAATTCTATGGATAACAGAACAAAAAATATTAGGTAAAGGTTAAAAAAATGACAATATGTAGATAAATAAGACAACATGGCTAAGAATTATCAGAAACAATGCTGCAGACATAGCCAGACAAAACTCCCAAATATTAGAATTATCACACACTAGATATAACTTAAAAGATGTTTGATCTGCTTGAACAAATAAGGTCTGAAAATAAAAGCAAGCTATAAGACCACCAAAGCAGAGCTGAAGAAAAATAACTTGAAAATCAACATGACAAAAAGTAAATGGAATTAAACAAATGGAATCAAATAGAAGATGAGGGATGAGGGCTGAAGAGCACTGGCTGACCAGAGGACTAGGTTCAATTCCAGCACTCCCATGGCAACTCATGACCATCTGTGGCTCCAGTCCCAGCATACCTCACAGGACATCAAACATTCACACAGTTCCCCAGATATACATGCAGGCAAAATCCTCACACACATAAAACTGAAAGAAATTAGAAGGTTGGAGAGAGAGAGGCAGGCTGCACAGTGAGTGCAGGTTAGTCATAAAGTCTTTGTTCCCGGAGTTTCCGAAGCATGTGTGAGCGCAGGTTAGTCATAAAGCCTTTGTTCCCGGAGTTTCCAAAGCATGCACAGCTAAACACGAAGACATCGGTAAACTCAGAAGTCACGACTAGAGATCTATCCCATACAGACTGCAATCCCAGAAGGAAACTACAACAAGAATGAGAAAAAAAAATGTGAAGAGATAATTGAGGATTTTCCAGAAGATACCAGCTCTGAGCCAAACATGGCAAGACAATCCACACCACAGAAAGCTCTAGAACGTGGAACACTTCAGGAACGGGTAAGAAGCAGCTAATGAAGAAACCTAAACTTGCCTTTTGTTTCTCATCTCTAAACAACATAGTGAAGCCAGATGTGGTGGTGTGGTCCTGGAATCCCAGGAACGGAGGCAGAAGGATTAGGAATTCAAGACTATCCTCAGCTCAACAGGAAGTTTGAGGTCAGCCTGTGCAATAGAATTGTCTTTTAAAAGAAAAAAATGTAGAAGGGGGAGCTTAGTGGTTACGAATACACACCGTGGTTACAGAGGACCCACATTTGTTAACTCCAGAGGATTTGAACCTCTTCTGGTCTCTGAGGGTACCTGCACACATATGCATGCATGTACACATCTATATGATTAAAAATAAAATAAATTAGCTCTTAGTGGCTCTCAGTAATATTTTCAATAAATGAGTGAATGTATGTAGCAGATCCAAGATGGAAGCTTCTGATGGTAAAATCTGTACACAAACATCACAGTACAGGAATCTCGGCTTCAGGAGAACCCTGCTTCTCTCTTTGGGTGAGATTTTATCTTCTTTCCCCTCCCAGTGGTGGGCACTTGTTATGTTTTGAATGAAAATATTCCACACAGGCTCACATATTTGAACACTGGGATCCTGTTGGTGGCACTGTTTGGGAGGTTATGAAACCTTCAGGAATGAAAATAATGTTTCCTAATTGTCTTAGTTTGGGATTTTATTGCTGTGAAAAGACACCATGACCATGGCAACTCTTAATAAGAAAAATTTAATTAGGGTGACTTGCTCACAGTTTCAGAGGTCCAGTCCATTATCATCATGGCGGGGAGCATGACAGCATGCAGGAGACATGGTACTGGAGTAGCTGAGAGTCCTACATCTTGCAGACAACAGGAAGTGGACTGAGACACTGGGTGGTATCCTGAGCATAGGAAACCTCAAAGCCCACCCCCACAGTGACACACTTCCACTAACAAGGCCACACCCCCTCCAACAAAGCCACACCTCCTGATAGTGCTACTCTCTCTGAGATTATGGGGGACAATCACATTCAACTACCACACTAAGTCTCTTTTTTTGTTATGTCACTGACCAAAAATTTCAGAGATCATATATTTCCAAACACCACATCAAATGGCTCCCGAACTCTGCAGCAGTGGTGTTGTTTTTAGCTGAATCTCAATCATTCAATTTTGCCAATAAAGACTCAGGAGCCAGAAGCTGGGGTGAGAGCCTGCTGGCTCAGAGAGGCAGAGAATGTACCCAACTAACCTTCTGCCTCAGCTGATGTCCCCAAAAAAAACTCCTTTCTCCTACATGTTCTCAAACAAAAAAACCTCAAACTGAATGCCTGTCCCTTCTACTCCTGTATGTCTCTCTATTTGTCCTCCTGACTCCCTCTTACTCTATGTTTTTTTCTCATTAATCCTATGTTCACTTCCTGTCAACTGGCTGCTTGCTCCACCTCTTGACCTATGGTTGACTTCATTTAATCCTGCTTACAATATTCAAGCTGAAAGCCCTTGGATTAAAGGTGTGTGCTAGGGCTGAGCCACACCACAATGAGACACAGGATTTTCCAGTAAACAATGCAATCTTGGGGTTCACAGTGTGATCAAATATCCTGCAACACAGTGATATCCTCTGAAGCAGTGATACAACTAAGGTTGTATTTCACGGTGGCCTTAAGTCTACATGTCTATGGCTTGGGAAGGTCCTAATGTATGCAATTCTTTCTCTGCTGTAAAGGGAGTAATAACTACACATAAGCTTTGATTCAAGGATAAAATCATAATATATGTTGGATGTTTTGTAAGCTTGGGCTTGGAATAGCTATCAGTAGCCAGCTGTCAGACACTCATTCTGTCCTTCATTCCTGTTCCCATCTACTGTCCTCAGCTGTATCCTGGCCTTTCTTATGGGTCTTCTTGGCTTCTGCTTTAAAACAATGGCTTCAAAGTCTTTCTACAGCATCATCAGCAATGCCTATGAGTTTGGTAGAAATACACATTCCTGTGCCTTCTATCTAATCAGACACTCTGGAGATGGAGCAGTGTGTGTGTGTGTGTGTGTGTGTGTGTGTGTGTGTGTGTGTGTGTGTATTGCATGTGCACACCCATGCTCATGAACTCCTAGGTCATATGAAGGTGTCAGGTGTCCTGTTCTATCACTTTCCACCTTATTCCCTTAATACGAGGTCTCTCACTGAACAAACAAGGCTGGTGACCAGGAAGTCACAGTGATTCTCTTTCTTCTCCTCTACAACACACACACACACACACACACACACACACACACACACACACACACACACACGCAGCACTGGGATTATAGGCACAGAGACAATACTGGCTTTTTGTTTTGGTGCTGGGATCAAACGCAGGTCCTCTTGTTCACACAGCAAGCACTCGTATCCACTGAAACATCACCCCAGCCCTGGTTTGTGCCTTACTAAGAGTGAGTCTCATGCACACAAGGCCTCAGCTCCAACCTTATACAGATGACTCAAAGAAAAAGCTTTTACAACTGTGGAGAAACTCTTGGCTCTCACAGTGTTTGATGGAGCATTCTAGCAATTGATGGAGGCTGGACTGCTCAGTATCCAGAAATATTCCTCCACTGTTACCTTGCCCTGAACCTTCTGAAACTCTACATCTTTTCTGAGGCATGGCTCCTCTCCTGCATACTGGATCTCCATTATCCATGTTAGCCCAGACCATTATCTCTCTTAAGCCACATTGTATACATTGAATATTCTTTCTCCTCTATGAAGGTGTTAGCGTCCCACAAAAGGCCACCATCCATGTATGCAATCAACAAGAATGTTTATTATTCTGGCATGCTGGGACTTGCCATCCCACACAAAGGCAAGATGGTGAAGACCCCAAGAGGGATGTGTGGCTTCCTTGTAAGCATAGCCAAGGGGAGGTCCTAAGGCAATCATATTTGTGTGTTTTAATTGACCAGGGCTAGTCAGGGGCTGGCCAGGGATACAGTTTTCCATTTTTGGACAGAACTGGACAAGTCTCAGGCTTTATCCTTATTTGGTTATAATCTTGAGCTATTTATGGCTCAGGCCACCAGGCCTCCTCATTCTTGCTGTTGGGGGTACTGGAGATTGATTATCCTTTGTTTGTGGCTCTTCTTCAGAAACTGTTTGCTCCATTCCAAAAAGCAGGGACTGAGGCCTAGTTCTTAACTGAGTAATTAGGGCAGGCTGTCATGATATTTGCCTGGCTCTCTCAATAGGCAGCATTGGTTTTGCAGTTAAAGACATGGACTTGAGGGCTTAAGAGATGGCTAAGCAGTTAAGAGCACCAGCTGCTCTTCCAGGGAATCTGGGTTAGACATTCTAGTGCCACATGATGGCTCACAACTACCTGTGGCTCCATTCCCAGGGGATCTGATACCCTTATTGTGAGTTTTCCACCAGATGAGATTACTTGAACATGAGTTTAAGCCAATAGAACATCTCAGAAACTACACAAGTGTTGGGGATCCAGGGTATCATTGGGACTTTCTCAGGGTGAGCTTTTAAGCACACACACACACACACACACACACACACACACACACACACACACACACACATTCTGAGTTGACATACATCAGTTAACAAGAACAGCGACCAGAAGTTAACAAGAACAGTTAACAGAAGCCTGAGAGGGAGGTTGGTACATTTAGAGACTGTCCTAGAACTACGGACTGGGATGGATGAAGCCCTTCTTTTCATTTCGGCAGGCGGTGCTGTCTGTGTGCTGAATTTTATGGTCTGACTGGCACTTCCTTCATGGTGTCAGTTGTGCTAAGGTCTGGGGCCTGTTACAGCCTCTTCTACCTTCTGTGGGCACTGGACACACAGATGACACACAGACACACATGCAGTCAAAACACCTGTACATATAAATAGAAAATAAAAATTTCAAATCTTTTAAAGAAGAGGACACAGACAGGGGAGTAATAATGTCTAAGTATGAATTCCACATGCATGTAATGGGTCTTAAAACTCATCCTTTCTTTGCCTCAGTTTCCACAGCTGTATAACAGAAATGAGAAGAACACTTTATAAACAGTTATGAGGGCTGAGCCCTTAGAATGGTATAGATGCTGGGTACTATTGTGCTGCCTCTCCTTCAGTGTGCAGTGTGAGGAATCTGCTGCCTGCTTCATAGGCCTGATTAATTTACTCATCAAGGAACCCCATTGTTATTATTAATTCAGCTTTCAAATGATCATTAGAAGACCCAAAGAAGTCATGATTGCTGACATTAAAACTGTTAAATACCTCTGTGTGGGAGGAAACACTGACTTCTTCATTGTCTCGGGCCCAGAATGTGGGGCAGGAGTTCCAGGCTGCTTGACAGAGTGTTTGGCCCAACATGCTCCTGGTGCATCTCTTCCTCCTGTCCCAATGACAGCGTAGTGCAAGGACACAGAACCTCAGGATCCCAAGCATCACTTTCCACTTATACCAAAGAGGTGTAAGTGAGGGCACAACCATATTTTCAGAGTCTCTGAGATTCTGTTGGATTCATGTTTTTAATAGATTTTTAGAAGGAGGCCTGTTTCCTGCCAACTTCTGATGGCTGTCCTCCACTACCTGCACTTTCTCTTCCCAGAAGACCACAGACCATTAGCCCAAGAATGCATCACTGGCACAAGTCCTTCCTCTCTTGGCTCTAAGCTCAGTGTGGCCGATAAAGTGCTCCTTGGAGCTTGCCCTTCCAAAGAGAGGCATCCAAAGCTGGAGGTGATGACACCCCAGCCTGATGTGGAACATGAGGTGCCTGGGGTCGTTATTTAAAGCAGGAAGAAAGGTGCTTGGGTGTGGAAAGACAGGATCCCACAGAGGTGCTGTGTTTTTGTTGTTGTTTGGGGAAGGCTTCACTGATTCTGTAGTGTGACACCATCCAAGGTAGCCAAAAGCCCATATAGACTACAGGTGCCCCTTTGAACTGCATAAGACATCATGTGAGAATACCCAGATAGCTCATAGCCAAGTTCAAGATTCCAAGTAATACTCTCATGCTGATAGAAAGGACCTGGGCTCAAACTAAAGAAAATAAATACATTTATATTTTTGGTGTCCCAGTAAATGCCCCTAAACTAAGGTCTGTGAAGGAAGCCTCCATGGTGTTTCATAATAACTATGGAGAATTAACAGTGTTTTCTTAATGCATTACATTTACAATATCTAGTCTATTTGTATTTGGCAAATTCAGAGAAAATACTCCATTATTTATCCTATCTTGGTAAGTTCAAAATTCTATACCTAATTTACCTTCTATCATAACTAAAGAAAACTGCAGGTATAACTAGCTAGTCTTCAACTCCATCAAAAACCCCAGAAGGGCCAGGCAATGGTGGTGCATGCCCTTAATCCCAGCACTCAGAAGGCAGAGCCAGGACAGGCACCAAAACTACACGGAGAAACCCTGTCTCAAAAAACTAAAACCAAACAAAAACAAAACAAAAAACAAACACCCCCAAAAACAGAAGGATGTATCATTATCTGAGTAAACAGGAAGTACAGTGTAAGCCACTTCCAAACCTAGAGAAACTATAGACCCATCTTTGGCCTACAGGCCTAGAATATCTTGCAGACTCTTCTATGAAGCAGGAATTTTGAAGGACTGTTCTGCCTTGTCTTAGCAAAGTTGAGCAACCACTTTCCTGTGTGTCCTTCAGAATGTCTGGCAGATTTTTCTATGAAGCAGGAATTTTGAAGGACTGTCCTGCCTTGTCTTGGCAAAGTTTGACAGTCTTTTTCCTTTGTGTCCTGCTTGTCTAATCTGTACAGCATACTGTCAACAGTCAAGGCAAGAACAGTATCTTGCCCAAATGGGTAGCTTGCCACAATGAAGACAAACTCCATATGGAAATTCTTTGATGCCCATCATCCTTTTATGAAGTGGATTGGTGCTGCTAGGAACACACGTGTCTCACTCTCATGAAAAGCCAATGTTAACAAAACATTTTAAGTGCCATATTCTGTAGTTCTTTAAAGTGTTTGAAGACCTTCTATCTATCTAAAATATACCACTGTGTGTTCTTGAAAACATACTTAACATAACTACAAGTTTGATTGTTATAAATGACTAACTACTAACCTGTTTCTTAATTATCCTAAAGGTTTATAATAATAGCTTTCAAGGACTAGAACACAATACATTTTTAAATGAACTGCATAGGTACAATACCTTAAACAAGCATATAAACATATATACAGTATATTGTAACAAAAATAACCATAAATTTGTATCAATATACAAAATCCTTTGAACAAGAGTAGAGACATACACACAGTATAACAAAAATAGCTCAATATACCAAAATCCATACCAATGTAAAATGTTTGATGTTAATAGTTGTCTTTTTATCCTATATTCCTATATCCCCCACTAAATGATGACAAACATCCATAACTGAATGACCAAAAATCACCCACACCACCTCTTGGCAATGTGGGTGTTGTATTCTCTAGACTGATTTCAGTTGTGTGTGTATGGTGGTATCTTTAGGGAACCTGAGAAAATTGAGATAATGGTCAAGTCCTAAGAAAACTAGCTGTAATATTTGTTGTCCAGTCTCTCTGTAATGGGAAATCACAAGGCTTATCTGCAGTCCTGGCTAGGATAGGCTGTGAGGCTGGACCATCTCAGCCAGCAGCCATGAAGCTGTTCTGGATGCAAAACTCCAAGGAAACTGCAACAGAGACACTCTGAGAGGCTAGATCACCTGGGTCACTCATTTTCACTGGTGTCTGGTCATCTTGCTCTGAAAATACACAGATTTTCAAAGGTTAACATACATATCTGCATTGACACAAGTATGGACTGTGCGTTGTACAGGCCAAAGATGATTTTTTTTGTTTTATGTTTGAACAGGTAAAATATACATCATGTATCTTGTAGTTTATCTAGGTTTATTTCTTTATGTCTTGTAGCTAGGATTTTCAGAGTGTCTTTCTAATCAAACCCAATCCTATCAACCTTGAATGAATCCTGTGGAAATAAAAGTATAACCTCTTCCCCAAAGCAATACATTTTCTGACTTCCATTTTAAAGTCAAGGCATTCCTAAAATATCTAGGCTGTTTTAATTAATGAGTCCCTATTGCAATCCCATGTCTCAGCAGTTGCCATTTGCTCATCAGAAATCAAAAAATTCAAAGTCAACACAACATACAGGATCCAGATTCCCTGTGTATTTCCCATCTCTACATGGCTTATTTTTCTATTATTATTTATAAACTATTTACTTTTTTCTATGACTGTCTAATCCCATTTTCTTTTCCTTGTAAGCCTATGCATATTTTTAAACGTACTGTAACCTGTTTAAAGGGTTTTGCTTGCTTGCTTGCTTGCTTGTTTTTTCATCTGAACCTGCTTTACTGCATCTCTCTAGCCTTTTCTGTCTGCATGAATGAGCAAAACCTTAAACTGCTCAGCTACTGCTGGGTCCTCCGCTTCTGCTTTGGTGGCTGGCTCTGCCCCATCCTGGGGTCTGTGAGAGCTGAGCCATAAGCTCCCTGGCTGGTCCAAAGGTGTGTCTGAGTGAGAACTGCAGTCAATCACCCCAGCTCTGAAATGCCAGTGCCCACCCTGTGGCCGGCATTTTCACGTAGCTTGCTGCTTCTGCCAGGCTGCTCAAGGGCTCACAGTATGCAAAACCTCTTAAAGGAGCCGTAGCCATTTTTTGTTTTTGTTTTTCAGCTTTCTCAGGCCCTATGTTGGACACCAAATGTACCAGGCTTTTTCTTTGGGGCCATCAACCAGCTCCCAAATCATGGGGTGGAGACTTATCATTCGTTTTGAAAGCTTTGGCCTAGCTTAGGCTCATTTCTAGCTAGCTTTTTTTCTTTAACTTAAATTAACCTGTTTTTCTTCACCTACATTTTTCCTTGGGGCTTATTATCTTTTTTTCTGTATGCCCTACTCTGTGTCTACTGGCTGGCCCTGGGTGTGTTCCTCTCCTTCTCCTCGTTCTCTTCTTTCTTCTTGTTCTTCTTGAACCTAGATTCTTCTTCCTATTCATTCTCTCTGCCAGCCAGCCCTGCCATACTTCTCCTGCCTAGCAATTGACTGTTCAGCTCTTTTATTAGATCAATCAAGTGCCTTACATGCAGGCAAAGTGAAACAGCAACATATCTTTTCATAATTAAACAAATGCAGCAGAAACAAATGTAACACACCTTTATACAGCTAAAGTAATATTCCACAGCATAAAAAAATGTAGCACACATTACATAGTTAAATATTCCATAGCAGCAGTATTCACGTACATCTTTCATTTGTAGGATCCTCATCGTTCAGATATCAATCCATATGTAAAACTGTGGAATCCATACATCAATCCATATATTAAACAGTGTGGAAATAATGGCACTCATACTTGTATTTTTAGATTATTTTACTTTTCTGTGATGGGCACAATATTCCTCCACCCCCAAAGACGGTGGCTGTGTCTTAACTTCTAGAACATACAAATATGTAATGTTACAACAATAATAAAAAAGAAAAGTTGTGTGCTAAATTAAGATGACTAATGAGCTGAATTTAAAAACAGAAAATTTATCCTGGATTCTCTAAGTGAAGCCTAAGTCGTCACAAGAGTCCTTACAGGAGGAAAAAGTAGCAGAGGCATGGGAGGGAGACGCAGCCTTAGACTTCAGTTTGATGCGGCTGGACTGGGAGCTGAAGAGGTCCATGGCCAAGGGAACGTGGGTGGTTCCCGAGGAAACGCCCTGACACAATGTTGGCTCTAGCGCTGTGCCGTCCATTCCAGACTGCCGTTTGGAAGGAGAATGCCTTCGTGCTGTGTCATGCCATTAACTCGCTAGGAACTGTGTTACAGCAGGCAGAGGAACTCATACACTCTGATAATGCACTAAAGAAAAGCTGTAGGCCATCCGTGTATGTGGTAATGCAGGGTAAAAGAACAAATACACACACACACATACACACACACTTACATTGTTAACTTTGCATCTTTTTCCTTGTAATTCATCATGTTTTCTCCTCAATCCTGCCAGCATAGGACCAGCTGCAGTATTTGACTGAACCAGGAGATACTGGAATGTGGTTGATATATTGTGTACCCCAATAAACTTATCTGGGGGTCAGAGAACAGAATAGCCACTAGATTGGACATAGAGGCCAGAAAATGGTGGCACACATGCCTTTAATCTTATCACTTGGGAGCAGAGATCCATTCTGATCTCTGTGAGTTCAAGGCCACACTAGAAACAGCCAGGCATGGTGACACACACCTTTAATCCCAGGACTTGAGATCTCATGTCTTGCTTGGGAAAGAGACACACCTTTAATCCCAGGAACTGACGGCCGGAAGCAGAAAGGTATATAAGGTGTGAGGACCAGGAACTAGAGGCTTTAAAGCTTTTAGGCTTTTTAGCAGCAATTTAGCTGAGATCCATTCCAATGAGGACTCAGAGGCTTTCAGTCTAAGGAAACAAGATCAGCTGAGAAGTTGGCGAGGTGAGGTTAGCTGTGGCTTGTTCTATTTCTCTGATCTTTTAGCGTTTGCCCCAATATCTGGCTCTGGGTTTTTTAATTAATAAGACCATATAACAATTCGTGTTACACTGGAATGCCCACACAGGTATTGTCTACATTGCCTGGGGATAAAATTCTGATTGCATAATGGAGAATGAAAACTCATTAGATCTCTGACAAAGAAGGAATCTGTGGTGTTTTGAATAGAAATGGCCACCACTGACTCATATGTTTGAATGCTTGGCCCATAGGGAGTGGCACTATTAGGAGGTGTGGCCTTGTTGGAGGAAGTGTGTTACTGTGGAGGCAGACTCTGAGGTCTCACATATGCTGAAGTCATGCCCAGTGTGGCAGTCTCTCCTGCTGCCTGTGGATCAAGATGTAGAATTCTCAGCTCCTTCTTCAGCACCATGTCTGCCTGCACACTGCCATGTTTCCCACCATGATCATCATGGTGTTTCCCACCATGATGATAATGAACTAAACCTCTGAAACTGTAAGCCAGCCCCAATTAAATATTTTTCTTCATAAGACCTACTGTGGTCATGATGTTTCTTCACAGCAATAGAAACTCTAACTAAGGCAGTATCTTTAGAAGAAAGTTGTCCTTTTGTTAACACAGTTAATCATTTGCAAATCTGCAAAATGAAGGCATAGTATAAAATAGGTACAAACAGATGACTATAAAGAAAAAACAAAAGAGTAATTTGGGTTTGCTTGGAGAGGGCCAGCTGGTCATATCCATCTCCAGGATTATTGCAAGGAGAGCTACCTCATGCTCTGAGTGTCAGCTAACGGTGCTATGAGGAGACAGAAGTACCTCCAACCCTCACCAGTCCCGTCAGTCTAAAGGGTCTAAAGTGTCGGCCTGACTGACATCCTGAAGCCACTGTCAGAGCCGGGTGTTTTCTATGAAGAAGCTCTATCCATTCTCAAAGCTGCTTCAGAAGAGGGTTCCACCTCATGCCTGCCAAAGAGAACCTCTAAGCCCCTCCTATATGAAAAACTAAGAAATACTATTTATCTGCAGTCTTTTAATTATATATTTATTTCGTTTTAATAATCACAGAGTAATATAAATCAAGTAGTACACTGAAGTAAAGATGTAAAGAAAATTAACAGAACCATAGCCATGGCTAGAAACATGGCTTTCCCAGTTCTGATGAAGAGAAAAACAAGAGTTGCATATTATTTCATTCCTGAATGTTCTTGACATCTGTATTTCCATTCTTTTGATTTTCTTTTTCTTAAACATGGTTTTGCAAGTGGCCCAAACTGGGTTTGAACTTCTTATCCTTCTGTCTCTGTGTCCTGAGTGCTAGGATTTCAGTAGATGCCAACACAGCCCATTTGGTCACCTGTACAGAGTCACAGAGTGAGTGTAACAGTGTCTTCCCTCTTTCCTGATTCTCAGAATGGTGACCAGCATCTTCACTAATGTGCTCATTTTGTAGAAGAAACTGAAGCCTAGAGAGAACATAAGTGGCTCCCTCGGGTTACCTACTGTCCAGTGGTGGATTTGAACTCAGATCTCAGGTTTTCTGTGTGCTATGGGCCTCTTTGCATTCACAGAGTGGGAGTTCTTTGTTTGCTAGGATGCTCTTTGTTAATGTTGTACCCATTTCATGAAACCCCCAGAGACTACCAAGGAGCCAGTTTCCAATGCAAGGACATCAGGGTCCTTTTATTGTCAGGTTAGAACCTGGGCCACTGCAGGGCAGATGGAGGGAAATGTGGCAGTGGTGGCGGCGGCAGCAGGCCCAGGAGTAGAGTTTTTATAGGGAACAACCACAATGCTTTGGCATCTTGGGATTGGGTAGAAGGGATATGGGGCAAGGTGATTTTTTGAAACTATTGGTCTAAGACTTTTGGCGTAAAACCACATTTGAAACTATTGGGTTGGACTTTTGGTGGGGAACCACAACCTGCTGAACAGGATTATCTGGGCTGCTCAGCAGGATTATCTAGATATCTTCAAGGGCCATAAACTGCAGACAGAATGTCGACAGGATCATACTGCCCTGTATCTATTTGAGTTATGTCGACAGGATCATACTGCCCTGTATCTATTTGAGTTGTCATGGCACATTCCTGAGGTCCTTCCTGGAACTGAGTACAGCAGGTGGTCTAAGATGGTGGCCCTTCCCTAAGATGGGGTCTATATTGCCCTCACATTACCGACTTCTGTTGTGCTTCAAGTGGATTAACAACCAGTTGCCTATTGTCTGCTTGTGGAAGGCAGCTGGGTGCAGAGCTGGGTAATTCAACCTTCCCCTGGTCAGGCTTACCTGTCCTATAAGGCCATGGGTCCCACAGGCTTCGTTTACCAGCTTTTATCAACTTCTTATTCCACAGCTTAATGAATACAACTGTGCAAAAGCATGTCATTAGGAGGAGGCAAAGACAGGGTCAAATATATGAAAATGTATATATTAATGACACACCTTATGGAAAACTCTTTTTAAAATCTATGTTAGTATCATTATCTTTACAGACGTCAAAACTAATATTTTTGCATCATGGATTGAAGAACAGGCGAACACTCTTCTAAAAGTGCCCGCTGGTGTATCTTCAGTTTCATGTCTCCTTCTACCCTCTAACTAAGGCCTAAGAATCCGTGAAAGGGAAGAAAGGACCGCGGTGAGGAGCAAGGAGGCTGGCGGGAAGAATTCTTGAAAAGCCAACTGAAGAAGTCACAGTAGAGAGGGAACCTGGTCTCTTCTGCCTTCACCACCCCTAAAAGGGAAGAAGCTCTGGGTCCATATAAAGACCCAGGATTGGGGGCCCATGATGGGGAGGGGGTGGCGCTCTCCAGATAAACAATAAAGGGAAATGGAAGAGTTAAAATGTAAAACAAAATGAGAAGTTCATCTGAGAAGACTAACTAGAAAAGGATTTTTAAGTGAGGCCTGAGGGATTGCCTAATGGTTTTGTACACATGGCTGCTGTATACGTCCTGTTCTAATGCCCCAGGAAAACCCCTACACAATATGAAAATTACACGTGGGCTGGAGAGATGGCTCAGTGGTTAAGGGCACTGGCTTTTCTTCCAGAGGACCTGAATTCAATTCCCAGCACAAGTTCCAGGGGATCCGACATCCTCACACCAATGTAAATTAAATAAATTTTTTTAAAAAAGAAAGGAAGAAAATTACCCATGTGGTGTTTGGCTTCCAGGCTCGCTCTTCCTCATTTCCAACACCTCCCCAAGTTTCAAACCCAGAGATACTTGGGGGGGGGGGGTGTTATTTGGTGACAAAGGCTTAATGGGTTGAAGATGTCACTTCATGGTCCAGGGTCCCGAGGCAGTCACGTGACTGGCTGGAGACTCACTGATCAAACCCACGGCCGAGTCTGCATATGAAACCTCAAAGAAGCCAAATGGGGCCGGTGCTTGAGTTTGTCTGAGCACTCGTGGGCAACTTTGCTTCTAACCCTTCTCCCCCATCATTGTGATTTCACTTAACTAGTTTTTTATTAGTAATTAGGACTTGGACTCTGTGCAAAGCTGTGCTAACTTGAAAACTGATAAGCTGTAAGGCTATCGTAGCCCCGAGAGATAAATATAATAAACGTCCAATTAACACGATAACCATTTCATTGGCTTAGGATGCGACAGATGTGTACACAACTTAATCTCTCTTCAGCATCCTTGAATCACACAGGACTTACTAACAGTTTATTATTCATTTTTATTTTCAATCAGTGATAAACTATATAGTTTACAAGGAAACCTGTGTAAAAATGATGCAGGAAAAATCACTACAAATGAAGAAGGATTTGGACTTTAGGACTTTGGGAAACGCTTCTTTCAAAATCAAATAAAGCAATCAGATGAAAGCCAAAATATTATCTCATAGTCATTTAAAAAGTCAGCATTTTAAACTTGTACAACCACTATGGAAATCAGTATGGCGGTTTCTCAGAAAATTAGGAATCAAACTACCTCAAGACCCAGCCATCCCACTCTTGGGCATATACCCAAAGAATGCTGATACATACCATAAAGATACATGCTCAGCTATGTTCATAGCAGCACTATTTGTAATAGCCAGAACCTGGAAACAACCTAGATGCCCATCAACGGAAGAATGGATGAAAAAAATGTGGTACATATACACAATGGAGTACTACTCAGCAGAGAAAAACAATGAAAGCATGAAATTTGCAGGCAAATGGATGGAACTAGAAAATATCATCCTGAGTGAGGTAACCCAAACCCAGAAAGACAGTTATGGTATGTACTCACTCATTGGTGGATTCTAGATATAAAATGAACAATCAGACCACAACCCATAGAACCATAGAGGCTATATATATATAGCATGGAGGTCCGTAGGACGACTGTGGCATATAATAAATTTCAGTTTTACTCAATTATTGAAAAAAAATAGCCAAATGAATGGAAACACATGAACTATGAACCAAAGACTGAGGGGCTCCCAGCTGGATCAGGCCCTCTGAATAGGTGAGACAGTTGATTGGCTTGATCAGTTTGGGAGGCATTTAGGCAGTGGGACCAAGTCCTGTGCTCATTCCATGAGTTGGCTGTTTGAAACCAGGAACTTATGCAGGGACACCTGGCTCAGTCTGGGAGGAAGGGACTGGACCTCCCTGGACTGAGTCTACCAAGTCGATCACAGTCCTCGGGGGAGGACTTGTCCTGGAGGAGATGGGAATGGAGGGTGGGCTGGGGGTAAGGGGAGGGCGTGGGAGGGGGGAGAATAGGGGAACCCATGGCTGATATGTAGAACTGAATGGTATTGTAAAATAAAAAATATATAACACACACACAAAAAAAAAAGAACATGTAAATACACAAAATCAAAAGTAATAAAAACAAATCTCTAAAAAAAAAAAAAAAAAAAAAAAAAGTCAGCATTTTTCTTCCATTAACTACAGAATCCCTTCGTCCAGTATCTCCATCATCATCTTCCTGCTTCCTTCACTGTGGTCTAAATTAGTCCTAACATGTGTGTGGTACGCATTTGTATATATGTTTAAATGTTTAAAATGTATAATTTGGGCTAGCTAGATTACTCAGCGGGTAAAGGTGCCTGCATGCAAGACTGATGACCCAAGTTCAATCCCCAGAACCCACAAAAAGGTAGAAGAGACCCACAAAGCTGTCCTCCGGCCTCCATATGTATGCCACTGTATGAACTCTAAAATACATAACACACTGATAAATAAGAAGTTTAATTAAAGGAAAAATATATGTTTTGACAATACTAAGTGTTAACATGTTATTAAGTACTCAGTGAACAGAATATCATTTTAATCCTCACCACCAATTCAGTTTGAGTAAGGTGAGGCCCAGAAGAGCTAAGTGATATTTTAGAATCATCTACAAGTAGAAAAACATAGAGCATTGCGAACTGACTTGGGAAGGTTGTGTATTCTTCCTGCCATGTGTTTTTCTGCTAAAGACAAAGGCAGTGCCTCCTGGGGCATCTTGGAAAATCATGGAAGCTGGAAGGTGGGTGCTAACAATGGTAGAGGATGGAGAGCTGCTGTTAAAGAACTAATTTGCATTGGTCTTGTGTGACATTCCCCATTCAGCAGAGGAGACTGCTACTCCTCCCAGTCTTCCCTGACTGGGCAGAGGTCGTGGAGGCGCCCACCAGGTCCCAGCCCAGTGGTTTTCTGAGGCTCCCACTCCTTTCCAGCAGATGGTCAGCTTCATTTGTTCCACTTCTTAGTTCCAAACTATGGTTTCAGCTGCCACTCTTTTCCTTTGTCCTAGCTCTAGTTGGGGTGGAGATGTTGATCTTCATGCTTTTGTCTCTGACATATGATAAGACAATGTTTAATTTGGACTCTGGTTCTCATTTATTTTTCTGGCACTTGTCCCAGAGATCAACTCAGAAGAAAAACACACAATCATAAGACGCCAATGACTTGGTTCATATCAGGGCCCCTGACACAAGAGTTCACAGTTCTCTTCCTAGCCACCAACCACCTTCCCCAACAGCACGACATACGGACCCAACCTTTGTGGGTCCTCACAGGGCCCTGACCTGCCCCTTGTATGAATTTTACTCCACGGAGTTAGATATAGTTGATGGTAACAACTAATAGACAGATCTGCATAGAAACCACACACGAACACCCCTGGACACCAGTGCCCCAGGACACTTTCACACCAGGACTCCTGGGTCTCAGAAATGGAGACAACAACAGAACAGGCCCCAGAACTCCACCTTCTCTGTCAGTCAATGTCTCACACGAGAGTCATCTTTCAGGATTTAGTGTGAGTCTGTCCTTGTTATCCTAAGATACTTAGGGGTGCTTTTCCTCCAATCCTTGTTGCTTCCTCCCGGGTTCTGGATAACTAACTTCTCTGAATTTCAATCCCTTCACCACAGTGAAGGCTTTCTCTTGAGTCTCCTCTGATTCCGATTCTCCTTGGTTTTATGTCTAGGTTTGTCCGTGTTTTTGCCATCAACATAGACAAGGGAACTGTTTTTCTCTGTGTAATATCTGTACTCATTAGTGTTATAATTCACTCAGGAGAAGATGACCGAGAATGCCGAGAGATGAACAGAGGCCAGGCAGCATCTCTGCAGCCCTCCTGTATTTTAAGCATTATGTTAAGAGTGTTATATAGTTCACCTCATTCCCTTGTCATAACAACTCCAGGAAGAAGCTATTACTGTCTCTGTGTTAACATTAGCACTGACACCTCCAGACTCAGAAAGCAAACAACTTTCCCAGGTCACTCAGCTAATAAGTGATGATACCGCAGTTTAAACTCATGTTTGTCTGGTGTCAGAGCTCATGTACTTTCCATCATACACCTCAGCATCTTCACTTCACTGGGGTCCTTTGAAGTAAACACTGGAGAATATTTCCTTAATATGTAGTCAGCTTGATCAATCTAAAGAAAATTTAAATTAGTGCTTTCATGGGTTCCTCACTATGAGAGTCATAGCTTTAAATATACATATACACATATATATGCATGTATGTGTATATATATATGTCTAAATGTACACATCTGTGTGTATGTATATCTATTTGTGTGTATATAACTGATGTTCCTCCCCTTATAGAGGTCATGATTTAGTGTAAAAACCTAACTCTAAGAAATTGAGTTGCATAAGAAAAAAAGAACTCTGAGAACCCAAGAGTCGGGATCAAAACTAGTTCTAGGAATCAGGAGAGGGTGCTGAGGAAGTGATATTTGAACTACAGATAAAGGGTGGAAAGTTAGCTAAATAAATAGGGAGGTGCCACTTCAGGTATTGGGACTGGCATGTGCACAGACTGGGGGTAAAAGGAGAGTATGTTTAGGTAACTCCCACAACAAATCGATATGTTGATTAGTTGATGTAAGAGATGTATTAAACTTGAATTTGAAGAAGTTGAATGGGTGTGTGTGCTCACTCTCACATGCACAATGTTTTATTGTGTCTTTTGTTTTGTTTTGTTTTGTTTTGTTTTGTTTTGTTTTCACTCAGGTTTCAATCCAGAGCCCTATAAATACTAAGCATGCAATTTGCTACTAAGCTCCGGTTTAGACTGGCTTTATGTTGGGTATATGGTGCATGCCTGTAGTTCCAATTCTGGGAGGCTGAGGTGGGAGCATCACTTGAACTCAGGATTTTGAGCCAAACAGAGAGACTGACAAACTCCATGGATCAAAGTGCATTCTTCACAATACATTCATAATGTCTGAAATTGAAGCAAAGATCACCAGGCATACAAAAAATGTTAAAATATGGCCCATGATGGGGAGAAAAATCAGTCAGAGTCAATCCAAAATGATTCAGAGAAGGACATTTAAACAAATCTATATTCTAAATGCTTAGACATTGAAATGGAGGCAAAGCTATTACAAAGCTCCAGTATAGAGAAGAATGCTGCACTGACTGGACACTGTGACAGACAGGATTATAAGAAAAAAATGTTGCAGAAGGAAAGAATGATGAACTTCAATACAGACCATTAAAAATCATACAATGAGCTTCAAATAAAAGATGAAATGAGCACCCAAGAGCTGTCGGTGTGCTTCAGATGTCCTAACTTAGGTAATTCAAGGAATAATAACAAGAAACATTAAAATATGATGAGAACTCTAAATCCAAGAAACTTGGTAAGTGCCTTGCATAAGAAACCTGAAGAAAATAAAATCCAGGCACACTATCAGCAAACAGCTGAAAGTCAAGGATGGACACAAAACCTAAAATCAGCTAAACAAGGGACACGCTGTGCACAGGAAAAACTGGGACACAAGAATGACAGCAGACTCATTGCTGGGGCAATGGTAGCAGGAAGAGGATGGAAGGTCTTCATAGTCCAAAAAAATGGAACAACCAGCTTTAACTTACACCCAGCAAAAACAGCACTCAAAGTAAAGGTGTTTGCAGACACACCGGCTGAGCCCATCACCCCAACCCCAGATTTGCTTTAACAAATTTGTTAAATAAAATCTTTCAGGTAGGAAGTGATACCAGATGGAAACCTAGGTCTATATAAAGGGATGAAGAGCAGCAGAAATGGACACCACATGGATAATAGGTGCTATTTGACTATGCAAATCTCTTTAGAGATAACTAAACAAAATGGCAACGTATTGTGACATTAATAACATAACATCACTACATGTTTATGCCCCTCAAAATCCACACTGGTACTGGACAAGCCACTGAGCTGTTATTCAGATGTGGAGCCTCTGAAAGCTTATTAGGTCATGAGGATGGAGCCCTAGTGAGAACTTTAAAGCACTTGGAAAAGAGACAAAAGAGAACTTGATTCTCTCCCTGGTCTCTGTCCTTTGAAGACAAAACAGAGATAAGTGACTTGATGACTATAGCCCACTACCGCAAAGCAGTAAGTGCTGTAAGTGCTCGGCAAGTCTTCCCTGAAGACACAACTGTTTTCAGTAGTAATGGCCGCAGAGTTTAGATAGAATTAACGAGAAGCTGCCTTCAAGATCAGGACTTTCTCAAACAAGGCTGGATGGTCCAAAGTCAAAGTACAGATTGAGAGTCAAGGTCATGGAGGAAAGCCTGTGGGGATATGACCAGGAAGTCGCCGTCCACCAGACACAGAGTCTGCCATCATCTTGATCTTTAACATGCACAGCACCATAACTGAGAATAAATATTTGTCTATGCAACATAAAGGCTGAGAAAGCAGAAATGGAAAAATACTGTCAGAAAGTTCTTAAACATTCATGAAGTAAGTGCAGTGGCACTGGCTAGTGGTATGTGGTCCATTAAAAACATATACCCCATAAATCTTAAAGCAATATCACCAAACCCTAAGGCACTCATTGAACTCTTAAACAATCGCTGAACCCTAAAGCAATCACTGGACCCTAAAGCAGTCACTGAACCCTAATGCAATCACTGAACTCTAAAGCAGTCACTGAACCCTAAAGCAATCATTTATTGGCTAATTAGCCAATAAAACAGAAAACTGGAATCACTAGAAACAAGGTTAATTAATTCAAAATAAGACAGAAGAAGAAGAAGAAGAAGAAGAAGAAGAAGAAGAAGAAGAAGAAGAAGAAGAAGAAGAAGAAGAAGAAGAAGAAGAAGAAGAAGAAGAAAGAAGAAACCAGGAACAAAGAAAAGTTGTAACAAAAAGCAAATGGCTCAAACCAAACATGTCAACAACTACATTAAGCGTAAATGATCTCCACACCCCAAGTAAAAGCAGAAATTCAGATAGGAGTTTAAAAACCCAACACCCAACTAATACATTTTATATGAAAAATAATTTTCTACATAATGGTGTAAATCAGTTAAAAATAAGAGATGAACAAAGGTCATCCTAAGAATGCTTTTTAAACATAGCATGAGTGACTTGATTTCACTGTCCTGGAGTTCTCTAATTAGGTTTGATTAGTTGGCCAACCAGGCCCAGAAACCTGCCTGTTTCCATCTACCAGCACTGGCATTAAAAGCACACACCACCACATTCAACATTTTTCACAAGGATTCTGGGAATCGAACTCAAAGTCTTCACGCTCTCAAGGCAAGCACTCTGCTAGGTGAGCTGTCTCCCAGCCCCTGGCAACATCATTCACACAGGACTTTTAGAAATCAGCCTTTCTGTCAGGATCTAACTAGCCAGGTCAACTTACTATGCAAATGAAGCTAGGATGGTAATGGCATCTGAAGAATAAACTCTATATCAGGAATGTGATGGGGCCCACCATCTAGAAGCAGAGTTGTACTTTCTGTGTGGAATCAGCACCTGCAGAACCATCTCAGCAACACTGCAGCTTGCTGCTCGTCACTTCTTAGCAGGCAAGGAACTTCATCAACTGGTGGATCCCCAGACACCAGAATTCTTTCCATTACAGGGACTGTAACTCAAACTCAGTATGAGTTTTAGCTCAAACACAAAGAACATACATTCTACTCTGCACCTCATGGAACTGTCTCCAAAACTGACCACATACTTGAATGCAAAGCAAGCCTCAACAGATACAAGAATATTGGAATGACTCCCTGCATTCCATCAGACCACCATGTATCATTAGACCACTGGGTATCAACAACAACAGAAACAACAGAAAGCTCACAGACTCATGGAAGCTGAACAACTCTCTACTGAATGAAAAAATGGTTCAAGGCAGAAATGAAGAAATTAAAGACTTCCTAGAATTCAATGAAAATGATGACAGAGTATACCCAAACTTATGGGATACAACAAAAGTGGTACTAAGGGTAAAGTTCAGAGCACTAAGAGCCTACATAGAAAAATTGGAGAGAGCTCATACTAACAATTTAACAGCACACCTGAAAGCTCTAAAATAAAAAGATGCAAGCACATCCAAGAGGAATAGACAGCAAGATACAATCAAACTGAGGGCTGAAATCATATAATACAAAGAGAACAAGACAAAGAATCAATGACACAAAAAGTTGGTTCTTTGAGAAAATAACAAGATAGACAAACCCTTATCCAAACTAACTAAAAGGCAGAGAGAGAGAATATCCAAGTTAACAAAATCACCAAGGGGGACATAACAACAGATACTGAGGAAAGCCAAAGAATCATTAGGTCATACTTTGAAAACCTATACTCCACAAAATTGAAAAATCTAAAAGAAATGGATAACTTTCCTGGTAGGTACTACTTATGGAAGTTAGATCAGATAAACATTTTAAATAGACCTATAACCTCTACTGAAGTAAGAAGCAGTAATTAAAAGTACCCCCTCCCAAAAAAGCCCAGAGCCAGATGATTTTAGCATAGAATTCTACCAGACTTTCAAAGATGAGTTAATGCCACTACTTCTCAAATCATCCCACAAAATAGAAACAGAAGGGACATTTTCCAATTCATTTTATGAGGCCTAGTTACTCTGATACCCAAACTACATAAAGACTCAACAAAGAAAGAGAATTACAGACCAATTTATCTCGTGAACATAGATGCAAAAATACTTAATAAAATACTAGCAAACTGAATCCAAGAACACATCAACAAGGTCATCTGTAGCACAAATTCTAATTGGTCTTAATAATAAAAACCCAGAGTCAGATATTGAGGGTGAAAGCTGAAAGATGAGAGAAATAAAGGAGCCAGCCACTAGAGAGACTTCTTACCTCTAGGAATCCTGAGACTAAAGGGGGGGGGGTGCTGAGCTGTCTCCATCCACCTTATATTCCTCTCTCTGCCCAGCCATTTCACTTCCTGTCTGCACCTCCCTAGTGTTGGGATTAAAGGGGTGTGCCACCACTGCCTAGACTCTATGGTTAACTAGTGGCTAGCTTCACACTCTGATCTCCAGGCAAGCTTTATTTGTTAGAGAACAAACAAAATTCTGGGATGGTTCAATATAAAAAAAAAAATCAGTAAATGTAATCCACCATATAAATAAACTGGAAGAAAAAACTGTGATTATCTCATTAGATGCAGAAAAGGCTTGTGACAAAATTCAACACCCTTTATGATAAAATTCCTGGAGATATTAAGGATACAAGGGACATATATAATTATGTCTCAATATAATTAAGACAATTTACAGCAAGTCTATATCCAGCATCAAAGTAAATGAAGAGAAACTCAAAGCAATTCCACTAAAATGGGGAACAAGACAAAGCTCTCCATTCTCCCCATCCCTATTCAATATAGTAATTGAAGTTCTAGTTAGAGCAATAAGACAACTGAAGGAGACCAAGGGGATATAAATTAGAAAGGAAGAAGTCAAAGCATCATTATTTGCATATGCTATAACACTATACATAAGTGATTCTAAGAATTCTACCAGGGAACCCCTACAGCTGATAAACACCTTAGTGGCTGGATACAAGATTGACTCAAAAAATCAGTAGCCCTTCTATATACAAATTACAAACAGACTGAGAAAGAATTCAGGGAAACAACACCATTCACAATAGCCTCAAATAATATAAAATATCTTGGGGTAACTTTAGTCATGTTAGTGAAAGACTTGTAAGATAAAAACTTCAAGTCTTTGAAGAAAGAAATTGAAGAATATATCAGAAAATGGAAGGATCTCCCATGCTCATGGATCAGTAGGATTAACATAGTAAAAATGGCCATTTTACCAAAAGCAATCTACAGATTCAATACAATCCCCATCAAAATTTCAACACAATTCTTTATAGATCTTGAAAGGACAATTCTCAACTTCACATGGAAAAACAAAAACCCAGGATAGCAAAAACAATCCTGAACAATAAAAGAACTGCTGGAGGTCTCACCATCACTGATTTCAAGCTGTACTGCAGAGTTGAACTAATAAAAAGCAAATGGTATTGCCTTAAAAACTCATATGTTGCTGGGTGGTGGTGGTGGTGCACGCCTTTAGTCCCAGCACTCGGGAGGCAGAGCCAGGCAGATCTCTGTGAGTTCAAGGCCAGCCTGGTCTACAGAGCGAGATCCAGAACAGGCACAAAAGCTACACAGAGAAACCCTATCTCAAAAAACAAACAAACAAACAAAAACATATGTTGATCAATGGAGTTGAATTGAAGACCTAGATGTAAATCCACACACATATTGACACCTGATTTTTTATAAAGAAGCCAGAAATATACAGTGGAAAAAAGAAAGCATCTTCAACAAATGGTGCTGGTCTAACTGGATGTTGGTGTGTAGAAGAATACAAATAGATCCATATCTATCACCCTGCACAAAACTCAAGTCCAAGTGGATCAAAGACCTCAACATAAGATCAGATACACTAAACCTGATAGAAGAGAAAGTGGGGAATAGCCTTGAACTCATTGGCACAGGAGACAATTTCCTGAACTGAATACCAATAGCACAGGCACTAAGATCAACAATTAATACATCAGACCTCATGGAACTGAAAAGCTTCTGTAAGGCAAAGGACATCATCAGTTGGACAGAGCAGCAGCCTAAAAAATGGGAAAAGATTTTTACCAACTCCACATTCAATAGAAGACTTGTTAGGGAATATTATTTTAATGTGTGTTATTTTTGCTTATGTTACATATGTTTTACTCTGTGAAGTTGTGTTACTTTGCCTGTGTAAAACACCTGATGGTCCAATAAAGAGCTTAACAGCCAATAGTGAGGCAGGAGAGAGAAATTGGCAGGGCTGGCAGGCAGAGAGGATAAGTAGAAGGAGAAATCTGGGAGGAAGAGAAAAAAAGAGATGGAGGAGCGAAGAGATCTAACAGCCAGAGAAGGAGGACTCCAGGGGCCAACCACCCAGCTACACAACCAGCAACAGAGTAATATTTACAGAAATAAGAGAACAGGAAAAGCTCAGAGGCAAAAGGTAGGCAAGATAAGTTAAGTTAAGGAAAGCTGGCAAGAAACTAAGTCTCTGTGTGTAAATTTATTTGGTAGCTGGTTGGTGGGCCCCCTAAACAAGAGAAAAAAACAACTAACAACAAAGACTAATATCAAAAATATATAAAGAATTCAATACACTAGATTAAAAAGAGGAATCCAATTAAAAAATAGAGTACAGATCTAAACTGAGAATTCTTAATAGAGGAATTTTAAATGGCTGAGAAACACTTAAGGAAATGTTTGACATCCTTAGCCAGCAGGTAAATGCAAATCAAAATGACTCTGAGATTCCACCTCACACCTGCCAGAGTGGCTAAGATCAATAACACGAGTGAAAGCTTATGTTGGTGAGGATGTGGAGTAAGGGGAACACTCCTCCATTGCTGGTGGGAGTGCAGACTTGTACAGCTCACTATGGAAATCAATATAGCAGTTCCTCAGAAAGTTGGGAATCGATCTATCCTCCATTGCTGGTGGGAGTGCAAACTTGTACAGCCCACTATGGAAATCAATATAGCAGTTCCTCAGAAAGTTGGGAATCGATCTATCTCAAGACCCAGCTATATCACTCTTGGGCACATACCCAAAGATTGCTCATTCCTACCACAAGGACATTTATTCAACAATGTCCATTGTGGCTTTATTCATGATAGTCAGAAATTGGAAGCAACCCAGATGTCCCTCAACAGAAGAAGGGATAAAGAAAATGTGGTACATTTACACAATGTACTCAGTAGTTAAAAATAAATGACATCATGAAATTACAGGCACTAGATGAAACTAGAAAAAAAATGGATGAAACTAGAAAAAAGTTGTCCTGGGTGAGGTAACCCAGACCCAGAAAGGTAAATATGGTATATATTCACTTTTAAGGGGATATTAGCTGTTAAATAAATGATAACCAAGCTACCATCTGTAGACTGAGAAAGGTTACATAAAGAGGAGGGTTCTAGGGGGGAAGCAGGAATCTCCATGGGAGGAGAAAACGGAATAGATTATAAGGGTGGACTGGGGATGGGTTGGAGGGGAGTGGGTGAAATCAAGTGGTAGGAGGTCATAGGGTGGAGGGTGGGAATGTAGGGGGAGACTGCTGGAACTGGGGGTGGACGCTCTTGGGAAATTTTGTGGAAACCTAGAGCAGTGGAAACTTCCTGGAATCTGTGAAGGTGATCCTAATGACTACTCCTAGTAATAGGGAATACAAAGTTTCAACTGGCCATCTCTTGTAACCAGGAGAGACTTCTAGTGGCAGAGCTAGGTTTTTGCATGGAAATCCCCAAACAACCCAGGCTGTATGCTAAAACAAAAGGATGCTCTCTGCAAACTGACAATGGGGCTCCATTGCAGAGGACAACACCAACACAACGCATTGAGCTGGTGCCTACATGGAGCTTTCACTCCTATGTTCTAGTCTCTTTGGTGCAGGAAGATACCTTGCAGGCTACTGAAAAAGAAACATGGATACCAACCCAGTCACAAACCTTTGACCTACAATTTGTCCTGCCTACAAAATATGCTAGGGCAATGGTGGCACAGACTTTGTCCAATTTAACCTAAGGCACACTGAACAAGAAGAAACTCACACCAAACACTGCCTGGGTGACCAAGACCCAGAGACTAGATGGTCCAGAGACCTAGGGTAAAACCAAACACAACTGGTTAAAAAAAAAAATCAGTAAAATGATTCCTAATGATATCCTGCTATACTCATAGACCCATGCCTTATCCAGTCATCATCAGAGAGGCTTCCCCAGGCAGCAGATGGGAGCAGATGCAGAGACCCACAGCCAGATACTAGGTGGAAAGAGAACCTGAATTGGAGGTGTCTGTCAAATCCCTCCTCTCTGAGCTCTGAGGAGGCAGAAAGATTGTAAAAGCCAGAGGGGATAGAGGACACCAGGAGAACAAGGCCCTCTGAATCAACTAAGCAAAGAGCATATGAGCTCACAGAGACTGAAGAAGAAAGCACAGGGCATACTGAGTCTGCACTGGTTTTCTGTGTATAGCTATTAGCTTGGTGTTTTTATAGGACTCCTGACTGTGAGAATGAGTGGGTCTCTGACTCTTGTGCCTGCGTTTGGGACTCTTTTCCTCCTGTTGGGTTGGTGTGTCCAACTTCAAAATGATAGTTTTGCTTCAGCTTATTATATTTAATTTTTGTCATGTTTGGTTGTTGACTCTTGGAAGCCTGTTCTCTTCTACTGAGAGACAAAAAGGGAGTAAATCTGGAGGGGAGGGAGGTGGGGAGGAACTGGGAGGAATAGAGGGAGGGAAACAATAATAAGAATATATTGCGTGGGAAAAGAATCTATTTTCAATAAGAGAAAAAAATTTAAATTATTTAGAACTTGAAAATGGGATAAAAATAACTATCTGATCTTTGTAGCTGGAAGGTTTCTCTGGTCCCACCTGGCCCTACAGTCCCATGTTTCTCCATCCCACCCTGCCCCATGGTCCCACAGCCACTTATAAAATAATCATTCAGAGACCTAATATTAATTACCAATTGTATGGCCTATGGCAGATTTCTTGCTGACTGACTCATAACTTAGCCCATTTCTATCAATCTATAAGTTGTCACATGGCCATGGCATTACTGGTCTGCTGGCATCTTACTGCTCCTTCAGCAGTGGCTGGCATCTCTCTGTCCTTTCTTCTCTCTGTATATCTGCTTAGATTTCCCACCCGCCTCTAAGCTGCCTTGCCATAGGCCAATGCAGCTTTATTTATCAACCAGTCAGAGCAATACATATTCACAGCATACAGAAAGATATCCCACAGCACTTCCCCTTTTCTGTCTAATCAAAAAGGAAAGTTTTAACTTTAACATAGTAAAATTTCATATAATAGAACAGTTATCAAGCAGGAATTACAGTTATAATGTCTAGTCTATTTGTATTTGGCAAAATTAAAGAAAATATTCTATCTGTCCTATATTTGGGAGTCTAAGTTTTCATATCTAATTTGCCTTTTATCATATCCAAGGAAAATTATAACTACTTAGTCTTCAACTACATCAAAGACCCCAGAAGGATATAATATTACCTAAGTAAACAGGAAGTGCATTGTAAGCAACTTCCAAAAATCTAGAATGACAGAGACAGCTGGTTGCCTGGACAGTCACCCAAAGTTTCTCTGCAACATTGAGGCATTCATCTTCGGCCTATAGGCCTGGAATATCTGACAGACTCATCTCTAAAGCAGGACTTTCTTTCTTTCTTTCTTTCTTCCTTCCTTCCTTCCTTCCTTCCTTCCTTCCTTCCTTCCTTCCTTCCTTCCTTCCTTCCTTCCTTTCTTTTTTGCATCTCAACTTTTATTTGAAAACAACTTAAATTTTTAGACAAATGATTTTAGTATATAAATTTGATTTTGTTTTTATACAGAATATAAAGATTTCCCTCATTAATCTTCCATGTGAAGGGGGTTACAGGCCCAAAGAAAGACACACTATGCAGACAAAGCACACCTCGTGTGTGTGGCCCTGGAGACAAACGGTCGCTGTGCTCCAGCACATAAATGAGGACCGAGTGGAGGCATCACACAGTAGGGGGATGTTCTAGTCAGTCGGATTCCAGAAGAAACAGGACACAGAAACTGCAGATAAGGCCAGGTCAGCAACTTTAGTGAGGGACTCGGGTTCTAGGGGCTTGTGAGGCTACAGTGTGCACACGGACACGGAGGGGCAGAGCTGGTAGAGAGGCTCAAGGAGCGAGTTTCACTAAAGCAAATGAACTAAGGGAGATGACAGGGAGTAAGTGTTAGTATATCCAGGGCAGGTGGACCAGTGTCTGTGCGGCATGCTAAGTTAGTTACAACTTCTTCATTGGTGTGGATGAATCATTAATGGTCTCATTTCTGTCTCTTCTTTCCAAACTCAGGCGTGTCTTATTTTAGATGGAGTATAGCTTTTATCTACTATTTTATCCTGTAAAAACATGTGAAGACAACGTTCATTCTGGGTCAGAGGATGACCAGTGAGTTTATAAACTGTTCCAGTTCCTGCTTCCTTTCCTCGATGAAACTGTCATCAAATATTCCATCGTCTCCTCTAAAAGGAAGCTGCGGCAGAAACGCTTTCCCAGGGTGTGGGGGAACTACAACCTTGCTCTTGCTCTCTTTCTAGTTCACTTCGAAGCCATTCAAAGTCACTGTATTTTCTTCTAACAGTGGATTCCTTCAGCTTGAAGATAGGAAGATTTGTCTTGGCCCAGATATCATAGGTGGTGAAGCGGCCCTGGCCGATCCCACGGTCTAAGGGTTGCTCACGGCTATCTCCAGGAAGTTGCTGGGTGGCCCAGTAGGCGTCATTCAGGTTCTGCAGCTTGGTGATCAACCGCTGGGTCTGCGCCAGCCATTTCGCTGTCGCCATGGCAGCCCCAGGCTCTCTCCTCGCCTCTGCCTTCTGCCAATGCCGCCCTGCTCCGGGATTTTCTTTTCTTTTCTTTTCTTTTTCTTTTTTTTTTTCGATTTTTCGAGACAGGGTTTCTCTGTATAGCTTTGTGCCTTTCCTGGAACTCACTTGGTAGCCCAGGCTGGCATCAAACTCACAGAGATCTGCCTGGCTCTGCCTCTGGAGTGCTGGGATTAAAGGCATGCGCCACCAACGCCCGGCTAAAGCAGGATTTTCTAAAGAGCTTTCCTACCTTGTCTTGGCAAGGATCAGCAGTCCTTTCTTTTGTGTCTTGCTTGTTCATTTTGGACAGGATACTGTCAGCAGTCCAGGTAAAAGCATTTCCTTGCCCAGTGGCTAAATTTTGCCACAGTGAAAGTAAACTCTATATGGAGTTTCTTCAATGACCATCATCTTCTCTGAAGTAGATTGGTGCTGCCAGGAGCAGACATGTCTCATTATCATTTTAAAAAAAAGAAAGAAAGAAGAGAAAGAAAAGAAAATCTATGTTATTAAAACATCTTAAGTGCCATATTCTGTAGAACTCTGAAGTGTTTGAAGATGACCTGTCTAGCTAAAATATATTTCTACTTGACCTTGAACACATACCTAATATGATTACAAGTTTGATTATTTGTAATAAAATTACAAGTTTGTAATTACTAACTACTAACTTACATTTCTTTATTATCCTAAATAGTTGGTAATAACTTTCAAGGACTAGAAAATTGCATTACATTGTTAAATGAACTGTACAGATACAATACCTTGAACAAGATTAGAAATATAGGTACAGTATTTTCTAACAAAATCAATCTCAAATTTGTATCAATATGCATAATTTGTATACAATATACAAAAATCCAATCCAATGTAAAACATTTAAAACTAGTAGTTGCTTACAAAAGTAGATTTATCTTTTATCTTATCATTTCTATATCTTCCCCTTTTTTCTTTTCAGAGTAGATTCAATAATCTACCTTTTATCTTATCATATCTATATCCTCTTTTTTTCTTTTTTTTCAATTAAGAACCCTGAATCTAATTTCTTTTGTTTAGCCTTTTTCCTGACCATTATCAATTAACAGCTTGTAACCAACCATCCTAAATAATGACAATTATCCATAACCCATTGAAAGACCAAAAATCACCCACCCCAACTCTTGGGAATGTGAGTGTCATGTCCTTAAAATTACTTCCTGCTGTCTGGGGATGATGGCATCTTTAAGGGAATCCTGAAAAGGAAAATTTTGGGATGATTGTAAGTCCTGGGAGAGGTAGCTGTATCATTTGTTGTCCAGTCTCTGCATAATGCAAAAATGCAGGGCTTGTCTCAAGCCCTTGCTCGAGTAGTCTGTGAGGCTGGATCATCTCAGCTAGTCATTTCAAAATTGTCCTGAGAAGTTTGTAGTCCAAAGCTGATCTTTGGGTGGTGTTTGTCAGCTTAGTGGTATTATCATAGTCCTGATGGAACTGTCGTTGTGGGGCCCCATCATCTTTTTTGGAGACTTCAAAGTTGCTGTTAGGTGCAGTCATTGGGTGACAAATGTAGCCTGAAAGGTCTCTCTGGCCCCGCAGTCCTGTGTTTCTCCATCCCACCCAGCCCTGTGGCTCCACAGCCACTTATAAAATAATCATTCAGAGACCTAATATTAATTACCAATTGTATGGCCTATGGCAGGTTTCTTGCTGGCTGACTCATAACTTAGCCCATTTCTATCAATCTATAAGTTGTCACATGGCCATGGCATTACTGGTCTGCTGGCATCTTGCTGCTCCTTCAGCAGTGGCTGGCATCTCTCTCTCCTCTCCTTTCTTCTCTCCATGTATCTGCTTGGATTCCCACCTGCCTTGCCATAGGCCAATGCAGCTTTATTTATCAACCAGTCAGAGCAATTCATGTTCACAGCATACAGAAAGACATCCCACAGCAGATCTTTTATTGTCATAGTAGGACATCTTCTAGAATGCACATCAGAGAGTCACAAGTCCCTCTGGAAATACAATTTTGACTAACAACTAGAAACCTTCTAGATATTTGCATGCAACTTGGTAATCTTATTCCACAATGGAAATTCTATTTCTCAAATCCTCATTGAACTAGCTACATTGTTCTAGAAGTCCCTTAATCATGTAAATAAAATGTTGGCACAGATTTCTTGTATTAAAATTGTAATAACACTTCATAATGAGGTTTGTCCGCTTAGCGGTTTGCACATGTGCAGTGAGCAGCCTTGCTAATGGCAGGCACGGTGTTCATCTCCATCTAGGATGGAATGGTGTCGCCTAACCACTGAAATCACCACTTTGCTTTGTGTTCCTATGACTCTGCCTATTGAGCTACTGCAACACAGTCCAGTGTGCAGCCTCTCCCGCTCAGTGTCTTTCACCCAGCTAATGTCACCCAACTAACATGAGGCATCCTTCTCTTCAGGGGCTGAAAAGATTCCATTATGTGATCCCTACATTTTAAGTATGTCTACTCATTGGATGACATCTGGGATGTTTCTACATCTAGGCTACTGCCGTGAACCTGGGAGAGCAGATCCTCTCCTGAAGATCTGGATTCTGTCCTTTGGATGAATCACCAAAAGCAGAACTGCTGGATTGTATGGAGTCCCATTTGTATTTCCCCCCCCCCCCACAGTAATCTCTGCACTGTTTGCCTTAATCACATGCCAAGTTCCATCCTCACCACATGTACAGGGTTCCAAATTCTCCACATCCCAGGAAACATTCTTCCCTTCTGTCCTCTCTACCTTCTTCCCCTTCTCCATCCCTCCCTCCCTTCCTCCCTCCTCCCTTCCTTCCTGCATCCTTCCTTCTCTTTCTCCCTCCCTTCCCCTAGCCCTCACTCTCTCCCTCCATTCCTTCCTCCCTCTCTCCATCCTTCCAATCCCTTCCTCCTTCTCTTCCTTCCTCCATACTTGTTTGGTATGGGTTAAGTCTGAAATGTCTCCCATGGGAGAAATGAAGTAATTAATTAATTACTTCACTATTTGAATCAAGGTTCTATGTATTTCAGGCTGCTCTCAATTTACCTGTTGAATTCGAAGACTACAGGTGTGCACCACTGTGCCCAGTTTACAGGGCCTGAGACTAGAAACCCGGGGTTGGTGCATGTTATGCAAGCTCTTCTCCAGCTCACGTTCATTCCCATCCCAGGCTGGTGGTTTGAAATTGTGGGTCATAGCTTGTGATGTTATTTTGAAGACTGAGGGGCCTTTAGGAGACTTCTGGCTGGTAATAATCATTAGGTTTGGGCCTCTGGAAGTTATAGCTGCTCCTGGTTCTGGCCTGTTCTTTCTATTTTCCTTTTTTCACCTTGGTGAGAACAAGTTGCCACTACATACTCTTGTGACTGTGAACACCACCATGGCCCACTCAGCATAATACGATGAAATGTCTCAGAAACTGTGAGCCAAAATTCACTTTTCCTTCCATAAATTGTCTCCTCACAGTGACCCGGAAGCAGCTAATTCTCCACTCAGCAAGGATGACTCCTCCTGTGGCCCTGATTCCCACTTCCCTGGTGATGAGCAATGCTAGGCTAAAATAAGTCACAAAAGAGTGTGGGAGGTGAAAAATACAGACACTAAACCGAGAAATTCCAAAGTGTTTGACAGCAGATAAGAACAAAAGAATCAATGGACTCAAACATGAGTCATCCAAAAGGACTCAGAGAAACAAAAAATAAAAAGGAGTGAGAAATTCAAGACAGTGTAGAGACTTGTAAGACATCATTTAATCATTACAGTATTTCAGCAGTTTCCCAAAACAAGGACAGGTAAACAGGCAGGATGCTTAGAAAGATAACTAGGAGCTAACCCTCCCATCCCAGACCCAGGAGGCCCAACAAACCCCAAACATGAACCCCAAAAGTCCGTATGAAATGCTTTAAAATCCAACTGTCAAAAGTCAAAACTAAAGAAAGCTTTGAAAGAACGAGGAGGTAAGTAGCTTTCCCATCCAGGCAAACCTCTGTGAATCTATGACAAGATTTCTCAGAAAAAAACTGCAGTCCAGAGGGACTACACTGCTATGTTCACCTTGCTGGAAGAAAAACACTACCGAGCAGCAATGCTCTACTGAATAAAGCTGTCCTTCAGGAATAAGTGAGAAACACAGACTTTACCAGACAAATAAAGCTAACTAGGCCTGCCTTGAAGAAAGCACTAAAGCCATGTCTTCAAGTTAAAATAATGGTCTACCAAAGATGAAAATTCAATCATACAGAAATCTAAAAGTAAATATACAGATAACTGCAGAATAGTTTAATTCTATAATAATGGAGTGTAAACCACTTTTAATTCTAGCACCAAGTTTAAAATATAAAAGTATTCAAAATGATCACAATTACAAAGACATTTCCACAGATACACTATATAAAATATGGAAACCTTGGTATCAGTATAGAAAGTATAGTGAGGAAAAATTTCAAGTGTACAATTGTAGGCAATTATTGAAGTTATCATCAACACAAAATAAAATGCTAAAATTAAACCACAGTTTAGATAAGCCCTACAAGTATCCAGAAAAACATTATATTGGAAAGAAATTTGTATTTACTAATTTGAAAATTGTGAATTGCCATCTTGGAATTCAGCTGCCATTTCTTACCTGTGCTTATATCTTGGCACTGAAACCATGCAAGTTTCATTACTTAATTCCTGTCAGTTGTCTCTGGCCACCTACATACCAGGATGCCTGAGGACAAAGACTCATACACCCTTTAAAGCTAAGGTCCATGCAAGCCATCTTGAATCTTGCAGGCATTTGCTTTAGTTAGACCCCATGGGTCGGAGGGAACAAAGATCTGCCCAGAGTATCTGCATATAGAAACTGGCTGTAGAATCCTCTGGGACTGGCCAGCAGCACTGATGCTACTCTGTCTGGTCTTTTCCTGTTTCTTTGCACTGCATGGGCACACTTCTTACTAGAATCACTTCAGCTCGCCCATGAGGCTTGAGCCTGAAATGGTCAGTTTCTCTGGGCATTCACACAGCTCCCCCTGAGTCCTCTGAGCCTGTCATGCTCCGTGTGTGCAGTGATTACACTGAATCAGCTGTGCATCATTGCCACAGAGCACATTTTCTTAAGTGTAAGAATCTATGTTCTTGGCACTGCGGTGCAAAGATTATCTGTCTTGTTACTAGATTCACAGTGGTGAGTATTATATGCAAGGCAATCCACCAATATTTACTGCACAGAGTCCAGATGCAGAGGATTTATTCTCTTTATCTGTCTCTGAACAGCATTGCCTGTGATGGGTTGTTTCAGGCATCCATCTCCAGTTGATCGCTCTGATTGCGGGGGAGGGGGGCAGGGGAAGGCAGAATTAAACGTTTATTTAGAGCTCTTCTTTAGCAGAAGAATTTTTTCTTGAAGAAGTTTATGGTACAGTAACCACCATAATTAAAATACAATGTACGAATGTGTATGAAAGGTAAGCGTTATAATTTCTGCTTCTTGGGGGAAAAAGTTTGGGAAGTGAAAACTATAAAGTCTTCTCATCACAATTCTTAAAAGGTTTAAGGGTACTTTAAGGGCGACAGAATGAGGACTCACTTCCTTCCATTCCTGAGCAAAGCGGCACAGAGACCATGATTGACCGGCTGAGGCTGCCGTAGCCATCAGTTTCCGGTCTTTAGCCGATGGGAGCCTTCCCAGAGTCTCTGTGATGTTCCTTTCACTTTTCAGTACGGAAAATGCTGACTGGAGTCAGCTCAGAATAGCTCAGACTTAGGAGGGGAATGAGAAAGAAACTGAGAGGCTGGAAATGACAGCGAGAGGCCCCTAACGATCTGGCTTTAAGCTTCTGCGATATCCCCAGCATGGTCCAGTCCTCACACTCGCTCTCTCTCAATAGGAAATAATCACAGTGACTAAGTCACAACAGCAATCCTTCTGCATTTGTTTTTCTCCTGACTATGAGAAGCCTGGTTGGGGAGTCGCCATGGAGACAAGGGTGTCATGGGCAACATGGTGCATGGCACTGAAGCCCCAGAGAATCGATGTGGGGCTTGTTGGAAGTGTTTCCTAGGCGAGTTTATTGTACTTAAGGAGAAAATGGGAATACGACCTGAGTGAGGAAAAACACCTCAAAACATTGTGTCTGCAGAGGGTCATCAGGTTGGTCACTGAGCACTTTGCAGAGGGAAGTACCTATACTATTCAGACACACAAGAGGCTCAAGGAGAGCATGGAGACAGACTCTGACCAGCCTCTCCTGAGATCATAGCATGTCTCGTGGTAGTACAGCAGCGACTTCTTTATTGGATTTTTCAGCCATGTTGGAAATGATATTATGATATTAAATAAAAATCACTGTTATTAAAGAGAAATAAGAACCTCCTAGACTAAATAGAGCAGAACGAATGGGGCTTAGCAGAGGTTTGAACACACTTGGGACACATGTGCTATGGTGGTCATTGTGGATGCTGGCTTTCTAAAGCCAAGGCTTCTTCACCCGTTATTCTGATGGCTCACCGTGGGCTCGCTCTTCCTCTCCTCATTCTAGGAGTCATACAGACCACAGCTTTCCACCGAAGTAGTCTCTCTCTCTCTGTCTCTCTCTCTCTCTCCATATATATATATATATATATATATATATATATATATATATATATATATATATATATGTATATATATACATATATATAAAATGTGTAGCTATGTCTATATCTATCTATCTAAATACATACATAGATAGATATAGACATGTTTAATATGAACAAAAGAGACCTAAGGGCAGTCATCTGAGTATAACAAACTGAGAAGCCGAAAGTTACACTATGAAAACAAGTGTAATAGTGCAGGCTCATTGTGAGCCAATACATCGCAGGGATTTGTGCTCCAAGCCATCTCGAAGTTATAAGAATCACCAGGAACTATGGCATTTCAGTGTAAGACTCTCGACCACAAATTCCACGTGGCAAGTATTTTGAAGCAGGTAGAATTATATCAGAACAGCCACATTGAAACAGAGAACTACCTGAGTGAGTGAACACCTATTTACTTCCCGTCTTTGTTTTAGGTGAAATGTATATAATATAAAATTTATCCCATTAAAGGAAGGTTTAATGGCATTTAATATATCCACAATGCTGCATGAATAGCACCCCTATCTGGCTCTAAATTATCCTTATCATATTAAAGCTAAAGCCTGATGCCAAGCATAATGGAGCACACCTTTAATCTCAGTACTTGGGAGACAGAAGCAGGCAGAGCTGCTCCATGTCCGTAGAATGCCTGCAGCTCACAAGGGGTGTTCTAGCTTGCATGCCTACTGGAGTCCAATGACGTTTTCTAATGATGATTGTGGTGCCTGTGGCATTGGATCTTCATTAGTGGTAACCTGTAGCTGAAAAGTGTGGGCCAGGCCATAGCAATACGACATGCTGCTGCAAGAGACTCTTGTGCATTCAGCTCACTCTGTCTGTCTGTCTCTCTGTCTCTCTGTCGAGGTAGGCTCTTATATAATCAAGGCTAGCCTCAAACTCACTATTTAACTGAGTCTGATCTTGAATTCGTGATCCTTCTGCTTCTACCTCCCAAGTGTTGGAGTTACAGGTGTGGACCACCAACTGCCCGAGACTACACTGGGAGTCAGACAGAAATGCTGATGACTAGTACTTCAACTGGGACAAATCGGTCAACCCCTGTGAACCTCACTTCCTTCCCCCATAGATGCGGAGTGACAACAAGTACCATATAAAACTTGTGTGAAAGTTCGATGGCACACTGTAATGACAATCCCTGTAGTACACTGGGTGCTGGTGCTCGGTAGATGGTAACCCACTTTCATTTCCTTTTGCGTCAGCCTAAGCAGAGAAGACACCTGAGCTCTCAAGAAGTGGACTCCCACGAGACAGTCTCTGCAGCCAATTCCCGCAGCCACTTTCCACCCTTTGGTTGCTGAAGGCCATCGCAGAAGCCCTTGCTGAACCAGACCTCCCCTCCATGCCCAGGCTGGCTTTTTACAGAGTCCCACTGGACTTCTAAACTGCCCCACTTCATTAGAGTAGAAAAAAACGTTTGCTTCTTGCTAGCCTCATGAAAGCTTTCCAATAACAAGGTTGGCTGATTTCACCTAATAGCTTTGAGCAATTAGTATTTGAGTCAAGGTTTTATACTATTATGTGTCTGTAGGATTCTTATCTCTCCTTAATCAGACTGCACACTCCTCAGAAGGAAAAGACATAGTGTATTTAAAAAATACCTTTTGAAAATCCACTGAGAGCCAATTTGGGAGGAGATAAATTAATACAAAACTAAAAGCATTCATCAAATAGCAGCAAACGTTAGCAATGACGCTATAAAGGTTAAGTTTGGCCCAAACAGGCGGGGGGTGAAATGACTTTCAATTTGCAGATTATGGAGACACCATTAAGAAGTGAAATGACAAGAAACCAGAGTCAGTCGCTGGGAAAATCCTGACAGCCTGCATGAGTCTTCTCCACAGAACACTCTCAGCCTGTGTGGAGCCAAGAACTTGCTCCAGAATCTGAGCGGGAAGCTCAGGGGACGGCAGTGCTACCAGAGCATGTTCTAGTGGCCACATTCACGCCCTCCACTCAGCACAAAGGGACAGCACTGACCGCCTGTCCGTCCCTCCTCCCCTCTCCTTACGTCACAGATTTAGTCAGTTACTGTGGAGGTTTGAATAAGGATGGTCCCACAGGCTCATATATTTGAATGCTTTGGTCATTAGGGAGTGGTGTTAGGCAGTGTGACCCTGTTGGAGGAAGTGTGGCCTTGTTGGAAGTTGTGTGTTAATAAGGGTGGGCTTTGGGCTTTCAAACGCCCAAGCCAGCCACAGTTTCTCTTCCTGCTGCCTTTGGGTCCAGATGTAGAACTCTCAGCTCCTTCTCCTGCGCTTCTGCCAGCCGGCTGCCATGCTTCCTGCCACGCTGGTAATGGACTAAACCTCTGAACTGTAAGCAATTAAATGCATTCCTTTCCAAGAGTTTCCATGGTCATGGTGTCTCTTCACAGAAGTGGAACACTGACTAAGAGTTATTTGACAATTTCATACATGTGTACAATGTATTGTGCTCATATTTTCCCCCATATTCATTTCTTATTCCTCTCCACTCCTGCTTCTTACCTTCTTCCTACCAACTCTATTTTCATATGTATGAGTGTGTTTGGCTGTGTGTGTGTGTGTGTTCTCTCTCTCTCTCTCTCTCTCTCTCTCTCTCTCTCTCTCTCTCTCTCTCTCTCTGTGTGTGTGTGTGTGTGTGTGTGTGTGTGTGTGTGTGTGTGTGTAGATAGCTTCACTTTTGTGTGTTCATGATTTGGTGGCCATATCATATCTGAAGACAGCACTTCACAATATTCCTCCCCATCCACTGGCTCATATAACCTTTCTGTGCCCTCTAATACAATGTTCCTGGGCCTTGAAGGTGATGATGCAGATGTCCCCTGTTCCTAATTACTCATTCTCAGCACTTTTACCAATTCAGAGTCTCTGTGTTAACTGTTTCCCACTGCAAAGAGAAGCTTCTCTTCCCTGGACAGCAGCACTAGTCTAAAGATAGAAGCATAAATATGTAGAAGACAATTTGGTTATACATTTATTTAGTGTAACATCAACAGTAAGCTCCCTGCCCCTAGGGTTTGTGACCTTCCTGCCATAGGCTTTGACCAGGTTGTAGCACCAGGAGCAGTCCTCAAAGCCCATTAGAAGTAATTGGTTACCCTAAAACAACCACGCCACTACTGCACCAGTGGACACATCTTAACCAGCGGTCAGTATTACGGTTAACGCCTTTTCTCCCCCAGCAGCCTGATAGCACTTTCGGGCACTATGAGTGCTACCCAGCGGGGAGGAAGCTTCCAGCTCAGTTCCAGCTTGATTTGTCTCTGTGGTGTCTTCATCAGTGAAGTCTTACCATCTGTTTCTGGTGGGTTTCCAAGATCAGCTCTTCTCTTAGCACCAATGTGGTAGAGGCTGGCTCCTTGGATGCTCTTCATATGTGTCTGTGTGCCTTTACTTTTAGCTATTTGAGATCAAGAGCCATGTTCTTTGGATCTTGCACTGAGCATGTCTTCATAGTGGGACCACATTTTAAATACTCAACACATGCTATAGTTAAGGCTGTTGTTAAAACTGGGGTGACATGAAGATGCCCACCAGAGCTTAGAAGGGAGGCTTCCCTCTAAACTAGTATACTAGTTCTAACCAGATACCATTTGTTAGTTTCAGAAAGCACATCATATGACATGCTCTGAAAGAAAGAGGTCGGGGCAGTGAAACAAATGACTACATTCCTGATAAGAAGGAAAGGTCTGGTGCCCAGCAGAACATGGAGTGTCACAGGGACACAAGGATGACAATGCCTAAGGATCTAGGAATAACATATAAATATATACACAATTGATAAAAGTAATAAAATATAAAAAATAAAAACAAAAATTAAATTCAAGGAAGGTAGGGAGTGAGAATTGTCAGTGTTACTCCATTTTCCTGAGAAGAGGACCTGAGCATGGTCACCAGAACATTCTCTGAGACAGCTGAGTTGACGCATCTGTGAACGGCAGCTCCACGTAGGGTGAGAATCCCGAGCTCTCCATACTGTACCCAGCACTCACCATGCAGCAAGTCCTCAAGCAAACGTTACTTGGATTAGTGATGAGCTCCTGCTTTTAAAATGGCACTCCGGGTTAGTGTGAACTTAAAACTGAACTGTACATACTAGTGAGTGGACAGCCACTAGCTCTAAATTGAATGTAATTTCTCCCTAGGACTCAAGCCTTTTCCTAGAACCTGGCCAATCTCTCAGTAAAGCAAACCCCACCCTCCTCTCTCATGGAACAAGCGTGCTTTCTCTGTCCCTCTGCTTATGACACGCTGTCACTTCTTTAGTATTTTTTGAGAGCAGGTCTCATATAGCCCAGGCTATCCTTGAGCTAACTACATAGCTGAGAATCACTTTGAACTTTCAATCACCCTACCTCTCCATCCCGAGTGCTAGGAGCATGGGTGAGCACCACCACACCCCATTTGTGACATGTTGACTGAACCCAGAGCTTTGTGCAAGTCAGGCAGGCACCCCGCTAACCCGGCCACACTGCGGCCCTCTTTTGTAATTTCTAAGAAACAATGTTCTGTGTACATACATCCCATAGTTTTACACCCATAACACTGACAAGATTCTTCCACCAAGCATGCTGAGTGTGGTACTGGCTTTTGTTTTCCAAATGTGGCAGTAAACCCACTGTGTGACCCATCATAATGTCTATACTAAAATCCTAGAAACACAGTCTCTCAGCCTCTGTACAGCACAAAAGGAAGATGAAGATATGCTGATAGTCATATAAATTCAGGTATGGGTAAGAAATAGCTCTTTGGCAGATGAATAATTCAAATTATAATTTACATATTTATTTCTGTGGGCTCTGATTTTGATTAAGCCCTGGGAGCTGAGAGCCAGGCAAGTGTGAGATAATGAGCACATAGCGCTCTAGGGATGCACTGCAGCCTAGGCCTGCCTGAACCAGGCTTCTGCCTCACCTTCACACCTGAGCATCAGCCGGCTCCAAGCAAAGCCTGAGGATTCTGACTTTGGACCTGTCTATTTTAAGTATGCAAATAAGAGATAGTTCCCAGTACAACGGCACCACAAAACTGGTAAAGATACAGTACATCTTTGACTCAGGGTCTGCTCAATGAATATTCAGAACACACCCTCCTGTTCAGAATGAGCTAGGCACCTTCTGCCCCATCACTGCCATTCCCACCTGGCTCCTGAGGGCAGGCCACCTGTGAACCCTGCTCCTGTAACATCTTCATACGAAAGCTCCCCGCAGCATGGCTTTCTTCTGATCACTCTTGTATTTGAGTCCATCTTCTGAAACCATCACACTCACCTGAGGGACAGTGCATGGGACCCCTCCCTTAGTGCCAGGATGTCTCTGTTCCAGTTAGGCTTCAGGCTGGGCTGCAGTCATCAAGAGACAGAATGAGGACACACCTAAGACTGTCCCATTTCTGACATGGGACAGCCCAGAGGCATACTGTTCCACCATGTTGAATGCCTTGGTTGCTGCAGGAGGTTATACCATCCTCCCATCATAGGACGGAGGGACAGAAAAGGGACATAGAGTGGATGAGTGACTGCAAGTCCCTCTCCTCCTCAGCAGAGCTGTGTCCTTGATTCTGTCAAGTGCTCCCCCCAACTACAACAGCTGGACAATGGAAAGCTCACAGTAGCTCTCCAGTGGAGAGGCCCTGTCTTAGTTACTGCCCGCCACTCCATGAAGACTTCCTCAAGCTGAGATGCCTGCAGGGTCTATCTGCCTCAAAGAGCTCAGACTATTCTGCACGGGACAAATATCCTCAGCATGTCTTCAAAAATAATGAGAAGGGATGTATAATAAAACAAGTGGCAGGAAACTAATTTGTTTGATGTAATCTTCATTTATTTGTGATTGTGATTACATGCAAACAAATAATAAGTAAATGCTCTGAGCTCAGCCCTAGGGATAGAGTTAGGTGGGTGTGGTGTCTGCTACTGGTTCTGTCCACTCATCCTTTCTCACTGTCCAGGATATCACTGGCCATCCTGGGTCTCGGGCTTCCTGCAAAGGGAGAGACAGAGAGAGACACAGAGAGAGGGACAGAGAGGGAGAGGGAGAGGGAGAGGGAGAGGGAAAGGGTCTATGTGGCCCTGGCTTGCTGCATGTGGAGTTGGCATGACTAACTGGGTTCCTAATACTGGGGGATGCCTGCCAGGGAGCCTCTCCATACCTTTCTCTCCCTCCCTGGGGATGAGTTCTTTTCCCCTGCAGACTAGAGTGGCAAGGGCTCTGCTCTTACTAACCCTGGGGCACCAAATCAACCCACTCTACCCTTCGCACTCACCCTACCAGTATAACTGTCCCTAGTACTAAGCCTGGCTGGGAATGCTTTGAGCAGGTGTCACATTTCTCTGTCAGAAAGAATTTGTTCTCAGAAAAGTTCCTGTCCAGTGGGAGGCAAAGACAGCGGACAAGTACATCATTATACACTGTGATCAGATCCAGGAAGGAATCAAAATGGTCAGTGAGAGAGATAGCAATCTAACAGGATGGAGAAGGCATTTAGCTCAAGTTCCAGGGAATTGGGGGCAGGAGAGCTTCTTGGGACAATGGAGGAGTATGTAGGAAGTCAGAGATAAACATGAGTTTGGGGAGAGCAAGGATTCATTAGCAGGAAGACAAAGTTCAAGAATTTTTTCCTCTAAGTTGTGTTGAGAAACTGTCTATCCCTGTGCAGAAAAAACGAAATTAGACCTTCCTCTGGCACCAGATACACAGCTCAACTGGAGATGGATTAAAGACTGAAACAGAAAAGCTGACACTACCAAACCCTCCAGGGAAAAATTCCAGAACCTTGTTTTAGGCCATGACTTCTTGGGACCAAACTCTAAAAGCAGCAGCAGCTAAACACAGATGCATCAGAGACAAGCAGGTGGGTTCCACAAACCGAAACGCTTCTGATGTCCATGGTGAAGATATGAACTGCTCCTAGGAGGCTGAGAAATCAAAATAAATACAGTGTGTCCTACCCTAAGCAGTAAGAAGACCGTTTTTTCAATGTACACTAATGTACATGGGACATTTCAAAAAGCTAGCAGGAAGAATTTGAAAGCTTTTACCACTTAGAGAAAAATCCTTCTTTTAGGCTATGCCCAAATGATGGCTCACTTCAGTCCCTTCCTTGTGTCCACTTCTTCACCACTTTCCCAATTTCAGGTGTTCATTCAAATGCCACTAGCTACACCCTCTGAAGCCCGCCCCCCCCCAAAGTAGTCTAGACGGCACCGGTGATGCCATCCTAGAACGTCGATCAAGAACTTGTAGAACTTGTAGAGCACTTGCCCAGCTATGTTCATAGCAGCATTGTTTGTAATAGCCAGAACCTGGAAACAACCTAGATGTCCTTCAACTGAAGAATGGATAAATAAAATGTGGCACATATGCACAATGGAATACTACTCAGCAGAGAAAAACAATGACATCATGAGGTTTGCAGGCAAATGGATGGATTTAGAAAAAAATCATCCTGAGTGAGGTAACCCAGACTCAGAAAGACAAATATGGTATGTACTCACTCATAGGAAGATGCTAGATGTGGAACAAGGATGACTGGACTGCTACTCACATCACCAGTGAGGCTACCTGGAAAACAGGACCCCAAGAAAGACACAAGGATCGCCCAATGACGGAGAAATGGTTGAGATCTACATGAACAACCTGGACATGAGTGGGAGCAATGAAGGGCGATGGTCGAGGGAAAGAGAGCGGAAGATCCCAGCTGGATCAAGAACAGAGAGGGAGAACAAGGAATAGGAGACCATGGTAAATGAAGACCACATGAGAAAAGTACTAAAGAGGCCCACAGAAATCCACAAAGATACCCCCACAAAAGACTGCTGGCAATAGTCAAGAGACAGCCGGGACTGACCTACTCTGGTGATGGGATGGGCAAACACCCTAATAGTTGTGCCAGAAACCCCATCCAAGGACTGAGGAATCTGTTTGCAGACATCTACAGCTAGGCCCCGGGTGGAGTGCGGGGAGTCTAATTAGTGAGAAAGAGGAGGGTTTATATGAGCGAGAATTGTTGAAACCAAGGTTGGATAAAGCACAGGGACAAATAGCCAAATGAATGGAAACTATGAACCAAAGGCTGAGGGGCCCCCAACTGGATCAGGCCCTCTGAATAGGTAAGACAGTTGATTGGCTTGATCTGTTTGGGAGGCATCCAGGCAGTGGGACTGGGTCCTGGGCTCATTGCATGAGTTGGCTGTTTGAAACCTGGGACTTATGCAGGGTCACTTGGCTCAATCTGGGAGGAGGAGACTGGACCTGCCTGGACTGAGTCTACCAGGTCAATCTCAGTCCTCGGGGGAGGCTTTGCTCTGGAGGAGGTGGGAATGGGGGTGGGCTGGGGGGAAGGGAAGGGGGCAGGAAGGGGGAGAACAAGGGAATCTGTGGCTGTTATATAGAACTGAATGGTACTGTAAAATAAAATAAAATAAAATAAAAAGAACAAATATGCATAAAAATAAAAAAAGAACTTGTAGAACTTACTGAGTTTTTTGTGTGTTTGTTTTTTGAGACAGGGTTTATTTCTCTGTGTATCAGCTCTGGCTGTAATTCAGTATTTTTAAAGAACAACAAAAAATTGGTGGCTTTGGTTGAGCACTCCCAAGAACTGACTTCCTTTCTTTGGAGAAGGTGCCTTGCCTCGGGCCTCAGTCCCATCGACCCACTCTTTTTGAATGGCTGGAACTAACCAGGATTGTGTCTCCACACCAAGGTCCTAACTTGACCATCACAAAGTCCCCCTTGATGTGGCAGATATGATAGGCAGAGGCTCAGAGGACCAGGAGATGGACATTGCTGGATCCACTAGTCTGTCTAGTATGTCATCTAGTGGCTGGACACTGTCCTGGTCATCCTGAATCCCAAGGTCCTGATCACAATCTTCAGGCCCCTTGTGTATTCCCCATTCAGTTCTGTAACTATTCTGTTAAGGGGAAAACACTGTCACTTAGAAGTCACTAGACTAAAAACAAAAAGCCTAGGTTCTCAGCCCAGGTTTCTCTATTTCAAGTGAGGAAACCAAGACTCAGGAAGTCAGACTGTCACGTCTGAGCAAGGGTAGGATCCACAGCATCCTCTTCCACTTTAATGCACAGGGGCATCAACTTCTACCACAGAGGTGGGTGAAGACGCTGGCCAGGCAGTCAGGTGGAGGGGACATTCCTCGCCGCTTTATCTTCTGCAGAGAGTGTGACTAGAGGATTTCTTAATCCAGAGCCAGAAGGAAGTCATGGTTTGTTCTCACTGAGTAATTTTCCTTTCACTGCATTTGATCCCCAACTGTTTATTTCCCACGGAAAGAATAATCCATAAACCTTGGACCTTGCAGAGCTGAATGCCAGCCCCACTTCCCTGTATTGTGTTGCCTATGCGATTCCTGATGTTGACATAAGCCTCAGCTCAGATGAAGCCACCTGTGTCCTCTCTGGAAATTTCCTATGACGCTCAGCTGCCTGGAGCTGGCTCCATCAGACTACGGAGAGTGATTTCTAGCCGAGCTCTTGGTCACACTTTCCAGAGTGTCTCTTCTCATGGGACACGCTTGTACCACAGCAAATCTTTGGAGGTTGACTCATTCAGCCACCCATGGCCAGTCTCAGTTTATAAGCACATGAAATTTAAATCACATACTTGAATTTCATTTCCTAACAATACACCTTTCTCTGTCTTTGAACCACTTCCACAGTGTGCTGCCTCATCCTTTTGACAGTACACTCCCCTCTGAGCTATATTCTATAAAGCCTAGAATCTTCAAACACTCCAGAGAATCTGCAAGTGTCCATTATCATACTATCATTATTGCTAGGCATTTGTCCTGTTTCCTCTGGGCTTTCTCAGACATTTATTCTACTTTTCATCCATTTTCTTCTCCAAACTAAAGAAAACATGGGTCCCCTCTTCATTGTCATAGAGTATATCTGTTATTTTTGTCTGGCTAAATTCCTCTTTTTATTTCCATGTAATTGTCTCCAATCCCCCACCCCACCCCCACACACACACAATAAATAACTTGTAGGGACACTGAAAATTGCAGGGCAACATCCACCTCCCCCCCCCCTACACACACACACACACACACACAATCTACCACAGGGCTGGGCAAGTGACCAGGGCCAGGGCAACTTAGCATGGCACATCACTGTGATATGCTAATGACCTCAACTGAACCAGTTGGAATCTCCCATGAGATTTACATGGACTAATGCTGGGAAAGGGTCAGTGGCCACTGAGGTGGAGACACTGCCGTGGAGCCAAAGGCCTGGAACAATAAGTAAGTCACACTGTGTGGCGAGCAGAGCACCTCACACAAAGAGGAGCCAAGTGGAAGGAGAGAGAGAGAGAACCTTGGCATCCGGCTGACCCAGAGGCCAGCCACCACACTTCCAGTTCCTCAGGTAGCATGAACCAGTGGATTCTTTCCATAATGTCAGGTTTGGTTGGGCTTCTAGTGCTGCATTGGAACAATTTGCAACTAATGACATCTTTCCACATCCACCCTGCTTCCTCCTACCATGCTTAAAGTGTTTCAGATAGATGTTACTTCTTTGCATTTTATTTCAAACCCTAAATTATTTCAACAGATTTTAAAGATCCTCCAAAATCTGTAATGGCTAGAGCTGCATCTTTCTTGAAACATTAACACCCCAAATGCATATTCTCTCCAAGGACACACCGAGCCTTCCTGGAAAACAAGCCACTAATTCGGGGCTGTGCATTCTGGTACACCACGCATGTTGAATATTAAGTACCATTACAGTTATAACTGATGTGCAGGAAAACCTTGTCTGTCCTTACAGGAGCCTGCTGGGGCTGTTAGGAATCTGGAACAAACCCAGATTCAAAACTGGCTGAGAAACTTAAACAAAATAGAGTGAAATCCCGTCAGCAGTAGAGAAGCTGTTTCTGAGAAATCCGGCACCAGGTGAAAGAGCCACCAACACTGAGTCCCAAACTCACCCCATGGCTGAAAACAAAAACACAGAAAAACCAAACCACCCCTGTTAAGACTGGAGATGGCTCAGAGGGTAGAACGCTTGACATGAAAGCCTGAAAAGCCAAACCTGGCCCTTAGAGTCCACATAAAGGTGAAGAAGAGACCTCACGACACAAAGTCATCCTTTGAGTTCCACATGTATGCTATATAAATGCATGAGCACATACACACCATGAACATACAGATAATAAGAATAATGTATCATTTTTGTTTATTTTTTTGAGATGAGGTTTTTTTGTGTAGCCCTGGCTGTCCTGGAACTTGCTCTGTAGACCAGGCTGGCCTTGAACTCAGAGATCTGTGTGCCTCCCGAGTGCTGAGATCAAAGGCATGCACCACCACCACCTGGTAATAATATATAAAATTGTAAACTCCTGTTGCATGGCAGGCAGTCCCTTATATAGCCTTACCTCAGGAACACAACAGCAAGAAATGGAAAAGTCTAGAAAGACAGAAAGGGGGCATGTGTGGAAAAGTGATCATGTGGCTCTCAGTAGAGGCAATGGAACCAGAATGTCACCAGCAAAGGGCTCAGCAGAGGCTCCAGCACTGTGTGCGATGCATTCTGGGAAGACAGTGAAGCACAGCCATAGGTAAGGGACCCAAGGGCCTGGCAGACAGAACATGCCGTCAGAAGGAGGAGGAGCCAATAGTCACTGACATTCACAAAGGCCTGCCACCTGCTACACGGTGACAGTCTTGGGATTCGTATGTTTCTTCACTGCACTAGGAGTAAAGTCACTTATACAGCTGAGCCCTAGTAGTACTTGGGGATCAGAACCACAGCCTTGGGCACACCAGGGAACTCCCAGAGCTTCCCCCCTCCTCAGGCTAGCTTGGAACTCACTCTGCAGCCACAACAGGCCTTGAACTTGCAATCCTCCTGCCTCATCCTTTCCAATAGCTGACTCAAGCACATTATTTATTCCCATCACTACCACTATTAGTAAAAGTAAATGTGGCTTTAAAGGCCGTAGAGAATTCAAGAGCTCAAGTCCACACTGAGATGTCAGAAGAGTATTGAAATCCATGTATTTTCAGACAACCCTGTCTCTCCGCCCACTGTGATAATCCTGCAGAGACTGGGGCAGCGACAATGGAAGTCTGAAGATAGACATTGGGGGTGCTTCCTTCATAAATGGAATAAGCCAAATGCCCTTCTCTATGTCTTTACCCTGAGCATAATTATTTTCCTATTTCTTGCCCAATGCTCAATAGAAAAAAAACTTATGAATAATTGAAGTGATAAAATCAGGTTCATTATTATATTCCATAGAGGGCTGATTTTGGTGTTTCAAACCAAGGTATAATACAAGAAAGAAAAATGCGCTTAGGGAAGGCATGATAAGGTCATATCCCATAAGAAAAATTATGTCTGTGTCAGTTGGGACTTGGAGGGAGGACAGAAGGAGAATGGGGGTGAGTAAGACCAAAATACATTATGCATGTGTAAAATGTCATGACAAACCCCACTGTCATGTATAATTAATATATGCTAATTAAAAACATTAAAGCTCCGAGTGAGGGAAGAAAGTTTGGGAGATAGTCTCCCTGTTGGAAGCAAAAGCACATAGTGAGATGATCTGTGTTTTCTCCCTAGGTACACAGACAAACACGATTGCTCTAGGAGTCAAAAGTACCACTGCTTAAAGTGTTCCCAGGGAACTGCTAACATGAAAAGGAACAGAATTTCAAGGTAGGACTGCTGTCTCACCCTTCCTTCCAGAAGCTTCTCCAGCTGTGAACAACACTACAGGTCTCCTTCCTCGAGTTTGTAGGAAATGGAGCATCTCTGACAGCAGTGTGGCATAAATGCACTTCCTCCTGAGCAAAGCTCTCGTTCACGGTGCTAAAGAAAACTGTAGCCTGATTGCTGAAGCAGCATTATCTGAAGAAAATCGTTCTTTCCTTGCCCTGGACCTCTCAGAGCATAGAGGGCACCCTTGTGGGTGGGAGTCAGCTTCTCATTGCAATGTTTCTCAGGTCCAGTTTCTCATGACAGAAACTTAGAAAACCTACCAGTCAGGTTCCTCCACTGAAAAGGCTTTTTGGAAGGCCAGAAACAACGCTCGGGGGGGGGGGGGGGGGGGGAACCACTGTCATATGACCGTCCTTTGCAGTGTGGCATTTCAATGTCTTAGAAGTCACAAAGAACACCAAGTTCGAGGTGACTAGTATTTGTTTGTTTGTTTGTTTACTTATTGAGACAAGCTGTTATGTGGTTCATTCTGGCCTTGAACTTGCTCTATAGCTGAGGATAACCTTGAATGTCTGATCCTCCTGTCTGTCTCTCACATGCTGGGACTGGGATTGAACCCAGGGCCTCATGATTGCTCAGCAGACACTCTACCAACTGTGCTTCATCCTGGGTCTTGACTTGACTCCCATGGATGATATGTAGCAGAAGCCAGAGACCTTTAACCAGACCAATGACTCATTGCAATGAACATTTGCAAGGAAAGCTGATTGGACAAAAGAGTCTACTGTGTGCCATACCACAACTTCCACTGTGAGACTTTCTTTCTCTATTTTCTTTTGTGGGAAGGTCACAATAGTGGAGGGCGGGTATGGAAGGACTGGGAAATGAGTAGGACTGAGGTGCATGGCATGAAATTCACAAAGATTCAATTAAAAAATATGGGAAAAAAAGGAGCAGTCTGAGCAGTCTGAGGTCATGGTGTTTTCAGGAAAGCGGTGTTGATGCTGTCATGGTTCTGACACACACTTGACCTCCAATTTCACACATGCGCATGCACTGCAACCATGTCAAGACATCACCGACTCGGTCTATGATGCTGGCAGCAAGCTTAGGAAATGATGCGCATGTGGTGTCCTCCAGGGGTGTGTTCCACCAGTGGCATTCATAGCGCCCATCATCTTGGAAGTTCCTATTGTACATAATGACATTTTGACTCTGTCTTACCTCCTTCATGACAGGGCTTCTTGGAGTTCTCAATAGGCTCGTCTCACAGAACAGCAGCTCGGCTCAGTTACTCATCAATGTTATGGAACTGTTTTAGCTACAGAACTTGGACACAGCCCAGGTATATCCCTCTCTCTAGCTCATGAGGTTTTTTCAGGTGCCTCTTTTTTTTGTTTGTTTTGTTTTGTTTTGTTTATTTTGAGACAGGATTTCTTTGTGTAATAGTCCAGGGTGCCCTGGAACTCACTTTGCAGACCGGGCTGGCCTCTAACTCACAGAGATCTGCCTGCCTCTGCCTCCTGAGTATTGGGATTAAAGGCATGCACCACCACCACCCTGCTCAGGTGCCTCTTTTAATTAGGAAAAAAATTTATATCTTTTCTCATTAAAAATATTTACAGCATTAAATAAAAATTTAAAAATCACCTATCAGGAGGACAGCCATCCATCAGTATCCTTGGGTACCCTGGGCTATGGTTTAGAGCAGTGGTTCTCAACCTTGCTAACACTGCAACCCTTTAATACAGTCCCTTGTGTTGTGGTGACCCCCAACCATTACATTACTTTTATTGCTACTTCATGGCAATAGTTTTGCTACTGTTATAAATCAAAATGTAAATATCTTTGTTTCTGATGGTCTTAGTCAACCTCTGTGAAAGGTCATTAGATCCCAAAGGGGTCGCAACCCATAGGTTGAGAACCACTGGCTTAGAACCACTCTGGGCCACAAGGCTTTACCAGGCCTGCGGCTTGCTGTGTTTTCCTCCTCTTTGTCTTCACCTGTTTAAAACTTGAAGGTGTTCTGTGAAACCACTTGTTTCCAGTGACTCATCTTGAAATTACTGATTTCGTCTTCCTGGTTCTTCACAAAGCCAGAAATAAAGATAAGACCGCATTGTTTTCCCCTTCAAAACACCTGCTCTGCAGCCTGAAGACTCCAGCGCTGTTATTGTTAATTTACCCAATAACATTCTCTTTCCTCTTTCACAGAAGCAGAAATCTGTCCAGACAATGTGGCCCCTGCCTGCTGTCTCCACCTGTAAGCTCCCGAAATGTCTGGAAGGGATTCGCCTAAGTTAGCACATGCTTCTGGAGCCTCAACTTTTGCAGCAGACAGTGACGGCCCTCGAGGTGTTCAGCTGGCACAGGGACGAAGCTTCTCCTCCTGGGAGTTTAAGCCCTAGTAAGAGGAAGAGGATAAACCCGGAAATAAACACGATTAGTCCAGGCTGAGAAAGGAAAGAGGGTGGCATAGCACAGAGTGACAGGTGGGACACTGCAGGCTGGTGTCAGAGGGCAGCCCTCCTAAGGCGGCCTCTGAGCTGAGGCCAGCTTTGCCCCAAGGAGAACGGAGCGGAAGGGAAAAGGTTCCAGATAGAAGGAACGTCCTAAGGTGGGAGAAGCTGGTGCCATTGAAAGTCTCGAGGGAAGTGAGGAGTAGGTGAGGTCAGAGGTCAGAGGTCAGAGGGCTCCTCAGGACCCAGACCTAAGCGCAGTGAGAAGACACTAAAGGAGTCTGAAGCTAAGATTTGGACCGTTGGCATAGGCTGGCAAAAAAGGTGCCTAAAGCCCAGTTAGAGTGACTGTGTCGTTTCCTTGAGGGGGTGGCCAGTTTGGTCCCGTGCCTGTGTATGTACAAGCAGCACTAAAGGGACATAGTGGGCTGTATTTTGTTTTGGTTTGGTTTGGTTTGGTTTTGGTTTTTCGAGACAGGGTTTCTCTGTGTAGCTTTGCGCCTTTCCTGGAACTCGCTTTGTAGGCCAGGCTGGCCTTAAACTCACAGAGATCGGCCTGCCTCTGCCTCCTGAGGACTGTATTTTTTTAAAGAAAAGAAAGAAAGGATGTTTGGAGGAAGATGGGTTGTAGAAACTACAGGGAATTGGAGGGGAAGAATGAGAGTGTATAATCAAGACACTTTGTATGTAAGTTTTCAAGGAATAAATAAAAGTATTTTTAATGAGAAATGATCATACTTGGGCTAAGAGTCTGGAGAAGATGGGAGGAGGTAAATGTCTTTCAGGGGTAACTGCGTGAGGCAAAAGCAAGTGACTGAATTCCCCCAAATACTTAGTCAAGGCTGTCACCGGTTTCTGGACCTTGGAAGTTTAATAGAGGCAAAGATTTGGGGCAAGAGTGAAGAAGGCTGATGCAGCGCTGAAAATGTCGTTTGAGTTCTCTAATATTTTAGTTTTCTAAATAGAAATGTCAAGCAGGCAGCAAAATATACAACCAAAGAGATGTTAGAGGAGGCGGCCATGCCTGGAAGTACAGAGAACACCCCATAATGCTCCTGAGAACCGGGGCCTCGCAAAGTGCTAGCTCAGCATTCACACCTAATTGTGCCTGGACCTCTGTGTGCCCTGTGTGCCTCGGTGGCATCTGGTTCCCTGTCGAGGCTTCCTTCCTTTGTCATGCATGTCTTCGTGAAGAACCCACCCAAGCCAAACCAAAGGGTGTCACAGGCCTTCCTCAGTCACATAATAACCTGCTTTCCGTGACAATACAGGCGACTGTGAGCGGACTTGTAAGCAGGAGGCTTCTGACCAGAGACACTGGGCCCCCGGACCCGTCATCAATGCTCACCTCCTTCTCACCTCTCCAGCAGTCTTCGTTTTCTTTGTACAGGTGCCCAGCTGCCTCTCCACTCGTGCGGAGCCTTGACTTCTCTCTGTAACCAGCCAATGTTTTGATGTTTAAAGGTTTACTTATCTCCAGGGTCATTTGCTTTTTCACTTACAAGGTTGAAAGAACAAAGATTTTCAGGTTCATACAAATGATTCTCAGAGGAGGAAATGTAGATGTAACCAACCGTCTTATTAAATAAGAAACACAGAAACAATGTAAAGGAGAAAGCCGAGAGGTCAGAGCTCAGAGCTAAAATCTCACCCTTCCTCCTGCTGTCCCAGCTTCGCGAAAAGAGACCTACTTCCTCTCGGTTCGTATTTTTAAAGTATGTTGTTCTGCCTTCTCATTGGTTGTAAACCCAAACACATGACTGCCTCGTCACTGTCTGAATGTACAGCCCCCTGGGTCTTAAAGGCATATGTCTCCAACGCTGGCTGTATCCCTGAACACACAGAGATCTTATGGGATTAAAGGCGTGTGCCACCACCGCCACACTCTTGCTATGGCTCTAATAGCTCTGACCCCCAGACAACTTTATTTATTAACATACAATCAAATTAATATTTCAGTACAAATCAAAATAATATTTCAATACAATTAGATTACCACCACATTTCCCCTTTTCTATTTTAATAAAAAGAAAAAAAGCAAAAGGTTATGACTAACAAAAGAAAAACTATATACAAAAGTACAATAACTATATACAATATATACAAGTAATAAATACCTAAACAGGTATTTGACGAATCAGAGAAAATAATTCCATTATCTATCCTATTTTGATAATTCCAAGATGTATCTAATGTACTTTCTATCCTAATTAATTTTCAACTATAACTAACTAATCTTCAACCATAACTAACTAATCTTCAACTCCCTCAGAGACCCAAGAAGGGAATAATATTAGCTAACAAAAATAAAAACAGGAAGTGCATGCAAGCAACTTCCAAAAAAATTTTGTGAGTTAACAGAAACAGCCAGCTGCCTGGGCAGTCACCTGAGGTTTCTCCACAGTGTTGGGGCATCATCTTCAGCCTATAGGCTTAGTGTATCTGACAGACTCATTTGTGAAGTAGGATGTATACAAGGTCAACAGTTCAACCTCACATTGGGTGAGAGCAGTCCACGTACCAGAAACACCTGAATTCCACTAGTGTCGTGTCATGATTCAGGATTTTAAATTCTGGAAATTGTTGACAGTTTTTTAATTCAGCTGTTCATTCTTCTTGGCTGTGTATATATGGCTTCATCTCAGCATCCCCTTCTTCTCCACATCCCTCTATTAAATGCCAGTCTACTTTTGAGAGGCATGAGCTTTCAGCTGCTGTTCCATTGTACAACAGAATCCATCGGCCCTCTGCCTGTTAAGCTGCCTTCGAAGAAAAGGGCACCGTACCTTTTCCGGATGCGAAGGCCACTTCAGGGATGGGGCCATATTGTCCTGGCCTCAGAAGATGCCTTTTGATAAAGCCATAACCACACTTGTTTTGGCAAGAATCAGTAGTCCCTTGTTTCGTGATCTGTCTGTCCATTTTGTCCTGTTGATTCGAGGATACTTTGTTGTCCAGTGGCTAACTTTTGCCAGAATGAAAGTTGACTCCATATGCAGTTTCTTCAATGCCCATATTTTCTCTAAAGTAGATTGGTACTGCCAGGAGCCGACATGTCTCAAAAAAGAAAAATTTTCTAAGTTATTAAAACATTTTAAATGCCATATTCTGTAGATCTCTGAAGGGTTTGAAGATGACCTGTCTAAAACATCTCTGCTCAATTTTTAAAACATATCTAATATAACTACAAGTTCTATGATAATGTCTAACTACTAGCTTTCATTTCTTTATATCCTAATAGTTGATAATAATAACATTCAAGGATCAGAAATTTGCATTACATTGTTAAATGGATGGAATAAATACAATTAGAAATATACATATAGCATTTTCTAACAATATCAGTTTCAAATTTGTGTACAATATAAAACAATTCAATCCAATGTAAAGTATTTAAAACTAGTAATTGTCTTTTTCTTTTCTTTCTTTCTCTTTTTTTTTTTTTAAACAAGAACCTTAAATCTAATCTCCTTTGCTTAGCCTTTTTCCTAACCCTTGACAATAACTTGTAACCAACCCCCCTAAATACTGAAAATTATCCCAGACCCAAAACCCATTAAAAAGACCAAAAAACCACCCGCCCCACACCACCTCTTTGGGAATGTGGGCGTCGTATTCTTAAAATTGCTTCCTGCTGGGTATGGGCGAAGTTTTCTTTATCCTGAAAGAAAAATTTTAGGTTAATTGTCAAATTCTAGGAGAGGTAACTATATCCTTCATTATCCAGTCTGTGTATAATGCCAAAGTTGAGGGTTTATCTCAAGTCCTTATTCAAGTAGTCTTTAAGACTGGATCATCTCAGCTAGTCATCTCAAATTTGCTCTGAGCACCTTGTAGTTCAAAGCTGATCTATGGATGATGTTTGTCAGCTTAATGATATTATTATTGTCCACGTGGAATTGTTGTTGTTGTGGGGCCCCATCTTCTTTCTGGAGACTTCAGTTGATGTTAGGCCTGGCCATGATTTCCTGCAGAAAACTGATAAGAGACTCGAACACAAAAACATATATATGCAGCTAGCCTTTTTTCTAGAATTAGTTAGTACTCTATGTGACCATTCATATCTTAACAAAGTTTAAAATGTATATATATATATTAATCTTGTAAATTTTGATATAAAATTTATACTTTGAGAAAAGTTTAAAGAATCAGAATAGAATCAAAGAGTTGAGATTAGTAATAGAATAGTCCCTTAATTAATTTTGCTTTTGTCCTGTACCATAGCAGAAGATGGCTCTTATTCTGGCATGATACAGGGAGTTTGCATTTTCCTTTTAACAACATGCTTGATTTTAAAGAAGGAGAGAGCCATTCTCCAACTCCAAAGTCAGCTTTAAATTTTAATTGAACTGGGACTATTAGAAAACCAAGAGTGTTAAATCTTTAGAGAAAAGCAGAAACAAACATTTAGGAAGACATAAAATTTTTTTAGATAATATATACCCATACACCGTTTCACTCTGTTTCTTGGGATAGATGATTTGTCCCTTTTCTTCAGTTGTCTCATTTGTCCAGTGTTCTTCAGATTCCTTAACCTTCATTCTCCTAAAAGACAAAAACAAAAACTTTTCCCCAAGACTAATTTTGGGGATGTTCCTTTTTGGCAAGTTATTATCTGATGAAATGAAAAGGCATGTTTTATTGATACAAGTTAGTTTAAATTGGATGTTCATGCTGGTTGATGAACTATCACCTCCTCTAATTAAGAGGTCTCTCTTGTTCAAATCGAACCTTTATCAATTTTGATGGTACCCACAGCTTATCTTCTCCTGTAGAAACAAAAGCAAAACCACGTCCCCAATGTAATACATACCCTGGTTTCCATTCTGAGGTCAGCACATCCTTAAAGTATATAGGCTGATTTAATTCTGTAGTTTTTTCTATTATCCAATGTCTCTCTGCAGCTGTTGTTCCTTTCTCATTGGCATTCAGAAAATTCAAAGTTAGAAGAGCATTATGCAGTCTATTTCTGGGGGTTTTTGTTACCCATTTCTGTTTATTTAGCATATCCTTTAGAGTTCTGTTTGATCTTTCTATAACTGCTTGACCTGTAGGATTATGTGGTATGCCTGTAATATGCTTTATATTGTAATAAGCAAAAAACTGTTTCATTTTAACAGAGACATATGATGGAGCATTGTCAGTTTTGATTTGTGCAGGTATACCCATGATGGCCATAACTTCTAGCAAATGAGTGATTACAGAATCAGCTTTTTCAGAACTCAAAGCAGTTGCCCATTGAAATCCTGAATAAGTATCGATAGTGTGGTGTACATATTTCAATTTTCCAAATTCTGCAAAGTGAAACACGTCCATCTGCCAGATTTCATTTCTCTGAGTACCCTTTGGGTTACATCCTGCTGGTAATGGCGTCTGATTGTAGAAGGAACAAGTAGGACATTTCTTTATTATTTCTTTGGCTTGTTGCCAGGTTATGGAAAAATCCTTTTTTAAACCTTTACTATTAACGTGATGTTTTTTATGAAATTCTGAGGCCTCCAGCACATTTCCTATCAATAATTTATCAATCTCTTCATTGCCTTGTGCTAGAGGGCCTGGCAGACCAGTATGGGATCGAATGTGAGTTATATATAAAGGATGATTCCTTTTCCTGATTGTGTCTTGTAATTGAATAAATAGTGAAGTTAATTCTGAAGCATCAGGGATAAATTCTGCAGTCTCAATATGTAACACCACTCTTTCAGCATACTGAGAGTCAGTTACTATGTTGAGAGGTTCTGAAAAATCCATTAATACCAACAGAATAGCATACAATTCTGATTTTTGCACTGAATTATACGGACTTTGAACCACTTTACTTAAATTTTCTGATTTGTAACCTGCCTTTCCTTCTTTGTTGGCATCTGTATAAAATGTACGAACTCCAGATATGGGTTTTTGCCGTACAATTCGAGGCAAGATCCATTCAGCTCTCTTTATAAGATCAATTCTATTGCTTTTGGGATATTTGCTGTTAATTTCTCCCAAAAAATTACTGCAAGCTCTTTGCCAAGGTTCACTTTCTGTCCATAATTTTTCAATGTCCTCCTTAGTTAATGGTACGACAATTTCTGCTGGGTCTATGCCTGCTAATTGACGAAGTCTCATTTTTCCTTTGTAAATCAAGTCAGAGATTTTTTCCACATAAGTTTTTAATTTTTTATTTGGTTTATTTGGTAAAAATATCCATTCCAATATAATATCTTCCCTCTGCATTAATATTCCAGTAGGAGAACGCCTAGAAGGTAAGATAACCAAAATGCAATCCAGCTTTGGATCAATACGATTCACGTGTCCTTCATGCACTTTCTTTTCTACCAAGGCTAATTCTTTCTCAGCTTCAGGTGATAATTCTCTTGGACTATTTAAGTCCTTGTCACCTTCTAAGGTTTTGAACAAATTAGTCAGTTCATCATTTTTTACCCCAACAATAGTTCGTAGATGAGAAATATCTCCAAATAATCTTTGAAAGTCATTAAGAGTCTGTAGTCTATCTCTCCGAATTTGCACCTTTTGGGGTCTAATTTTTTGTAGCTCTATTTTATATCCTAAATAATTAATAGAATCTCCTCTTTGTATCTTTTCAGGAGCAATTTGTAATCCCCAGCGAGGCAAAATTTTCTTTACTTCTTCAAACATTATTTCTAAAGTATCTGCATTTGAGTCAGCTAGTAAAATATCGTCCATATAATGATAAATTATAGATTTAGGAAATTTTTTACGTATCACTTCCAATGGCTGTTGTACAAAATATTGGCACAGAGTTGGGCTATTCAACATTCCCTGTGGGAGGACCCTCCATTGAAATCTTTTAACCGGTTGAGAATTATTATAAGTAGGCACTGTAAAAGCAAATCTTTCTCTGTCTTTTTCTTGTAAGGGTATTGAAAAGAAACAGTCTTTTAAATCAATAACTATGAGAGGCCATCCTTTTGGTAACAGAGTAGGCAAAGGCATCCCAGATTGTAGAGAACCCATTGGCTGAATTACTTTGTTAATTGCCCTAAGGTCTGTTACCATTCTCCATTTACCAGATTTCTTTTTAATAACAAATACAGGAGAATTCCAAGGGCTGGTTGATTCTTCAATATGCTGAGCATTTAACTGTTCTTCTACCAGCTCTTCTAAAGCCTGGAGTTTCTCTGTTGTTAAAGGCCATTGCTGGACCCATACAGGCTTGTCTGTTAACCATTTTAAAGGTAGAGCTGTTGGTGTCTTTGGAAGATCATCAGTTATTGTGCCCTGTTCTTGTATAATATGGATGGCTGGTGACCACTCATTAGAACAATATCTTCTAATATTTCTCTCAGTAACATGTGCTAGTTTATGATTTGTTTCTGAGATTGGAGGGATGTTAATCTGAGTATTCCATTGTTGCAACAAGTCTCGACCCCACAGGTTCATAGTTATGTTAGCCACATATGGTTTTAATTTTCCTCTCTGTCCTTCTGGACCTATACATTCGAGCCATCTTGCACTCTGTTTCACCTGAGATAATGTCCCAATTCCTAACAGTTGAACGTTTACCTCCTGAAGAGGCCAAGTTGGATGCCAAAATTCTGGTGCAATTATGGTAACGTCCGCACCTGTGTCTACCAGACCAGACAACAAAACACCATTTATTTTTATCGTTAATTTTGGTCTTTGTTCATTAATAGAAGTTTGCCAAAAAATTTTCTTTATGTTTTCTCCTGAATTTTCTATTCTCTCTGTTTCATCATTCTGACCAGCATGATTTATTCCAATAGGCATTTGGTTATTTAATCGCTCTCCAGAGCAGGCATTTCCTCTATGGCTGCCGGAAAGGTTTGAACTGGATTTGCACTGGGGGCCTGTCTGAGGCCCCTCTGGGAGTTTCCCGAAGACTGAGGCAAAGGATTACCCTGTCTGTCCTTTGTTGATCTACATTCGTTGGTCCAGTGTTTTCCCTTACCACACCTTCTGCATACTCCAGAAGGAAGGGGCATTCTGTTGCCATTGTTCCTTGAAGAAACATTGTTTCTGGAAATGACCTGTCTACAGTCCCTTTTCAAATGTCCTTGCTTTCCACATCCAAAACATCTAACACTCCTCAAACCTTTTGAAATTACTTCTCCTACCCATGTATCATCATGCTCATCAGCTTCAACATTAATTGTTTCTCTAATCCAATCTTCCATAGGTGCAGATCTTGCCCTTAATGGCCTGATTATTCTTTTGCATGCTGCATTCGCATTCTCAAAGGCCAAAGATTCAATTATTGCCTTACCAGCTTCTGAATCCGAGACCGTTCTCTTTACTGCTGAAGCCAGTCTTTGTAAAAAATCTGTAAAAGACTCTTTTGGGCCTTGCTTCACCTTTGTAAATGACTCAGATTTTTTTCCTGGTTCCTCAACTTTGTCCCATGCATTCAAGGCTGCCGTTCGACATAAAATTAGGGTTTGGACATCATATAAACATTGTGCTTGTGCTGAAGCATATTGGCCTTCGCCCATAAGCTGATCCTGGCAAACTTGTACTCCTTTATCCCTCCATTGTTTTTCTATGTTTTTAGCCTCCTCCTTAAACCAAGTCAGAAATTGAAGTCTCTGGCTGGGTTCCAGAACACCTTGTGCGAGGTCCCGCCAGTCCTGTGGTACTATCCTATTATATGTTGACCAAGTGTTTAACATTTGCTTTACATATGGGGAATGCATGCCATAAGATACTATTGCCTCCTTAAACCTTTTTAAATCCAACATTTCAATTGGAGCCCAAGTATTTTGTGTAGCCATTTGATCAGGCATCTGCTGTACTGTTACAGGATAAATTAAGGGTGACTGTGTGAAAACAGGCTTTCTTTCTGCAACCTTATGATCCCGACTTGAAACAACTTCACTGTTAATTTCTTCTGTCTGAATTTTTACAGGTTTAACAAGTTCTTCTAACGCTGTTATCTTGGCACTTAAATTGACTATCTTTTTAAATATTAAAATGTGGATTATTATAGTGATGAGGTGCATAATTCCACCAATACTAATATTATATAGTTGTTCCATTGCCAGACTGCCTAAAATTTCGAACAAAAACCAATTTTCTTCCAATGTACACATAAAACCCATTTGTTTTTTAATGTGGAAAAAAATTCTCTTTTAGATAGTTTCCTTTAAAATATCTGATATATTATGACTTACCAAATCTGCGTAGAACAGTAGAAATCCGAGGGGATTTTCAAAGCAGCCACCTAGTGTCCCAGGTGTAAATCCAGAGAGAGAGAGAGAGAGAGAGAGAGAGAGAGAGAGAGAGAGAGAGGAAAGAGAGAACGCACAAGAAAGCGTAGCCGGCTAAAGCTTAAATGCAGCCACGTGTTCCCTCTTGTGCCGAGTCAAGGCTTGGGTCTGGCTTCCTTAAGCTCCGACCACGTGCGTTGGCTTTACAGGCAGGGCCCTGTTCGGCAGGGCAGGTCTGAGTTGTTTGTAGCACCGGCTTTAGGCAAGCTGCTCACAGACCTAGGCCCGGGCTAGAAGTTGCTACCCGGACTAGGACGCCAGCAGCTCGGACTAAGAAGCCGATCGCCGCCGGCCGCCGTGTGCCGCCGCTGCCGCCGCCGCCGCCGCTGCCGCCGCCGCGGGCCGCCTGCCGCCCTTGCGGGAAAGTGGACCTGCCGCCAAGCCAAGCAGTTTTTAATGGATTCTTGTCACGTTGGGCGCCAGATGTAGATGTAACCAACCGTCTTATTAAATAAGAAACACAGAAACAATGTAAAGGAGAAAGCCGAGAGGTCAGAGCTCAGAGCTAAAATCTCACCCTTCCTCCTGCTGTCCCAGCTTCGCGAAAAGAGACCTACTTCCTCTCGGTTCGTATTTTTAAAGTATGTTGTTCTGCCTTCTCATTGGTTGTAAACCCAAACACATGACTGCCTCGTCACTGTCTGAATGTACAGCCCCCTGGGTCTTAAAGGCATATGTCTCCAACGCTGGCTGTATCCCTGAACACACAGAGATCTTATGGGATTAAAGGCGTGTGCCACCACCGCCACACTCTTGCTATGGCTCTAATAGCTCTGACCCCCAGACAACTTTATTTATTAACATACAATCAAATTAATATTTCAGTACAAATCAAAATAATATTTCAATACAATTAGATTACCACCACAAGGAAATACATGTATAACCTGCCTAATCTCAACACAGGGAATGATTCTTGTCCTGTGGCTACATTGTCCACGGTTTTTCACCTTGTCCATCTTTGAAATCCCTTTGTGGGGAAACTGTTAAGTATGCTATAACACAGATAAAATTGAGGGTATTGTGCAAAGGGAAATAAGCCAATCGTGGCAGAAAAATTCCATGTGCTTGCTTGCAGGAGGTATACAGATAATTGAGCTCTTAGAAACAGAAAGTAGAATGTGGTTTCCAGGGAGTGAGAGGAGAGGCAAATGGGGAGATGTTCAGTAGGGAGAGAGTTTCAGTTTTGTAAGAGACAGATTTCAGCACAATGTGAATTTAACTTATTGAGCCATGTAGTTAATACTACTCAACTATGCACTTAATAAATGCTGAGAAGAAAACTGTGTGTTGTGCTAAACCACAGTTAAGACCTAAGAATATTGAAAGCTAAAAGAACACGAGATTTGTACAAAAAAAATTTGAAAGGATTATAACTTTGAAAACTGTTTCTCCAAAACTAAGAATTCAAGAAAACTGATCTAGGCATAAGTATCCTAAGCCCAATAAACATAAGCAGATATAACTCTGCCAATAACAGAGGACTTTGTTGGATATTGTTCTGCCAGGATTCTCTGAATAGAAAAATCAGCCTAACTGCTATTTGATTTTGACTTGGTTTGTCCATCCCTAACAGGAAGCCCAGTTCAGTCAGGCACTAAGATTTGAAGTCACTAAGAAAAAGCTCCTTCGCTTCCCTTCCCTCCTCCTTGCCAAGATCCGTCAGGCTCCTCCCCTAACAGCAATGCTAGGCATCAGTCAATGTCCATGTCAGCTCCTCCATGACTCCTCCATGACCCCCGAGTGTCAGTACGTCCCAGAGTCCCCAGCCACATGCGTGTTTCAAGTCCTCTCACTCGGCCTGCACGGCACTGGTGCTCCTGTTTCATGCTTGGCACATTCTTTTCTTTCTCTGGACTCTGTAACCACTCTTCTCCTGCTTCCCAGTCTCTTTGCTGGGCCCTATTATGTCCAGTTCCCATTCAAATGTCTTCTCTTGACCCTAAGTTTTTGTTCTGTTTCTTTGCTCAGTAATTGTTCTTTCCTCAGTAAATCGGAAACTCAACCCCAGTTTACACCTTTCAGTCTTACTTATCAATGCTACATTGAGAAACAAACAGATTTTTTTTGACTGTCCCTTATAACTGTCTACACAAAGGTGGGTGGGTCTTGGCTTAGCGTTCCAGAGACCAACCTCAGACTCACCACATCCAAATCCTTCCTTTATTCCTAAATCAGAACATTCTCTTGACAGTACTGATGTGTATTATCTTACAGACTTATCAAAGCTAGAAGAAAACAGGTGTGCCCACACCTCTCACGTCGCCATCTCTGCCTTGAAGTCTTTTGATCTTAACCTGTCTTGCCCCTAGGTTCTCTGTGAACACGCCCACGCATGCCATCGTGTCTACTGTCCCTTTCTTACCCTGTTCTCACTTCCCAGTGGACTGTCCCCACTCCTTCCTGACTTCCTGCCCCCTACGCGCACCTTGTTCCCAGTGCTCCATTCTTTACTCCGGGGTGGTCTTTCTAAAACGCCAACCAGATACAATGGCTTCACTTAACGGACTTCCTTTGCTAACTCTGCCGTTTTCTTTGTCTACCTTGAGAAAGTTCAAAGTCCTTCCCATGTGGTAAGGCCCAAGTCCCCTCCTTGCACCTTAAGCTTAGAAACAAACTAATGTACCAAAATCATCATAAAGACTTCTTTATCTTCATGTCTTTCTTTTAGACAAGTGGTTCCTTTTGTCCCTCTTCTAGTTTAAAATGTCACCCCCGCCCAGCCTGTTCTAATCCCACGGTGGCATTCTGGGTGCTTCTTTACACCATTTGCACCTAGTACAAACCAACAGCAATGAACTTGCCAGCACTTCCACGGATTTGTCCACTCCATGTCCACCCCAAGGGTGGAAGAAATGAGTCTATTCATTCTGTGCCCTTAGTACCTAATGCAGCACCACTGTAACACATTTTTAATTAAGTAATAAGTTTAATTACAGCCTATTCCTGCATATAGGTCATTGTACTTTGCTCTTTAAAAAACGAATTATTTTTATTTATGTGGATGCAGATTGTGTATATAGGGTATGTGCACATGAGTGTAGTGCCTAAAGAGGCCAGAAGAGGGTGTCAGATCCTCCTAGAGCTAGAGGTGGGTGGCTGTATGCCACCTAACATGGGTGCTGGGAACAAAACTTGAGTGCTCTGAAAAAGTGGTATGAAAACCTCATAACCTTGGGGCCCTCTCCCCAGCCTCTGCTTGTACCCCTCGTCACACCCCCCATGCCATGACTATAATCTTTGCTGGTTCCTTCATCCGCTCAGATAGTCCCTGCTTCCGCTGTCATCTCACACGCTCCCTGTCACTAGCTCTCCACCTGCTTGTCACCAACCCTCTGTCTCAGTATAATGACTATACTCTGAGGTACACACGCACGAATGAGCTGTCCCTTGCTCCTTGCTAAGAGCTGATCATATTTGGAAAGACCAACACAGAAGTACGTTGCCAGCCTGTTAGTAGTGAGAATAACAGTATCTACTATTTACTCTACTCTGGGCAACTTTTCCTTTGTGGTTTCATTTTTATTTATGATATCCCTATGACATTTACAGAGGTGTCAATACTACAAATGTCCCAAATTTTATGTGAGTAAACAGAAGCCTAAAGAAGTCAACTAATTTGCCCCAAATCTATAGATACAAAGTCAAGATTCAGAACTAGCTCTCCTTGTCTCCATATTACTCAGCTACCAAAAATATAGTGAGCTGTATAAGATAGTCAGGATTTCAGAGACTCCATCAGACAATCTACCCCAACAAACGTTTAACTTAGAAAATCCAGTCATTGTATCTGTATATGGTGACTATATGAAAACAAAGCCAGATTTTAAAAATTAATCCTTTTCCTTCTTTTCCTCCACAACAAAAATTCATGTGTACATGTGGCCGAAAGAGCAAACAGATATCCCCTTAGCTGCTCTGAAAGGTGTGTGGGTGTGTGCAAACACAATGCAACCAAGCACAGTCCAGATGACGTTTTGAAAACAGCTCTTTCTTTAGATACTCTTTACTTTTAAAAAACAAGTTTTTTACAGCAGAATGTAATGTGTGTCTGACACATATAAGCGGTGCAGCACATGTGCCAATTGCTTCCCAGGTGAGGTGAGGCCGAGGGGGACGAACTGAGCACTCCAACCTGCGGTGTGATCTCCACTCTTGTGGCATGACTTTGGTCTACCTCGTTTATCTTACAGACAGATTTTACTCAGAAAAATGTAAGTATTGCTTTCTGCAAAGCAATGCTTTACTTTGATCATGTAGCCAGTTAGAGTATGGAAATAGATTGTCTATGACTTTCTTCATTGGTGAATTTCTTTCTGATGAATTTGCTTGTGAGCTCTGCTCCTCTGTGCATTTCTCACTCCTTGAGGAAAAACCTTCCTTCCTTTGGTCAACAGAGTTGCTCAGGACTTTAAGCATGAGACATAAAACAGGTGGATCCAGCTCGATTCTAATGCAACAGACTGGATCTAGATACAGATATTCTGCTAGATGGCTTGAGTGGGGTTCTCATATGGACTATAGCCCCTGTTAATGAGACTGCGTTCCTGCCCCAGCTCTGCCCTTTTCAGAGTGGGTGATCTCCAGACAAATTCCTTGACCTCGTGGCAGTTCCTCATCTATGAAATGAAGATAACAGTAGACACCATTTTTTTGTGCCCTGGAAACGCTCAAGTGCATCACCACATGTAAAGCACCTTGGAGAGTCCTGGTGTGCCCTGTGACTAACAGCTGACAAATTTCTACATGTGATCATCAAGTTTTAGGATTCCTGGGGTTATCTGTACAGGTCAGCATTAGCCCTCTGCAGCTCCATAGAATAAGAATTCTGTACACACACCCCTCCCACCTTTAGCAGCTGAACACAACACAGAATATGTCTATTTCTGGCCACTATGGAGACTACCCAGCAGGACTGCAAATTCATGCCTCAGCAATCACTGTCAAGCCAGTTGCTTAGGAACCCAGAGGTTTCCAGAACGGTGCTCATCCATCTCTCCACTGCTTATGTGCAGTTCTCTACAGGAGGTGTCGGTATATCAGCACTCAGCACTGAGTAGGACATACCCCCATAGGAGAGATGAAAGAGGTTGTGGTTACAACACAGCACAGATGTTAGGCTACTACTGGACAATATTTGTGCAATATATTAATCATCTTCTCTTGTGTTTGACTGTCTTCTACTAAACCAGGAACTGTTTTCTCTGGCAGATTTTGCCACAACTCAAAAGCAAAGAATGAGCTACAGTTCAGCTTTGCATTTGCAAGGGAGGGTCTTGAAGCCCATGGCAAATTGCAGCCATGAATGTGTTTGCTCACCTCAGAACTGAAAGCAGTTTTATCAGAAGCTCTAGATTACAGGAAACTTGGGTATTTGTGACCTATGGGGTTTCCTGTTCTTCTAAGGATTAAGAAGAAAGTGAAAAGAACTTCTGATTTGAGGAACAACATTCAGACGAGGAGATCTAAAGATAAAGGATGGGGAGAGGCTGATCGTGGTTCTCTGAGTACGTTCTTGGCGCAGAGGCCAACTGTATGGAAGCAGGGGGACTTCATCATGATCTATAATGCAGTAAAACTCTCAGACATGTTGAAGTAAAACTCACAAGTAACTCTCTTACGTTCTGCTTTCTCAGGCTATCCAGCTAGCCTTGGAACAGCAGAGCAACAAAATATGGAAGGAGTATTTGCAAGACAAATGTGGCACTGTGCACCCAGCTTTCTCTTGGCACTTACATCACATGGAAGGGATCTAGACACTCCTGGATGTTTCGGGAAAATGTTCACTATGAATGCTGAGTGATAAATTTACTCAATCCAAATATTAGCCAGACCTCAGATGAAGAGTCTCTCAGAATTTGAAGTAACAGAAAGAGACAAAATGGGGGGGGGGCAAATGAACAGAAGACAAAAGCCAAGCTTTTTGAGAGACTTCACTGTGCATTATGTCTTGGAAAAGCACAACTTCATTCCAAAAGCCAGAGAGATGCTCAAGGGCAGATCTGATGTGAACAGAGACTACTTCCCAAGCAATGTCAGATGATGCAAGTGGAGCAGATACAAGCTGAGCACCCAAGCAGGCAGAGGGCAGCATGCAAGCAATTCACCTCCTCAGCATCCCCAGGACCCCTGTAGTTATCCAAGCCTATCCCTGAAGCCAGGTCCCATCACACTTTGAGGCAAGAGTTAGGCTATTTGGAATGGCTGATTATTCATCCAAGGGACAGTTATACTGAAGGTCAAATGTGTACTGTTTTCTAGCATTGGCAGAAATTCCAGACTGAGACAAAATTAGTCATTAAAACAAATTAAAAAGAACATCCACAGCCTCTATGCAGAGTGGCTGACCAAATTTGAGTCCTCAAGGCCTAGCCTTAAATTGGTATGAGAATCTCAAAAATACAATGTTCCAGCTATAGAGGGTTAAAAGGTTTCACAAAGAAATAATGTTTGAGGTGAATTTTGAGGAGATAACAGGAATTATCCAGTTAGAAGGAAGTTAAAGTATATTTTAGAAAAAAATTAAAAAGCCATATGAGTCAAATAATTTGGGTCAAAGCAAATACAGCATTGTCTGGAAAAGCAATGTTTTTGGAAGGCATTGGGGGTGGGGAAGGTGCTTACTCAGGAGAAAGTGCAAGCTTGAGGACCTGTGCTCACTTCCCACATCCACACAAAAAGACCGACACGACGGTGCACACCCGTGGAGACAGCAGGATCCCTTGCTGACCTGTCGGTCTCAATAATCAATGAGCTGCAGGCTCAGTAAGAGACCCTGTCTTAAAACATACGGTTGAGAGCGACTGAGGAAGCCACCACACTGACCTCTGGCCTCCACACACCAATATAATACGTGTGTGCTCCCATGTCTGCATGCACACACATACGTGAACACGTGTGTAGATACACACCAAGAGAAAACTGAAAGAAAGGAGCATAAGAGCAACTGTCTTGAGCAGGTAGACTGCAATACACTGCCTGTAGCTGTGAAGTCATTGTCCTACAGGGTCCTCCAAGTGGCTGGGGACCAAATAACATCCCCTGTTCTTCAAGGTCTCTGCATTCTGCATCAGGGATGCACCTCTGTTATAATTCACTCCGAGGTGTAATCTACTCACTAGGGCACCCACTGGTGCCTTAGCCTAGGGATGGGAGGCACCACCTTAATTTCACACAAAAACTTCATATACATTAACAGAGAGCTTTAAAATACGGCCAGCTCTGCAAAGCCATGTGAGTTAAAGAATTTGATCTTGAAGAACAGAAAGGAGCTACTGAAGGGTCCTGAGCAGGGGGTGGGTGGACATAACAAAAGGATGAGTTCCAGCAGCAGCTGTATGCAGGCTAGATAAGGAGCCCAGAGACTCCAGAAGTTACTGTAGTTGACCAGGCATGAAGCAAAAAGGGAGATTCGGTGGTATCCATGGTAACAGAAAGAGAGAGATAGGAAGATGATTTTGAAGGCAGAAACAACAGGACTTGATTACTGATTGGCTGTGAGTGTGTGGAAGAGGCGGCCGTGATAAATGACTCCGGGGTTTGTGCTCAGGAAGCTATGGGAATAAATCTGAAATAGGAACGCTAATCAGAGATGCTGCTTTGAGAGGGAAAATGGAGAGTTAGGTTTAAGGCATGCTGAATTCCACATAATGATGGAATACATGAGTAGAAATGTTCTCTGTACATCAGAAAGGATAAGTTTAGGACATTTCCTCTTTTTTTCTCACCCTCGCCTCTTTAGTTTTAAATGCATATGAGAATGCTGTTTGGAAAAAGGGGATCTGGGGGATAGATTTGTGCCTTCTTTTATTTGTAATAAGCTGTTGAAGAAGACCTTCACCAGCATCATCAAGTGAACACAAAGAATTACTCAACATGTACTTGTGCTTGCCAGTTAAGTAGATACAACTCACAATAACAGATTCTGAACCTCTGACAGGTCTCCAGGCTTAGAGAGCTGACATTTAAAGGCCAGTCATGAGAGAAAATGGAGGACAATAATCCTGACCTACGTGAGGTTAAAGTCCATACGCTACATGGGGAAACCATGGAGAGGAAGGATGTGGTACCAAGTCAGAGCAGTGGGGCTCAGGGTGATACTGAGGGTTTGAGATAGAATTCCTTTTTGGATAGGGCTAACTTAACTTATCCTTTCCTTAGCAAGGAAAAGCAGATTGAGGATGCTGCTTACGTAATAATTATTCATTTATCTATGACCCAACTTTATACTACCTTATCACCTTCATGGATTCTGTAACATATGCAAGACTATGAGGCTGACCTGCAGCAAAACTGGACCTCATACACAAATCCCCAGTTGAATCATTCCAGTGAAGATGAGAAAGTCCACAGTGTTTCATAAGGAAATTTAGCTACTTATTAAAAATACCAGAGAGTAAGGATTCCCAAAAGAGGACTGCTGGGGGCAGTGTCTTCAGCAAGCCTCCTCCCCATGGACAAACAGTTCTGCCCCATGAAAGATTCAAAGCAGGTGTCCCCACCCTTCTCATGTGAATGGCACATGCCTTCATAGGCATATTTCTATTTACCCCAGGAGCTAGGTCTCTAGATTTCACAGAGGACTTGTTCAGCTCTTTCAACTGAATGGGGCAGGACTGTGCATCCAAGGGATACAGTGACAGCATCTTACAGAAGAGCAAAGAGAGGGGGAGGGAGGTGGGTTTTCTCCCCACGTTCCCACTATCCCAGCCTAGTGCAGTTGTACCAGTGTATTCGGAGCTGGGACAGAAGTGACCAGGCTCAGGGCATGTCACTCCACTTCCACACCTGTCTACTGTGCTGTCAGGAGAGTTGGTCAAGCCTTGTCTGGATGCCGAGGAGATTAAAAAGCTCCATCAAGATTAAAAGGCTCCAAGGCGCCACTCGCAGAGTCCAGTGGGATAGCAGGGGAGTGAAGGTCCCATTCTCCTATGCTGGCACCCGTCCAGCCCCCAATCTCACCTAACAACAAGCTGGATTGACTGTCTATAAATTGCAGACATTGATTCTTCACATTTAACCTTTACATAACATGTTTTCTTTCACTACAGTAGAGGGACTTTCCTACAGCAAGGATCTTTATCTTTGCAGCTAGCTCAGTGTATGAAGTTTGGTTTCTTTTCTGCCTGGCAGTTTCCTCCAGAGCCTAAACCTTACCAGCATTCTATGACTCACAGCTGCAGTTCTCATAAGTCGATGCTGAGTGCTGTCTCTGACGCTATTAGAATTGGTGGATTTAAAAGTCTCAAGAGAAAAAGAACGCAGTTACACTTGAACTATGCGGGATGTTCCCACTCTATCCCTTCTTTTCTTTTCTCTTTTGCTTTCTACTTGCCCACCTGCTTGTCACAATTCCTGTTCTCTGTAACTCTCACACTCTCCACAACACATGGCCTCTTATCAGGAGGATTCTGTGGTCCCCTCTTCTCTCTCTCTCTCTCTCTCTCTCTCTCTCTCTCTCTCTCTCTCTCTCTCTCTCTCTCTGTTTGCCCATTGCACCCCATGTGCTGCCCTCCCCCGTCCCAGGGCAGCCTGGTCTCAGTGCTGCTCCTCTCCCTCAGCCCCAGTTACTTCCTTTCACCAGTTTTATGTGCTCTGCTAACTTCCCGAGAGCAAACCTGCCTGGTATTCCTCAAGGGTCACACTCCATGAAAACTGACGGTAGTGAGACAGAGTGTATTGTGCTTTCGATGGAAGAGCCTGAGTGGGTATAGATGTCACGGGCTTCCACAAGTGAGTTCTGTGTTGAAGACAGTTTCCTGAAGGAGCTTAGGAATCTTAACCCTAACCCTAACCTTTGGTAGCAGAAACACTGACCTCCATTGAGCTGTCTTTCCAAAGGCTTTTACATAGGAAGCACTCTCAGAAGCTAGACTACACCCAGTGCCTCTTCAGGGCAGAAGTGCTTACTGCCCATCACAATGGATTAAGGTCCCTAATGTCCACGGTCCTCTCCTGTTACACAGTCTACTCCATGTGCACACACTGCCCAGCCTTCTCAAATTCCCTGTGGCTATTCGGACTCAGAAAACTCTCCCTCTCACTCCAGCTCTCCCTGTCCTCATAGTATTTTCATACTTTGCCTATTTCTAGTACTCTGAGTAATCTGCCCTTTGTTTTGGCCCCAAGAGTCTTGTGTGTTCTATGAGAAGCAGCTAAGAAGCTAGCTGGCTAATGTATTCACTCACAAGTAGGAAAAAAAAAAGAAAAGGAAAGAAGGCTCAGCCCTTCACAGTTCTTGACATTGTGATTTTTTTCAGCTGTCAGTAAGAACATTAAGAAGATAAAAACTTAGAGGCTAAAATTTCTGCTCCATCAACATCTTGAAATAGTTAAACCCCCCCCCGCCCCCTCCACTCCCACCTCCCTCTAGTTTAATGTACCTTCTTGGCCTCCATAATGATGGGCTGTAATAGCCCATTTATTCAGTAGAGTGGATCTCTAAAGCCCATTTCCAGATTACAGCTGGTGTGCCAGAACTGCGTTTATTTTCATTAGTAGAGAGGACGGAGCAGCCTGGTAAAGCTGACTTTTCAATTGCTCCGTCAGAAAGTGGTCTGAGTACTTCTCTCCACTCACTTGCTCACACCAGTGAACAAAAGCTTCACCGAATGAAGACTCCCAGTGTCCAAGCCCCTCGTTCAGACAGCAGCCAGGCGAGCATTGTAATAGGTGTGGAGAAAGGACTTCTCTCCGGGCTGGCTCTCCTCCAAACAGAGAGCAATCTCAGACTCAAGACGAAGTACTCTCCTGATTTTTTAAAACCTCTGACCTTCAGAGAACTCAGAGATTGAAGTGTGCCAATCAATCAAGCCAGCAGCATTTTAATATCATCGGTTTACAGTGGTAATCAAATAAAATAGATATCTGTCATTTCAAGTTAATTCAACACATAATGATAATTGTGTATCAGATGAGAAAAAGCTGTGAGTCATGATGAGTCTTTAAGAGGTGACAGAGGAACTCTTTCAGCACACACACTACACATCACATATATACATACACACATCAAATGCATACATACATACACAGTACATATATCACATACACAGCCACACATAGCATATACATCTATACACAATTATACATACTCACACTACACATCACATACATACATACCAAAAACACACGTACAGTCTCACAGACATTTAAGTTGTAGTTTTCCCAAATAATAATGCTGTGATGACAAATGCATCTTAGAGGTCAAAAGAAACTCTATCCTCTGCGGTTAATCCTTCTGAGTCCCTGTGATCCCAGTTCATTCCAAACTCTAGCCTCTGACCCTGCCCAAGACGGACCTTTTCTATTTTAAGCATAGTCTTCAGAGAGGGGGGTGGGAGGGTAGAAAGCTTGAGCCAGCTGATGCAGCTTGGTTACTGAGTGGGGAAGGGACGGGGAAAACTCACTGGTCCTTCCACCAGGGTATCCAGAAGCATGCTGGGGAAGGCTCTGGGACGGAAGGATACTCTCAGTTCCCATTTTTTGCTCAGGGTGGGGGAAGATAGGGAGGAGAGCCCAAAATACATGCAGTTTTCTTTGTGAAGTGTTGCCCACAGGTCTGTGTGGTTGAATCCTTGGTCTCCAGCAGGTGGCGTTGTCTTGGAAGAGTGTGGAAGCTTTAGGAGGTAGAGCCTGGCTGGGGGAAATATGTCACTAGGTTGGACTTGAGGCTTCACAGCCAGGCCCTGCTTATTTTGTTGCCTCTGCTTCCTGACTGCAAATGTGCAAAAAAAAAAAAAAAAAAATTGTGATCATCCACCCCACACTCCCTTCTGCCATGTCTTCCCTGCTATGATGGACCATGTCCCTTGGAGCTATAAAGCAAAATCATCTTCCCCTTAAAGCAGATTCCTGTTGGGACTTTTTATCATAGCAAGGAGAACAGTACCTAATACAGTTTCCCGGCATGCACCCTGCCATTCCTGCTTATAATTTTGAGTAAAACTGCCTTCTTTCTTGGTGTCGGTAGCCCTTTAGGAACAGAGCTACAGACATTCAAAAGGTAGACTATGCCACACGCTGCACACTGGCTGTCATACCCTCCCTCGCACCCCAAGATGAGACAGAATATTCCCTCTAGATTTATAGAACTGGATGAGAAAAAAAAACATAAAGACCTCCGTGAACACAGAAGAGATGGAGAAACAGTCTAGAGTATCATTATGGAAAGACATTTAGATGCTCAGTTAATAGCTCCTCATGCTGCCATCACTGGGACCCCTGAGAGTTTAAAAAAAAAAAAAAAAAATGGCATGAGGGAGACTTCAGTCATCAGATGACCAGAGCTGTGAGCTGACTGACCGAACAAAAGAAAATCTCCAGAGTTTCAGCACCACACAAATTCAGTGAGCACAGGAGAGAGGAAACCAGAGACAGAAAATGGCCTGAGAGTGGGGGCCACTATGCAGCTGCTGGCAGAGGGCGCACACATTCACAAGTTAGGCTAAGCACTCTGCTTCAGGAAGCGGCCCCTGCCGCACAGACCTACTGGGAGTGCAGAACAGCATGGCGTGTAGTGTGATAAGACAAAATCCAGAGGGGGAGGAGACAAGAATGACTTGAAACTGACGAATTCCTGGTAGTGGTTTAACTGATGATAACTGGTTGGGCTGGATCTCTCCTGAGGATTCTGATAGCCTAGATCCTGCTGGTCTGAGCAGGGAACGTTAGCAACAGCCCTTCCAGAATGTTACTACAGAAGGGTTTTTCCTATCTGGATATACTACCCCAGAGACCAGGAGGCACCAGCCTGCCCAGGGGTCCCCAGAGATTGTGTTGGGATATATAACTGTCTTCAGAGAAGGTACAGTTTGACTCACCTGCCCCCAAATCATCTCATTCAACAGCTTTTATCTGCCTGAAGTTCCTCACCCCTTTGGTTAAAGTAAGCAGTGTGGAGGGAGAGATGATGGATGTTTTTAGGCTTGGGCTTCTGCTAACCACTGATGAGGCCCCTCCTTCAGATCAGCCAGAGAGTAACGTGAACAAAGTGTATATGTTTTACAAATCCAAAATTGGGTGAAGTGACTGGACATGTTAAAACGTAGTTAGGAGCTTCAAGGTGTGTTTTTGGGTTTTGGTTTAACCACAGCAGTGCCAGATGAACTGGGAGAGTCAGCACCCATGAAACAGGGTTGTGTTAGTGGAGGAAGAGGCAGATGCACACTATAACCAGGTGAAGCGGAACACGGTGCTGCCTGTCTCTGGCGAGAAGCTTCTCTTTTCAAACTTCCGGAATAAAGTTGCCCTCTGACCTTTTCAATCCCATTGCTGGCTGGAGAGCGCCACCTACCGCACACTCTCTGCTACTCTCCATACAAGAGTCCCAGACTGCCCAATGCCAACCCTAATATTTATAATTACCAATTGGACAAGTGTGTCTTGGGCTGTGGGAATCAAAGAACGTGGGAAAGGGGGCAAGACAGAGGAGGCTTTAAGCGTCCCTTCACTCCAGACACCTGCTCCTAAGGATGCCTCAGGACTGGGTCCACAGCCACATAGCAAAGTAATAAAGCACAATCAGAGGAAAGAAAGACTAGGCTGGAATGTCTGTCAAAGACAACCAAGAGCAGAGGGGAAAGAAACCCACACAGTAGCTAAGAAAGCGATACATTGAGTTCCACTTTTTTCACAACCCCCTCCTAACACATTTGTTACTAATTAACAACTTTTAGTCAGTTCGGTGGGAATCCATACTTGAGTCTGAGCAATCTGATCAGTGTGCCTGTCCCTCGATTGCAAGATTTAGCCCTGGACATTGTGGTTTACTCCAGGGCCGGTGTCTGCCAGCTGTTTGTTTTACAGCTGTCTTTCAGTAGCTTGTGCTGTTGTTGCATTTTCCGCACTCACTGGGGTTCCCAACCCTGGAATACTTCCCTGTTCTCACAACTTCATCCATCTCCTTCAGAGTCAACAGACATCAGAATTCAGACAGGAAGAGGTTCCCTCTCACCTGAAAAACAAAACAAAACACCTAGACAGCGAAGTCTGTCCCCTACAAGGGATTCATGGAAGGACATGAAGGTAACACTGAAGATGTTAGGGACAGGAGCCATCAGAGGTCTAGCTCATCACTGTACCTTAAAAATGGAGTTAGGAGAAGCTAAAGCCTTGCCCAAGATCAAACAGCGAGTGACAGGTAGGATGTGAACCTGTGGCTCCCAAAGCTCTATATCTTTCCATGTATAATGCTGCACTAGATCTCCTGGGCTCTGCCAAGTCTGATCCTCCGTGATAAATGCCTCCACTTGAAGAAGTTGCCAGGACCACCATGCTTCCAGCAACATCAGGTTAATGCATTTGCTTTTAGTAGGTATATGCACTTGAACTGTAAGGAGTAACTGTCCCCCTGTTATCTGCTAAGTGAATGCTATGAAGGTGTTGTGAGAGGCCATTTGGAGACCACTCTACAAAACTCCTGTGGCCATCTGGGAAGAGGTTAGAATCTTCTTGAAGCAGACAGTCATCATATTTATTTTTCTTACACAAAGCACACCAAGACAGCAGACTCTCAAGAGGTTCTAAACAGCCAGCTCTTGGGAGTAAAGCCCTGACTGGTAGTGCTTTTTTCTGTGGTATAAATTCTCCCAGTGTGCCAGCTTTAAGCTGTCAACGAAACACAGAATTGGGGAATGGGCATGTCCACCAGTGCCTCTCGGCCACATGAGCTGACTCCAACACACCACAGCTCCAGGATCTGTGTGTCTATCATGGGACTCGGGCCATGAACATCCAGGAAAAAAGCCTGAAGCAAGTAGTGGGACTGCCGGGGTGAGGTTATGGATGTGAGCTCTGGGTTGGGTTTTTATGTTGGTTTGTATTTTACTGACTTTAGCCCTGCATTTGATTATTTATTGTTAACTTTCCTGTAGTAAGAGGTGCTTTGCTCTGCCTGAGAGCTGCCAGCTGTACCTTCCTCTTTCCTTTAGCCTTGAAGGAAATACGCACTCTTCCCAGGTCCATGGCAGCTTTTGACTGCAGCTGGAGGGTTGCTCTTCTGCCTCTCGGCTCTGTGCTCACACTCTGGCTACATCATCAGTCCTCCTGGGACAACTGTGCTGCTTCTCCAGAAGCTCTTGGGGTTTGACACTCTCCTAAATTAAATGGACTACATCCTAATGAAATAGTATTCTTCCATTAAAATCTCTCTCTCCGCTTCCCTCCACTGTTTTGTCTCTCTTTTTTATCTTGTCTCCTTTTGTCTATTACTCTCTAACTCGTGTGTGTGTGTGTGTGTGTGTGTGTGTGTGTGTGTGTGTGTGTACATTTAAATATATGCTGGAAGGTTCTATACATGCTACTAGAGGAGAAAAGTAATCATCATTCTTACTCACCCTGCTACAATCATGCCTGGCCTGGCGATACATGACCACTGATACAATAGGGACACAAACATAGGAGTAACCAACCACTTTCCAATTGGATTGAACGCCTGCTCCACAAGATGAAATGCACTCCTGGTAACACTATTGGACTAAGAACCCATGGTTACAAATCTCAGGCAAAGGCCCTAGGGGAGAACTTACTACTATTACTCTGATTGATATATACACATGTAATATATGTAATACATATATATATATATATATGCATATACATATACATTTTCCAAATTAGATGCTTTGTTGTATCTAATAACATCTACATATATGTGTGTAACAGGATTTAATTTTTTAAAAAAGTCCATGAATTTGAAAGAGAACAAAAAGGGGTATATGAGAGGGTTTGGAGGGAGGGAAGAGAGGGGGAAATGGTGTAATTATTTTATAATCTCAAGGTATGAAAGAAGTAGTTTAAAAATAAAAGAAACTGATGCCTAATTGAAAAAAAAATAATATGCACTTCATGAGCTAGAGAGAGGGTTAAGCAGTTAGGAGTGTTCGCTGCTCCTGCAGAGGACCTGGGTTTGGTTGCCAGGACCCTCTTGGGGACTCATCACCATTTGGATCTGCAGTTTCAGAGACTGATGTGTTCTTCTGACTCCTTCAGACACCAGGCATGCATGGGCTGCATATACATACATGCAGACAAAAAACTCCATCCATATAAAATAAAATAAGTAAATCCAAAAATGTTTGTTGAAATAAAGGGGGGGAAAGAATGTGGTCTCTGCAGTCAGAGAGCCCATAGGCTCCAGAAGCTGGGCTTTGCCAGTACCAACCAAGAAATCTGGGTAAATGACTTAAGCCGCCCATCTCTTGAGGCACTCATATACAAGGGAAGAAAGCCCATGTTGGAAGGCTTCGGGAAGAAGTCCCGGCCCTGAGACATGAACAGTGTGGGTGTAGGTTACTGGGCTAGGGAGATGGTTCAGTCAATAAAATGCTTGTCTTGCAAACATGAGGACCTGAATCCCATCCACAGAACCTGCACTTAAAAAACAGTCAGACACTGGGGTACAACTATAAGCTCAGTGCAAAGGGTGCAGACAGGTGGATCCCTGGGGCTAGCCTACTTGGCAAATTCCAAACCAATGAGAGATCTTGTCTCCAAAGAAATGCCTAAGGAATAATACCCATGGCTGACATCTGGCATCCACATACACGAGAATTCACATGTACAAACACACATGCATGCACACAGACATCTACACACTAAATACACAGTATCTGTTAAATACCCTGTGTTTTTCAGTATTAGATCCTACTAAGGCCCTGTCCCCAATGTCTCTTGCAAAGTTCAGGAAGAGTAAGAAAGATGATTGCCCTACACTCAAGCAAGTCAGGGGTTGTGATGGGAATTCTGACCCCTGGGGAATACTTGCCTGTTCATGTTAGAGGTCAGCTGCCCTGCAGACAGTCCCTCTGTCACCTCCCTCACTGCACAGACAGTCGAGGTGGCTCTGCAGCCAGGGTTATTCAGACCGGACAGTTTCACCTTCCACAAGAAGGCAGACATTGGGGTACATTCAGGGCAGGCCTTCATTTGATACAAAGAGAGAATGAAGTATCATTCTGGCTACGTCCTTCAGTGTGCCATCTTGGTTCTGTTTTTCTTTTTCCTTCTATGAAACGGAGTTTTGCTACACAGTCCTGGCTGGCCTGGAACTCACAGAGATTCCTCTGCCTCTGTCTCTGGAGGGCTGGGATGGAAGGTGTTTGCCACCACACCTGGCATTTCTGTTCTCAATCACAGAGGAGTCTATGTCACCCTGCCCAGAAAAGTGTGGCTTCTCTATTTTAGCAGCACTGAGACACGGAATCCTATTCAAAGAGAAAGAAAAGCAATAAAACAATTAGATATATGACAGAATTCATCTTTCTCTCACTTCCATCTCTACTTTTTGAAATTGCATGTGATTATCTTTTCACTTCTGTCTGCTTCCCAATAAATTACTTTTAAGATGTTATTACCTCAAGCTTAGAATAGCATACCAGCTGTCAAAAACATTGTCTGATTTCAGTTTGGTTCATCAGTGCCTTTTATTTTTCAAGTTACCTTTTTATTTATTTTAGTGGGAGTGTGTACATGTATGTGTAGGTCAGAGGACAAACAGTGGTAATAGGTTCTTTCTTTCCACCACGTTGGAGCCAGGGATCGAACTCAGGTCATCGGCCTTAGCAGCAAGTTCCTTTTCCCTATAAGCCATCTTGCCAGCCCCTGTTCATCAGTTCTTTCAGTCTTCCGGTATTGGGCGGTGGTATCCAGCACCGGTTAGGAGGCCCTGCACAGACGAGGCTCCTGTAGGAACAGTTGTGTGTGACCCTTGACCTCACAGCACTGTCACCACGTCACGTCACGTCACGGCGGAGAAGCAGCCAGTGTGTCCTCGAGAGCAAACAGGTCGTTTGGGACTGCTGTCACTCTGAAGCAGGAGACAGGAAAGAGGGATGGGCGTCTAGCTGAAGTCGATCGGTGCTGAGGGAGGAAACTGAAGAGCAGGAAGAAGCAGGAGAGAACCACAGGGTGCAGGGCCTTAACAGCAGTTAGCAGTGCCCTCCTTCAGCTCATACCCACATTTTCTTCCCCAAACCTCCTTGAAAAGCCTCCCTTCCCTCCCTTCCCTCCCCTTCCCCTCCCTCTTCTTCCCTTCCCCTCCCTCCCCTTCTCTTCCCTTCCCTCCCCTCCATTTCCTTCCTTCCTCCTTTCCTTTAAAATAGGCACTGGCCCCGGTTCCGGTTCCTTGCATGACTTTCGAAGCCCTGTTCACTCTCCAGCAGACCACTTCCCAGCATCATTTGCCTAGCCAGTAGCAGGCTGGCCCTCACTTCCTTCGGCACCGTTTCTTGCATTTTTACGCACTCCATTTTACACACTTCTTATTGCCAAGGCCTCACCATAAAGACAAACCCAGGAAGTGATTATGAACATTTCCTTCCCCGTGCATACTTTCTTTACAGTCTTTACCAGTCTTCCACCTCCCACTGCCGGTAGCAATTACTGACCAGTTGACCTGCCTAGTGATGCCTCTAAAAAGGACACCATTAATCCATGCCTGGTTCTCTAATGGTCATGTGCTTTGAGTAATATAGCCAGCAGATCTCTAAACCCCTGGAGTATATCGGTGAGAGCGAGCATCTAATCCAATCGTGCAGCAGAGTGAGCCTGAGCCTAGCAGACATTTTCCCTTGAGGCTGCCATTTCTTCAGGAGTTCCTCCAGGGAATTATACATCATTCCTCCTGGGAGCTTACCCTTGTGAGAGTGCTCTGGGCTCACTTCATACCCTATATTCTTCAGCCTACACGACAAGGGACAGAGAACAGACAGAAGTGATGAGTCCTGGTGAGGGGCACACACAAGTAACTTCTCTTCACTTCCAGAGATGCCTCACCACCCTGGGGTTTGGTTTTTTTTTTTTTTGGGGGGGGGGGTGGTTTGGTTTACTTTGGTTTGGTTTCATTGGTTGTTGTTGTTGTTGTTGTTGTTTTGCTTTTGTTTTTTGAGACAGGGTTTCTTTGTGCAGCTTTGGCTGTCCTAGAACTCTCCGTAGACTAGGCTAGGCCTTAAAGTCAGAGATCCACCTGCCTCTGCCTCCCAAGTGCTGGGATTAAAGGTGTGTGCCACCACCACCTGGTCATGAACCCCTTGTTTTAATTCATATGAAACAAGGGGTTAATAGATGTCGGTAGCTAAAAAGCAGATAGAAAATTTTAAGATCACAAATGTTAGAGATGGAAGGAACTTAACTCACATCTACATCCCATGCAATTCTGGCTGTGTCCCCCACAGCATGAAGTTGGTTCCTCCTGTACAATGAGGAGAACATTTCCCTAAGGGGTCTGTGTGAAGAAGTAGTGACAGGCATGTATAAAGTTCTTAGGAACGTGCCTGGGTAAAAGTCGGCGTGGTAGTGGCGCATATTCACAAGGCCTAGCAGAAAGGTGGAGAAGAGGATACACTGGATGGCTCTGTCTCATCTGTGCACTATAAACAAAGCTGGCCTGTCCCAGTCACAGGCACTAGGACTACTTAGAAGTCTACCCCCAAGACCCAGGTCTCAGCATTCTTCGTTTGCCAAAATAGTCAGTCAGACATCTAGTTGCTTCTTCTTCCTGCCCACACTGTCTCTGCTTTGAGAACTCTGCTCCCTATTGCTATCTCTGAACTCTTTTGCTCTAGTGACCCCGAAGGACACTGTAGACCTGATCTGCCCTTGTGACTCAGAACTTATGTTCTGGGTTCACACACACTCCAGTGTGAGTAGAGATTGTCTTTCCTCCCCATCCTGTCCAGGAAAGACCTTCACTTCCCACTGAGGGAGAAAGAGAGTGGCCCACAGTTGCCCTAATAGAGTGATAGCTAACGAAAACAAACATTCATCACCCACTTGAAAGGAGTAGCAGTCAAGTTTGTGATCATACTTTCGCTAGTTACTGAAAATAAAGTCTTCCATATTTTAACATCATGCATTTGCTGCCCACTCTTAAAGGCTCGTGGTCACTGTTGCTAATTCTTTGACACAACCCATAATATACAATTACAAACACCAAAGCCACTTACAACGCATAACCACACACAAATGGAAGACAAAAACTAAACCAAGCCAAACACAAGCAAACCTAAAATGGAACTTGCCAAAATCTGTCCGTGGCTATTTCCTTAGGCACTGCCTCCAGGTCTTTTTCTGGGATCCGCTGTCTCCTGGCTACTTAAGTCTCAGCTACTTGTCAATGACTGAGCTATTTTAAGTGAGGGGGAAAAAAAACACTTGAGGCCTAAAACACAATACTCCCAAGTATCTCCTGTGGCATCTGCACATCTCTAAGAGACACTTGAAGGAAGACCCAGAGAAACGACTCTGTTGGGGTTAGACTTGAGATATAAAGGTTGAAAATTATCTCTGTTCTTGAAATCACATCAGTTGTGGGGTTGTTTCGTTCATCTTTCACAAACACTAAACCCCAGACATAGCAGAGAGAAAGCACCAGGAGCTGTTGTGGGAAACACTCAGCTCTCTTCTTTCACGTGACCTCTGAGGTTAGAAGGGGTCCCGTCTTCCCAGTTGCTCCAAGATGGATCTTAGAACAATCAAGACTGGGCATAGATTTGGATTCCTCCAGGCATCAGGGCTTCTTTGAAAACTCACAGCTTTTCCTCAGACCAAACCTGAAAGAAGTGGCTCTCTGTAAAACCCAAGCTGGCCAATGATTCTGGAAGAATATTATTCTAACAATGAAACCATCAACACAGAAAAGGCAGAAATGTCCATCCAAACAGTAGCATGGAGCCTGCACAGGAAACTGTTTAGTCCAGCCCTCTCAAGACTGTTTCCAGAGAACTAAGGCAGCTTCCATTCCATGGATGGGTGTCTTCCCTATGTTCATTTCAAGATTACATCTTATTCATGGGAAGACAGAGACTGAAGAAAAGGCAAAGCAACCAGGGCAGAGGGTACAGAACACGAAACGTGGGGAAGCTTGTCTGAGATTTCAGAGTCAGGAAGGGTGGAAGTCGTGGTAGTTGGTGGGTGTGGCTTCCAGACCAGAGAAGACTGCAGGTGAGAGCAGGGGACCCATGGGAAAGGGCAGTGGGAGAGACTGAGCACTCCTCAGGAAGCACAGGACAGTGGGAGAGACTGAGCACTCCTCAGGGAGCACAGGACAGTGGGAGAGACTGAGCACTCCTCAGGGAGCACAGGACAGTGGGAGAGACTGAGCACTCCTCAGGGAGCACATCAGAGAGAAAACAAGGCAGGGGCATCTGAACGAGCCAGTGAAACGGTATCTGATACACTCATTCATTATTGTCACCGAAGGTCAAAGACTCTCACAAAGTCAGAAACACTGAGATGGTGACAGTTAATGTCATGTTGGAACCTCAGAACTCCCAGAGCCAGGCATACACAAAGTCTACAAAGTGTAGTAGATCCCCGAGGGTCCTCTGCCTCCCTTCTCCTGGGTTTCGTGTCCTGCTCTTCTTCAAGTCTGAGAAAAGGAACCAATGGACCTAAGTGACTCCAAGTGTGGGTTTACTGGCGTCTCTTTAAGTTGAATGGGGGCAGGCTTTGCCCACTGCTTCACTTCAGCTTCTGAGCCGGCAAAAACTGCCTCCTTGTTTAGCCAGGGTGGAAAATGTTGGGCAGAGTCAAGGTGAACAGCTAGCAAAGAGCTGGGAAACCCTCCAGGGAGAAGCTGAGGGCATGAGTCACGCAGCAGTAATGAAGGACTGTGCAAGCCTTTGACTTCGTCAGCTCCACCCTCCTCATCTCCACTTTCACTTAGTAACCAGTGCTCAGTGCCTGTCTTGGGCCTCCCATGAAGTAAGGCCAAAGGGACAGAAACCAAACCTGTCCATCTTTTTCACCTTGAACCCACCAAAAAAGTATGGCCCAGCTTCAACCATCTCCCCTCAAAGGTATTTTAAGATGCAGCTAAATGTCACACTGAGGTCCTTACTATGTGCAATCAGGGCCTGTTCATCAAAAACAAAGGGAAAGACTGACAGAGCCTGGACGATGAGAGGCCACATGGGGCAGAGATGTCCCACAAGCAGTGGCGGCTTTTCTCTAGGTTGTTAATAGAGAAGAACATAGATTTCTGTCTACTTAAAGCACAAAAAATGTAACCAAATACAGTATTTGAGAGTTGAAAAGTTGAATTACTAGTAAAATAAAATGTTTAGGTCCAGAAACTTATCTAAACAACTTGCTTTTCTGGAAGGAACTTCCTTCTCTGATAGAACAAGATAAATGTTCCTCATCAGTATTCAAGAGCAAAGGGTCATTTCTAAATCAGCCATTTCACAGTAAAGGGACAAAGATTCAGGGACTGGGAATGACGGGCCTTGGCATGAAGCCACTTCATAGCAGAGTGCCTCTTTCCTTACTCCGGGACTTCGTATTGGTTGTTAATCACATACACACAGTCCCTGAGTGCCTGTCATGCACACAGCACATCTAAGGGCTATGGAGAATCTAACCCAAGTAAGTCCTGGTCCCCACTCCCCTTGAGTCCATGTGGAGGTCACTGTTCACCAGATGACATCACTGTGTCAGAGAGTCGGGCTCACAAACATCGCCTTCTGGTTATGCACATTCAATTCCTCAGTCTTCAGCTGAGGAAATTAGGACCCAAGACAGCCATGCAACTGCCTCAAATGAAATAACTCATCTGAAGCAGAGACCAGATTTGAACCCAATGGTGCCTAAATCCGAGACCTTGGCTCTTCCCTTCATCCAAGGTTATGCCACACTTAAATGTTCCCTGACCCCTCGAGGAAATGGGAGATAACTTTAGCTAAGTGTAAAAGGAATTTCTGAATAGCAGGATTTATCAGCTCTGAAACATTTTCCATAGAAGTCCCCATAAAGCACTACTGTATGTAGTTCTGAAATGAGAAGGTGCCGGATGGAGGTCTCCTTTGGAGCAGGCCAGCCTAATGAATAGTAAGAAGTGAGAACAGTGTATCTTGGGTTTTCTCCCACACCATGACTCTAAGGAGCACGAATAGTAACAAAAACGTTCCCCTCTGTTTTCCCTGGCATTCCAATGAGCAGAAACTGATAAACAGACTGCAAATAAAAGAAGCTAGCAATGTCCTAGAGAAAAGACAGATGCGCTTTAAAGAGCTGAGGAGATGGGAGTGTTTTTCAGGCTGGTGTTGAAGTTTAGGCAAAGGTATGTGTTTGTGTATGGTGACTAAGCCTGTGTGCATGGGAAGCAGCCACTCCAGATGGCGGAAAATGTGGTAATGTTGGAAGACACGTGTAATGATTGGCACCCTAAATGAAAAACAGATGTCTCCTCAAAAGAAAGATTTTAGAGTAAGTTGCCTGCTGACCTCTTCGGGCCTCTTTAACTGGGTCTCAAAGTCAGTGACACAGAGGAACTATTCAGGCTTCACTGTGTCCCGGGAAAGAAAGAGCAGCGGTAAAAGGCAGCGTGCACTTGTGTGCACACGCACAGCAAATAAACAAAACAGAAACAGAAAACAACTTTGAAAGTATTTTGCTGATTGCACAGCATGGCCAAGGCTCTCACTAATTTATGCCTTCATCAGATGGAATTTTAACCTGGGATTATAACAAAATTGGTCATGGTGGACATCAGAGTTAGCTGCGGAACTGCTCTGTGCTCACTTTCCCTGGGCACTGTTCCCTACTAGCTTTGGCATAGATGTATGTCCTAGTGCTTCCCGCTTTGTGGGAGTCTGCTGGAGTCCAGCTCCGACCTGCTCCCATCTGCCGAAGGGTTCTTGGGTGGAGGAGAGAGTAGTGAGGAAATATGAGGTAGAAAGATAGACAGAGGTGATAAGAAAGACAGACACAGGATAGCTTCAGGAGGGCCTTGGGTCAATACCCAACAGCCCAGAGCTTTATTCAAAAGGGCTTTTTATAATATGTCAAGGGAAGAGGCAAAATTGACCTCCCCTTTGCAAGATCAAAGCATACCCTACAACCAAGTGTAGCCCCTTCCAAACACCTGGTAACCATGCCCATGGCCAAATCATCTCCTTATGCAGCCCTGCTAGATAAAGCAAGCTCAGATTCTCTGACCCTGAGTAAGGTCTCACTTAGGAAGTCTCTTGGCTCCCACACCACTTCCTATCTGGGTTCAGAATACTGTGCACTAGAATGTGATAGGAACAGAAATATCTGGAATTTGAGAGGGTTCATCTAACAGGGTGTCCAGTCCATGGTGCCTGAGAGGAATGTGGAACTGGATAGCAATGTGTGGCCTAATACAAAATCATAAACTTCCTTTAAAAATTATGAGATTTAAAAAAGTAATTGTTTTATAACTCAATTGTATATTTCAAGCATGAACTTTATAGACGATAATGTTGTATTGCTATACCATGCAAAATAAACACACGCATGATCTTCCAACCCATGGATTGTGGATTGAATGCCCATGTATTTAACATCTACTCAAGAGAATTCTTTGCCCCATGTGTCTCAAAGAAGCAGTAACACTGGGGACCCTTGCTAGACCCTGGACGGAATGACACTACATGAACTCGACTGCTCATGTACTCATGTGTGTCACCCTCAACCTTTGCTGTAGAGAGGGAGAATCAAGTCATCTGCCACTTATCTTATTAAATGAGGAAAGAGCACAAATGATAGATGGATTGGTAGCTAAATCACTAACTCACTTCCCGACTAACAAGTCTATGGGCTGACTCAAGTGGATAAATGAATGATAGCCCTAGACACCAAGAAAGCTTGTTGTTCATCACCCTGGGAACACAATGAGAAACTGTCCGAGAGAAAGAAGGGCGTCTATCTTCTGTTTGTCAGGAAAAGATTTCACAGAAAAGACGGGAACTGTCTTCAGCTGAGGCCATTTAAAAACGGCCTGACTTTTACAATTCTTCACTGCCTTTTCTTGATGGCTTTTCTCCCTTCTGCCCTTCAGGTCACAGACGTTCTCCAGCTGAAACTGCAGCTGTCTAGTGGGAACAGCCTAAGAAAACAGCAGTAAACCCCAGAGGAACCGGGCCAGGGGGACAAGGCTAACTTGTGCTTTACTTGATCCAACTGGAACTGTCCTTTGGGACTCTCATGCTGAGTGCTCGAAAGCCAGAGAGAACATTGGGGGGTGGGACGGGGCCAAGGGAAGACATAACAAAGGGAGTTTTGGAAAGGAGAAAGGGCTCAGGCTGGAGCTGGGCCAAGGGAACACTGGAGGTCAGTAGAAGGCCCTAACCGCTGTGCTCGCCGGCCATTCCCTGGGGCACTTTCCTGGACCCCGGCTCCCTTCCCAGCAGCTCTGTCCCAGCCTCCCGGCCACCTGAAACAACAAACCCTTCAGAACCACGGCCAAGTCCTGTGTACACAGTGGGGGCTCGTGGTGGACAATGTTACACAGAATGTGTGTAACATATTCTGACTTTCCAAACTGCGCTTGCCACTCATGCTTGCTAAAATATTAAACCATAAATAATTCATTAGCATATGTTTAGGTTCTGGTAAAAGCCAGACCAGGATATCCATACAGTAAGTGTTAGAGTGCACACGTTCTGTTCTACTCTATAATGATTCCATAATTACTTCGAGGGTATATGCTTTGAAGGACCATATTCCATTCTATATGCATTCTTTCTATTTCATTTTTGGTCTAGACCAACAATAATCCAATTTCAATATATTTAACAATTACTGAATGAAAGGACCCTCAAAGACACGTGCACTATACTCCATAGGTAAGTGCTTTCAAGCAAGTTTAAAAATATAAATCAAGTATGTGTACACATGTTCATGTGTGTATATGCACATGTGTGTGGAAGCCAGAGGCTGGCATTGGGTATCTTCCTCAATCACTCTCCTTGGTGTTTGAGACAGAACCTCTTATTAAACCTGAAGCTCACAGGTTTGGCTAGGCCGGCTGTGCATCAAGCCTCAGGGATCCTCATATTCCCACCTCCCCAGGTCGGAGGTTACAGGTGTGCACCACCGTGCCCAGGTTTTCTTTAGATGGGCGCTAACAATCAAACTCAACATTGTATACTGAGTCATTGCCCCAGATCCTTAAGCAAATTTTTGTCTCAATGGATTTTCCATCTAGTTTCAAATTTTGAACATACCCAGTTGCAAAAGTCACCTCCATGCACAATGGTATGTACACTTTCTGGATAGAAGATCTATTGCTTTGAAATGTTCTCTAAATAGTTCGGAAGTAGCAGGGAAACTATCTAGGGGACAGAGGGAAATGGGGGTGGGGGAGGGGTGATAATTAGCAGGGCAGGACAATGTGGAGGGAATACATTCGATGTAAAACATAAATAAGTGTTTGAAAATTGAAAATATACATATAAACATTAAAAGGAAGAATGGGAATCAGGAAGAGAGAAGGGGAAAAGCAAGCCAGCTATTCCTAAGAGAGTTTGGGAAGGAAGAAAAGACCCTTGAAGCCTTGGAACATCTATCTCAACTTGTAGCAGGAACTCACAACGTCTGTCTGGCCAAGGTGAGGCATCTGCAAGTTCTGTGCTTCAGGGATATTTCCAGGTCACACTCTAGAAGAACTGTTTGCAGAGCAAAGGTCATAATCTTCCCAGAACCACATCCCAGACCAGGCTGGGTCCTGCATGTGGTCCAGCTTCCATGGATATGGGCATCCTGGACCAGGCTGGGTCCTGCATGTGCTTCACCTTCCATGGAAATCGGCATCCCAGACCAGGTTGGGTCCTATGTGTGGTCCATCTTTGTGTGGTCCAGCTTCCATGGAAATGGGCATCCTGGACCAGGCTGGGTCCTATGTGTGGTCCAGCTTCCATGGATATGGGCATCCTGGACCTCGCTGGGTCCTGTGTGTGGTCCAGCTTCGAGAGGTCCAGCTTCCATGGAAATGGGCATCCCGGACCAGGCTGGGTCCTATGTGTGGTCCAGCTTTGTGTGGTCCAGCTTCCATGGAAATGGGCATCCTGGACCAGGCTGGGTCCTATGTGTGGTCCAGCTTCCATGGATATGGGCATCCTGGACCTCGCTGGGTCCTGTGTGTGGTCCAGCTTCCATGGAAATGGGCATCCCGGACTAGGCTGGGTCCTGCGTGTGGTCCAGCTTCCACGGACATGGGAGGACAGCATGAAAAGACACTTGTGTCAACACTCGCACTCAAAGCATCAATTCTGAACGCGGGACAATTACAAAAGAAGTGTGGAAAGAATCCTATGCAAGTTGACCTGTGAAGAATGTCAGCCAGAGGCTGGGGAGATGGCTCAGCAGTTAAGAACACTTGCTCTTCTAAAGGACTGAATTCCACCTCTGGCACTCTCATAAGTGGCTCACAAATGCCACCTCTGGCCTCAGCAGGACTGTCTTTTTCTCCCCAACTGTCTCTACTTCTTTGACTAACTAAAAACAATGTACAAATAATAGTTTGACGTGGCATTTTCATTCCTTTATCATCGCATTCTGCTGGCACGCTCCCCGCTTTGGTCGCCCTGTCCCCGCTTCCACTGTCCTCCGCTGCTTTTGTGTCACACGTGTGTTTAAAGTCTGGATTCCACAGAGGAGAGAAAAGGCGACGTCTGTCCCCCTGCCTCACCTCTCTTGCTCTTCCCTGTCAGCCTACTCCCCTTTCCGGAAGCTGCCCCCTCCACTCTCATGTCAGGATAAATCTAGATTCCCCGTGTGAGGGAAAGCATGTGGAGGTTGTCTTCCTGACTGGATAACCTGAAGATCTCCAGCTCCACCCATTGCCCGGCAAATGACACCATTTCATCCTTCTTTCTGGCTGCACAGAACTCCACTTTGTCTTGACCCATTCATCTGCTGGTGGGCAGACTTAACAGTGTCCTTGCTTCCACCCCGCTAATCCTAGAAATTGACTGAGTACAACATTGGGAAATCTAGATACTTATCTACTTCGTGCCTAGAAATCATTTTACCAAACTTGTAGAAGAGAGGGGAGTTGTCACTTACCATACAGAAGGCTTCCAGCCAGAGCTCCTGCTACACTGATGTGTAGCTTCAGTATTGGGGAGGGCAAGAAAGGGCTGAGGGAAGAGCCTTTGGAGCAACCCTTCCCCTAGGCAGTAATGCTGAGACAGGGGTAAGTCAGATTTGGTGTGTGTGTGTGTGCGCACATGCATGCACACGTTGTCTGTCTGTGTGTATGAGTGTGTATATTTGTGCCTGTCTGTGTGCTTGTCTATCTGTGTGCCTGTCTGTGTGCATGTGTTGAGTGTGTCTGTGTGCATGTGTATGTGTGTCTGTCTCTATGTGTGTATTCTAGTGAAATATTTTGAAAGTCAACGTGTTCATAGTTTTCAAGTAGTTCGTAAAGATTTAAAGGTCCAGGATAAAGGGAGTGTCTTGGTTAGTGTCCTATTGCTGTGAAGAGACACCATGCTTTCTTTCATAAGAGTTGGCTCTTAAAGGTTCAGAGGCTTGGTCGATTCCATGGCAGGGAGCATGGCAGCATGCACGATGCTGAAGCAGTAGCTGAGCGCTACATCCTGGTCCACAGGCCAAGAGAGAGGCAGGAGACTGGGCCTAGTATGGGCTTTTGAAATCTCAAAGCCCACCCCCAGTGACACACTTCCTTCGACAAAGCCACTCATCCTAATCCTTCTTAAACAGTGTCACTCCCTGATGACTAACCATTCAAATGCATGAGCCTTTGCGGCCATCCACATTCCACTCCCTGGTCTCCATAGGCCTGTAACCTTATCACATTGCAAAATGCATTCAGTCCAACTTCAAAAGGCCCCATAGTCTATCACAGTCTCAACACTGTCTAAAAGTACAAAATTCAAAGTCTCTTCTGCGTTCAAAATCTGTAACCCCCTGTAAAACCAAAATAAAAAAGTAGATATACTTCCAACATACAATGGCAGAGACTATACATTAGCATCCCAAAAATAAGGGAAGAAAGCATAGTGAGGAAATACTGGACCAGAGCAAGACCAAAAACCATCAGGGTAAACTCCAAACTCTGCATCTCATGTCTGCTGCAGACCACACAGCTTTCCATGTGGAACTGTGTACAGGGTAATGCATGAGCTGGGACCAGCAAGATGGATCAGCAGGGAAAGGCACTTCCTACCAAGCCCATTAGCCTGAGTTCCAAACCTGGGACCACATGGTGGAAGATGAAAAGATGTCCACAGTTTTGTCCTCTGACCCCCACACATTTTTTTGCTGTTACATGTGAATGCACCTACAATACATGCATACACATGTACACACACGCATATACACACGCTACACACATACACCACACATATACATATATACACATACCACGCATACACACTACACACACACCATACACACACCACACATACATACAGCACAATACACACTACACACGTACATATACATACTACACACACACACACACACACACATATAACACACACACACCACACATACACACACATCACACACACAATTATGATGACAATAAATAAGTACAAGTCATGGAAAACATTACAAATCCCAGTATTACAGTTTACACTTTTAAACTATGTCTTATATATACATTAACATCACTTCCTATTAGTATTGTTTCAAACTGGGAGCTTCTCTTCAGTTCTAAATGAAAACTTCACCAGGAGCTGGAGAGAGGGCTCAGTGGTTAAGAGCACTTGTTGCTCTTGCAGAGGACCCAAGTTTGGTTCCCAACACCTGTGGCAGGTGGCTTACAGTGCCTGTAACTCTTCTGGCCTCTACACATTGCCCCGACACACACACACACATACACATAAATAAACATGAAAATCTTACAAAGTAAATAAAGAAAACTTAGCTGGACAGGATGTGCTTTTTGTCTTCACTGGAATAATATATCATTTCCCCCCAAAAAATCTCAGTTTTTGTTTGTTTTGTTTTGTTTTTCGGGACAGGGTTTCTCTGTGTAGCTTTGGAGCCTGTCCTGAAACTCACTCTGTAGACCAGGTTGGCCTAGAACTCACAGAGATCCGCCTGCCTTTCCCTCCTGTGTGTTGGGATTAAACGCATGTGCCACCACCACCTGGCAAAAATCACAATTTAATAATTAATAATTATTAATCCTTTAAATAAATAAAAAAGAAACCTCCAAAGGTAACAACTTGCTGGGCGGATTTCAGATAGTATTCCTTTTTCACAACGTAGAGGTGCACAGATGCTGCGACCATTAGTCCCTGTTTAAGGTTCAATATTTGTGATTTGCAGATGCAAAACTGGCCTCAGATCTGCTCAAAGCCAATGTGTTTCAATTGCAAGGTTTATCCCAAGAGGAAAATTAGAATAAATTTTGCATGATAAAATCACTGATTTGCATTCCACAGCTTTAGCTGGTTTCTACTCTAATATGGAAGAATTATGGGAAACCATTTCTGGAGCACGTCCATCATTAAGTTTCCTAGGAGACAGCTGCTTACCAGGCAGAAAAGAGCTAGAACAGGAGCTGGACATGCACGGTCCCCCGATGCTGAGAACTCAGTGTTTTTCTCCACACAGGACATCAGATATTATTTTTAGAATTCATTCAATCTCATAAAGCAGGTGTCTTCATATGCTGAGATTTCATTGATATGCTTCTAGACAGACTTGCTTCAGTCCTTTTGGGGAGTTTACCTTTAAAGCAGTATTTTAATAATTAGCTTTAAAAAAAAAAGCTCTTTGATTTCAGTGCAGCTCACACAGTCAAATCCTCTTCTTCCAAAGGTGGACTGAAAGGGAAACTCTCTCTTTAGGAAAATCTTGGCTTACCTCCAGCTGATGTATGTGCTACCACCCATCATCTCATTGTCCTTCAAGTCAAAAGACAGAATTCAAGAACTGGAAATGACCTTGTGGATTACTGTGCCACTGACCTACTTATTTTAAAGTGAGCAATTAAAGACCAGAGCTGCCTCTTCTATAGATACCAGTGCTTCAGAAATCAACACACAGATTTGTCAGGACTCGCTCCCATGGATGCAATCAGTTAAAGTCTTAGGGTTCCTGTGGTCAGTGCCACCTGGGCTCTGTTTAACATCCCTCATGTTGTTTTTCTAGCATGGACTCTACTCCAGGCTGGGGAGCAGACTCTCTCATTGCATCATTCTGTTACCATAACTTGCAGGCGTTTCCAAAGCTGGAGTGTGCAAGCCGAGTGCTAGCTGGCTGCAGGGGCTCAGGCCTGTAATCCCAGCGCTGGGAAGTGGAAGTAGGAGGGCCAGAAGTTCAAGGCTTTAGAGTGAGTTTGGGGCCAGCCTGGACTACAAAATAGCCTGTCTCAAAATACTAAACAAAAGAGCTGTAGAGATGGCTTGGGATTAAGAGCATTTACTACCCCTGCCTAGAGGACTGGGATTCAGTTCCCCTCTTAAGATGGTTTTCTCTGGTATTTTGGAAAATAGACTAACATAAGGGTTATACTAGCTTATGGAGAAAATTTTGGATTTGAGCTCTAACACATAGTCCTGAATACCACCATGTCCAACACCCTTTAGTCTATCTTTGGACAAACAGAGTGATGACTCCAAGCCTCGGGTCATGTGAAATAAATTAATGGTACCACTGCAAGGGTTAGAACAATAGTTTAATGAAATCAAGTTCTGTAGCGATCATTGAGCAAATGTTGGCTCCTGTTTGTCCTTCTGATTTCAAGTACCCAAGGAGAAGCTTGACTTTCATCCAAGGAAAATACACAAAACACAAACATCATGTAGGCAGAAACGACCTTAAAATAGCCACTCTATAATTAACCGAGTCCTCAGAAATGAAAACAGTTTCATGATGAGAAAAGGGAAAAGAGCAATTTCAAAGTCACCTCAACTGGGGCATCTGAATGAGGGTGCCTCTGATCTCTTTATAGAGCCCCGCTGCACTGTTGAATTTTTTACAGCCTTGCTGATTCCAGATGCCTGGGGGTCACCTAGGCTGTAAGCTGCTCAACAATCTAACTAACCATTCCCCATGGAACAGTGAGCTGCATAATCAGAAGAAGATGTGAAAGTCACCAGTATGCTCTTGTCCTAACTGACAGATGGGAAAGATTAATTTTTTTTAAAGTCCAAGTTTCTTGCAGTGGTTGTCTTTTCTAAATGTATTGTGATTGATATATAAAATATAAAACCACATTAACCAACTTAAAGAAGAAAGGGCTTGTTTTAGCTCAGAGTTCAAGGTACAGTCCATCATGTGGGGAAGCAAGGCAGCTGGAAGGAGCTTGGGACAGCTGGTCACGTCACGTCACGTCACCTCACATCAGAAGAGAAAACAATGAATAGTTACTGCCGTGCATCTCCCTTTCTCCACTTGTACAGCCCAGAGTCCCAGCCAGGGAATGGTGCCACCCACAGTGGGCAGGCCTTCCCTCAAATCAAGATGATGCCCCATGAGCTCATGTACTGGGTGCTTCTAGATTCTGTGATGTTGACAATGAACACTAATCATCACGACATAACCCTCATCAGAGGTACAGTCTGCCAATATGTTCTCCAGTGCCATGTGCTGCAGGATCCAGTTTGATGGTGTTTGTGGAGGATTTTTGTGTCTATGTTCATGGAGGATGTTAGTTCATAGCTTTCTCCTGTTGTAGTCTCTTCTGGTTTTGCTAGCAAGACAATAACTGTCATATTCCTTCCTGTTCTACTTTATGGAAATAACTTGAGAAGAACTAATGCTGGTTCATCTGGAAATGTTTGGTCAAACCCAGCAGTGAATCGTCTGATACAGGTTCTTCTTGAATGGGTGGCATTCAAGCAACAGACTCAAAAATCATGACTTGCTCCATCCAGGTTGTCTGTTTCTCACGACTCAGTGTTGTTAGAGTCTGTGTTCAAGAATGCATCAATGCCTTTTGGTTATTACATTTTGGAGATCATTCATAATAATCCCTAATGACCATTGTACTTGTACGATATCAATTGTAACATGTCTCTCTCTCATTTTCTTAGTAACTCTAACAAAGAGTTTATTCCATTTGTCTTTCAAAGAACCAGTTTTTTTGTCATCAATCATTTGCATTTTTGTCATTTGTTTGTTTGAATTTCCGCTCTAGCCTCCATTATACCTTTCCTCACACCTTTTCAGAACTGGATTGCTCTTGCTTTTCTAGTCCCTTGAGAAGAAAGCCTAAATTGTTTATTTGAGACCTGTCTAGTCTTTCAGTTTAAACACTGAGGCCTATCATGTTTCTTGTCTTTGCTCTGCTTTGTCTCCCTTAAAAACAAATTATTGTGACACTTTGTGGCCTAGCTTATGGCTTTTGATGGAGAAAACTGAGTGTTGATGACATGTATTTACACGCATTCTGAAAGAATGTTCTGTAGATCCCAGTTCAGTCCATTTGGTGAAAGCACAGTTTAACTCTTCTGGGTTTTGGTTGATTGCACCTTAAACAGGTTATTAAAGTCCCATCTATTATTATATGGGATCAAACTCTCCTTATACTATTTTAGACACTTAAGAATATGTTATTTAGAATGATTTCTTCTTGCTGAATTGATCCTTTTATGATATAAGGTATGGTTTTTGGTATGGTGTGTGTATGGATGTGTTCATGAGGATGTGAGCACACATGCTTGCAGGTGCAAAGGCCAGAGGTTGACACTAGGTGCCTTTTTGGATCTCCTCAGAGTCTCTTACTGACCCTGGAGTTCATTGATTTGCTTAGATTGCCTGGCCATAAGCTTCAAGGATCCTCCTGTCTCTGCACCTTGATCCCCAACACTGGGATTACATGTGCACTGCTGCACCTAACTTTTAACGTGGGCACAGGGGATCGGCGCTCAGGTCCTCATGCTTATGTGGAAGACACTTTACCCACTGAGCCATCTCTCCAACCCCTAACCCTTGGATAAGAGAATACTGTGGTGATATTTTATTTGTACTGAAATGTTATTTTAATTTTATGTTAATAAATAAAGTTGCCCTGGGGTCAGAGCTATTAGAGCCATAGTAAGAGCGTGGTGGTTAGAAGAGCTAGGTAGATTTCTGTGTGTTCAGGGATACAGCCAGTATTGGAGACATACGCCTTTAAGACCTGGAGGGCGGTACTTACAGGCAGTGATGAGGCAGTCAGGTGGTTGGGTTTACAACCAATGAGAAGGCAGAACAGAAAGATTATTTAAACAGGGACACAGGAAGTACCTCCCTCTCTCGGGGAAGCTAGGAGCACTGCAGGAGGTAAGATTTTATCTCTGAGCTCTGACCTCTTGGCTTTTCTCTTTTACCTTGGCTCTGTGTTTCTTATTTTAATAATACGATTGGTTACATCTACATCTGGCGCCCAACGTGACAAGAATCCATTAAAAACTGCTTGGGGCCGGCTCCCTAGCCGGAGCAGCCGGCTCCCTAGCCCCGGCCCAGGTCTGGGCTCAGGCTGGACTGTGAGCTGCTTGCTTAAAGCTAGTGCTACAAACAGCTCAGGCCTGCCCTGCTAAACAGGGCCCCTGGCTGTAAAGCCAAGCCTTGACTCGGCTCAAGAGGGAACAAGTGGCTGGCTTTAAGCTTTAGCCAGCTACCCCTTCGCTTTCACTTTCACTTTCGCTTTCGCTTTCGCTTTTGCTTTCTCTCTTGCTTTCTCTCTCTCTGTTTCTCTCTCTCTCTCTCTCTCTCTCTCTCTCTCTCTCTCTCTCTCTCTCTGGATTTACACCTAGGACTCTAGGTGGCTGTTTTGAAATTCGCTCGGATTTCTACTGTTCTACGCAGATTTGGTAAGTCATAAAGGAAACTATTTAAAAGACAAATTTTTTCCACATTTAAAAAAATGGGTTTCCTGTGTACATTGGAAGAAAATTGGGTTTTGTTTGAAATTTTAGGCAGTCTGACAATGGAACAACTATATGAAAAGATTAGTATTATGGGAATTATGCAGTTTATCACCATGCTTATTCTCATTTTACTATTTAAAAAGATAGTCGATTTAAGTGCCAGGATAACAGCTTTAGAAAAACCTGTTAATTTTAACAGTGAAGTTGGTTCAAGTTTGGATCATAAGGTTACAGAAAGAAAGCCTGTTTTCACACAGTCATCCTTAATTTATCCTGTAACCGTACAGCAGATGCCTGATCAAATGGCTACACAAAATATCTGGGCTCCAATTGAACTGATGGATTTTAAAAGGTTTAAGGAGGCAATAGTATCTTATGGCATGCATTCCCCATATGTAAAGCAAATGTTAAACTCTTGGTCAACATATAATAGGATTATACCACAGGACTGGCGGGACCTTGCACAAGCTGTTCTGGAACCCAGCCAGAGAATTCAATTTCTAACGTGGTTTAAGGATGAAGCTAGAAACGTAGAAAAACAATGGACGGATAAAGGAATACAAGTTTGTCAGGATCAGCTTATTGGAGAAGGCCAATATGCTTCAATACAAACACAATGTTTATATGATGTTCAAACCGTAATTTTATGTCGAATGGCAGCCTTGAATGCATGGGACAGAGTTGATGAACCAGGAAAAAAACCTGAGTCATTCACAAAGGTTATGCAAGGCCCAAAAGAATCTTTCACAGATTTTTTAGAAAGACTGGCTTCAGCAGTAAACAGAATGGTCTCAGGATCAGAAGCTAGTAAGGCAATAATTGAAGCTTTGGCATTTGAGAATGCGAATGCAGCATGCAAAAGAATAATCAGGCCGTTAAGGGCAAGATCTGCACCTTTGGAAGATTGGATTAGAGAAACAATTAATGTTGAGGATGATGAGCATGATACGTGGGTAGGAGAAGTAATTTCAAAAGGTTTGAGGAGTGTTAGATGTTTTGGGTGTGGAAAGCAAGGACATTTTAAAAGGGACTGTAAACAGGTCATTCCTAGAAGCAATGTTTCTTCAAGGAACAATGGCAACAGAAGGCCCCTTCCTTCTGGAGTATGCAGAAGGTGTGGTAAGGGAAAACACTGGACCAACGAATGTAGATCAACAAAGGACAGACAGGGTAATCCTTTGCCTCAGTTTTCGGGAAACTCCCGGAGGGGCCTCATGCAGGCCCCCATAGCAAAACCAGTTCAAACCTTTCCTGCAGCTGTAGAGGAAATCCCTGCTCTGAGCGATTAAATAACCAAATGACTATTGGAATAAATCATGCTGGTCAGGATGATGAAAAAGAGAGAATAGAAAATTCAGGAGAAAACATAAAGAAAATTTTTTGGCAAACTTCTATTAATGAACAGAGACCAAAATTAACGATAAAAATAAATGGTGTTTTGTTGTCTGGTCTGGTAGACACAGGTGCGGACATTACCATAATTTGCACCAGAATTTTGGCATCCAGCTTGGCCTCTTCAAGAGGTAAACGTTCAACTGTTAGGAATTGGGACATTATCTGGAGTGAAACAGAGTGCAAGATGGCTGGAATGTATAGGTCCAGAAGGACAGAGAGGAAAATTAAAACCATATGTCGCTAACATAGCTATGAACCTGTGGGGTCGAGACTTGTTGCAACAATGGAATACTCAGATTAAAATCCCTCCAATCTCAGAAACAAATCATAAACTAGCACATGTTTCTGAGAGAAATATTAGAAGGCATTATTTTGAGTGGTCACCAGCCATCCATATTATACAGGAACAGGGCACAACAACTGATAATCTTCCAAAAATACCAACAGCTCTACCTTTAAAATGGTTAACAGACAAGCCTGTATGGGTTCAGCAATGGCCTTTAACAACAGAGAAACTCCAGGCTTTAGAAGAGCTGGTAGAAGAACAGCTAAATGCTCAGCATATTGAACAGTCAACCAGCCCTTGGAATTCTCCTGTATTTGTTATTAAAAAGAAATCTGGTAAATGGAGAATGGTAACAGACCTTAGAGCAATTAACAAAGTAATTCAGCCAATGGGCTCTCTACAATCTGGGATGCCTTTGCCTACTCTGTTACCAAAAGGATGGCCTCTCATAGTTATTGATTTAAAAGACTGTTTCTTTTCAATACCCTTACAAGAAAAGGACAAAGAAAGATTTGCTTTCACAGTGCCTACTTATAATAATTCTCAACCGGTTAAAAGATTTCAATGGAGGGTCCTCCCACAGGGAATGTTAAATAGCCCAACTCTGTGCCAATATTTTGTACAACAGCCATTGGAAGTGATACGTAAAAAATTTCCTAAATCTATAATTTATCATTATATGGATGATATTTTACTAGCTGACTCAAATGCAGATACTTTAGAAAGAATGTTTGAAGAAGTAAAGAAAATTTTGCCTTGCTGGGGATTACAAATTGCTCCTGAAAAAATACAAAGAGGAGATTCTATTAATTATTTAGGATATAAAATAGAGCTACAAAAAATTAGACCCCAAAAGGTGCAAATTCGGAGAGATAGACTACAGACTCTTAATGACTTTCAAAGATTATTTGGAGATATTTCTCATCTACGAACTATTGTTGGGGTAAAAAATGATGAACTGACTAATTTGTTCAAAACCTTAGAAGGTGACAAGGACTTAAATAGTCCAAGAGAATTATCACCTGAAGCTGAGAAAGAATTGGCCTTGGTAGAAAAGAAAGTACATGAAGGGCACGTGGATCGTATTGATCCAAAGCTGGATTGCATTTTGGTTATTTTACCTTCTAGGCATTCCCCTACTGGAATATTAATGCAGAGGGAAGATATTATATTGGAATGGATATTTTTACCAAATAAACCAAATAAAAAATTAAAAACTTATGGGGAAAAAATCTCTGACTTGATTTGGAAAGGAAAATTGAGACTTCGTCAATTAGCAGGAATAGACCCAGCAGAAATTGTCGTACCTTTAACTAAGGAGGACATTGAAAAATTATGGACAGAAAGTGAACCTTGGCAAAGAGCTTGCAGTAATTTTTTGGGAGAAATTAACAGCAAATATCCCAAAAGCAACAGAATTGATTTTATAAAGAGAGCTGATTGGATCTTGCCTCGAATTGTACGGCAAAAACCCATATCTGGAGTTCGTACATTTTATACAGATGCCAACAAACAAGGAAAGGCAGGTTACAAATCAGAAAATTTAAGTAAAGTGGTACAAAGTCCTTATAATTCAGTGCAAAAATCAGAATTGTATGCTATTCTGTTGGTATTAATGGATTTTTCAGAACCTCTCAACATAGTAACTGACTCTCAGTATGCTGAAAGAGTGGTATTACATATTGAGACTGCAGAATTTATCCCTGATGCTTCAGAATTAACTTCACTATTTATTCAATTACAAGATACAATCAGGAAAAGGAGTCATCCTTTATATATAACTCACATCCGATCTCATACTGGTCTGCCAGGCCCTCTAGCACAAGGCAATGATGAGATTGATAAATTATTGATAGGAAATGTGCTGGAGGCCTCAGAATTTCATAAAAAACATCATGTCAATAGTAAAGGTTTAAAAAAGGATTTTCCCATAACCTGGCAACAAGCCAAAGAAATAGTAAAGAAATGTCCTACTTGTTCCTTCTATAATCAAACGCCATTACCAGCAGGATGTAACCCAAAGGGTACTCAGAGAAATGAAATCTGGCAGATGGATGTGTTTCACTTTGCAGAATTTGGAAAACTGAAATATGTACACCACACTATCGATACTTATTCAGGATTTCAATGGGCAACTGCTCTGAGTTCTGAAAAAGCTGATTCTGTAATCACTCATTTGCTAGAAGTTATGGCCATTATGGGTATATCTGCACAAATCAAAACTGACAATGCTCCATCATATGTCTCTGTTAAAATGAAACAGTTTTTTGCTTATTACAATATAAAGCATATTACAGGTATACCACATAATCCTACAGGTCAAGCAGTTATAGAAAGGTCAAACAGAACTCTAAAGGATATGCTAAATAAACAGAAAGGAGTAACAAAAACCCCCAGAAATAGACTGCATAATGCTCTATTAACTTTGAATTTTCTGAATGCCAATGAGAAAGGAACAACAGCTGCAGAGAGACATTGGGTAATAGAAAAAACTACAGAATTAAATCAGCCTATATACTTTAAGGATGTGCTGACCTCAGAATGGAAACCAGGGTATGTATTACGTTGGGGACGAGGTTTTGCTTTTGTTTCTACAGGAGAAGATAAGCTGTGGATACCATCAAAATTGATAAAGGTTCGATTTGAACAAGAGAGACCTCTTAATTAGAGGAGGTGATAGTTCATCAACCAGCATGAACATCCAATTTAAACTAACTTGTACCTGTAACACATGTCTTTTCATTTAATCAGATAATAACTTGCCAAAAAGGAACATCCCCAAAATTAGTCTTGGGGGAAGGTTTTTGTTTTTGTCTTTTAGGAGAATGAAGGTTAAGGAATCTGAAGGACACAAGACAAATGAGACAACTGAAGAAAAGGGACAAATCATCTATCCCAGGAAACAGAGTATATGGGAGTATATGGCATATGGGTATATATTATCTAAAAAATTTTATGTCTTCTTAAATGTTTGTTTCTGCTTTTCTCTAAAGATTTAACACTATTGGTTTTCTAATAGTCCCAGTTCAATTAAAATTTAAAGCTGACTTTGGAGTTGGAGAATGGCTCTCTCCTTCTTCAAACTCAAGCATGTTGTTAAAAGGAAAATGCAAACTCCCTGTATCATGCCAGAAAGAGCCATTTTCTGCTATGGGACAGGACAAAAGCCAAATTAATTAAGGGACTATTCTATTACTAATCTCAACTCTTTGATTCTATTCTGATTCTTTAAACTTTTCTTAAAGTATAAATTTTATATCAAAATTTACAAGATTAATATATACATATACATTTTAAACTTTGTTAAGATATGAATGGTCATATAGAGTACTAACTAATTCTAGAAAGAAGGCTTCAATTAGCTGCATATATGTGTCTTTGTGTTCGAGTCTCTTATCAGTTTTCTGCAGAAAATCACGGCCAGGCCTAACATCAACTGAAGTCTCCAGGAAGAAGATGGGGCCCCACAACAACAACCACCACAATAACAATTCCACGTGGACAATAATAATATCACTGAACTGACAAACATCATCTATAGATCAGCTTTGAACTACAAGGTGCTCAGAGCAATTTTGAGATGACTAGCTGAGATGATCCAGTCTCAAAGACTACTTGAATAAGGACTTGAGATAAACCCTGAACTTTGGTATTATACACAGACTGGATAATAACAAAGGATATAGTTACCTTTCCTAGAATTTGACAATTAACCTAAAATTTTCTTTCAGGATAAAGATAACTTCGCCCATACCCAGCAGGAAGCAATTTTAAGAATATGACACCCACATTGCCAAAGAAGTGGTGTGGGGCGGGTGGTTTTTTGGTTCTTTTAATGGGTTTTGGGTCTGGGATAATTTTCATTGTTTAGGGGGGTTGGTTACAAGTTGTCAAGGGTTAGGAAAAAGGCTAAGCAAAGGAGATTAGATTTAAGGTTCTTGTTTTTTTTTAAAAAAAAAAAAAAAGAAAGAAAAAAAGAAAGAAAAGAAAAGAAAAAGACAATTACTAGTTTTAAATACTTTACATTATTACCAACTATTAGGATATAAAGAAATGAAAGTTAGTAGTTAGACATTACAATAGAAATTGTAGTCATATTAGATATGTTTTAAAAATTGAGCAGATGTATTTTAGACAGGTCATCTTCAAACCCTTCAGAGATCTACAGAATATGGCATTTAAAATGTTTTAATAACTTAGAAATTTTTCTTTTTTTGAGACATGTCGGCTCCTGGCAGTACTAATCTACTTCAGAGAAAATATGGGCATTGAAGAAACTGCATATGGAGTTAACTTTCATTGTGGCAAAAGTTAGCCACTGGACAACAAAGTATCCTCAAATCAACAGGACAAAATGGACAGACAGAACACGAAACAAAGGACTACTGATTCCTGCCAAAACAAGTGTGGTTATGGCTTTATCAAAAGGTATCTTCTGAGGCCAGGACAATATGGCACCATCCCTGAAGTCGCCTTCACAATCTGGAAAAGGTACAGTACCCTTTTCTTAGAAGGCAGCTGAACAGGCAGTGGGCCGATGGCTTCTGTTGTGCAATGGAACAGCAACTGAAAGCTCTCGCCTCTCAGTAGTAGACTGGCATTTAATAGAGGGATGTGGAGAAGAAGGGGATGCTGAGATGAAGCCATACATACACAGCCAAGAAGAATGGACAGCTGAATTCAAAAACCATCAACAATTTCCAGAATTTAAAATCCTGAATCATGACATGACACTAGTGGAATTCAGGTGTTTCTGGTACATGGACTGCTCTCACCCAATGTGAGGTTGAACTGTTGACCTTGTGTACAACCTACTTAACAAATGAGTCTGTCAGATACGATAAGCCTATAGGCTGAAGATGATGCCCCAACACTGTGGAGAAACCTCAGGTGACTGTCCAGGTAGCTGGCTGTTTCTGTCAACTCACAAAATTTTTGGAAGTTGCTTTTGTGCACTTCTTGTTTTTATTTTTGTTAGCTAATATTATTTCCTTCTTGGGTCTCTGAGGAAGTTGAAGATTAGTTAGTTATAGTTGAAGATTAATTAGGATAGGAAGTGAATTAGATACATTTTGGACTTACTAAAATAGGATAGATAAGGGAATTATTTTCTCTGATTTGTCAAATACAAATGGACTAGACATCGTTTAGGTATTTGTTACTTGTATATATTGTATATAGTTATTGTACTTTTGTATATAGTTTTTCTTTTGTTAGTTATAACCTTTTGCCTTTTTTCTTTTTATTAAAATAGAAAAGGGGAAATGTGGTGATATTTTATTTGTACTGAAATGTTATTTTAATTTTATGTTAATAAATAAAGTTGCCCTGGGGTCAGAGCTATTAGAGCCATAGTAAGAGCGTGGTGGTTAGAAGAGCTAGGTAGATTTCTGTGTGTTCAGGGATACAGCCAGTATTGGAGACATACGCCTTTAAGACCTGGAGGGCGGTACTTACAGGCAGTGATGAGGCAGTCATGTGGTTGGGTTTACAACCAATGAGAAGGCAGAACAGAAAGATTATTTAAACAGGGACACAGGAAGTACCTCCCTCTCTCGGGGAAGCTAGGAGCACTGCAGGAGGTAAGATTTTATCTCTGAGCTCTGACCTCTCGGCTTTCTTTTTTACATTGGCTCTGTGTTTCTTATTTTAATAATACGATTGGTTACATCTACAGAATACAGCTTATCCAACTTAAGTATAGTTAGCCTTGCTTTCTTTTACGGTCCATCTCTTCACTTTCAAGTTATGTGTGTTCTGCAGGTGAAGTGAGTTTCTTGTAAACAACATATATTTAGATCTGGTGGGTTTTCTTAAGCCCCCAAGTTGCTCTCTGTCAATCCCACTGGGTAAATTAATCCACTGATATTCAAGTACTGAGAGGTAAGTTAGCACCCGTCATTGAATGTCTTGATTTCTAGTTTTATTGCAGTGGCTCTTTTTCTCTCTTGGTCTTTCCATGTGGTTAAGTGAACTTTTACACTAATATGTTTTGATTCCTTACTGTGTTTTGGTTTGTCTAACAGTGGAATTTCTTTGTGTGGTGGTTTGAATGAAAAATTTCCCCTATAGTCGCAGGCATTTGAACACTTGGTCCTCAGTTGGTGGTGCTGTTTAAAGATGTTTAGGGTGGCACAGCCTTGCTGGAGGAGGTATGTCACTGGAGAGAGGATATCACTTTCAGCTCTGTCTCTCTTAATGCTTACAGCTGAAGATGTGAGCTCCCAGCTTCTTACATCTGCCACCACGCCTGCCACTTTACTGTCGTGCCTCTCTGCCTTGATGGACTCTTGACGCTCTGGAACTGTAAGCCACAATGAACTCTCTCTTCTGGAAGCTGTCTTGGTCATGACGTTTTAGCACAGCAACAGAAAAGTAACTAATACACTTGGTGATTACTATGAGGCTTTAAAACATCTTTGAATATAATAAACTATTTCAAGATGAGAGCAATTTAACATGAACATAAGGATATAAACAAAAGCAAATAAATGCAAGAGAAGATGCACTATTAAGACGTGTCCACTGTTATTCCATTTCTCCCATGTTGAATTTGAGACATCCCATTTTACATATATGTATGCTGCCTATCTCCTAAGAGTAGTTTAGTGGTTTTGTTTTTAGTCTTCATACTGACCATGTTACTTCCATACCACATGGTAAAGCTGGAGGACTCTATGTGTGTGACTTCTCTTTTGCTGCATGCTAAGACCTTCTGAGTTTGTTTTCCTCACTGATGTCTCTCCAGTTTGAAGATCTTCCCCTGGTATTTCCTGTAGAACATGACAGAAGCGTGTTCTCTTGGCATTTGTTGCTCTAGGAGCGTCTTTATCACACATGTACTGCTGTTCTTCCTCCTGTTGCAGTTTCCCAATGCTGGTCCTTGTGTGTGAGCATCTACTGAGAAGCCCTAGGGTGAGCCTCTTTTCTCTTGAATTTCATCTTTCGACTTTGGGAACTCAGTTCTAAAAAATCTCAGGCAGGGGCTGGAGAGATGGTTCGGTGGTTAAGAATGCTTACTGTTCATCCAGAGGACCTGGGTTCAGTTTCCAGAATGTAGTGCACAGACACACATGTAGACAAAACACTTGTACACATAAATCTCTTTTTCAAAACTCTTTGTTAAAACATCTCAGGCAGACTTGGTTATGTTAGGCTGGTGACCTTTGAGCTTTCCTGTCCTGTTTGTACTCTTTCTAGTTTGGAGATGTTTTCTGTGTTATTTCTCTGAATAAGCTTTGCCACTGTGGCATTCTCAAGCCCTTCATAAGCCAAGTGTTTGCTCCGTTCATACTATCCATCCCAAAGCTCCCACTGGCATTTGTTCATTCTCTCTTCTCTGTTCCTCTGCACCTGCGCTGGGAGCTCACAGACTCATTCTCCTGTTTGATGCACCACACCCCTGATGCCTTCTGTTGGTTTAGCATATGTATTTGTTTATGTTAGCTGCTTCCATCTATTTGCTAAGTTTTTCTCTTACAGTATTGAAATGTGCTCTGCTTTCTTCAAGCTTGTTGTTACCTCATAACAATTATTTAAAGTTCTCTGAGAGTTCTCCCCTATTGATTAGTATTTGGTCAATTTATGGCCAAGTCCTAAGTAAGATACTCTATAGCTCGATGACACCTTGCTATTGTGTATATAGGATCTGGAATTGAGAGCGAAGTGTTTATTTAGGTGGTCCTCACCTGGCTTTATCTGTGTCAACCTTTCTATAAATTCTAGCAAGCTGCTTCTTTTCTCTGAGTCTGTGGTCCCTTTAATGGCCTGGGTGAATCTGTGAATCTGTTGTTGCTATGTTATCATGAGAGAGTAATCTAAGCTCAAGTCCATCCCTGATGCAACAGAGGTGTGTTGTTCAGAAAAAAAGAGGATAAGAAGAATCATCTGCCCCCATAAGTCTCTCTCTCTGGGGTAAGAGTAAGCCAATATACCATGTTGGTAGTTGTCACCTTGCGGTCAAGAGTCAGGATGTACCTGGATCTAGACAGCCACCCATCATGGGGACTGGGAACCAGGCTCCAGTCCTCTGAAGGACCAGTAAGTGGTCTTAATTGCTGAGTCATCTACTAACCCTAACCTTTCTTTTTCCCATGAGAACATTTCCATGCTAGCTCCTTAAAGGTAGATAACTCATCACACAATGAATATTCACTTAAAAGCTATAGAATGGGGCCAGAAAGACAGTTTAATGGTTAAGAGACCTGCTGCTCTTTCCAGAGGATCAGAATTCAGTTCCCAGCACCCAGGTTGAGTGCCTCATCGCCCCATAACTCTAGCTCCAGGGGATATGATGCCCTCTTCTGGCCTCTACAGGAACCTGCATACAAATGGCATACCACCCAGAGGACAGGGAGGGAGGCAGGGAGAGGGGTAGGGAGAAAGAGAGAGAGGTGGGGGTGGGGAGAGAAAATTTTAAAAACTGTAGCATGGAATGCATGCTCAGGATACTTTGATGAACAAAGGAGCTAAGAGTGGAAATAAGCTGAAAGAGATCTTGACAAGCAGGCACAAAGCCCTATGTTCAATCTCTAACATCTATAAGGTGGGCATGAAAGTGCATGTCTATAATCCTATAACTTAGGAGGCAGAGACAAGAACCTCTCAAGTTCAAGGCCATCCTCAGCTAAGTACAAAGTTTGAGGCCAACCAGAGATGTGTGAGACTGCCAACACACAAACAAACAAAAAAGCAAAACCAGAAGCACGTGGTGTTACAGATGAAAACATCTGCAGAACGGGACCAGGAATCCTGGGCTGGGGTAGAGGAGAGGGGTAGAAAGTTCCAACCATAACCAAAGTGAGCTTTTAAAAAGTCCAACATAAGCACAGTGTCTCCAGCTGCGTTGGTTACTCTCTATAGCCAACACTCAGCTCTCAGTCTTTAATGAGTTGGCCTAGAGTTAGGGCCTATTACGTCCTATCCCAGCAAAATATGTTCTCTTTATCTCAAAATTCCCTTCCTAGTGTGATCTGTGGGTCTTTATATAAGCAAGATCTTTTAGAAAAAAATAAAAATAAAATGGAAGAGAGAGTACTGTGGTCATAAGTGTGTTTTCCAACCAAATAGCCTGTGTTCAAATTCCAGCAAAGTTGCTTGTTCATTATGACCTGGTTACCTCATCAAGTATACTAGCCTGGGGCACATTGGCCCAAAATAAATAACTGAAGTTTGAACGTTTGAGAATTGCACTATCTCTCTGGATCAAAATTTAAAACATTCCAACAAAACCTAGAAATGCATTTAACTTTAATAGGCAGCACTTTCTAAATGTATTCACCAAGACATAATTTGTGTGTATGTGTGTATACATGTACATGCATGTGCAAGTATGTGTGTAGGTGTGCATACATCAATACAAGCTTGTGTGGAGACCACAGGCCAATATTTGGTGTCTGCCTCAGTCATTCTTCACCATATTTTCTGAGGTATGCTCTCTCATTGAATCTGGATAGCCGGGCGGTGGTGGCGCACGCCTTTAATCCCAGCACTCGGGAGGCAGAGGCAGGCGGATCTCTGTGAGTTCGAGGCCAGCCTGGGCTACCAAGTGAGCTCCAGGAAAGGCGCAAAACTACGCAGAGAAACCCTGTCTCGAAAAAAAACCAAAAAAAAAAAAAAAAAGAATCTGGAACTTTGCTTGCTGGCCAGAGACTCCCTCCTCTCCATGTCCTTTGTGTCTCTCTCATGCCTAAATTCATCTCCTCTTCTCTCTCTCTGCCCAGAGGTCCCACCTAATCTCTTCTTGCCGAGCTATTGGCTATTCAGCTCTTTCTTAAACCAATCAGAAGGTGCCCTGGCAAAGACACATCTTTATAGTCCACAAAAAGATTATTCCACAATAATTACCTACTGAACCAACTCCCTAGCCTCCTAAGAATTCGTTTTTGTAGGTTTGGGAATTAATCCTAAGAGATACAACAGCAACCTGTTGTAGGACTGTAAAGTTGGCAGGGAGCCACATACTCCTAGTGACCATCAGACTTTGACACAAGAAGGCACAATTCAGAACTGTCCCTCATTTGGCTGGCAGTCCACTTCTGCATCTAAACATACAGCTTCCCTTCCCATCTACCTTTGCAGGGCCAATGTAGGCACTAGCCTTGGCTAACTGAACACGCAAAGAGGTATCTATAGGCAACCATCTCAGTATATATTCAATTCATCATCTGAAAAAATCATAGATGAAAGCAATATCTAATGGGTATGAATACACAAGTAGCTATTTCAATTAACTTTCAATTACCCAGTAGAGGAATGTGGTCACTGATGAGCTCCATGAATTCACAATGTGTTGTCAACAGAAAAAAAGGGAGAGAGAGAGAGAGAGAGAGAGAGAGAGAGAGAGAGAGAGAGAAAGAGAGAAGAAAAAGGATCATCCAATTTGTTACAACATTAATCCTCTAAAATCATGCCAACCCTAATTATTTTAAGGCTTCATCTTGTTTAATGACAAAGATGAGGGAGTGTGTAGCAGGCTTTCTTTTGGGCCACCAACCAGCTCCCAAATTAGACATGGAAATTTGTTATTAGTTACGAATGCTTGGCCTTATCTTAGCTCTTGTTTTAATCTGTTTTTCTTTATCTACATTTTGCCTCAGGGCTTTTTACTTTTCTTCCTTCCTTCCCCCCATCTCTATCTCTCTCTCCCTCTCTCTCTCTTCTTCCCTCCCTTCCTTCTTCCCTTCTTCCTTCTTTCTTTCTGCATGTCCTACTTCCCTGTTTCTGTGTCTATCTATCTGGCAGCTGCCTGGCTTCTGGCCACTAGAAGCCTCTCTTTCTTCCTTACTCTCTTCTTTCTCATTCTCTTCTTCGGAGTCTAGATTCCTCCTCTTACTTATTCTTTCTGCCTGCCAGCCCCACCTATCCCTCTACTGCCTAGCTATTAGCCATTCAGCTTTTTATTAGACTGACCATGTGCCTTCGGTGTAGCTGGAAGCTTTCCTGTGTCCTGCCTGGCCCACAGTCAGGACAAATCTCTCTTACCTGCTGGTCCCACAGCCGCTCAGTCCCAAGTAAACAGGCATATGTTATTTACAAATTGTATGGCCATTAGCTCAAGCTTATTACTGACTAGCTCTTACACTTAAATTAACCCATAATTCTTATCTATATTTAGCCACATGGCTTGGTACCTTTTCTCAGTTCTGCCTTCACATCTTGCTTCCTCTGTGTCTGGCTAATGACTCCTGACTGAGCCTTCCTCTTCCCAGAATTCTCCTTGTCTGCTTATCCCACCTATACTTCCTGCCTGGATATTGGCCAATCGGCATTTTATTTATCAACCAATCAGAGCAACAAATTCACAGCATACAGAGAGACTTCACACATCACTTAGGCAGGCAAGGTGAAACAACAACACATCTTTACGTAATTAAACAAATGCAGCATAAACAAATATAACACATATTCACATAAAGAAATACAGCATAAACAAATGTAACACATTTTTGCCTAGTTAAAGTAATATTCCACAATATAAACAAATGTAACATATCTTTATGTAGTTAAAAGTAATATTTCACAACAAGGGTGTTCAAGAATACCCAAGTGTCACCTTCCATGAAGCCAATGTGGACAGCCACATGAATGTGAGCTGTGATATCCTGGTATCTAGTTCATAGTGGTATGACCAGGGATCTAAAGTCCCACATGCACAGTGTACTTTACACCAAGCCATCATGGAAGAAGCTCCAGGCCTATGAAAGAGGAGGTTGTGTCCTATTTATGTAAGTTCCCAGTGATTGACAATGCCAGTCACATAAAGCTCACTCAAACAACATTGGATGAAAGATCAAATAGGATAATAGGTTAGATTGGATAGAGAAACAATTACTGAAGTGCTGTAACAAGAACTCCGCAATGGGGAAATAGATGGAAGTAAATTAATAGATGCATTAGTTACTTTTCTGTCTCTGTGATAAACACCATGACCAAAAGCAATTTATAAAAGGAAGTATTTTTTACATGGCTTATGGTTCAAGAGGTAGGTTTCATAATGGCAGGGAGGTATGGCAGCAAGTGGCAGGAATGGAAATATGGCTGATCACATTTTCACAGAAACACCAAAAACCAGAACAAACTGAAAGTGGGGTGATGTTATAAACACGCAAAGCCCCCTAGCCCCCAGTGATGTACTTCATTCAGTAAGGCTGCACCTCCTAAGGATTTCATAACCTCCCCTGACAGCACCACCCACGGGGCCCCACGTGTTAAAATACATGACTCTATGGGGGACATTCTCATTCAAACCACCATATCAAGCATCGGTGATGCATTCGGTGAGTTCAGTGCTCTGCACATTTGTTCTCAGCCCCTTGCTTCACTCTGAGAAGTCTTCATTTTCTCAGTGCTTCATGCACAGTGCTTTGTAGCAACAGGCTGAAGTGAGTCCCTCTTTAGGCTTCCCGTGTACTTTTTCTCATGGCTCTCTACCTTCTGGGTTGTTGTTCCACGAGCTTTGAGTATCTCAACTTCCCCAACCAGTTGGTCTTGTCTGTGTCCTCCAGACAAGACCAACTGGTTCTGTTCAGACTCCCCTCGACTCACTGCCATCCATGAAGTCCAGAAAGCTGACGTGCCAGGATACCCACATTGCAGTTTTCTTCCTCCCAGGGACCATAGTCCTGGACTGCTGTGCAAAATCTGAGCAAAGCTTTTCCATACACATTTATCCAGTTTCCTGTACTCTGGGTTAAGGGAGCAAGTCCAGCCTCAGTTACATCTGGAAATGTAATGCCAGAACTGTTTAATCACTATTGTACTTTAGGCAAAACAGCTTTCCAATTAAAATAAGAATCATGTGAATCCACAAAGACTTAGCCTTCCTCTTCAAAGACCAGGGTAGTCCCTTTTAATCACTGAGCAGAAGCCCTAAGGTGATGAGGTTAGCAGGGCTTCTACTAAAAAGAAAGAAGTTTCTGAAGCCTTTCCACTGAGCAAGCATCGCTGCCAAGTGGTCCTTTCTCGTCACTCCCTGGTTCTGAATGCCCCACTTTCTTCTCAAAAGTCTCTCAGTAGAATATTCTGCCTAATTATCCATCTGTTCAAAGTCCAAGTTCCCCATTCATGGACTGTTCAGTGTATGGATGGTTGCACTCCAGGGGTGGTGGGGAGGCTAGCTCTGGGGGTATTGCTTTAAAAACAAAAACAAAACCAAGGTAAGAACACCTGTTCTTTTAGGAAAATTCTTGCTGGAGACAACAGTTCTGCCTCTATTGTTTAATACAGAAGACAATGTCTAACCAACCCAGGGAGGAACGGAGGCCCCCTAACCCATCATTCAGGGGGAACACTTTAATTAGGTCTGGACTTGGTTCATCTCCAGAAAGGCAGTTAATAATATTGGAGAATTTTTAATAACAACTAACTGAAACATGCCTCTCTCCTTCAGTCAGCAGAAGGGCAATGGAAGGGACCATTCAAAACATTGTCTAGCTAATTGACCTCTGGAGAATGATAAATTACACCTGGCAAGTATTTATAGGTTTTAATTTGGGTTTGTTTTTACTCTTTTAAGTAATTCATAAGGGATATATGGGAAGCCTTGGCTCATTAACTCAAGAAGTGTTTACTTTACTCCTGTGTCGTGTCATGCTCAACACTAGATAGTCCCTGGTGATGAACTGAGTGCAGTCCAGTGGCCAAGGAGCACACAGTCTCTGGAAGGAACAAGATCTGTAACTAGATCACAGTCTGTGATGATCACAATATGTGTGATAGAAAATACAATGTGAATGTTTTCATCTACAAGAGACAGGCTTAGAGAGCTGCTGGAATACAGAGGTCTGAAGATGAATTCTTCATGTCACCGGATAACAGAAGAGGCACAGGGAAGGAGCGCGTGGGGGGGGGGGGGGACAGGACGACAGGACGACACACTGTTCTGTGGGTCGTGAGGAACTGTGTACAGATAGGTCAGCGGACCCTCTGCTGTGCTCACATTGCCGCCAAGAAGTGGGACCAAGGCAAGAGAACAGGTCTGACAGATGGCTGGAGGAGGGAGTCAGCCCAAACAGTTCAGGGAATAGTGGGGAAATGTAATGGTCACGTGAGCACAGCAATGCCTACCTCCAGGCCTGAGGACGTCAGAGAAAAACTAGCCCACTCACCACTCACCCCAAATTTGCCTTTGCTTGTGTTCACATGTGCATCTGGACAGTTCGAGTTTGTGTTAGCTTCAAACAGAGCATCTGAGAGTGAAGGGCCTGCTGTGCTGACTCCCGTGGCACCGGGAAGTGCTAGGAAGCCAGGAGGCATAGGCATGAGGCTCATGTCCTCCTCATGGGTGGAACGGCCTTGCAGTTTTCTACAAAAAGACATTTGACTTGGACAAATGCAAACATTTTATGATTTATTGTAAATTATTCATTTATATGAAGTACAGCAAATCCTGCCTGGATGTTAGCTTCTGTCTGCATGCATATATGTGTATGTATGGTTTGTGTGTAAACTTTGAAATATTTCTTTGGGGGTGAAAGTTACATACACAGAAGGAGAGAAAATACTCAAAGAACCCTCATATGGCTCTGACTGGTTTCCATTAATTACCAACATCTAGCCAATCTATGCCTTGATCCCCTTCTCCCTTCACTTGACTCTTATCCTTTTCTCATGTAGCCAAGGCTAGCCCTCAAACTCACTGTGTAGGTGTGGATGATCCTGAACTTCTGATTCTTCTGCCTCTACAGTCTCAGTGCTGGGATTACATGCCTGGTTTATGGGGTACTAGGGAGAGATCACACCCAGGGATTCATGTACATTGGACAAGCATTCTACCAACTGAGCTAATCCTCAGCACAAGAACTCATTGTAACAAATGAAACCACTCTTTAAACATAAAAATATTATTGTCCCTCAAATATTACAACCAGTGATGTTTCACCAGTGTTTAGACTTCCATGATTGTTTTCTTTTTTTTGTTTAAGACAGAGTCTCACTGTGTAGCCCTGGCTGAACTGGATTCCATCATTAGAACAGGCTGGCCTTGAACTTACAGAGATCCAACTGCCTCTGCCTCCCACAGGCTAAGGTTAAAGGCGAGCGCCACCACATCTGGCCCTGGTTGTTTTCTTAAGACAGAGTCCAAACAAGGGTTACTGAGCTTTCCTTGCTAGGACTCCACAAGTTCACTTGATCTCATCCATTCCTACCATCAGGGCCCCAGGTGTTCCTCCAGGAAGCCCCCATATCTGGCCCGGGCCTGTAACAGAAACCTCAGGGACCAGCAGGCTCACATGAAACTGGTTTTTTCTTTCCTCTCAGTATAACTCAGTAGCCCTTTAACTACAGTGGGTCTGGCTTCGCATTTACCTTCTGCCTTCATTTCCAGAAGCAGCTCCTTGACTAGTTGATCGTGTCTCTTATGACGGTCTATAGCTATAACTGATTTGAAATTCTACTGTGGATAATGTGTTCATGCCGCTGTTGTGCCTGCATGTTGTGCCCAGCCAACACAGAACAGCAAGAGTGACAGAGTGTGACACACACAGGTGGCCAGGAATCTTCTACCTTTTTTGCTGGACAAGTCAATCATCACATGAAACTCAAACTACACGAAGAGACTTCACACAGGAACTCTAATTGACAGTCCCAGCAGAACCCAGTCCTTATGCTACCCCATTAGCCACCAAGCTTGTGCTTAGATTTTTCTAGAGGATTCTGTCTTTCGTTATTGGGGTTGCTGCAGATGCCTCATAGCTCCCCATTGAGCCTCTAGGTGTTGTGAAGCAGGTAAAAGCTGTCCCCATGTAGACTGTGTGAGTCTCAGAGGCCTGACTATGGGCCTCAGAAACCATCAGCACAAAAAATGGTGTATTTGTTGCAATTTGGTAACGCATTAATAACCAACCACCCTAGTCCTTGCTTTGCCGGATTAAATCCCTCCAAATTTATGACTCAACACAACACACTGAGTGTCTGTAATTTAGCTGAGAACTCGTTAGTGGACTTAGAAATCTCACCATCTCTATGCAAAATGTAATGCCATCCCCATTTTTAGCACACTGACTCACTCTGGCCTCTGGCCTTGCCTGTCATCACTAATTACAGAGTGTCTTGATTTGAATTTTCTGTTGAGCAAGCCTCCAGATGCCTACCTTGATAGGGATGGGCAGAAAGTTTCAAATAGTTTAGGTTTTCATCGGTGTTTCACTCAGCTCTCTAGCGTCAGTCCCCGCATCTTTCCTGAGTCCTGCCGAGCACACCAGCTGCCTGCCTCACTGGAGCTTCGCGCTCTGCAGGCATTATGTCTCAGCTCGTCTAACCTATCCACTTTCTCTCTTCTGAAGTGCTTGTTAGCGGCTCCTGTCTGCCACGATGTCCGGCAGGGCGGAGGGCCTGTCTCTGCTGTGTGTGTGACTTTCACGGTGCCCCACCGTCCTCTCATCTGAGCCACACACAAGCTCGCATGCCAACTGACTTTCCATTTTGTTTGCTGTAGCTTTGGGGCACTCTTCTGTTGCAGCCCTGCGCCCCATTCCCACCCTCCAGGACGGGTGCTGAGTCTTGCAAGGCTCCTGTGGGGGTGAGTCATGCTGCTCCCCACTTGTCAAACTCTTCGCGTCTGATAATGACATCTAACAGAGTTCACACACTGCCACTGCTGAGCATCCGGTTTGCAATGGACTGACAATTTCTTAGACAGTACAAACACAGGGGCATGTGAGAGAGCCAGTTATGTCTTTTACAAATTCAAAAAGACTTCTTTTTCATGCCTGGTCTGTAACTCACTGGTAGAATGTTAGACTGGTATGTATAAAGCCCTGGGTTCAATCCCAAGTAAAGAAAAGGGGTTGATTTCTGATTCATGCTGTAAAATAAACACGGGAGTAGAAACACATAAAAGAAGGTTAATATCAACACTCAAAAGCCATTAGTGAGTTTCCACATTCCAGAAACCAGCAGATAGTGGATGAGTGAAGAGAAAAGAACTCCAGCTCTGGACACGTCCCTGGAAACCTAAGACTGGAATGTTCAACACAAACACTACACCATCCTCAGTTCCACCGGTGCTTATTAAACACAAACAAATGGAGGATGCCCTATTAGGTACTGACCTATTTCGTCACTGCAGTGACTTTCTGTGACCTGTCACAACTGCAGTTCAGCTCTGAAGGAACTCTGGATAGTAAAGCTGCACAGGATGTCGTTTCCCAGCTAGTGAGGGCAGCTCTGTGCTGTGCTCACACAACTTAGGTACAGGCATTCATAACTACTTTGGTATGGTGAGGATGCTAATTAATTTTTTAAGAGGGTTTATTTTCTTTTTTATTTTGTCTTTGTGTCTGTCTAAATGTATACATGTGCACCTCCATGCAGATGCCCCAGGAGACCAAAAGACAGTATCAGACCTCCTGGAGCTGTAGTGACAGGTGAATGAGCCACCCAGAGTGCATGCTGGAAGCCAAACTCTGGTCCTCTGGAGGAACTGCAAGGACACTGAGCCACTGAGCCATCTCTCCAGTGCTGATGTTAAGTTTTTAATGTTTTGCATGCAGATTTCAAACTTTAAAGTGCACTTTCTTTTTTACATTGTCTACACTATAAGTTGGACAACATTCATAAACTATACTTTAAAACTGCACATGCCCTGCTACTGAAAGTCAGACAGCGACAAATAAATGCCCCATCTACCGAACAGTCAGATTACACCATGTTCTCACTCCTATCTTTCCCAAAATTGCCCATTACTCCATAAAAATGCTACCTGCTCAGTAGAAGACACCCTAGGATTGTTGACTAACATTAAACAGAACATGGCATTGTTGTGACAAAACATGTCCTGGAGAGAAATGTGTCCCTCACGACAGATAAGGAGTCCACGAGAGACCAAAGTATGGATATCATAATGGAAAGCAAACAATGATTTTGGGGCAGGGAGAGCTTACTTAGAGGAATGTGGGTGAAGGGTTACTTACAGGAGCAGAAATGACTCACAGACAGCTGCATCCCCAGAGCCCACCCCAGCATGGGTGACAGCTCACAAAGCTGGACCCTGGAGCACACTGCAGAGCCTGCAGGCAGCTCCACAGGTTGGAGAGTGTCTCTTCCAAATGACTCTGGGCTAAACTTCTTCCCGGAAGTTCAGTTGGTTTCTGCCTCTTTCAGGTAGCTAGTCTGCCCTTAGAGCTGTGGTTCTCAATTGTCCTAATGCTGTGATCAGCTGATGTAGTTCCTCATGTTGTGGTGACCCCCAACCATAAAATTATTTTCCTTGCTACTTCATCACTGTAAAATTGCGACCATTATTAATTGTAATGCAAATATCTATGTTTTCCAATGGTCTCAGGTGACCACTAGTGAAAGCCATTCAACCCCAAAGGGTCAAGACCCATAGGTTGAAAACCACTGTCTGAGTCTTCTTTGCAGCTTGGCTTGTCTGAGAGTCTTTTTTAGCAGCCTGGCTTTGCTGTGGATATCGTTCTGTTATAAATAAAACTCTGATTGGCCAGTGGCCAGGCAGAAAGTATAGGCGGGACAAGGAGAGAGGAGAATTCTGGGAAGTGGAAGGCTGAGTCAGGGAGACACTGCCAGCCGCCACCATGACCAGCAGCATGTGAAGATGCCGGTAAGCCACCAGCCACGTGACAAGGTATAGATTTATAGAAATGGGTTAATTTAAGATAAAAGAACAGTTAGAAAGAAGCCTGCCATGGCCATACAGTTTATAAGTAATATAAGCGTCTGAGTGATTATTTTATACGTGGGTTGTGGGACTGCAGGGGCTTGGTGGGACCTGGAGAGAAATTCTCCAGCTACATGGCTTCTTTACCCTGGGAGGGAAGGAGCTAGTGAATCTGGTCAGTTTCAGGCACTTCCTTGAGCTATTTTGAGCTGTTTTCTTTCCAGCCTAAGTAAGGAGCTTCCCTGTAGGATGGAATGTTTCAATCTTGAGGAAAATGGTACACAACAGCATTCATAGGTTGCTAATACAACTTCATGAGAGGGTACATACACCCATCAGAATTTTTTTAAAAAAGAAAGAAGTAGAGTGATAAACCAATGTAATACATTTTTTCTTTATAGTGTAAATATATCCTATAGCATACTTTGGAAGTTTATGAGGAAAAAAATCATTTCTAAAGTTTTCTCAAAACAAGTTAAAGTATGTATTGGAAGTTGAGGCATCACTTGTGGTACCCAGAGTGGCCATTCCAGCACCATCCATGACTGCTCATGTGAACTGCCTTTCCCATGGTGTAGAGGTCTAGTGGCCACGGTCAGACTGCAGGGGGCTGAGCCCTTAGCCACAGCTGAATGGATTTGCAACTGATACTTAGGCCAGGCGAGTCAGTTGGATTCTCTCAGCTAAGATTTGAAATGTGATTTCTTCTTCATAGAACAGACTGAAAGAACACAACACTGAAATGTGAGGAGGGTTTCTGGTGGTGGAAATGAGGTCCAGCTGGCTTGAAGATGTCCTAACTTTTGCTCAAGGCTGCTCTGGGTGGGTGGGAAATAAGCCATGAAAGAATCCAGCAAGAAGTCTTCCTTCAGGATTCAAATCCAAGCTGAGCTTTTAGGCCAGCAGGCCACTGGAGCATGGTATGCCTACATTACAGAGAATGAGGTAAAACTGCCCCAATGACTTTTAGAGGATTCCAGGGGAATGTGGAGAAGCTCCAGCTTTGACACAGACACCTGTCTCATTTCAAGAAGTCAGCTCTAGACAGCTGCTAAGTGCAGAGAGTGAAGCTTTCAGGTAAGCCAAGTATGGTGGCACATGCCTGTCACCATGGTGCTCAGGGGGCAGAGCTGGGGGATCGGGAGTTTAATGTCACTCTTTGCCCCTACACATTGAGTTCAAGGCCAACCTGAAACAAAGTAAAACTCGACTCTTACTGCCCTTGTCTGAGCCAGAAAGAGCGTAAACTGAAGAGAGCAGGTAGACGGCAGCTGGAGAAAGGCCGTGGTCTCTCCACCACCACAGATGGCTGTAGACAGTCATCCACCTTATAGGATGGTAGGTGCTGGCAAACCTTTGAAAGCATGTGAAGAGATATGGAAACTAACACTGGATTTAGGAATATGAATGCCATATGTGCATATATGTAACAATATAAGGCTGAAAGTCATCACTGAGACACCAAGATACACTAGAAACTAGATAGCAAAAGTACCATGGCTCCATCTTCAGATCTGCTCCACTCCTTATACTGGGTTTCATTCACTATTTTTCAGAAATCTTTTAAATTATACATTGAACAAACTGCAACATGCCAGGGCATATTATTCAGGGTGCTAACACATTAAAACATTTGGTCCAGTACCTCCATAACACCGGACATTTGCTCAAAAATTGTTAAGCATTTCATCTGACAAAATTGACACACTTTATCCTACCCCAAATTTGTCAGGTTTTCACATGGCAAAGGAGACACAATTTTCTGAGCTGCACTGAAAATGACGAATACAAGAAGAGCTTACAGCAGCAGCTCTCCAGCCCAGTCTGTAGGATTCTTGTTTCCCAGACTGCCCTATTAGCAATGCGTAGGGAAGCCTCATCAGACATGGAAAGAAAGGCCTATCAGCCGAAATGCACACATCAAGCGACTACTTTTTAAGGACCATCTATAAAACAATGGTTCTCAACTTTCCTAATGCTGTGACCCTTTAGTACAGTTCCTCATGTTGTGGTAACACCACCCAACCATAAAGTTATTTTCTTGCTACTTCATAACTGTAATTTTGCTACTGTCATGTATCATAATGTAAGTATCTGATATTTGATACCTGAAGGAGCCAGTTGAGACGCACAGGTTGAGAAGCTGCTGATCTTAGGCATGCAAGAGCTTCACTCAAAGCATACCACTTCTGCCTCAGTGGCAACTGAAGGCATGGGGGCACTTTCATGGTTGTACAAGTTGTGTTGTATGGCACTACGCTGCATCCACAGAAAAAGTGATGCACTATCCATGCCACATCTTCCCAGGACACACTGTCTGTGTTGGAGATGTCAGCTCCTAATTCAGGACTGCTATCTCCTCATCTACTGTGCTGCCCTCCAGTGCAGAAGAACAGGAATGTCTCAGTATACCCAACGGGGAAAGGAGGACAAATACATATTGTAATCCAAGCATTAGTGAGACTATGTTCAAAAATACTCAGTGTGATGTTCTCAAAGCAACTTGAAAAATACTAATTTGGAATTTAAAAGCAGTCCATCCAAAGAGAAAATTGTATTTTAAAATTTACTTTTATTGAGCTGTTTAGTTGACTAGCTCAAAGGGGGATGGAATTATCTGAAACTAATTGCTTCTGAAAATGTATTCTCAAATATAACAAAACATTCAACTATAAGTAACTAGAGGGCGGGTGATGGCTCAGCCCTTAAAGGCTAGGCTCACAACCAAGTATGTAAACTAAGTAGAAAAACTTGATCTAGCCACAGAGGGTCCTAGGGCTGGGCTGGCTAGGTACCTACTATAGAGGTAGTATGGTTTTGTAGCAGAGCCCTCCCTCTTGTGGACACTGGTAGGAATTTTAACAAAAAGGTTAAAATCTTACCAAGATTCTTCATTTCCCCTTAGTATGCATAGAATTTTAAGATGGAGGGATAGTTACTCATGAGTCAGTGATCTGCTGTTTTGTATAAGTTGTTTTAAAGTCAAGGTCTTGAGGCTATTGGAAAGCTGAGATGTAAGTCCATTTTCAGGCTTCCAGTTAGAGGAGTTTGTTGTCTCTCTAAAATTCCTCTGCTAGATCACCACGTGATGGCAGTAGGAAGTGACAGGATGCAATTAGATCATGCCTTAGACATGAGGAGAAGCCAGCTGTCTTGACTGTCCACTGTGGATGTGATGAGAAGCCACCATCTGAGAATGAGCCCTCTCCACTAGTGGAAATCAGTCAGTGCCTTCATTGTGAACTCATCCTGTGAAGCTGTGAGAATCAATGTTAATACCAATCTAAGGTGCACTAGGTCAGATGATCTCAATTTGAGCTTACGCCACCTTCACTAGCAGCTCTTGGTTGTGCAGGCGTTCCCCCATGTTCACTAACAGCTCTTGGTTGTATAGGTGTTCCCCCATGTTCACTAGTTCACTAAGAGCTCTTGGATGTGCAGGCTTCCCCCACCTTCACTAACAGCTCTTGGTTTTGCAGGCTTGTTTGCTGCACTGCAGAAGGTAGACCAACCTTTATTCACTGGATCCCAGTAGTAGCCTCTATCCAACTCCACCTGCCCTGATAATCAAAAATTACTCCAGGAAAAGTCACTTCAAAAAAGGAACCACTGGAGGCCAGAGATAAGGTGACCTTATTTAATAGGCTCACTCTGAGAATCAACTACAGCCAAGTGACATACTAGTGGAAAGGGCGGGGGGGGGGGGGGGGGGACCTGGCAGAAATTTTGAAAGAATGGGCAGAATGTGAGAAAGAGAAGAGTCCAGTACAGTACTGAAGATTTGGGTCCCAATAAACTGAATTAAGTTCCCACCAACTAAGGTGAGAACACCAAGAGTGGCTGGTTTGGCTGCCATTTGGACTGGGGGCCGGGGGCACAGCCAAGTACTAGGACACAATTTTGGACATATTAAATTTTAGAGGGTTGGACTGGCAAGATGGCTCATCAGGTAAAGATGCTTGTCACTAAACCTGATGGCCTGAGTTCGAATCCCAAGACTCAGACAGTAAGAGAGAACTGACCCCTGAAAATAGTGTTCTCACCTCTACATGCACACTGTGTCATAGGTGTGTGTATGTGCACTTGCACATGGATAAGTGCACACACACAGTGTAAATAAAAAGGTTAAAATAGTAAGATATATTTAAGAAGCTTAAATATTTAGATAGAGTTGCCAAGTTGTACTGATACAATGTGGAAATGAAGGTGGATCTGGTCTGCTATTATACGCTTACGCAACACTTACAGGTAACATTTAATATACTAGGAAATGAACATTGTTTTAAAAATTTTAAAGGAGACACAGGATGGAGGCCTGAATGCCTCCAACCCTTCAATATAAGGGATGAGGAGGGACTAAGAACAGGAACAAGGCAGGAGACACAGGTAGCTGTGGCAAGCTGGGGCCCTGAACTTCCGTAGTTTGTAGAATGAAGAAAATAACAGTGCCAATGACATCCTCTTGGTGTGCCTTTCAATATGACCTTGGCTCTATTTCCTGCTAATATGAAAGAAGCTAAGTCTACCAAATGGGCAACTAACTCTATTGGAGTGCTTCTCCATCAGAAACACTCAGTCTAACAATGTGTCTTTTCTGAAGTTTTAGCTACTTCTGGTGCTCTCTCTACTGTAAGTTGCAAAAACAGATAATTATTCCAAGTTTTGGCATTAAGTGGATTTTCCTCCCAAGAAAAACTGCCTCTATTCTATTTGCCTAGTGGTTGAAAATAATATCAATGTTCAAAATAATGAATTATTGCCTAATCATTTGCCAATGGTGACCAATTACTGCTCTGGTTTTGAATTTCTCTGTAGTCTAATTACATTTATAAATTCATTCAATGTTACTGAATTTACATTAATTGCTTTTATCTTCTATACTAAACTGCTATACTCAGATTGGCTTATCCATCTCACTAAGATAGAATGAACCGGATAGGATATTCTAATGTTTAGTACCAGTCATTTCCCTTACATCTACTGTGTTAGGACTTCACTGGGAACAGGGAAAACCATGAACCTTGGAGTATGGTTAATAATGCCTCGCCCAAAATTTTCCATGAGATTCCTCCATCTGGAAATATGGCACCCTACTGGACAACCGGGGCATTGCAGATGTGTTTAAGAGTGAGACTGGGAGATTATGCTGACACAAGAGGGCACACTATACCTTGTAAGAAGGAAGAAGAGTGGGGCTAAGGAGCAGAGATTTCAAGAGGTTACTCTGGGCTTTGAAGGTGGAAAACACCCAACCAGTTAATAGAATGGAACTCTCTGAGTGGGAAGAGGCAAGGGAATGCTAAGCCCCTCCCACCATGGCCAGGACCACCCTGCCAACACCTTGATTTCAGACTGAGACCAATTTTGGATTTGTGGTCCCCAGGACTTTGTGTGTGGGTGTGTTTCCACACAAATTAGAGCAATTAGTTATAGTAGAATTAACACAAAGCTTTTGGAATATTTTTATTGTGAAATATTGGGTTTAGAAAAAAAGTACAAAATGTCAACAGTCAGATGTGTACAGGTACAGTATTTTGTTAATTTATACATGTGACCAGCATTACAGGTTCACTGTAAAATGCATATTTAGACCAATACACTCTAAAGATGACTGTAATATTCACAGGCTATTAATACATGATAAACTGGAGCCCAAATGACCCTCACTGGGATATGCTAACTGCAGCAAACAGGCTAAGAGCACAATACAGCACACCATAGTATCTCCGGACAGGTCCACATTTAAAGGGTATCAACTCATTAGGTCAACACACTACGTATCTGCGATTGGGACTCAATTACTAATTTATACAATTGCAAAAAAAATTAAGTTATAAAATAAAGTCATGGAATAAAGAGTTTGTCTAATTAGGACTGAATACTGGAAGCCCCTAAATGTAGGTTTCAGCCTTGCACTTTACAAAGCTTCACTGTTTTTAAACTGATTCTCAATTTCCATGTTAGCTAAAGGGGGGAGAGGAGATTCTGTTTCTATTGTCTCCAACAAGATAGAAGAACTACTGTAGTTCATTTAGAATTGTGACTACTGTGGATTGAAAAATGGCCAGGAAACTAATATAAATAATTACAAAATTTAAAGCAAAGTAATGACTACTTTATGGATGCAGGAAATCCTCCAAACATTAGCATCCACATTAAGGCATTATCTACTATGACTGAGAACAGTAAACTAACATTATTTGTGAGGGTCTCATAACAATAGACTGTCTTACTTTTTCCAAATCTGACTAATTCAATCTTACTGTTACTTGAAAATTACGTTTTTGAAAATTGGTAGATTTGCTTTCACTTGTAGTAAACAACTGTGGGAAGTTTACTAAAACTTGGATAATTTAAAAAGAACTGTTATAATTATGTACGCTTAAGAACACTAATCTTTGATATGAAGACCACTATAAACATTTATCTAAAACATTCATCTACAAACAAAACCTTCAGAACTGATTCAAAGAAGTTTAACTGCACATTTCTAAGAGAAAGAACCATATGTTGTTTCTAGCAATGCCTTTAGTTTTAAAATACACCTTGAAACCAGAACTAACATTAAGTAGATCAATTTCAGTTACTGGCTGAAAACCACTAGAGTTCAGAGGCTAGTTTGCAATTTTACAAACTCTATTCCATACTATTGTACCCTTTTATAGACAATTTTATACTTTGAGACAAATTACTTATAAATAATGTCTGAATCTTACAGATTTCAATTATTCAGACATAAGCACTGATTTGATTATAAAGTTATTTAATTTTCCAGATTTGTATTAAATTTACAAAGTAAGTATGGTGTACATAAATATTAACTTAGCAACACATTATAAAAAAAGCAGATATATGGACCGTTATAGAAACATTATAAATTTTAAAGAAATTTTATATAAAAATAAAGCAAAACATGTAACTCACAAAATATAAACATGAAGCCACACAACATAAAAATAAAATCACTCTATCAAAATGGAGTTAAAATTAAATCTTTAGGAAAGTATTTCAACATAATTAAATGAACTCAATGACCAACAGCTTCCCTTATGATACAGAAACAAACCACAAAATCACTTAAGTCTATATGCATTATCAGTTAATTCTTAATATGCAATTTTGCATGTTACTAACAATTGATTTCTTTTTGAAATTGGGTTCTGTACATATGCACTTATATACAAACACTTATTAACATGATTTTTAAACAAATCATATGTACAAAAGATCAGCATTCCTATAAATAAAAACATTAGGTGGCAAAAAGGCACTTGTAAGTAAAAATCTACAGTTTTTACAAAACAAAACCACATTTTACCTTGGATGCTGTACAGTAAACATCAATCCTATAACAGTAATGAAATGTCAGATTACTAAACTAATGTTAGTGATGTAACTTTTAAAAACATATTTACATATACTCTGAAGCTCTTTTAATAAAAGCACCATGATTCTCTAAATTTATGTTGATGCGAAGTAAAAATACAATTCCCAAAAAACCAGTGTTCACCATTTTCCTTGTTTAAAAGTTTTGCATTTCTAAATTGAAAACTATTTATCTGAAATCAGCATAGTGTTAAACAAAAGCAAAACACAAAACCCCTGCTGCTGTTCTTCCAACCGCTCCATTATTGCATGTTGCATTTTATACAGTGCACACATGTGCACGCCACAACCTTTAATACTATTGCTAGAAAAAAGTTCTAGGTATCAAAGAATTAAGAAGTCACTCCAAACCAGCTGAAGTTTTATCTGCATGTTTACAACTTAAAAAATGCTGTGTGTCAATTACAAAAGTGAGTAAGAAACACACCAATTTCCTTGGCATGTAAAAATATTTTTCCACTGCACAGAATTTAAGGGCTTCCCCGGACCCCTCAAATATCCACTGTCAAGTAGAAATGCTAAACAAGTGACCTTTTCAAGGAGACGTTAGCACGCTTCCACTCTTGTCAAACTTTTTACCCTTTGACAAGGCTGCAACCTGTTTGAGTAGTTCTCTGTTTTTGGCCTGTGAGAAACAAAAATTCAAGGTTTAAAACATTTGAACTATTAAGTTATGCTGAAAACAACTACTTAATACCATTTCTTCATTTGTATAAAAAGTTTTTTATCAACAAAACACTAAGGAGATCCAAGAGTTGTATATTTATTTTTTTTAAGTTCAGATAGGTAGAAAATTCTAGGTTGGTTTACCAGCTCTTGACAAATGTCAATATAATTTGTCCAAAAATAGTTAGTTACACAAGAAATGGTAAGTGGCTCTCTCTCTAGAAGATTTAAATTTAAAGAAAACTGGCTGGTTCTTTAAAGTATGAAAGCTATTTAAATGCATGTTAGCCTACAATTGATAGCACCAAAAAAATGAATCAAATGTTTATTATGAAGAATTTTCCAGTGAGACTAATGAGGTCTTTCCAATTACTGTTTACTGTTATGTAGAAAAAGTAGAAGACTATTTGTAAAATTCACTATCACTTTGCCAAAGGCCCTCTTAAAAAAGCAAAGAAATTTTAATTATTCATTCGTGTGTGTGTGTGTGTGTGTGTGTGTGTGTGTGTGTGTGTGTGTGCAGGCTACAATATGCACGAAAAAAATCAAAAGACAGACTGTGGGGTTCATTCCCTCTTCCTACCATGTAGGTTCTGGAAATCAAACTCTGGTTGTAAGACTTGGCAGTAAGATGCGATTCTTTACCATTTTTCACCAGCCCAATGGTCCTTTCATGTGATGATGACTTTAGTATCATCTAAGCAAATTCCTAACAGTACTGGTATAATTTCATAAAAACTTTTTTTTGGTCAAAGTCTCAAAATTTCACTTTACCAATGATCTGAATTTCCCCTGACCATACAGTGGTCATCGGACAAGAACACTGTCTGCAGGGGTGCTGTTTGGTAACGCTGGTGCTCACTGGAGGATCTTGAGGTAGGACCTTCAGTGAGTCTTCTCTCATTCTTAGGGCTGTACTACTCTATGCAGTCTCTGGGAACTTAAGGAAAGTCCCTCCTGTAAACAGATGATTATCAAGGCAGTTCTGAAATTTCTGAGCCAACTGAAACAGTGTGGAGCTTGGGCACTACTGAAAAACAACACAATCTTAAAGTAAATCCTGAGACACACAAAGGGATATCCCACTGCTCCAAAGCTTAATCTGTTACTCTCTGACAAATCCTAGTCACTGCTGGATGTAAACAGTTACAGAGTAGCTATGTATTATTTAACTAAACAAGTCCTAGTCACTGTGGATGTAAATAGTTACAGAGTAGCTATGTATTATTTAACTAGACAGACGCACCTGCTAAGAACAGGAAACTCAAGAAACAAGTTTCAGAGTGTAAAGCAATGAAGGGCACGGAAAGGAAGAGGCCAGGTCTGCAGAGGCAGTTACTAACCAGCATCTACCCTGGCTTACCAAATACAACTCCACTTTCAATCAAGAGAGACTAAAGTTACATTTTCATTCTTAGAACAAAATGCAGGAACTAAAAAAATAGGTGTTGAAATCAGTTTTTCTCTTTAATACTTTTGCAGCTAATTTTCAGTATGTATTTATAGATTTTGTCTCCCAATGACATCAGTAACATGTTGATAAATTATACAAGACAAAGGCTTTAAGAAAAATAGTGTATTATTGTTAAATAAACTTAATCAGTTTTATTTTAAGTATTTGCAATATAAACTGCAATGCGGTATTTAAATATATACACAATAAAATTTTATTCTAATACTGACTTTATACCCTATAGAAGTCAATGAAATTATTTTAATATTTAAGTCAGAAACATTTAAAAATGTCAGCCTAAATAAAGGAAGAATGTTCCATGAATAACTACACAGACCCTGACTATCTACTTACCCAAACTTAACTGGAGGACACCTTATCGTAACCAGAGACTCAAGGAGTTGAAAGAACTAATCTCACAGCCACAGTGCAGAGGCCTGCACACAGCAGCATTCACGGGTCATTTCCCACCCCCTTTTGTCTTACTAAAGACAACATTTTCACTTGGCATTATTGGTACTTAGGAGGATTTTATACCATTTGGGGAGGAATTTCAGTCTGTATTCCTAGGTTTGATAGTTTAAAATATTGAAAGAGCTACTAGAGCAAGATAAATTTTGTTAATCGTTAACTTCTGTGTGTCATAGAAGATTAAGAAAACGAGAAGTAAAAAGGACAAATCCAAGTACTTGGAGGCTGAAGGAGGATTTTGAGTCTGAGTCCAAACTGGGCTATATAGTGAAGCATTACCTCAAAAACAAAACAAGCAAATGAAACGATATTAACTAGGTATACTCACCTCAGTAACTGCCACTAAAGCCAGTAGGTGGGGACTACACTTAGCTGTAAAGAGTTCCTCTAGCAGAAACTCTGTGTACAGGGAATTGATAACGAGGACAAACAGATATACCTAAATAACCTAAGTTGTGAGCTGATGCAGGACGGAGGAATGTACGGGTAAATCTGAGGCACATAATGTAAATATCTACATCTCACTAATGACAGAACCAGTTTCACCTGTAAGATGCAGGCCGTTCAGAACTCAGCTCTTGCAAGGAGCAAATATGAACAACATATACAGAGCAGACTGCCTATAGCTCTCTTGTGCGTGTCTGCCACAGTGGTACCATAGAACATTTAGCTAAGAGGAAGTAAGCTGAAGACACCAACCAGGCTAAGGCAAAAATGGTTCTCTTGCAACTGACTGTAACAAACAGAATTGTTCTTTGGAGCAGTGGGAAGTACATACCAGGTTAACTCAAACCTAGGAAGTACTTACCGTTACCATGGTTATTGTATAACTTAGAAGTATTTACTTCAGTACTTCTGTTACAGAAGGTTGATTATATCCCAGGTAAACATTCAACATAACTTACTAAGACTATAATAAAACAAAATAATGGCTGGTGGGAAAAAACAGTTAACTAACGAGCAAGAAGACCACCTCCCAACAGGCAATCTCTGATGAGGGAAGGCAAACACATTTCCACAAAGCACCATCCAGGAACAAATTCCCTGAATGTTCACTATGCCCTGGTTCTACAGAGGATCCTTTCCAAATTCCTGTCACCAGTAAGAACAGGTTAAAGAGCAGGGAATATACATCTGGATTCCAGTAAATATCTAAATCCTATTCAATTAGGAGGCATACCAAACCACAAGAGGAACAAAAAATATCCATGGGTGTTGGGGGAAAAATCCAGCAGAAAACAAAACAGACAAGGCAATATTCACACATTCCTTTCAAAGCTGCACTCTCCCTTCAAGTCTGAAGTCTGTATATGACATCATCTGTACGCTTAAGATTCAAAGCTGCTTAACCTAGGGGCTAAGCTTAGGGGTAGAACACTTGCCTAGCATATGTGAGAACCAGGGTTTGATCCTAGAATAGCAAAAATAAACTAAAACAATCCTAAGCCTGTTACTCAAAGATTATAAATGTCACAATTTATAAACTGCAGAACATGAAATCAATATAGTGTAGTTTCATGCCCAAATCTATAAAACAGATAAAAATAGTTTTAATAAGGGAATAACCCTTTCTCGGTTGATGCTCGCTATCTTCCCTCTCTGTGATGGTGGTGACTCTCGGCTTCTTTGGTCAGTTGTTCTGTGTGTCTAAAGAACATAATGCAGATGTTCTATCTATATCAATACAACAGTGAACTTACTACACTTTCAGATGGTCCACAGTTAAGGGCCATCTTGATTTGTGGCATTTGCACACAGCATAAAGGCCTTTCAATCATGGTCTTTGAGAATTGACTTTGAGGATTTTCTTTCATCTACCTCCCTTCCAGGTATCCGAAAGGCAATGGGAAGAATGAGTATAGACCATATCTTCACCTTAGCACCATAATGAGATTCTGACCTTAGCTGAACAGTCAAGTGAACAGTCTTCACTGCTTTCTGGGAATCCCACTTAGTGTTTTCATGCTTTCAAGATTAACAGTGAGTCAGTCACCTTTGCAAAACTTTATAAAGTCAGAATTAAAACTGGAAATGCACAAAATAGGGGTAATAATACCAACTTACCTAAGTCAAGAAACACTACACTACAATTTAAATCTCCAGCCCAACACAAAACCTCACATACATAACACCATTACCTGAAGTTGTTCCACAGTTTCTTTGTGAGCTTTTTCCATACTGTTCATCTTAGTTCTCAAATTTGACTCTTGGTACTGAAAGTCTGCCTTCAGTTCAGTTAACTGAAATGAAAAAAAAAGATGGCATTCATGTACACACATATTACCCCAAACAAAGACACCATTTAAATATTCCTCACAATAGGTGCACACTTGGTATGCAGATGGAGGAAGTCAGTAGCAGCTACATCTTCTGTGAGACAAAGAGTGGTTTTCCTGCTACTGTCAGGACTTTAATGGGAAGGAAGATCATCTTTGAGAAGCTGCTTTTGGATTAATTGGTCACACTTGCACAACTAGCATGCCAAAGCAAAGTTTAATGATTTGTATCCTGGAAAGTGTTTCAAACAAATACACTTCACATTAAGTAAACAGGTTTCCAGTTAAAATCATCTTTCAATGATGAAAGGGAAAAGGCTTCTTAATGTGCAATTTTACACACAGTTATCAACCAAGGGCAACAGTGTTTGTATTTGTACCCAGTATTGTGTACACAAAGCCATTATACATTGACCTATCAGCACAGAAATACAATCAATGTGGCATGTTGAAAAGCAATTACTGTAAATTCTGAACCAAATTAGACAATTATTATGAGAAAAGTCAACGGTGTAGAGACTACAAGACAATGCTTTCATAAATATGAACACAAACAAAAGTATAGTATCTTATGATTTTAAACTTACAACCTAAGTTTCTATTAACAGAACCATACAGAAACAGCTTCAGGTTTCTGTCACTATGTAAGCTTTCAAAGTCTGTACTAATTACCAAGTACCTAGTATATAAAAAGATGCAAAAGCCAAGAGAAAAAGTGAGTTTTATGCTTATCCTTCCAAACAAAGGGCTTTAGTCACTCTCCTGGGCCAATATTGTACATTAAAATTAGACTTCTGTTGTGAAATGCCAATTCTTACACTATCAACTTTGATAATTATTCTAGTCACTGAACTGTGATCGGCTTCCAGCCTGTGAACTGCTGGAAGGTAAAGACAGTATCTACTTATCTGCCTGTGACTCTTTCTGACCTAGTACAGTGCCTGGCTTTGAAAGTCACTTGATAGTTCAAACAGCGACAGGAAACTAACTTGATCCTTTCAGAATTATAAAGAAAAATGTCAAGTGTGTAGTTAATTTTAGATAAACAATTATTTTCCTTACAATCATAATTATAAACTTGCTAGGTTTCTGGTTTTTAAAGCAAACACTAAAGCGTGAGATGTCAACAATCCACCTAAACACAACAGTGATGCTAGGGATGATAAAGGACCCAAGAGTCTACAATGGAGGTTCTCAACCTATGGTTGCAACTGCTTGATGGGTGGAATAACCCTTTCACAAGGGTTATCTAAGACCCCTGGAAAACATGGATACTTACATTACCATTCATAACAGCAGCAAAACTACAGTTGTGAACTAGCAACAAAAATAATTTTATGGTTGAGGGTCACCACACAGGAGGAACTGTACTAGAGGGTTATAGCATTATGAAGGATGAAAAACACTGATCTACAATTTGTTAATGCCTAGTTTGGAATTACTACTATTTTGCAGTAACTCTGGCATTTTATTCAACGTTAATGTAGACATAGTTGGCTTTGTGCAATACGTTAAGGCTTTGTGTACACATTTCCATAAAAGCTAGTTAATTTGAAACTTCTGTCTCTCATGAAGAACCCTAAAATAGACAGCTACAACTTTCCAATTTTACCTTACACACCAATGTCCATTTTCACATACTGAATTTACTCAATTTGTGGTACATACTAAAATAAAAAGACTGGGCATGTCTGTAGTCTCAGCACTTAGGACGAAAAGGCAAGTGGCTGCCGAGTTCCAGGACAGCCAGAGGGACACAGTGACACTCTCAAAAAAAAAAAACAACAGAACAGAGCAGTGAAGTGAAGGCCATCAACCATCCAAGTGTGGACCTGCAGCAGGGAAGCTGCTGGGCCCCAGCTCAAGCACTGTCTTCACCCTACTGGAACTGTTTAAATCAACCTCTTCTTTTGCTGATGGCAAGCACCTTTCAAAGATTCTAGGTCTTCTCTGTGTCCATTTCTTTTGTCTATTAAAATTACAACTAATTCTTAGGAGTCATTTTTTTTTTTTTTTTTTTATGTTTTCATGTGGATGTTTGTCTGGGACCTAAGCATGCAGTAAGTTCTCTTCCAATGTGATACAAAGCAGCATCAGCACACTGCCATGAGCAGCAGGAAATACTGCACATACAAGTCAGCACCGCCATTCCATCAGGTAACACAACACGCATGTTTATGGAATGAGAAACCAAGGCCTCAACTAATGAACGTGTTCTACTTAAGGCCACACAGAAATCGCCAGGATTGGGATTTCATCTTGAATATGGCTAAATACTATAAAGCCAGTAAGTACATCCACTTCCTACAAAACACTCGTAGACACCTATTGCTATTCACTACCACAGGACATTAGAATATTATTACCTTTCATCAGCTACTGATACAAATTGACAGAAATATGATCGATCTATCTATCTATCTATCTATCTATCTATCTATCTATCTATCTATCTACCTACCTACCTCAAAGACTCTTGTTTTCAATTACTTTTGAAACCACAATAATTTATATATTCCATTTATTATATGTATTCCATATATCTCATTTTAAAATTAAGATATTAAACCTATTTTAAATTTACATGCTAACTGAAAACTAATGCTTAAAAATTACTACTACACACCCTTTTTACTTACCTTCATTAGATGGTTCAGACCCAATTTGGGCATCTGTAGTTGATCTTATAAGAGTCATATATTACAAACTATACCAATGAGTTAAAGAGAATTTGCAAGGGTTAACTAAGAGCCAAGACACAATCTTCCCAGACTTTATACTGAGCTACAGTCTCACCTTTTTATCTTTCTCTAGAATGGTCTGGTCCCTTTGCTGTAAGAGACGCTTAAGTGACATCACCTCTTCTTTCAGTTGACTTATGAGGACAAAATTGTCTGTTCCCCCACTATCTGCTGACTGGTTTATAGAGCTACTAAAGAGAAAAAAGGAAAACAGAGTTACACAAAGTAGAAGGAAAACCTGCAGATGTTCAAATTGCATAAATTAGACAATTCCACAAACATCCTTAAGGCTAATGCAAAAAAATATGTACCTGACAGAAATGGATGCAACTGGCAAATTACCTTACTAATGGCACACATTACATACACCTGCAGAAATATAATTCAGTATTAGCTTTTAGGGGGTCAATACTTCTAGTGTAAAGCAATAGGCAGCCAATTTGTACAGTAACATCAGCAAACTTTGGCTAATGAACTAAAAAACAAAGTCACACTCATTTTAAATCAAAACATTTCTAAGCAGGTCAATTTAAAACTACTACAATCAGATTTGTGTTTCTTTTCCTTGAAGAACAATTACAATAATGTTCTCTACTCAGATTTGTTCTTTCTTAAAACCCAATTTATTCCCCAGTTATAACAACAGAGTTCAGTGCCACTTTCTTATTGCCAAAATTTTCTTAACTGGTTATGTATGTTTTACTTTCCCAGGTGACTTAAAGAAGTTGGTGTGTGAGACCCATGCTTCTATTCTCAGATAAAATATGTAGTAATAATTCATAATTAACCAGAACTATTCAATTAAGTTCAACTTCCATAGCACTAAAGACATTCATTTTTACCTATCTCCATTAGATGGCTTAGATTCCAATTTGGGCTTTTTCTTTGGAGTTTCATTCTGAATTGCTGCAGAGGATTTATGGCTGAAAGCAAACATTAACAAAAATTATTAGAATAAAACAGGCATTAAGTTATAAGCTACTCTTCCTCTGAAATACCATTGAACATCACTAGGTTTTTCAATCTAAATAACCACGTTACAGAGGCTGATTTACACAAGTGCACTTGAAACACACACCACACACCAGCACACTTACCTCTGTTTCCACAGTCCTTGCTCCTGCTCAGGACTTAGACTGCTGATTCTGAAAAACACACGAGTAACATGACAACATTTATTTAACACAGTCACATTCAACATCTTTCCCCACAGAATCAAGCTGTGTTATAATCTTTTGTTCACAGAAGCTAGATAATCTAATATATGGAATAAACCACATTTTAATAGGACAAACCCTAATGATTAGTAGCCAGTTTAAATTTGTTTAAGGCACGTACACTGGCAGACTGCATTTCCATTTTCGGACCTCCAGGACCTCAATTTAAAATTATACTCAGGTTTGGAGCACATGAGCACAATAGCACAGCGGGATCATGTACGACTCAGGATGATGTCGTCAGCTGCCCTATTTATTTCAGACAGACGTCTGCATCTACCTGGCTGCCTAAATGCAGATAAACCTCCACATAACTCAAGCTGGACCAGGAAGTAGCTCACTTCTTTCATTTCTTCCTAGTTTCCCTAAGAAACCTCTCCTTGGTCAGTACTATACACAAAAGTCACACTCAATAATTGGAAAATTTCATTAAAACAACTGATTTCACTTATAATACTATGACTTCCTTTCTATTTTGCCATAATATTAATAACCTACATTGTCTATGAACAAGAAACAATGTATTTATACAACTTAAGAAATGCACATCATCTAGGCTGTGTGACCTTTATGTAGTAATAATTTATTACATAAAGGTAATATAATTTATTAAAGTTGTTTAAAATCCCCATGTCTCAACTGCACATCTGTGACACAGGTGTAATTCACTGTTTATGGCTACAAGTGTTTATATGAGTAAGACCACCTAATACAGTATTAACATGTATAATATATACATTTCTATGTGTATAAAACCATTTCAGTCTTTTTTGTTTTTTCAAGGCAGGGTTTCTCTGTGTAGTCCTGGCTGTCCTGGAACTCACTCTGTAGATCAGGCTGGCCTCGAACTCAGAGATCCACCTGCCTCTGCCTCCTGAGTGTTGGGACTAAAGGCATGCACCACCACTGTCCAGTTCAGTCATGTTTTTAAGCAAAGTAAAATAAAGAATTAAAACGTACCCAGAAGAATAAAACAAACAAACAAAGGACCTTTAAAACCCTATTATTCAGACTGAGCTGTAAATGAAAAAGTGGGGAAACAGGAGCTATGACCCTATTAAGTTGGATCACTCTTCACCTGCAGCTGCAGTCCTAAGGTGGAGTTCCCCTATACGTATAAGTATGTTTAAAACAAATCTCACTACATGTCAGCATTCCCAAGTCACATAATTACTCACTAAGTGGCTAGAGAAAATTAATTATCAGAAACTCCTGGAATCTCCATCTTAGTGATCTGAGGGCATCATTCCTGGATCCAAAATGATTTTAGTGCTATGTCCTGCTATAATGAACCTTCACTGTCAATCACCATCTATATCATCCTGTGCCTCATTCTGATCTACTCAACTTAAGACAGAACCCAACAAACTGGCCTGCCTATCTACAATATGGCCTTCATTGTACCATCAGCCCTATGTATTGCCAGGTTCTGTATCTGAGGATTTAGTCAACTGCAGAGAAAATGTAGGTGAGCCTACAGTGGTTGTTTGCACTGAAAACTACAGAACTTTTTGTCTTTTCTGCATAAATAACATAGTCGACAATGAGTTACGAACATATCCACTGTTAGGTATCGTTAACTAATTTACAGATCATTTACAGTGCGTAGGAAGGCACAGGTCAGGCAAACACTAGTCCACATCATGGAGGAGACTGGGGCACTTTGGACTTTGGTATTCAAAGGACTTAGAATGGATCTCCCATGAATAACAAGGAATTAATGTATCCATCCCTCCAAAAGAGAAAAAAAATTGAAAGTCAGCATTGTCTTTTCCCCCTTTCCATTAGAAAGTTATCCTTTTAAAAGATTAGATGGCTGCCACCTAATTCTACATTTTCTTCTTTCCCATCATGCTAGGAAAATTAATCCTGGAAAGACAGCCAGGAAAGAATATGTTTTAGAGTCTGACGAGGAGGTCCTACGGTACATGGTTGTCATTCTTCTTAAAGCAAGAGGCAGAATCGAGGCTTGTGTTCCTTGGACAGAAAGGACTGACTTAAGTCACTGCACTGCAGTTTACCATTGTTACCCTAGGAAACACTACAGCATGGAAACAGTAAACGTCAGGGCCTCAACGAATCCTCACCATCTAAGAGGTACTTGCTGGCAGCTGAGATAAAACTTTTGTGCTGAAAAATGTGGCAGCCATTTGTTTCCTACATATAAAGTCTTACTTAAGTAGCTACCTGAAATTCTAAAGACACATAGGCAAAATTTAAGAGAAAAAAACAAAACTTCTGAAAAATGTGTGTATATCATGTCCTTATTTGCAATTTGTATTTACATGTTAAATTTGTTTTAATGTTAATTTTTTTTAAAAAATTAAAATTACATCTAAATACACTCTCTGAATAGTATACACAGTTAAAATATTACTACTACATAATTTCTCTCCACCTGAAATCACTCTAAGAATTAAGATGTTTTATTTGAACAGCATTACAACTACATCTATGTTTAAAAAAAACCCCAACAACCAACAAAAATCAAAAACAAAGTATCCATAGCTAACAATACTATCTCTTACACTTTGGGACCGCCAAGATTAACAAGGCTTCTAAAGGGGCTGGGCATGTTTTGCACATAGAAGGTTCAATCCCCACTACAAAGGAAAAACCATCTGTTCTCTGAAAGAGCTAAAGGTGTATTTCTCCCTTGCTGCTTTACATATGCTTTTAGTAAGATAAAGGAAAGGCAAGCGAAATAAACTTCACATACTGGGACAGCAAGCTAGCTTAGCAGGAACAAGGGCTTGTCATTCTGGAAGCCACAAAGGTGGAGGAGAGAACTGATTCTACAAGACTGTCCTCTAACCTCTAAGTTTGTGGTGGTATGCACACACCCATAAGATTAAAAAATAAATAAAATTTATAAACATAAAGCCCTAAAATTATCTTTAAAATGGAAGCTTTTGTTAACTGGCATAATTGAAATGCCAATTAATGCTGATATATCTTAATTTCACACATGATGACTTTATAGATGAATTCTTCAGTGTGTGGAAATTTTTTCACAGTACAGCCAGACATTAAAGCAGAGTACCAAGTGCAACAGGAACTGGCCTAGCATCTATCTCATCACCACACTGGAGTAAACAGCCATGCGAGGATCATTAATAATGCCAGGAAGGGTTTAACAAAGAATCTCCAAGTGCTTACTTGTGGTGGCCACTGCTGTGGCGATGGTGGTGGTGATGGTGGTGGTGGTGGTGTTTTGAATGGTGCTGGTCTTTCTCAGTGAGAGAAGATGATGAAGAATTGGAATGTGAAGACCCCAAACTCTTCCTCTGTTCTTTTGTCTTCTGTAAAACTCTCTTGTATGATAAGGTACAGAGCCAGCACAGTAACTTCCCATCGACCTTTAAAGAAAATATCTGCATTGAGCACACTTGTAAACTAGCTCAAGTGAGTCCAGCAAGCAAACTCAACTTGCACTTATACTTCACATCACCTGTGCAACATTCTGTGAGCTTTATGAAATTGCAGAATATGAATGTAATATGCAGGATTTTTAAAATTAAGACATGTGACACACTTGAGATAATATTGCAAGAGGATTATAAAATTGGCTAGGAGAACTGATTTATAGACCTCTAGCATTGTTAAAGTTCTTTAATTTTGAGAGACACTACCTTTATTTCTAGAAAATAACTACAACAGGGGCTAGAGAAACAGCTCAGTAATTAAGAGCACCTTTGCTCTCACAGAGGACCCAGGTTCATTCTTAGCATGAGCATGGTGGCTCACAACCACTTCTTAATTCCAGTTCCAGGGCATTCTATGGGCATCAGGCAGGCACATGGTGAATATTCATACATGCAGGCAAAACACTTACAGATATAAGTAAGGCAAAAATATTTTAAAGGAGTACAAATTGCTGATTATTTTTAAGAAATCTAGCCTAAATGTTTTAGTCTCAGTGTCATTACCAATATGATAGAGTACTTCCCACAATAGTAAATACTGTGACTTAAACAAAAATAGGAGCCTAAATAACAATCAATTCTCATTATATTCCGTTTATTTATCTATAGATTTGCTTATTGTCCTCTAAGTCTGAAATCCTGTTTACAGTCATTCACACAGACACAGAGCAGTGGGAACTCCTGCCAACAGACGTCACGGTCCCAACTATAGCAGGGCAGTGTGGTGATACTCTTCTACGCTCCCTCTCACACTGTCAACAACTGGTCTTTCCACAGGTCATTTAGTTTTAAAACTTGTTCCAAAGGCTGTGTTGAACCTTACGGAAAAACATGTAAAGTTTTGTTCAGCTATTATTACTGCTCCTGGCCATGAGTTTAATTAAATTTACATACATCTTAAATAGACACAAAAATCACTAACGTATTGGTGAACTGACAAGCATGTTAGGGTTATAGACAGGAACTTAATCCTGCATTTCCCTTACAAGTCACAATTCACTAGCCACTGGTGCTTCTGGCAATTTTACAGACCATAACAACTGCAATTAATGAGAATCAATCATGTGAGTCCAGGGGAGAGAAAGTGACTTCTTTCAAAAATGAAGATACAGTTTCTGCCTTCTCTCATTTCATACAGGAAATGCTGGTGGGACATGTCTTACAACCACGGTACATACAGTGCTGTGGGGTTATCTGGGTAAGCCCCTCAGAGACAGTCATCCTCCAGAGCAACTGAAACTGACAGACAACAGGAGGCCTGTGTGAATGCTGCTCAGCAGAGGAATGGCACATGCACATCTAATAATTGTCACTGTAGGCAGAGAGAAACGAACAGTGGTTTCAAACAAGAGCCTAAACAGAAGGCAGAATACTAACGTCGAGTTTTATGTGCTAATATGTCAGTGGGTATCTGTTCACGCCAACAATTTTAAGTACCCAGCAAAAGGGTGTAAGTGGAAGGATTTACTACAAAACTGAACTGGGGATAACAGTGCAGAATAGCTATCACAGAGGAATTAAAGAAATTTTGAGACAGTTTTACTGTATTGTCTAGACTGTTTTTCAATTCCTTGGTTTGAATGACTCTCCAGCTTTAGCCTTAAGGAGCTGGGAGCATATTCAGCATGACTGTCTTAAAGTACAGTCATCCTAACTAACATCCAACATGACTCCACACACGGTGCAAAGAGAAATATATGCTATTCCTCCACCTCTGCTCTCAGGTGAAAGAACAAATGTCTTAGAGGTATACTTATAGTAACTGCCAAGTTGTTTGGTATTTTATTTTTAGAAGATGTCAAAACATAAATAAAACATACTTTTCTTCTTCCTTCCTCCTTCCGATCAAAAGCACATTGCTGTTTGCACTGTTCACAGGTCTGAGGTGGTCCATATTTTTTTTCTGAATTTGTGCAACGCTGACACTTGGTACCAATAAATGCTGCAATTATGTTACAGTATTGACAAGGCTTGGGCTGCAAAATAAACACATTTAGTTTAACTGAGATATTTAAAACTTTGTTGCATAAGACACATCCAGTGGTAGTAAAATATCTGGGGAGTTAACGAGGAAAGTGTTAAGTTAAAAACATTTGTTTCTGCCAAGTACATGTTTAAAGTCAAATATGGGTCCATTCATTCAATTAACATTCATTAATTACAACAGTCATGAAGCTCAACTGTGCATGCTCAGAAGTCTGACCATCATGAAAAATACACGCATTTACACAATACAAAATTTGCTGCGAGGTAAAACAATTATTCATAGAAAAGTCTCATGAACCTCTAATTTGAAGAAATGAACTTATAGTGATATGCTAGTTGAATTAACTGTTATATCATTTATTTAATTAAAAAGAATTTTATCATATTTAGCTATTTGTCACAGTAAATGTATACTACAAGTATCTTTTCAATAGAAAAAATTTAGCATAAGCATATTCAGTTTAAGTAACAATGAACATGCTTGATTTCTTAGATTTCAGGACAGTAAGGAGGCTTAAGGTCAGCAGCACTTTGACCTATCATAAATAGTATTGTTATGTTAACAACTACAACATACATGTGGGCCAATCTGTACCAGGATACTGTCATTAGTTTTGAACACTTGAACTGTACTGCCACATAAAAAGTTCCAGAAATCAGGGGAAAGTTTAATTACATTAACACTGTAAACAAATAGGTCCACCACATTCAGGACTTTGCTGTAATTATATCTTTAAGAAATAGCTTCACAAACTGCACACTGAAATTCACTACATAACATGTAAAGCATGCAGTTGTTTTTAATATTTTCATTTTCTCATCAATTCTATAGAGATTTCCTTCCACAAAACTATTTTGATATGTTGAGATACTTAAGTACAGACACTGGATTGTTTTAGGAGAAAGTCATGAAGAACCATAACTAGCCAATAATAATGACATGAAATGAAAAACATACTTACTGTTCCAAATTGCTTGACATTTTGAGCACACTTCTTACAAATTGTGTTAGTTTTGCTGAAAAGGAAATCATATCCAGATGATTACACTCATGTCACCTTCTAGGGTAAGTAACACATGCTGATCTATAGTAAACCGATAAGTCAAAGATCTGTAGATTACTTACTCTAATTCACAACGACTATCTTTTTAAAAACATGAATATTAATTTTAGGTTAATTGTTTGTAAACTTATTTCTCTTAAAGACAATTTTTCCATATATTAACTTATTAGAGACAAGTGTCTCGAGGTCTCAGGATATGTGTCTAGGTTGGTCTCTAAGTGGTAATTCTCCTGTCTCCACCTCTAAACATTGTCCTCATTTAGACAACCAACTATAATTGTATAATTTTTGTAAAGAAAACAGCAAAAGCCCTAATGTCTTCCCCCCGGTTCTGAACTTTCCCTTACCAATCTAAACGCACATTCTCATGCACCAGAGCCCAGCTCACTTCTCGGTCCGCTGTTCTCCACTGGGATGTCCACACATACAGGAATAAAAGTATTTGTTCTCTTGAGCTACTTACTTGTGTGATCTCTAAAAGAGGATTTCCTGTTAAAAACATCTGTGCTAGTCACACTGAAAAGTCAGTGACTTCAGTCTTGAAAGGCAGCTGGTAACACTATAGCTCTTTCCTCTGGTTCATTAGCATTTTTCCATTAAAAATAGTTTAAAAATAATTGTTCGTATTTTGATTGTTGACAAAAGTGTACATTTTCCATCCATCAATTTATCCCCTATTTTCTCATGTTCAAATTGAAGTCTAGTTCTAAAATAAACACTAGGGTTTTTCAGTTAATGTGTTCTCTCATACTATGTATAAAAAAGTTCTTGATTTTAAATTTCAGAAGCCAAAGCATTTTTTTTCAAAACACTTTAACACAAATACTACAACCCCCAGACATTCCTTACATGAATTTTTAACAATGAAAAAGTGCTCAGTATACAAACCTCTCCTGCTGAAATTCTGATCTGCAGTAAGTACATTTTACAATAGGATGTGCAATCCGACATTCCTGGAATAAGACAATACATTAGTCAGTATTCATCTCACAGACCCAATCTCACTTTTCTGGTAGAAATTACTCAACCTAGTCAAGTGTCTGAAATGTCAATAAAACCTGGCTGGCAACGTAAACAACTGGGTGACTTATCCCATCAGCAGCCAGTCACAGTATAATCCCACCAGGAGGCCATAGATATTTCTGTCCTTATTGGATGTGGGGGGATATGGAACAGACACATTAAGGAAGCTGTCAGGACTGACTTCCAGGGGCGGTCTTATGTGTTATTTTGTACAGTTGCTCACAGACAGCGTCCCAGCTTTTATGGGATGGGAGGAGCTCCAAATCAGAGCACCCTGTTCCCAAACCAGTCGCTTCACTTTCCGGGACAGGAAGCAGGATGCCATCAGCTCTGCAGCTTCGGGTTCGGGTTCCTAGCAAGAAAGTGCAAACACGGCGCCCTGCCTCCCAGTGGAAGCAGAGGGCAGCCCCTGACCAGGCTGGGGTGAGATTCTGCACCAGGTCTCTGCGACGCTGTGGACTGGTGGCCGCCCGGCTCTGCCCCACCCGAGACCGCCAAGCGCGGCGGAGCCGGCCCCAGCCTTCGAGCAGGCGGGACGCGGTCGCCCCGGGCCTCTCCCACCTGATGCCAGGGCCCCGGCGGGGAACGGCGCGCCGAGCGCCCGACACCCACCGACCTTGCAGAGCTGTTGGCCTTGCGACAGCTCCTCGAAGGGGTAGCGCTGCGTGCACTTGGTGCAGGCATACAGGGCCGACGCCGCCATCCTGCTTTCAGGCTCCTCCGCGCGCGCCCAGGCGGGGCCTCCGGGAACTCGGTTGCCCCGCCCGCGAGCTCCTCTGCCGCTGCGGCCCCGGCCTGGCGACCGCCGGGCCCCCCGTGTCTCCCTCCGCCTCTGCCGCCGTCCCGGGACACCCGCTGCCGCCCGCCCCGCCGCTCCCGCTTAGGCCCGGAACGCGGCGGAGGGAGACGAAGCGGGCGCTAGGCTGCGGATTCCGCTTCCTCCTCGGCCTCGCGTCCCCTTCTATGATTGGTTGCAGAGAACCTCACGTCACTCAGAAGCTCCGCCCAACCCCTGGCCTAGGTGACGTAGGGAGCGCCCACAAAGAGAGGAAAGCAACAACCAATAGGAGGCTGGTGCTCTGAGCGCGCGAAATCCGCTTCGAAGAGATCCCGCCTACAAGCCACGGCCAGTCCTAGTGTGGGCGATGCGCCGGAGCCCATTGGACACAAGTCACGCAGCGCCCCTATTTTCAGCCCCTGGTTTCCATTGGATCATGTCACTAAGCCCCACCCACTCCCGTTTGCCATTGGCCGAAAGGTCATTACTTCACCTGGAGAGGCGGAGAGGCGGGCGAACGCTCTCTGGAGTTTATTTCTGGGGCACCGATGGAGTGTTTGGACTTCCCACTGGCCCTTACTCTGTTCCTGTCATCCGCCCGGGCCGTCGCCGGAGGCTCCGGCAGCCGTAGCCTTTGCTTGCTGCTCCAGGACGCCCAGCCCTTCCCAGAATACTCTCGGAGCCGTCTGTCAACTCTCAGCGTTGCGGTCCCCGCAGGCTCAGCAGCGCGCTACCTTGTGACGTCACCTAGAGAGGCGGACTCAGCCTGCCGCCAGAAGATGTCCTCTTTTCTGATTGGCTAACGAAGACGTCTGTCAAGACGCGTTGCTCTTTTGGTGATCGCTGAGTGTGGCGTCCTTGTAGGGTGTGAGGCCGAGGCTCCTAGCCGGTTCGCAGCGCGCCCGCCCTTTCCATCGGGGGCTCGGCTTCGGCTCGTCCCAGGCGGGCGGCTGTCGAATCCGGAGGAGGAGCTCGAGGACGGCGGCCCGCGTTGCGCAGGCGGGAAGATGGCGGCGGCCTCGGTCTCGGCGGCTTCGGAGTCTCATTTTTCGGTAAGCGGCGGTGTTGGCGTGGGTTCCAGGTGGGCCGGGACGGCTCTCCGGGTCGCCTCGCTTTTCTGACGGCTCTGGGTCTGGCGTCAGTCCGCGGGGACGGCGGGCTGCTTGGGCCGCGTGCCTGTGTCGGTCCCTCCGGGAGGCTGCACCTGTGTCTTGCGGAGCAGCAGCCCCGTCCGCCTGCATTGCCACCCAGCGCTCGCCTGGCCTCGCAGCCCGCGCTCGGAGCCTTGTCCCGGCCGGGCGGCTGCACTCTCAGGCCTGGGAAAACAAAGCTCGGTCACGTGAGCCTAACGGCCCGGCTCGGAAACCCTCAGAAAACAGGCAGGTGTGCAGGTCTGCGGAGTGACGGCCGCTGAGGCCCCCGGAGTGCGTTTTCGTCGTCGTCTGCAGGGCTCGCAGTGACTGTTGCGCGACCCTTGCAGCAGAGCCCGCGCGTTCCCACCTCTTGGGGAACACCTGGACTCGGGGTGGAAATGCTGCTTTGGAGAAGCCACCCGGGGGCTCAGACAGCGGCGGGTTTAGTCACTGGCGTTTGTAAGATTCTGTTGTGGAGCCCAGTCTTTTGGAAAACGCACTAGTAAGAAGAGATAAGAATTAAGTGTGACAGAGCTGGAATTGCGTTCGGAAATGCTCTGTGCCTCGCCTACTGTTTACAGTTACTCTAGAAACCCCACTGAAGGACAAAGCACTGTACTCATTAGATGATTCCTGCCCTTCGTGTTTGTACCGAGGAGTCTGGAATTGATTGATTGGCAGCAGTGTTAGGGGAGGTAGTTTGTGGAAGAGAACATAGAACTAGTTGCTCGTTGAAGGCATTAGAAGAGAATAGCGCACTGCAAACTTTTTGAGGTATGTAGCAAGACAGTAGTCATTTCCAGGACATCAGAGGGTAATTTGTAATAAACAGGTAATTCAGAGGTAGAGTTGGGCAAGAAGGACTAGAAAAACAAGTGAGAATTGAATAATGGGGGAAGTCAGAATATCACGGTAATTTCATAACAGATGAGGGAAAGGCTGTTAGAGATCACAGTCACCTTCAGAAAGTCACACTTAGGAATCTGTTTCAACTTTCTGTGGCTACTAGAATCTGTGATAACAAGGCCAGACTATCTCAGGTTTTCAGCACAATGGCTCTAGAGCTGAGAGGCGGTGGAGCAAGCTTTTGGGAGTTCATTCACTGACCAGATCGATAAAAGGTAAAAGAAAGACTAGCAGAAACAAGTGTCAGTGGAGTGGGTTCATGAATTATACAGAGACAAGATTGCTTTGGCTTGGGAAAGAAAGGAGGGCTCTTCTTTGCATCAAAACTTAGAAACTGGAGACCAACTAAAGAGTAGGTAATAATAGATTGAGCTTTACCCAAGGCCATCAAGGCAGTGTCACAGGGATGTAGTTAATCCTTAGTCCTTATGGTAGACCCAACTGAAATCCTAAAGCCTGTTCAATAGAAAAGTATATGTATTTTGTGCAATGGTATTGTTTTGGGTTTTTTTGTAGTCTGCATTGCTGGAAAATTGGTAGGGAGACAGTATCAAAAGAAAGTGTCAGGAAATGAAACAAGGGTTAGCCTGGGACTGCATTATGTGGAGGTTTTATAAACTATGGTAAGAATTGTGCTCTGTTTTGGAAAGCCATAGGAGAGTTTTGATTAGAAATACTAACTTGAATTCCCCCACCTCCTTTTTTTAGGATCTTTATCACTGGCAAGCTGTTTGGAAGAACATATTTAAGTGTGAAGAGTAGTTAGCATTTCACAGTCATTCAAACTTAAACCAACTATAGCAACATCTAGGGTAGTAGGGATTCTAAATATGTTAGGGAGAAAGAACCCTAAATGATTTGCAGACATTAGATCTGAGTGATTGAAAATGACTCCATACAAGGGCTTTGGACAGGGCAGTTTAGTAAATGGCAGTGCCATTTGTTTTGGTATGCTGTGTGGGGAGCAGATTTGGGAACTAACCAAGAATTTGATTAGAGTCATTAAATTTTAGGTGCCTGATCAGACATACAAGTAGGTAATGAGTGATGTGGGTTTGGAGTTTTAGATTCAGATCTCAGTTCCATATTTTAACTTAAAAGCTACTGGCAAATTCAAATTAAGGCCTGAGAGTAGATGCGGATTTTTTAAGAGAATCCATGTAGATAAGAAAGGAACCTTGGACCAAGCTTGGGGGACTCAGGCATTTAACAAAAGTGGGAGGGGAGATCCAGGGAGTTAATGATGGAGAGACCTAGGAGGTTGAAGGAGAATCATTGCTGCTCCCTCCACTGAGTGAAGTGCTTAGGTAAATGATTTCTGTCATCCATGCTTCTGAGAGAGATTAGTTTAATTTTCATAGTTTTATTAGTGTGTGCCTGGTGATGTGTGTGGGGGTGAACATGCCACAATTGGCTTCTGGAGGTCAGAAGACAGCTTTGAAGTTGCCTCCTTCCACCTTAGTGGGTTCTGAGAGCTAACGTGGCTCAGTAAGCCTGTTCAGCAAGCACCTTCGTCCACTGGCCTGGATTTTGTTTTTAAAGCTCAGAAATCAGTCTAGGGTTGAGGCCTCTTGGAGTTGAGGAAGAGATTTGTCCTTTTGTGGCACCAGGAAAGTTGTAGTGGAGAGCAGAAGAGGCACCAGGAGGGCTTTAATTGTAGGATCTAAGACTTAGAGAGGGTAAATGGAGACAGATAAGTCATATGTTTGTTGCTTGTTTGATAAGACAGAAGAGCTAATTCATATTTTATTTTTTTTTTAAATTAAAAACTCACTGTTTTTCAAATTACCTTCAAAACCTCATACCATTTTGCCTTTAGACTTGTAAAAGGATAAATGTTGGTCCCTGAGTGTTACGGGCCACAGGAAAATATTATAAGAACTCAGCTGGTTATGGCAAAACCACTCACTACCTGAAAGGATCAAGGAATTCCTTCAAAGGAAACCAAATCCCAGGGAGCTTTTGGTGTTATTTGGCTTGTTGTATATCAGCTGTCTTCTGTTATGAAAATCATGTGTGCCTTCATAGTTTTCCCAATTGACGTTTCCCTAAGAAGGGCTAACAGTGTGGACTGATCACTCTCTGGACATACACATTCAAGGTACAGAACAGCCTCAGGAAAGGCTTCCTTCCCCCAGCCCATCTGTTTCTCCCCTTTCAGCACTGGAATCAGATATCTCCCTTAGCCACTTTCAAGGACTAACAGAAATAACAGTTGAGACCACCATTTGCTAGTCTCCTGATAAAAGGTAAATTCCACAAGGAGATACCGCCTAGGTCAGGCGGACTTTAAGTAATAGCTTTACACAATTTAGCTCGGACCCTCCTTTCTTACAGCCTTATTAAGTTTATAGACCCCTAACTTCATACTTAACTACTCCTAGGAATATAGATTGAGCACATAAATTTCCTTTTTGATATACTGATATTAGCTCTCAGCTTACCTTCTCCCTTAACCACTCCATTTTCAGGTCATAAAAGAAAGCCTGACAGTCACTGCCTGAGGAAAATTCTTACCTACCTTTATGACCCTGTAGAAGTCAAGCCTGGTGACCTTGCTAGACCAGAGAATTGCTATTGCTTGGGTTTATAACTAGATTCCTGAGAGACTTAGGGAGAACTGAGAGAATAAGGAGATGGAGAAGAGAAAAAAGAATGGAAGAACTAGATGGGTAAGAACTGGAGAGGAACAAACTGAGACAGGGAAGAACTAGATTGAAGGGCTAGAAGGGAGTACTAGACGAACAAGATGGAAGATGAGGAAGAGCCAGATGGTGAAGTACTAGCTGGGTAAGAATGAGATGAAAAGGACCTAGATGAGGCAGGATTTAGATGAGAGAATTAAGATAGAACTTAGATAAGTATAGAGAGAAATCAGGCAAGAAAGGAGCTAAGCACAGGAACAGAACTGAAGCTGTGTAAATAGGATGTTATCCCAGAGGAATTAAAGCAAGTGGAATATAGAGCTCAGTGTGCTGAGATTCTATTTCCCCAAAACAGTCCTCTGTGTTCGTAGTTCTCTCTCCTGAGCTCCTGGAATGTATAATATTAAGGCTGGTCCCTCTAATATTATACAGGACCTGAGCCCACATATTACATCAGATAGAGCTCTCATTTGATCTTAGGCAAAAGGCTGAGAAATGACAGCACTTACGTGACTAGGGCTCTTTTTGAGGCTTGTGTCCAGCTTTCCTAAGCTCATTGCCCCCTGTAGTTTTCACAGCAACAGTGTGTTTTGTAATTGCCCTTATAAATCCACTGGAAGTATTACTGTAACACAAAAGTACAAATTTTTATTATATAGGTATTTGGATAGTTTCATTTATTCAAGGAAGTGGTTTATTGTTATAAATATTCATAGTTCCTTTGTACCTACACAAAAACTACGCTAATATTTTAGCAATAAGAGTTCTTCAGAAAATTGAAAATCCTAATTTGCTGTGGCAATCTGAAAAAGGGAACTAGATGTGTGAGAATTCTGAGCAGCGGCAGTCATCCTGTCTTCTTCCTTAGCTCCTAGCATCTCTATTATTTCCTTCTTATTGAAGCGTCCAGCACCACAAACTCACCTACTACTAAAATTCCGGTTAACATTTAGAGGTATACTTTGGTAAGTTTATATCATGTGGAACATACTCCCAAATTTGACAGATTTGTGACAGATGGTGTATGTGGAGAAAGAGTTTTATATGAGAATATATAAGCCCAAATGTTTTATAATTATTTCCCCTTTTTGCTAACTAAATATAAATTTTTAAAGAAAAGAACATGCTTTCTTTAGGGAGTTTTTAGTCGTTATAAATATTTGGCAAACATTTTGTTTATTGAAGATAGAATAAGCCAGCAATTTGTATCTGTTTCTGATCTGAACAAAAATTGGACTTGCCTAAATATTTGTATTGAGGTTGTGTGGGCGTAGTGTTTTTGCCATGTGTCTGTTTAACCCTAAATGTTGCATCTCTTCACAGTCAGTAGTGGTTGGGTTCTACTGTGAGATCATGCACTGTTTTTCCTTCCTGTTGTCTTTTAGAGAAACATACAGTGTTACTCAGTCATGAATATTTGCTTTAAATGTCTGCAAGGTAATTTCATAATTTTCTTTTTCAGAACATCCTAGCTGAACCATTGAGGTCTAACAGAAATATGGTTCGTCGTTCTTCATCTCCATATGTATTATATCCACCTGATAAGCCTTTCCTTAATAGTGATCTGCGACGCTCCCCAAATAAGCCCACACTTGCCTATCCAGAAAGCAACAGCAGAGGTAACCAACTGGAACAGAGTAAATGTTTACAATTCTTAGTTTTGACCTCTGTTTTCAAGTAAAACAGTATTTATTTTCCTCTTTATTTCGGTGAATTTATATGCTTTTCATATTGACTACTAAACATTATCCATCAACTCATGGAAGCTAAAATACTTTGAGTCACTTATTACTAGTCTCTCCTCTCCAGAATCAGTCTCAGGCAGGGGCTGGAGAGATAGCTCAGTAGTTAAGAGCATTAGCTGCTCTTCCAAGAGGACCTGGGTTCAGTTCCCAGCACCCACATGGTAGTTTACAACTGGCTGTAACTATTCCCAGGGAATCGGACACCCTCTTCTGGCCTCTAGGCATTGGGCATGCACATGGTGTACAGATATACAGTAGGCAAAACACCCGTACACATTAAATAAATAAATAAATAAATAAATAAATATCTTTTTTAAAAAGTTAGAGTTATGTAGACAGCACTAATTAGACTCTGAATTGTATTCTTCTAAAGAAGACAAACATTAAGAGGGTGTGTGGTGTGTGGATTAGGGGTAAGGTCCTGGGGGATGTGAAAGGAAGTAGGTGCCTATCATCCAGGTGCATTACATATATATGTGAAAGTATCAAAGGATAAACAACCAATACTTTTTTTTTTTTTTTTTTAAGCCAGGCTTTTTGACACATTTCTATTCCCAGTGCTGTGTGCCAGAGACAGACAGACAGATCTCTGGGACTCACTGTCCAGCCAGCATAGCTTAATCAGTGAACCTCAGTTGTGAAAGACCTTGGCTGAACCAACACTGTGTTACCTGATGAAGGGAAGCCAAGGTTGACCCCTGACCTTGGCATATGTATGTACTTGATGTACATACAACAGAAAAATATTTGAGACATCTGTTGATACCTGTTGCTGGGGATACATGAACAAGTGTCTGCTTGCCACAGAGAGGTACCAACAACAGACCAAAGAGATGGGGCCATTAAAGACAAATTTGATGAGGCAGTAAGTTTGAGCTTTCTCACATGACAATGGACAAGTTACAGGTGACTAAGGAAGAGTCTCCCTTGAACTGACAGTTATTAGCAACCTCTGAGGAATCTCTAAGGAGAAGGGCCTTTTATCTTGCCTCCTGAGCAGCTTGGTAAGCTTTGGAAGCCTCCTTACCATCCAGGAGGGAATGTTAGGACACCTTTTTAGGGTCTTCTGTGGATAACCATAGCTGCTCTGATTTCAGTGCATCATCTAGGAGCCAAATGGTTGACAACATTTAATAATGTACTTTGGGACTGCCCTAGTCAGTGTTCAGTCACTGTGAAGAGACATCTTGACCATGGCAACTCTTACAAAGGAAAGCATTTAATTGGGGCTCACTTATAGTTTCAGAGGTTTAGTTCATTGTAATCATGTCAGAAGCATGGTTGCATGCAGGCAGACATGGTGCTGGAGAAGTATCTGGGAGTTCCACATCCAGATCTGAAGGTAGGAGGAAGAGAGAGACACTGGGCCTGGTGTGGGCTTCTGAAACCTCAGAGCCTCCCTACCAGTGACATACCTCCTTCAGGAAGGCCACACATACTCCAACAAGTAGTGCTGTTGGTGAAGCATGCAAATATATGATCATATGGGAGGCATTATTATTCAAACCATACTCCCTGGCCCCTATAAGCTTGTAGCCATATCACAGTGTTGCAAAAATGCCTTCAGTCCAACTTCAAAAATCCCAATAGTCTATCACAGTCTCAACACTGTTTAAAAGTCTTCTGAGACTCGTGGAAATCTCTTCATTGTACTCCTTTAAAAACAAAATAAAAAAGCAGGTTACATACTTCCAATATACAGTGGCACAGAATATATATTACCATTCCAAAAGGAAAGAAAGAGATATAGTAAGGAAATACTGGACCAAAGCAAGACCAAAAACCAGCAGGGCAAACTCCAAATTCTGCATCTTATGTGTGATATCCAGGAGATCTTCATATCTCCAACTCCTTTCACCTTTGTTGACTGCAATGCACTTCTGCACTTCTCGCTGGTTCCACACCCTGTTTAGTAGCTCTCCTTGCCAGGTATCCCATGACTCTGGCATCTCCAATATCTTGGGGTTTCCAACACAATCCAGGTTTTACCTTCACAGCTTCACACAAATGTTTTATAAGAGTTGCTGTGTTCAGGCACACCCCTTACACACACATGGCCTCAGTAGCTTTCCTTAGCCTCAGAGGTAGATTCCACCACCCCTTTCATGTATCCTTGACTGTAAAGCCAGAACTACATGGCTTTATATTACAGTGGCATGCAGGTAGACATGGTGCTGGAGAAGTATCTGAGAGTTCTATGTCTGGATCTAAAGGCAGCAGGAAGAGAGAGACACTGCTTGGCTTGGGCTTCTGAAACCTCAGATGACACACTTCTTCCAGCAAGGCCCTATCTACCCCAACAAGCAGTATCTTTCCTTGTTGACCAAGCATTCCAATACATGAGCCCATGGGGGCCACTCTTATTCAAAGCATCACAGGACAGTTGTGAATTTATGTATGATTGACTAGCCAAGGTGGGTTTTTTAAAAAAAAAAAAAAACTTTGTAATTTTTTTTTTAGACATTAGTGGTGGTTTTTGTTTCCTTATTGTTTTTTTTTTTTTTTTTTTGACTTTTACTTGAATAACTAGTAGAACCTTATAAAGAATTCAGAATGATGCCTTGGAATGACATTTTAATTATGAAATAATGTTTTCAGAGAATGATCTGCCACTTGACTTGTGTCAGTCTTCTAAAATTTCTTTTCAGAGCTGGGCTCTGTGGCTCACATCTTTAGCACAGCCCTTGGAAGGCTAAGGCAGGAGAATTACTATAATTTTTGAGGTCACTTGGGGTACAGAGTGAGAATCTATCAGAAGAAAATTTCTTTTTTGGTAAGCTGCTCTGTGTGTATTATTAACTTAAGGTGTGCATTTTATACTTGGCAGCCATATTTTCTGCTCTTAAGAATCTTCAAGATAAGATTCGACGCTTGGAACTGGAAAGGATTCAGGCAGAAGAAAGTGTGAAAACCTTGTCTAGGGAAACAATTGAATATAAGAAAGTATTGGATGAACAGATACAAGAGAGAGAGAATTCAAAGAATGAAGAATCAAAGCACAATCAAGGTTTGTTTAACTAAGAGGAAACAGATCTATCCAAATATTGTAAAATTATTTTAGAATTCCACATTGGTAGTTTGTGATGGTCACTCTAGCCATTACAGAATTACATCATAATCAGGTATATTATGAGGAGCAAGTGACATCATACATAGTGCTTATTGGCAGTGTGTGGCATATTTGAGTAGCATAAGGAAGAACATAAGTCATCCAGAGAGGTTTCTAGGACTACTGTGAGAGACTGGCAGTTTTGGAGGCCTGCTGTTTTATTTTGCAGTAATCGGGCATACTGAGCAAGCACCCTACCACTAACCTTACCTCTAACCCATGTAAGTCCAGTTCCTGTTTACACGCTGTTGGGACACGTCTGTGTGTTGGCTAATGACTACTTTTTTGTGTGTATTCATTTTAGAATTGACATCCCAGCTGTTAGCTGCAGAAAATAAATGTAGTCTTTTAGAAAAACAATTGGAATACATGAGAAATATGATAAAGCATGCAGAGATGGAGAGGACATCTGTCTTAGAAAAGCAGGTATGGCACCTCCCAGATTATTAGCAGACCTTCTCAGAGAGGCCTGCTGGCACTGTTGTTAAAGCCCTGTGCTGAAGTCTGTTGGGCTCAGGGTAGCATATAGATGGTGGTTTGATTGGCTGTTTATTATGTATGATTCTTGAACTTGGTAAACTTGTGCTTAAATGTGAAAAATAGTCACGTTAATGTCTTGGAGTCTATATTATCAAATGTGTAAATAACCATATGTACCTGTGAAATCCACTACTATTTGTAAAATTTTTTGCAGTTAAAAAAAAAAAAAACACGTAATTAAGTTGCTTATTGAAACAGGGTCTCATAGAGTTTAGGCTGGCTCATCATGTTGCCCAAGGATGACCTGGCCATTCTCATCTTTGACTCCATCTCCAGAGTGCTGAAATTATAGGCCACATCACTATACCTGGTGTGTGTACTGCTGTGCATTGCACCTCAGGCTTTCTCTGGTGCTAGGCAAGCACTCTACCAGATGAGCTATGTGCCCAGCTACTGCACTTGTTAAATTTAAAACAAAATGTTTTTCTTCTGTTGCATCAGTAATCTTTGTACTTAAGTAACTTGTACATTTGTAGAGGATAATTACAACATTAGTGTCCAATATATTTTTTAAACATCCTTTTCATATGGAAAATTTAACTATTATGCAAAATTTGATTTCTTACATGCTTAAATGCTAGAAAATCTGCAGTTGTAAAAGAGAAATACTATTTTCTAGCCCCCGTCAACTTTTGGTCCTAGTTTGAGAACTAAGACTACATGTATAAGCAGTTATACAGCAGTGTTGGGAAAAATGTGCCAGTGACTAATCGCATATTATTCATCTCTTCACTGTGTTGTTGCTTGGGTTGTTTTATTATTCAGAGTTCTCTTGTATAATTCCCCACTGTCATGGAAATGGCAATGGCTTACTCAGACTTAGTGTTGGGTGTTTCCAAATATATCCAGTTAGATATTTGCCCATCTATTCTGATTTGTTTATAATGAAACTGTTGTTCCTTAAACAGATGGGCAGTCTTTCCAAATCAGACCCTAAGTGTGAAGGAAGAAAAGAGTATATTTTGCATTCAAAGGAAATATGCATACGAGTTCTTACAGTTTTTAAGAAATTACTTAATAGGACCAGACTGACTGGAAGTATTTGTGTATTTATGTAGCCTGTGTATCCAGTAAATCCTCTATCCTAGGGTATAAGGATATATGCCCTTAAATAAAACCTTATATGGAACCATATACTTGGTAAAGTACTATATTGAGAACAATATTCTAAGGATGGTGAGATGGCTTAGTGGATAAAGGCACTTACTTGCATTGAAGCCTGAAAAACCAAGTTTGATCCCTGGGACCAACATGGCAAAAAGAGGGAACTAGCTCTTACAAGATGTCCAAAAAGGCACGCTGTGCATATACATACAAAATTAAACACAGACACAGATCATTGTTACCCATGAAGTCTTAGTGTTCTATTCCTAGAATTCCTTTCCACGTCCAGCAGGTCTGTGAAAGGACAGGCAAATTACATATAGTATTATGTTGGGTGTGTGCTGTGTTTTCAACTTTTTGATCATCACATTATATTGCATTTTGATACTGTTTCTCAGGTTTCCCTAGAAAGAGAACGGCAACATGATCAAACTCACGTTCAGAGCCAGCTGGAAAAACTGGATCTTCTTGAACAAGAATACAACAAACTTACCACAATGCAGGCCCTTGCAGAAGTGAGTGAACATGACTTTTACTTACTGATGTCTAGTGTTGTGGTTGTCACTATTTTTTCATAAACATGGATATTTATAATGTAAAGGTTTTTCTTATACATAGTCTTTAAAAAAGAAAATAATTTGAAAAAGAATGTTGACATTTTGCAATCTTAGTGTCTAGACATAAGGTAGTTCTTTCTGAAAACAGTGAAGGGTGAAATGTTTTTGATACTTAAAACTTGCGTTATGTAATTTCTTTCTAACTAATTTTACTTTTAATTGTGTTTTACTTGAGAGACATTTAATACTACTGAGTGAAGATCTAGATTGTCTTTATGTAATCTTTACCTTTATACAAAGCTGTGTTTTTTGGTCGTAGATTTTTTTCCCCCCTTAATCCTGGCCACTTAACTCACAGCTACCTCACTAATGACTGTTAGTTGATCTATTAGGAGAGTGTCATGGATATTATCAAGGCCTTAGCCATCAATAGAGTGAACTAACGTGATTATTTTTACTATATTTAAAACTCTACAAAAAGATACTTTTAACCATTATCTGTTTTGATATTCTTATCACTAGAAAAAAATGCAAGAATTAGAGTCTAAACTCCGTGAAGAAGAGCAGGAAAGGAAGCGAATGCAGGCTCAGGCAGCAGAGGTGAGTGGAATGATGAACAGGTAAACACATGGTTTAAAAGTGAACAGTTACGCATGAGTACATCAGATCCATATGTAGACCTCAGAGATAGCTTAGTATTGGAAATTAGGACTGTAACTTTGCAAAATAAAATTTGAGCAGTTCTTTGGATGTTTCAAATCAGAGTCTGGATTAGTATTTTTAAAGCCCGTGAGGTTGGAGCTGGAGAGATGGTACATAAGTCAGAGCACATGGTTGTCCTTGTAGCAGGCTTCGCTTTGATTCTCAGGACCTACATGGTGGCTTACAACCAGCTGTAAGTCCAGTTCCAGAGCCTGGCACTCTTCTAACCTTTGGGCACTGAGCACATGTACATACATAATGCAGGCACTTTTGTAATACATAAATCCATACACGTAATATAAAAAATACTGTGAGCTAAAAAGGTGTCAAACACAGAAGTATTCATATAAAGCTTAGGTCTGATGAGCTCCTAGCAGATGATTCAGTATCCAGTGTAAATGTGTGTGTTGGGTAGAGTTAGTTGAGTGTAGAAGGATGCCTAGCATTCAGGAGACACTTGGTTCAGTCCTCAGTACTGCAGCAACAAAACTGTTGCTTCCCTTGAGACTCTTAAGATACCAGGACAGAAAGTAAACTCCTGTCCTTGAGAAGAATGAACTCTACTCTCCTAGTTTTGAATTTTGTGCCATGCAGTGGCCAGCCACCTGATAGTAGAATTGTAAAAATTCAAAGCATGAGTTCATGTATTCCAGCCGGAACTGCATTATAGAAGACACTGTAGAAATAATAAAGTTTTATTTTTTAATTTTCTATTTGAACTGGAGACTTTTCTCTGTGGTTATTTGCTTGGATATTTCCTAGATAGTCTCTTTTCCAACCTCTTTAAGATTATGCTAGTATTGGTAACTTTTATTATAGTAACACAAGAAGCAGGTCCTAATCTCAGAAGTTACTAATGGACCCATTGTAGTTGAGTCTGTGGCATCCTGTCTAGTGTCCTGCATTCTCACAGCTGCTGATGCAGGAATAGAATATTACAGTCTCTTTCTGCTCGTGCTCCTTTGAATCATTGATTGGATATATCTGTTTTTTATTACACTGGATATCATTTGTAGATTTACTCTTTCTGTGTGCTTGTTGAGTTATATGGCCACTTAACCATTTTTTTTTTTGTTCTGGCTTTAGGAAAACTATTTTAAGGTGTTTCTACTCCTCACATGTAACATTGCAAATGTATGGGTTATTCTTTATTAAATTGTAGTGTATAGTTCTTGTATGCTAAATAGAAATCTTCACAAATTCATTAATTGATGAATTCTTATCAGTTTGAGTTCTGATGGTAATGAAAGGCAGGTGGTGAAGGAGATGCATTCCTATATCTTGCTGATTCTGTATAACCTTGAACAGCGTATTTAACCATCCAGAGCCTGGATTTTATAGTGCTAGGGAAATCAAACAAATGGTAATAAAGATACTTTAAAACTCAGGGACACATATAAGACATCTACTAGAAAAACTAGATATGAGCTAGAATCAAAAAGTATCAATTAAGTGGTTCATTTGTTACTCTTCACACTTGTTGACAGTATAAATATTCCAGAGGGATGATATCCTTTGGAGTTTTGTCTAGTATAAAGTATTACTCAGTATGTCCAAGTGTGTCGTGCTCCTGAGGATGGAGAGCCCCGCATTCACTGCCAGTGAAAACCCTGTCCTAAGAGTGCTGAATACTAAAGGAATGTTCTCAGTATTCCTTGTATTTCATTCATTACTTGTGCTGTTTCTTAAAACTCAGTCATAACTTCTGGGGAACTTTTCCTTACTTGGAATTTTTAAATTCTTTAGGGGAGGAATCTAGTCATTGGAAATTTTACCAAACTCCAGACTATTTTTGATATATAGAGAGATATAAAATAACCACTTTTACAAACTTTTGGAGAGTGGAGCTGTTGAAAGATAGTTTAGAGAAAATTGCAGCTTCTCCCTCCCAAGATTTATTTTTGTTTTATATGTATGGGTGTTTTGCTTGCTTGTCTGTGTGTAGCACACTGTCAGCTTAGAGCTACACGCATTCCATTGAATTCCTGAAGTAGACTTTGCAGAGTAACCACCAATAGTGGAACAGTGCTTCCATGCAAGACATGACCAACTAAAGGCATACTGTACAGCCATGTCATCTTTTCAGTGAGATGATTGCCAGCATAGTTACAGACTTAGGTGGCACTTTAAATGTGAATTGTAGCTTTTATTTTACGTCATTAACTCTATGCTAATTTTTTTCTAGTTGCAGACTGGTCTAGAAGCAAATAGACTTATTTTTGAAGATAAGACAACTTCATATGTTCCAACCAGCACTAGAAAAATTAAAAAGAAGAAGTCAAAACCACCAGAAAAGGTATGAAAACTGCACCAGTTGCAGTCTAAATACCAACTTTATGTAATAATTTGTGTAAACAATACTAAAGCCATGTGGAATTAGAAGCTTGGAAGAGTGAGTCTCTTTCACTCTTAGTTTCTGTACTCAAAGCTGAAAATAAATAAAATTTATTTGTGAATTCTTACCATGGTAGTGAGGAACTATATGAAAGCATTTGGAACTACAAAAGAACAAAAATACTAGGAATATTCAGCTGTGTTCATTACCTTTGACTCTTAAAATGCTTTGTGAATACTGTTCCTCTCCTTAATTCTGACATGGTTAGTTAGTCCCCACCCCCCAACCCCCTACCCCCATTAGCCTCCAAGTGATATTATGATCCCTGATATAAACAAGTGTTGTGGTTTGAATGTGAAATGACCCCCATTAAGTCACTGGAAAGCAGGCCGTGAGGTTCCTAGCCTGGCCCACTTCCTGTCCTGTCTCGACTTTCCGACTCTTGGTACAGTGTGATGAATACCCACCCACCTGGGACTACTGTTGCCATGCTTTCTCCATGTTGAGTTGTATCTTATCAAACTGTGGGCCAAGAAAGTCCCTCTTTCAGAAGCAGCTTCTTGAAGCCTTGTTTCTACTTGGTCAGAGCAGCATGACATCTGGTTAAAGCTAGGTACCCAGTAGTTCCACAGTGAGCTGAAGTCTTGGGATTAATTCACCAAAATAAATAAAATAGCTTTCTTTTTTCTCCATCCAGAAAGGTTCTAGAAACTATTTCGGTGCACAGCCACACTACAGATTGTGCTTAGGTGATATGCCCTTTGTTGCTGGAAAGGTGAGTTGTAGCTGTTGATTTTCATGTGTAAATTATTTCAATGTCTTTTTTTTTCTTTCTGTTATATGTATAAGTGTTTTGCTAGCCTATGTCTGTGTACTATCTTTATTTAATGCCCAGAGGCCAGACAGGGTGTTGGATCCTCTGGGACTAGCATTCCAGATGATTGTGAGCTGCCATGTAGGTGCTGGGAATTGAACCTAGAATTCCACTGGAAGAGAAGCCAGTGTTCTTACCTGCTGAGCCATCTCTCTAGCCTGTTTCAGTCTTTATTACTCATTTTATGGGATATAAGTGTAGCATGAATCTTAAAAGTTCTTATTAATAAAATCAAACCTGAGCCAGGTATTGGGGTGAACTGGAAGATCAGAGAAACAGAATGAGCTACAGCTAACCTCACTTGGCCAACTTCTCAGCTGGTCCTGTTTCCTCTGAGTCCTCATCCAGAATGGATCTCAGCTGAATTGCTGCCCAAAAGCCTGAATGCTTAACCAGCCAAATGCTGCTAGTTTCTGGTCCTCACGCCTTATATACCTTTCTGCTTTCTACTACCACTCCCTGGGATTAAAGGCTTGCTTTCTGGGATTAAAGGCATGATGAGTCACCATGCCTGGCTGTATTCTTGAACACATGGATTTCTGCCTCTGGAATGCTAAGATTAAAGGCATGTGCTACCACTGCCTATCCTTTATGTTTAATATTGTGGCTGCTCTGTCTCTGACCCCAGATAAGTTTATTAGCATGCACAATATTTGGGGGAATACAGTACCACAGATAAGCAAACTTTGAACTTAAAAAATAAAAAATCCGGCCGGGCGGTGGTGGCACACGCCTTTAATCCCAGCACTCGGGAGGCAGAGGTAGGCGGATCTCTGTGAGTCCAAGGCCAGCCTGGGCTACCAAGTGAGTCCCAGGAAAGGCGCAAAGCTACACAGAGAAACCCTGTCTCGAAAAATTAAAAAAAAAAAAAACCTCAGCCTCAAGACTTCTGGGATTAATAGGTATGAACCACCATACCTGACTCTAGGAAAACCTTTTAGAAGGCACAACCTATTATTTATAAAATCAACTCAAGGAACAGGTTCTTTTCCTGAATCTTTGTATAAGCCTCTGTAAGTATGGGTGTGGAGTTATTTTTATGTAAACTTATTTTTTAATTTGTGTGTTTGTGAAAAACATTTGGTTTTTGATGTGAAAATGGAGAGGGGCCAGCGATGCATGTGGAGGTCAAGGTACAACTTGGAGTTCTCTCTTTCCACAGTGGGTTCTGGAGATAGAACTCAGGTCATCATCAGGCTTGTACAGCAAGAGTGCTTTTACCCAGAGCCATCATTCTGTCCCTGTGCAGAATTTTTAAATTTGTTGTGCTACATTTACCCTATTCCACCTGACAACCTTCATTCTTTGTCCTGTCCAAAGTCTCATCATACCCATTTTGTTGTCTTTGGTAATTCTCATTGAAGCCATGAATCACAAAGGACAAGACAAGGCTTTCGATGTGAAGTTGTTTTAAGTACTTTTTATGAATTGTTATTACAAAAGTTTAAGAAAACATAATTGCTTATTTGAGCCCCTCTCTACAAATTTTGAAGAATTAAAATATTTAAAATTTTAAAATTTTTAAATGTTTAAAATGTAAAATTACTTATTGTTATAGTCATGCTTACATATGTAATAAAAATGAGTCACTAGAAAAGTAAGACTATAAGCCCAAGTTTTTCATTACTAGACTCAACTGACATAAAATTACATTATGAGTCAGAAAAATAACAGTAACAATAAATTTTAAAACTTGTTCATTGCATATTAAAGTATACACACTGCCCATTATATGTGTGTGTGTAACTTACTGGCAAGTAGTGATGACTCTGATGTCAATAGCCACCTTTGTATTCCTAGGATCACCCCACTAGGCTTTGGTGTATGATTCCTTTCCCAGTGCAACAAACTCAAACTAAACACAAGGAAACATTTTTAAGCAATGAGCACATTAGATCTTAAGTTCTTCCCACAAGTCTGCATTTTAAACAGGTTGTCTGCTGATGGCTTATGGAGCTCAACAAGCCCAGCCAACTATTGAGATTGTTACTTCCCATTAAAACAAGTTTGAGAAAGCTATCAGGTTCTATTTTATGTTTATGCTGTGACAGATACACTTCAGTTTTTCCTACTATTCAAAGAAAGCTGAGTGTGGTGCACACCTCAAGATATTTACATTTACAAAAACATAGATACTTACATTATGATTCATAACAGTGGCAAAATTAGTTATGAAGTAGCAATGGAATAATTTTATGGTGGAGGGTCACTACTATGGGAGGCCAGCTGGGATATCAGCTCCCACATTTTACAAAACCCAGGTACTCTTGAGGAGAAAGGGATAAGAGATTTAGATAGAAGGATAGAGGGGAGAGAAATAGAAATACAGGATGGGCCTGGATCCTTATCCACTGGCGTCTTCTGTTTCTTCTAAAGGGCTATTTATAGGAATGCCAAGGGGTGGAGCAAAGACCTCCCCCTAACTCAGCCAAGTGTAGACTCTTCCAATCATCTAGGAACCATGCACATGGTCAAGCAATCCTCTAATGCAGCTCTGCTGGGTAAAGCAAGCTCAGATCTCACTAGGAAACTTTTGTAGGCCTCCACACACAGCATGAGGAACTGTATTGAAGGGTCGCAGCATTAGAGAGGCTGAGAACCCCTGCTCAAGGACCAGGAAGAACAAGTGAGTAGGTAAAATAACATGCAGACGCATAGAGTATGCTGTGATAAACAATGGTAGACAGATGTAAAAATTACCAGTGGGCTAGCTGAGAAGTGGAGTGGTTAACCTCCCAGGCTTTTAGAAATGTTGTTTGAACTAGGTTTAAGACAGGGTATAAAAGTGGCTTCCCCAAAGAAATGTTATCTGCAAATACAGTTTGTTCCCAGAGTAAGCCAAGAAACAGAGGGTTAAGCAGTGTAGGCTGTGCTCTACACTCAGAGCCGTTTTCTCTAGCCTAAGGAGTTTGGATTTCAGGTAGAATCATGATGGTGGAGCAAAGAACACAAGGCTGAGGCAAGAAGGTCAGTGGGGTGTTTTGTTTTTAGTAGTGCTTTTCTGGCTGGTTTTAGATGAGGTCTTGAACTTCACTGTAGCACAAGATGAACAATTTTTGGTCCTCTTGCCTCTGTCTCCCTCTGGAATTACAGGTCTGCACCAACATACCCAATTTATATGATGCTAGACTAAGTATGTGGCACAGAGTGGAGGGTGAGTGCTGATTCACCACAGTAAAGTCCCATTTGTGCCTTAGATGGTTAAGAACTAGAAAACGGGAAGAGAGGATATTGGCTTGCCTGACTAACTTTTCTCTTTAGTCCACCAGTCCCAGCCACGCTGTGGTAGCCAACGTTCAGCATGTCTTGCATCTGATGAAGCACCACAGTAAAGCTCTGTGCAATGATCGAGTTGTTAACAGTGTTCCCTTGGCAAAGCAAGCTTGTTCACGAGGTAGCAAGAATAAGAAGTCAGTGACGCCTCCCTCTGGCAGTGTCAGTGAAGAACTGTCAGATGTCTTACAGACTCTACAGGATGAATTTGGGCAAATGAGCTTGTGAGTTTGTAGTTTTTGCATTAAAAATCACATTTGGTTATAAAATCTCTTAGCTGCTTGAATTTATTAATCCTAATTTTGTTAACAGATGTTGAGCATAATCCTTACACTAGCCCACTGTCTGGGAGTTAAATAAATCTAACTGTCATGACTGAAACCTCCCTTTCTAATTTTGTTAGGTATCTAAAGCCATGTAAAAGCTCAATAGTGTTTAGGTTTAGTTAAATGTAACTGATAAGTTAGGACAGTGTCTGAAAACCGAATTTGTTTATATGTAATGTTGATGGAGGGAGCAGAAAGTAGATAAAAGTGTATTAGCTTACAATCCTGGATGAACAGAAACTTGTCTAGAATTAAGAATGCTTGGTTAGTGCCAAGCGGCGGCGGCACATGCCTTTAATCCCAGCACTCGGTAGGCAGAGCCAAGCAGATCTCTGTGAGTTCCCCCAGTCTGGTCTACAGAGCAAGATCCAGGACAGGCACCAAAACTACACAGAGAAACCCTGTCTTGAAGAAAGAAAGAAGAAAAAAAGAATGCTTGGTTATACCTTCATTTTGTATTTATTTTTCTTTATGTGTATATCACATGTGCAGATGCCCAAGGAGGCCAGAAGAGGCCATCAGAGCCCCTGGAGCCGGGGTCACAGGTGGTTGTGAGTCACTATGTATGATGTGGTTGCTGGAACTGAACTCAGATTCCTGGAAGCAGCAGTACTTTGTCAAAAAGCAAAATGGGTCTTTTAAAAAAAAAAAAAAAAAAAAAAAAAAAAAAGAGTGGTGAATCCCATACTGAGATTTAAAGGATATAATTGTTAAACATGGGAAACTTAAGGTTAAGTTCCATATGTGTTTTGTGTGTAGCGATCACCAACAGCTTGCTAAACTCATCCAGGAGTCACCAACTGTGGAACTGAAGGACAACTTGGAGTGTGAATTGGAGGCATTAGTTGGGAGAATGGAAGCAAAAGCCAACCAGATAACTAAAGTCCGGAAATACCAAGCCCAGGTACCTCCTCCTCCCTTTACTTGTTTGTCATGAGTACCTTTTTCCTTCTTAGGTGTTCATTTCCTTCTTAGGTGTTCATCCTTCATAGGATGCTGAGGTGTGTTTGTCTTAGGCTGTTCCTAAGGACTTTTTTTTTTTTAATAAACCAGTCTGTGTTACATGGTTTAATAAAGAAGTGTTGTTAATCTTACTTAGGTTTCACATAAGATATGTTTTTACTGAATATATTTAATATCCTTAGCCTTATGAATAAATTTTAACTTCTGGATAAATTTAAGTGGTTGAGTTTGACCAAATTAAATTGTCTAAAATACACCTAGAGTTTTTTTGGGTTTTCAACTTAGTGAGATTAAATATGAAAAAAGCATAGTATGTTTGCTTATACCAAAACCTATTTGAGCTCTGCCCACTTATCCCCAAACTCCAATTACTGTCAGCCCGGGAACTGGATTCCACCTTTGTTCTGGCTCTGGTTCACAGTAATCTCAAAAACAATCTTTCTCTAGATAAAAACCTTGAGTAGCTTTATTTAATGTGAGTATACCTTTTACTTTTATTTAGTATGTGTGTTTTTATATACTTCAGTACTGCTGAATACTAAATGATTTAACGATCTCTGCAGATTTATGTGCTTAAAAAAAAAAAAAAAAAAAAAAAGAACCACCAGCATGTATCTTTGGAGTGTTAGAGGAAGATTACTGGTGTACTCGGGCTGAGGCAGGAGGATCAAGAGTTTAAGACTGTATATAGCAAGAACCTGTATCAAAACAAAGTACTTGAGCTAAAAGAAAATGTTTTTATTGAATTTGATTTTTTTCCCTGCCTTGATTTCGATAGCTGGAGAAACAGAACACAGATAAACAGAAAAAGGAATTAAAACCTAATAAAAAGACTCTTGATGAAGAAGGAAACAGCAGTCGTTCATCTGGAGTCACAAGGACCACAAGTAAGAAGGATTTTGCCAAACAGAGACCTGGAGAAAAAAGCAGGAAAAATCTTCAGTTACTGAAAGACATGCAAACCATACAGAATTCATTGCAGAGCAGTAATCTGTGTTGGGATTACTGACACCAGATCATAAATGATGTATCTTACTGGACAATGACAATAGACTTTCCAGGTTTCATGCTTGCTAATGGTGCCATTACTAGCAGGTGTTAAGGGGCCCAAGCTTCATTACATAATCTCTTGTGTTACGCAGCACAACTAAATGGAAATGGAGTTTTACAGCCCGAGAAGCTGTGCTGTCTCTTTGAATTTGCTGTATTCATATACTGCACTTTGTAAACAAATGACCAGTTTTTTACTTGTGGGTATGTTTTTTAAGTAGGAATATATGTAAATTGGGTTTGAAAATTCAGAATATGAGGCTGTCCCCATAGTCAGTGCTTGAAAAGTCTCTCGTTTTTAAATCTTCTCATAGTGTGAAGTAACCACGACTTTCCCTTCTCCAGATGTCCATTAAATGTATTGTTTCCAACTACAGATAGAGGCTTTCTGTATTTAAGTATTTATATATTTAAGAGGACTTTGTTTTGTTCTGCTTTTTGGTATTTCAGATGTTCATCAGTATGAAATCACTCTTAAAGACTCAAACATTTTTAAGTAAGTTACCCGTGAAATATATAACATCTTCTAAAACTATAAACAGTTGTTAATGAAATAAATGAAATTTTGGAATAAAAAATTAGAAGGGGGATGTTGTGAAATGTACACATTTGCAGTTTTTAGACAATACCTATTTGTAATCATGTTACTCAGTTAAGCACTGGTTTTAATCTTGACTCTTTGAGAACCCCATGCTTTTAGTGTACAGAATAAGGGTAGTGTGTGAACTGAACACACCTGACTATCATTATGTCAATGTAAATTATAATTTTGAAGAGATCAACATGTTTATTAAATTTGGTACTAAAATCAATAAAGCAACTTTTAAACTTTGCTTAGTAGCGAGCTAACAAAGGCTTTATTTGTTATACAATCTCAAGAGTGCATATTAGTATCCTGATTGAGAAACAGTGTTCGGTGCATGTTTATCACTCTCCTGTTTTCAGAGACTTAAGCCCAATGTGACTGATGGAGTGATTTATTAGACAGGCTGGTGAATGTACCAGCCATATATTAAAGGGATTGAAGTAGACATAATGGATTACAGCTTAACAGCATGACCTGTTCGTGCTACAATTTTCTAGTTAGAATTCTCAGAGTCCTTACATAGTTTTTTGAGATGTGTAAATCTCCCGAAATTGTTATAAACTTGACTTGTATATGCAATTTTCTGACAAGCAGGTTTGCAGCAACAGTGAACTGACACCAGTGAGTCCATAGACCCCAGGAAGGTGAGAAAACTGCTGATGACATGGTAAATACTACATCTCAACCACACTTCAGCTACTCCACTTGTGTTAACTTCTTGAATATCAGGACATTAAACTGTCTGTCATGTGAGTGGTAATGGCTCCAACTCCTAATTAGAATAGTAATTGACAGATGCTATCTTACCTGTCTCCAGCTGGATCCAAACTGTAGGGCTTTGGGTTTTGATCTTGTTCGCTCACTCACAGAAGAGCTCCCCTGTACTCGGTACAAGATGCCAACATGGATCCCATGCTGAGCAAGAAAGAAGTGCCAGGAATGTGGTTGGATTCCACAAGAAATGCTTTTAGTGTGTACACACCACACTGAAGATTTCTTGGAGGTCACAGAAGACATCAGAAGGTTTTGAAGGGAAACGTGATACGAGTTTCACTTATATTCCTCTGGTTTTTGAGTGATTGTATAATCAGCTTTAATGTTTGAATCCCATCTGCATACCTTCGTGCCATATCAAGACGATAAAAGTTTCAATGAGGAAAATAGACTAGAAATGAAAGTGTGAACTACTATAGAAATCTTACTTGAATACTGGTTAGTAAGAAATACCTTAAAAATTTTCTTATGACTAATTTTATATCAAACTAAAGCATTTGGTACCAATTTTGTTAATACTGGGTTATGTTGGGGATAGCTCAGTAGTATAGCACTTGCCTGGCAAGTGTGAGGCTCTAGGTTCAATGTCCAGACAAGCACAAATAAAAGAGGAATGGGGAGACCTGTGTGTATATGTGCATCGTACTAATTCCAGTAACAATGGGATGAGACAGTTCAGTTACTCAATTAGTAACTGAGAATAGTGTTATTTTTAGTTTGATTTAGGTGTCAAGGACAGGTGGGCTCAAATTGAACATTTCTAGGTAACATTTTGGGAGTCGGGTGGAGGGAGATACTTTAGACAACTGTGGACAAGGACAAAGTTTGAAGTCATTTAATTAAAAGCCCAAGTGGTAATAAGCTCCTTTGTTACATACAGTACATTACATATGGCTCTTATACAGAGTAAATAGACACCAGGAGGTGAACTGTTCACACCAGCACCCAACTCCAGTGAGTAGAGAAACAAGGCTTTACTTGCTGGCACTGAGATTGTAACTCTTTACATGCAGTGTGTTCTTTGGTAAAGTGTTCATGTGAAACTTAAACAGAGCACTAAAGTCAGACTTGGAAGGTTTTAAAATACTGTCTTAAAACTTGCCAATTAGCATTAAGATAAAGTAGAGTAATAGTTTCTAAAATGTCTTCTGTGATGTTAGTGATCAGCACACAAATGGAAATTAGTCTGAAGGGTCTGGAATGTTCTTTGAATTCCTGGATGACAGTTACTGCTTTGTCCCTTCATCCCCCTACCAAAGCACATATATAAGGCATAATTTCCTAACTGCCATTGAAAATACCCTAATTACAATGTCAGCAGCAATCTTAAACTACTGATACGCCATAATAATCTCAAGACAATGCTTTTTACTATATTAAATACCACAAAAACTGGGAAATTTGAGAAGTGATTTTGCTCTAACATGTCCATCAAGGTGCAGTACGTATGCTCTCAGGTATAAGAACAACTGCTCTTGCTTTTCTCCCATCTAGAGATCTTATCTGTCAGGTGCTCAGTTTTTGTTTTTTTTTTTAAGACATCTTTAAATTAAAAATTTGTTCCCACTGTGGATACAGGATTCCAGTACTTGAGTATTCTTTGGGTGACTAAAGATTAGTGTCATCTTTAATTACAAATGAAATGATTTCCATTGTCACCTGCACCAGGCGTTTCTAAACTCATCTAAGAGAGACTTGAAATAAATACAGCATCTGAAGGTTTCTCCCATAGATGGGTTTAAAACACGGAAGGCTTTCTACCAATAAGGTGCTGTAATGTCAACTTCCTGGCAACGATGCCCCGACTAATAGTTCTTTCATACAACAGTTTGGACAGGAGTCACACACTGTGCAGGAGAGCTGGCTCTCTCTGAAGAGGAGGTTGAGCGGTTGGAAATTTCTCTCTGAAGTTCCTCTACTTTTCTCTGAAGCTCTGCTCTTTTGGCAAGAAGTTCTTTGTATCTGTTGTGGATAGGTTCCTGCAAGAGCAAACAAAATCACTGCAGTAGGAATCCCAGCCAAACTCAAGATCTTAACCATTCCCTGGGCTTTGTGACACTGGTTGGCTCAATAGTTGGACAGCCCCACACTTCAGTTCCTCAGTGGAATTAAATTCAGGTTTTATTGTCACACTGCTTTTTCACTGACTTTAGGTGTTTCTGGAAAATGCTACTTTATAATAAATACATCATTTAGTTAAAACTCTTCAGGACCTGCAGTTTTTAGGCTTTTATAAAGTTTTTTTCTTCAGGATGTGTGCAGTTGGGAAAGTCTCATGACTGCTTTATGCAGTGCTTCTGTGACTGGATTATCACCAGTAATCGAGAGAGTTCTGAGTGTGACAGACCTAGTAGAGTCATACTGTGTATTGTAGACTTGTACCTGTGGTTTCATCCGGGGGTTCCACCTTATGTAATATCCCACCCAGAGTTCTAGGTGGCGCATGCTGGCTACTGGGTAAAGGACATGATTGGAGTAGCTCCCATAGAGAGGATTAGTGAAATCTTCCAGCTGGCTGTTTATGTAGGACCACAATGACACTGTCCTCTTAGGAAGATTCTGCAAGAGGGAAAAATAGGTAAAGATTCCCTACCACATCAGCAGTTTAAACCTTAGGTGAAATTTGTGTAGTGTTGTGTGATCATTAAAATCAACAGTAGAGGAAAAGGACTGGACACTTTGGTGACAGACCTACTACAATGAAAATGAAAGCAGTTGTTCAGAGTTAAACACAGGTAACCTGAGGGACCCAGAAGTTCCATTCTTTGCAGATTGAAAAATATTTGTACATGAAGTGCCTCAGTGCTTGAGAAAGGATCAAAATGTATCCACAATGGGTAGCTCAAAAAGAGAAACAAAAAAAATCAGCTCCAGGGCATCCAATATCTTCTCTCGTCTCCCACCATGCAAACACACACGACAATACACAAAAAATAAAAGTGCTCCATATGTTTAAAGTAATACTGTTCACAGCAGGCAAAATAAAGAACAACCCAAAAGACCATCAACTGATGGACACAGTGGAAGACTATTTGACCATAAAGAGAAAGGGAGTACTATGACATAAACATTGAAAAGATACTAACGCAAGGAGCCAGAGACAAAGGTCACATGCTGGAAGATTCCATTTAAATGAAATGTTCACAAGAGGCCCATCCACAGAGAAACCAGGTTACATCTGCCCAAACCTGGGAGAATGTGGACAAACAAATGGGGGTGGGGGTGGGGGACTGGTGTGATGAAAATGCTCTAAATTAAATGGTGATGGTCCTGATTCTGTGGCTCTACCATTACATTATTACTTTAAAAGAGGGTTTATGAGCTGGGCGGTGGTGGCGCACGCCTTTAATCCCAGCACTCGGGAGGCAGAGCCAGGTGGATCTCTGTGAGTTCGAGGCCAGCCTGGTCTCCAAAGCGAGTTCCAGGAAAGGCACAAAGCTACACAGAGAAACCCTGTCTCGAAAAAAACCAAAAAAAAAAAAAAAAAAAAAAAGGGTTTATGGTATTTAAATTGTATGATTAGGACTTACTGAAAGTAATAAGAACACTGCTGTGCTCTATTTGTGATTATCTAATATCCCATAACATATAGAAAGCCTACAATGCACAGAAATACATTCACTATTATACTACCTCAAGGTACAGTCTAAGAAGCACTTAATTTTCACAACAGTAAATACTATTTGCCTCTTTTACAAACAAAAATGAACTTGGACGTTAGTGAGTCTAACATCTGAACCTGGTAGCAGGGTTTTTCAGGGTGAGTACTCTCCTAGAAGAACCTATTTTCTGACAGTTTTCAGAATACAAGTTGATGTGCATGGAGGATGCTACCAATACCACCAGCAGTGACACCTCTACAGAGCGGTTCTTTTGTTTGTTGTTGCTGTAGCAGGATTAAACGCAGCACCTGACAGAGCTGGGCAAGCAATCCATCACTGAACTGTACAACTCCAGCATCTTTTCTTCAGACTTATTTTGAGACAGGATCTGTTTTAAAAGGCTGGCCTCAGATTTGTGATCCTTCTACCTTAGCCTCTAGAGTTTTCTGGGATTAGAGGATGATTCCCTCATCCCCATTTCATGGGTAGAAGTAATCCTAGTATATCTTGTGAGAAACAATAAAACCAAATACATACCAGAGTGAGAGCCACAGCTTATACTTTACCTCTTTCCCCCTTTGCTGTTCGCTGTTACAGAGGAATGTCCCAAATAAACAGCTGTACAAGTGGTCCAGGATGGTAATGAGGAAATATTCATTGAATTCAAATGCAGTAGGGAACTGCAAATTGAGCACAATTCTCTCTGTCATGAGTAGATCCTTTATAACAGTATTCAGATAGATTTGAAACTACCTAAGCCATTATGGATTTTCTGTTTTCCTTTCCAAGGTAGAGTTTCGCTCATGCAGCAAGTATCGAGTGGACTTAATTCTGGTTTTGTGTCTGCTCTGCCTTGACCATCTATAATTGCCAGACACTGAATTATGACTTGGAGCAATTCTGATGAGTCTGGTCTTCTATGCTTAGTTTTCTTTTAGTTTCAACATGTCTTATTTCTAAGAATTAAAAATATCAAATGTGTCCAGCAAATGCCATCAGTATATACACAGAAGTCAGTATCCATACAATTATGCAGATCACTTACAAGTCAACCTATTTGTCTGTTGAGAAACAGGTCCTGTGAGTCAAAACTAGCAGCATCAGTCCAACATAGACTTCACCCTTACCCAAGCCTCAGTGAGTGTCTTCATTTTATACAACCCAATTTTGGAGGACCATCAATGGAAGGATTAAATTACAGACCATCAAACAGTAGCAAAAGGCTTAATTTAATCCATCCTATCAGTATTACAAAAGCATTCAGAAACTTACTCGTAAATCTGTATTTATTAGGAGCTTGTGAAAGATTCCACAACAACCTGGAAAATACTGCCTTGCTATTTTAGAAAAAGTCCCTGTTGACCTAACTAAAATCTATGGAGACATGTGGTTAACTGCTAATACTTGTTTAGATAAGTAGCTAACATACCCTCAAGCTGCTTTCAACTTCTGTTTTTTTTTAACCCCTTCTTGATTTAGAATTGTATCACATTTCTAAAAAAAAAATCTCCCCATCCTACCGCAACAGCACCTTAATCTGTCCCAGCCCCCAGGTTATACCTAGTGACCGTGTTAGGGGTTGGTGGATCCTGCCAATCAGACAGCTGATCCAGATTCTTGCATTATTTGTCTTCCTGGCTTTTCTCCAATGACAAGAACTATATGCCTTCGAGCTTAACCCTACTCCTGAAACCATTTTCAAAACCATGCGGCTCTACTTCCTCTGTGAACCAAGTGTTATCTTCTAGTACCTTTCTAGACTGAGGCAGTTAACACAACTATTCCAAACAAACACACTGCCTAAAAGGCTGTTACAGTGTTCTCATAGCTCTATAATTGAGAAGGGGCTCAGTGATCCCTGCCTTACATTTTCTGTCTCAACACTTCTTCCTTAAAAACAACTAAAATAATACAAAATAGTGTTTGATTTGGCTAGGATTAATGTAGCTTGTTTCTTCATCTTCCTTAGCAAAGTACACAGAGCTTTCAGTCAGCAAAGATTATTATTTCATAGGAGGACTTTTACATTTTTATCAGTTCCCTGGTTGAGATGTTACTACTATCCAACTGTTTATTAATATTTCTCTAAACAAGTTTTAATACCTGACAATAACACCAGCTGTTCTTACCAGGAATTCTACCCAGGAATCATAAGGCAATCACTGATCAAGTCTCCCCACTCTGGGTTTAGAGGAGATGTGTGAGAAGGGTATTAGTACGATGTGTTACCTGTCTTGTCATCTGCCAGACACAGTCAATAAACTGAAGGAAAACAGGTGATCTGTCTGCATCTGCATGGTTCTTATCTCCATGGCCAACTCTCTGAAGCAAAGAATGAAATGTCACACGTACGCTATTTGTATAATTTGGTCAGTATTTTAATTTCTTCAAAACATCTTTGAAAGTATTACAAAGTAGAAATCACAACTCTACCAAGCAGAAATTTATTAACATTTTCACACATGCCAACTGCCACATTACTACTTTAATGAATGAAACCCAGATTCTAAAACAACAGAGGAGAAATAGTCCTTAGAGCCTAGATTTTTGTCCTAGAGATTTAACTTCCTATGATAAGTAAGACATTCATTATGAAAGGGCCTGGACAAAGGGCCCCTCCTCAGGAGATAACTGCATTAGCACAAATCCCAAGAACTTTCGGAAGTACTTGGATGTGTTCTTCACACAAATGAGGTCCCTCCCATGCAACTGAAAATCTCAAAGCAAGGATTCATTCAAAAAGTGGGGTATAAGACTTCTGGGGCAGGCTTCCATGTAAAAATACTGCCATACTCCTAAGATGTGTTTTGGTTCGTCTTTCCCAGTGTGCAACATTGGTACTTGTAGTACAAATGCATACTGCTGGTGGTTGTCAAGCTGGGCTACAGTAGACTATGTATTCTATGCTGCAGATGCTCATGACTAAAAGAAGAAAATCAAGTTTTCTTAGACAATATCATTGGCAAAGCAGGAAACATCAATTTTAATAAGACCTACCTAGGAGTAAACACTTTAATCCCTGACAAAATGGAGAAGGCATATGTGTGATTTGCTATTATCCCATGCATCAGAGTGCAAGGAAATAACATTTTCATGTTAACTATGGGGCTCATAAGACTTGAATATTTGACGGGATGGTTTTCAAAAATGTAGTTTGTTTTCCTAAGGTAAAATACTATGGACAGTATTTGTTGCTAATCATTTGAAGATCTGAGTTTTAGTAAACTTATGCCTTATCCACTTTTCTGATAAAACCACATACATATGCCTCTGGTACAGTAGAATGAAACAATCAATCAGGAGGCTCTGTATAACTCTGAGCTAGTGTTTTCTGCATAATCAATGCATAATATTAGAAAAATTGTAGAAAATGTAAGAGAAAAGAATTTGGGGGTCAGAAAGATAAAAAAAAATTTTTTCTGGATTTCATAACCTTAAGAAACATATCATTTTCTAAGTTTTGACAGATTTCAAAACATCCATAAATCCCCAAAAAGGCTCCTAAAAAGACTATCTACCTATATTTTCCTCATAAACTTCAACAGATTGACTGTAGCATTAGTCTTGACTGGATGCCTTCTTGATGGGATGATCTTTATTTTAAGAAAAGAAAAGGAGCCCTTTTAATGGTACAACTAGAAAGAGTAAAATGGGTGACCAAAGCAAGTAATCAAGCAGTTACGGTTCTGAAACACACGACTCTTTTAAGGAAGAATGTTTTAAAGACCTTTTCCTGTTAAGTACATTGGATAAAGAGAAAAATGGGAAACTGTTAGGCACCGAGAACGATGCTGCAAGTGCCCAGTTGTGCTTGACAACTGACATTCAAAAGAGCCAACCAATTTTAAGTGCCAGCTTTTTGAAGTTACTCATAAACACGGCTGGTAAACCCTTCTAGAGACTAATACTGAAGAGCATCTGTGCAGATTCCAGGACCCATATCCTCAGTGCCTTCTAGAGCATCTGTACAGATTCCAGGACCCATATCCTCAGTGCCTTCTAGAGCATCTGTACAGATTCCAGGACCCAAATCCTCAGTGCCTTCTACGGCACCTGTGCAGATTCCAGGACCCATATCTTCAGTGCCTTCTAGAGCATCTGTGCAGATTCCAGGACCCACATCCTCAGTGCCTTCTAGAGCATCTGTACAGATGCCAGGACCCACATCCTCAGTGCCATCTAGGCCTCTAATGCTCTGGCGGCTTCCTCAACTAGACTCTTGCCTTGGTCATTACTAATTCTCAACCAAGACATTTGCCATCCTACTCCTCCTTCCTGGGAAGATGACCCCAGTCTTCACTCTGATTCCAATACAAATAACATAGAAGGATAACAGAGGTTTACAAGGTTACCGTTCCCAGGTTTCTTGATTCCAATACAGTGCTGAATAGAAGCCATTTTAACATCCCACCGGAGAATGCCCTGAGTCTAAAGCATAGTACGAGGAAGTAAAGGCAAAGTGTTTTCTCTTTTCAAGGAGGACATAATCCCATTTCACTAATGAACGGGGAGAAGCTGTAGGTACCACACTTGCAGACAGACTTAAGTAATACTGGTAGACAACTGGAGAAAAGACCAATTAAGGATGTTCATCCTGAAAGCTGAAGCTTGTGGGTAATGTGAAGAGACAGCTATGGTCAAATACTGAAAAACAAGAAATGCTTTTTATGTGTCCCCAAAGGGGGTGTGGGACAATAGGAAGCAGGAAGCCTCATTCCATTATCACAAAGAAATTCCAGCAGGGAGTGTAAGTGGGACTGATGGCCTCAGGAAGGGGTATATGTTTGTTTCTGGACATGAATCTAAACACTGATTTCGTAGGTACACTTTAGCTGTTTTAGATATATACTTTGGATTATGGATAAACAAACTTTTTAATCCCACTAACAACACATTCTCAGGACCTCCTAATTGTGAAATTTACTATAAACAATTGGCCAGTCCCAGTGGTACAGACAGGAGACTGCAGCTGCTCACAGCACTGAGGCTAGAGAGTCACAAGTGGAACTGTAACTACATTTAGGGGTCAGCCCGGGAAATGTGGCAAGACCCATGTCTCAAAACGTTTTTTTTTTGTTTGTTTGTTTTTTGGGTTTTTTCATTTTTAAGTGGTACAAGTGCTTGTCTGGGCTGTATATGGTCTTGGTTTAATCACAAGTTCTAAATAAATAATAAACTTTGAACAATACAGGGCTCAATATTTTATTTCCATAAGAGAACCTGTACCACTTTCCAAATTTATGGAAAGCATAATCAGGGAGGTAGATTTTGGTCCAAAGGCATTAAAATATTTTACTCTTATGTGTATATGAGTGTGTGCACATGAAGACTGACACCCAAAGGCCAAATGAGCATCAGATCCTCTAGCACTAGAGTTACAGGCGCTTGGGAGCCACCAGACCTGAGTGCTGGGAAATGGAACTTAAATCCTCTATACGAGCAAGTGTTCTTAACCATTTAGGCCCCAATTTTTTTTACTCCATTATTTTAGTTACTAATTACTGTAGACCTTGATCTACATTAGCAATATTATATATAACTGAATTAATAATTGAACCACTGTCATTTTCATACAAGCCCAAAGGGAAAGCTAGCAGTATTTTATTGCTCCATTTGGAGAGACAGCACTATGGCCATTAGTAACAGCTGAATTTCTAGGCAGAGATCATAGAAAAGACAGGGTCAGATGCCTGACAGATGGCCCACCCTGGGTTCAGACCGCAATACATTAAGAATATACTAACACTTTGCCAACTACAGTGTTCTCGTGACTTCACTCTGCTGGATAAATGGCCAATTTTCTATCTTGTACAAGATGTTTTTGAAACATTAAAAATGAAGGTGCTGGGCAGCTTAGTCAGAAGTATTTACCACAAAAACACCAAGACCTGAGTTTGGTCCCAACACCTAAGTAAAAGACATAATATGCATGCCTGTAATCCCAGCATGGACAGGCAGAAATGGCAGATCTCTTAGTATTGCTGGCTAGCAGCCTACCCTGAACCTATAGTCTCCAGGTTCAGTGAAGGACCACATCTCTAAATAAAAGTAAGGTGGACAGTAACTGAGGAAGAAAACCGACAACCACCCCTGGCTTGCACACAAATGCACATACCCCCATGACCACAAAGACTACACACAGTGAAAGAAAAGTTCTGTACTCACTAGCTGGAATCGGTGTCCAAAGCTTAGCCACTCTTTCTCCACAAGAACTTCAAATCCTCGAATGGTTCGGTAGTATCCATCCAACATGAGCATGGCCAGGGAAGTGAGCTGAGCTGTGCGATCCCATCCATCACTGCAGTGCACCACCACCGACGTCTTCCCTGACTCTACCTTGTCAGCAATCCTAAGAGCCCCTGCAAGAATGAGCTGGAAACAAAGTGGAACACTTCTTAAAAGAAACTAATACAGTTTTGTTACATCTAACTACCTCAGTCACATGGCAAGAAGCATCAATCAGTAATCAATAAAAAGGAGGCAGGTGCCAAGGCTCATGTCTGAAGTGGAGGCCTGCCTGGACTTGAAGAGTAAGAACTTGTCTCAAGAGCAGGCAAATAATTGAAGAATGGCATATCAAGTGGGGTGGGGTTGAGAACCAAGAGACTAGAAATGGACACAATATGGGAAGACTGTCACAAGTGAAAGACACCACCATCTTGAGCATGAACAGAACTTAGATGGCAGAGGGAACAAGCAGCAGCAGAAACAGGCACAGCACACGATGGATGCAGCTCTTTCCGACCTGAGTGTGTGCAGACCACAGGGCCACTACTCAGCAGGTGCCCTGCTGATTTCAGCTACAAGAGCCAAGGCAGACAAAGGGGTGGAGGCCTGGAGAAAGCGTAGCAAATACACACCTTAATGTGTTCCAGCCAGTGTGTAGATTCCAAATTAGACAACCAGTGAGTTTCCTCAATGTTGGGGTACACAATCTCCTTAAGCTTTCGTAATGATTCTCTCATAACATGAATATTGTGAATATCCAGAAAAACGAGTTCTGCATTTTGATAGGCATCTTCACTTTCATAACCTCCTCCCTTTGCCTGCAAAAGGGCACACATCACAGAAAATCATAAATGAATCAACAGTCATCTTTTGTAGACATCCCTTATAAAGTTCCATACAATATCTGAAATGTACGAAATAGGATGAACACTGCTGAGGATAAGGAAAGCCCTGTGGGAAGCAGGAGTAGCTCAGGCCACTTGCAATAAACATACACCGCCTCACACCATTTCTAAAACCAAGCCTGTACTGAGCCTATGTGGTCGGTATTTTAATTCTGAATCATCCCAAGGTACTTCAGCATTTTAAAGAAAACTTTCCCTGTGCGTATCAAATCCTATCTATAACTTCTTACAAAAACTTCCCTTCAAACTTGCTGAATCAGATTATCATGTCCACATCCAAGAATCCTATACTAAACCATCCAAGCTTATTTTCCTTTTCACATTTCACATTTAATAACAGAAGAACACACTCATTGTAACCACAATGACTTCCAAGTCAGTGTTCAGTTGCTGTGAAAAAGTCCTCGAGGAAGGATTTCTTTGGGAAGATTGACTTCACAGTCTCTCCCACAGGTTTCAGACTTCACAGGGAGGCGGCACGTTTTCTGGAGTGTGGTGTTCATCACGGGGAAAGAGCATGGCAAAGGAAACCATTCATCCACGTCAGCCAGGGTACAGAGAGGAGTAGCAGGAAGGGCAGAGGGTCACCCCTCAAAGGTACACCCCAAGTGGTCCCCTTCTTCCAGCTAAGCTCCACCTTCTGTATACCAAACTTTCCAAAATCTAAAGTTTCAATCAAAAAGCGTATTGACCCATTGGGCAGGTCAGAGCTTTTCTCTCTCAAAATGCCCTCACAAATACACTAGCCCTCTTTTCAATCAAATTGACAAGATTAGCTATCAGTTTGCTCATGTTATAAGCAGCTAATTTATTTTAAATTTAATATATAAACCAGAATCCTACTGACATTACTATCCTCAAATCTATAAAATAAAATACATGCTTTTCAAAACAAGCTATAGCTGAAAAAGAGAACCTGATTTTCCCAAGTTTACTATTTTCTGTCTCGCCTAACTCATATATAAAGTCACACTTCTGGGAGCCCTAACAAAAACAAATTGGGAGGATAGTGGAGCAACTCTACTAATAGGATCATGACGAGGATACCTCTGATTTCAACTCCAAACTAATCGTAAAAAATTGGTCAGATTTCTAGTCTGTAGAGTAACTTATGTTCAAGATGGTCACAAAAATTAATGTCAGTACTACTTGTTAACAAAGATGACTTCTGAAGAGAATGGGTATTATGGTCACCCATGTCACCCATGGGACTATGTGTTGTATACTTGGGCCCTAGCTGCTAGTACTACTTGGGAGATTATTGGATGATGTTTACAATATGAGGCCTAGCTAGAAGTAGGTCTCTCCCAGCATGCCTCAGGGAGTAGCTGGCACATGCTCACAGCAGCCCTGTCAGCTCTTCTGCCCCAGGATATAAAAGGTAACTAACAAAGTAACTGTAAGACTGAGAATAGAGAAATTTTCAAAGCAATTTTGTTGTAACGACTTTCAGAAGATGGTAGTAGTAGCTACTATACAAGCCCATCCCAGAAATGAGAAGAAATACTACAACCCATAGCATGGCAGTACCCCACTACTTTACCCCACTACAGAAACAGGATAGAAATATTACCTAACCCACAGCCAAGATGGGCTGTGAATACACTAAAGGAGTAGATATTTTCTTATGTTGCATGAGTTATATCTCCATTAAGGGTTTTTTTAAAGGGCAACTAGATAATGAAACAAAATATGAAAATCATTTAAAATTAAACTTGATGATTAACTACTGTGTATCAAAATATCAAGTAAAGGGAAGTGTAGGGCAGACTACCAAGAGCCCCAGAGGGTGACTGCCATCAGTGAATGGGAAGCAACAGACTGCAATGGATACAGATGACCTCAGTTACAAGAACCTCAAGAAAGTCATAGTTTTGAGTTTGATTTTGGCTGTTTTGCCTTTCTTCTTTAATCTCAGAAGTGTAGCTAACCCGGCCACGGCAGCTCACACCTTTAACCCCAGCATTCACTAGGCAGAGGCAGGCACATCTCTACGAGTTCCAGGCTAGCCTTGGCTCCACAGCGAGAGGCTGTGGACCTCAAGCTGGGAGGGGACCTTCTAGCCTGACAGCCAGTGCTAAGACCTAGAGTAGGTGTGTAAAAGGCCAACACCACACAATCTCTACAAATTTCTACCTGAGCAGCCAAGGACCCTCATTTCTGAGAAGTATTTATCCTGATTATTCAAAGAAAAAGCATCTCTTTACAAAAAGAATACAACTAGTGTCCTTTAAAAGTACTATTTTAACCCAAGTTAGTCAAAATAACTCAGATTCATTGGTCAGCAGTGGCCCTCAGAACAAATGGAATGTAAATGTGAATAAACCTGAGAGGTTTGGGGACAAAATAAAAGCAACCCACACTGTGAAGCAGTCAGGGGACATGGAAGAAAAAGCTGGACAGGCAAGAGGAGGCCACAGATCAAGACTCCTAAGAGTATTCTGGAAGATGAGTCCAAAGCGCAGAGTGCAGAGATGCATCCCTGTGAAATGCATAAAGATGTGTGAGAAGCACAAGATAAGAAGAGTGATTGCCCCAGGGCAGCAAGTGGCTTGGTGGGATCCTGGCCACAGGAGCAGTTACAACAGTAACTAATCAAGTAAATTTTTAATTTTAATACCTGTAAAATATCAAGAAGGATTACATAAAGAAGAAAGATTCATTGGTGATGAACAGTGTGTTATACAGTGTAATGTAAAACTCATGATAAAGCATGTCTGTGGATGATGCCTGTTTGATATTCATAGTATAAATGTAGTTCATATGATGTGAGTCTACTTTTGAAAACTGCCTGTTATTTCAGGCATTCAAATTATTATATACTCATTGAATGAAAAAATTTTGCATCACAAAATCTTTTATGATGAACTTGGTTGTAGTTTTAACCCCAGTAAAGGTAATCAGTTTAACTGACAAAGAAGAAATGATATAAAAAAAAAAAAAATTAACCCTGCTTTACAACTGCAATGACTTAGGATATCGTGGTCCTCCCTCACCTCCTTTAAAAGACCGTTTGCAAAGAACACCTGAAGCTCAAAGAAACTATGCAGATGCAGAATGAGGGATATCCTCATGAGTTAAGGAAGGTCATTCAAGCACCACTCCTAATGGGGGATAAAAAGTGTAACATTTACCAAGATTATTATCAGACATTCAGATGACATTATAAGTTTTCATGGACATACAATGTGTTAACTTAAAAAAAGTAATCCATTTCACTTCAAATATTTATGGACAACTACATAGGTCTGGGGGTATAAGCAAAACTTAATGACGTTCCAAGTTTGGGGGTGTTTTAAAACATTTTTTCATTTACTTAGCTAACTGCAGTAACTAATTCTTCTATAATACTGATGAAATGCAGTCTTGGAAAGTCGTCATCACGTGCAGTCTGACCTCTCTCTGCCTCCACAGGGTCTGACTACTTTTTACCAGGCTACAGCACAGACAAATTTAACTGGCTTCAGTAACATCAGAGTGACCATTATTAAACAAAACAAAACAAAACAAGTAACACTCACCTTATTGGCAACAGCATTGACACTTGGCCGAGCATCAAATATGAACATTTTGTGAGACTGGGCATTGGAGTCCATGATGGCCTGCAGGTACTTCTCGTCCTCTTTGCTGCGCTTGCCACTCACCCCCACCATGGGCTGGCTGCAGCGAGTGACTGTGGCTTGACTCTCAGGATGAATCCATGATAAAACCTTAATGAAAGGGACATGGTGACACTGTGTCCCTGCTTGTAAGCCTCCTGAAGAGCAGACCTCTGGCAGGACAGCCTGAGGGCCCTTCAGGGTGCCAAGAAAACATGCCACCCTTCTTTCTAGCCAAGTCTGCTTTGTAGAGAGTTGCCTAATTCCTCATCAGATACTGTTGTAAAACTTATTGAAAAATCGTGTCTTAGGAAAAACATACATTAAAACAAAGCTAAACAAACCCTGCTTTTTTATTACTCTATCAGTAAAACTGTAAAATCCTAAAATTATTTCATCTGCTCTTCTGAGATACAGTCATACATCATCAATTTGTAAAGTTTCCTAAATTCTTGGACTTAGTGGGCAAAAAGCATTCATTGCCATGACTAAAGAATATATAAGATACAGAAAGGTAACCAATGCACAGGCCAAAAGTTAGGAGTTAGGCAATTCTGTTTTAACTTTATAGTTTAACTCAGTCTCTGATATCCTCATATAAATGCTGTGACCGTTATCATTCCGTACTGAAATGTACCTACAGAGTCTCATCAAGGCACTTGGCTACTTACTGGGATCCGGCCCCGGGACCTGAAAGACGCCACTCTCTTTAGCTCCTCATCAGGGATGTTTGCAGGCACAACCAAGAGGGCAGGGTATGTGTCACAAAGTTCATAGCGTTCGTTTATCTTTGTTACTCTCCAGCTTTCGTTTGGAATTCCCTGCACACAACATCAAACACAAGACAAACTGTTAGCTAAACTATAACAGGCAGCAGGACAGTAAGCCAGCCTCACCCATCTCTAGTTCTCCTACCTTAACCCGCTCAAATGGTGATGTGGACAGGCTTTTAGGAAGACACATACTCTAACGGGGGATCTGCGTTTTTTTGGGCAGCACCAGATGTAATGTTTAGTAGCCTATTAATTCATTAAATACTATCAGAGGGGGAGGGCGCGCTACTCGTATCTGAGGGAGGGAGAGGGAACAGAAAGACAGCAAGTGTCCTGCTCTCACAGGGCCATCCATCTCAGGTAGATGACTGATTTTCTGGGATGCATGCATAGGTATACATCCTCTAGAACTTTCTCTAGTAGTTAGTACTCTGTCAGGAAATGTTTGTATTTCACTTCCATTTCTGCAGGATATAATTACTGGTAAAGAATTAAGCCAGCACAATTCATTGTACAATCAGGTCACACCATCCTCTAGTCTCTACTTTCACTTCTGAAAAACAACCTGCCAGCGAAACTTTTGCTTTAAAAGGTAGCAATAAAAAGAAATCAGTTATTATTAATGGTAGGGAGTGGGCACCAGAGAGAGTAAAGACAGGTATCACAGCTCACCTGTCAAGGCCAGAGGACAGCTGTATACAGCTGGTTCTCTGCTTACATCCTGATGTCCATTTGGGGGATTAAACTCAGGTCTCCAGGCTTGTGTGCTTAATGCCATCTCACCAGCCCATGATAATTATTTCTTCTACGACTCCTCTTACGACTTTGTAGGTCTGATGCTCTACAGTTCCTCTGTGCTATGTGTAAACTTCTTTACAGTCACCTCTGAGGTTAACTCATCTTTCACTCTACAGACTGGTATCTTTCATTAGTCTGACTGACTAATGCTAACTTACCTACTGAAATAGAATTTTGTGAATTCAAATCCTAACTTCCACATTAATAAATACATTACCATGGACAGATTGCTTAATGCCTCAGTTTACTCCTGCTATGTAGCTATTTAGAACCTTTACATCATGTGCTTAAGTACAACATTGTTTAGTAAATAAAACCAATATGCAAAAATTTGTTAGTTAACATAGAGAGCACACACTGTAAGCAAATTCTTCCCTTAGCCTCACATATTCACTCACTCAACAGACACGTGCCTATGACATGTCAGACATTGCTACATCCTGATAACACAGCAGTCAGAAAACTGGCCAGTACCTTCCCTGTTGGAGCACAAGCAATGACAATACCAAAGAATCAACAGATGACACCTTCAAAAGACAGAGGAAACAGCCCAGTGAAGAAGAATAGAAAGGATACACGTGGCACTAATAAATACTCATCAAGTTTAAATGAATCAAAGTTGAGTGGAAAATATTTAAGAGGCTACCAACAGGAATTAAACTTTGATCTACATGTAAAAGGGAGACATCGCTCAGTAGTAGAGTATTTGCCTAGCACAGATGAGGCCATAAATTCAATCCCTAGTACATAGCAAATATAAACAAGTACAACTCTCTCTCTCTCTCTCTCTCTCTCTCTCTCTCTCTCTCTCTCTCTCTCTCTCTCTCTCTCTCTCTCTCTCTCTCTCTCTCTCTCCTCTCTCTCTGAAGTTAAAACGTATGGGCACTGACCAAAGCAAGTCAATGCTGCCCTTAGCACAAGGGAAAGTGTAAACTCTATTCTCTGTGAAGAGTAAAACCCAAACTTTTGCAGAGCTAAATTAGAAGCAGTACATTTAATTTTTTTCATAATTAAATTACAGAATGCCTAAAAAGAAAAAAACTGAATGAATAATATTAAGGCATATAAGAACATTAAATTTTATACATACTGATCCCACTTTCATTTTTATACTGAGCAAATATTTTTTCGGACAAAGTGACACTTATAAACTCCTAGATAAGTAAAGATTCATAGATCACTAGTGTATTCTGAATAGCAACTTAAAGGAAATGAAAAGAAGCTAAGCAAACCAGGGTTAGTGTTACTTACAGCAAAAAGGAAAAGACACTGAAGGAACTCCTTACTTCAGTCTACTGTTTATTTACAATGAAAACAACAGAGAACATGAGAGCTGGAACAGAAAAGCACATACCTGCCTTCTATATTCTAGAAGGGGGTCATACAGTTTCCACCCATTTTCAGGGAATACTTCTTTATACTCAAAAGCAAAAAGAGGCTGCAAAATAAACAATTGACAGCTTAAAAAAGACATTTAAGAAAGAAATGAATCAGAAATATGTCCTTAAATGGTTATAATTATGCTTTAATTTACTTATCTGCAAGAGTATTTTAAACTGCCCCTTTTAAAATAGTTTTAGTTTTATGATTGAAATTACTGTTTAATTACAATACTAAATATTTTATATGCTTTAAAAAGTACAGAAAAGCTCAAAGACCCACTCTTAAAATTTACCAAATGCTAGCCTATTTCCTTTACATATTTTGGTAGTTTTTGTAGGTTTAATTGTAAGTAATAAATGACATCTTCAAAAATGCACTTTCCAACAGAAATAACAGGTCCAACACCAGGCAGCAGCAGCTGAGTGGCTCTGAAATACATTCTCTATGTTCTAATATGCGAAAGAACCTTTTATACTTTAGCATGCAAAGCTTTTTTAACATGTAACTAGAAAAAACTATGGTGTTTAAGAAAAAAATTGCAACTTTTAGTGAGAACTGCAGTATCAATCCAGTATTAGGTTAATAGACTCTCTGCCTTATCCATCCTGGCTCTCGTATGGGAAGGGATTTGGCTGCTGTGAGGTGAAATTCTATCATATAGATGAAGGAACCTACACAGTCACAATACTGCTGGACTAGTAATTGCTCCATAGTCTTAGTCTTGTTTGTTTTTTGTTTTTGTTTTTTTTCCCTGAGGACTGAACCCAGGGCCTTGTGCTTGCTAGGTAAGCTTGCTCTACCACAGAGCTAAATCCCCAACCCCATAGTCTTAATGCCAGCTCCCACCCAGGAAGATTTCAAACTCTAATGAAGACTACATAAAGCTTTTGATCATAAAACATCCTAAAGAAAAATATTATATAAGTTGATATGGTAGTTTGAAAGAAAATGGCCTCCAAAGGGAGTGTTACTATTAGGAGGTGTGGCCTTATTGGAGTAGTTGTGGTCTTGGAAGAAACTGTCACTGTGGAGGCGGGCTTTGAGGTCTCATGTATGTTCAAGCCATGCCCAGTGACACAGACCACTTCCTGTTATCTGTGAGTCAAGATGTAAGAACTCTCAGGTCTTTCTCTATCACCATGTCTGCCTGCTTGCTGTCTTGCCTGCCACAATAATGGACTAAACCTCTGAACTGTAAGTCCCCATAATTAAATGTTTTCCTTTATAAGAGTTGCTGTGGTCAGGGTGTCTCTTCACAATAGAAACCCTCACTAAGACAGCTGAGATGGTGGCACAGGCTGTACCAGGCTTCTTGGACCTGAGGCAGGAGAAGCCAGCCTGTGCAACTTCACAAGACCTTGTCTCAGATAAAGAGACATAAACAAAATCACCCTGGTCCAGCATTTGCCTAGCACGTGTAAAGCCCTGGGTTCAATCTCCAGTTTCCTCCTCCCCAGATATCAATGTAATTATAAAATGTCCTTACTGAAATGGACCTTGGGCACAAGCTAGCCTCTGGCTAATGGTCAAAGTAGGAACACAAAGAGGAGGATCTGGACAACCTAGTTGAGTTTGTTCACACGAAGAATTAAGATACAGGTTAGAGAGAAACATTTACCAAGCCATTAGACACAGGAAATGCATATTTCATTAGATTCTCAAATATGGATCTTCTTGTTCGCCCCTCTGGTTTATGAGCAAATCGTAAATTCCTGATATCCTAGAAAAGATATAGTATCCAATTAAATCACTTTGTTCCTTTTTAATGAATAAATGAGATAACTTGGAAATGTTGGATAAAGGTGAAGCTCTATGTATAGGATACAAAACAATAGCTCCTAGAGGCAAGAAAATAACAATGGTTCACTGGGAGCACAAGAAACCCAAAGTACTCTACTACACTGCAGAGAATCTAGAACTGTGCTCCTAGGCATAAGTAGTGACAAATACACACTACCAACACTTGTCCTCTCCTAGGCAGAATGCACACTACCAACACTTGTCCTCTCCTAGGCAGAATGCACACTACCAACACTTGTCCTCTCCTAGGCAGAATGCACACTACCAACACTTGTCCTCTTCTAGGCATTAGAGATTATTCAGAAGGTAAAATGCTTGCCTCACAAGCACAAGGACCTTAGTTCAATTCCCAGGACTTGATTTTTAAAAATAAAAAACATGATCAGCTTTCATTACATTTCCATCACATATGGAGATCACTTTCTTATTCATTACTGCTTCCCAGGGCTTACTTTATATGTCTCTTCTGCTAGACAGACAGGACCAAACTGCCTGAAGTTCTTCTTCCACTTCAGGAACATTCTTAATAGCTGGCTCGGCACAGACCCGGCTCTACAATGGGATCTCAGGGGCTCTTTCTGCATGTGTCCTCAGCTATTTCCCATACTCATGCAGAACGATATTCATAGTCTAGTTTATGCTAGCTCATAGCATTCAGTAAGAGAATTTGAGATTAAAAATGATTCAGAAGTATCCATTTTATTTAAGTACTTTTACCTAGGCAGAAGTTGAATTTACTGTGTTACAGTCTCATTATCATTGAGATCAGGCTATATCCTATTCCGTGTAATACCATACTGCACAATATGGAGTAATAATACATTAGTAATAAAATAGTTTTATTTGTTTTTAATCCGGAGTCTTGCCCTAAAGACTCCATTTTACAAGCAATTTCAGATCCCCTGAGAGGAAGAAGGACAACTGCAACCCCAGGAGGACCCAGAAATGGCACCTTGTGTTACACATACCACACACCCGATACAAACTGACAAGTGATTCATGCCTTAGAAAAGGGAGCCAGCCTATAAGTTTACTGGGGTGAACTGACAGGGCAGATGTTATATCAAAATCCTATCAGGGAAACCAAGGGCAAAAACTTACCAGATACAGCAGACTATGGAAAAGATAGAGCTCCGGACCCCATGGCTTCCACATCTGAAGCCTAGTGTGCCAAGACCTGAGAAGTGCCCAACTGCTCTGGAGCTCTGGCTGGGCTAATCTACTCCTCTAGTTCCTGACTGCCTGTATGGCCCTTGCTTCAGATCCTCTTCCTGCCCTGGCTGGCCCCCAGTGGCAGCTTGCCCCCTCCAGCACTGGTCTGACTTACTACTTATGGACACAGACTCTCTCAGCCTGCTTCTGAAACCTCCTGAACTCCACCACAGCCTCTTACACGTGCATTCATTCTGTAACCCTTATAAATGCCAACCAATATATAGAAACATTTACTGCGTGACCTGAGAGTTCATTGTAGCAATTAAGACTGGAATAAAAGAACCTTCAGCCAGGATACAAGGGTAGTTAGGATTGTATGACACATTGCTGTCGAAACCACTAAACATTGTGAATTTACTGCTAGTCAGTAATTCTGACATCAGAAAGACACAAACGTGCCCATACATTCCTAGCATACATAGCACACACCTGACAGCTACAAAATACCATGCAGACACACTACACAGTGAGCTTTCAATACAAATAAAAAAGCTTACTGCAAATCTGAGCCAAACCATTCTGTGGAAATATACATGTGTATATTGAAGTTGAAGTCTGTGTCTTCCAGTAAACTCTACTAGTAAAGACACTCAGATCACCTTCTTGGTTAATCTCTCTCCAGCAGAGACCCAACTATAATTCATAATGCTATAGGTCCACAGAAAAACATATCTAAAATGATAAGATCTCAAAGCCAGCCTCTTCCACACTGTCTTATACTTTATGCACTGTTTATTTTTGAAGAGAAATGACCAAGAAACAATGTACTGTGCACATAGATGACAGCCATTACACTCATGGAGCTCTTTTGACATCAATGAAGAAAATACCAGTTACTCAGTCACTAATTTTAACATCAGATTCAACAAACGTCTAAGATTAACATATACAATCATTCTGTATGATACACACACTGTTTCTTTTACTTAGGGCACTGAAAGAACAAGCAGAAGTGATGTGGTCTGAAATTGGGACGTGCACAAGCCAGGTGGTGGTAGCACACACCTTTAATCCCAACACTCGGGAGGCAGAGGCATCTCTGAATTTGAGGCCAGCCTGATCTACAGAGTAAGTTCCAAGACAGTTGGGGCTGCATAGAGATAGGTTTGTTCTCCTCTGTTTTGGAAAAACAAAACAAAACAAACAAATAAATAAATAAGGTGTGCACTGGTGATGATTAGGTCCTGGTATAAAATGCCATGTGCATGAACAGCAAATAACATTTGCTGTAATAAGAACACATTTGTAGTACGCAGTCCACTTGTACTGGTTTCAAATACAGGTTCTATTTAATAGCTTTCCAAAGCAAATACAACCACACCAGTATTGTAAAAGTTACCTTGCACACAGTCTCCAGGCCATAAGAGTTTTCGCCTCGGCTAGATGCACCACCAATTTTTTCTACTCTACTTATCACTCCAAGAGAAGCATCTAGAACAAATGGGGGGTCCTGCAGATGAAAAGAAAACATACAACTTCTAAAAAACTGTAAAGTGCTTGAATAACAGGAACAGGACAGGACACTGGGTTCAATCAATCTCCAACACTCATCTCCCCAAAATGTTAAAAACCCTAACCAGAAATTTTTGAATCAAAAATTACCCAGAAGTGAACTGGGTGTGGTGGGGCACAACTTTAGTCCTAGCACTTGTAGGCTGAGGCAGGCAGGTCTTGGAGGACAGTCTGGTCTACACAGCAAGTTTTAGGATAGCCATATTTACATAGTTAAGACTTTGTCTCAGTAACAAAAAGTAAATCAGAAGTGAGCAAACACATCCAAATGCCATGCAAACCAAATAAACCTCACCCGTTCCATGCTCTTGAAATATAATCTGTAATTTGTGACCGTCAACGTTCCTCGGACAGCACCAGTGAAGGGACATATGTAAGTCACATCTTTGGCTGAAAAGACAAAATAGCCAGTTTACTTGACACTATGTGCTATTAAAAACTGCTTACACATTTTATAAAATTAATCTGACTGCTTGTCTAATTAAGACAAAATAAGTCACAGAATAAACGATTTAAAGAAGTTTTAGAAGCCTAATCCAAGCTTCCAATTTTGTCTCAATCCAAGAACTGTAGAATAAACAGAAAGGCAGAGGGAGCCTCTCCTGAGCCAGCAAGAAGGAACAAACACCGCCTGCTGTCCCTACTGAATGAAACAGGTCAGAGGTTGGAGTGGCAGGGAGATGATCAACGTAGGAACAGAGGCAGAACTCACTTCCAGTTCCTAGGCCACTTTTGTCAGTGGCTTTGTCTTCCAGGTCACAATTTAGTTTGCACTATTTCTCTAAAAATACAATGACCACAATATGCACAATACCAGAAGTACTGAGCTGACTCTACCTCTGAGGCATTAAGACTGCACAAGGAATAACATTTCTTTGCATGTTTATGTTGTTTATGTGTTACCAGTGTTTTAACTGCATGTGTGTGTGAGTGTGTGCGCGCCGTGTGCGTGTGCGTGTGAGCCTGATGCCCAGACAGAAGCAGTGCTGGGAATGAAGTCCCTGTCTTCCAATAGAGCAGCAAGCACTCCTAACCACTGAGCCAGCTCTCCGGGCCTCTTTGGAATAAAGTATTTTAAAAAGAGAATAGTATATTTCTGTCCAAGTAACTGACATCAAATTTTAGAAATAAACATAATCAATGTTTTATTAAATGCTAAATGATGGATTTATATGGCATTACACTTCTAAATACATGCACTATCTGATTAAACATGGTAAGTACAATCACTAGTTCAAAATATATTTACCATGGCAGACTTCATAATGCCCAATACAAGGTTTTGTTTTTGTTCTTTTGTTTGTTTGTTTGCTTTTTAGTCTTTAAGTATTATAAATTCCTTCCATGCCACTATTAGAGCAAAACATCAGATTCCCCCAAGGAAATGCAGGACAATCCTACAGAACCAAAGCATTCTACAAACTTCCCCCCAGGGTGCTTTTGGGGAGACATGGACCTGCACAATCTATAAGACACTGAAACTTCCTGTCTGTGCTTCATGTTAATCAATCTGAAGGGCTGACTGCTTTGTATGGGATTTGAAATGAGACCAATCTTTTAGCAATTGTCTCTAAACTTCAAATCAGCTCCCCCAGAAGTGTGAGCTACATTTTCTTAATCAATTTCCAGTGCATGTTTCATTTAGAGGGAAACTTTTGAAATCAAATAAACCCACCACTATATAAAGATAGATTTTGTTTGCCTTATGATTTTGTAGCTTAACTAAGAAAGTTTTATTAGAGCCACTGAAATGGTTCTGGATGTCAGTTTTCTTATGCAGGAAAAGCAATCAGCATTCTTATCCTACAGCCATCCTAGGAGGCCCTTTTTGCACTCCCTCATCATTAGATAAGGAGAGAAGATGCATGCATGCGCTTCTAAAGTTGTAAGGACTGTGCAAATAGAGGTCTACAGCAATGTCACCATTGCCAATACCAGTCAGTCTCTGCTTTGTTCTCCAAGCTCTCTCACTGCAGGCCCTCCCCAAGAGATGGCTTTAGCAGGTTCACATCAGTGAGAAAGGAGACTCTGACTAGCACCCTGAGCAGAGTACCTGGCAGAACCAGCCAGCAATGGTCACACAGTATGTAAAGTGTATGAAGTACTTTGACTTGGATCCAGTTCTCCTGACTAAAAACATCCCTTGCCAAGAATATTAGGCTACTTCTTCACAAAGCTAACCCAGTAACAGCACTGTTGCTTCGCATCTGACCCCTACATCAAAGGCTGAGTAACTAAAGTGTGGGGATACCAGGCCATAATATTCTGAGACTATTAATTCCTACAGCATTCATTTAATGCTTCTACTACCATTTTTGCTTTTTATTACATTTATTGATTTGTAAGTGTACATGCCATGGCCACAGCATGCATGTGGAGGTCAGAGAACAATCTGAAGAGGTACATACTCTCCTCCTACCATGTAGGTGGCAAGGACTGAACTCATGTTGTCAGTTTTTACAGCAAGTCCCTTTACCCACTGAGCCCCCTCACCAACCCCCAATTTTACTAAACAAAACACCTAAACCACAGATTTATATTAAGTCAATGTAAAATCCAAGGTCTTTTTAATATGAATATACGCACATTTGTCCCAACCTTTGGCTTCTGTCTAGTAAATTTATGTTTTGAACAACTGTGTGAAGATGATTCTAAACATTTTTATGTTATGTTGGGTATTCTTCTAAATTTGGCCAGAGCAATGCTGCCCAGTAGTGCTGAGGTACGTAGATTTCCTTATCTTAAACTTTTAGAGGTCAAAGGAAGGCTCCCTAATAGTTACTGTAAGGGATGCCAGCATAGAGGATAATGAACCTGTTCAAATCACATAGAAAGATGCAGGGCGGTGGTGGCGCACGCCTTTAACCCCAGCACTTGGGAAGCAGAGGCAGACAGCTCTCCATGAGTTTGAGGCCAGCCTGGTCTACACAGTGAATTCCCCTAGGACAGCCAGAACTATGTAGAGAGACCATGTTTAAAACAAAACAAAACAAAACAAAAAAAACCCAGGAAGTACTGTTGCGAAGGGAAGTCCACTCAGCCACAGGGTCAGGGAGCGCTCAAGCAGTGCAGACATGCAGACAGGACTCTGCAATGGCAAGTACAAGTGTGGGGAGGGCATGAACCCATGCAACAGGAGACGCTGGCTGCCCTGCAGAACGTGCACAGCGCACTCAAGTGAACTCAAGCGTTCAGTCTGGCCCGCAGTGTGTTCCACCCCACACTTCCTCTCCCCAGTTTCCTCTGCACGTAGCTTTCAACTCTGTGAACTGAGTTAATTTGCTCCTCCCTCTTTTCAGCAAACATTCATGTGCTAATGACTCTGAATTATTCATCAAGCTCAAACCTCTCTTTATCGTTATTAATTATGTCCATGTCAAGTCACTCATAGGTACTTGCTTCCACACACTCAGATAACACTATTTATGGCAACCAAGAAAGTATTTAAATTAGAAAAGAGCAGAAGCAGAGACAGCAGCTCCTGAGGGTAAGAATTTAAGATAAAGAGTGAGGCTGAGGCTAAGAACATTTGGAATAGGGAGGGATGCTCGGGATAGCTAAGCCTGGTTCAGAGACAGAGGCACTCGTTACACATTTTTGAATCTTTAACTCATATATGTGGGTAAACCTACTAAGTAGACATGACCGACTGGAAAGAACCAGCAGTAAGGAAATGGGCTGTGGATGAAGTCCGGGCACGCAGACAGTAGAAGCCTCTTTTGTAAGAGCACACACTAGAATGGAAGCAGCAGCATCACTGGGCTCAGAACAGCAAAGAAAGTGTCACGGGTGAGCTAGGGCTTTATTAGCTAGGACGGCCCCTATGCTGAGACAGCTAATGTCTTTCCCACAATATTATTCTAAAGATCATTAGGATAACTATCTCCTCACTTAGCATCCCATGCTGATAATATAGCTAACTCAACAGGAACTCACCAGATCAAGCTTAGTCACAGATAGATCTGAGAGGAAGAAAGATGGAGGAAGTTACTCAGTGTCAATTCAAACGACAAGCAGGGCTAAGAAGCTCAGCTTGGTAGTTAACATCAGCCCATCCGAGGGCAGGCCCTCACTCTGGCATGCCTATCTTACACTACTAGAAGTGACACTCAGGGAAAACGAGGCATTTCCTCTAGAAGAGTGTGAGTGACGGTAATATGAGAGATAGTGCTTACTTTAGCACAGAGAGTGCTTCCTTCACCCTCCTAACTTATTACTCCTCAACATCTATGAGTACTTGTTTTGTGAGCAAGCATAACAAAACAGGAGCACAAAGAATAGCTTTTCTGCTCATTCCCAGTGCAGAATCCGAATCAGGAGTACTGCACTGGGCAGCGACCGTGTCTACACACAACGCTTGCTTGCAATGGACATGAAAGACCATCCAAAATTAACCTGAGTTTATCCAAGGAAGAAAATTATAAAGTAGCAAATGAGAGGCATACTTTAATAAAAATCACTTGTTTAGTTAGGCAATCCAGTATCTGAATGCAGTAATTCAAAATAATTAAACTTCCCTTCACAGAATTCAGCAACAATTTAAAAAGAATAACATTAAATTTGCATATTTCCCAACAGCCAGACAGGAGTACTCCCAACAGCTCTGGATCTGGGTTTAGAGCACACAGGCTGGGAGCTACAGGCAAGTGAGTGAGCAGCTGTGCAAGTCAGGAAGAAACAATTTGAAAATACCATTACAGACCCATGTCTTTAATGTTTTCTCCTGGAAGCAGGGTTGGTTCCTCCATTTCTGCTAATTTGTTTGACTCCCTCAGGACCTAGATGGGGGTGTGTAAGAAAGAAACATTTTTTACTGAAAGGCTATTTTTTCCCATTCAAATTTCATTCAGACTGTTTGCTTTTATTTGAAATTATAATCTTATTACGCTACTTTAAAGCAAATTATATAAACTGCCACATAAAATATGAAGCTGCCATTTTTCTAAAAGTATTTCCTTAATGCTTAAGAATTGTAAAATCTTACATTCATATGAAAAACTGCATATTTTCACAATAAGTCCTAAAATGCCATAAAAATAAAGTAAGCTTTTTATCCTCATTTCATAGGTAAGGAAAACTAGGTCCAAGTGGCCGTTAACTTATTCAAAGTCACAAAGGTAAACAGCAGTTCAGGCTCCGTAATAATGGTAGGAACGTCCAAAGCCCACTTCCCTTCCAACGAGCCATGTCAAGAGTGCAGAGTGCATTTACAATGGGCAAAGTTAGATCCTTGTGTACATTTACTATTTAGAAATTGTTTTAAGTCATACTGATAGCTAGCCTGTGCTGGCTGGTTTTGTGTCAGCTTGACACAAGCTGGAGTCATTGGAAAGGAAGGAGCCTCAGTTAAGGAAATGCCCCCCATTAAATCCAGCTGTAAGGCATTTTCTCAATTAGTGATCAATAGGAGAGGGCCCAGCCCATTGTGGATGGTGCCATCCCTGGGCTGGTGGTCCTAGGTTTTATTAATAAACTGTCTGAGGAAGCCAGGAGAAGCAAGCCAGTAAGCAGCACTCCTCCGTGGCCTCTGCATCAATTCCTGCCTCCAAGTTCCTGCCACGTTTGAGCTCCTGTCCTGATTTCCTTCAGCAATGAATACCAATGTGGAAGTGTAAGCCAAATAAACCCTTTCTTCCCCAACTTATAAAAGGTATTAAATTAAATCCTGACTCAGGAAACATGCTCCACTTTCCCAAGAAGCAGATACAGAATCACGGTCATGCTGTCAGATGCTGCCTAAACATTTGTCTGTACATGCGTACCATTATTGCCCTCTTGGCCAGAGATGCTACTCTTTGAAGTGGTCAGTAATGAATGCAGACATGACTGGTCAAAGTGCTGAGAATAAGTTACTATTGAGTCCTTAGCCCTAAACAGACATCTATATCCCCTATGGAGGCCCACAGAGGCTTCCTAATGAGACCTTACTTAGGGTCAGAGAATCTGAGCTAGTTTTACCCAGCAGAGCTGCATAAGGAAATGATTTGGCCACGGGTGTGGTTACCAGGTGTTTGAAAGGGTCTACACTTGGCTATATGGTGTGCTTTGATCTTGCAAGGGGGAGGTCTTTTGCCTCTCCCCTTGGCATATTACCAAAAGCCCTTTTGAATAAAAGACTGGAAGGCTGGGTATTGACCAAGGGCCCTCCTGAAGTTATCCTGGGTCTCTGTATTTCTTATCATCTCTTTCTATCTTTCTACCTAATATTTATTTCCTCATTCCTCTCTCCTCCACCCAAGAACCCTTGGTGGGAGCAGGTCGGAGCTGGACTCCAGCATACTCCTACAATCCCCACTCTGCCAGTCATGAATTACTGCAACCCCCCACCCCCACCCCACACACAGCGCTCACTCAGGGAACACTGCAGAAGAGGGGCTAGAAACAATGTAAGAGCCAAAGAATGGAAAGGAATACTCTGGAAAGCTCTCTTTTGGACATGTGATGGCCATTACACTGGTAAACTCACTGCAGCTCTGGGTACCTGAAGAAGAACAAGGCACCAGAGAGAGGGAGGGGAGGGAAGAGAATGGGAGAGCACAGGCAGTGAGGACGCTCACTGAGGTGGCAGACAGGGGTAATTGCAGTGGGAACCGAGAGTAGATATGACCAAGATCCATTGTTTACATGTCAAAGAATAAATCAAAGATGAAAAGAGGTAACAGGATCCTCTGGAAAAATACAACCAGAACATGGTATGGATAAGCATCTCATGATGCAGAAAGTAAAGAACTCTCCAACATCACCAAGTTTGTGAGGCCTTAGCAAAATATCTTCCCACTGGGAGCTTCCACAGTGAGAGAGAGCATCGGTCACTCTAAAGTGTACATTAATATTCACAGGCCCATAATGAAGTAAATGACTAAGTAACTAACTCCAAATAGAAGGGCAGAGAAATGTATCTCCCACTAATAATACCAGTAATGTATGTAGATGTTCCGCCTGGGTCAGGTAACAGAGCACAGCTCTCAAGGGTGGGCTGTATGTAGCAACTTCTTTCCGAAGACTTAAGTCTAAGGAGACAGAGTATTTATTCTACACTGAATAACCCCCACACCTCAATCAGCAAGGCGAACATGATGGTGCTGAGCCTGCTGGCAGTACACGGACAACACTTCATCTCTCAACACGGTCTCTCCAAAACCGGAACCGGTTTAACAATAAGTAAAAATGGAATGTATTCTACAGAATTCCCATCACTTTTCCAAATAGTCACTGGGAACAAGTCTTAGTTAGCACTGTCACAGTGTGGGGATGCCTGAGAGGCACGACTGTTAAACGTTCTGGGTAAGAACTGGATTCTGGAGCGAAGAGGACCCTCATTAAACTATGGCAATCTGAATCAAAGGCTGACCGTAGTAACGGGAGTAAGTACCAGTTCACTACACATGACACACGCACCACACTAATGACATATGACATCAACAACACAAGAACCTACACGTGACCAATGAGGGAACTCTGTACTAATGGTTGGCAGTTTTTCTTAAACTTGAAACTGATCTAAAATTAAGTTGACCTAATAAGAATAACAAATAATACTTTATATACAAATGAATACTCTCATCCTCATTATGCCCAAGTCTGAGACAGTCACTTATTACTTACGGCACACATGGTATCCTAAGAAAATGAGAGAAGCCTTTATGCCAAAGGCTCTCAACCTTCCTAATGCTGTGACCCTGTAATACAGTTCCTCATGCTGTGGTGACCCCAACCATAAAATTAGTTTGTTGCTATTTCATAATTGCATTTTGCTACTGTTAAGAATCATAATGTAAATAGTTTTGAGAGGGATATTGACCCAGAAGTTGAGAACCACTGCTTTATGCAGAGATGGTAACAACAGAGGTAAATTTTATTTTTAACTAAAAAATTGTATTTTCAACCAATTCTGTTTTAACTAGTAAGATCTGACCACAGGTAGACAAAAAAGTTCAAAAATCAAGCTTATGCCCTACTTTACTTTTATTAATCCAACAACAGACAAAAATAGATATAAAGCACATGTAAGAAGAACAGCAATAGACTCACACACCATTTGAACCAACATCCCAGGAAGCCAGCTGCTGGCACTAGCACAACACACACAGACTGTGAAGACAACCCTTGGAGCTGGAGAAATGACTCTCATCTAGAGTTTCATGAGTTTCACCAAAAAAAAAAAAAAAAAAAAAAAAAAAAAAAAAAAAAAAAAAGACAAATATCTCAAAACCTTTATAGATATCCTAAATGGTCTTCATGCATTTATTTAAATGAAAAAGATAATATTTTCAATAAATATTCAACAGCAAAAAACTTCATTACTGAAGATATTTATATTCTCTACCATGTGAATAACAAGACAAGCCAGGAAGACTACTGTAGAGGAAAAAATAGTAAAAGCACTGTATCTAGAGTAACCTTTGGAATGGTTTGTTCTCTAGAAGTATTTAGACCTTTAAGAAATCATTGTGGATAGCAGTGTTTTCTGTTATCTACGGAGTCGTTTTTCTGAAGGAGCTAAAGCAGCCACTGCGTGACTGTAGTCACAGACACTCCTGGCACACTGGAGCGTCTTGCACTACTGAGTAGTGCACACAGTGCACAATAAGAAGCAAAGTTGCAGGGTGGGATGTTTTCCTTCACGAACACATAGATAGGTCAGGGGCTTTGGTATAAGAAACTTGTTTTACCCAAATAACAACTTCTTTGTAACTATCAATAAATCCCCCTTTGCATGGCTGTTCAGGGTTCAGCTCATAGAAACTGTTCCTCCCTGCTGCCAGAGAGCCTGAACTACATTCTGGGGTGAACTTCTTTCTTTGATCATCCTGGACAACACAGAACACTGCACAGAATATGCTTGCAGACAGTGGTCTTTATCGTTGAACCCAGACTTCCCATCTTCCAGAACTTTGAAAATGAATGTCTACTGTTTAAAAAGAAACTCTGAGCTTGGCGGTCGGTGGTGGTGCACGCCTTTAATCCCAGCACTCGGGAGGCAGAGCCAGGTGGATCTCTGTGAATTCGAGGCCAGCCTGGTCTACAGAGCAAGATCCAGGACAGGCACCAAAGCTACACAGAGAAACCTTGTCTCGAAAAACAAAACAAAACAAAACAAAACAAAACAAAACAAAAACAAAAAAAACAAAACAAACAAAAAAAAACGCTGAAGAAAGGGTTAAATTAATACCATACACAAAATGTATTTTCTTTATCACTCATAAGCAAGTGGTTGAAGAAAAGCAGATGAATTCACAAACATACTATCATTGATGTGGTTAATTTTGTAGAAATAAGACAAAAATACAGGAATATTTTAAAAAGGTACTGAGATGTGTAAGAATGATACATCACCTAGTGCTTATGTAACAACTATAGAATTGGACTCAACAGGACAGAAGAGTGGTGTGGTGGCTAGTCTTGGGTGTCACCTTGACTACATCTGAAATCAATTAAAACCCAAGCAGCTAGGCACCGCTGTGAGGGGTTTTCTTGATTAAATCATTGGAAGTGAGAAGATCCACCTTCTATCTGAGTCACACCTTCTGGACATGAAAAAGGACATGAAGAAGGAAGCTTTTGCTTTATGCCTGCTTGCCTTCACTCTTGCTGGTAAGTTCGTCTCTTCTGCTGCTAAGGCATTCCTTCACTGGTGTTAGAGTCTACTTCTTCTAGATACTAACACAGACTGAAGACCAGGAACTCTCTGCAAATTCCCTGGGACTCCAGCACCAGATCGGGACTGCTGAGACATCCAGTCTTGTGGACTGAACAAACTACTAGGTTCTTGGCTTTCTTCTCATCAGGAGACAACCTTCAGTGGACTACTCAGATCATAGCCTGTAAGACACACTAATAAATCTCCTTTATATATAGATTTTTCATTCTATCAGTTCTGTTCCTTTAGAGAACCCTGACTAATGCAACTGGCAATACAACTGATTAGCTATGATATTAGCTATGAGTCTCTGGGCATATTACTTAATCTGAGATACTATGTGGAAATGACAGAACTTCACAAGTATTACAAGAGATAATTTAACTTCAACACTTAGAGCAATGGTTAGGTTATGGTAAGTTATCAATGCATGTTAGCTATTACTCCCTGTTAATATGGAAGTTATCAGGAAAAGAATACCACAAAAAATTAGACAAAATATTAAAAAGTACTAACTTAAGAAAGAAACGTACATTTTTTTTTTTTAATAGTAAGTAAACATTCAAACTTGCTGGCCTGGTCTGGAACAATTTATAACAACTGAGGTCTTTGAGAATTCTCTGCTATTACCTACTTAATTACTAAAGGTTCTGCTGAGAGTGCTGGCCAGACACTGAACAGTATGATCCCCTCAGTATGTTCATGCAGCATACATACCCTCAAGTCGGGAGAAAAGTTGTCTGCAGAAGTTGAAATGGAATCTGAAGACACAGCAGATGCTGATTTCGTGTGCACCGAGTTCTCTGACTGAGAAGTGGAGGCACTACAAAGATAAAGACACAGTGTTTTGGAAAACGGGGCTTTGTGGACCAATTTTAGATGTTTGCTTTATACACCAGCGTTTACTGCTACCTGCACATCAGCAGGTCCTGGGTGCCTCTTCAATGGCTCCTAAAGACAGGAAAATTACAGACTCTGTTCTGTAACAGTTACGTATTCTTGACACTCAAGTCTGAATAGACGTTCGCAGTACTCATGATTTGTATGAATTCCTTCCATTTATCCACTCATCCATCCATTCAGTTATTTATTTATTCATCTAAAGAAAATCCATGGGGGTGAGGCTGGTAAGATGGCTCAACAAGTAGAGGTGCTTGCCTCAAAGCCTGATGATGTGAGTTCAATCCCAACTCCCCACAAATTGTTCTTTAATGTCCACAGACATGCCATTGCACATGAGCACCCAAATAAACACACAAAATAAATCAATGTAAAAAAATTTTAAAAGAACATTCCAATATTCCATTAAACTACTACATCAGGCACAGTGATTCAAAGGTAAATTGGCACAGTCCCCTTGCGAAGAAAAGGAGCCAGCCAGGCTGGTGGGGCCAAGGCCGCCTTGGCAGTGCGCATAACCATGCAAAATAGCATCCTCCCTTAAGCCAACCTGGAGTCTGCTGCTGCACTCGGTGACCTACGAACTTCAGACGGATGGGGCCAATGAGAAAAAGGCAATACAGCTGATGAAATGGCCAACAGTCAACAGGGTGCCAGGGCGGGTATTTAGGCTCACCCCATATCTGCAATACAAGAGCCTGCCTTTTGCTTCTCACCTGACTCCTGGTGTCTGCATTGCTGACTCCATGCCTTCTCAGTCCCTCCCCTACCTCTTCACCTGTTTAGGCAGTTCGGCTGTAACATCTGGTGCCCAACATGGGGCTGGTGCCCTCATGGGCACGGGCACTGATCCTGCATTGGTCTATTTTATGAATGCTGCAATCCTTTTTTGGGTTCTGATTTTTGCCCTTTGCTGCTGTTCCTCTGGATGTCCCCTTTCTGGTGGAACCCAAGAACAGCTCCGGACTGCTGCTCCCTGCCCAAAGACACTGTATGGGCATACAGCCGTGGCCTGAAAACCCATGGAAGTCCCCCACTAAGCACAAAACATTTGGGCCTGACACATTTTCTGCTATTGTTTTCTACTGTCTTAGAAGATGAACAATCTGATCTCCCCACTGCCTCTTGAGGTGCTCCTGCATCTTTGGATGACGAAGAAACAAGCCAGTTGTGTCCAGCAGCCCCACCAAACCACCTCAAGTTTCTCCATCTGCCCCTCCCCTTCTGGCTTCCACCCTCTGGCTTGCTCTATTTGGCCCCTCCCTCTACTCCCCCCACACACTCCTCATACATCCGCTCCCACCCCTTCCCAGCTATGTAGGCACTGGCCAGAGGTTTATCCTGTTAATCTGGGACCAAATGCAGCTAATTAGCCAGGAGTGCCTACCCTGCGACTGACCTTTCGCTCATCTGTAAGGCAATCAATGAGTCTGCTCCAGACTCCCCCTATTTTGAACAAGTCCTTAGACAGTGGGCTATGCAATTACAAACCCACAAGATTGGTACCACCTTCTTTAAGGCTTAGAACCCATTGTTTTTCTCATTTGGTGATCTGCATATGATGACTAGGTGGAGGCCCAGGCCGCCTCAACTTACAGTATGGGCTTAACATCATCCTAGACATGTTCACTGGGAGAGGTCAATAGATTGATCCTTTCTCACAATCTACCATTGGCCAATATGCCTACTTCCTACAGGTCTCCGATTTGGCCTTTAAGGACCTTAAGGCATGCGCCCCTGGTGACCCCTCCACTTACTTTCATAATCTTGTCCAACAACCCAGGGAGTCTTTCACAGACTTCCTCACTCAAGTAACTGAGGCCCTACCCGAGAGATTTAATTAAGCAACTGACATAGGAGAGGCTTAATGCCCCAAAGCATAGTGCAGTAGTTGCAATAGTACTCAATGAGGAAATTTATAAATGAGTCTTGGCCCTAGGGAGCTCGACCCCAGAGCTGGCCCCATCATTGCCCTGGCAGCCTCTCTTGATGCCCTCTTATCTGACTGACCACAGTCCATAGATCACCAGGCTCCTGCCAGTCCAGCAGACCGTACTTGTTGGGGCTGTGACAAATCTGACCACTTGCAGCAGGATTACCCTAATTCATGTCCTAAGTCACACTGTCCCAAGTGTAACAAGGCTTGTAATTAGGGCTTCCATTAGGCCAAGGACTGCCATTCATGGCCTTCAGACAATATGGCTCCTTTAAGTGCAACCCTCAGCCCTGCCAGTAAAAGGTAATGGTCCTACCCCTACGGTATTCTGTATTCTGCCTGTTTTCCTGCAATCACCCATGATAACTGTGTACCTTGATGGCTCACTTGTTAAAGGGCTATTGGACATGGATACAGGTGTCACCATCCTTACAGAGACTGAGGTCCTTTGGTTTCCTCACTGGAAGTGCCAACCTGGCCCTGCCATCAGCAGCATGGGAGGCCAACAAAATACCCAAGGTACAGGGCACCCTGTCCACTGGAAGGACCTGCATGGCAATCAGGGCTCCTTTTCCCCAATCATAGCCAATGTCCCTTGTAACCTATGGGGAGAGGACATTCTGGAATATCTTGTGAAGTCGTACAGGCCTGGTTTATGGATATCAATAAGGCTGTCTTTTAACCAATCCCTTGAGGGCTATTAGTCAATGATGGGTAAGGACCTGTTCAGCTGGCCATCCTACGACAGGCACAATCCAATATGCTGGATGCTCTCTGAGGCTGGGACAAGGCAGGAGCATGGAACCTCTACAGTCAGAAGTTTTTCAGTGTCCCACCTCACCCTCGTTGGATACAAATCTCTCCCATTCGCAACCCCAAAGCAAACACACAGAGGCTTATCTTAATTATAACTGCTTTGCCATTAGCTCAGGCTTATTACTGACTAGCTCTTACACTTAAATTAACCTATAATTCTTATATATGTTTAGCCACATGGCTTGGTACCTTTTCTCAGTTCTGTTTTGTCATCTTGCTTCCTCTGTGTCTGGCTAGAGACTCCTGACTCTGTCTTTCCTCTTCTCAGAATTCTCCTCATCTGATCGCCTGCTTATACTTCCTGCCTGGCTACTGGCCAATCAGCGTTTTATTTAAAAAGCAACACATATTCACAGAATATAGAACAACATCCCACAGCAAACCTCAACTCCCACTAAACTGCCAAAGAAATTAATAAAAAAGTGGATATGTGGGGAGAAAATGAGCCAGCCGGGCTGGCAGGGCCAGTGAGAAAAAGCTAACACAGCCAAGGAAATGGCTGACAGCCAATGGGGTGCAGGGAGGGGGTTTTTAGGCTCGCCCCATATCTGCAATAAATGAGTTTGCCTTTTGCTTCTCATCTGACTCCTGGTGTCTGAGTCATTGACTCCGTGCCTTCTCTCCCCCTCCCCTGAGAGGTGTTCAGGCAGTTGGCATGTGCTTGTGGTCCACAAGCTTGTGAAATAACATACAAGTGAATAAATGGGTCATGTGACAACAGCTCCCCTCCCCATAAACACACACACACATCAGAAAATTCAGGGTGAACATAGGCAATGGCACATGATGGGAGCTTTTTTATAGAACACCAAGGGATGAACCAGATCTTGTGCATGCCAGGCTGTGCTGTATTCCAGCCCTTTCTAAAAATAGTTGAGTTAAGTACAAGCCCTCAATGGCTTTACCAGACTCATAAAAGCCAAACAAAAGTATTGCAAAGAATACTTTCTGACCATAGTACATAGAGACATGATGTTTAACTGGTACTCCAAACAGTTTATGTTAACACAAAAGAACTAAGAGTTAAAGATTATGTTTGTGAATTTTCCTTTTTAGTGTCTCACTAGTGGGTTGGTTAATATTCTACATTAGTGAGTAGATTTTGGACAAGATTATTGCTTGATTTGGGGCGAGGGGGAACAGCAACATAGTTTTTACTGAAAAGTTATGTTGCTATTGACATAAACCTGATGGTTCAGTAAACACTAACGTGGAGATTACAGATGGTTTTGTGTTTCAGGACCCAATTTGTGAGCATGCTCTAAGACCACAAAGTGTTATTGATAAACTTATAAAAGCAAGCATTCCATTCAGAGTCTGCCCTGGTTTTAAGGCTGGTTAGTGCAGTGATCTTAAAATGCTGTTATACTAATTTTCTTTTTAAAAATGTATTCACATGCTGTTTGAGAAGTCTTTACTTCTGCAGAGAAGTGTAAGAGGGCCTTAGAATTATTGAGTGTGAAGGGGACCTATAACATACAATGCATCATATAATACTATGTGACATGAATGACACAGTATTATATTTTTTTTAAATGGGACATTTAAAAATAAAAAGTTATGCAATAAATTTTCATGAATAAAAAATTACTATGAAGGTATGGCACCATCAAAGCACATAAAACATCCAAGAAACTAGGCGTGGTTCAGCAGGGCTGGGTGTGCAGATAGGCCTGCCTTTCCTATCCCATTTGACTCCACACTCTCACGGAGACTGTCATGAACTACTATGGAAGTAATCACACTCAACAGTTATCTTTTTTTTTTTTTTCCCATTCCCGTTCACCTGCCATTTTTTTTTATTTTATTTTTTCCATCACAGGCAATTTATTTTGTTCTATTCATTCACAGTTAATACAGAAAATACTTGGAAACATTTCCATATAATGTTTGACATAGAAATCATCAAATAGAAGTATACAATTCAACAGTTATCTTACTTTCTTAAATTCTTATACAACTTTTGATACTTGATCACATTACACTTTTTATTATTTACTGATGTCAAATATATAATCCAGGCCCCCCACACACACACTTTAAGTCTCTCAAGGGTAAAAATTATGTTCTTATTTTTATTACTAGAAAAATCTAAATCAGTATAAAATATTCATATGGAAAATATTCAAAAAAGACAACAATGAAAAGACACTGCATTAAAGCTTAAAATGCAGATTTAAAATATATATACAGACATGTTAGTACATACATGTGTGCGCGCGCATACACACACATATGCATACACACACACACACACACACACACACACACACACACACACACTTTTAAATTAGTCTCACAATTTAGCCCAGACTGGCATCCAATTAGTAATCCTCCTGCCATCAGCCTTCCAAGTACTGGGATTACAGGTGTGAACCACTATGCACAGCTTAAAAAACAAACAAACAAACAACAAATAAAAAACATGTATTTTTTAAAGTCTCATTCTCAAATATATTAAAAGTTTTCTTATATAAAAAGTCAAAGCCAGGTGGTGGTGGCTCACGCCTTTAATCCCAGCACTCGGGAGGCAGAGCCAGGCGGATCTCTGTGAGTTCGAGGCCAGCCTGGGCTACCAAGTGAGTTTCAGGAAAGGCACAAAGCTACACAGAGAAAACCTGTCTCAAAAAACCAAAATATAAATAAATAAATAAATAAATAAATAAATAGTTAAAAAGTCTAAATTTATTTCACTATATTTTCTTGAAATGCTTCCTATCTTAGAACTGTGACAATATTGATTAATTATTTTAGCTTTAAAATAAACAATTCTATCTTAAGCCTGTCTATAACAACAACTACATAACAAATAAACAAAATATTAAATCACTGCATAAACAAACAAAATAACTGTTATTTTGTATTATCTAGTTCTATAACATAAAAAAAGAAAAACTGATTGGCTGAAAATGTCCCTCTTGTTTGCAGCCAGCTTCTGACTAATTTAACACTGTTTTCCTTGGCAGGTGAAATAAAGCTTAAGACCACTGTGTAACTGATATTCATTTTTACTACTCCATGGAAGAGTCCCTTTTCTCTCCCTTCACATGCTGTGATGAGAGCCTGAGCAGACAGACTCCACTTAGCTCCCTTGTGGCTAGGAAGACCACAAGAGACAACTCTGGTCACTGTGAGTAGAGACGAGATGGGAAGTCTGCTGATGGCAATGAGATCTTTTCTTACTAACAGGGAATATGGAATATACAGTTCTTCACTTTCTCTTGCCTGAAGTGAAAATATCCGTCTTGGAAGTACAGCAGTCATTCTGTAAATAGGGGAACTACAAAAAGTCTACCAGGACAGAGGGTGGGTCCTTAGGGCTTCACAAAACAGCTGGACAGCTGCAGCCATCCCATAGCCCAGGAATTCATGTCACATAGAATAAATAAACCTCAATTTCTAAAATTACTGCAATAGGGTTTTCTGTTCTATACAATTAAATAAAACTAATACAGCAACCTCAAAGTCTATTTGAGAAAGTTCAAATACATATAGGACTATCTCACAACCTTCTGCAAGAATAGGGATAATAACTCTTTTTTTTTTTTTTTTCTTGGTTTTTCGAGACAGGGTTTCTCTGTGTAGCTTTGCGCCTTTCCTGGATCTCGCTCTGTAGACCAGGCTGGCCTCGAACTCACAGAGATCCACCTGGCTCTGCCTCCCGAGTGCTGGGATTAAAGGCGTGCGCCACCACCACCCGGCTGGGATAATAACTCTTAAAAGCAATTAAAATACAATTAAAAATTATATTTCTAATATTGACAGAACAATGTAGCACGTAGCACCAAGGAACCAAATAACTGTTAGAAGCAAAGAGAAAAATAAATAAGAGAAATCAACAAACAATTTGCAGTCTCAGATTTTAAAATCTGGGCTTTCAGGCAAAAACGAGCTGGCCAACCTTTAAGTTCTCTTCTCAGACAAGATGAAACTGGGGGGCACAAGGGTGTGGATGTGTCACAACACTCTTCCTGTGATTACACCAGGAACACACTGGCAGGGCTGCCAAAAGCTGCTATCCATATCCAGTGCTGCCGGTGTGTGTGTGTGTGTGTGTGTGTGTGTGTGTGTGTGTGTGTGTGTGTGTGTGTGTGGTGTCTTCTCAGACTAAGGGGCCACAAGATGAAACTGGGGGGCACAAGGGTGTGGATGTGTCACAACACTCTTCCTGTGATTACACCAGGAACACACTGGCAGGGCTGCCAAAAGCTGCTATCCATATCCAGTGCTGCCGGTGTGTGTGTGTGTGTGTGTGTGTGTGTGTGTGTGTGTGTGTGTGTGTGTGTGTGTGTGTGTGTGTGGTGTCTTCTCAGACTAAGGGGCCACAGCACAGAAGCACAGCTCTGCTTCAGGACCTTTTTTTCCTTCTCACATATTAGTGTATGCATGCTCTGGTCACCATGGCTACTAATACAACACATTTAATTTCTACTTTTTTTCTTTCCATTTCTCCATAATTCATCTTCATGTCACGATCTGTTTTACCAATTGTTCCATAAGCCCAAACCTCATGCCACCCCACACAGGCTATTTCTTTAGCTCAGTCCATTTATTAACAGTCTACCTTTCCTATCAGACTCAGGGAAAAAAATCTAGGTTTTCCAAGAAGTTCCCAGCCTTCCAGCTGGAACTGAACTCTCTGTTTTTTTCCACAGTCTTGAACTTCACTTAACCACTTTCCTCATAACTGGAGAGCCTGAGCTACAGGGCCACCTCCCCTGTAAATTATAAACTGCCAGAAAATAAGAACCTTGTAACTGGCAAGACACTAGATCTCAGGGCAAATTGTGCAGTCTGCTAACATCATTTATCAACAATACCACACTGGTCCTCAGGTTTCCTAGGCACACACTCTTCATGAGTCAACCCCACATCCCTGTCACTCTTGCTATGCTGGGCTTCTATTTCTGGTCATCTCTTAGTTACATGTGTTTGTTACCATATTACTCCATTTCATCCACACACTTTCTCTGTCTAGGACGTTCTCCTCAATATTTATGCTGAAATATTTACCCCACAGAGTATACACCCCTGGCATATATAGCAGAATTCTCGAAGTCTCGACTCAACCTTAGCTGACACCTCCCAGGAATCTACTTCCCCCAGCTCCTTGAATCAGAGCAGCTTTTTTTTTCTTCACATCTAATAAAGGCCAAAGAAACTCATCATTCTTCTAGTTCAGTTCCCATGTTTCTATAGTAGTGTACTTTCCCATCTTCACATAGAAAACTTATGAGATAAATGACATTTTATACAACATGTAATCCCTCCTTGTTAATTAATCATGCCTCACACACAAAGGGTTTTTCCTGGTCACCTGGTCCTTTCCTATTTCTTTCTATTCCTTTTGTGGCAATTTTACTATCCATCAGGATATATGCCCATCCACATTCCCAGGTCATCAATGTGAACCTTATTGGTTCTACAACAACTCTGCCTCTATAATCTTTAACCTAAGGGACATTTCCAACAGTCTTGCTTTCCTACTTGCCTTTTAGCTAGTCTTCAGCCCGTACAGACCCCACCCCTCAACCCTTCCATTTTTCCTGATCCATTGCTCTCCTTTGCCTGCTTCACGTCCCCTTCCTATCCAACCTGAACTCAAGAGCATCAAATGTTATATTTTGTCTTTGCAAACCCTCAATGTCCTCTTGTATCTTGCAGCTGCTATGTTAACCCCTAACTTTACACTTTCACAGGCTTACAGCTCCTGTGAGGCAATCGGTTAGCACACGATATAAACTACACTTTCACAGGCTTCTTAAAGCTTAACTGTCAATGAAAGCTATCTTGAAGTTGAGTCCACTTAAGGCTCAGCTAGAACCACGGCAGCACCCAGAAAGAAGTCTATTTCCCAAGTGACTTCTGAAAACCATGACTATCTTTTCTCCATTTCTGTTTTACAAACTGTTCTACAAGTTAGGGTTTCTTTCTTTTCTCTTCTCCCCCCCCCCCCCCAAGACAGGGTTTCTCTGTGTAGCTTTGCGCCTTTCCTGGAACTCACTCTGTAGCCCAGGCTGGCCTCGAACTCACAGAGATCCGCCTAGCTCTGCCTCCCAAGTGTTGGGATTAAAGGCATGCGCCACCACCGCCCAGCTCAAGTTAGGGTTTCTAGTGCTGTTATAAAACACCATGAGCAAAACAAACGAGTTGGAAAGAGTTCATTTCATTTTACAACTTTCAGGTCACATTCTATCACTGAGGGAAGTCAGGATAGGAATTCAAAGCAAGAAACTGGAGGCAGGAGCTGATGCAGAGACCATGGAGGAGTGCTGCTTACTGGCTTGCTCCCCATGGCTTGTTCAGCCTGCTTTCTTACAGAACCCAGGACCACCTGCCCAGGAATGGCACCACCCACAGTGAGTTAGACCCTCCCATATCTATTATCACTCAAGAAAATGCCCCATAGTCTTACACACAGGCAAATCTAGTCGGGACATTTTCCCAAAATGAGTTCCCCTCTTCCCAGTGACTCCCAGCCTGTGCCAAGCAGATGTAAACTAGCTAGAACACCAACTTCATCTAATCATTCTAAAGTCCTGTAGACCCATTTCCATATTATCTGGACAGGTTACTTCAGTGAAATGTTCTTAGTCTTAATTCAACACCCCATCCTTAGACTACTGCAAATTACATGTCTATTTTCCATTTGTCCAACAGGATATTATAAATTGGCAAAATGTAGAGAAACTACAACTCAAACACTCCTGAATGGAAGGCAAAATGGAGCAGCCACTTTTGATGGACAAATGAGACTAACTCTACATGATGGTTAGTTCTGTCAAGTAGCCAAAATTTAGAATCACTTGAGCAGAGAGGCTCAGGTAAGGAACTGTCTAGATTAGGCTAGCCTATGAACATGTCTATGGAGGGATGTCTTAACTGTTAACTGATGGAGGTAGTACCATTCCCTAGGCTGGGTTCTGAACTGTGTAAGAGTGAAGAAGTTCTTCAGACAGCTTGGGTGCATTTGTTTCTATCTTAACTGAGGACATGATGTGACCAGCTGCTCTTCAGTTTCTCCTTAACTTACCCTCAATAATAGACTGTAACCTGGAATTGTAAGTCAAATAAACCTTTCCTCCCTAAGTTGCTTTTGGGCAGGGTATATTATCACAGCAAAAGAAATGAAACTAAGACACACTATCACCTAGAAACTCCACTCCTAATTATAGACCTAAAATAAATGAAAATATGCCCTCACAAGACACATAAACAGATACAAACATATACATAAATGTGTACAGCATCATTATTACAGCAATAGCAATAGCAAAAAGGTAGAAACAAACCATGTCATTCTCTGGCTTAAATCCTTTTATGAGGCAATTGTGGAGCTAATTTTGGGACTAGGGAAACTGAAGCAGGATTATCACAGTCCTGAGGCAACCTGGGCAACACAATGATCTCTTATCCCCAAAACAGCAAAAAGCAGCAACAAAGCCCTCCAATCTTACCACAGATTCCTCACTGCATGACCTAATTAATCTCGGACTTCTCCAGCTTCCCAGTGGGTATCCATCTCCCCGTGTCCAATAAACAAGCCTTCCCTATGACCCTTAAATGAACCAGACTTCTTCTGGCAGCATGGTTCCCCCAGGCACTTTCTTCAATTTCAGCTCTCAACTAAAACATCACCTATTGTGGGATGTTTATACACTGTGTGAAGCTGTATTGTTGTGACTGGTATAGTAAAAAGCTGAACAGCCAACAGCTAGACAGGAGGTATAGGTGGGATTTCTAGGGAGAGGAAGAATCTAGGCAGGTGGGAGATGCCAGGAGACATGGAGAGGAAAGAGGAGGTACATGATGAAAGAGAGGTAATGCCATGTGCTAGAACATAGATTAATATAAATAGGTTAATTTAAGTTATAAGAGCTATAGGGCGGGCTGGAGAAATGGCTCAGTGGTTAAGAGCACTGGTTGCTCTTCCAGAGGTCCTGAGTTCAATTCCCAGCAACCACATGGTGGCTCAAAACCATTTACAATGGGATCTGATGCCCTCTTCTGTCAAGAAGATATGCAGGAAGACAGAACACTCACACACATAAATAAATAAATAAATCTTAAAAAAAAGAAAAAAAACAAGAGAGCTATAGGTCAAGTTTTCATAATTAATAAGAAGTCTACGTGTCATTATTTGGGAGCTGGCTGGCAGAACAGAAAAGGATTCATTACATATCACACCCAAAGTGGGGCCACGTATATTCACTTAAGGCTAAGAAAGCTTAAAAAAAAAAAAAAAAAAAAGTTTGGAACATGGAGTCAAAAGCAGCTTCCTAGTGACTGCATAGGCTTGGTATACAAGATGCTCGGCTCTGTTAAGAGGCCCTGCTATGCAGCAGAGTACATGAGCAGGCCAGCACTGGGCACAGACTCCTGCTTCAGACAGACACAATATATAAAATAAAAAAAAAATGTACTTAGATGCTAAAGAAAGAAAAAATGGGTATAAACAGGCATAGAAAAATAAATACTTTAAAAATAATAGTCTTTTTATGATCTGCTTTGTCTTTTTTTAATTTTTATTTTATTTTACAATACAATTCAGTTCTACATATCAGCCACGGATTCCCTCGTTCTCCCCCCCTCCCGACCCCTTCCCTCTCCCCCAGCTTACCTCTCATTCCCACCTCCTCCAGGGCAAAGCCTCCCCCAAGGACTAAGATCAACCTGGTAGACTCAGTCCAGGCAGGTCCAGTCCCCTCCTCCCAGGCCAAGCCAAGCAACCCTGCATAAGCCCCAGGTTTCAAACAACCAACTCATGCCATGATCACAGGACCCAGTCCCACTGCCTGGATGCCTCCCAAACAGATCAAGCCAATCAACTGAAAAATAATAAAGTCTTTAAAGAGAGAGTGAAGTAATATTTTTAAAAAGCCATGTAAAGATGGGAAATACTCAGGGCATCTGGATCCTGTATAGCGCTTTGTTAACTTCGAATTTTTTGAATGCTAATGAACAGAGAGGTGCAGCTGCTGAGAGACACTGGATTGTAGAACGGGCTCATTAATTAAATCAGTATATATACTTTAGAGATGTCTTGACTTCAAATTGGAAGTCGGACAATGTGTTGCACTGGGGGAGAAGTTGTTTCCACAGGAAACAAAAAGCTATGGATTCCTACAAAGTTAGTCGAGATCAGATTTAACAGAAGGAGACCTCCTGAGGATCTCAGCTACAGACATGAAGGGAAAAGCCAAGAAAGACTATAAAACGGATGATATATAAGCTGATACTTTAACATGGGAACAGCTCTGAGACAGATAAGACATGATAAATCTTTTTTTTTTTTTTTTTTTTTTTGGTTTTTCGAGACAGGGTTTCTCTGCGTAGCTTTGCGCCTTTCCTGGAGCTCACTTGGTAGCCCAGGCTGGCCTCGAACTCACAGAGATCCGCCTGCCTCTGCCTCCCAAGTGCTGGGATTAAAGGCGTGCGCCACCACGCCCGGCTCAACATGATAAATCTTGATGGCTACAGAATAAGCTTCATGACTTACTTCACATGGTATGGAGAGTCAAGCATGTTATGTCATGACAGAAACATAAACAGCACAATTACACTTTACATTATTTACGTAGACATCTTTTCCTATGAGAAATAACACCTCACGACAACACTACAATTTTACTCTACTGTATTAGATTCCGACTATTACCCCATAAGAAGACCACAAACAGCTGAGGTGCAACTTAATGGTTATGTGCTGGCCTGGTATAGAAGCAAGACCCCTGGGCTCAATGCCCACCACAAATGCATTTATCTAAATCTTCAGCATTACTCTAAAAAATGGAAGCCAATCTAAGATTCTCTTCTCTTTCTATCCCAAATTATATTCTTAATTCCTACATAAGAAGAATAAAGCTGGTATTATCTGAATGCTAATTTCTGGTTTCAGAAAAGAACAAGTCCATGCATCCATCGCACATACCTCTGAAAGAACAGAACGTAAATATACAGAAAAGGAGGGCAGAGAACAGCAAGAGCACTCAGTCTCCATCCCCAGCCATCCCCCACTCTCTGCCAGAGGCAGTCCTTCATCCAGCACAAGAACCAGCCAGAACCAGTCATCTGACTCAGTCACGCTCACACCTGCTCATCTGTGGTACCAGTGCCCTTCTCCTTTGTTGTCAGAACTTCTACCACCACAAAGTGCAGTACTGATGTGAACAGTGGACAGCCAGGTAGAGGTAGTAGACAGGAATTACTCTGTCCTTTTCAAAACAGTATCAAAACATAACATAGAGAACCTTCTACTCGCCTGGGGTTCCTTTGACTTGGGAGCCCCTGTCTCCCAACTACACATATTTCAGAAGTGATTAGGATGCCAACCGGCAAATTAAGAAAATCTCTCCTAAACAAATGAACGCTGGTATTTCTGAGTACCTATGAAAGTACTGAGACAACATTACCATACTTACAAGCATTCTTTGTTAATGCTGCTAAAGAAAACAATAATGTCTGCAGACAGCAGGGTGCACACACCACCTCAAACATCCTTATACCTCACCTCAGCTTCCCAGAAAGATGGAGTCTGAGGAATTCCACCTCTAACTGCAAGGTCAGCTAACTGCCTTCCTGCTCTCTCCTTCTTCCTCTCTACTTGAGGGGCAGGAACTTCTTAAATCTCTTTTCCTTCGCTTTTCCTTGTTTTTTGCCACATAACCAACATAAGCTGTTGTGTCTCATGTATTGTAGAAAGTAGGTTCGCTGTCTTAGAGACTGGCAGGCTAACAAAGGTGCCTAGTTTGATAGACGAGCATCTTATCATAGCCCAATGTGAGAATGAAGGTTCATAAAAGATGTGAAGGAAACAAGGAAAACCCAGAATACAGACAGAATCCAGTGAAACATGAGGTTTTCATCAAAGAATCTTGGTTTCACCACCTGACAAATAAATTCAATCAACTTAATCTAAGCTCTTTCTTTATCCACACAATACAATGTTGATACTAAATAAAAGTAGTCTTTAATATTGAACTAGTAGAAAGCGCTCTCTGCACAACTTTCAGTCCATTCTAAAAGGCTGACCCAAGCTTCAATCACAAAGCCAAGTCTACCACCAGTGTTCTGTAATGAAAACAGCAGTAAAGACTGTCTCTGACACACTAGCTTGCTGGATTGTTAGCAAAATCATCACTACTTCCTTGTCACTTGGTAGCACTCAGCAATAATAAACAGAAAATAAAATCCAAGCATTAACAGATTCCTGCCCCTGATTCCTCCTTACTATTCCTAAAGTCAATAAAACACTTCCTGTAAAGTGAAAATTAGATACTAGAAATGTAACTAGCATCACACATGTTTAACTCAACAGCACAGAAAGTTATTCACGTCACCCACCTGCTTCTCACACTCCTCGTAAACAAGTCTCAAGAGTAGGATCGGCCATGTTCCTTCCACTCCCAGGCTCAGCTGACCACAGTTGTTACAGCAAGATCTAAACCACTTGCCTTGTTTAAACAGCTTCTCTCACTGCCAATTAAATGTGTTGAGTACCCCATGAAAAGAAGAGGTACGTTCAGAGTGTTTTCTTGTTATTAATGCTGTCGCCCACGAATATTAAAGAATTTGTTTTGTATTCTGATTGGAAGAAAGCTTTTCTAGGAATGCAAATTTTGCTCTCAACACTCAAACAATGGACTGTAGTGTCCTCCCTAAGCACTGTATGTGCTTGCGCTTGTTAGTCATTTTGTTGAAAATTTTACTTAAATAATAAAAGGCCTGCAGTGTGCTTTGTAACACAAAAAACTTACTGTCAAAATATCTGTCTCCAAAACAGAAAACAACTTCACAAGAACACAGTAATGTGCACTTTAAGTCAGTTTTTAAATGCTATGCCAGCTCTGCGTGTTTAAATGTAACAAAAATGTAACCAATCTACAGGACAAGAGAGGTGTCAGAAACTATGTTTTATCACAATGCCTGACAGAAATGAGTCTTCATTCAGAGAGCTAAGTGGACCTGAGCTCTGACAGCCTTGGCTGGTGCCGGTTGGCACTTTGGAAAATTCCAGGTAAGAACAGGTCATCCAGGACACACAGTTACATTGGTATCATTTTATTTCCAGATCAACTCAGTGCATATAATCTGTTGTTAATTCCAACATAAATCTGAACAACCAATTTATACTTGTTTTCTCCACAGTATGATTTAACAGAACTGGTAACCACCAAAGCACTGTAATCAGAGTGAGGCCAGCAGCAGGGGCTGAGCACCAGCACCGACCCAGGCAGCCACAGCAGTCCGACAATAACTCCTCCAAATCTATTTTATTAAAAACTGCCGACTTGTATTCAGAGAGCAGCTTAAATGGGTACTTAAGTGGACTACAAGTAGCCTACAGGAAAAATCCCTTACACATCAGTTAGCGGAGAGAAAGAGGCTAAACTGAATTTTTCTTCGGATTAGAACTCATTACCTGAAGTCTGAACTGGTAGTCAGCTTAGTCAGTAAAGCTCTGGTCTGGGCAACACTGAGCTCAGCAAGCACAGAAAGCATGCACATTGAGACTCTTTTTACATTTACTTGTGTTTGTGTTACTTGCATATGCGTCCATGCACCATATGTGTCTGCATGCCTCGTGCCTACAGAGGTCAGAAGAGGGTGCTGGATCCCCTGGAACTAGTTATGGATGGCTGAGAACTGCCTTGTAGGTGTGACAACTGAACCAGAGTCTTCTGCAAGAGCAACAAGTGCTCCTGACCTGAGTCACCTCTCCAGCCCCCATCTGTGCCTTAATAAATGACGGACTGTGTAATCTTCTCATGCTGCTTGCAAATGGGAATTCACTGCTTAGGCTATGCAGGTACTTTCCCAGGACAAGCAGCACTACTATTGCTGCACAAGTCACTGTCCTTCCAATTAGCTAACCTTCCACACAGACTTCAAAGTCTTGGGTAAAGATGAAGTGGAGTTGGGTTGTGTTTGCTTGTTTTCCCATCACTACGCCAAAGCACGAAGAAAGCATACACCACAGCCATCGTCTTCCCAGCCTGGAAAAGTTAACACCTTAGTTACCATTTCTGGATTCCTACCCGACAGTGGTGTGCATCCGTACTTCTGAACAGGTTCCCTATATACCAGGTTAAGTCATTACTTCTAGATTGCTCTTCTCATTTTTTCTCTATTCTGACAGGACCGAGGAATTACTTAATTTTTCAGAAGTAGTTTTAAATGAATAAAGGGAAAGAGAAGACCTAGATAAAATTGTAGTTAAGACTTAATGGGACAGATTGAGCCTGTCATCAACTTTCCAAAAAAAAAAAAAAATTTCCTTTAATCAGCAAAATGTACACCCCAAGAACTTTTACCACTTCTGCTCTATAATTTATATTGGGAGTAAAAACAGTAGAGCACTTACATGAAAATCCAAATTCTAGTTCCATCTTTTACTAAAGGGACACTGGATAATTTTGAGTCTGTTATCTATATCAAATCAGGGCTCTCTTGAGAAATCACAGACCACATAAGCAAAACAGCTTTGCAACTATAAAACTGACATCTGATTGCATACTCATTAGCTACTGTGATTACACTGAATAGATGAGTGAATATCATTTATTTGCTAATTGTTTTCTTTCGTGAATATCTGCAGAAAGAAGTCTTTTGACTTGAGTATTTTCTGTATTGAAGGTGACAGCCTGAACCAATCACCAAGACTCTCCTCCAATTTCTTTTCCATTGCTGTGAAAAAAACACCCGACAAACAACTTCAGGAAGAAAGAGTTTATTCCAGTGAAAGGTCAAGGGTGAAGTCCATCATGGCGGCAAAGTCACAGCAACAGGAGCGCGTGAGACAGCTGGTTACTCACATCCAGAGTCAAGAGGCAGAGATGTAAACACTAGAGCGCAGCTCACTTCCTGCGTTTTGTGTAGTCAAGGCTCTCTTGCCCACAGAGTGGTCCAACCTCTATGAAGATGGGCCTTCCCACACAGAATTACATAATCAAGATAACCCCCACAGGCATGTCAGGTGCCCATCTCCCAGGTGGTTCTAGAGCCTGTCAAGTAGACAACATCAACCATCACGGACTCTTACATATTGAAAGAAAAATTTAGGTTACTTGTGTAAAGATTACTTTAACAACATATGCTTAAATATTTAATAAAATCTGAGCACAAGAAATAAGAAACCGGTCAAGTGATCAATGTATTATTTTTCATTCTGATTTTAAACTAAATCAATGGCAAACATTTACAATTAAATAATAAGGCAACTCTGTAGGTAACAGTTACATTATAGCTGTGATATTCTAGTTTTCCAAACATTTCCCAGGTCATCCTAGAAATGTAGTGTCATTCTGAAGTATCTTTCAGCATATATGAAATTTCTTAAGTAAATTCCTTTGGAAGGGAATTAACACTACATAAAATCCTCTGTTTCTTTCTTTTTCTTTCATGATGCTGGGGACTGAACCTGTGAATACCAAGCACTGCTCTACCAATGAGCTACACTCCCAGACTAAGTCCCTCTTTGGAGATGATCTATTTGCAAATCTGAGCCTATGGTTACAAAACCAATGATAATGGAACCGGTATCTGTGAAGCCAAGGATAATAAGTGTGCAGAGATGAACAACTACTTATAAGAAGCACTTTGAGCCTGTGCAAGCCTCAACTTGGTCCCCCACACCACAAAAGTAAATTATTAACACCTGAAAAGCATCCTTTAACTAAGACATACCTCAAAACACTCAGAAATTGGGTAGTAACATTTTATAATCTAACTTTTTTGTACTTCCAACATTACAGGGTATTTTAAAAAAAAAAAACTGGGCTAACTTCAGTTTTGAATACAAGGTATAATTCAGGAACTGTAAGACACAATATAAAATATGTAAAATAATAAAATTAATTTAAAATGTATGGTTCAAAACATTCCTTCAGAGTTTTTAATAAATATCAATGTATTATAAATACACTGTTACCAGCTATTACAAATACAAGTTAATTACAGTGGTAAGATCTGTGGTTCCATACACAGTAAACTCAGTAACTCCTAACACTGTGCTTCACAGAGCCATGGGGAGAGAAACAATGAACAGAACTGCTCACAACACAGAGCCCACACCTCCCACTTACAGATGCTAAAAAAATGACATCAGGTCTTCACAAGTATACAACACTCAATCCAGACAGGAATATGAATGTCTGACATACAAAAAAGTGTTCTTTCTCCACCAAAACTATTACTCAATGATTTCAAAATCAATCAGCCATACATCTGGCTGAAGACTGAGAAACAGTGTGCAATCTTCAGGAAAATGATGTATCTGTGGCTTCTAGGTTTTTCCAGGTACAATGGTAAACTGGTTATGATGCTAACATGTGAGATGGAGGAGGGGCTTATAAACATGAAGCACAGTGAGGCTGTCTAGCCAAACAAAAAATACTACATGACCCATGAAGACTTTGAAGAAAAAACACTAACCTTTCCCAGCCTCCCAAAATTAACTGTATTTTTGGATAAATAAACTTCCCAATGTCTTTCCCTCATCTGCAAACTCTTGGAGCTGACTGAGACTCCAAAAAGCATCTGAACTGATGGTTCTCAAACTTCAGTACAGACTCTTGGACCTGTTCCCTCTAATTCAGAACGGGCTAGAAACTGCACACTAAATGTTCACAAGCACCACCTGAACTAGAATGTGCAGGTCTCCAGAGCATCTGAAAAGCACTGAGTGGTCCTGATGGATCTAACAGTACTATATATAGCTGTCACAGCACCAAGCTATCAAGAATTCTGAAACTAATTGGTAGAGAGCTTGCCTGGCATTTAAAAAGCCCAAAGTTTGATCCAAAGAATCCCATAAATCAAGTGCAATGATGCTCTCCTGTAGTCCTGGCACTCGGGAGGTAGAAGCTAGAGGATCAGAAGTCACGGTCACACTGAGCCCAGACTCTGTCTCAGGAGGAAAAAAATGCAGCATCTAGCATAGAATGAAAAGATATAGTGAATACTCAAGAGATCAGAGAGAGACAAAGAGATGAAAGGAGCAGTGGGAAAGGCAGGGAGAAGGCTTGCATCTAACTGTCCTCTTCATGACTAAGACATAAACCATGTATGTATCTGCTGCCAGAAACAAGGTCTCCACATAAATATAATTTGTACCCTTGTCATCCTCTTCTCTTATCAAACTTCAAAGTCCTAAGGAAGGAAAAGGAGGAAGTACACAGAAGCACCCCCATGCCCCAAACTCTAATGGAAAATTTCTGGGTGACTAAAACTTAATGACTGCTTTCCCCCAGGTAGAAGAAATCACAGGATGTTCTGGACTAGAACATGGGAGTGAGATTAAAGTTTGAAGTCACTGATTACTCATATGCACAAATTTCATTTGGGATAATACTGGATCCAAAGATAGTACTGGCAATATTACTTTCTGTCCATTTTTGTAATTTCCCATTCACTTACATTATAATTTTTGAGATCTTTTATCTTCACTTCTGATGATCTTCAAATGTCAATGGCTCTTAACACATTAACTGTAAACAAACACAAAGGAACTTAGGGGTTCAGACACTGAATGAGCCCTAGAGTTAAGTATTCTAAACGACTGTGCAAAGTCTGAGGGGCAGGGAAGGAGGGAAAAAGGCTTCACTTGCATAATTCATGTAATCTTCAAAAATAAAACTGTCCTTGCAAATGAAAACTATACAATCACCAGACATCTTGCTTTCTGTATGAAAAAGAAATGTTCAAAGCTAAAGAAAATTCTCAGTTCACTAACGTGCCTTTACACTTCTCCACATGGCCACATGGCAAGAAAGCACCTCTCCAACCAGTGTCAATCTGTGCAGGAACTGTCCTCTAACTGCAAAGCTGTCTGAACCCCAGGCACCTAGTCTTCAGGCACAATCATTTCTGTGTCACACGGACCCTGAAGTCAAACAGACTTGGTCTCCAAGGTCAATACGCTCTAATCTTCAGTTTTCTTTCTCTAACTCTAAAATGGAAACTTTAACTCGGTCTATCTTATACAGACTTATGTGAGAAAAGCACATCAGTAACTTAGTGTCCCAGTCAGCACACAGTAAGCCCAAAACAAACATTCAGGGCTATTGTTTATATTATGTTGTTTATTAACTCTATTAATTTGTTACTCTAAAAACTCACAAGAAAAGCAAAACTTACCCTGGATGTTTCTATTTTTGTTACCCCTTTGATATAATGAATGTTTTTCAATATTGGTAAAATAAGGTTTATTAACTTTATTTTTGACCTTTCACAGACAGGCATACCTTTCACAGACAGGTATCTTTACTTAGGTCAAGAAAATTACAGCTTGCCAGGCAGCAGTGGCACACACCTTTAATCCCAGCACTCAGGAGACAGAGTCAGACGATCTCTGAATTCGAGGCCAGCCTGGTCTACAGAGCAAGATCCAGGACAGGCTCCAAAACTACACAGAGAAACCCTGTCTAAAAACAAACAAAAAAAGAAAGAAAGAGAGAGAGAGGGAGGGAGGGAGGGAGGGAGGGAGGGAGGGAAAGAAAGGAAGGAAGGAAGGAAGGAAGGAAGGAAGGAAGGAAGGAAGGAAGGAAGGAAGGAAGGAAGGAAGGAAGGAAGGAAGGAAGGAAGGAAAAGAAAGAAAGAAAGAAAATTATGGCTCATAGTCATTGGCCCATCAATTATTGTCCTTTTTACAGAAGCACAAACTCAAGGTGACACGTACAACTGCTTGAACAACCACTCATTTGCTGCTATCAGGAACAGGAATTCTGCAGTGCCTGGTGTCATTGGAGGTTTTTACTCTTTTGGGTGGCTCACCACTCAGTTCACACCAAGGCTTACTCTTAATTATAAATGTCCGGCCTTAGCTTGGCTTTTTTTTTTTTTTTTTTTTTTGCCAGCTTTTCTTAAATTAGACTGTCCACCTTTGGCCTCAGGGGCTTTTATCTTTCTCTATTCTTGTATACCTTTTCTTTTCTTCTTACTCTGTGTCTGGCTGAGTAGCTGGGTGGCTGGCCCCTGGATCCTCCTCCTCTGGCTACTTCTACTTTTACTCCCAGAGTGCTCCTATTTTCTTCTATATATCCTCTCTCTGCCTGCCAGTCCGGCCTACCCTTTCTCCTGCCTCACCATTGACTGTTCAGTGCTTTATTAGCCCATCAGGAGTTTTAGACAAGCAAAGTAACATGGCTTCACAGAGTTAAACAAATGCAACACAAACAAAAGTAACACCTGAAAATAATATTCTACAACAGTCAGAGGCCATGCAAGAGGAACAGCAAGCAGTTCTGAACTCATGGAAAATGGCTCATTGGTCAGCATAACCACAGTGGGTGTGTCTCGGAGAGGCAGAGCCCTGGGGACTAGTTTCCTGAGGACCTTGTGCTGTTATTGAGCACAGCTCTGCTTATTTCCCTCACGGTCACCACATCCCTCATAATCTGTGAGTTGTATGAAAACTTTAAGGGGGTTTCTAGCCCTCACTGGGCACTGTCACTGGTATTTAAAATAACAGCGATTGACTTTTTCTAAACACTGCTGCTGGAACAGACTAATGAATCAACCACCACCCTTAGAATTCAGAGATCTAGATTGTTAGGTTAAGATGTTTTATCAATGCCTTTGATGCCATCTTCTGTTGTGACCACTGCCTTGCAACCAGAGGCATCTTCAGCTTCCATGAGCATGGAAGAAACATGCTTCTTGCTTTTAAATGGTTCATTTGTCTCAGGGAGAATCCAGTGCCTGTGAATTCTCTCCCTCCCTCCCTCCCTCCCTCCCTCCCTCCCTCCCTCCCTCCCTCCCTCCCTCCCTCCCTCCCTCCCTCCCTCCCTCTCTCTCTCTCTTCGGTTTTTCGAGACAGGGTTTCTCTGTGTAGCTTTGCGCTTTTCCTGAAACTCACTTTGTAGACCAGGCTGGCCTCGAACTCACAGAGATCCACCTGCCTCTGCCTCCCTCTCTTCTATTCTATTCCTTAAGTCAAAACCTCCAAGTTTTGCCTTAGCACAAGGCCTTAGAGCAGAGCCTACAGAACTTAATAGCCTAGACTGCCTTACAGCTAGCCATGGCAATAGGACCATGAAAGAGCCAACTAGACAGTGGCTTAAAAGCAACTTGTGAACCCCAAAGCATATCTTTTAAAGGGAAGAACTGTCCTCCACTTGCAAATGCAATGTCAGGCTCTAACTGCCATCCTGGCTCACACGGTAACATGAAGAATCTGTATCCTCGGCATTCAAATCCACTACCTCACAACTGCATTACTCTGTGGACTTTTATTGGAGAAAAGAAAATTTGTAGGATTGAATCACCATTAGTCCAGGTTTTCTGTTGTACTCTGCTGAATCTAAACCCAACTTTAGGTGTAACTCAATGGTACAGTACTTGCTTAACATGCATGAAGCCCTGGACTCCACCATGAGTATTTCAAAGCATAAATACCAATAAAAAACATAAAACCTGGGACCTAGGCAACAATTCAGTAGGTAAGGTGTATGCTGTGCAGGCATGAAGACCTGAGTTCGAATCCCCAGTACCCACAAAAAAAGCCAGGTGTAAGTATGCTTCTGTAACTCCAGTGCTGGACGTGGAGGTGGAGAAAGGTGGATGATGAGTGTAGAAGGTCTCACTGGCTGGCCACTCAAGGCAAAGCAGTCTGCTCCAGGTTCAGTAGGGAACCCTGTCTCAAAAATAAGACGGAGGACAAGAGGAAGACATCCAAAATCAACCTCCATCATCCATAGGCACAGACAAAAACAGTTGTACACTCACATGCACACAGAGACACAGACAAGCACAGCTGCACACACACAAAACCTAACCTTAATAAAAAATAAAAATAAAAAGTTCTAACATACCAGTTTTTGGATTCCATGGGAGTGTTATACAATAAAGTATATTTTTAAAGTTCATTTATATATATATATATATATATATATATATATATATATATATATATATTGAAAACCTAGTATCTGTTGTAATTCAATCTGGACTAAAAAGTACTCAAAGAGCTCAAGGTTATTCACAGCAGCAATAGTCTGTGAAAGAAAGTGGTTCCTACCATGGGTCGTGCGCACCCACAAGGAAGAGCTGTGTAGCTTGTTCACTGAGTGTCTCCAGTGATTAGCACACAGTTGTCTGTGTGTTAACAGAGCTACAGGTCAGGGCACTGAAATGACTGTTCCATTAGGAGAGCATCTTCCCCTCCAGTCTCTTGTACTCTGCGTATCCAGGACCTTCCAACATCATCACTTTTTAGAGCCCCATTTTTAACCTGACTTTCTGTAGGAATCAGTCTTATAAAATCATTACAGGTCCTTGATTAGCATCTCTTTAGGAGATTCAGCCATTTATTTAACCTAATTACATAGCACAAGGATACAAAGTACTTTCCCTAAAAATGGAAAATATTCCACAGTAGAATCTGGAGAATTTCCACTACTCAAAATCCTAAATCACATGCAATCTAAGGCTGTGGTGATTTTTAATACAATAGCATAATTTGGCAGCTTTCCAAAATAAACTTCCTGCCTTCTGGCCCTATGTGCCCTCCAGAGTTACTTCCTTCCCTTGGGTACAATTCAGGTTGCACTGGTTTGGTCTGTTTATGTTGTCACATAACTTCTCCATTATAATAATTTTATAAATTATTTTATTGTAATGCATTACATTAGGATCCCTATTTTTAGGAAAAGTCCTAGAGTCTATAGTTTTAACTTGTGTTATTCACAACAGAAAATAAACACTCAGAATATTTCCTTTAAAGATGAGATTTAATAAACAACAACAAAAAAAGTATAGAGGATCCAATCTCAGCCTCAGGACTGACTTTCATACTTTTGAATAGTAATCAGGCTTTTTAAAATCTTCATATTACATATTGGTAAGTTAATAATAATATTGGGCCTTACACAGAAATTAAAGTTCTTTTAGGGTCTAGAAATAATGAATTCCAAAATAACTTTTAGATTACCACTAGAATCAGTGCCAGTAATAACAAAGCCAAGGGGGCCACTGAACCAAATAGTCACTTTGTCCTGAAGCTGTAACTTCTAACACTAGTCCTGGCCAGCTGCCTCAGAAAACACACCAATGCAAATAGGTAAGAATGTGATTGTATATAAACCCATCACTACTGGAAAAACCTGGAAGCATTATTTCCTACCAACACAGCACTTCCTGGAAGTATTATTTCCTACAAACATATCACTTTCAAGTGACCTCGAAGTTAAAACTACAGATGAGATTTTGCAACAAAATATGCTTTAGGCATCCTGGAAACTCTTTACCACTTAAGACTATAATTAAAATTCACAGAAACAGTAACTCAGGATTCACTATTTTCAAATGATGATAATTTTAAGAAAGACATGCAATTTACAAAATGCAATTAAATTGAAGTGTAGGAGAGAGAGTGCACACCTGTAATCACAACATTCATGAGACTAAGGCAGAAGATTTTTTAGTTCAAGGCCAGACTGGGCTACACAGTGAGCCTTTCTAAGAAAGAAAAAAAAAATCAGTTGTGAATGGCCTTCAGCATGTGTACGTTCTCTTGTTAATGAAAGTCAAGCATAAATATGGGACATGGAACATGCATGCTAAATTATCAGCTAGAAAGTAACCGATAAAATCAAAATAACAAGAGACAAGCAAGTATTACCCAGAATAACTACAGCATAAGAATATATGATAAGGGAAAAAGACACACTAAAACGGTTGACATGAAAGTTAGACTAGGGAGTCAAAGTAATCAAGATTAAAAGATGACAAGGTGAGGAGGGCATGAGAAAGGACCGAGCCTAGAGAAGAGAATGCTATCAACAATGACCACACAGGGTGCTGCGTACTTCACATACAAGTAAGCTTAGGATAAACCTGAGGTTGCAACTGTTCAGTCACAACAGGAGAGAGAGTCCTTTTAATCCTCTGAATGAGGACAACAAACAAGACCAGTGTTGAACAAGTATCAACATTCCTTTGTTTCAATGTTCAGAGCACCTGCTAGACACCATGTCTTACCATCTGACCATACACAGAAAAAGCAGGCATCAAAGACACCTACTCAGACAGTGCAGTCCACAGTACACAGCCTGGAAGATGGAAACCAGATGTAAGTGGTAAACTAGTACAATACACTGCTGAAGGTCAGGTCTATCCGAGCCTCCACAACTGGCCTACAGTAGGGATTTATTTATATTTTATATTCCATAGAGTCCTACTTACACCAAGAATCAGAGCAAGACCAACAAAAATAAAATTATAGAAACAGCTGAATGACCAGTATGGTAAAGTTTGTCCCCAAACCCTAGGGAGGGAGCTACATGTGTGCAGAGTAGGCAAAAGCTGCCTAAAGAGGGCAAAGCAAGATCTACCACAGGCGCTGTTTACTACAGTTGTTAGGAACTATCTGAATAAGGGAAAAAAATGGTCTTTTAAAGTCAAACTATCAGATCTATGTTGACCCGGAAGGCAAAGTAAACCAGCACAGCTCTAAAACGACTCACACACTCCATCAAGACAACACACTTTTAGTAGGAAGTACAGGCTCAAAGCCTTTCAAGCAATTTCAACAGAGTACATCCTTTAAAAAAAAAAAAAAAAAAAAAAGGACCCTGAAGTGAATTATAGGGTTCACTGTCATATTTATATTCTTCCCAAAAAGGACAAAAATGTACTATCAATTAACTATTCAAGCAGAATATTTCAACCAAATTCATCTCATAATTGAAGCATTTGAGACCATCAGAAATGAGTGCTTTATCAACTTCAGTAATAAATTTGAAGTTTTTTGCTAAGCTGAGGAGATAGTTTCTCTATTTTCCAACAAATACAAAGTAATAATTTTTGCATAATTTTCCTTGTAGCTAAGCTCAACAGAAATTTAAGTCAGAGCTGATGAGATGGCTCAGCAGTTGTGAGCACTTGCTACTCTTGCAGAAGACCAGGGTTCAGTTCCCAGAACCCACATGAGGGACACATCTGCCTGTCCCTCCAGCTTAAGGGAATCTGATACTCCCTTCTGACCTCCTGGGCTCCAGTGTACATGTAGTACACATAAATGTGTATGCAAGCATATACACATTAAAAAAATTAAACAGTACTCAACTTATCAATCTACTGGGTGAGAGAAACTGTGATACATTAAGCAGTATTAAAGGTTATTTTGTACAGTATATGAAAACAAATTCATAAGATAATTTATTTGCGCTCTGAATTAAAAACAAAAAATAAAGAACAACTTTAGAGTGACAGGACAGAAAATAGCTGAGCTACCATAGTCAAGCATTCATACTTTGTAGTACTTGGTACTTTGTAGACTAAAAAAACTTGAAATAAAATACACTAGTAGAAATAACATAGTCTGTCCTGCCTGTACATGAGAATCACCTGTGACTGTTTGCCTACATTAAAATTAAGCTAACAAGTTTCTATGATGAAGCTATTCTCTACAGTTAATTAAAGATTGTCCCAAACAGACACCACATACAATGTACATTATGTTGGTAAATGTCACTGATGTTTAAGCTAAGAAACTGGCTCCGTGAGGCTTCGTCCCCGCCCCATTTTAAAACTAAGCATGCTTGTCTCCGAGTGTCCCTATAGCCCACTTGTCTGTTGATGTGCTGGCCCCCAAACTCTGTGACAAGGAGGGCAGAGGAGTGAAACGAAGTGTCATGTCCTTGACAACACAACTCCAGTTAAAGTAAAAACGCTGTGTCCTTAAACACAGCTGGAGCAACCTCCACGAGCGGTAAGTGAGCAGGAATAAGAAGGGCAGAGGCCATCAAGAAACTGCATTTTCACCTCTCACACCGCGGGCCCCGCGGAGGAAGCATGGCTCAGCGGGACTCTCCATCCCCGAGCCCGCTGCCCGTGGCTTCTCCTGTCCTCAAGCCTCTCCATCCCCGCCCAGCTCGGCCCTTCCCATCCCTGCCGCAGCCCTTGCCTCTCCTCCCGCACGCCCCGGCCTCTCCACCCGCACGACCCCGGCCTCCGTCCCAGCACGCTCCGGCCTCACCTGGACAGTGAGTCCTCACTGGGCGGCCGTGCCGCCGGGGGCTGCGCGCCGAGACTCTCGCAGCTCGAGCTCTTCTCCATGGCGCGAGAACAGGAGGCCGCTGCACCCTCTGCGGCCGCCGGCGAGAGATGCGGACGGAGGAGCGCACGGGGCCGCAGCCGCTGTCAGCCCCGCACCAGCCCGAGTGCGAGACCGGAAGCGGCCATGTTCCCCCAGCCTGCACCGCGCGCGGGGGCTGCTGGGAGCCGGGACCCCTGGCCCGGCAAAGCTGGGTGCTGCGCCTGCGCCCTGGCCGCCCAGCCCCAGGCCGGCGTGGGGAGAGGAAGCCGACGAGCAGGGTGGAGACTTTGAGCTAAGAGGGAAATTTCCAGAAGGAAGGGAACACCCTTCTATCAGAAGACAGAAGGAAGTGAAGGCTTGGGAGCGGTGGAGCGTGGGCAGCCTGTGGGATGAGCGGGGGAGGGGAAAGGGGAAGACAAGAAACCTGGGGAGACCAAGGGACAGGCGGACTGAAAGATGAGGTTAGAGACAGCAGAAGGCACAGCATACTTGAGGTGAGAATCCGTTGTGTAAAAGCAAGCAGTGAAGCTAGGCGGACTCAGATTCCACTGCCTCCAGTTATCTTGCATTTACGTGGGCTTCCTTCTCTGCAAGTGTACTCGCCTCACAGAATATGGGAGTCAGTAATTGTAAAATGCCTAAAACAATGCTTGCTGAAGACGCACTCAAACAGTAGCCAATGGGTGCACGTCTATAAACAATCTAACATTTAATAAATGGTAACTGTTACTAGAGAAAGCTAAAGGATCACAGACCAGTAACAACTGGTTGGTAGGAGAAGGTACTAACAGCTCCAGTGGGGGATGGGAGGGAAACCGCTGAAAATCACTTTCATCATACAAAGGAGAGTGAGAATGGAGCTGGAGTTTTCGGGTCTCCTGTGACAAGAGTATGGGTCAGTGTGGCTTGGGAGTGTGTCTATAGCTGATAAGCAACCCGTAAAGCATAGGGAGAGGGTTGAAGAGAATGGGGCAGAAACTGGAAAATCACAAGCAGCGTTAGACACCAACTGCTGATTGCAGTGTTTAAAATAGAGGACAAACTTACCTCTCTATATCCCGTGCTCCTTCAGATTCCCTTGCAAAGCAGGAAGGGAATGTGGAGATGGAATGTGATAAGGGGACAGGAACTGGGTAAAGGGGGAAAGTTACTGCCCATGACTTTCTGTTACGCAGAACACAAGAAAGATAGTATTAGAGAAATGTTTCTAATTGTGACTCTGCCTTAGTCACCTCATACATATGGAAATGCGAAAAATATTTCTGTAAATAAAAGAATCTTTTAAAAACCCCTTGCTAGGATAAATACAATTGTGCTGACGCAAATTAGATTTATTTTAATACAATTACTTGATTTTTTTTAAAAGAAAAATCTTAATTTATAGAACCAAGGAAATAATTTGTGCGCTAGCTTTCTATTACCGTGACAGTATGCCTGATGAAAGATTTATTTGGGCTGATGGTTTCAAAGATTCCAGTTTATGGTTACTAGTCTCCATTTTTTTTTTTTTTTTTTTTTTTTTTTTTTTTTTTTTTTTTTTTTTGCCTGTGATAAAAGAGAACATCCTAGCTGGGAACATATGGTAGAAAAATCTGCTCATCTCCGGATGACCAGAAAGGAGATAAGGAGGAACAGAGGGAGAGAAAGCGGCAGAGTTCCAGTCCACCTTTAAAGGGGACTCCAATTACTCCCCTCCTCCTAAAGTTCCCAGTACCTCCCAGTGACAGTCAGCCGACAACCTAGCCTTTAGAGCACATAGCCTCTGGGAGATATTTCAGATCCAAACCCTAACAATTTGTAAATACAATCCCCACAGGATCAACCTATCTCGATTGTGTTCTATGTAAACTAGAAAAGTTACAAATGAATGAATGGATATGTGGTTGATTATGTTAATCCCACAAATTCAAGGAAAAAAACCACTGTCCCAAGTCATCATAGCCAAATTAAGCAATTAATTAAAGCAAATTTATTTGTGTACAAGCTGTGTTTGTATAGGGAGTTGTCTCTCCCTAAAGATGGTGTTCAAAAAATTAGCCTTGGAGGTGGGGAGGATAAGGTTTTTTTAGCTCAGGGATAGGGGGTTTCTAAATGGGAGATTTGGCAGGCAAATAGGTGGGGTTACAGAAGCAGAATATATGTATAACAGCTTGGTCCTCCTGAAACAAAGGCATGATTGCAAGGTAGTCTTAACAGCAAGTTGTCATAACAACCCTTTTGAAACAAAAGTATGGTTGCTGTTTTGTGGAACAGGCAATGCAGAACCAGTTGTAGTTAAGGTTACAGGTAAGGCATGGCCCAATCCTTGAGAAACAGATTTAGACATAAACAGGAATGAATCTAGTTTGTCTTTAATGTAAAATGGCTTTCAAGCCCAAAATGGAGGCAAGCTGGTTCATCAGTTAGCCTCAAAAAAGCCTTTCTCTTCCATTTTCCACGCAAGAGCAGATGGCAAGCAAATATTTTTATCTCTAATTTTTCAAGCAATCTTAATTGTATCTCTCTGATAGGCCAATGGGATAAGTAGTCAAATGAGACACTTTGACAAGCATAAATGTCTGCACAATTCATGAGAGACAGCATCTACTGCTTCTCTGTCCCTATCAACCTTTCTAAATCCTGACTCGTGGACACTTGATACTTTCAACTTGTGTCTTCCAAACTATGCATGTTGAAGAAGGATGAACCCTTGAAAGGAAGACCCATTTCATTTTAGTGTTGTGTTGACTGCTATAAACCTGTCTTCCTGGGTAATAACTTGTGCATGGCCCTCTCTAGTCATTATTATGGAACACTATTAAATGGCTCAAGATTGCAACCAGAAAAACCTGCATTGAGATCCTATGGAGTCGCTAAAGCTTGATCTGAATGTTTGTTTGTCATCTCTGAAAACACAGAACAGGTTGTTTTTCTTAGCAGTCAATCGCACAGGAAGCTTTTAGTAAATAGATTTGTTGCTATTATTGTTTCTTTTCCCACTGTACTCCAGGTTTACTTCTGACCTGAATGATGAAGAGTAAAAAGCAAAGAATACTTTAATTTCAGGTGAAAGTTAAATTGCTGCATTCCTTACCTTACACATTGGTTGTTATGTCACATACTTAAGAAAAATGAACCTAAGGTTTCCTGAATCTCAGTTGTCTCATTTATTTTTATAAGAATAACTTAGCATCAGGGCTTGGGAAGATGGCTCAGGAAAGTGCTGTGCAGCCATGAAGACCTGAACTCCATCCCTTAAGAACCTACATGAAGGAAGAAAGCTGAGCTTAGTGGCCTGCTTGTAATCTCACTGCCCAGAGGACAGAGATGGGTATATTCCTGGTTCTCTCCGGCTAGCCAGCCTATCCAAATTGAGGAGTTAAGGTAAAAGTGAGTGAGTAGGTCTCACAAAAAAAGAGGGGTGGTGTGCTGGTCAGTTTCTGTCAACTTGATACAAACTAGAGTCACCTGGGAAAAAAAGAACTTCAAGGAATTATCCCCCATCAGACTGGTCTGTGGGCATGTCTCTGGCATTTTCTTAATTAATGGTTGCTATTAGCAGGCACAGCCCACTATGGGTAGCACCATCCCCAGGCAGAAGGGTCTAGACTATATGAGAAAGCAAGCTGAGCAAGTCATGTAAAGCAAGCCAGTAAACAGCTTTCCTCTATAGTTCCTGACTTCCCTCAATGATGGATTGTGATGGTGTGTTAGCCAAACAAGCCCTTTCCTCTACAGGATGCTTTTGGCATGGTGTGTATCACAGCGGCAGAGAACCAAGCACCTGAGGCACGAGAGGCCTCGATGCACATGAGCATGCATGCGTCCTTGTATATACACAATACAGTCATACATGAACTGACAACATTTTCAAGTTATAGACACTCATTCATTCAAAAATCACTATATCTATAGGTGTATTACCCACCAGCTTGTCAAAGATGCTCATTAGATTTTTCAAATCTAAGTGAGGAAATGTCTTGAGATGGTAATATGATGAGCTGTGAATGGGAAAGCATAAGGATAGGATGTGTACTTCTCTCAAGATACACAGTCCTTAAGAACATCAAGCATGCATAAACCTTTTAATTATCTACAATAGCTACCCCAAATCTGGGATCTCATATCTCCATAGTTTTGAGTCAACTGCACTCAGCCATCCTGAAGATAGTACCTGGAAAATTCCAGGAAGAATACATTTTAAAGGGTGTATCATCCTGACTAGCTGATGGACTCTCGTGTGCCCTTCTTTCTATGAAAGCAAGATAAGAATCAAATCACTGCATAGTCACTTAGTAGCCATCTCCATTTTCAGACAGACTGATGTAATATTACTACTTCAGTCCATGTGTTCAAGAAACCCCCACATAGTGGCCCACTGCTACACCACGATGTCTGTCACTCACCGCCATTTCATCATAGGGACGTTATATCATAATGTGTCATCTCAAGAAGAAAGGTTGTGCACTAAAACAAGAGTATGAGAAAGATCAAATTTATGGTAAATTGTTCCAGATTGATTAGCTATCATTACACTCTTAATGTGCTTATTTATATACTCAGCTTTATCACAGCATATTAGTTGCTTTTTGCTGTAATCAAATACCTGAAAAAAAACAACTTAGAGCAGACAAGATTTACCTGGCTCATAGTTTGAGGGGACACAGCCCATTATTGTGGGGAAGGCATGGCAACAGGAACAGCTTGTAGAGGGGCCTCATCACCCAACATCTGAGAGGAACAAGAAGCAAAGATGGGACAAGAAAGGGGCCAAAGCTATCAAGGGCAAGGCCCAATCCTAGTGGCCCACTTCCCCCAGTGAGTCTCCACCTCCTCAAGTTCCTGAGGAACTAAGGAGCCGGTATCAAAAGGCAACTGGAAAGTGAGGAAGTTTTCAGATAAAGAGAACACCACACTGTGTACCAGTTCCTGCAATCTCTGGCTAAGCCCTACTTGAGTGTGCACAACAGGAAGGCAGAGTACAAGTGACTCGGAGAAGAGCAGAAGGGAGGAGAGTTCCAGGCAATTCCTGCTGAAGAGCAGAGTAAGAGTTAACTTGTTACCTACATAAGTATGGCAGAGTCCATGTCTAAGCAACTTAATCTCCCCCCTAAACAAAAGCATTAGCACTTTCTAGAAGATTAGAACAAAATCCAAAGACCCTGAAAACAATTTTTTAAAAAGATTTATTTATGTATTATATATACAACATTCTGCCTCCATGTATGCCTGCAGGCCAGAAGAGGGCACCAGATCTCATTGTAGGTGGTTGTGAGCCACCACCAAGTGGTTGCTGGGAATTGAACTCAGGACTTCTGGAAGAGCAGTCAGTGCTCTTAACCTCTGAGCCATCTCTCCAGTCCCTGAAAACGGTTTCTAAGACACAACCCAAAAATGCCTCAGACGTAATCTCAAAGGAAAAAACTAACCAAAAGAAGCAAAACTCAAGAGTCTTAACATGTTAGAAGTACCAGGCAATGGCTTAGGAGCAGCTAATATTACTAGGTTCAATGAAGTAAAAGAAAACAGTGATTCTCAACAGAAAAGCTGCATTTCTTTTTTAAAAATGTATACATATCATACATATTATATGTAATGTATGTACTATCATACAATATTTGGTGATTGGACCTCTTTTTCCATGACATAACGTCTGACATAAACAGAATAAAGGGAGAATTAGCTCACATTTTCAGAGGTTTGATTCCATCAAAGGCAACTCTGTTGTTTCTGGACCAATTACAAGGAACACCAGGTATAACACGGCAACCCAAGGGCAATGCCAATCACATCACATCGCTGCAGACAAGAAGTAAAATAAAGCTGTTTGTGTCACAGTAGACAGAAAGCAGAAAAAGTGGACTGTGGAAGGGTGCCAGGGCAAGACAGCCCCTCCCACTCCCAGTGGCATTCTCTCAGTGACCTAGTTCCCCAACGGGGCCCCCAGCTCCTACTCTTGACCGTCTCCTACTTGCCATTACCTCCCAACAATGCCATCATGTGAAGAATCCATGAAGGAATTAAGTCACACACATTATGTCAGAGCTCTCATTATCCAATCATCTCTGAAATATTTTTAGAGACATGGCCAAGGGTATGCTTTTTATCCCGGATATATCATAACTCAAGATGAGAAGATTATCTATCTTAGGACCAAGTGTAGATTGCCTAGCATGCAGGAGGCCCTGGGTTCAATCCCCAGTACCGAATAAAACCCCTTTATGGTGGGGCATACTTATAACCTCAGTGCTCAGGGGGTTAAGGCAGGAGGATCAGGAGTCAATCCTCAGCTACACCAAGATTTACAGGCAACCCTAGACTAGAGACTCTTTATCCATCTATCTATCTATCTATCTATCTATCTATCTATCTATCTATCATCTATCCATCTTTCTGTTTTCCTTTCTATCATCTATATATCTATCTACCTATTCTTCTGTTTATCCATAAACAGAGATAGACAGACAGAGAGACAGAGATAGAAATCAGTGACTGAGCCTGAGGAGTGAGAAAGGAATTAACACATCAGTCAGCTTTGCTACAGTGCGCTGTGATAACAATCTTTGAATCCCACAACGGGTCCTCTGGGAAAGGCTAGCTTCTCTCTATAATTACTTGGCAGCTGCCCATGTGCTGTGATTCTACTCTATACGTTGCCTTTCTGAGACACTAAACAAAGGACATGAGACATGGCTAGTTCACTTTTCTCATGGCAGAATGAAAGGAAGTTCTTAAAGCTTCTTCTTGGACAGGATCTTCATCATTTCACTAATACTCTGGCATAAGAAGTATGTTCCACCCCAGGAGAGGAAGACCTAATATAATCAGGTTCTATAGACTGCAGCAGCAAAAAATTCGAATAAGTATTCCAATCTCACATAGTGTTTTCCATAGGTAGGCTTTTACCACCAGAAGAACCAGATACAAAATGTAAACGTTTGAATCAGCAGAGGACAGCATGACCCAGACAAGGAAAGAAATCATAGAAAAAAAGATACACAAACAACATGATTAAATGAGCAAAGTGGGGACTTGGGATGCTGCCATGAGAAATGATGCAGTTCTATAAACAAGCTGCAGTGTGGGGATGGAGAAACAGACCTTCAAGGTTAGAGCCAAACAGCAAAGAGGTGCCCTGCCTCACTTGGTCATGTGTGACTCTAACTGATGCAACTAAGTCACATCCATATTCCTACATTCAAAGAAATCTGGCAAATATATTTCAGCTTTCATCCTCTGTAGGTTCAGAAAGAATATATAAAACACTGGATACCATGCATTACATCCACCTCAGGTCATTCCTTCAGCTATTCTGCTTTCACAAGCACCATCCAATTGATACTTCAAATTCCAAATAACAGCTTCAACAATGCAAGACATATGCTCCCAGCCATAATAAATACCCTAGACACAGATAAAAACATGCTCCCTAAAGAAGACAACCTAAGTCCTAGGATTTGTGTCTCTGAGTGGTGTTTATTCTTTTCTCCATAAATCAGAGTGACAACATGGTGCACTAAGGAGATGGGACTGATTAATGATATTATTGAATGATGAAAGTAAGCAGTAAGGAAAGAAAGAAAGATGCATGAAGCAAGATGCTGAGCAAGGGAGGAAATATGGCGTTTGTGACTTCATATGTTTGTCCCAGGGTCTCTTGATGGTCACCATTGAGCTAGTGTATGGCGAGTATCCTGGCTCAATCTCCCATCTCTCTGTGGGTTTAATGGGATCATGGATGCTTACATTACTGTATCCTGCTTTTATATGGATTCTGGCAATCTGAACTCAGGTCATCAGGCTTCCACAACAAGCACTTTATCCACTGAATCCTTTCCAAGCCCATGGGTAGCTTTTATAATTAGTAGTTTATCACTAAGCCTTTGATGGATATTTATAATTCCTTAAGATCTCCTTCCATGTTCCTTCTGTCTTTCTTGGCATCTCAGCTAGTTGAAATTCTTTGCTTTTTTAGGTAAGTGAAATTCATTGCTTCTTACTACAGCAACTACTTTCTGTACACTAATTCACTCACTTTGGAATCTCAAAATAAGCTCATGGAATTCCTAACTTCCAGTCTGGTGAGCTCCCAATGCTCCACAGACAGGTCCACAGGCCAACCCAATGTGGACACTTCCTCACTGAGACTCTCTTCCCAGGTGAGTCTAGGCTCTGTCAAGTTGATAGTTAAAGCTAACTATGACAATATAACATGGAAAATTTGTACACAAAAGATAGCCAAGTGTCTGTACACTCTGTCCAGAACCTACAGAGTTACAACAATACCATAAATCGAAGTCTATAAAGAAAATTGGGATAACACTGTCTCTCTTTCAACAGTCTGATATGATCAAATGAAGTATAAATGAAACACTCGCCAAGAGCAGCGACTGCAGTGGCCTCTCTTGAGTAGCAGATTGTAGCACGAATCTTAAAAGGTCTTACTAATAAAAAAACAAACCTGTGTCAGTTATTGGGATGAATGTTGGAAGATCAGAGAGACAGAACAAGCCACAGCTTCCCCACCTCGCCAATTCCTCAGCTGATCCTGTTTCCTCAGACTGGAAGCTTCTGTGGCCTCATCCAAATAGATCTCAGCTGAACTGCTGCTCAAAAGCCTAAAAGCTTAATGATCCAAAAGCTTCTAGTTTCTGGTCTTCATGCCTTATATACCTTTCTGCTTTCTGCCATTACTTCCTGGGATTAAAGGCTCTTGTTACCACGCCTGGCTGTTTCCAGTGTGGCCTTGAATTCAAGGAGATCCAGGCGGATCTCTGCCTTTGGAATGCTAGGATTAATGGTGTGAGTGCCACCATTTTCTGGCCTCTATGTCTGTCTAGTGACTGTTCTGTTCTCTGACCCCAGATAAATTTATTAGGGTGCATGATATATTGGGAAACACAATATCACCACATTTCCCCTTTTTTGTCTAAAATTAAAAAAGCTTATAACTAATACAAGAAAAACTATATCCAATAAGTATATACAATATATACAGTCAAGAATTACATTAACAATGTCTAGTCCATTAACATTTGACAGATTCAGACAGAAAAACTCTATTTTATATATATTAACAATGTCCAGTCCAGTAACATTTGATAAATTCAGACAAAAAAAAATTTCATTACTTATCCTATGTAAAACAAGTAGTTCCTTTTTAAAAGTAGATTCAATAATCTCCCTTTTTATCTTATCATATCTATATTCTCTCTTTTTTCTTTTCATAATAGGTTCAATAATCTACCTTTTGTTTTCAATCTTCTCCTTTTTCTTTTTAGAGTAGATTCAATGATCTACCCATTTATCCTATTATTTCTTTGTCTTTTTTCTCAGAGTAGATTCAATGATCTACCTCATCTATATTCTCTTTTTTCTTTTTCTTATTTTTTGTAAACAAAAACTCTGAATCTAATCTCCTTGTTCAGCTTTTTTCCTGACCATTAACAATTAACAACTTGTAACCAATCATCATAAACAATGACAATATCCATAACTCATTAAACAACTCAAACCTCCCATTCCACATCTTGGGAATGTGGGCATTGTTTTCTTAAAATTACTTCCTGCTTTCTGGGGGCAAAGACATCTTTAGGGAATCCTGAAAAGAAAATTTTTGGGTTAATTGTCAAATCCTGTATCATTTGTCCAGTTGCTGTATAATGAGAAAGTGCAGGGCTTGTTTCAAGTCCTTGTTCAAGTAGTCTGTCGGGGTGGATCATCTCAGCTAGCCATCTCAAAATTATCCTGAGTAGTTTGTAGTCCATAGTTGATCTTTCCATGGTGTTAATTGCTTTACCATAGTCCTTGTGGAATCATCCTTTTGAAGGTTTCAAAGTTGCTGTTAAGCGTGGTCATGGTTCCCTGCAGATTTTTTTTTTTTTTTTGTGCCTCTTCTATGGTTTGGAGCACAGTCTGATAAATGTCTGTCTCTCAGAACCACGAACTTTCTTCCCTAGAAGAGAAAATCTTCACAGCAATTTCTCCCCACCATTTGTCATGCCAAACTTTTCCAAACTGACCTTTGTCGATGCTTTCTTGTAACATGATTGTCCTGGCAATTCTTCTCTGAACAAGCAGCAGTAAACTCCTACTCTCAGGTATCAGCATCACCGCAGTCACCAACACAATGAGAAGGAGCGAGCAACTCAGAGCAGCAGCCTCTGCCTCCATGGTCCCACCACCGTTTGTGGCTCGGTCCTGACCGAAGCTTCTCCTTAGCAAGCATCCTAGGCCAGCCTCAAACTCCGGATCCTCCTGCCTCTGCCTACTTCAGTAAATCCAATGAGCCATCACAACCAGCTGAGGGTACCTCGGGTCTGAGCTGGGGCCTGCAAGGCCACAGGCAAGTGGCTTTTTTGTGAGTTCATACCATGAATGTTGGGCGCCAGATGTAGCATGAATATTAAAGAGTCTTATTAATAAAACCAAACCCAAGGCCAGTTATTGGGGTGAATGCTGGAAAATCAGAGAAGCAGAATAAGCCACAGCTTCCTAACCTTGAAGTTCCTCAGCTGATCCTGTTTCCTCAGACTGGAAGCCTCTATGTCCTCATCCGAATGGGTCCCAGCTGAACTGTGCTGCTCCAAAGCCTAAAAGCTTAATGATCCAAAAGCTTCTAGTTTCTGGTCTTCACGCCTTATATACCTTTCTGCTTTCTGCCATCACTTCCTGGGATTAAAGGCTCTTGTTACCAAGCCTGGCTGTTTCCAAAGTGGCCTTGCATTCACAGAGATCCAGGCGGACCTCTGCTTTTGGAATGCTAGGATTAATGGTGTGAGTGTCACCATTTTCTGGCCTCTATGTTTGTCTAGTGACTGTTCTTTTCTCTGACCCAGATAAATTTATTAGGGTGCACGATAGATTGAGGAACACAATATCACCACAGCAGGTGGCTCCACAGAGGTAGCAGTCCTGAATTCTGAATTAAACCGTCCTTGGTGCAGAATGAACTTGGACTTCCTATCCTCTCTGGGCCTTCTGAAAATGTGGGAATGCAACTAATGTTCCTTCTTTTAAAATATCCATTTTCTTTGTCTTCCTCTCTTCCTTCTTTTTCTTTCTCTTTTTTATGTTTTGAGACAAAGTCCAACTTTGTAGCACAAGCTGGCCAGAAGCTTGCTGTGTAGCTCAGGCTGGTTTCAGATTCATGGCAGTCTTTCTGGCCTCAGCCTCCCAAGTGTTGGGATTGCAAACATTCATGAGTCACCACACCAAACTATTTTTAAACTTTTTTAATTAGCACATATTAATAACATAAAATAATGAGTTTTCTGGTGACTTTTTCATCTCTTCACATCTACTCAAATCATGTGCACATAAATACAAGCATGCACATGTTCAAATGTGAGCATGAAGTAAAATGACATATTTAAAGCATTGAGTATCTGGCACTAAACATATATAACTGTCTAATTTGCTAACACCGTTGATGCCTTAAGAGAGACATTACCATGTGGATCAGACTGAAAAGGGACAGCAGATTGAGTATTGCTACAGTTTTGGAACTAACTGAAGATCCCCATGGCTATTTATTTTTATGAGAACCTAGAAATATGTTGAACAATATTCAAAGACAGAACCACTTAACATACATATTATATATATATATATATTATTATTTTCAAAATTAGACACCATTATGACATATTTCAGCAAATCATGTTTTTGTAGTACTCCTTCCCTTACCTCCGCCTGCCCCTTGTTAACCTTATTCCCACCTTACAACCTACCCCCACACTCTTTTCCTCTTTTATGGTGTACATATTTTAGACATAAACTGTTTCTGGATTTAAATCCATTCATTTCACCTTCCCAGGTAATGTGATCTCTATGACAGTAATTTAATGAGCAATAGTCATTTTTTCATTGAAAAAATGATTTGTCTCAGTTTGATCCCGGTTACTAAACTCCACAGCTATACACAGGCTGCTGTCTTCCTTTGATTCATTAAAGTGACTTTCACATTCACACCTTCTTGTGACTTCTTGATATATTGCTCCAAGCACTGGAAAGTAGATAAAAGATTGCTGGCATATTGGGAAGGATGAATTTGTCCTGGAAGAGATTACATCTTGATATATTGTCATTGAATCTCTTGGAGAGTGTTGTATGAACTGCCAAGCTTTGGTACCTGTCCCAAGTGTCTGACATTCACCGCCTAAAGTGCATGACGTTTAGTGGTGTGAGTTGCTTTGAATGTCTGCTCCAACCCACGACAATGAATAAGAATACACCAGCAGTCATTTCTCCCCGACCTTAAATGAAGTTCCTGTTTTGAGATGAATGCTAATAAAAATACATGTATCTTCACAAAAGGCTGAAATCAGTTTGAAACATTCAAAATTGAAGATAAAATTGAACCAAAATAATCTAAAGCTTATTTTTGCTTCAGTCTCTCTTGCCATATTCAATAAGTTTGATATATCTTTGCTAGCAATAATTGCATCCTTGTATTAATGCTCAAATCTAACCAGATATCATCTTCTTCCTGCCTACCTTGAATATCCCATTTAAAATCTTCACATGCACTTTGCACTCAAATTTCCTTTATTTACTCTTGTCTTTTTTATACCTTGTATTATCTATTTATATTTATAATATAATCAATATGTTATTATGTATTGATATGCTCCTCAATATGCTCCTCAATCTATCAACTTTGCCAACCAATGTTTTCCAAGCATGTACAAGAGGCCATGGTATGAGATAGGAGTCCAACAAGATACTGAGATGAATGACTAGATGGATATAATTCACAATTTAAAAGACATCTGATATGATTTGATAATGTTCATGAAAGTATCTAAGCACAAAGGGATAGTGAGTTGCAGAATATTTGTTTAACTGTGTAAAGATGTGTTGCATTTGTTTATGTTGCAGAATAGTTGTTCAACTATGTAAAGATGTGTTGCATTTGTTTAATTATGTAAATATGTGTTGCTGCTTAAGGCACCTGATTGGTCTGATAAAAAGCGTCAGGAACAAGGACAGAATCTCTAGTTAGTGGAAAAATACAGACCCCCATAAGACAGGGAACTAGATCATCTTACAGTCAGGTTGCCTAGCAACAGGACATTGAGTCAGAGCCCTTGATCTTTTACCCTGTAAACATCCTACATAAACATCCTGTTAGCTTGCCCCACCCTATACAGATAACAGCTTCTTGCTCCCACTACCCTGCAGGAACTATATAAATCCTCCTGGAGAAAAATAAAGTTACACCTTGATCAGAATCTTGTCTTGGTGTATTTCCTTTGTGTCTCCTGTCCCTATCATTCTGTCCTTAGGGTGGTCGAGAACCTGTTGAAGCCCTGCTGGCCAGGGCAAAAAAGCTGAATGGCCAATAATGAGGGAGGAGGTATAGATGGGACTTCCAGGCAGGAAGAGTAAGTAGGAGGAGGAAGTTAGGCTTGAAAAAAGAAAGAAAAAGAAATGCCAGGGAGATGCCAGGGACCAGCCATCCAGACCAGAGGAAGTAGTGAAAGACCCCCGCTCCATTATGAGGACATGGGGCTTTGGGCCAATGAAATGCCCCCCCCCTATAACTTAGCCTTAAAAACGCCATTCTAAAGGAATCAGAAAAACAGGAGTTCACAGCCATAGCCAGCCACCCGGCCTTGACAGAGATAGCTATGGCCAGCCATCCAGCCTTAAAAGAGATAACTGTGGTCGGCGGCCTTGAAAAAAAAAAAGTTAAGTCAAATCAGGATATTTTATGGCTGGCCCCCTGGCCTTGAGGAATAAGCAGCTGGCCTGGACAAGGCCAAATCAGCCACATACATACGACCCCAAGTTCACCCTGGCCTTCTTTGAAACAACCAATAGGGACCCTGTAACTATGCTTCTTGCTTCTGTAACCGCGCCTCTGCCCCTGGGATCCCATAAAAAGTCCCCCTTGCCCTAGGAAGGCGTGCAAGTCCTCCAAGAGACTTCGCCCCAGGTACCTGGTCTAAATAAACCCTCTTGCTTTTGCATCTGATCTGTGGTTTCGGTGTGTTCCTTGGGTTTGGGGTCTCTCCCGGAGGAAGATCTCAGCCGGGGGTCTTTCATTTGGTGGCCCGTACGGGGATAGAGACCCCTCCCTGGGACCACCGACCCACCATCAGGAGGTAAGCCGGCCGGCCTTGGTTTATGTCATCCCTGTCCAGTCTGAGTGTTGTCTGTTTGTCTAAATGTTAAATGTTGTTTGTTTGTCTCCGCGCCTGCGCCTGATAATCTGTCTGTGTCAATGGATCTGAAAGGGGGGACCGACAGGTCCGGACTTCGCCACTGGAACCCTGGAAGACGTTCCACGGGAATCTGAAGACCCCTCTGGGGGCACGGTTTAAAGACCCCTCTGGGGGCACGGTTTAAAGACCCCTCTGGGGGCACGGTTTAAAGACCCCTCTGGGGGCACAGTTTAAAGACCCCTCTGGGGCACGGTTTTTCTGGTTTTGCTTTCGGTTTGGAACCGAAGCCGCGCAGCGAGTGTTAGTCTTATTTGTATTGGTCTGTCGTTTTTTGTTTTCTGTTTAACCGTTCTCCTCCTAGAAACAGTCATAGGAAGCCGGATCGGCGGATCTCTCCCGCTCCCTGTTCCTCCCGACCCCTCCACCAGCGTGTCGTTTCCTCTCCCCAAGTTCTGCCGCTCTGGAGGAGCCGCCGGGGAGCCGGAGGATGGCGGCGATGGCGGCGGCCGCCCGGGAGGAGGCGGTGCGGAGGCCGCGGAGCGCGGCAGCGAACGGTAGCGGCCCGTCGCGGCAGCCCGGCAGCGACCGCGTCCGCACAGCCACTTGAGCGCCAGCCGCGAGCTGCGTCCAGCCCGCCTCGCTTGCTTGCTTGCTCGCTCGCGGCCCGGGGCGGCGCGGACATGGGCGCCAAACAGAGCGGCCCCGCCGCCAACGGCCGCACCCGCGCCTACTCGGGCTCGGACCTGCCCTACGGCGGCGCGCGGCGGCCCCCGAAGCGGCTGGCCGGGACCCGGGTGGCAGGGAGCCTGCGGCGGCGGCGGCGGCCTCGGTCCCGACAGCACCCCGAAGCCGCTCACTCGGAGGGGCGGTGGGTAGCGCAGCGGGCGGCCGAGCGGCACAGTCAGCCTTCAGCATCCCTGATGGCGGCGGCGCAGGCGGGGCCAGGGGCGGGGCCGGCGACCAGCCGCCGCTGAGCGCATTTCCACCGCAGCGATGTGCCGCGACCGGCTCCGGCCCGGTGTGGAGAAGGTAACTCGGGGGCGGCGTCACCCGTGGACGCCGAGTCACCCCGTCCCGAGTGTTACAGCCCCCCCGACAGCGCTGGAGGGACCGGCAGCCCCCGCCGCGCCTCCGAACAGCTTCTACAGCGGAAACGGCGACCCCGAAGGTAGGGAACACCTACGTCTCTATCGCCAGTTGCTCTTAGCGGGTCTCCGAGGGGCTCTAGACCCCCTACCGATTCGGCTCAGGTTACCAGGAAAAGACGCCAGCAGCGTTTTTTTTTTTAAAAAAAAAAAAGACTTAGAGAGACACGGAGGGAAAAAAAAACAAAAAACAAAAAAAAAAAAAGAGTCCTGGCCACTGTAATGTCTCAGGGACAGGTCAGAGAGGGAGTTAGGACAAAAAATCAAAAAAAAAAAAAACACTGCTTGACAAAAACCAGTGTGCTTACTGTAAACAGAGAGGACATTGGGCTCGTGACTGATCAAAAAAAGCTCAAGGGTCTCGGAGACCTAAGCCAAGGGTCCTCAATCTGGAGGATTGGGGAGGTCACGGCCAGGAGCCCCCCCCCCCCGGCCTAGGATAACTCTCAAGATTGGGGGGCAGCCAGTGACCTTCCTAGTGGACACCGGGGCTCAACATTCAGTCCTGACCCATACCGGAGGCTCTCTCAGTGACCGCACAGCTTTGGTCCAGGGGGCCACAGGTATCGAAGGACCACCAAAAAAAAGGTTCAGCTGGCATCTGGACAGGACCCAAAGGGACCCCCCTACAAGTTCTAGCCCTTTAAACTGTTCGTGGACGAGAACTCAGGCTTTACAAAAAAAAATGTTGGTACAGAGACTGGGGCCATAAAAGCCCGGTAGCTGCAGGATGGCCCGCCCCCCTGTCTGCGCGTGGTAGCCGCCATTGCTGTTTTGCTCAAGGATGCAGGGAAACTAACTTTGGGACAGCCATTAACTGTGTTATCCTCCCATGCGGTGAAAGCTCTGGTCCAGCAGCCCCCAGATCAAATGATGTTCAGACCAGTTGTCTCCCTCAACCCCGCAACCCTACTGCCTGGTTCACGGATGGGAGCAGCTTCCTCCAAGAAGGAAAACAGAGGGCCGGAGCAGCCGTCACCACCGAATCGGAGATAGTTTGGATCTCACCACTGCCACCTGGAACATCGGCCCAAAAGACAGAGCTGATCGCGCTGATCCAGGCCCTCCAGATGATAAAAGCCTGGAGGACCAGGAACTAACAAAAAAAATGGGGGTAAAATAAAGCCCCGAGCGACAAGCTTACATCATAGATGGACAGAGGCCTTGCCTACCAAAAAAAAAAAAAAAAAGACCACTAACGTGGTAACCAAAAAACTCCTAAATGACATCTTTTCCAGGTATGGAATACCCCAGATATTGGGGTTAGACAATGGGCCCGCCTTTGTCTCCCAGGTAAGTCAGAAGGTGGCCAGGCTACTGGGGATCGATTAAAAACTTCATTATACATACCGCCCCCAGAGCTCAGGACAGGTAAAACGTACAAATAAAACCATTAAGAAAACTTTAACCAAATTAACGCTTGCAACTGGCACTAGAGATCGGGTGCTCCTACTCCCCCTAGCCCTTTACCGAGCCCGAAATACTCCTGGGCCTCATGGCCTAACCCCGTTTAAAATCATGTATGGGGCTCCCCCACCAATTATAAATTTCCTTTACTCTGATATCTCCTCTTTTGCCACTAGCCCTCCAATTGATACAAAAGACGGTGTAAAAACCCCTGCCTGCCGGGAACAACTAAACCGCCCGGTGGTGCCTCACCCATTCAAGATTGGGGACTCTGTCTGGGTCCGACGCCATCAATCCAGGAACCTAGAGCCGAGGTTGACGAGATAGCGGCTTGGGTCCACGCGTCACATATAAAGGCTGCCAAGGAACCCGACGAAGCTGAGGGCACCGAGACATCTAGTTCAACGCTCTCCAAACCCACTAAAGATAAGACTCACCCGGGGGTCCCCTTGATCCCCCTAATAGTCCTCCTAACATTAGGAGAAACATCACCAGAGAGCCTGTTTCCCTGACGCTGACCCTGTTACTGGGAAAAATTACCATGGACAAAATAGCTACTGGGGTAGATACAGGACCGCAGCCCTTATGGAAATCGGCCAATTCAGACAGCTCCAAGTAGCCATGCTCAACAGAGATGATTTAAAAAATGGTTCCAAAGGTCACCATGGTTTACGACCCTTGTCTCCACCATTATGGGCCCCCTAATCATCCTCCTGCTCATTTTATTGTTTGGGTCATACATCCTCAACAGATTGGTGCAATTCATCAAAGATAAGGTTTCTGTTGCCCAGGCTTTGATCCTAACCAAACAATATCAAAGACTCAGACAGTCAGAGATGGAGCAAACCCCTTATTCTCCATCCTAAAATAAAAGATTTCATTTGATACAAAAAAAAAATGGGGGAATGAAAGACCCCCGCTCCATTATGAGGACATGGGGCTTTGGGCCAATGAAATGCCCCCCCCCTATAACTTAGCCTAAAAAACGCCATTCTAAAGGAATCAGAAAAACAGGAGTTCACAGCCATAGCCAGCCACCCGGCCTTGACAGAGATAGCTATGGCCAGCCATCCAGCCTTAAAAGAGATAACTGTGGTCGGCAGCCTTGAAAAAAAAAAAGTTAAGTCAAATCAGGATATTTTATGGCTGGCCCCCTGGCCTTGAGGAATAAGCAGCTGGCCTGGACAAGGCCAAATCAGCCACATACATACGACCCCAAGTTCACCCTGGCCTTCTTTGAAACAACCAATAGGGACCCTGTAACTATGCTTCTTGCTTCTGTAACCGCGCCTCTGCCCCTGGGATCCCATAAAAAGTCCCCCTTGCCCTAGGAAGGCGCGCAAGTCCTCCAAGAGACTTCGCCCTAGGTACCTGGTCTAAATAAACCCTCTTGCTTTTGCATCTGATCTGTGGTTTCGGTGTGTTCCTTGGGTTTGGGGTCTCTCCCGGAGAAAGATCTCAGCCGCGGGTCTTTCAGTAGGAAAGCAGGACATATTGAATGAAGGAAAGATAAGAAGCCCAGAGGCAAAATGTAGAAGGGTAGAAACAGGTTAAGTTTAGTTGTTAAAGGCTAAGCATTCATAATTAAAAGTGTCTGTGTCTTTATTCAAAAGCTGGTTGGCAGCACAAAGAAGACTCCAACTACAAATGTGCAGTGGGTAGCCATTCCAGCTTGGATCTGTCTCAATGGGGGTTGGAACTTCCAGATCCAAGCTGGAATGGCTACCCACAACACAAATGGCACCTAACATGTGACCTGAATTTTCACATTGGGCCTAAGAAAGCTGAAAACAAACCAACCAACAAAGGCTATGGCTCCTTTAAGAGGCGCTGCAGTGCAGCAGAGCACTTGAGCAGCTGGCACACTAAATAGAAAGAGCGAGCTAAGTCAAAACACCTGCCACAGTGTGGACACCAACTTCCTAGAGCTGGGGTGGTTAAAGGCAGCTCTTGGCCAGGCCCATGGGCTTAAGGCCTGGCTCTTAAGTCCTCAAGGAGGGGGTGGAAGGCCTACCTGCGTCTAAGCATCTTAATGTTTGGTTCACATGGTCAGAGAATGCTACAGGTGCATAGTAAACCAGGTCCAGACCAAAAATACCTTTCAACAGGTTACAGTGTGCATAGGTGCTTAAGGAAGAAAATAAAATGGGTATAGGTAGCTATAGAAAAAAAGTAGTTTAAAGATAATTAAGTAAAGTCTTTAAAGAAAGAGTAAGTAATATAAAAAGAATAAGCTATATAAAGATGGGAAATACACAGGGCATCTGGATCCTGTATCTTGCTTTGTTGACTTTGAATTTTTTGAATGCTGATGAGCAAATGGCAGCAGTTGAGAGACATGGGATTGTAAAAGGAACTGCTGAATTAAACTAGGCAAGATACTTTAGGGATGTCTTAACTTTAAAATTGAATTCAAGGCTGGGCAAGGTAATCCAGCATGAGGAACAGGTTCCCCAAAGCCAGCTAAGCATGCCAGAGACAGGTCATGATCTCACTGCTAGGAGCCTCACAGCCAGACCAAACTACACAATGCAGAAGGCCTAGGCCCATGCAGGCCCCCTAACTGTTGGGCTAGAGTCCATGGGAGCCCATGAGCTTAGGTCAGCTGTCTCTGTGGGTTTCCCCATCATGGCCTTGACCCCCCGCCCCAGCTCATACAATCCCTCCGCCTTTCTTTGGCAGGACTCCCAGAGCTTGGCCCTGTGCTTGACTGCGGATCTCTGCATCTGCTCCCATCAGTTACTGGACAAAGGCTCTCTGATGACAATTAAGGTAGTCACCAATCTGATGATAGAAGATAGCCAATTCAGGCACCCTCTCCACTATTGCTATGAGTCTTAGGTGGGGTCACCTATTGATGTAACCAACCGTCTTATTAAATAAGAAACACAGAAACAATGTAAAAGAGAAAGCCGAGAGGTCAGAGCTCAGAGCTAAAATCTCACCCTTCTGCCTGCGGTGTCCCAGCTTCCCGAAAGAGACCTATTTCCTGTCTGTTCGTCTATTTATAGTATTTTGTTCTGCCTTCTCATTGGTTGTAAACCCAAACACATGACTGCCTCGTCACTGTCTGAATGTACAGCCCCCTAGGTCTTAAAGGCATATGTCTCCAATGCTGGCTGTATCCCTGAACACACAGAGATCTATGGGATTAAAGGCGTGTGCCACCACCGCCACACTCTTGCTATGGCTCTAATAGCTCTGACCCCCGGGCAACTTTATTTATTAACATACAATCAAAATCACATTTCAGTACAATTAGATTACCACCACAGTCACCTGGTGGATTCCTAGGGGTTTCCCTCTTGCCAAGTTTCTTCCTAGCCTCAAAATGCCCCCCATGGTCCATCAAGATACCTCTTTCATTACTCTCCTTCTCTGTCCATTCCCCCATGCCCCTTCCCCCCACCCCAAGTTTACTCAGGAGATCTCTTCTATTTCTCCTTCCCCGGGAAATCCATGCATCTTTCTTTGGGCCTTCCTTGTTATCTAGACTTTCTGGGGCTGTGGATTGTAGGTTGCTTATCCTACACTTTACTCCTAGTATCCACTTATGACTGAGTACATACCATGTTTGTCTTTCTGGGTCTGGGTTACCTTACTCAGAATGACTTTTTTTCCTAGTTCCATTCATTTGCCTGCAGATTTCATGATGTCATTGTTTATTACAACTGAGTAATACTCCATTGTGTAAATGTAACACATTTTCCTTGCCATTCTTCTGTTGAGGGGATCTAGGTTGTTTCCAGGTTCTATCTATTAAGAATAATGCTGCTATGAACATGGTTGAACAAATGTCCTTGTGGTATGATTGAGCATTCTTTGGTATATGCCCAAGATTAGTATAGTGGGGTCTTGAGGTAGATTGATTCCCAATTTTCTGAAAAACCACCATACCAATTTCCAAAGTGGCTGTACAAGTTTGCATTCCCACCAGTAGTGGAGGAGTGTTCTCCTTACTCCACATCCTCTCCAGCACTGGTCCTGCTTCAACTTGATAGGCCATGCTTTATTCAAACCCATGGGAGGCCTGCCCCTTTCTGAATGGAGATGATGGAGGAGGAGTAGAGGGGAGGTGGAGGGAGGGAACAGGAGGAGAGGAGGGAGGGTAAACTGTGGTCGGTATGTAAGATAAATAAAATTTTTTTAATTAATTAAAAAAGAGAATTAAAAAATTTGATGCTCAAAATTATAATTATGAAAGATTAAGTGGGTATTTGAGCTGGGGTTCTATGGAGAATTATTTCTTTGTTTATTTGTTTGTTTGTTTTTTCGAGACAGGGTTTCTCTCTGTAGCTTTGCACCTTTCCTGGAACTCACTCTGTGGTCCAGGCTGGCCTCGAACTCACAGAGATCCGCCTGCCTCTGCCTCCCTAGTTCTAGGATTAAAGTCATGCGCCACCATCACCTGGCTGAGAATTATTTCATTTGTGCTAACTTAAATGCATGCAGTTTATTGTGACTATAACTAACATGGTTGGCATCCTAAAAAGTAGAAATAGGGATTGAAACACCACTTCATGTGAATCTTAAATCTTTTTTAAACCGGTGTCAATTGCCAAGCCTTACTTAAAGAAAGGTCAAGAATAAAAGAATGCTAATTAAAAAAAAAACTTTCCACAGGAAATGAAAGGCAGTAGAGTCCTTCAAAATTAACAAAGACCAGATTTGATTGGGGGAGATTCCCTGAAAAAAAAAGAAATAAACCTAGAAAAACTACAAGACAGGTAACATATATGCTGATCCCTTGACATGGGAACACTCTGAGACTGGATGAGATATCATAAATCTTGTTGGTTACAGAGTCCTCATGAATTACTATTACATACCATCGTTTCATATGGCATAGATAGAGGTTTCATTATATAGTCCAAACACACTTATAAAGTTGACACATGTCTTTTACCTGCTTAAGCATAAAAGAAAAATCATCTTTGGCTGGCTTGTATACACAGTCCACACTTGTGTTAATGCATACATGTATGTTAACCTTTGAATGTTTGTGTGTTTTCAGAGGAAGAGGACAAGATATCAATCACAATGGGTGGCCCAGGTGATCCAGCCTTTCAGATGCCTCTGCTGCAGTTTCCCCAGAGTTCTACATTCAGAACAAACTTCAAGGCTGCTGAATGAGATGGTCCAGCCTCACAGATTATTCTAGCCAGGACTTCAGATAAACCTTGCACTTTCCCATTATACAGAGAATGGACAACAAATGTTATAGCTAGTTTTCCCATGACTTGACCATTATCACAATTTTCTCAGGATCCCCTGGGGATGCCATCACCCCCAGACAACTGGAATCAGTCTAGATAATACAATGCCCACATTCCCAAGAGGTGGTGTGGGTGGTTTTTGGTCACTTGGTGGGTTATGAATGCTTATCATCATTACTGGGGATATAGGAATATAGGATAAAAAGACTGATGAGGGCCAAGACCAGCTCTCCCACCAGCCTCAGGCATTGATGGGCTATGGGTTGGGCGTGAGGGGTGGGCTGGAGGGTGGGGTGGGGGAGGGTGTCTCTCCCCTACCCATGGCCCATGCTGCCACATGATAGATAAATAATGGAGACTGCTCTCCCATGCTCACAACTTTGGGGCTGGCTCACCACACCTCCACCAACAGGACTGGCTCTGTAGACAGAAGGATTTTAAAAGTCTAGTTCATAATGTACTGTTGTAACTTAAACTGAATTTTTAAGATCATGTAGTAGTTGACTGCTGAAATTAAGCCTGAGTTCATTGCATGTACAGTACCAACAAAGTGCCTCAGCTTCTCTTTGCCTCAGTTTCTGCTTCTGCACAAAAGGAGGAATATTTGTCTCATAAAGCCTCAGGAAAGAAAATGACTCAGAGCACACCACATGCTTCCGATTATGGCTGTCACATCGAATGTGGCATTAGTTGTTCTAAGAATGTTAGATGAGTGATACTTAGTAATGTGTCTGCTTAACATAAAACACTTTTTATACTGCTCCAATGGATTTTCTATAGATATCTGTAAGCTCAAAAATTTTCAACATTAGACAGAATGAAGACCAAAGTCTTCTTAGGGAAGATGAAAGGGTGAACTGAGAAACAAGAAAGAAAAATCCAAGTAGCTTTGGCTCCTTAGGATGAGGGCTGCCCTCAGCTTTTGCTCGAACTACTATCTTCTCAGGAGCAGAAGGAAATAGTGATGATATATTTATGATTAAAAAGATCATGCAAGTTAAGTGATTGTTGAGACTCGTGTGGAGCAATATAAAAGAAAAATACAAGAGACTGAGACGACTACATGATAAAATGGGGCTTAGGGAATAAAATGGAAACAAAATTAAGAAATATTGATATGGGAAAAATGATTACAACTAGGTAAACAGAAGGTACAAGTTAAAAATCATAGCATAAGGGGGCTGGAGAGATGGCTTAGTGCTTAAGAGCACTGGATGCTCTTCCAGAGGACCTGGGTTTGATGTCCAGTACTCACATGGCAGTTCATAATTGTCAGTAACTCTAGTCCCAGGAGGTATCATGTATGCCCTCTCTGGCCTCTGTGGGCACCAGGCATACATGTAGTACACATACCCAGGCAACACACACATACACACAAACACACACATAATGAAAATAATAAAATCTCTAAAAAATTGAAAACTAAAGCCATACTTGACAGGTAAAATAACGTCCATGTTGCATCCTTGGTGGGCAGTGTTGGGCCTGTAACAGAGGTTAGTTCAAGTAGATAGATACCTCTGAAGCTTCCTACAACCTTTCTCAAATTACAGGGGACCCAGCAGCCTCTTCTGGCCTCCTAAGGCACCAGGCACACTGTAGACAATATGTGTAGTACACAGACATACATGTAGACAAAACATCCATACACATAAATTAAACTATATACAATAGAGTGAAAGTGATAGGAGCGTGGAAGCAGTGCTTGGCAACTGATATCTACAGTATGGAGATGAGAACATATGCTGTTTCTTAAGGAGGAAAGACATCCACACTGACAGTTAAAAAGCTAACGAGAGATCTCAAACTAAAGGAGATGTCCAGAAAATGTCTCTTACTTCTGTTCTCCTGAGCGTCCCTCGAGGATTCTTCTGGCTTAGAATGGACACCAGGCCCCCTCACTCTCTTATGCCCTTTGTCTCAAATGCCAGTTTTTTAATGCCAGTCTTCAAAGCATGCTGCCCCGAGCTCTTCCTCCCAAAACAGAAAGCGAGGTGCTTTCCCCATCCCGGCCCTCTCATTTAAAACTTTGATTTCTTGATGCCTTTATAACCTGAAATATGTCCCAGGGCTGTGTGGAATGCTCTACCCTGCTCCGAGGCTCAGCAGAGCTGGTCTGGAGAGATTGGTTGGCCTGGAAGGCAAACCGATAAAATTTTAGTTTTTAAACTTATGTATAAAATGTTGTTTCATTGCAAATACATCAATGTTCAGCATTTTATTTTTTAAAAAATCTTATTTTCTAAAAGGCCTCTGAGAATACATTCTTATATTAAATGACACCAGACGGTGTTTGTCTAACTGTACCACAGACATCCACTTTTCAACTGAACTAGGAAATTTTAAGTTTTAAGAAAAACGCCCTGTACATGGACCCTCGTATACTCGAGATGATGGTCAAATGGTAGGACTTGAATTCTTAACCAAGGCCCAGCTCAGGTGTCTGCACTGAGTGGCTGTTGGGAAGAATTCCCCAAGGCACCTCCAGAAAAGAAACATCTTTGGAGAAACTCTAGAACTAAATGAATTTTTAAGAACTGGACTTCCTGAACAAAACACCATGCATTCTAACTTACAAACTTGAAATTGTCCAAGCATGCTTCTCTGAGGTGAAATACACCTTACAGTGTTCTGAGCATTTGAAATAAAGGAAAATAAATACACATGTATTTGTTTCATAACTCACTTCTGGGGTCAGCTAACCTTAGACATCTAAACCCTTTTGGAGATAATTTTGTTTGTATTCCCTAATGAGGTGCAAATGACTTTCTGGCAGTGTGAGTGACATCGTTAGATGTCACAGGACATCTGTGCACAGTCAGTGTGGAGAACACACTGGTGTAGATTATTTAATATGTCTGTTATTTAGCTTTAATATCCTGTGGTTATTGGATTTAGAAGAAATGAAACTCCCTTTCCAGATATTATCCTCTGTCTTTGAAATGCTAAAGGGACAGGCTTTGAAATGAGTTTTGGGGATGGTCTTGAGTAACTCTCATCACATAGCCATGTGTCACTCGAATCAACTCACTCAGCCTCAGCCCTTGCATAGCTGTGTGTCTTCTTCTGCCCTCTCATTCCCAAAACTTGATACTGCATATGACGTCACTCCAGTGCTGCTCTCTCCATATAGTTTCTGGGTTAGAAATAAGATATGGGATATTTTTCCATAATAAAGTGGTCATCTAACTTGAATTGTCAAAATCTAATCCTCACAAACACCACTGGCATTTGGTTTTATAAAATGAACAAAGCTATCAATTTTACCACACTCCAAGCAGGATTACAAGCATTCTTTAAGCCACTGAACATTCCAAAGATTAAGGAAAATGCCCTGATAACTTTAACCAAAAGACCACATGGAGAATAATCTTCTGTCATCCTGAGAAATGATAAAAGGCAGAATTTTGCAGGAGGAGACAGACGCACACTACACAGGATGGGGTGATCCTCTCTCCCTGCTCCATTTGTTGGCTCTGAAGTGCTCTGAGGCAACACATGGCTTTAAAGTCACCATAGAACTAGTAACAAGCAAACACAACCTCAAAGATGATTTAATGTTATAGTCATTCATGTTCTGTATAATCTTTCTTAATACTTAAGGAGAAAATCTACTCTTAAAACATGTGGCCTTCACACCATTCTAACCTCATCTCCCGTTAACTACTGGGAATGTGTGAGAACTTCATTTTCTGTTTGCAGATATTTCAAAGTTATATGCAAACTTCAGCCTGCTTAATATTTAATAAAACAGATCCCCTCCTGTCTCTTACATGGTGTGAACAGAAGTAATAGCAAGTTAATTTAAGAAATAAAAATAAAACTGGAGTTACTTATGTGTATACACGCATGGTATAAAAATAAATTTATAAGACCTAAGATGTTTTCATTTAAAACTTTCTTTTTTGTTCAAAGCTTATTAAGTACCATTATTCATAGCTATTGAGACTTGTGAGACTGAGACCTTTCTTTCAGCTATGACTTTACTCTCTGATTCTTTCTGGTGTGGCCACGTTTTCTATTATTTCAAATACGGGTTTTTATTAAAATGAATGAACATCCAAAGAGATGTAGTCCTTCATGGCAGAGAAGGCACAGCCATGGACCTGCCCCTGCCTATGGCAGCTGGAGCCAGCTCACCCACTTTAAATGCTTTCCCATTTTAAATTTTGGTTCTTATTCTTATTTCTTGCTGTTGAGTTTTTTGGGTTCTTTATATATTCTGGCTACCAATCCCTTGTCAGGTATATCGTCTGCCACCTTTCCCCCATTCTGTAGGCTGTCTCCCTCCGTGGACTATCTCCTTTGCGGCCCTGAGGCACCCTCATTCAAGACAGTCATCCATGTCTGTTTTTACTATGGTTTCCGATGCTTTAGGAACCGTGTCCCCAAATGTCTGTGTCCACCACCATGTTATGGAACATTTCTCTTATATTTTCTTCTATGTATTTCATAGCTTCAATTCTTTGATCCACTTTAACTGATTTCTTTTTAATTGGTGAGAGCCATGTCTCTAGCTTGAATTCTGTGCAGTGGTCATCCAATTTATTCAGCAGTGTTTTTTAAAAAAGAATATTTGCCAGGTGGCGGTGGTGGTGTATGCCTTTGATCCCAGAACTCAGGAGGAAGACACAGGAAGATCTCTGTGAGTTTGAGGCCAGCCTGGCCTACAGAAAAATATATGTATATATGCCTTATCTAGTCCATGTTTCTAAGGATGCATCGCTGTTAAAATTAGCTGGTTGTAGATATGTGGGCTTGCTTCTGGGATCTCTGTTTTGGTCCATCAGCCTATGTCTGATTTTATGTCAGTACTATGCTGTTTTGATTATAAACATTTGCAAAAAGTTTTATAGTTAAACATTATAATAACCCTTGCTTTGTTCTTCTTGCCTCAAATTGCTTGGCATATTGGTAGTTTTTCATGATTCCATATAAACTTTCCATGAACATTGCTATTGGTATTCTGATGGAAGCTACATTAAATCTGTAAATCACTTTGGGTAGTATGTATTTTTTTTTTTAAAACAAAATTGCTTATTTCGACCCATGAGAACATGAGCTCTGCTCATGGGTCTTCTTTAATTTCCTTTCTCTCCTTGCCTCCTCCTCTTCTCATTCTTTTTTCTCTCTCTTCCTCCTCCTTCAAATTCTTGGCTGTTGTGACTAGAACATGTCTCTTCAACATGTTTTTATTCTTTGTGATTCCTCCTCCTTTCCTTCCCCATGCTGGGGACTGAACCCAGCAGGCCAGCGCTAGGCCAACACTTTCCCACGAAACTACCTCAGAGCAGCTCCTCTGGATCATACTCCTGCTAGGATCAGCTGTCCCTAGCTGTCCCTATCTTGGGCCATGAGTTCTGTTCAGCAGTAGGCCATTCATAACAACATGGGCCTGAGGCCAGGCCGAGCACTGTGTTGATCTTGCTGGGCTCAGGTCATGATAGAGTTTTGTTTATTGAGGCCATGGTTACACCTACCCTGAGAGCTTGGGGCCGCTCCCTTCACAGCAGCCACCAAATCGCACGGTTCTGTTGACGGCTGTGCGAGAAACCTCCTCAAGGTGGAAGATAACTGTTGGAGAGAGTCCTTTGGCCACAAGGCTGACACTAAGCTGGAAGCACCTGAGACTTACAGATGCTGAGGGCTGCAGTCTCTGGAGGAGGGTACAGGTCTCTCTACCCAATGTGGCCACCAGTCTATGTCTGCTGTCTGTGAGCCCCAGTCTCTATGATGGGCCTTCTGTTTGTGCTGGGTGCTTCGCCTTGACTTGTCAGGCTAGGCTCTGAACTCCACAACAAAGTCCTGTGCTGACTCTTGAGCGCTTCTCCCCAGCAGGTGGCGATATGCCTGCTACTCTGGAGCCCAAGGTTGAAGGAAGTGTGGTGGAAGCGACCGCAATCCTGACTGAGTTGTACTTGAGTTTCAACTGCAGGAATCTGTATGGTCTGTGGAGGAGGGCAGGTGTGCCCCCGGCCTGCTTCAGGGCTAGGAGAAGACTGGGCATATACCGGCAGGGGCATGTGTTTACCTAGCTCCAGTTTTCACCATGGGGGACCTGGTGCCGGCTTTCTGGCGTGCACCCTGGACTTCAGGATTTTTGAAAAGGGACGTGATACTAGCTATCATTGAAGCTTTGTAGGGATGTCTGAGCCTGCTAAGAGGACTGGTGCTTATTTCTACTTCAGGGAACATTTCACATACAGTTTTCACTCAGGATCTGTTTTACATACAAAATTCACTCGGGATTTTGCTTATGGACACATACATTTTTAATATGTTTTTATCCTTTGAGATTTTTATGTACATACAATGTATTTTGATCATATTCATCACTCAGTCTTCCCCCTAACTCCTCCCAGATCCACTCTACCCCCTCCCAGCTTCATGTCTTCTCTTCCTCCCTCCCTCCCTCCCTCCCTCCCTCCCTCCCTCCCTCCCTCCCTCCCTCCTCCCTCCCAGTCTTCCTCTTTTCTCTCTTTCCCTTCCTCTCCTCTCTCTTGCTTCTCTCTCCCCACCCGCATGACAGCCCACTGAAGGAGCACGGACTCAGACTCACATGAACATGTCTTGTGGTCACATGACTTCAAGGGAGTGTCCCCTCCTGTGTGATGCCAAGGATTTACTTCCTTTTCACTCTTCTTGGATGGGATACTGTGGAATAGCAGCCCTATTCTGTTTTTAGTGTAGTAGTACCCGGTTCCACAGGGTCACCTCATCTCCAGGTTTGCCGTATCTTTACTTCAGTGGCTGTGTTTGTAGAAACCTTTTCTTTTTAGAACAACTTCATTGAGCTCTAAGTCACAGACCATAAGCATTTGTCCCTTTAAAGAACACTATTCAGATAGTTCAGTGGGTAAAGTGCTCGAGAATCCAAGTTCCACCCATGCACCCACTTAAAAGCCAGGCTCAGGAGTGGACATCTCTAACTACAGTACTAGGGAGGCAGAGACAGGAGAATCCCTGGGCTCATGGGCCAGCCACTCTAACTGGATACCCAGTCCCAGTCAAAGACTCCATCTTTAGTGATTTTGAGTATTTTTCAGAGTTTTGCAACCTTTGCCATGATAGAATTTTAAGACACTTTCTTCATTCCCAAGGAACATCCAGAAACTATTTTCCAAAGACTGTTTTGGTTCCCTTGAATTGCCTTGGTGCTCTATCAGAGGTCGGTTGGCCATAAACATGCGTTTTTATTTCTGACCAAGGGTTTATGCTTGTATAGTACCACACCATCTTTGTATCTGCAGATTTTCAGTAAGCTTTGTTTTTAAATCTAGCATTTTAATTATTTCTATTAGAAGGTGCTTTTTGTTGTCTATCATCTTCATATTGTTGTATGTTCAAGATGCTAATTCTTTATTCACAGCAGACTGCTACAGCAAGAGTTCGGAAGCATTTGGCTCAGCTTTGTTCTCCTTCTTCATATGTACAAAGGCATAAAAATATACCAGCGCAGCAGTCTTCATCCAGTGGGAAAGCAGAACAGAGTTCTGTTGCCTGGTTCTGTGTGCCCGCATTGTATGAGCATGTGTTCTTTCACAGACCGTCAGTATCTAGAATTTATGTTTCTCATTCCCACTGTGTCTTTATCCTTTCATTCACAACCACCTGCCCCTCACTGTCCTTTACTATAGAGGAAACAACTCTACATACTTGCCATTCAGCCTCTCCCCAAAACCCAAAGGCCACAAAACAGCCGTGGCTGAAGAGGTCTCTGGATGGGCTGTCTTTTCCAAATGAGAAGGCAGAGGCTTGCTACACACGACAATTTTTTTGTTCTACTGTTCATAGTTTTTTCTTTTCCTCTCTTATCTGGGTTGGAATGCAGACTAGCAGCTGGGGCCACCGTGTTGTCCCCGTAAGGTGCCACGAAGGGAGAGAAGGCTCCTGAACACCCTCACGGTGATAACGCCTGCTGCCTTGCAGCACTGTCTGAGTGCTGCAGCGAGTCAGGGTTGCCCCCGAGAACGCTTGATGCATCAGATAAATGCGGCATGTCACCAGATCAAAGATGCTGTTTCCTGTAAAACCATCACTGTTCTGCTAAGTCTACCTCCCACTAAGAATGAAAAGGAGCTGACCGTGATACAATAACAATGCTTTCCCTCACATGGGCTGGAAGTGATGACTAGCTCTGTAGAATACACATGGAAAACATGTCTTCTTGGAATCAGTGAAATGGAAAATGCTCTTCTTGGAACCATTATGCTATGTGTGTGTGCATGTACTCACAACTAGTTTTCCTAAATGGTATCATTTTATAATAATAAATAGACTGGGATTAACTGATGTATTCAAAAGCACAGAAGGCGTTTACTCAGCAGGCTTTGCTGAGAAAGCTAGGTTTTGCAGGCTGAACCCAGCCAGCGTCAAGGCGGGCTCATTCCTGGCATGTTTCTTTGCAGCAGTTCACTCTTGCAGGTGATATTCCAGTGGAGTTCAGCACCTGAAATGAGTTTCCTGAAGAGTGGAAAAAGAAAGGTTGGGATGGAGGTGACATTGTTTCTCTGCTGCCAGTGACATCTCCATTAGCAGCTGAGACTCCAGATGCTGTGGCTGCATCTCCTCCAGTGATCCTGGGTTCCTCTCCTTTTGTTCTTTCTTATGTAGCTGGGACTGGACTAGCACTCTCTAAGTAACTGAGGATGACCTTGAACTCTGAATCTTCCTGCCTCTGCTTTTCAGTACTGGGGATCAAAATCAGTGCTCCATATGGCTAGGCAAGTGCCCTAGCAACTGAACTCCATCCTGGGCTTTTTGCCTGTTTACCTCGGGAATTGCAATGGCTTCCTCCTTTGCTATGTCTGGGTAGCCTTCCCTACTGTGGCCTTCCAACCTGCCTGTCACCTGAGTACCCAGCTTCTTGTATTAAAAGCTTTCTGCTCCCTTGAAGCAGTGATGGGGTTTTGTTTCCCTTAGCAGAACTTTTAAAAGGGCTGCGTGCTGAGTCTCAAGCTGAAGGTTATTGCACCAAGCCAGAGAAATGGGAACTCTGCCAGAAGATGAGTGAGGCTGGAGAGAAGGCTGCTCCCCGGCCACCCCAGGCACAGAACACAGTGAGGAGACAGTAACATACAAGGAGACAGGGATTCCCACTGGGAAAGGTAGCTGGCATGCACCCTGAGCAAACCGGGGTGTGTGGGAAGGCTCAGTACTTCCCTTTCCTGCCTGTTGCCTGGAAGGCTCAAAGGCAAACCAGTTCAGGGGGAAGTGGCCAATGCATGTTAACTTCTCATCTGTATCAGCTACTTTTCTGTTGCTGTGAGAGAACACCATGACCAAGGCACCTTATAGAAGGAAGTTTATTTGCGTGTATGGTTCCAGCAGACATGGCAGGGAAGCAAGCAGCAGACATGGCAGCAGCAGGAAGCTGAAGGCTCACCATCCTCCACCATGAGCTTGAAGCAGAGAGAGACCACTGGAAGTGGTGGAGGCCTTTTGCTCTCAAAGCCCGCCCCCAGGGAGTACTTCCTCCAGCAAGGCCACCCCTTCTAAGCCTTCCCCAAACCATGCGGCAGCTGAGGTCAAGTGTGCAGAGCCTAAGACTATAGTGGACATCTCATTCAAACCACAACATCCAACTCCTCATTCTTCACACAGCCACATGCCTGCTGGTTACACTGGGTGTTCAGAACCTTTTGGACACTGGTTCATCTCAGCCTGGCAGAAGACTTGGCTTCACCTGGATGTGCTGAACCAGGAGATGGGTGCAGCAAATAGATGAGATTTAGAATACCTCCTTCTGGTGGCATTCTGAAGGGGGTGGAGCTGTCAAGACTGTGAGTGAGATTTAAAGCCGGAAGTGCGGGGGGGGGGGGGGGGGAGAGGTGTGAATGGAAATGGGCAGCCAAAAGGAGTAAACATTTGTGATGTACATGGTTTTTTGTTTTGTTTTTCTGGTAGGAAAGCCTTGACCTTCCTTTGTGAGGAAGGTCTCCTACTCTCAGCCCACATGATTTGGGTAAGGTTAACACAACCCTGTTCATGGGACGAGGCACGGCCTAGTCAGTCAGTGGGTGGCCAAGGTAGACACTGTGCAAGAGGAAAACTCTGCCTTATCTGTGCTGATATGAGGATGCAAGTCTGGAACTTCTAGCCCTCATCCTGCCATCAAGAAAGGAGAGCAGTCAGGCTGTAGCCGAGACCCAGGAAGCTAGCAGTCAGGCTGTAAGCAGTCAGGCTGTAGCTCAGACCCAGGAAGCTAGCAGTCAGGCTGTAGCTCAGACCCAGGAAGCTAGCAGTCAGGCTGTAAGTAGTCAGGCTGTAGCCCAGACCCAGGAAGCTAGCAGTCAGGCTGTAAGCAGTCAGGCTGTAGCCCAGACCCAGGAAGCTAGCAGTCAGGCTGTAAGCAGTCAGGTTGTAGCTGAGACCCAGGAAGCTAGCAGTCAGGCTGTAAGCAGTCAGGCTGTAGCCCAGACCCAGGAAGCAGAGTGAGAGAGAGCACCAAGGCCCAGTGACACTGTGGAACTGCTGCATCAACCAGGCCCCAACCCAGGACTATCTTCTAGGAATTTCTGTTGTGCCTCCCCGTAAACCCCTTTCTCTAAGCCTGTCTGAGATGCATTTCTCTCCTTCTCTTTCTCTGTCACACACACTGAAAGATTCCTGTGGGGGGACATCTCTGTGTTCATATAGTCATTCATATATTATCATTTTTATCCCTCCCTTCCTTCTTTCTTCTATGAAAAAATTGTAACCACTATTAAATACATCTATGAATTCACACACATCTTGGCACTGAAAAGCACTTACATTTGTCAAATGGGGAACTTAAAATACCACTTGTATAAATGAAAGTCCTCTGTCATTGCTGAATGCAGGCCAGGAGTGGCAGGATTTGTTTTTTTTTTTTTTTTTTTTTTTTTGGTTTTTCGAGACAGGGTTTCTCTGTGTAGCTTTGCGCCTTTCCTGGAACTCACTTGGTAGCCCAGGCTGGCCTTGAACTCACAGAGATCCGCCTGGCTCTGCCTCCCAAGTGCTGGGATTAAAGGCGTGCGCCACCACCGCCCGGCAGGATTTGGTTTTAATATGCTTTCTTAATTTTCATAGTACAGGGTGTTAGATACATCATTAACTCGAATCTGATTGGTTCTAGGGTACTACCCATACATATGAGGAATTTAGGAATGATACTCAAAGTTTTTTTGTTTTTTGTTTTTGTTTTTTTAATCAAAACCAAAAAGGGCTGGGAATGTTGCTCAGTTGGTAGACTTCTTTGTCTAGTATGCACAAGGCTCAAGGTTCAATCTCCAAAACTGAGAAAAACTAGATATAGTGGAGCATGCCTGTAATCCCAGCATTTCCAAGGTGGAAGCAGAAAGATCAAAGCTCAAAGTTCAGGGTTATCCTCTGCTACATAGTGAGTTCAAGACTTAATTGGGCTACAGACTTGGAATAGAATAGAGGAGAATAGAATAGAAAATGAAATAGCTTATTACATGGTTGTTTAAAACCCACAAACATTTATTAATACTTAACTAGTGAAGTTTACTACTCAGAATGTGTTGGCAAATGTCTGATTGCCACATAGGTTGGGCTGAGAAGCACCTAGGACTTTAGCAAAGCTAAAGGATGTTCAAGCCGGGATAAACAAGGAGGCTGACTCATCCTAAAGGCTGGGGCTTGGGAGGAGCAAGGGGGAAAGGGGAAGCGGACGGAGCGCTCTCCTCCGGTGCTTCCTGACTGCCATCTGTGAGCCATGCTCTGCCTCCAGAGAGATGGAAACCTCTGACCCTGGAAGTGAACGCTTTCCTTCTTAAGTTGCTTCCCTGGGTATTTTGTTACGCTGATGGGAATCCCGGAATCCGACAAAGGACGTCGGGCGCCTCCTCCCACACACGCCTCGAGGCGTGGTCAGTGGGCGTGGTCAATGGTGTGGGCTTCAGCACAGCCTTCCTGTTTGTCTGCTGCCTTGAGCTGGCCTCCTAGTGATGCATTCTTGTTTATGATTCAGCCTTAAAGGAGATGATTGCTGTGTTGCATGAAGTTGACTGACGATCTGAAATTTTCTTAAAGAACAACTGATTTTCTTCGTCTTACAAAGGATGCTCCTGAGTCTTTTCAGTGGACTCTTTAGTTTTGTGAAATAACAAATAAGCCACAGAATTCTAGACTAGGGATATTTTGTTTCAACCTCAACCATGCTCTTTCTTGGGCGATGAAACACAGTTACATAAGTATACAATGGCCATTGTGGATAAGATGATGAAAAACTGCCCCTGCCTTTAGTCCCTGTCACAAGAAGAGTCTGCTGTCTGTTACTGTACTTCCACTTTCTCTTCAGATCCAAAGCAAGAGGCTGGAGGTCAGAGGCAAGTTCTGAATGGCATATTTCTTTCACCTCATGTACACTGATGTTATTAATTCTCCCACCGTCCCCCCTCAGGGCATATGTAGCCCTGGCTATCTTGAAACTCACTCTGTAGACCAGGCTGGCTTTGAATTTACAGAGATCCACCTGCCTCTGCCTCCCGAGTGCTGGAATTAGAAGTGCACCAATACGCCCAGCTGTTATCCATTCTTATCAGTGTTAATTTTGTTTTCCATCCAATCATTCAGATTCTTTGAGATAAGGCCACATAAAATGTCAATTTTATTATGATTCCATTGATAAAGCTAGTAAAAATAGCTGCATTATCCACTTCCATTTTTGGTGAGGGGAAAGGACATGGACCCCTCCCAGCATGATTAGAAGGGCAGGAGAAATGAGAGCGGTTCCTTTTTCTTAGCCACCTTGGTTCTGTAGAAGGCTGTGTCAATAAATATATATAGTCAGCCGTGTTTCCTGAGCCACATATCAGGGCAGAAAAATGACCAAAGTGCCAAAAATTAATCAGTGTATCCCCAGCATTTAGTGAGAGTTATGCCTTTAAAATTTTATTATTTTATTTTTGTGCATGAGTGTGTATGTGTACTTGCATGTGTGTACATGTTGTGTATGTGTGTGTGTGTGTGTGTGTGTGTGTGTGTGTGTGTGTATGTGTGTAAGCCAGACGGTGACCTCAGATATTCACTGTTCACTTCTTTTAAGATGGGCTCCCTCGCTGGTCTGGAGCACACTATGTAGGCTAGGTTGTCTGTCTGCCTCCTCAGAGCTAGGATCAGTGGTGTGAACCACCAGCTTCTCACAAGAGTGCCACGAACTGAAATGTCCTTGTACTTTTGCCACAGTCACAGAACTAACCCAGCTGTCTCCCGAGTCTTGCACATAAAATTTCAAGCATACACAAGCTTTCTAAGTGAATGGAAGAACATTGAAAAGAGACGAGTCTGCATTCTACTATTATCTAAAGCTCCCTGCACAACATGGTCTCACAGGGGCTGGCAAGATGCCTCAGCAGCTAAGAGTGGTACTCACTGCTCCTTCAGAGGACCTGGGTTCAGGTCCCACATCAGTTGGGTCATGACAGCCTGTGACTCCATCTCTAGGGCATCCTCCAGCCTTGGCAGGCACCAGCACACACACATACATATGCACACACATACACATAATTAAAAAGTACAAAATAAATCTTTAACAAAAGAGTGATTTGTGTGTATGTACCCATTGATATTAACATTGGTTATCCTAACTGTAATGTTGTATGACTTCATACAAGAAAACCACTTCTGAATTTTTAAACTATTTTTTTTTACACATGGAATTACACACAATACAAAATACTTGTATTACAAGTTGAAATCTTTACATTCGTGGATTCAGGACAGCAATGCAGGCAATACCAGCACTTCACTTGGTGACTCATTTCATTGGGCCGAACACAAAGCCAAGAAGGAATTATTTGCCTACATTACTTTCTTGTCTCTGAATTAAAAAAAAAGAAAGAAAAATGACTCCTACCTTCTCTGTTATATGTCAGAATGATAAACAATGTCAGCAATTAAGTAGTCTGGCGTTTCTATAAATGGGAATTTGGATCCCAATAGCTCTTACGTTGTAAATCTTCAGGCGCTTACTAAGTTTGTCTATCAAATTGTCATTATCTCAGCTTTCAGGAAAATTACGTCATCTTTGGTAATAGGCTGCCAACAAACAGAAACTATAGATTACACCATCCCCCCAAAGAATCCTGTATTTTAATGAATAGCTGAATAAATAGACATTAATTATGAAATTCACATTAAGATAGAAGAAAAACCAACCATTCTGTTTGCTTTGCCTCTTTGAACAACTGGACAGCTGTTACAAAATGTACTATTTGTGTTAGGGTGAAAACAAGCTGAATTATGGGGGCTGCAACTGAGAAATCCTGCAGATATGTACAGTAATCTGGAGGAGCTACAAAATAACCTGTTTATATACACACTGTTTTTCCTCTCTTTCTGCATGGAGAAACATTGTTTTGTATAATGGGCAAACAGGCAGGAGAACGTGCTACAGGGACTGATACAATATGCACAGCAGAATAATCAAATAAGACAAGAGAACTATGGGCATAATAAAGAATTTAGAGCTGGAAAACACACCAGCGGGGAGGGATGGAAACCTGGAATGCTTTCATATTGAGGTTTCAGAACATAAATTCATCTCACAAGCCTCTTGGTAGTTCTTAAAAGTTTCCACTCCATCACCTATGGTTTAAGTGTAGAGCTAAAAATAAACCATCGTATTATACAAAACTTTGTATATTAGCATACAAAAGGTAACAATTTACTTTTTGTATAAAATATAACCTTTCGATAGTATATTTATTTCACATATGTATAAATATAATCCAAAGAATATGTTTTAAGTATTTCTACCAAAATATTCTTTACAAAAGTTTACAAAAACAAGTAATTTATTAATATTTACAAATCAGCACAGGAAAGATTCTGGGCCAGCGATATTGGTGCAGCGGAAAAGAAGGAGAGAGACTAGAAGAGGGCTTTATGGAGCTTTAAAAACGAGTTCCTTTTCTGAACAGATTTGTGAAGATTTGGTGCTTCAGATGACTTGAGTTAAATCACACTTGATATTTAAGTGTGTGAATGTATATAACTCAAAGGTTGAGAGTAGCCTTTGATCCTCTGGATTTAGGAAAGTGGTGGTGGTATCTTAGAGCCACCTCAAATCTGTACATCTCCTCCGCTCTTCAGCGGACACAGATGTGGGCACTGAGTTCAGTGACCCCCAAAACCCATGCTGTGCTATAGCACTCAATCCTGAGGGAGGAAACCTGGGTAAGAAGGGCCCTGGCACCGCACCGTACGGCATAGGTTCACCGTATCATGAATGTAGTGCGTGGATGGCTACATACAGACCACACTGGGCTCAGCTCTTGACCCAAGTACAAGTACTATGTCCAAGTAAGGCTCTATTGCCTCTCAGTTATGATTTCCTCTAAACTCTGTGCCAACTCTCATACCCTTCTCCTGTTTCTTATCTCCAGTCAAAACAGGACATTCTAATCTTCTCACTCTGATCCAAACTTTCATTTTTTACAAATAAGTCTCAGGCTACCAAAAAATAGGAGGACAAGGCTCAATTTCATTCTGCTTGGGAACAGGACAGTGGGCCTCAATCACAGCTAGAAACACCTCTGGGTATTTCTGCCCATGCTTGTCTCCTACATGGCAAGGTTCCATTTTTTGGAGTGTAATTTGATGTAAGCAACTGTGCACTGATATTTCAGTGTGGTCAGGACAAGCCCGGTTATCTGCAGAAATCGGTAGGGAAGCCCCATTCAAGTTGAAAGCCCTGCATTCCTCTTTTATCTCAAGACACAGCATCCCACCAAAATATAAAATGTGGGAAAATTACAAAAATGGGGAATGCATCTAGGGAAGAAATCATAGAATCTGCTGGATGGCTTCCGGGTTCTCTGGTTCTCTCTTACTCCAAACAACCATATAACATTTCAATCTTTCCTGCAAGTTTTAGGAGAAGTAAATGGAGGGATAGTGGAGAAATCAAAGCATAGTTTTCTACTAGAGCAGACGACAGTCTGCTGCCTGTTGCTCAGAACAAACACCTGTCTACGGTATGGGGTTGAAACAAGTCTCAAGTTCCATTGTATTTCCTTCACCGGGAAAAGGAACTTGGGAAGACCATTTTACATAGTTAATTACACATCAACATCACAGTTGTGTTTGGATAAACTAGATAACACATCCTGATGTTCAGGCAGGGAAAAAGGATCCCAGTGTTTTAATATCAGGCTCGAGATTTTTTTTAAAACAAGCACACAAACCAGAATGTTTATCGTTGTGGTTACTGCCAGCTTTCCGTATTGATGCCTGTGGAGCACCCGGATGTCAACAGTTTGGCATTACAGCGTCCTTGGAAAGCACTACTTGAAGCCTGCAAACCACCTTCCATTTCTCCTTAGGAATTGCTTCCCAGGATTTCATCAAGGTTGATGTCTTTCATCCAGTCGTCATTGCCAGGCTCTGTCTTCAGTAAAGAATCAATGAAATCAGCATCACTGTTTAGCGCAGGGCCCATGCTGTCAGTCTGTTGGCTGAGGAAGTCGAAAGCTAAATCGCTGCTGTGGTCAGTTCCTTGAAAAGCCCTGGAACTTTGGTTGGATGAAGGAAAAGTGTTGGGCGTTAGGGATGGTGGCTGGTTGGTGCCTGTCCGCGGCTGACTCAGTCCTGTTCCTGGTGGACTCATATTAGACAGACTCTGTGAGCCCAGCTGGTTAGGTCTGAGGTTCAAAGCCCTGAGTGGACCAAGGCTTTGCCCATTCAGTGTCTGATTCATTTGGTTCATAGGTCTCATTGGCACTGCTGGCGTTAATTGGCTAGGGGGTGCCACGGCCCTCTGGGAAAATGGCTGGCTCCCCACTCCTGGTTGCAATGACTGGTTTGGGGTATAAGCTGCAGGTGTCGCTGTTGGGAAGCGGGCACCTGTGGATTTGAGGGCTTCCTGTTGTTTGGCTGTTACATCTTGGGAAGCCCAGTTAGTTGCTGTGGTGTTGGATGTGATCATGACAGTCGATGACCTCTGGGATGGCATGCCTGCCAAACTGTGGGCCAAATTTGGCCTTAGTTGTTGTGAACTGCCAACAGATGCAGCTCCAAAGGTGGCCACGTTGTTGCCATTAGTTGCCCCTAAGGGAGATGGCCGTGGCATCAGAGGGTTGTTCTGACTTGTCATCAGCTGGGCTGTGTTTCTCTGTTGGGTCAGCTGATTCATTGCTGAAGTGACATTGTAGGTGCCAGGCTGGTTACAAGGCAGGTTTCCATACATCCCCATGTTCTGAACTGCTGTGGATAACAGTGGCATTCTCATCCCGTGAGATGTAGACATGAGGCTGGAGTTTGGAGTTAAAATGGTGTGTGTTGAAGCTGGGTTTGTCAAAGCCTGGTTAGAGTTTAAATTCACTGTGGAGGAGCCACCTAAGGCAGAGAAAAGAATACATTCATTCATGACAGTATGGCATCTACTGGTGCAGCTTGCAAGAACTTATTGTTAGACAAATAACACATGAAACATACTGTGTAAAAAGAACACAAGAGATTTGGGATAAAACGTTTCCCTAGGCCACTCCTAGGTTAAGAGTTTACATATCACAGAAAGAAGACTGAGACAGAGTGGTTCTATTTTATAGTTTTCATTTTGTCTTCTGAAGTCATTGAGGTGATAATCAATCTTTCATTTTGAATTACTTTTATTATGTTCCAAGTTTGAAGACTACAACTTTGATTAGCTAGCTGTCATGAAATCCAGGTTACTCTTCACCCCAGGGTCCAAATGAGAAAGTGGGGGATAAATCCTATTCACGACTATTACACTAATATTCCTAACTCTCGGCCTGGAAAACCATGTCTCCTTCTTTTTCTGCATCATTCTCATTCAAGAAAATGTTATGAGTGGCTTCCCTGCGTCCGAGGGCAAAGTCTCTCTCTTTAAGAGTCCTGAATTGGATGTAATCTGTGCTCTGGTGATTGTTTCCATGTGGGAAGCCTGCTGGAAGGTGTGCACTTACTACTGTACTGCTATTGAATACCCCACCAGCCACCTTTGTTCATCTATCTCCTGCTCCCATGATGCCCCTTAGCCTGCCCCCCCCCAACCCTATATTTTCTTCAGGCCAAGCCTGAAGCTCTCATTTGAAGTTTTTCCTAATATCTTAGTCTCATTTCTTTGGAGGCCATTTTCTGCTTGGTCCTTCCACTGACCACTGACGCAATCCACCAAGCCTCAAGAGGGCTGCCAGTTAAACTGATGCCTGTCAACAGTTGATTGAATATGGGGCAATAACTGGATCCCAGGCTGCTGAACAAGATGGCTCCATACAACAGACAGTGACTAATAGATGCACTGAAATATCCCTGGCTCAGTAAGGTAGAAGTCACCCTGAGAAAGCAGCTTGAGAGGCAAAAATGGAGGGAGAAGGTACCTTAGACAACAAACTCTACAAGGGTAGGCATTTCCTCTGGTTTTTGTTTACAGTTGTATTCCAGGTCCAGTGGCTGACAGAGTTGGTGTTCAACTCAGTATTGAATGATTTAATGAAGGAGATTGAAGGAAGGACAAAACCCAGAGAAAGATAACTCTCATGAAGATATTGAAACAGAGCTATACATACATGTATGAAATAAGAGTTATGTGAAGAGCATGGCCACAAGTGACCACTTAGGATATCCCCTGTTGCTACGATGCATAACCCAAAAGTCAAGGCCAAGCTAACACTGTAGTTTTTCTCTTTACTGCAAGAAACATCCTCATCTAGACCCACATGCTCCTCCAAGGCAGGAGAGTTTCTTGTACCTCCTTTCACAGGATCCTCTACTGTCTAGCGTACATAAGAAGTTTTAAGTTGGAGATGTAGCTCAATGGGAAAATGCTTGCCAAACACAAGCAAGACCCTGGGCTCAATCTCTCTTCCCACCAAAAGAACTATTTCTGGACTGATGTTAAAATTTAAAGGAATATGAAAGAGTTTGTTTTGTTGTTACTTGTTTTATTCTCAGAGGGCATATGAAGTAAAATACCCCAGAGCAATGACTCTTACCACTGGGGGTTGGCAGCAGTAGGCAGACTTTTCTCAGGAAATGCCCATTTTATTTGGAAGGAGCCATTGGGTGGGTATCCTTGTTCTGTCCCTGTCTTCCTCTGAATCAGAGTCTCGATATTTACAGCAATGTGTCCATGTGACAAAGCACAAATCCTGAGTCTTCTTGCTGATGGAAAATCCATGGGAACACATTCTGGCTAGCAGTAAAAGTGAGTGGGCAGGAGTCCCAGAAGTCTGCTTTATAAGGGGACATAGCCCCTCCAGGAAGCTACGTACCTTCCCCCCTTTCCTTTCCCTGCCTGCAAAATGGACATGGAAGTTCCCGATGTGGTGGCTACAGGGCCACCCTGAGGATGGGAGCCACATGCTAAGGAAGCAGGAAGAAGCCTGGACACTGGTGAAACTGGAGAGGTCAGTTCTGGACTCCCATCCTCCAGATTCTTGTACAAGAATGGGAAAAGAAACCTTTAAGTCCTACCTGGAAATGTGTGTACTATTTCCAAAGGCTCCCAGGCTCCCTAAGGCCTGTTGATTGCCCATGGCATGAGGCCATGTGAGGCTCCACATCAGATCTCCACTGTCTTTGAGGACAACCAGAGAACTCAGTCTTTGCATTTAAACAAAATCATCTCAAGAGATGGGATACATACTCCCATTTCTAATTTCAGTGGAGAGAGACAACCAGTTGCACTTTGAAACATTTGAAAGAATTACAGCAACCTATTTAAAGCATTTGTAACAGGACGGAAGATAGGAGTGTCCACAGCCTCTTGCTTTGTAGAGAATATTCTTGATGCCTTCTTGGACAGATGTAGACATGTAAAGAAAAGAAAGTGGAGAAACTGAAGACACCACCTTAATGTAACAAGAGAAACCCGAGTCATTGGCGGTGGTGTCTGGGATAGTGGCTGCAAAGGAAGGAGCAGGAACAGCATGGGCTGTTTGAGGAAGGTTCTTTGGGGTTCAGAGGAAAGATTTTACCACAAGTACCCACCCTGTTTCATGAGAAAGAGAGTGAGTAAAAACCTCTATTTTGTGACTTAAATAGAACAGAAATATGATTTGCTTTTAATTTTTCCTTGTTGACAGGGTGATTTGTCTTTTGAGAAGAATACTTGGGGAGATGGGCTCAGAGGTAGAATGAGGAAAGATGAGGTTCTATGCAAGTTTCCATGTGATGTTCTCAAAGGAGCTATTTCTACTTAACCTTATACTGCTTGGGCCAAGGTCACCACGAGGAGGAGGAAGAGGAGTAGTGAACAAAGCAGTTAGAAAATCTTCAGGGTTTTTTTTTTATTTCTCACAAATAATTGGGAAAATAGTGAACATGTGAGCACAGAGCATGGAGAGTACTGAACATGTGAGCACAGAGCATGGAGAGTCGTGAACATGTGAGCACAGAGCACGGAGAGTAGTGAGCATGTGAAGTGAACATGTGAGCTGAGAGCGTGGATAAGCAAGAACTCATCACAGGACTAAGTGTGTTCTTTTTGATGGTGGAGGGATAAAGACAGAATCTCACACCATAATCCGGGCTAGCCTGGAATTTACTATGCATCTCAGGCTGGACTGGCACTCACAGTGGTCCTCCTGCCTCAGGAGTGCCGGGATCATGGTGTAAGTCGGGGTTCTGCATGTCGTTTGACCTGAGTTGTGTGGAGTTAGTGGGAGGTTTGTCAAGATGGATTACCCCGATTGGGAGAGAAATAGTAGAAACGCAATAGTTTTTCCTTTTCATGGTTACGGTTTGCATCAGTTTCGAGAACTCTTACCAGAATACTGCGCAGCTGGCTGCAGGCTGCCTGGATTTCTTCTTTGGTCTTTGTAGTCTGGGGGCGGCCTTGTCAGATGCCGGCTCATCTGGTCCTGAGGGGAAATTTTCTCCTTGAAAATACAAATGAAAACACTGAATTTGGTGAACACTTTTTCATTTACAGAAGTCTGTACGACGTTCAAAAAGGTACAAATACAAGAGCAATTTTGTCTGGGCATGGTGGTGTGCGCCTGGAATCCCAGTGCTCTGGAAGCAGAGGCAGGAAGGTCACAGTTTGAAGCCAGCCTGGGCTATCTAGTGAGAATTTGCCTCAAACAAACTGAACTATTCCTCACCGTGGGTTTCAGATTATGATTTATTTGGTGGTGGAAATTCCGAGACGGATCTTCCGACTGGAATCACTTCCTAGATGGAAGTGTCATTTTGCTCCTCCACAGACTTCAGCTCCTGCTTTGTGTCTACTGAGCATGCTCGCCTCCTTCATTTTGTAACTAGACTTCAGTGATAACAAAATGTCTGTGGGTTTGGGGGTGGCACTTCGTGTTTTATGTTGTAGCATGTCTGATGAGCATTGGTGTCTATATGTAACTCTGTTGTCATAGACTTTGGAAAATAGTTTTTGATATAAAATGGAAAACACCCAGGCTTTCGGTGATTTGATCTGGCAGTTCTGCCTCTTCTCCTCAGAAGAGATGTCAAGAGATTTACTGGAAGTATGCACAGCGCTTCCCTTCTACCTGTGCTTAACAAATCTTCGAGGTAAACGTGGTTATTGTCATGTAAAAGAGGACATGCAAGTTGCATTAGGCTAAGGAACTTGCCCAGAGCCACACAGTAATACAACAGATGCCACTTCCAGAGTTAGGGACGCAGGATCCTTCATGCCACTCAGTACAAAGACCTTCTCAGTGTCCTGCTTGAAAAACAGAATGTTCCAGAATCAGCTACCTTTAGATTCTTTTATAGATGAGTTTGGGTGGTAAGAGAGGAAATAGGGACATCTGTTTATTTGGCCAACGCCTTGGCTGACCTTCAGGAACATTCCCACCGCTGTCATTACTTAGAGCAGCAAGGAGCCATTGCTGTCTCTGGATGGCTGTGAGAGAGCCAGGTGACCTAGCCAAGTGGAGTCATGTCCTAGACTGAGGAAGTAGCTGTTACCCCATAGCTGGAGAGGGGATCACACAGTGACCTTGCTTGTTTTCAGATAAAATTACAAAGCCGCCTGTTTGGTCTTAGTTTATCATGACATCAGAATAACCCTGTCTGAGGTTGGCATGTGTTAAGACTGTATGTTATACAGGGAGCAAGATGCCCAGCTATGCCCCTCCTACCAGCTCGAGATAGGGATTCCTGCTTTTTCTCTTTCTTGGTGTGCTTTGGAAACTTTCTGGAATGACTTCAGTGTAATTCTGTATACACTATAAAGCAATATCCATTTTTAAAGATAAGAATAATTGGCATAGGTAGAGACCGAGGACTGTAATTATAGGAAAGTCAATACACAGACAACTGTAACAGACAGATGAGGCCATTAGCTGGGGCCAAGCGTGCGTTTACACCACTCAGACTCCTCACAGCTTCTGCTCAGCTCTGACATTTCCTAGTGGGATGTGTGTTCTCTAAAAGGGGCAGGAGAGAGCCTTAAAATAACAACAAAGCAAATCCATTTCTTGTTTCTAAGAAAAAAACAAACTTGAAAGACTCATAGAGTGTTTTTGGACACCAAGTAATTCATATAAAACATAATTTTGATGAGCTAAGCATAAATGAATCAGAAACATATGGATCATGTTTCTTCTTTTAAACTTGGGTTTACAAATTAAGGGAAAAACTGGTCAGTGAAACTCTTTTTTTTTCGGGGAGGTGTTGCCCAAACCCTAATTGTTTAAGAAAGCCTGGGATCTTCCACCAACCCAATGTGTCTTTGAGCAAGCAACCTGTTGTAAACACTTGTGAAAACTGACAGTTCTGATTTTTAAGCCAAGAATGGGACTTTGTGAAATCTCTTTTCCAAAAAGCATTTTTCATGTGTAATTGGGTGTTACTACTGTTTGTATGATGACAGCGTCTGTGTGTGTGTGTGGGTGCATGCGTGCCTGTGTGTGTGTGTGTGTGTGTGTGTGTGTGTGAGAGAGAGAGAGAGAGAGAGAGAGAGAGAGAGAGAGAGAGAGAATTAGTCCTTTATTCCCAATCACAGACTGTATTTCAAATCCAGATTTACTTATTATATCTTAAGCAGTTGACCTTTTCTCTTTCCAACAGATCAGTTGATTTGTTCAAAGCCTTAGCATATACATCTCCAAAAGCCCGGGATTCTTAATACTCTACGTTCCCAAGCGAATTAGATCAAAGAACCTTGCCTGTAGATATAACATAGACTTGTCACGCTACAGACCAGTAAAGTCTGGACTCCAGCACTGAAGGGAGGATGCTGCAATCAGGCTCCAGTGTAAATTCACACCTATCATGGAGATCACCTCTGTGTAAAATGAAACAAACTTTTCATCATGGCCCAACCTCTCTTGCTTCAGTGATATCTGTCTTGCTTTGGTTTCCTTAGCCATAAAAATGTAACATTTAGGAAGTTCTAGGATCTTTCATATTCCTCCTGTAAGGATGAACCTTTTTGTACTGCAAACCCTCAGCATGGTGCCTGGCACACTGGAAGTATATAGTACGTGTTAGTAATGATGATCAGTGTAGTAACTGCTACTCATCTTACTCGTGTGTGTGTGTGTGTGTGTGTGTGTGTGTGTGTGTGTGTGTGTGTGTTTCACTGGTGGGAGAATGGTAGAGAGTAAGTCTAACAAACTTTTATGAAAAAGACGCCTCTATTTAGGTGCCCATCTGGCCTTGCCAAGGCCTTGGATGACTACAAAGCGTATGCTAATGTAAAGGGGCATCAAAGACTCCTTCTTCCTGGATATGCTAAGGAGCGTAGGCACCCGCGATGGCATCCAGACAAAGAGAAGTGTGGAGGCTTTGTAACCACCACAGAAAGTGCAGCTCCCGTCCCGTTCATCTCACCACTGCCCTCTGCACCTGGCCAGTCAACAGCCGCTCAGTGGAGCCAGGCCAGCACCATTGCCAGGCCCCCAAGAATGTGTGTCTCGCTTTTCATCAGGGGCTTTTAATTGAAGCAGAAAACCCGGAAACTCCATCTTGTAAAACTAATCAAATTTGCAGTGTCCATGGGAATAATAAAAGTCTTGCCAGGAAGTCCGCTTGAAATGGCACGTTCTTTCCTCTTCCCCCTTGTTTCTAGGCTATTCAGGTTATAAAGATGAAAGACAGGGAAGAGGAAGGAACAGGTGTGAGCCCAGATTTCAGACACCTGTAGCATAAGCGCTCACACTTGTCTTTCCTTTAAAGACACATGTGACTCCTACATTTGCTATTAGTTTTACCTAAAACTAACCAGTAAATACAAACCAGAGCTGCCTGTCTTGGTCTTTGGTCTGCTCTCTGCCTAAAATGGTGGACTCTATATTAAAATACTGTGTAGTCTTACCATGTCAAAGCCAAATTTTAACTCATTTGGGGAGGTAATTTGCCAGATTTCCAAACTGGAGCTGGACATTCTCTCCTACTGGCCTCTGTTTTTAGTTGGATGCAAATCTGAACACATTGTTTCTTCTTTAAAATCAGTTGCCTTTTAGGTGATGTGACTTAGCAAGCCTCTTCCTCTGGCCTCCGTGTCCTCCACTCCTCCATCCTTGGCCACACTCTGTGTCTTGACAGTATGTCTGTCCTTTGTGTCCCTGAGCTATGAGTGTGCTGATCTCTGGACCAGGATGACCCCTACTCTTCCTCCCAAATCCCTCCTCACCTTCTGATCTTTAGTAGATGGAACCTTTTCTCTGATGCCATTTCTAGCAATTTCTACAGCATAGCAATTAAGCATATGCATTACAATAGTCTATTCATTTGATGTCCACAGTGGATTCTGGGCTCCATTAGGGCAACAAGAGGAAAAGGAACTATCTTGCTTGTGGCTTGTATTTTCATGATCTTTCAATATTCATTGAATATTCATGGTGTTTATAACACTTGACATTTCTGGCTGTTTCTAAAAAGGTTCTTGAGTATAAAATGATTTGGTTGACTTTTCTCATCTGCAGTGCTGGGGATCAAACCCAGGACCTAAGGCACACTGGGCAAACTCTCTACTGCTGAGCTGCATCTCCTGACCTTGCTTCCCCTTTTCCTTGGGTCTGCTAGCCCTCAACTGTTTGGCTTTGTCCCTTTTGATTTCACTGAAAGGAGAGGGTGTGGCAGTCTTAGTCAGTGGAGTTTGGGTCAGATGATGTCTGAGGATCCAAAGGAATGAGTAGATAAGTACTGAAGCAAGGCTAGAGTTTGGGTGGTGTGTGGGGAAAACAACCTTGTGGTTCTTAAAAGGTCAGGCCAACACGGTGAACAGGGAAATTTATTTAAAGTGTCTTCTTAAAAACAGACCCCCATTCTGAGATGCTTTGTTTCTTGGGAAGCCAAATCTTGGAGGTGAAACCCCATGCTAGCCTTTAAAAATTCCCTTTAAAACTTGTGTGCCTCTCCAAATCAGTTTGGAGTTGCGGTGATTCAAGTGCAGTTCACTCTTTCCACCCCTTGAGGCTGGGAACAACTGAGATTTCATTTGCTTCATTCAAATACCCTGCTGGCCACAGACATTCCTGGACTGGGCAGGGCTAGTCATGGAGGGGCTGTGTACTCCATATGCTTAGCAGCTGGTAAATCAGGTTTTTTGTTTTGTTTTTTTGTTTGTTGGTTGGTGTCCTCCCCTGCATTTTAAATGGCTGGATTTAGTTTCTCTTGCACCCACTACACCCTCACTGCTGTCACATAAGTAGATGAAGAGAACACAGCAAGAAAGAGAAGTGCAAAGGGACACTTTAGATCTCCAAGGTCAAGAAGTTCACACCATAGAAGTTAGGAGATAGCTTTACCGAGTCAGCCAGAATCTGCTGCTGCAGGAGAAGCTGCTGCTTCGGCTCCATGGCTGGCCTCTGCAGGCTCTGTTTCTTCCCCATCATTTGCTGATTCAACAGAGACTGCTGCGAGTTCATGTAACCACTTGCAGTGCTTGGATTTGAGCAGGAGTTGGGACTTGGACTGGGGCCTGTGCTCTGGCCTACCACAGTGTGTTGATCCTGAAGAAGAGAACGGAGCAGGGAGAGCGACTGTGAATCAAATCCGACCCAGGGAGCACAGAGATATTAAAGCTTAGATGCCAAACAGTTTCGTCTTGCTGGAGATCAAATTTGGTTAATGTGTTGCACATCTGGAGAATTGCTTTTGAAATGCAGAAGAAATGGTTGCATAACATGCAAACAGAGCAGGTAGATGAATGGTGGCATTGGATACACTCCCATCTGACCCTTACGGTAGAGTCTCCTCATTTCAGGAGGGGTTTATGGAACCTCATAGAAAATTACCATGAAGATACACAGTAATGCCCTCAACTTCTCAGAAGCAAAAGCACCACACAGCAACACCATTTGAAGTCAGTGTGCATTTGTAATTTCTGATCCGACTACAAAAATGGGGCTTCCAAGCAGACAGCATGTGCCTACAGCAGATCAAAACAGGAACTGTCATGAAGCCTGAGTACTAGGATAGTACACCATTCTTGGGAATTATCTCCTCCTTTATTCCATTTTGTAAAATGTTATCCACTAAGCTCTTTTTAAAGGAGGAGAAAGCTGTCAGTCTGAAATCCAGTACAATTGGAAACCTGATCGTAATAGCTTCCTCAACAGCAAAGGGATCTAGGATAATCATAAGGAAAGCCAGACGCCAAAACTTAACCCACAGGACAGTCACAGCATTCAGGGCTTTCTGACATTTATCCAATTCTCCCCCAAATGAGCAAGAACTTGTGTTTCCATCTCAGTTTTGCAGATGAGATATCTGAGCTGGGGAAGACCCTGGAGCTGTAAGTGTGAGAGTGGAGGAGGGTTTGAAGGCAGCTCAGCCGGACTGAGGATGCTCCCTCTCAACTGCAGGGTGATGCTGCTCTGAGCTGAGACCGTCACCACTGGAGAGAGACCTTTCATGAGCCATGTACCCACACAGTCATCTTCCTGTGCCCTGCTTTCTATTTGAAATCCATATGGCCCTTGGGAGTCATTGACTCCCATGTGTCTCACAAGCCACTGCTGGGAATGCGGACTTGAGGACAAGCGCTTGAGAGTCCCTGGCAGGGTGGCATAGGGGAAGATCTGAGCTGAGTGTCTGGGGGGGAAGCAGAGTTGGAAATACATGGGGCATCAAGGGCTGAACCCTTGGGGCTCCTCAGATAAAGGAGAGGGAAGCAGAGTCTGTGGTGGGAAGAAGGAGACAGGGCTGAGGAGTGTTAGGACCCCTGGAAACGGCAGTGGAAGGAGGCGAGCCCAGAGAGAAGGCGCTGGAAGCAGAGCTGGACCTCTGCTCTCTTTCACCCCGAACCATCTATTCTAAGACATAACCTGAAGTTTTATGCAAGGCTTTGAGAAAAAATATTTCGTGTCTAAAATAAATGATTGGCAAACAGGTGGGAAAAACCCTGCAGGCAGGACTGTTTTGATCACTTTGAACGGCTGTGTAGTGAACAAAAGCAGGAGCTCTAGGGAGCGGCTCATCCCAGGCCTTGCCTTGGTTCGGGCACTTATTAGGTAAGAGGTCCGGCAGAAGCGAATCAGCTTTCCTTATCTGTAAGATGGGGACAGGGACGATGACGATGGTACTGAGGTAGTGACATCACAGACTCCCTGTGAGAACAAGAGGGTACAATGGCTGGCTCCCAGGAATGCTACCAGGATGCCCACGCATAGCTATTATGATATTTCAAGAGTGCATTTTTATTTTTATCTCTTTACTTTTGAACAAATAAGTCAGTCCTCACAGATCACTGAAAGCTGTCTGTGACAAGTTTATCAGAGATGCAGAGTTCAGCTGAAACTGGAAGGGGACACATACATCTGCACCCCCAGCACACACATGAGCTCACCACATACACTGGTAGGTTGTCCAGACACCAGTGCAGGGCCCCTCCCCCATGAACAATGGCAGCCCTAGCTGGACTCAGAGGGTTGTTAATAACACAAAAGAGGAGAACATAAAATTGGGAGGGACAGGGACTGAGCGGTAGATAGATAGGATCAAACTGCATTGCATTAATGTATGAAACTTTCAAAGAATAAATGAAATGTGATTTTAAAAAACTAAAAGAAAAGAGATGGACAGTGTGTTTGGTGTTGGCAGGACTGGTGAGCTTCGAAATAATTTCCAGAGAAATCTGGAACGACACCCATCTCTGAGATTTATAAAAGTGTGCATGCCAAGAAAATGCAGCTCTTTTTCTCTCTAATCAAACAGATGGACTGTTCTAAATTTAGTCTCATTCCTAGACAATACCAAAAATATTCTAGGACCCTTTTCCCTAGAGTCTCAAGTGTTGTCCAGATTTGAAACTAGTGCCCTGGTGTGGGGGAAGGAGAGAGATAAGTCCTTTTGGAAGTTTGTGGATTTTTCCCCTTTGAACTTGTAGCTCACAGACCTTACCATGATACTCTTACACACTCCTTCAGTTTGTGATTGAAGTCACATTTAGCTGCTGTCACATTTTCTGCCCTTATGTTAGCTGTGAAACACAAGACACCTCCTTCACAGACATGCCTTCATTGCCAAGATGTTGTGCAAACTTCAGTACATAAAATATTTTGAAAGAAAAATATGCTCCAATGCAGTGGCTCTAGGTTCCACAGCCAGCCTTACTGCTTCCCCCAGACTGAGCCATGAGAACTCAATGCCGTGGCTCTGGGTTCCACAGCCAGCCTTACTGCTTCCCCCAGACTCAGCCACGAGAACTCAACACCATAGAAGTCACCTGGTTCCCCCCCCCCCAATGCAGCCTTCCCTCTGGAGGGCTCATGAAAGTCACAGTAAAGCTGGCATGCCCTCAGCTTCCACAGTTGTGTGTGTGTGTGTGTGTGTGTGTGTGTGTGTGTGTGTGTGTGTGTGTGTGTGTGTGCGCTTGTGTGGCTGTGAATGACTCACGCCATTTCAATTGATGGAGTGCTTTCTACCATAGAGAACCCGAGAGTCTAGAGAAGTTGGAATCAAAGACTGATTCAGTAACAAGCACAAACACACAACTGATTAACATAATTAAGTCCCACTTTCATTCATGTTTTCTCCTGTTTTCAGCTCTAATGTTTGATGCTAACCTACCCTGTCTTCAATTCCACTTAGTATGTAGTCACAGGTTTTCCTACCTGTGGTGTACATGTATGTTAAGATTATAGGTGTGCACTCTCACATCCAGCTTTAGAATGCACGCACACACACACACACACACACACACACACACAATTTTCTACTTTAATGTTTTTAGTTTATAATTTAGTTACAGCATTTCCTCTGTCCCTTGCCTCCCTCCAAATTCTCCCCACTCTACTTCAAATTCATGACCTCTTTTTCAGCAATTGTTATTGAATGCTTATATGTATTTGTATACACATATATGCTCCTAAATATAGCCTGTTGTGTCTGTGTAATTTTACTTGTGTGTATATTTTCAGGCATGACCATTTGGCACTGGACAACTAACTGGTGTGTTCTTCCCTGGGGAGACCACTTCTCTCACCCCCAGCTTACCTCAGTTGCCTGTAGTTCGTGGTGTAGGGGTTGAGGCTGCAACTTAGAATACATATTCACCAAAACAGTTTGTATGAGGAAAATGTAGAGGCAAAGCTTGGCAAATGGATCTTACTTTAGCAAAGAATCTCATCCATTGTGGCCAACACATGAGTAATCTTTCTAAAAGATGCTACAAGATAAAAATGATGTGCTTAGTTATGTGTTTCCATGTGAAATAAGGATTCTGTCTGTCAGGGAGGACTGACTTTAGCCCAGGGTGGGAAGTGGGTGGATTAGACAGCAAGTAAAGGAATCCTGCATTTCCTTGAGAGACAGTGGAGACGGGAGGAGGGCTCATCGGCTTTAGTCACTGCTAAAACAGTTTTGTGAGCTGTACAGACACACAACAGCATTTACAGAGGTCTCAAAGTTTGAAAATAAGTATTGTTCTCTTGTTATTTTAAAAATAGCTAAAGAATATTTGTTATCCTATGCATCTGATTAAAATGGCTTTCTGTGTCTCTAATTTACAAGGAGGATATTTAATGATTTTCCCCTTACAAACACGAAGTCCTGCAAGTTACTAGAGATCCCTGGGAGTGTTTTGGCTGGGATGACTACCCTTTCTTTTTCTTGGCTTCCAGAGCTAGGCATCTGCAATTTGCAAAACAAATTGAAGATAAAGTGCCCAGCTGGGCAGGACTGTACAGTAGAGCTCACAAACTGGTTTGCAAGTCAATCCATCTTTCTTCTCTCCTCCCTCCTTGCTTTCCCTGTCTCAATGAACTAACTGCTCAACTGTTTCCTCAGGCTATTCATCTTAGGCACTGTCTGCTGATAAAGCCATTTATTTATCTCTCTGCCCGAGAAACAAGCTGCCTGAGCTGTTCTTTCGGGTCCCCTCTCGCTGGCAAGGCTGTTCCTTCAAGCCATTTATTTGGGGTTTACGTGGCACGGTGGCTGTGGGCAGCTGAAGTGATTAACTGGCCTGAGTTTGACACAAGGACAAGGACTGCAGAACGATTTGTCAGGAGACGACCTGGGATGGAGTTTGGAAACCGAAGAACTAAAAAGACAAGAGACTCCTGTCTCAGGTTGGGGACTTCAGGACTCAGTTTCAGGGCTCAGCAAATGACACAGAGGGCACCATAGCCACTGGCCACCCTTTTTTTTTTTTTTTTTTTTTTTTAAGTAAATTCAATGCCACCAGAACAGGGCCCTGCACTTTCACTTACATATTGTCTTTGCTGCTTTCACATTATAACGACAGAGTTCAAGAGTTGTGGCAGAAACCTCATGGTTTACAAAGACCCAAATATTTACTGTCTGGCCTTAACAGACACGTTTCCTGCCCCTTGCTCTACTTAGCCAAGCTATGCTAGAAACTTTGCTCTTCTACATTAAATGGGGGAGTAGAGCAAACTGAGTAACACTATCATGACATGTGTTTCCTTTTGTGACACCCTCACCAGCCCCCAGCACGCATGGCATATGTTGGGAATGGAAGAAACTTACAAAACTCCACATTTTAGATGAAGATTTTGTCCCCAAATCACATTTCTAACCAAAAGATGAAGAAAATCTAAATCCTGGGAAATGTATTACACAAAATACCCACTGGCTGCAGAGATGGCTCTGTGGTTAAGATCACTTGCTGTTCTTGCAGAGGTCCTGAATTCAGTTCCTAGCATATACCTGGTTATTCACAACCACCTGTAACTCCAGCTCCAGGGGACCTGACACCCTCTCTGGTCTCCATGGGTACACACATGCACGTGGGTGCATGCACACACATGGGCACACACATGGTACACATAAACTCATGCAGGCACACACACGCACACATTTTTTTTTTTATCTAGGGGAAAAATTCATTTGCTTAAGAGGTCTGCAGCTTGCCTGATAGAAATGACTCTTTAGGTGTGTGTGTGTGTGTGTGTGTGTGTGTGTGTGTGCATGTGGCAGGGTGGGCATGGTAGAGGAGTTTGACAAGGAAGGGAAATGTATTGAGCTTAGCATTTTTCTTTGTCCTTTGATGTAGTTCAGGAGGTGGATGCTTTTCCTCTGTAGGCCCCCCCAATCCCCCACCCCCCCGGCCTGCTCAGCAGGAAAGTCTGAGCCTGAACGTGTAGTCTCCGCTGTTCCACTATGGATATGAGGCTTCCTTCAGATATCACCTAATTTTCAAGTCACCGGGACACTGCATCTATTCTCAGCCTTTGGGGTGGACAGCTATTATGGGTTGGCTGTGTGAGCAGGTCCATGAGGAGGCAGCTCTGGATGGACTTGGGCCAGGAACAGAACATCAGTGGGTCAGGGTGGAGTGGGAAAAATGTGGTCACTCGGGAAGGAATGAGACATTTTTCTTAAATGAGAAATGTTTTAGCTTTAGAAGGGCTCTTTGTGGTGGGCCTGAAATTTCTGCTTTGTAAGTTGGATTTTGGCGCTCCGTCTCTAGAGCAGTGGGTCCGAATGTGTTGTTTGATTATGTTGCCCTGTGAAGATCTCACAAAGCCACCAGCTCTGCCCCCCTCTCACCACCACGAATACAGAAACAACACTGCTCTATTGTTTCAGGACGTTTATACATTCCCTAAATGTGTCCAGACCACCTTCAGACCTCAGGCTGTGAAGTTCACCCTCTGCTCATCAAATATTTGTTTTGAGCATAACGATACATCTTAGAGACAGAGCCACCAGCCAGGGACTGGGTATTTAAATGCAGAGCATATGGGGACATTTCTCATTCAAAGCATAATGGTCCTATCGGTCTGGAACATTCCTCCTCTGCTTCCCCCTCCCAGCTGATGCTGATTTTTCCTGGGCTCAATTCAAATGTCTATCGGGAGGTCCCCTCTGACTCCCCAAGGCTGAGGTGGGGAGGTTTTTCTGTGTCTGAGACAAAGGGCACTAGCCTGGGCCACAGTGCTTGTCACCCAGTAGCACAGTGACTCCTTAGTTTATGCCTCTTTGTCTTCTAGCAATGTGCTTGGGTGGCTGTGGCATGTTCATCAGGATAGTCCCTGGGCATGGTGGACTCTCTCTCTAAATGGTTCTTGATTTAAAAAATGTGTATGAATGAAGAAGGAAGCAGCTCAGATGGAAACAAGGGCAGAATTCTCCATCATAAGATCTAAGGTGGCCCCGTGCTGATTCTCCTCAGTGATCCCATGGAACTAACAGAGAAGGGAAAGTCAAGGGTGGAAACAAGGGTTTTTTTTTTAATTTTTTAATAAATTTAATTTTAATTTGCAGTTTCCCCTCCCTCCTCTCCTCCCAGTCTCTCCCCTAAACTCCCTCTGTTCCACCCCAAAAGGCTAGGCTCACAACCAAAAATATAAGTTGCAATAAGGCTAAGCACCTCCCCATGTGTTAAGGCTGGGCAAGGTGACCCAGTATGAGGAGTAGGGTCCAAGGTCTTAATTTCAGTGTTTACAAATTGGTGTGTTACCACGGAGAGCCCCTGTGAAAAGGTGCTTGGAAGGGTGGGAGGAAAGGTAACTCCTGTTTCCTACAGCAATGACATCAGAGATGGCAGCGGTGGCGGCAGTGGTGTGCAATCTGAGGTAACTGCTCCCATTAGGAAGCTGTCAGTGTTTGCAATTCAGAAGCCCAGGTCATGTATCAGAGGTCTGACATCTCACTTAACCTCTATGATAACTACATTTTCATTATTATTCCATTTTTAAAGATGAGGAGATAAAAAAAACTTGTTCCAAAAGGCAAATACACAGAATATCCCTATTTTCTAAAAGTAGTTTGAAATGTGGGCAGCAGACGTAACTGGCTGAAATCCCAACTCCACTTTTCAACAATCTGTATGGGGTTAACAATATCACCAGGAAATTTAAAAGACCAAACAGCACAAAGTGAGTAAAGTTCTTAGGATGCATCCAACTTCAGATAGACATTAATCTCTCTGCTTAAATTAACCTGATAGTTACTGCACATCATTTAGCTACATGACAACCAACAAAACGATATGGAGTTGATATTAATTTCAGATATACACCAATGAGTAATGATTACTCAATCCTTTTCACTTAATATAACTAGACATTATCAACACTGCTTCTACCAAATGAAACAAGACTGGGAAGTTGTATTTGTGGGCAATTTTATCATTGGTAGACTGTATCTCGTAAGTGGTGCAGACATTATCCCCTTAAATAATGGTGCCTCAAATGATTGCTGTGGGGCTCTATGATCACGTCAGCCTTTGCCTCACAAGGAGTGTAATGTTGGGGGTTTATTTGTTTTCATTTCACTTTATGTGGGTGTTTTGTCTGTGAGTATGTCTGTGTACCAATAGAGGCCACTGGATTTTCTGGGACGGCATTACAGATCACTGTGAGTATGGGTGCTAGGAATTGAACCTAGGTCTTTGGAAGAAAGCAGCTGATGCTCTTAACAGCTGTGCCATCTCTTTAGCCTTTTTTTTTTAAAGCTAGAGTCTCATACAGCCCAGGCAATTCTCAAATTTACTATGTATCTAAAGCTGACCTCGAACTCCTGACCCTCCTGTTTCTACCTCCTGAGTTCTGGACCATCACAGATGTGTGCCACCACACCAGCTAGCACAGACAGTGTTTGCTCTGGTTGAATACAGTTCCAAAGCTCACATTGAAACTTTATCCTCATGCTGGTATTAAGAAACTTTATCCTCATGCTGGTAGGGTCTCTTGAAAGATGATGGAGTTCTGGGGGCTCCACCCCTGTGAAAGCACTAGAGTCCCCTTCTACCTTCTTCTGTCTGCCTGAGAGGAGACGTCACCCACAGAAGAGGTCTCTGCAGACAGCCATGTTGGTACCTTGACTTTAGAGATGCAGTTCCTAGTCTCTGCAAGTGATGGGATGGTGGTGTTTTAACACTGCAGCACAAATGCACCAGGCATTGAGGAAAGCTAATATAAGTACATTCTTGTAGGAATCTGTTCCTGCAAACTATGAACCTTGCTAATGTTAGTCTTGCTTTATGATCTTATGTTTTTCAGCTTTTTAAAAATGTTTTTCAGCTTTAAGATGTGAAGTTTAGATTATAATCTTTAAATTTTAATCTGACAGAACAGTTGAAATTCCATTTGTACTCCATTAAGTAAACAATAAATACCATTGGGAGAAAACAGTTCAATTTTTATTTCTCAGCTGAATCTAAAATATGATTTAACACCATGGTGTGCAAAGCTCTTGACTCTATTAGTGTGGAGTGGTAGTGCATACCTTTAATCCCATCATTCAGGAGGCAGAGCACAGAGGGAGGCAGATTTCTGTGAGTTCAAGGCCAGCCTGGTCTAAAGAGGGAGTTCCAGGACAGGACATGACAGCCAGGGTCTACACAGAGAAACCCTGTCTCAAAAAAAATCAAAGAAAAAACCAAAGAGGGGAAAACCAAAACCAAAACTAACCCCTCCAAACAAACAAACAAACAAACAAACAAACAAACAACAAAAGTTCTGCCTCTAATCAAGTAATAGATTGATTCAGGTGGGGTGAAAAGAAGTCTTTCTTTTCTTTCATAAATGAACAGAGGCTTGCAGTGAAAATGCTGGAGAAATGTACTGAATGCCAGATATATTCACACACACAAATGCCAGAAAGCATTCTACACAACGTAGAATTGTGTAGCTCTGGTACTAACTTTTAAGTGATTTTTAAAAATATCTATAATGTCTATCTTCTCCTTGATTCTGTATTTTTAAAAAAGCCAAAAAAAAAAAAAAAAAACCCCAAAACAAAACAAACAAAAATCCCCTACGATTTTCTAGGGATAACTTTTAAGTCTTGATTCTCTGTTCTGTACTAAAATGTACAAAACAAATATGAAATAATCTACACATGTTAATGTATTTCCTCTTAAGAGAAATGGAGGACATATTCAATGTTATTTTCACATTTACCGTATGGATCCCCAGAGGCACAGGCCATGCACGCTGACTGGTCAGCGTCTTCATGTTCTATGATGCCTTTGATAACCCTTGAGTCCTTTACTGTGATAGCCACACAGGACATTAGGAAAGAGCCATGTGTTGTCTGTTACCCACAGCACTAAAGTTTCTCCTGGACTAGCAGACAAGCCACTGCAATGTGCTGCAGTGGGACTTCAGAAAAGCCAGTGCTCCTTAAGACTCCAAGGGACATGCTTCAAAAGAGTAGAGACTGAATCAGTTCCCAGAAAATCAGGTTATTTACCAAATCTCATTGATGCAAATTATACAAATATATTTTTAATCTGCAGGGTACCACGGTAGCATTTTAGAGAAAGGATAACCTTGAATAAAAAGTCTACTCAAACAATAAGGAAGGTCAGGGCTTTTTTGGTTTTATATTTTGACTAAATCGGCTGCACAACTGTCTACTCTGCTGTTACTTTGTAGCTACAACGCTAGAAAGAATAGGAAGAATTTTAAGATGCATTCTGTTGAGTAATAGGATTAGGGATCTCTCTCCCACTCTCTCAGAGAGAATATTTCACACTTGAAATTATTTGTCCAATAAGTCCAGGAACAGGTAAGTATTTGATTAAAAACCAGATGAACTTCACTTATACCCCAATTCACAATTACCCAAGTATTAAGAAAGTAACATGAATACTGAAAACTTTCAGTAAAACTTTAAATACAAAAGTTGGTTATCACATCCAGTGTCTGAACTTGGAATGTTGGTTGTTGCTCAATAAAAGATCCTAGAGACATCATTCTGCTTACCATGAAAGCCTGCAATGTAAATTCCATATTACAGATGGACATGAACTTGTAACCCCCATTTCTCAGCAATTTTGGGTAGGTTGGTTTCATTGGGTACTGAAACAGATTCTTGATTGGAATGGTAACTGTCCAGCTATTTTTCAGTTGGGTAAACATTTGTGGCTTATGCTCCTAACTGCTGATCAAGAGAGAATGCATGGAGACTGATACACTGTGCGATTTCCAGGGTTTACACTGTCTTATGCTTTCCAGCCCCGTGTGTCACTTGTGAAGAGAATACACATCTGGGGCTGCTGCAGCTCCATGGTGACTGGCTAGATTCAAGTAACAGCTCATTTAGTATACAGTTAACATTTAAATCAAAACTATGACTAAAGTTGAGCCAATTGGATCCTTTTAGAGTTTAAAACTATTGCTATTCAGCATCCTGAGACAGAAACAAAACAAAAAATTAAAAACAACTTCCCGTAAGATCAGCAGAGCTTGGGCCAAGCATCTGAAATGCCATATCATTGAACAATATGGAGCTTAATCTCAACTACTACTGTACATGCATATTACCAAAAAAAAAGTCGGTTTGAAAAGAATGTTTAAAAACTTCATCAGCTACTGTGGTTGTTTTGGCATCAGCAAGAAACAGCTGGATTATCTCACCCGAGGGCCTGATTTGCTTAATAGATTTTTAGCCGAGGTTCATCGTGTTCATCTGATTCTCCCACGGTACTCACTTCCACTTTTGTCTTGTAGAAACAGCTTCATCTACACCACTGGGTATCAGCATCATTTTTAAAAGTTGCCGTTTTCAAGGTATCAGGACAGCTTTAGCACTCTGTGTTTAAAAGGTGGCATATGAGTGTTTTGAGAGTTAACTAAATCTATGTGTTTGGAGCTGAGTTGGTACAAAACAACACTGTTAGGCACGGTGATGTGACTTCTTAGCCTCACAGCGTTAGGAAGAGCAATTCGGTTGGTTTCGGGTAAGTAAGTGCCACCGAATGTGACAATGGCGGGCCCGTGGAGGATGCAGTCCTTCCACAGCGAGGTGCCATAGCTGCCCTTCACCTCCCGGCTCAGATGAACATTTCACAGACTCCTTGCTCTCTGCCTTCACCAGCTTTCTGGCAGCCGGATTCATCATTTTTGTTTCAGTAATCAAGATGCAGTTAATCGCAACGCTTTATCACGTCCTTAGATTTTAGCTTGTCTGGCTCACAAGAGATAGAGGGATGGTCACTGTTTGCCTGGAGAAAACACTACTCTTCTGGATAAGTTAGGTGATTTCACCAATTCTACTATATTTATTATTCATAAAATTCAAAAAGAGGCTATTGGTATGTGGGGAATACATTTGCCAGTCAACTTTAATATTAACAGAAACAGCTGTTCCACTTACAAGCCCACGAGTGTTCACAGGCTAGAGGGAATCATGGACTTTGATAGATACAGTTACTTCTTAGGGAAGTCAGGAGTGTGGTCATTTACCAATGAGCATTTGTCACAGGAAAGGAAGGATGTAGTGTTTCCATTTAAATGCAAATAATAGCTCACGGTGTTCTGTATAAAGTGATTTATTTTGATACATTTTCCAGCTCTCCTAAAGATTTTAGGTAAGCTGCTTCAAAATAGTGGTCAGGGCCACGTGCTCAAGGCCCAGCGTTACACAATGGTCAAGCTCCTTCATGTAAATATCTATGGTCAAGGATAGGAAATCAGTCAGGCCTACCAAGATTTATGAAGCTCCTGTTATGGGAAGCCATTCCCTGAACAAGAGCAGGGACATAGATAGAATCAGGGGTGATCTATCCTCTGCCAACTATAAGGTCTTAACTGGTTACAGTACCCATTATCATTGCATAGTTTTCTTAATTATATTATCCCACTGTATGTAACATCAATATTTAATGATGACCAGAGAAAAACCTATCTTGCTTCTCTTTACTTATGGATATGTATTTGAATATAGTCTCAAGATAATGAAAACTGCAGTGCTAACAGGGGATGAATATTTTCTGAGGAAAACGGGTTCTATTTAGATATTTAAATGAAAAAAGAATCTTTCCTGTTTGGGGATGTAGAGTAAAACTACTGGGAGACTTTGGGACTGACTGTTTGCTCTCTACATGACTTTGGGTCACTGTGATGGCTAGAATCTAGTCTGATGTTAAAAGAAGAGCTTGTGGTTACCTGCGGACCAGGTAGAGACAGGGAGTACCCCAGAGGCTGCATTTTGATGGTTTGGAGGCCTAAACAGCTCTTACTCAACTTCTCTGATCACGCTTTAGGCAGATTAATGGGAAGGAATGAGTGGCACCTTCACACTAACAATTATAATCAAGTTATAAAACACAATATAAGTTGCATTTTACAGACATATAAAAACAACAGTAACCAAGTGTATGTTGAGGGAGGGAGGGAGAGAGAAAGAGGAGTGAGGAGTGATTGCTTTGTCAGATTTCATCCGGAAGTATCACCCACACTTCTGGGTAGTCTACAGCAATGCTTTCACATGAGTGTATCTCTTAGAATAAGGATGCAATAATGCTTATAAAAATTTCATGGTCTTATAAGTTCACTTCAACCCCAAAGAACAACTTTTTGAATTTAAAAATACTGTGTTTTCCTTCCTTAAAATGCTTCTTGGTAGTAAAAAGAAGAAAATGCCAATATAAAAGTCTATAAGCCAGCCGGGCGGTGGTGGCGCACGCCTTTAATCCCAGCACTCGGGAGGCAGAGCCAGGCGGATCTCTGTGAGTTCGAGGCCAGCCTGGACTACCAAGTGAGTCCCAGGAAAGGCGCAAAGCTACACAGAGAAACCCTGTCTCGAAAAAGCAAAAAAAAAAAAAAAAAAAAAGTCTATAAGCCAACTAATCAACAATAGAATAGATACAATTATTTTTCCTTAACTTTTAAGAAAACCTCATCCAGGCAGTGGTGGCACACTGCTTTAATCCCAGCACTCAGGAGGTAGAGACAGGAAGTCTCTGTGAGTTCAAGGCCAGCCTGGTCTACAGAGTTCCAGGACAGCCCTGGATACACAAACAAACTATGTTTTGGAACATAAACAGAAAGAGAGAGAGAGAGAGAGAGAGAGAGAGAGAGAGAGAGAGAGAGAGAGAGAGAGAGAGAGAGAGAATGGAAGGAAGACAAGAAAGAAAGAGAGAATGGAAGGAAGGAAGGAAGGAAGGAAGAAAGAAAGAAAGAAAGAAAGAAAGAAAGAAAGAAAGAAAGAAAGAAAGAAAGAAAGAAAGAAAGAAAGAAAGAAAGAAAGAAAGAAAGAAAGAAAGAAAGAAAGAGAGAAAGGTGGGCGGGCAAGGGAGGGGAGGGGAAGAGGAGGGAAGAGGAAGGGAGGGAAGTAAAGGGAAGAGAAGGGAGAGAGATAATGTCAAGACAGACACCAGCCTCTTATGGGACCTGGTGAGGAAGAATTTGGCTTGAAGAATGACAATTCAATGTCTTTTTTTTTTTTTTTGGTTTTTCGAGACAGGGTTTCTCTGTGTAGCTTTGCGCCTTTTCCTGGAGCTCACTTGGTAGCCCAGGCTGGCCTCGAACTCACAGAGATTCGCCTGGCTCTGCCTCCCGAGTGCTGGGATTAAAGGCGTGCGCCACCACCGCCCGGCGACAATTCAATGTCTTATTGACAGATGATAGGACAATGTCGTATTGATAGATGATAGGACAATGTCTTATTGATAGATGATGGGAAGAACAGTGACATTGGTTGACAATTTGATTTCTGACTAATGAGCTTGCTAAATTTGAAAAAGGTGTGTGTATACGTGTTGTTTGTTCATATATATTTTGGGAATATATCTTTTTCTGTTCTTTTATAAATTGCCAATTTCACTTATTGTCATATTTCTAAAATTTGTTAAAAATTTCATGTCAAAACGGAGTCAAACCTAAGGCTTGATTAACTGTCCTTTCTTGGATGTGATCTTGGGAGCAGATCTTTCCAGGCCTCTCCTGCACCCCTAGCAGGCACTTTCAAGTCAGCCCCACTCTGACAAAAGAGCACCTCGGCTTCCAGCCATTGAGGAGCAGAGAACGAATGCAATCTCATAGCAACAGACACAGAACAGTCCCTCACTACAAGCCTCCTCCAACAATCAAGTCTTTAACCAGAACAAAGGTTGACAGTGATTAATCATTCCGTGCTTCCTTGTTCCTGGCTGCACGTGTTCCTTCAGCGTAGGCAGTCTGGCAGATTTCCTGTCTGTGAGCACCACTGTGCCATGCCTGAAGGCACGCTCAAGCAGCCTTCTCTCAGTTCTCATTTTGAATGCTCCAGGCATGTACAGTTGCTCTGTGCACTGACTCTGATTCCGAGTCTGGCAGACCTTGAATGGATACACGGAGCCCCACAATAAGCCGTTCACTTCATGTCTGCTTACTAGGTTATGCTCAAGCACAGTTGAAGAAATCGATGAAGCAGTGTTTTCTCCAACCTTGGAAATCTGTTCTCTTTCCCTACCACTGCTGAGCTGATAGACTTTAGTCGTGAGGCTGGAGGACATGTCTACCTTCAGTAACATTTCTGTCTGGAAACAGTCAGTAGGCTGTTAAAGCATCATGCTTAAAAGCAACCAAATCATTTTCAGGAATCCTCTTTCAAGTATTGTATTTCACAAGACAGTAGAGTTGGAAGGTCAGCAAACACCATAGTGAGTGGCCTCAGGTGACTTAATGTCATAGTGACATCCTGGTTTTCTTTCTTGTTTCTGGTCCTGGGCTTAGGCACTGTTCATCTGTTTTGCTAGGTCATACTACGAAGACTTGAAGAATCTCCCCCCCCCTCACTTTTAACATGTAAATACCACTGATGCGACCATGTTCCCTGTGAGCTGGGGGTGAAATGAGGTGAGACAATTGATCACAAGACACGGATTTCTGAAGGATGAGGGACAAAGTATGGAAATAACGGCAACAACAAAAATGAGCAAGAGAAACATACTGCTTTTCCAATAAGCAGTGGCATCTAACAATGAAAGAACGTGACCCCTAAGGATTCTTTATGTCTATTCAGTTCTCTTGACAAGCTAAACTAGAATTAAGTAGTGCCAGATTTCCAGAAGATGAAGTAGATTTTCACACGTACACCCACAGTGTAAAAGCTACAGCAGGACACCAAATAGCAAACTGTCTGTCAGTCATGTACTTGGCCCTTGAGTACAGAGCTGTGATGTGACCACACTGGTCCAAGGTCAAGCCAGTCAATGTTCCAGCATGTATAGAGGAGGCACTCATGGGACCCACCCTTAAGACACCTTGACAGATGATGGCTGCTAAGGGAGGGAACATCCTTTTCTTCAGGGCTGTGGCCTCTGCTAAGTTGCTCATGCTGCCCTAGACTGCCCTACACTTTTGCACATACACAGAGCACTAACTGAACTCAGTGGGTTACCCAGAAGAAGAAGGAGGAGTATTATTAGGAGGTAGTGTCCGTCTGGGACAGGAGTGGGATGTGGTTATGATCTAAATACATTTTTTCACATGAGAAGTTATCAAAAAATATATCATTAAAAAAAGGAAGAGATCAAACAGAAGGACCGACCACCTTCTTACTGGAAACTCAAGTAACAGGGACCACAAGACTCATGAAGACCAAAGCAGTCTGCTGAAGAGCTCTTTCAGAAAGCAAACCTCTTTCAACCAGAGCTTCCCACAATCCACCTTTAAAACCAGGGACCTTGGAACTGTGAAGAAAACTGAGTGACCTTGGAACTGTGAAGAAAAACTGAGTGACCTTGGAACTGAAGAAAACTGAGGGATCTTGGAACTGAAGAAAACTGAGTGATCTTGGAACTGTGAAGATAAACTGCAAAGTAGAGGAGCATGGGTTAGGGTTGAGATGGTCATGATGGTTTTAAAACTATCAATCTGGGTATTTTGACTCAATTCAGCTATCGTTTCATGTTCTAACTGGAATAATGTGCCTTTCTAGTTAAGGCAGATTGGCTTCATATGAACGTACTTTAAAACAACATTTGGACTGACCAATCTCCTTAATTTTTCCCAATTAGAACCAGAGATTGTAATATTTGGTGGCTGTGATGGTTAATCTTCACGTCAACTTGACTAGATTTAGAAGTACATGGTGACACACTTCTGGGTGTGTTCATGAGGGTATCTCCAAAAAAGTTAAACTGAGAGAAGACCCACCCTGGATGTGGGCAGCACCATCTCATGGCTTCCAGTTCTGGAACAAGTGAAACGGAGAAAGGTTGCTGAGCGCCAGCATCCTCCTTTCTCTGCTTCCCGACTCCAGATGTGAGATGCCCAGTGCCTCCTGGGCCGCTGTCATGCCTTGCCTGCAAAGATGGACCTGACACTCAAACTGCCAGCCAAACGACACTTTCCTTTTGTAAGTTTCTCTCGTGGGGTGTTTTTTAAATAACAACAAGAACAATCACAAACAGTGGCTTAAGTCAAAGTCTTCAAACAAAGATCCCCATCAACCATGATGGAGACTCTGGACCGATGGGGCAGCCAGCACAGAGCATCATAGCAATTTCTAAATCATTAGCAAGCAGATCCTGCATTCAAATACTGGTTCCCTTGAGCTGTTTATCCATAAACACTAGTAATAGCTGTCATGTGTTGGGGATTTACAGAGAGTTGCTATTGACTCTTATAAATGATCCCACTGCATAACTTCATAGAGTCTATGAGAGGCCCTGTCAATACCCCTTTGGGCAGCTGAGAGAAGTGGTACTTGGGATGTTACTTCAGTTGCCTAGTTAGCAAGTATCAATCAGGTCAGAGATGCCAACACCGGCAGCCCTGTGCTGGGCCGAGCCCAGAGCTGTCATGGAAGATATAAAACGAATCCAGCCAAAGTCCCAGTTATGAATCAATGGTAGACCTACATGACAGGCACATACTGGAAATACAGAAATGTGAAACAATGCTGTTGAGTGACTGCAGATGGGTACAGTCTGCCCCCCGTACTGGAACACTGCAACCCTGAGTGGCTGCTTTGCTTTGCTGGACCCTAGTTTCTTCACCTGCAAAGGTGAGGTGATGCTTCAATGTTCAGGTGGCAGCAAAACAGTTTTTCTCTCTTTCTGTTTCTTTAGCGACAGTAGGACTGGACCCAGGGTCTCTTGCTTCGTGCAGCAGAACAGAGCTATACCTCAAGCTCAAGCACTGACTTTTAATTGAGACGTTATCCACAAAAATGAAAAGAGGCATGTTGTAAACACCACTCCAGCTGGTTGTTCATTAGAGTTTCATGAGAAAATGCAATCATGAAGGGGCTGACAGGCTTTTCTGCTGGGTCAGTTCAATAAGCGGAGATGGGCACAGGGCAGTAAAATGAAAGCACGGGGAAAAGGCAAGTTCTGGAACCATCGGTGAGACACACCAAAGGGACCCAAAAATAAGTGACTAAGGCGCTGGGTGACAGGGACGAAGAGATGACTCGGCTGTTAAAAGCACTTGGGAGGGAAGGGTGGGCAGATCTCTGTGAGTTCAAGGCCAGCTAGAGCCACATAGTGAGACTCGGTCTCAAAAATAAAACAAAATAAGAAAATCAACAGTGAAAACAACAAGGAAAAGAGCATTTGTTGCTCTTCCAGAGGACTAAGTTTGGTTCCCCACATGCAGGTATAGCAGCTCACAAGCACCTGTAACTCGGTTCCAGGGAATCTGATGACTCACTTCAGGCCTCGAAATGTGCCTCACACACATGCACATACACACAAAATTAAAAAAAAAATCCTTTTTTTTTTTTTTGTGAAGAATCTGCAGCATCCTGGCATAGGTGTTAAAAATGTGGACTGCAAGCCAGGTGTGGTGGTATATGCCTTTAATCCCAGCACTTAGGAGGCAGAGGCAGGCAGATCTCTGTGAATTTGAGGCTAGCCTGGTCTACAAAGCCAGTTCTAGGACAGCTGGGGCTACACAGAAAAACAATGTCTCGAAAAACAAACAAACAAACAAACAAACAACAACAACAACAAAACCAAACGAACAAAAAGACTGTGGATTGCATTTAACCTGGGTTTAAATTCTGGACAGCTCAGCCCTACAGCTTCAGATCTCACTGGGGAGATGGGGTCTGTAACTGTGACTACACAGGTATAAGGCGGTGCATAGGAAGTGCTTTTATGATGACTATCATTGCTTAATTCATCAGTCATGACAGTGTGAAGGAAAGGATGTAATTTCAGGTGAGGTATGCATGTGAGATCATAAGTTTGTGGCTTCCAGTATCTTAACTCTTGGTACCTCCGGAAGACACTGCCAAAGAGGTATTTGGAACTATCTTTAAGCACATCATTAGGCTTCTTCTGGAGTCCTTTTGTCCAAAGCATAATCTTTATTTAAAACAGACTGACCATAGTGAGGGGGCACATATCACACTTGAAATTGGGCCTCTGTCTATACCTGAGTAGATAAACCATTTGATTCTATAATATACAGTCCAGCTTTTCCATGGACTGCCTCCATGAAGATTGGCTCCACAAAGATTGCCAAGGTGAGAGCAGACACTGTTTGCAGGCATGTAGTGGGAAGGTGACCAGTACATGGGGAAAGAACAGAGACAAAAAAGTGCAGTGCAGGAAAGAGACCAACTACAAGATGAAAGCTGGGTGCGGGGAGGAGGAGGGAAGGAAGAAAGGTCAAGAGAACAGAAGAGGAGGAAGGGGGAGGAGGGTGGGAAAGAAGAGGAGAAGGAGGATGGGTAGGAAACAGAGAAAAGGAGGAGGAACAGAGAAGGAAGAGAGGACCAGGAGGGAAGGAAAAACTCGGTGGAGAGATTTGGAGAAGGATGGAAAAACCTTATAGGTAGTTGTCAGAGTTCAGCTTTTAACTTGAACAATAAGAAAAGCTATTAGAGGATTTTGAGCAGAGTGTGATCTGGTCTATTTACATTTTAAAGATTGCCTTGTCAGCTGATGTGACCATATCATTGTATGGGGGTGGGAGAGCACATGGGTGATTTGGGTCAAAGAGGTGACCTTGGAAAGTGACTGGATTTCATCCAGATTCCAAGGCTAAATAGTGACTAACTAATGCCCTGAATGTGGGTGTGGGACAAAAAACCTGGCAAGGATCACTTTTTGTGTAGCAGTTTCCTGGGGGATTAAAACCTTCCATCTCAGAGGGAAGTTCATTATACACTGGACGTTATAAAGGGAAGTGAAACAACAGGATGTTCCAAGGGGAGGTGAATGGCTCTATCCTGCAGGGAAGGTCCTTCAGCATAGGAAGTGAACACTCAAATTAGCAGCAGGAAGTCCCTGAAGCTGAACAGATTCACTAGGCCCCTCCCTCTCAAGCAGCTATAAGCATATGTATAAGAACCACTCAAAGATCCTCAGATAAGCTGAGCTGCGTAGAAGAGGCTTAGACCAACTGAGCTGCTTGGAAAGGACACTCTAACCTGTTGAACAGTCTGCAACTTGTGTCATGGGCCTTTGCTTAGGGTTTACACTTTTACTGTCAATTGCATTTTTCCACACACACTCACCACAAAAGAACACTGTTACAGAGTTGAAACTAGGAAAACAATTAGCTTTATAACCTCTTTCACTACTCTTTTGTTCTGCCTGCATTCTGTCCTTCTCTATCACCTACTATTACCCACTGCTTAAGTCTGGTAGATACAGAAGAGACCAGCCAAAAGGGTACAGACGAGTCCCTGAACATCCATGGGGAAGGTCATCAGAAGATGGAGATGGATGGAGTCAGCGCTGCCTAAGGATGGAGGAAGAAAACAGATGGGAAATGAACTTTGAAATCAACGCCCTGTCTTTGGCAGGAGCCTTTTTGTTAGATTGGAGACAAAACCATGTTTGCAGTAGGGCTGAGATAAAATGAAAAGGGAAGTGTGGGGGAAGAAGGAGTCTGGGGTAAAAATTTTAAAAAGTACCACTGAAAAGTAATATAGAAAAACGAGGAAAGACGACCAAATATGGAAGGGTGTTGTTCATTTTTAAGACATGAGGTAGCTTGATGGGCTTATGACAGTAACTAAGAGGAAATGGAAAGTATTTTAGTGATATAAATTGTTACCCTTATTTTATCTGCTTTATAATATATACAATTTAGTATGTTATATCACTCACATACATATTTGATAATACAGCAAATAATATTAATAAGTGTGATTAGTGAAGTCACAATCATGCTGGTGTAATCTTGGCTAACACTCTCCTCATAGAAAATGTGTGACTATAGGACCTCCAGATTTGGCTGGTAATGCCTAGCAACAAGGGGTAATTGCTCAGTGGGAGCTTTTCTGGGTAGAAGTGCCTGTTCAGTGAACTCCGACAATCACAGACACATTTTCTACTGAATAGTTAGAGCCACATATGCAACATGGCTTTTGAAGCAGCTCTTGGCATGTCAGGTTTTCTCTGGGCTAAGGTAACATAACTTGCTCTGTCTCCATTACACTTACTTCAGCAGCCAAGCGCTAATGATAACAAATGTAAAAACAGATGCTGCTGGGTGGATAAGCTACTGGAGACAGTCTAGCTGAAGGCATGGGTCACATTTGGAAGATGTGACTCCTAAAACATTTGATTGCAACGCTGGTTCATCTTAAGAGTAAACTTTTGTTTAAGAGAACAGTCCAGGGCTGGCGACATGGCTCAGCAATAAGAATGTTTATTGCCAAGCTTCATGAGGTGAGTTCGATCCTGGGATCCCACACAGTGGAAGGAGAGAACTAACCCCTGTGAGCTGCCTCTAAACTTCCACATCTACAGCCCTGCTGTGGAAGAATCTTGTGTACACTGTGAAGATGTGTCTTTGCCAAGGCACATTCTGATTGGTTTAATAAAGAGCTGACTGGTCAATAGCTGGGCAGGAAGAGGTTAGGCGGAACTTCTGGGCAGAGAGAGAGAGAAGAGGAGATGAATCTAGGTGTGGGAGAGATGCCCTAGGAGACAGAGAGGAGGCAGGACATGCAGGAGGAGAGGCAAAAGCCACGAGCCATGTGGTGGCATGTAGATAAAAAGAAATGGTTTGATTTAAGTTATAAGAGCTAGTTTGAAACAAATCTAAACAAAGGCCAAGCTTTCATAGTTATTAATAAGTCTCTGTCATTTTTTGTGAGCTGCAGGCTCAAAGAAAAATTTGTCTACAGCCCTCACCCCCAAACCCACCACAAATAAATGGGAAAAAAGAGCAGTCAAATTGCTAGACTGTAAATTTCTCTCCATATTTGTGGCAAAGGAGCACAGAAGTCACCTGGTTCTTTATAAAGTTCTGTGCCATGGAACATTCTCTAGTGAACAGATCTGTTCTGTCCATAGCTAGGCTTGGAGGGATGGGTTGATGAACCCCTGAAGGAGGAGACAGCTTGAAACTCACAATGGTAAGATGAGCACAGACTGGGCACAGACAACAATTCTCCTTGAATTCACTTCACTGCCAAACCCCGACAGAGGCCAGCTAAGTTCAGAAAGACTTCCCCAAGCACAAGTGGGTGAAAGGCAAGCCGTGCCTCAGTACCCCTTCCCTGTCCTCACGACCCTGTGCCTTCCCTCAGATCCTCCTTTCTCTGCCCCAGACTCTGGAGTCTTCTCTGTGTTCTGATACCTCCTTGTGTTCCTTATTGGGACTATATGACTCAGATTTATAAAGGTCTCTGTCTCTATATTAAAATTATCTATCATAGAGCCAATTTCTCTTGCTCTGGGCTCTGTCGGTCTTTGCTCCTCAATCTTTAGTGTGCACATGAAACAGTTTGCCATCTTGTTATAAGGCAGAGTCTTATCTGATGGGTTTTGGTGAACAGAGCGGCTGGTGCCCACGCCACTGATTGTTTGCAAGCTCCCCTGGGATGTAAGTGCTGACGCTCTGCAGAGCACACTCGGGAGATGAGACACCAGCGCTAAAGCTAAGTGGATGAACTCTTGAAAGCCATGATGCACGGATTTACAGGGTTTAAATGTCAGCCAGAAAAGTGACCAAACTTCTGTGTCTCGGATTCTTGTGGTGCTGGGGATTACTCCTAGGGCTTTGCCCATTTGAGATGAATGCTCTACCACTGAGCTATGTTGTTCCAGAAATCACCTGCCCAGTGTGCCCACGCCTGCTGGGAGAGCAGTCATGACTCCAGTTTCCCATCCACTCTATTCATCTATGGCTCAGGACACCTCGAAGAAGCTCTTACATTTCATTTTCCTGACCAAATGGTCCCTCCTCCTCGGTGTCTGTCCCGGTGGTCTCCATCTCAAGCCCCTGTACTGGGTCTTTCTGAAGCCCTGGCTGCCTGTGACCATGAGGGGATGTGTCCTTGTTTTCTACCTCACTCTGACCCTGTCACTGCAGTTAAATGGGCCATGTGTGTCTGTGTCCAGAGACAGAACAGATGGCATCCCGGGATTAAGGTGCAGAGAGCAGGAGTTCCAGAAGGATTAAGCTTTCCCCTCAATGGGGCGGGGTAGCAGAGGATGAGGGGGACCTGATTTGACAAGAGTCACTTGGCCCTGCCAGCAAATGTGACAGTTGGATTTATTTCACACTCACTGTCCCTAGCCTGTTGGAAGTCCCTGTGAATATCTGCAGAGGAAAGAGCTCTAGAGTGAGGGGCCAGAAGGACAAGGGTTGGAGTGCAGCTGTGTGACCTCAGAGAGATCAGTTAACCTCTCTGTGCCTATTTGCTCAGGTGTGAAATTAGCCTGGGTATCTAATGTTATCTACAACGAGGATGGCAGGGCCTCACAGAAGAAGCTTTTAGCCTATTAGGAAAGGCTTAACTGAATGAGGCCATGGGGTGGCAAGAAGAATGTCTAAAGCCATGGGTGAAAAGACCAGGCTGGTTAGTATTATGTTTAACCTTAAAATGGAATGTAATAGTCTCTTTGTATTCAACTATAACCAGACAATCGTCACATCACAGATAAGGAGTCAAGAGACTGTGCAAAGGACAGGGAGATGGTCGAGCTGCATTTCACTTGGTGAGGTAGAGAGCTCTTGAGAATCAGGTAGGCTAGGATTGAGCGTCCTGCAGAGGATGCCAGAACGCACTTGGGAGGACACTCAGTGCTGTTCCATACCTCTGGGGCAGGGTTCCTTCAGTGCTTCCCTCCCAGTCTGCGGCCAACAAGGCAGACCCGGTAGGCCCTACTTGGTAGGGAACCAGCTGCAGATGACAGATTTTGCCTCCTGATGGGGTCACTTTTAGGTAGTCTAGAGGCACCTGAAGAATGGTTTTCCATTCGTACCCATGTGCCCACTCATCCAAGCCCACAAAGGTGCAGCTGTGCAAGAGTGGCTGACATGACACCCCCTTGGCAAGCCTGGGCCACCAGCCCTCAAAGGGCAGATCATGCTAGTGATTGAGCAGGACACACATGGGTACCGCCATCAGTGGGGGGGGGGGGGCGGCTCCATGGGGCTGTGATGGTTAATCTCAGTTGTCAACATGATGAGATCTAGAATCATCTATGAGTTGGACATACCTGTGAAGGATTATCTAGGGCCTGCTGGTGCGGAGTAATCCTGATTGGGGTGATTACGGTGGGAAGAGCTGCCCACTGCAGGTGGTGCCATCCCCACACTGGGGATCCTGAGCTGCATAAAAAGCAGATAGCAAGCCTGAGCACAGTGTTCCTTGCTTTGGGGCTCTTGACTGGGGATACAGTGTGACCAGCTGCTTCTGGTCTCTTCTGCCTGGACCTCTCCACCTTGGACTCCAAGGCAAAATAAACTTGCTTAAATTCCTTTGTCAGAGTGTTTATCAAAGCAACAGAAATCCACTGCAATGGGCTGTCGAGGATGTGCAGACTGACCCTAAAAGCTCTCGAGAGGCGCCGGAGTACACAGGAGTACACCACAGGAGTACACAGGTGGCCATGTCACAAGGCTGTGCTGCTTCCTGAGTCCCTAACATTGTCAGGCCGAGCACCTGCAGCGGGTGGCTGCTAAGCCTTGAGCAGGGAGGTTGGGAAGGTGCAGAGGAAAAGTTGGGTCCCTAAAGTGAGGTAACTGAGAGAGACCAAGGCCCAAATCACATTGAAAGGATCTGCCTCCCTCAGGAAACTGACAGATTAATTAAATCGCCAACTCACTCTGTTGTTCAGACTTGAGAAGATGTGGGAAGTTCATAAAAATGGAAGGTCCAGCTATCAAAGGCGCAGAACAGCTGAGGTGAGGATGAAAGAAAGAAACACGGCTTAAAGGAGATTTTCGGGTCTGTGGAAGAAAGATGGCAGAAAGAAACTTCCAGGGACAACTTGCTGGCCTGGAGGAGTGCAGGGGCTCCACCAGCACAGCCCACAGCACCTGCCCATTCTGTGGTTACCTTCACAGTCTAGCTTAAACACCCTTTCTCTGGTAGGCCTACCCAGTCCCAAAGTCAGGTTTAGTACCCTACCAGTGTCCGCCGACTTCCTGCCATCATGGTATTTCTTATACCTTTGCCCTTCGGGTATTCGTCTCCAGGGAAGCTGATGGCTGGTTTTTGCCTCCCACATCCTCAGTGGTCACCAAGGTATTTAGAATATAACCCACACTCAAATATTTATAAAATGAGTAAATGAGTATATAGTTGAGGGATTATATTTTTCTTTTAAAAGAGAAAAATTCAATACTCAGATTTTTTTTTTAATCTAGGCAGTAGAATTAGAATGGAGAAGGGAGGCACAAAGAGAGAATTTATGTGGAGGGGGGAAACTACAAAAATGACATTTTGGAAAAATGGCCTCGGCCGTTGTGGGGACAGCGCTTCATTAGCAGCAGCCTTCCACTCCTGCCCGTATCAGCATCCCATTTCCATGGACCCCGATACGTGGGCCATTTTTAAAGGTTATAAAGATGTTATTCATCATATTGAGGGTAGTATTTACAAGATTGATGGACTCTGAACACAACAGAAGAGAAATCCTCAAAGCTGGGGGCATGGTTGGTCCAGTAATTTTTTACTGAATTTTACATTTTTAAGTGGATCAATTTTTCATTTCAATCCAAAGGCCCTTGTCTGTTTCTGAAATTTGTAACATCTGCTAGGGAAGTGACGAGTGAAACAATTTTTTAAAAGATCAAGTAATGAAAAAATTTCTCTGTTGAAGGACTGTGGATTTTCAATTTGTTCCACATGAGACCATTTCAGGAAATTACCTTTTAACTGTTTCTCATCTTGTTTGTGCAGCAATATTCCCCTGGCAGGGATGGACTGTGATCGAAGAGAATTTTTATACTGGAAAAATTCTACTGGTCTAAGGACAATAGCCAGATTTGTAGTGTTGCCTTCTGTGGACTCTTTGCCTACGTGGGAGACTAATTTTTTTTCTAAAATGGGCCATAATTAAGACAAAACTATGCTTTCCTGTGAGCATACTATAGAGGATTATTCAGAGCATGTAGATTACAGCTGGAAGACAAAGGTCAAGGAGGGAATGAGAGAACAGCTCCAGAATGGACTGTGTTAGCACACATTGCCCATATCCCCGGTTCCAGCTTCTCAGTGGTTGGCAAACTTCCGCTGCTACTCATTCACTGGTTCAAAGCTCTTGCCTTCTATTTTCAGTGGAAGCTTAGAGGCTGGTAATGGGGCTGTGGGGATGAAAGACTTCAGCGTAAAAGATGATCTTGTAGGTAAGACCCAAGCTCGGGTCATCCCTGCAGGCAGAAAGGTCACTGTGAGTTCTAGGCCATCCTGGGCTATGTGCTGATGGGTTACAGAGAAACACCCCCCAACTCAGAAGAGAAAGAAGGCAGAAGACAATCAAGTCACATCTACTTGGACACACACAAGAACCCCACTTTGTGTCTGGGAGGAAGTAGATTGTATTCAGGCAGAACTACAAACTGTTTCTGAAAAAAGGTTTGCTATTAGTATTTTTAAACACTCTAAGATTCTTAGAGAAGAAATAAGTCCAAAGATAGCCTGATATCTCCTGAAAAAATTAGAGTAAGAAGGGAATGATTATTATCAGCATTTTTAGTGGAAGCCACTGTAATTTATTTAATGTGAGTCATCTTGAGAAAAAATGAGTAGATGAATATAATAGCAAAGAATCTGCACTCCAGATATAGATTCATAAATATCATATGAGACTAAGGAAAGACCAGTCCACGAGGGAAGAACAGAATGGTTAACCATCCACGTCAGGCACCCTACAGAGAACCACCCTGCGAGAAGCTCAGCACGCCAGCTCTGTAGGTAGAAGACTACATGCACAGTCTTCAGAGTGTTCCACAGGGTGCCGTTCTGTGTGCAGGTGAAGCAGTTGATTAGACGGAGAGCCGAGTGGAAATGCCCCCACAAAATCCTCATTGAGGCTGGGATGCAAGTACAAAGCAGGACCCGAGGGCACTTGAGGCCAAAGGTAATGGTGTCAGAAGCACCATAGATCTCTTTGAATGACCTTGACACTCATTTATGTCCTAAAAGTGTCAATAATAGAGGTCTATCACACACTCTGTCCACCCTTCTTCTGAACTACTGTAAGTTTGGGGAGCAGAGGCAATCAGAGATGAAGAATAATCTTACCCTGGGTTTTGTTCTGGATCTGATGCTTTCTGTGGCATGGGGACAATAGTGACGTTGATATGGCCTGAGGTTATCATGATACTTAGCAAGATGATCTATGTAAAAAAACCTATCAGTGTTCAACAATGATGCCGTTATCACCATCCTGCCTTTTCTTCCACATTCTATTTTGTAATGTTTCCTCTCTCTCTCTCTTCAACTAATATTTAATAACTGCTGAAGATATGACCTTGTATCTCTCATATCTCATCCCACTAAGAACCTATGAAATGGGTGTTATTTTCCCTGTTCACACTTGTGTATGTATATGCATGTACCACTTTCCATGAAACTACTTATTGCTATTTTGAAAGCTGTGCAACAGAAAAAAATATGATACCAGTGTCTTCACTGTGGGCCACGTGAAGACCATCTATTTGTCAGGGTGGGTGTTTGAAAGGAATGACCATTCCTTAATATTTTTGATAACCAAAATTGTTCTTAGTGATTTTTCTCAGAATGTATAACTTAGGAAAATTAAAAAAATATTCACGAAGTAAAATGAGTGCTTTGAGCACAGACAAGGCTTTGACAGCACTTTCCATCTTAAATGACTCAGATCTTTGCACATCAGTATGCTACGGCAGAGAAATGTTACTCCTCTATCTCTTTCCACCTGTGGGTTAAGATTAAGAACATCTGGAGTTGGCAGTGGTGATGTTCACCTCAAATACTGATACTTAGAGGCTGAGGTAGGAGGATTCTGAGCTCTAGGTCAGCCCAGGCCATCCCAGTGAGACCCTGTCTCCAAATCCTTCAATAATAAAGACTACCTGGACTGTTCAAGCAAGTAGGTAGGAAAATGAAATGGTGCAACTTTGGAAGTCTGGAACTTTCTATAGGGTTACATGTATAATTACTATATGACCCACCAGCCCCACCCTTAGGTATTTAGGTATTTACTCAAGTGAAACAAAAAATTTTTTCCACAGAGCTCAAATTAGAAAGCAAGTAAAGCATCGTCTAGCTGCTGAATTGATGAACGATACACCTTACTCTCAGAGTAGAATATCTCCATGGCAAAAGGCACTGAACCACTGGTGTGCACAACCCCAGGAGTGAACCCCATAGTCCCTGTAGTGACGGAAGCAGGATACACACCCTCATCCCACTGTGCACAGCCCTACACAATACTATAGTGCCGTCTACTCCACTGGCCAGTGGCCGGGGCCCATGACTTCCTGGGAGCGTACGGGGTGGTGCGAAGGGTCTCTTACTAGATTCTGTCTCCAGCTGCATGTTTGTGCAGGTAGAAACACTACTTGAGAAACAATATTCTCAAAAGGTGAACTTCACAGTATATAAATGATAACAATTTTAAAAGCAAGGGAATGAATGCCCCTAAATTATCCACAAGAACATTCTAGTTCTAAAGATAAAAATGAAGACGCATTGTGCCAGCACCTTCTTCAACTGGCAAAGTATCAGGGTAGCCCGAGTTGTCTGCTGTGCGGTTTCCTTTTCAAACCTTTCCATTCTCACCTGTTCTGAGGGCAGTTCTATCTGCCACCACTTTGGTAACACTTCCTCTGTACACTCTTCCTTTTAACTACGTGGAGTGGCCTTTATAATTTTCCCCAATACTGCAGTGATTTCTGCACGGCTTATCATCTGCAGGGTGTAAGTTCTAGACCATAGAAAACCCTGCCCTCCTGCTCCACTGTGCTGCCTGCTGACATGTCTAGCAGGAGGGTGACAGAGAGAATGTTTGGCAATAGCTGCCCTTCTAGGAATCTTTCAGGTGAGCTCCTTGAAGACAGGGATTATAGGTACAGGATCTTGAACCAGGTCAATGCTCAAGAAGGGGTTTTGAAAACATGGGCTGCAGGGGATTGTGACTGTGCAATTCTGTTTTGGATGGTGCATAGGGAGAGAAAGTAGCTGGGGGCAGAGCTAAGTCCTAGTAGAGTCAGCTGGCCAGGATGCCCTGGGGCACCTCTTAGAAACCCTGGCGACAGAGAGCTGTGTCAGCCTCCAGGTTTTGCTGGCTGAGTCCCAGCTCTTATCACGGATGTTATTTAGAGCACTTGGGAGGGAGATCTTCAGTTTGGATCCAGTTGGAATTACCAGCAGGGGATGGGCTACAGCCCGGCAAGTTTCCAATTGTTTCTTAGGCTTGACACTGTTCCCAGAATCAAAGATGATGAAGGCTGCGTTTGTTAAGCAGAACAGAAAACCCTTTGCAAAGGGTTTAAGGCAGGTCTTTGCTTCCTCATTGTTCTTAGCCCTGTGCCCCCTGTGGTTGACCCTCCCGTGCATTTTCATCTCTTTAGGGAAGAGCAATATTCCTTCTTAACTGTTTTTCTTAGCCCAGACTAAGTGTAATCACTTAATCTACTTTGCTAAATGAATTTATGAACTCTTAGTGTAATAATTACAGTCAAATAGCCCAAGGCCCCAAATGCCCTACTGCTTTAGGGTAGCCTCGGGGTAGGGGATGGGTGGTGTTGGCTCTGGGACAGCACAATGACCACTTGGGAAGCCAGGGTTTATCCTCCATCTGATGACTAACACTCTGGCTCCAGGAAGTGCAGAGTCCGTTTGCCCTGTGCTCCATACAGTCAGCAGTTGGGACAATTGTTTAAATACCTGGAGCTCACTTTGTGTGTGTGTGTGTGTGTGTGTGTGTGTGTGTGTGTGTGTGTGTGTGTGTTCTTCTGTTTTAAACGTTGACAAATACTTTTTTATTCACCTGTTTAATTACAACTTGCCTTACTAGCATTGCTTCTCATTTAACACAAAAAGGCTTTATTCAAGTAGAAAACGTAATAGAAACACAACCCTCAAACTCTTCACCAATGTCCAGATTTCCTTCCACCAGAATCGTTTTTGGATACTTAAACATTTAAAAATGATTTAAGCATAATGAGAAGATGGCTTGTCCTAAAGGCACAGTGGATAGTATTCTCTAGCACTGACTTGGACTGTTCTGAATTGTCAGTCACTTTTGGTTTAGAGTGTCCTGTGAGTGGAGCTCATGGGCTAATCACAGGGCGGTTCCTTTTGTTCATGTTTAACGTTTGCCCTGGGCCACAACAGGGAGTACCGAGTACCTAAAAGATTTGGTTAACCAGATTCCAAAAATTATCTGCCTTTTGAATAGTTTGAACCATCCTCAGTGGCCAGGATCTGGCTTTAGGAGCAGATTCACGCTGTGAGTGAAGACACACACCTTGAGGAAGCATTGGTCCCAAATAATCAAAAGAGTTTTCCTGACAAGAGTCTCAGAATCTTGTGTTAGCCAGCAAGAAGACATACAGTTTAAGAACAGGTAGGTCAAGAACCCATAAGCTTCCACCACTGCAGGGTGTGGAAACAGAAGCAGACTGGCAGAGTCCTGTTGCAAGTGTAAGTAATTCAAAGTTTAACAATGTGTTTTGGGCATGCTCACTACCTCCTTTTGGAACAGTGTGCTTTGCTGAAGCGAATGAAGTCCTTCCGTGGCGGGGGTGGATTCTACGGAAGATCAGAAGGCTCGGTCTATCCCTGGCATCAGGGCAGCTCACAGCTCTGCATGGGCTGAAGTCACTGGGGAGAAGCTACAGATGTCCTTGTAGAAGCAACTTCAGCTAAGAATAGAAGATGATGCCCCCAACCCCTGTTCTTTCCAGTGTTTGTGTTCTCTCAAGGTGGAGCCTTCATAGACTCTATGTATTCATTGAGGAAATCTTTCTTTACTCAAAAGAGCTTGAGGGGTTTCATTCGTCCTGAAACCCAACAGAGAAATGCAAGGGAGAGATGCAAACTGGCATCAGAACCACCCAGGTAGGCTGGGGAAGCAGCTCAGCAGTAATGTGCTTGCCTCGCTGTGTTGAAGTCCTGGCTCCAACTGTGACAATGGGTAGGTTTCACAGCCTCTCTGGTCTGCCGTTTTGCAACCTTTGAACTAATGTTTAAAATGCACATTCCTTAGCAGTCATAGGGATGGTCTAAATGTGGACATAGTTGTGTAATGTGTGTGAAGCACAAGGAACTATCAGAAAAATGAACGATCTGAATACAATAATGAATTAGGTTGCATGGTAATATGCCCTTGGGATCCAAAGTTCGTGCTGCTGAAATAGGAGAATTACAAATTCCAGGCTAGCCTGGACTACTTAGTGAGACCCTGTTTTGAAACACAGACATGCCAGTGATGTTTTTCTGTCAGTTTAGTGGCTGCACATGACTGTATTGATATTTTAATAATTGTCCACAACTCCACGGCCCACAGTCAACAACCGGCTTGCCACTCAGGCTGCAGAAGGTCCTGTGGTCTGGTGCTGCCGCAGCCAGCCATTATGTGTAGGTTTAAACCAAATCTCTGTCATTCTATTCACCAACACAGACTCAGAAGTCAGATGTGGGGGTGAAAACCTGCTAGATTAGAGAAGCTGAGAAAGCAACCAGCTGACCTTGGTTTTTGGCCAGAGACACCACCTTCACTGGACCCCAAACCAAAACCAAGTGCCAAACCCAAGTCCTCTCCCTTCCCTTCCTCTGTGTCTCCTCTGTTCAAATTGCTGGCTTCTCTACCGCCAATTCTGGTTAGCTAGTTGCTCTCTCTGCCCCTTGATTCAAGGTAAACTTTATTTAACAGTCTCAGAGTGTCACAGTGTGATCATATATCCTACAACATACCAGGAGGGAGTAGAAGGAGGCTCCACCAAAACTAAATATATGAAAATGGCACAGGAAATCTTCGAAGAAACAAGAGCAAAATTCCAAACCAAATGAGTAACCCTCCACCCAAAACAACAACAACAACAACAACAACAACAACCCGACAGAAAGCACCTCGAGTGCGTCAGCACAGCCTTTTTTCTCTTTGCTTTAATACAATATTATGCTTGTCTGAAGAATTTTGTGGAACATGTAGCTATTTCTCTGAGATGGTGCACATGTAGTAAACAGGTAAGAAACAGCGAATCTGTCACCGAACAGGTGGTTGAAGCCCTGTAGCATGGCACATCCACTAAGGAAGCACACAGACGTGTAGCAGAGCAGCTGTGTGTGCACCATATGGCCACAGAAGAAGGAAGGTACACCGAGGCACTCGGAGGGCTTCGGTTCCCCTCACGTGAGGAGTGGTGGAACATTCACTCATCTTAAACACTTACAGGACAGCGCTGCAGAGAACACAGCCATCACCCTCACTCATGTCCCTGGGACTGCTTGGGTCACATGGCCGGTCACAGTGGCAGTGGTGGTGAGAAACTCAAGTGAGCACAGGAGAAGATTTTAGGTGTCTGTGACAAGGTTGCAAAGAGTGGCAGCCTGAAGATTTGGGGTCTAATGATACCCCTTCCTTATTTTGTCAGTGAGCGGAGAATTCCATATCAAGATTCATGAGTATGTTGAATCACATAAATTTGAGTTAGACATTGACTTAAGAAGTCCAGCTGTAAGCCTGCAGTATTTTGTCTGCCCTGAATTGAAGCATCTATGCTGCTGTTGCCAGTTTCAACCCGATAAACAGCTTCTGTGGTATTTCCCAGCACCAAGGGACTATCTTCCCACCTCCATTCCCAGCCCAGAGGACTGTAGCCCTCAGCACAAAGTATGGTCGTGGGTGAATGAATACTGAGCAGATAATTCCAAATCTGATTCTGGAAATTCAATCAGAGCCCAGCATCAGCTGGCTTGTTCCTGTTGTTGCAAGGAGCCGAGATACCTGGGCTGGTTCCAGGGCTCATTGCCTGCCCAGTTGCCAGCTGCATGCTGGGATATCTCTGCCCACAAACCAAACTCTGGCTTGTTTTTCTTCACAGCAACTAATGTCTCAGGGAAAAAATTGGCTTTGCACTTTCTCTGTTGCTTTTAAACCTGTAAAGCTAAATGACACACCCATAATAATGTAAGAATCATTGCTCTTTTCTCTTTTTAAATCACCAGTGGCTACAGAACCTTTTGCTAAACTTGTCTAAAGGTCCAGGAATCCCGTTTGACTGCCCTCTCTTGTACACACATGCATTAGAAGCAAAGGCACATTACACAAGATTGTAAGACAGAACTTGATTGGATAGCTGCTTGTGAGTTTAGCTTTGCTGCTGAACCATGTATCTCTGTCTCTGGTGGCTGGAAACCAGAGAACAAACGCTTTAGTTCTTCAGTCAGGGAGCAAAGACCCACGCACAGATGGATGCTGCAACTTCCCAGTCTTAAGGCTCTGTTCAGTTACACAGCGCAGGACAGTTTGCAGAGTACACAGGAGGAAGAGACCCAAAATACCCAGCCCAAACCAATAATTGCATAAATCCTTGCTCCCAGAGGGAGTGCCACTGCGCTGTAGTTCATCCACAGAGCCCAGGCAGATTACCGTTGAGATCTCTCTGGGCATCTGAACCCTCTTCTTCGATAAACATTTGTTTATTGCAAACTGTATAAAGCCACCCCTTGATATTTTAACCCTCAGTCCTAACATGACGAAATATCCCAAGATGCAGCTTGGTTAGCAATGTGAAGATCATTAGATTAGAATGAGCCAGGATGGGACTGTGGAAAAGACAGTAACTGGGTAAAGGGAAGGGTGGAAATCTGTGTTCTTAGATACTGACTAGTGTCTAGATTTTACTTGTAAAACTGTTAGAGTCTAGTAACACTGAAGCATTCATGTAATAGAAAAATAAAAGAATATGAGGATCATAGTCTAAATCAAGTTCTATAGGACTCTACTGTCTCAACCAGTAGTAATGTGTGTTCCATAGGAAAGGGGTGGGGGTGTGGTTTTAGTCAGAGATTAATGAAATGGAATTTCTAAACTCATTTATTTACTTACTGAGATGTGACAACATCTATATTATATATGTATGTATGAATATACATGCATGCATCTTTATAGATTCCCATAGGACTAGTGTGTGTGTGTGTGTGTGTGTGTGTGTGTGTGTGTGTGTGTGTTATAACTGGATTTTGTACAGTTCTGTTCAGGATGTATTCTCCTAAACACACACTAGACAGTGATGATCTAAGGAAAATGTAAGACATTAAAAATATAACTAAATCTTGGATAATTCAATGTTTAAGCTGGGTCATTCAATCATTCCAGACTTTCTCTATCAAAAGGAATGTGCTAGTGACCTGAGCTTCTCCTGAAGTTTATATGAAATGCACACCACAGGTTTGCTTTGCTGCAGGGTGGCTGCTGCAGCTGCTGCAGCTTCCTCTTGCAGTTCTTCCTATGGTCCTTATTCTGTGTTTCTCTCGAGGTGTTTGAAAGACAGAAGCTTCCTTCATATCCTACCATGGACAAGAGACCATCATTCTGACTCAGTATCTTGCTTGATTGCTTTCAAACAAGCTCCAAATTTTTATATGCATCTCTTTATTAGCTTATTTATCTCCCAGAACTGTATGATACGGCCCAGCAGAAGATATGTGTGTCTTCCTCAACCTTCTATATCCAGCACCGAGAACAGGACCTAGCATTTTGTAGGTGCTTGATAAACATGTGTTGAATGAGAGAGTGAATAAAAAGAATTCCTAGAGAAGAACATGGGCTTCATGGAGAAGATGGTATTTGAATTTGGAGTTGAAGATGCAAACATTTCAAACAAGTGGTCTAGATTAAGAAGAAGGCTTACACTGGGTTGGGGAGATGGCTCAGCTGATACAGTGCTCGCCATGCCAGTGTGAGTGCCATCCCCAGCACACACGGAAAAAAGCAGGCGTGGTGGCATTTACCTATAATCCAAGAGCTGAAGAGCAGAGTGAGGAGGGAGCCTCGGGATTACACATGTGTGCTACCTCAACTGCCTTTATGTGGGTTCTGGGGACTCGAACTCAGGTCCTCATTCTTGTGCTGCAAGTGCCTTCCCCACTGAGCCACCTCCCTGGCCCAAGCTTGCTTTTCCCTGAAGCTATTTCTCCACGTCTTTCCTTTACCCAAACCACAAAGCTCAGGTGAGCCCTGGATAACGCAATGCTCATTATCAGCTAATTCTGCACATTCTGCAGTGCATGGCAGCCTTTGACTCAGGGCTGGGTCCTCAGGGCTTTGGATTGACGACCTTTTTACTTCACCTTCACTTTGACCTCAGAGGAGAAAGAGCTGCAACTGGCACCAGTGTCCTTTTACAAGCAGGGACACAAAAGACATCATAGATTCGAGTTCTAATAACAGATCTTGCTTTCTCCCACAGAATCAGCACAATGACGAGAAACTATGGACACAGAGGTCCAAGCAGAATGCCCAAACATTCTGTCCAGAAACAGGGAAGTACTTCCAAAGGACTGGGGCTGGAGGAATAGCTCAATGGGTAAAAACACAAGCCATGGACGCCTGACAACTTGAGTGAGATCTCTGGAACACATCCAGGAGAAGGGCAGATGAAGTGGCTTGTATTTATAGAGGTGAACACAGGACAGTTGTCGGGAATATGTAACAGCAGCAGAGACAAGAGAGACCCCGACTCAAGAAGGTAGAAGGTGAGAACTGATTCCAGAAAGTTGTTTTGTTATCTCTACATGAGTTCTGTGCCACACCTGTGTACACACACACACACACACACACACACACACACACACACACACACACACACACACACCAAATAAACACATGCAGATGCATTGTTTTAGAAGGGAATGACATAGCCGGGTGATGGCGGTGCATGCCTTTGATCCTGGCACTTGGGAGGCAGAGGCAGGTGGGTCTCTGAGTTCAAGGTCAACCTGCAGAGCTAGTTCCAGGACAACCAGGGATATACAAAGAAACCCTGTCAACCAACCAACCAAACAACAACAACAACAACAACAACAACAAACCGAAAAAACCAAAAGGCGGGAGAATGACATCAAGAATCCTCTATGGTTCTCAAGTGGCAACAAGGAAAATAAACGTTGCCACCCGGGACACTGAGGAAGAGCCACAGGGAGGCCAAGAGGACTTTAATGGCCATTGGTGGAAGACAAGGCTTCCCATATAATGGGAACAAGCTCTGGAGTCCGTGTGCCGCACAGACGGTAAAGCAATTGGTGTGAAACAGAGAAGGTTCCCCAGCCAAGGAAAAGCAGAGTTGTGAGAAACCCCTCTAACTTCTGGGGAAAACAACAGACACCACACAGACAATCGACTGCCTGGCTGGATACTCCGGGTGTGAAGAGATGTCATAGGGTAACTGTTGTGCACACAACACTGTACAAGGCAGAAGCAGAGCTCTAGGGTGACAGAGGCGGAACGCCTTCTTTCTAGGAACTCTCAGTTAAAGACAGTATTGAGACACACAGTAAGAATCCTCAGGAGGGAAACGGGGAAGGACTTCCCACGGAGGCATGTAGCTGGATTCTCTGTTTAACATTCTATGTGTATGTAAGCCACCGACTATGGACAGAGGGGACCGTCACTGTCTGTGAACTGAGTGATAGGAAAGGGTGATGGGAAACAAGGATGGGTGTGGTGCCCAGAGGGAACTTTCTGAAATAACACTTTGTGGAGTCTGAAGGCTTAGGTTGTGGTAGAAATCCAGGACAGTGCTGCTAGTCCAGGGTTAGATAAAACAAGAGGATGCAAAGTAGAGGGAAGAGGGAGGCCTACTCTACTGGAAAAGAATTTCAGAGATACTATAGGTGTCTGCACCAGTTTTTCATGGGGTTTCACTGATGGCCTGGGAAATTTCGAGAAGTTAGGACCAGGCTGAACACACATGGCTTGTCTGCCTTGACATGCGGCTGGTTATCGCGCCCTTTCAGGCCTGAACCCCATCATTCGTGGGAGATCGACCTTCTCCATCCTTCCCGTCTTTGGTTCTTCACTCAGTTGTCAAGTGTGTGCAATGCTCCAAGCACTGAGCTGGACTGGGAATTCCCATTAACTTTTAAATGCCTCGGAAAGAAAAAAACCTTAATTTGGGTGCACTAGAGAGGGCGTGTCTAACAGCCAGGAGAAAGCAGTGATATGGGTGGTGCTATAAAGCAGTTAGTCAAGAATAAAAGATCTGGCAAGTTTGTCCATCTGCAGTCTTGCTCAGAGTCGAGTGTGGCTGAGCACTTTGGAGATGATGTGTTGAGAGCAAAAGAAAACAGCCTCAGTGTCCTTGAAGATGAGCCTGTGTTTTCCCTGGGGCCTTCGTCTGCTATGAACATTCATCCCCAGTATTTGATTGGCAGGTGTTTCTGCCCTGGTTGATACACGGGTACTTCAGGACAGAAGCATGGGTGTGGCCCACACATGAGTCCCTGGCCCAGGCAGCAGATCACAGCTGAGCAATATCCAGCCTGCTCCTCATCAAGCAAGCCTCGCTGCCAGGCTGGAGGACAGGGACTGGAGGGTAGGTCTGCACTTAGGAAGCAAAACCTGACTCGCTCAGAGAAACCTCTGTGGGGAGATCTTCTAGGTGAATGACTGCCAATTCACAGGACTCAGCCAGGCTCTGCAGAGCTGTGCCTACAATGTCAGCACAAAAAGATGTATGTGGGAATTGCAGGGTGCATGCTCTGTGGGGAGAGAGCAGAACTGGGCACACCCAGACCTGGCACTTTCTCAGGGTGTGACCTGGGATCCGTCATGCGGCCTCTGCTTCTTCATCTGGTTCCCCACACCCTCACGTTTCTGAGATTCTCCTCTCGTGCCATCAAAGATTGAGACCTTGACCCCCTCAACACCCTTTTCTTGTCATTAATCGTCGGTTTCAAAAAGAGATACCCACCAAATGACACCCTTCATTCCTGTGGGATAAATAAACCTGTGTAGATGTCCTGAGAACTTACCTTTCCAATTATTTTGGAAAGTAACTCAAAGATGAAATCACTAGTCGAAAGCTACCACATGAAAGGAAATGAGGAGGAAAAAGCTGCATCTGGGAAGCATCTTTTGGGAAAAAACAAAATTATTTGAATTCGTACACAACTCCCTGGGTCACAGAACTAGCAGTGTTCACCAAAAGGATTTCCCCTCTCCCATATCCCAGATAACTGAAGGTCCTCTCCAACCGAGTAACCCTTCTTCAGGTTAAAAGATAAATCAAGATGGAAACGGGTGCCTCAGGGAAGCTTCGGAGGGATCTAGTGTGAGAGTTTCCCCCATCAGCTTCTCCTGTCAGCAAACTTCAGTTTTTCCGTTTCTGCGGGTGTTCTTGGTTTACCCTGGGCTCTGGATGCCCTTTCTGTTAGAGGCCACCGCCCGGATTTGAGAAAGAATAGAACCCTTTCCTTCTCCTTGGTCCTCCTGCCTGGCAGCAGGTAGCACAGCTTGATGTAGGCCACAGGCTGGAGCCTGGGGCAGAGAGGGGAGGGGCAGGCAGGGGGCCAGGAGAGCCCAGTCCCAGCACAGGCTGGGGAGGCGGAGCCCAGGAGCACTTGCCCCCAGTCGTGCTGAAAGCTGGCAGAGCCCTGGGAAGTGCAAGAATGTGTTTGTGCTCATAGTGGGCAGCTGGCAGAAACAGGCCAGCTACAGGACAGGATGGAAGATTGCTTTGTTTTTAGAACTCAGGCTTAAAAATACATTTTTCTTTGTCAGCGAAATATTCTAGTTTCAAAACTATGAATCCAGTTTTTTTTTTTTTTTGGCCTTTGCCAGAATCATGTTTTTCTTTTCACCTTGAATTTTGAAACCTCCCTTTTAATTAAAGCCTAAGGCCTCAGCTCTGCAAAGTGGTCCGACCTTGATGACGGCCTCAACTTCAATACAAACGACAGTCTCACCCTCCGGATCTGCATAAGCAAATGTCACTCTGTTTACACGAGGGTGTGTGTGTGTGTGTATGGCGGAGTCCTTGGGGAGGCCAGAGGGGCTCTAAGCACAGGTCCACCAAGGCAGGCTCCTTCCTCCCCCTTTCCTTCCTCACTGACCCTCCCCCATACTGTCTGTCTCCCCAAATCAGTTACAAAATACCTTCTAAGTGAGCGAATCTGTTCAGGGGAAATTTTGTGGGAACTGTGACGCATATCAGCGAGGACACCTGTTTTGCCGCATCCTGCGGTTCTCCCGCCCTCCCCCTCAGCCGGGAAGGCTAAAGGAACTCCATTTTAGAGCCGCCCCTCCCCTCCTGCCCTCTCTCAACATCTAGCCCCGCTCTTTCATCAAACAACGAAGTTACTAGGTTTTACTCGATACAGAGCTTCGGCTATGACAAGGACTTTACAGCGAGAATATGAAGACCCTTGTAGAGAGCCCCAGCAGGTGGAAAGCCAAGCTGCCATGGGGCACCATGGGCCTGCTTGTTAACTACTGTTCACTCCTGCTTCCCCTGGTGCCTGGCACAGGGCTGGCACGAAAGATCTAACCAAATATGATAGGTGCCCTATCCTAAGTTTCCTTTCACTCCTGCTACTTCACCAGCTCCCCACACTCCCCATTTCAAAGTGGGATAATCAACTGTATCTCAAATTCCTGCTCTACTATAGGAAACCCTGGACAACTCATCTCCATCTCAGAGCCTCAGATTTCCTACAAAGATCAATAAACTGGCTTTACAGACATGCTTTGGGGATTGGCTCTATGAGGAGCACTTGCAGAAAAGCTCATTCAGTGCTGTTGGCTAGCTCTTTTCCTTTATCCTGGGGATGTCTCCATCAAGTACTGACAAATGATTGGTTAAATCAAAGAGTAATATGGTATGAGAGGAATGAGTTGAGTCTTTCATGCCCGTTGTAGAAAATATTGAAATTGCAGCGATATAATTTGAAAATCTGGGATCTTTCAGAGTTTCTGACCTATTCTGTGAAACCTCCAACCCCACATCTGGTCTTGGACAACCTCAGCATCCCAAGATTCTGGACCAACTGTTATTACAAAAAGGAGTCCCACTTAACAACTGCTTTATTATGATTATGTTGTGTGTGTGTGAGCATGTGCATGTGCGTGTGCGTGTGCACATGCAGGCCTCTACCTGCCATGATGCACATGGGGAAGCCAGGGGACAGCTTGCAGGGGTTGGTTCTCTCATCCGTTCTGGGGCCTGAACTCAGGCCATCAGGTTTAGCAGCAAGCACTTTGACCCATGAGTTAACTAACTGGGCCAGTGCCAAGTTATACATACAGTGTATTAATATTATTTTACCTTATTTAATAGGCAAGTCAGATTAATAAGTTAATGGAAAACAATGAAATCTGGATTGAAGATTAAGAATGTATAAGGGAAAAAGTATGCTATAAAATAATACCATCGAAGAAAACAAAATTTATAAATGAAACTCTGATGTTTCAAAACACACAGTTTGGGAGGAGGATGCTGTTCTGATGAAATCCATCTCATCTTTCTGAGAAAACCAATCTTTTGCAATTTAATTCAGGCAGCTAAATTATTTTAAATATATTTTTTTCACATGTAGGTCATTTTATTCATGTGGCTATTTTCTGAGAGAATGTGTTAAGAAGAGCTGAAGGAAATGAGGTTGATTAAATTTTTATTACATTCACCTTCACAGAATAATTACATGATTGAATGGATTTCTTAAAGTTTCCTAAAGAAACAGTTTCTATCTGACAGAGTTGGAGTTTGTTTTCTTTTTACCTTGTCTTAGATCGGTGTGGACTATAAGGAAATGTACATTTATAAGTCCTGAATGTAACATGCCTGAGTCTCTCTACACTCCTCATGCAAGTTTTAACATTTACTTGACAAATAAACTTCCTAACTTAGAGCTTTGCTTGCTAGTTTTGAATGCTTTCATGGCACAGATATCTGAATTAATCAGAAAGAAGTGGGAACGTGCTAGCCATGGTGGAAGGATTTTAGTTTCATTTTTTCATCTTGGCAGGAATATGTGTTCAAGAACGTTGTAAGTAGACCAAACATATAGCTGAAATTTTTGGAAAGGCTATTAGACTTTCCGCTACAATGAAGCAGCGATGTGTCTAAGATCTCAAATGCTTTCCACCGATTTGGAACCTGTCTGTGCACTATTCAGCGTGTCTTCCAGATGGGTAATGAGTTGTAATTACTAGTTCCTTTTAAAGGGCTACGGCAGACAGGGTACAGCACGGTGACTCCGGAACCTCCACGACAGGCTCTATTTTCTTCTCTTTGTATTTTAGAATCTTTTGGGGAGAGGCTCATTCATATTACAAACTCCATTTTAGAAAAGGTAATAAAATAGAGGGGAGAAATTTCAAATGAAATGAAACTTTCTTTTTGTCTCACATATATTTTCATCTAAACTTAGCATTTTTGTTTCAGTAAGGTTGCCTTCCTTCCTTCCTTCCTTCCTTCCTTCCTTCCTTCCTTCCTTCCTTCCTTCCTTCCTTCCTTCCTTCCTTCTTTCTTTCCTTCCTTCCTTCCTCTCTCCTTTCCTCCCCTCCCTCCCTCCTTCCCTCCACCCCCTCTGTCTTTGGACAAAAGGCAGTAGACATACTTGTTAAAGCCAACGGGGAATCTGCTGCGTTTACAGATGCCATGCCTGAGATAACGTTCTGCTCATCAACTGTCTCCACAAGAGAATGCTAGAACAAGAAGATGGGGCCTGGACGAGCACTGCGCTGACTTACTCTTGCCTCTCCCACAGGCCCCGGTGAAGCCAGGCAGGCCTTGTAGCTTCTGTGAAATTCGATTCCTACTGAGAAATAGAGTTGATTCTTCTTGACGGCCCAGACTTAATGGAACATACCTGCAATCCTGGCACTTGTGAGGCTGAGGCAGGAGCATTGCTGTGAATTTGAGTCTAGCCAGGGTTACTGAGTGAAACTGTCTCAAAACAAACAAAATACTGGTAATACTTGGTCAGTGAAGAGAACCAAGCAAAACACTACATGCTGGGAAATGATTTGCCTCTGACACAAATCTCTCTCATCTCAGGAGGTTCAGACCACCAGATAGTTTGTTTCTCATTTTGGAGTTCTTGGTAAAACAAACAACAGCAGAAAACCCTCTCTCACTACTTACAAAGATACTCGATGGCTAATAAAATCAAGTGAGGACTTCTTCAAGCTTTTCACTATGTCAACTGGATCCCAGCCAACAGCATTTGGCATTTATTACACTTTATCTGAACAGTTAAGTCCATCTTAGATCTTTTACTGGGATCCTTTCAACTTTCTACCATTTTGATCTCATTTCCTCCCCCAACAGCATATAAGAGAGGAAAGAACTAAATCAGCCTTTAGTAGTGAGGCTCGGCCTGAGCTTCTCTGTTCAAATCAAACAGACTAGTGAAACACAAAGCCGCTGTGTTTTCACACACGTGGATATGCGCTAGAGCAGTCCCTAGTCTGTGGGTTTTGATCCCTGCATATCAGATGTTCACATTATGACTCAAAACAGTAGCTAAATTACAGTTAGGCAGTAGCAATGAAACAATTTTATGGTTGGGGTTGAGCACACCATGAGGAACTGTGTTAAAGGGTCACAGCATTAGGAAGGCTGAGGAACTCTGCTAGAGCATCAGCTACTCTTAAGCTTTAAGGATGGGGGTGCTGACGAGTGGAAGGGCAGGCAGGGTTCTAAGCATCACTGAGCTTCACTCTGGGTTGACAGGGGAAGGGTACAGACTGGCAAACACAACCGTGCCCTTGCCAGTCTACCCGTGGATGTATCTGTGGTAGGTATAAAATGAAGAGTCAATTCTTCACAAGGGCTCTTGATGGTTTTCTCAGGCTGTTATAAATAGCTTTGAATAATTCTAAACATGATGGACAAAGAATTCACAAAACATCTTTCTATTGGTTAACTTCTTAGTTTGGTTGATCTAGAAACAGAAAAGATGATATGTGTCAACTGTGTTACTAGGCAACATTGAATGTGGTAAAATTGACCCCATTGATGGAATACATCTGGATGGGGACTACAGATGAACTGTACATCTTGATAGGGACACTATGCTTTGAACTTCACTGTGTTCAGCAAGTCTCTAACTAGCATGCAGAGAGGACTCTGCAAGGCATACATTTGGATCTTACAAGAGTTTTGACTGTGAGATGTAATTTTCTTAAGGCCAGGTCCTTTGCCTGCCCAATAAGGACCTTATCCTCAGGCATAAGAACTTTCAGGGTTCTAACTATAGATGGGCATCTGATGTTTCTGTCTTGGACTCTTGTGTTTTTATGCTTGCCCTTCTGAGAAGGCTGGTGTCAAAGGTGGGGTGCAAGTCTTGTCAATATAAACAAAAAAGCGAGCCCAATGTACTTCCTTGCTGGATACTGAGATGGGAGCAATGTCATGTGATTTCCATCATGGAACATGTGAGGCAGTACTGCTTGGGAAGGACCTTAAATATTGAAGTTTCTGTTATGCTTTGTTCACTAAATTAAAATTCATCCATTCATTCATCTTTGTATCCAGGATTCGATACATTTACCTGTTCATCCATATATCCATTCACCAATCTATCTATGAATCCATCCATACATTCACCTACCCATGCATCTATTTTTCCATTTGTCCATTCACCCACCCATCTGTCCAACATTTATTTAGGACCTACAATATGCCAAGAATCATAGAATACTAGAGAGAAACAGTTCAAGGCCCCCTTTCTCATCTAGTCCTTGGAAGGGAAGAGATGGACTGGTGTTAATAATAGATAATATTTATTAAACACAGGGTACTGTATTATTAAGCTTATGTACATCATCTCATTTACTCTTTGTCAGGAATTCTGTGAAGTAAGTCTTACTGGCTTCACATTACAGCCTCTGAAGTTGAGTTCCAGGGAGACTGCCTCAAAGCAGCCCTTTCAGTGAGTTATCTTAGCCTAGGCAGTCTGAGGAGCTCTGCCCTTGATCTGCAGTTTTGATGTGCTTTCCCTAGCATAGGCTCATGCTAAGGGAAGTGTTTGTGAAGGTATCCCTGCCAACTCGTTCTTATCTTCTGTATTACAGTGTTTTAACAAACAGTCACTCAGGAGCATCAGGGGAACCAGGGAGGCACTGAAGGGTTGGAACATGGCAATATTTACCTAGTCTGTGTATCAGTCCTGTGCCTACTCTCAAAAGAAAAATCACAGCTACTCTCTGCCTAAGTCCATAGCATCTTTTTCTAGCACAAGGGACTAAGCTCACCAGGCTGATGTGAGCTCTTTGGTATTTTATATTCACGCAGTATATGTGAAGTGACCACAACCTTACTTATCATGACTTAAGCACACTGCAAACAGTAGGTGTAATGTTTTTTTTTTCTAACATATTGATGTTTAACACACACACACACACACACACACACACACACACACACACACACACACATACACACACACACGCTTCTGGGGATGTAGCTCAGTGGTAGAGTGCTTTCCCAGTGTGCTCCAGGCCCTGGGTTAATTGTCTTACATTTCATTCCTGTTCCTGAGATAAAATACTCTATCAAGGCAACTTAAGGGAGAAAAGGTGTGCTGGTTTAAATGGAATTGGCCTCCATAAACTCATAGGAAGTAGCACTATTAGGAAATGTGGCTTTGTTTGAGTGGGTGTGGCCTTGTTGGAGGAAGTGTGTCACTGCTTTGTGGTCTCACATATACTCAAGCCATGTCCAGTGGCTCAGACCACTTCCTGTTGCCCCCAGATCAAAATGTAAAACTCTCATTGTCTCCAGCACCACATCTGCTGGCATGCCGCCATGTCCTGCCATGGTGATGATGGACTGAACCTCTGAAACTGTAAGCCACCCCAGTAAATTCTTTCTTTATAAGAGTTGCTGTGGTCACAGTGTCTCTTCATAGCAATAGAAACCCTAAGACAAAGGGTTAATTTGACTAATATTTCTTTCTTTTTTTTTTTTTTTGAGTATTTTTTTTTTGTGATATATATTTTTTATTTTACAATACCATTCAGTTCTACATATCAGCCATGGGTTCCCCTATTCTCCCCCCTCCCACGCCCTCCCCTTACCCCCAGCCCACCCTCCATTCCTACCTCCTCCAGGACAAGTCCTCCCCCGAGGACTGTGATCAACTTGGTAGACTCAGTCCAGGGAGGTCCAGTCCCTTCCTCCCAGACTAAGCCAAGTGTCCCTGCATAAGTTCCAGGTTTCAAACAGCCAACTCATGGAATGAGCACAGGACTTGGTCCCACTGCCTAGATGCCTCCCAAACTGATCAAGCCAATCAACTGTCTCACCTATTCAGAGGGCCTGATCCAGCTGGGAGCCCCTCAGCCTTTGGTTCATAGTTCATGTGTTTCCATTCATTTGGCTATTTTTTTTCAATAATTGAGTAAAACTGAAATTGATTATATGCCACAGTCATCCTAGGGACCTCCATGCTATATATATAGCCTCTATGGTTCTATGGGTTGTGGTCTGATTGTTCATTTTATATCTAGAATCCACCAATGAGTGAGTACATACCATAACTGTCTTTCTGGGTTTGGGTTACCTCACTCAGGATGATTTTTTCTAGTTCCATCCATTTGCCTGCAAATTTCATGCTTTCATTGTTTTTCTCTGCTGAGTAGTACTCCATTGTGTATATGTACCACATTTTTTTCATCCATTCTTCCGTTGATGGGCATCTAGGTTGTTTCCAGGTTCTGGCTATTACAAATAGTGCTGCTATGAACATAGCTGAGCATGTATCTTTATGGTATGTATCAGCATTCTTTGGGTATATGCCCAAGAGTGGGATGGCTGGGTCTTGAGGTAGTTCGATTCCTAATTTTCTGAGAAACCGCCATACTGATTTCCACAGTGGTTGTACAAGTTTACATTCCCACCAACAGTGGAAGAGTGTTCCCTTTGCTCCACATCCTCTCCAACATTGGTTGTCATTGGTGTTTTTGATCTTAGCCATTCTAACAGGTGTAAGGTGGTATCTCAGAGTCGTTTTGATTTGCATTTCTCTGATGATTAAGGATGTTGAGCATTTCTTTAAATGTCTTTCAGCCATTTGTAGATGACTAATATTTCTTGATACAGACCATCAGTGTGGGGAAAGTTGAAACATCAGGAGCTCCGAGCAGCTGATCACATTATATCAAGAGCAAAGAGCAGGGAATCAATGTATGCATGTTAGCGCTCACCCCGCTTTCTCCACTCTTCCACAATCCAGAATTTTCTGCCCAGCAAACAGTTCCACCACAGTTAAGATGAGTCTTCTTCTATCAACCAATGTACTCAAGACAATCTCTCAGGGATACCCTTGGAGGCTTAATGTAAACATTTCTCATAGATGTGCCAAGAGGCATGACTCCTAGGTGTCCAGTTAGCATAGTAACCACTGTGTCCTATACCAAAAACAAGACCAGCAAGTCCTCTGGAAAGTGCTAGCAGATTTTTCAGTGCCTTCATTACTGAGGATTCTTCTGTGCAGTTTTTAATGTGACTGTCAGGAGACTCTGCTAAGCACCTGCTGAGAAGGTCAAGAGGCATCACAGAAGACCAGGGTTGGGGTCATCAGGACACTCATGGCACACGTCGCAGCACATACCAGGAGGCTTTCCAAGCCTTAGAATCCCCCCAAGAGGCACACACCTCATGGAAATGGTCAGCTGACCAGAACTTGTTCCTATTCCACACTATTCATCCTTCACAAGTTTGCTCATACAGAAGAAAGCAAGGTGACCAGGAGTGGACTTCCTCTTTGCCATACTCTAGAACCTCAGGTATAGCTGACCACCCCACTCTGCCTTCTTTCCAGTTTTTTCTGACCATGGCTCTGACTTGTGGCCAGCCTAAACAGAGGCTGCTTTTTTTGTTTTGTTTTGTTTTTTGTTTTTGTTTTCCAAGACTAGGTTTCTCTGCATAGCTTTTGGAGCCTGTCCCTCAAAGTCACTGAGATTCACCTGCCTATGACTCCCGAGTGCTGAGATCAAAGGCATGAGTCACCACTGCCTGGCCCCAGAGGCTGTTTTGATTACATCACATTGATAGTGAGGTGAGAGCCATTTGGATCTTTGTTGGGTGTGCAGTCTTAGATGCATATCCTGTGTTCTAAGTGTCTTCCATCCCTTAAAAGAACCAAGAGATGCTGATCATGCTGATGTCCACTGCTGCTTGGGTCTCTGACCATGCTGATGTCCACAGGGCTGTTTGGGTCTCTGACCATGCTGACTTTCACAGCTGCTCTGGTCTCTCTGAAGCTTTAACCCTATCCTGACTCTCCTCTCCTTGATAGATATTATGAGATGGTAGAACATTGGTTTTCTTCTTTGCTTTACCTAGGAGAGGCCTGAAGCTGAACATGATAAAAGGTGGTTCCTGACAGCCAAACAGAATTCCATACAGCTATCCATTCAGGCCAGCCAAAGAACCCTGACTGAGCAGGTCCTGTGCTAATTTGTGAGCATAGGAAACCTATGAAGACAAGTCGTCTTTCCTTGAGGAACTCCAAGTCATTTATTGTTCATGTGACCCAGAACACATCCACCCTTTCAACAAAACACAGAATGCTGATTCTAAAACTCTCATAAAAGGATTGGTCACTACTTCCTTTAGCCTAGAGTCCTAAAATGTCTAACTCAATGAAGAAGACCATTGGTGGCTACTAGAGGCTTCTCCAAAGGAGAATTCTCCCACTGGATATCTCAGAATTCCCTGTCAGAAATGGAAGCAATATAAATAACCATAAACAAAATTGAGCTTCTGGGACACAGTTATAAATTGCTCTACATGACTGTGGTCCCCTCACCCAGGGCATAAGGAAGTTGGTCTTTGTGGCAAAGAATAGACCAGCAGCTGTTGTGTATCCTGCCAAGAGCAGAGACACTTATTATAAATAATCACCAACAGTGTGTCCTTTGGGGCCGGGCAATGTGTGTGTGGGTGTCTGGAAGCAGAGGGTGTTAGTGGGGCGGAGGAGCGGCCAACATGGCAGGCATGCACTAGGAGAATAAAACTATCAAGTTTTCCAGTGTAGTTATGCTTCTATTACCTCATGGGGAGGTGACAGAACATGACTCCATTTATAAGGGAAAAGGAGATAAAGAGAGCATCCTCATTATCAGTAGCTGGTGTGCGACACAGACAGACCAGGAAGTCACGTGGACATGCGGTCAGCATGCTTGTGGACATCTTTCCTTTCTTTCTCCATCTGTTTGGTATTTTGTCAGCTCCTAGCCTCCTTTGAGACATATATGTGGACGAGAAGATGGAACTTGGTGCCCCCTTTTAAGGGCTCTTCATGAAAGAAGTGTAGGGTGTTGATATTTTATGGTTTTATATTCTATTATGAAGTGTTTCTTGAAAGAAACTATATTATAGCAATGCAAAGGTCTCTCAATACTTCCCCTGGGTCAGGTCCACCCTCCCCACAGGACTTTGCAGCCAGATAAAGGCTGTAGTTCTTGTTTTCAGTTTTTAGGCCATTCTTCTGCACATGGAGAAACACAGTCCTGCTCAAACCTAATTCTAAGCTGTAGTTCAACACAAGTATATTTTTGAGGGATCAGAGGGGTGCTGCCTAGGGAGAGGCTATTAATTAGTGTCATATTTAAAACTTGTTAGTGTATTTGTCTGTGTGAGTGTGTGCACATCTGAGTGCACACACTAGCACACGTGTGCCAAAATTCAACCTCGGATATCTTTCTCCAGTATTCACTCTGGTGTTTTGGAAGTCATTGTTGTTGTTTTGTGTTTGTTTGCGATAGCTTCGTGCCCTGACCCTGTAGTTTCTTGACTTGGTGTGACTGGCTGGCCAGCAGTCTCTAGAGCTCCATCTGCCTCTGCCTTCCTAGTGCTGGGATTGTGAGCCTATGCCACCGGGCCTGGCGTTTCCGGGGGCTCTAGGGTTCAAGCTCAGGCCGCCACGCTTGCACAGTAAGTGCCTTACCAGCTAAGCCATCTCTCTGGCTCTGTTTCTTACATTTTTAGTAGATATATTCAGTCAGGAACATTCATCCTTTTGCCAACATGTGGGGAGATAAAGTCTCCAAAATATGAAATGATTTATTTAGCTATCCATGGAAAACCCAAGGCTGGGTTAAGGCTTAACAGGTATACCACCCAATATGACTATAATAGAAAATTCTAAGACAGGCCTAGGAAGGACATTTACCATGACTCTCTAAGGAGGGAGCACAAAGAGAGTCCAGGGATCACGTCTCAGAAAGGGGCCCTCAGGGAAAGCAGTATCTATTTATCCTGTATTTACTTTTACATATGGTTTCAATTTTATGTTTGTCCTTTATGCCTGCATAATCCTATTCTCCCTCCATGTTCTCTCCCTCCATTTTCTCTGATATTGCCTCCAGCTTCATTTTTATAGGCTCCTGAGTGCGTCTTTGTAAAGTTACTCTTTCTTGTAGGATAATAGTAATCTTACCTGTGTTCTTGTGCCTGCACACTAAATGAGGAGTTCAGGGATCTAACGCTGAGTACAAATAGAAAAGAAAAAGCTTTATTCTAATCAGAAAAATAAACTTCAAATATTGACACTCCCAACAGTAGGTTAGAAAGCTTGTAGTCTATCTTAGGTCATGAAAGTAGTATTTACTTAAATTAGCTCTCAGGCTAGTCATTCTTGTTTTCTGGCCCTATAAATCTGAGTTGCAGTATCTTAATTCTCCAGCAGATGGTGTCTGCTCCAAAACGCAAAAACTCATTTTCATTTTAGGGCAAGCAGGAAATAGACACATAGAAGCCTCGCTTCAGTGACTTCTACACTCACTACTTAGAAAGGGGTTCTGGAACACTGACGTAGAAAATACAGCTACTGCACAGGAAGAGCTATTTTCTGTCCATGCCTGTGGACGCACCTCAGTGATTTGAAAGGAAAGTGTAATCAGAATAAACCCTACCAGGCTCCCCCATATCAACCACCACCACTCTCAGTCATTACTTCAGTATGAAATGAGAGACGAACATTAGTGGCAGAGTAGGGTGCGTGTGCTAATCTCAAACATTCCACAAAGGAGAGACAGGCGAAGAAGGCACAACATAGAATCTTTAAGGAGTCAGCTCCCGGCTCCTCCGGGGAGCAAGGACACAGCCCCGTGATCGATGGTTCTCGGAGTGTTTTCCTTCTCACTTTGTGTGAACAGACGGATGCGGACTGTGATTGAACGACTTGTAACGTTTAATGACACCTCTGCTCCGAAGCTTTGTAAAGCTTACACATGAATACACTGATCCATATCCAGATGAGCCAGGGCCCCTGTCCTTTTGTGTGGAGCACAAAGGAGAAGGCGAGTGAGACAGAGACAGACACAAAGGGACAGTCCATGTAACCCAGCGCCGGACATGATTTAAACAGCCAACTTAGTAAACATCAATTCTCAGGACGTGTTCTGTGAATTGGAGTCAACCTCCAAAGGAAACGCTGGCCACGTTGAAAAGATCGCTTCTGCTAAAGACAATGCCACGTTAATCTCCATGCAGTAAGTCACCTCCCTGGAAGACGCTGACAAGACAAAAGGCTCCAAGTGAAAAGGTGGAAACGGCTCATTTGAAACAGGAAAAAGGAACTGCATCGTAGCTTTCTCGTGAATACTCTGGTACCTGTGTTTGACGCTGTAAGAGATCAATATGGCTTTGAGGAGAGAGGGCTTAGAAACAGAGAGCCTGTGTGGTTGGCCGTGTGCCCTTCTATGAATCACTTTACATCTCTGGACATCAATTTCCATCCTGGTCACATAAAAGGGTGGAAGCAAAAGACTGCTCTGTTTTCCACATTTTTGTGACCAGGTACCCTCTTCACAGTCATATAGGAGTGTGAGTCCCAAGGCTGGGCAGTGGGAGCTTGGACAAGTGGGGTCTGGTGCCGGTTTCCAAAATGGAACCATTGGGAAGGCACTCCACATAAAAGTATCTTGGGATCTTTTGAGCCTCTCATTTTTTTATGGCTGTCTTCTGAGAATAAAATAGAAGCTCTGGCGTGGAAGGCAAAGACCCAGAAATGAATCTGTTTTGTTCTCAATGTTAGCTTGAAAATAAGGTGCATTTTGACTGTTTGCTTTTACATATGCATCAGGGTCCATAGACCTTTCTAAGATTGGAATTTTGAACTGCATGAAGTTTCCTGCCTTAATCACAGTCAAAATACACAATAGATTCCTCAGAAGTCTGGACCTAGAACATTCGGAGCAGCTGAATCCTGAAGGCTGAGTGTGTACAGAACCAATAAAATGTATCTTTGACATCTTGGCTTCTGGAGAAACACATTTCCTTTGTTCATTCACAAGTCTATTTATTCCTACCTCAGATTTAATTATCTTCCCAGTTCTCATTTGCGTATGTGTAGGCTACCATTTACAATATGCCAAGTATTACACGTGGGGGCACAAAGCTTTCCATTCCAAAAATTAAAAATAAATAAATAAAAAATAAAAAGATTATGGACAAGTTGCTTTGCCTGCCAGTGTTCTTAAAGAGCCATGCCCCACCCCCAGCAGTGTCCTGAGATGAAACATGCTACTTGGTGTATAGGTCTACATCGTTAGAATTCTACTGTGTGCCAGATACATCAGAGAAATGGGCTTCTTTTCTTAGATGCCATAGTCTGTTGGAACTGGGAGGGACATTATAGAACCAAGTAGAGCCACCCCCTCAGTTTACATGAGAAGAAACAATCTCACTGATGCAAGGTGGGCAGAGATCGTCCAGCTGGCAGGGTTGTTGTAGGCTGGAACTTATCCCTTATTCTCTTCTATAATTTGCATGCCCGATTCAGGTGCATGTCCATGATTACCCTGGTCTCAGCATCTCTCTACTGTCCTGAATATTTCTGTTTCCCAGCCTGGCCTCAAACTCCCTATGTCAGGGAAGATGACCTTGAACTTCTGATCCTCCTGCCTCCACCTACCAAGTGATGGGATTACAGCTAACAAGCCCGTGTGTGTAGTGCTGGCAGGTGCATGCCAGGCAGGCGCTCTACCACTGGACTTACAGCCCTTACCTCACAAACGAATTCAATGAATTTTTCTGTTAGAAGTTTAGACTCTAGGAGTGACACCCTAGATTCAGGACATCTCTCTTGTTGGCCTCTCTCAAGTCCTTTTTGTTCCTTCTGGGAATCTGAGTCAAGATGGTCTTGTTATCATATATTCATCTTTCTACTACTGGTCTGTTCAGTTTGCTGTCCACTCACTCATTCATCCAAACATCTATCCAAGTCCCCACCTAAAGCCAATGACTCCGGAGTGTGGAGTCCTCATCTAGATGTGGCAAAGGGAACCAAACGCCCTTGCTCCTTAAAAAACTAGCAGTACGGGTGTCAGTGTTCCTGAGGAATCTCTGACACAGCATACCAGCTTAAGCCAGTATTTTTGAGTGGCTCCCCATGATCACAGCAAATATGCCACTTTTCTTATCTTCTAAAGGCAGTGAGTGACAACTTCCTTCTTCAGCTCAGCTGAACCCGAGCTGCTGGTTCCACGAGAGTGCACTGAACTCTGTGGAAACCCAAACCTTTGAACTGAGGTCTCCTTAAAGTACACTTCACACGTAGCCAGGACACCAAGCCAAACTTTAACTCCGTTTGCTTTTATCCTGTCCCAGCATGAGCCATCACACACATCTGTGATCCCACTAGACAGAGGCTTGGTACAGTGTCTGGTTTTGCAGGTTCTCCTTTTTAATGTCAGGCAGTTAACACTCCCAAGCGTGGGTCTTCCTTTCTTTCAGCAAACCTTTCCTAGTTCTTCTTTTTTTTTTTTTTTGGTTTTTCGAGACAGGGTTTCTCTGTGTAGCTTTGTGCCTTTCCTGGAACTCGCTTTGGAGACCAGGCTGGCCTTGAACTCACAGAGATCCGCCTGGCTCTGCCTCCCGAGTGCTGGGATTAAAGGCGTGCGCCACCACCGCCCGGCCTCCTAGTTCTTCTTATCAGCAGACTGAGGAACTGCCTTGGGAAATTCATTGAAAACTGTCTGGAATGTGTGTCAGAGCCAGTATGTTTTCAAGGAAGGGTGCAGGGACAGTTTCCAGGGCTTTCATAGGTGGATGTGGGGATAAAACATCTGTACTTTCTTCTGATTACTTCTGAATTTAGGCTGAACTAGGATGTGAGCAAGCTTGGCTTGAGCTGCCATCAGCCTCAGCTGAGAGCCTCCATCGTAACCCCAGAGCAGAAAGCAAAGATAAGGACACTATGTCTGGACAACTTTTAACAAGAGTGACAGACTGCCTCGAGGGACATCTTGCTAAAAGGAAGCCAGTTCTGTCCATGGCTCTCTGCTGGAATCTGTCTGCCAGTCTTCGGAGTTAGAGGGCAGCAGTTCCTGCTCTGATGATTTACAGTGCCACCCTCTCCCAACGCCGGGACCACCCTTCATGTAGCAGGGTTTCACACCTTCTCCAGAGCAGCTCAAAGAAGCAGATGCCACTAGCTCATGTCAAAGGAGGCCCCAAGCTCGGCAAGGGGAGTTTAGACAGTTCACTTCAAGCAAGTTGGTGACTGGGGAGCCAGGGCTCTTAGCTTGACTTTGTCACCCTGCTTCGCATGCCTGCTGTGTGGCTATTTCCTGTAAACGGAAACTCCCTTCTGGAAGGAAGAAGGAGAGACCTAAGACCCAGGAAGCTAACGAGGAAAGTCACAAGATTCACAAGGTCCTGCCCAAGGTTATATAAGCAGCAAACGATGGCCAAGGGGGAAGAGACTTCCTGTGGAGCTGAGCAGGGAGCGGCAGAGATGGCACTGTGTGAGCTGCCACCCAAGGAGCGGGCTTTGGCGATGCAGCTGAGTCCTCCATGCTCCTGTAAGTAACGCTAGCACGCTCACAGGTCCACCACTCCAGACTTAGGCAGAGTCGCTTCTTTCGCCTGTTACTGGGGTCCCATCTAAAGAGTCGTTTTCTCTTGTTCCTTCAGGAAGTCATCTAACTATCAAAGGTGACAATTTTGTACAGCTGTGACTGAATCAGATGAGTGACTTTCTTACACATTCTAAACATGTTCTTGTTAATGGCACTAGGTTATGAGCTGCATGACCAGAGCTAAGGAGATAAACACGGCCAAGAGAACGGATGAGCCTGGAGTTTAGTTCATTCCTTGTCAGCTTTCCAGCTTGGTTCAGGTGTTTTAGAGTTCTTACCTCCATAACCAATCCCTGCATTTGGTTTGTAGTGAATGGTAATGCCAGAGAAAGCAAAAACACACCCAGGTTATGAAATAGGTAATTCTACTCAGTTTCATGTATTCTAGTAACATTTGTCAGGACTCAGAGGAAGGACAGTTTCTAGTCACTGAGGACTTCACCGCTGACAGTGAGGCAGAGTCAGCTCACAGGAGGAGGGTTAGTTCACATGAGGAAGGAAGGGCAAAGGGCCTAAAGTGAGAAACCGCAAGTCGTCCTCTTACACCCCAGTGAGAATGGACATTAGGGCAAAACAGTGAAGCTGGACACTGAGGATGAGAGACAAAGACACCTGCAGCCCACAGACGGTCAAGCAGACCTGGCAAGAGACAGACAGACTCAAAGGAGCAAGGCCAGCCTTTCCCACAGGGAACATGCTGGGCATAATTGCTTGTTACATATTCTTGCCCTTAATACATTACTTGGCATACAGTTATTATAATAGACTAAGTTGTGAGTAAGGATGATTTCTAATGAGTGTGCCTCATTTCAGCAAAGAGAACACAGACCAACATGGCCGCCACCACTTCTTGGTCGCTGTGAGAACAGAGCTTAATGTAATTAATGACACAGGAGATACCTTCGAGGCTGGAGAAAGCAAGAGCTCCCAGTATCTAAAGGCCAGTGGATAATGGGCATCAGCAGTAACCAAAGTACAAGTCAGAGATGGGCGAAGTGGGCCTCGGCCAACCTGACTGGGGGCACAGCACATCTGGGGGCACAGCACATCTGGGTGCACAGCACGTGATCGCACCCCTAGCTGGGCTGGGGACATGCCTAGAGCCTGCAGGCCTCCGTTGGGGCAGCCCTGTGCAGACTAGAAGGAAGCAGTTGTAGAGATGACCTCAGCCTTTGTCCAGTTTCTGCTGTTGCCCTGTAAACCCACAGACAAAGGGAATTCAAAAGCTTCGTCTCCCCTCCCTCTTGTCCCAGGCAGGAGCTTCTCTCTTTGTTCAGATTTCTACCTTTTCTGTAGCTATCCTTAACACAGCCCGTTCTGCATCTTCACTTTCCAGTGGTGTAAGAAAGCAGACCTGGAGCCACTGTCCCAGGTTGGTAGTTGATAACAAAGAGTCCATTATCTTAGGTCCTTGGGTCATGTACAACCGGGCCATGAAAGGTCCCATCACTCTCACCCCCTCATTAGTAGAGAGTGGCCCTGAACCCACACATCACAGGGATAGGTCTATGGGAGAGACAGGATAAGCTACAAGTGAGGCCAGTGCCTTACACACTAACACAGGAGTCTAACATCTAGCCCCACTGTGGGAGAGGATGACGGATGACTGTGATGGATGGGGCTAAATCAGAGGGTGGGGAAGTATTCCACACATAGCATGACACAGAGGAACGAAAGCTTCCTGGGGGCGGGCATTCTGCAGGTGGAAGCCATGAGCTGGTGTGCTGAAACCAGGTAAGAACTCCATGTCCTAAAGTTTATAATAGTTTTGTAAATGATCCCACCACAACAATGACACTTTTATGCATGCAATAACCAAGTCAATGCATGACTAAATTTCCTGGCATGGTTCTATGTAGACAAAACAAGCCATTAAATTTTTTGGAAAAAGCGAGTAAAGTTTACAGGACGAAGAGCCAGCAATGCCGCTGCTGTACCAAGTGGGATTCAGATGACTTGAAAACGTAGTTTCCATTATTTAACGTGGCTGCCTCTGTTTACAAATTTTGGTTCCTGCATCTCTCTCAGAAGATCTGAGCCTTTTAGATTATATATGTCTGAGTTTTGAAAGAAAATTGCATGGTTTACAATATTGTCCAGGGCAAAATCACCTACACAATCATTTTATGACTTTTTAACTAGAAACAACGTTGATGCAAAGTCCCCCAGTCTAAAGGGAAAACAAAGGCCAGTGGAAGTAAAATGGGAGGGAGAATGGCGGCCTGGTATCGAGTTTTCCTAGGAGTATCAATCGGCTGCAATTTGTTAGAGCAGAGGCCCTTTCAGGAAGCTACAGTACCACAGTCAGTGTCCACACTCCTCAGGAGATAATGGAGGCACCTTGTTACTAAAACCGCTAATGTCAAGGCCAAGTTTTCCTTTATGGGGTGGCTATCTTGTGACTGGGATCAAGAGAAACTATTTCTTTCAAAACATTGGCAAAGCTGTAGCCCAGTAAACAATGCAGTTGTTTATTGGAAAACAGAAATTGCTTTTTTTAAAAATTAAATTTACTTTGTGTATGCATGCATATGTGCATGTGGATATATGTATGTAAAAGTCTAGGAGCAGATGTGAGGTGTCCTCCTCCATGTTCTCTCTTTAATCCCTCGACAAGGCTTCTTCACTCAGCCTGGAACTCACTGTTTCTCAGCTAAGTTGGTGGCCAACCAGCTCCAGTGACTGCCTTGTCTCCCCTGTCTCCAGCACTGGAGCTACCGGCACATGAGGACATACAGGGCTTTGTGTGGGTGCTGGGGATCTGAACTCAGGTCCTTATGTTGGCATGGCAAACACTCACCCACCAAACTGTCTCTCTAGGTCCCTAGAGCTTGCTTTCATGAGATAAAACTGTAGTATTTTTCAGTCATGAAGAGAGAAACAGAGAACACAAGACTGATGAATTTGTGGTCCTATGAAGTTGGACCCTAACCGTTCTCCCAACTCCCAAGTTATTTTACCACTGAAGTACATACAGCTATGTGGATGAGAGTAACTCAGGAGGAGAGGCAGCTGGGTCCTGTGCACCTCTGATGGTTCTAGAACATGAATCATTTGATCTGAAAATGTTCTTTAAGAACTCATGTCCAGTTCTCAAGAAAACACTCACATGCGAGTTCATCTGGATCCCCTCGTCACCAGTGTGTTTAAAAACACAGCCATGACTGTCAATCATTATTTTCATTGAGTGCAGGAGTCTGCTTGGGCTGTTCCTCCACTTTGGGTTTCTGAATAAAGAGATGTGAGCTTTCAGCAGCTGGGGGAAGAGTAGAAGCTCCCTTCTGCACATGAACATGGGGCAAGCAAGCTGGGCCATGCAAGCTGCCTTTTCTGAAAACGTCTGCAGAGAGGAAATACAATGGTATAAATACAATTCCCCATTAGAAGTATCATTCAAATAGGAAACCTGGAGGAAGGTATGTTCATCTGGGATGCAGGTGTCAGAGCATCAGGAAGCCAGAGCACAGAAGGGGCGAGATGGGGTACAAGTCCTACATGAGAAGCCGCTTGTTTCCCAGGTGGAAGATTCCCAAACATGAAATTCAGGATTTCAAGAAGAAAATTCCTTCCAACAAAAAAATTTCCATTTCTAACAAAACACACCTTTTAATTTTTTTTTTCTGTTTTTCTTTCAGCCTCCTTTTCCTTTTCTTTCTTTAAAAAAAATTCTGTGTTAAAGCATCTCAGCTTATTCCTAATTAATAAGTATAACTCAAAGAAGGGGAGGTCCAGATCACCTTCATTTTTTTGGAATCTTCAATGAGAAATGTCTTTGCTCTTAGCCTGTCTGCTCTTCTGTTCAGGGAAGCAGAGCATCCTAAGGCAGATGGGGCACTTTCTGATGGACTAACTGGTCTCTCCTGTGACAGCTGAAATGTCTAAATAGTGCTAACTGAAAACCGCAGAGCCAGCATGTGCCCCAAGAGCAGGGGTGTCTTCAACCAGCACGGCTTTCAATTACTGAAAACCTGCCATGTTCCCAATAGGGTAAACCAGGTGTCCATCCTCAGCAGGGACCAACAAAGAAGGAAACTATCACTCAGAAAAGTTCTACTTGTAGCTTTATTTACAGGAAAACTTCTTATTCAAAAGGAAGGTGACTAAATAATCATATTTTTGGGAAAGTTCTTCTGCATTGATAGTCTTTACCCTTTTAGTAAAGAAGGGTAAAGTGAACAAAAGCTTAGGGAGGGTTGGAGCAGGGCAAGCTTGCAGCAAGCATAATGACTTAAGGGGAACAGAGATGTGCCACACTGTGATGTGGACTTTATAGGTAGCTCAATGGCACACTGTCCAGACGCTCTGCGATTTTAACTGCTAATGCCATTGAGATGAGGTAATATTTCCTGTGCTGTTTTAGCTTTTCGATAAGCATGCAGACATGGCAGGGGAGCCTAGGTAAAAAGTTCACAGTTGGAGGGGGGGTGGTGCATGCATGTGTGCTCTGCGCGCTCTCAACACAGCCCGTGGAAATGACCTCGCAAGAACGCAGAAGGGAACAGCACATGGAAATAATTTGAAACCTGCAGAACATGGATTTTAGGGGCTGTGAGAGGGTGGCAGAGATTTCTCTCAAAGGAATTCTGAAATAGGCAGTGACAGGAGGAAGGGAAATGTAACCTCTAGTTACCATTAAGTTTGGAGACCTTCATGCGCATGCTGGCTAATTCTACTTACGGTATCCAGGAGCACTTCTCTTTTCATCCACACCATGCCCATAGCTGAGCTTGGTCTCAGTGCTCTATCAGCTGGCTAGGCTTGTTCCCTTTGCAAAAATTCTCACCCATAACTTCGTACCTAAGAGCATTTTTCTTAGTGGTTTTCTTTAGCTGTGTGTTTGTCTTGGTGACTCTTCCCCGCAAACCGTCATCTTCTATTACTTAGGATGGCAACTGTCTCAGTGCTAATGATGGTGTGTCTCTCATCCATATTGCATGGAAACCAAACATGATTATGCTGCCTCCCCCAACCTCATCCCAGCAGAACACCTTTCATCGACTTCCCAGTCACTTAGGGGGGAAAGCCCCAACTTTCCTCAGACAAACCCCGCCTCAGCTGCCCACTCGGAGCCCTCTCCACTGTCCCTTCTCCACACCTCGCTGATCTTCGCCTGCCAGAGACTCCTGGTCTCCTGCTGGGCCTGGTCCATGCTGCTTTCTGGCTTAGGACAGCCATCTGCTCATCTCTACTTCTATTTGTCACTGGCACTTCTCGGGGTTCCCAATCTTCAGGGACCGTTCTCTTGGTCCTCAGGGTTATGCTCCCCATCCTTTCTGATGTTTTCCACCTCACAACTCATGCTTCATGTTTTCTTATTTGCTTACTGTCTGCTTTCTCTGATCAAGTGTAAATTCTGGGAAGTCAGGACTCTCTGCCTGTAATACATGTACCTACAGGGTCAACAGCTTGAAGCTTGGATGCCTGGTTCTCCTAGAGAACACAATATATGTGTTTTTTCCCAGTATGTGAATGAACAGTTACTGTAATAGTAACCACATGGACCTTATGCTAACTATGAGTCAGTCAAGATGCTGGCAACTTTGTGAGCACCACATCACCAAATCATCACAGTGGCCCCATTATGTCCTGTAATATAGACTATCATTTCTGTTTACTCATAAAGATTTATCCACTGTGCCTACTCAAAATGCCAGGCTTTGGGTCCAATGCCTTTTCAAAGCCCATGGCTTTTTGGAACTTCATATTTCTCAAATAGCCATTCAATCAAGAAAAAACAACAGACAGAGGCCATTTGGAAAAATCTTAGCTTCTCTCAAACTGCATTTGTTTTGAATTCATGTTATTAGAACGACTCCTAACTCCAAAAATAAATGTCTCCAAGTTCCACATCAAAATGCTATCTTAATCCCCTACCCCACATTTCTTATCTTCTACCAAAGGCTTCCAAGGCTTTGATTGTTTTTCTAAATACACATGGTTTAACATGGAGCTAGGTTTACGTCAAGGAGTCCAATTGTGGCAGCATGCACACCATCATCATATTGGGCTGAAGAGAAAGCTCACTGGTAGAGTGCTTGAAAACCAGAGGACCTGAGTTAGAATTCCAATGAGAGACCTTGTCACAAAAAGGTGAATAATACCCAAGGAATGACACTCGGGCTTATCCTTTGGCCTCCACATGTGTGTGGACACACATTCTCATCTATGTGAGCATGCACAAATGCGTGCGTATACAGTACACACACACACACACACACACACACACACACACACACACACACACACGAGTGTATTAAACTTTAAACCAGGCATCTGATTCTAATTCTGTAATGGGTTGTCTATGTTCCTGGACAGATGGATGAGAGCATAAATTAGACAGTCACTGATCAAGTCCAGTCTAGAAAATAATTTGTACACTGGTCAAGTCTATTCTAGAAAACGCTAGAAAAGAGTGCCTCTAATATTTCCTCAGATTCTATGGGAAGGGACATTTGGTGTAATGTGGGTATGATTTTTTCTGCTGGCTTGTCTGAACATTGAAATAAATAGTCACAAAGTGAACATTTAAAGGGCCCAGGCTTTTGATAGAGGATGTCATCTAAGTCAGGTCCTTTTTTGCCCTTGTAGCTAGTGCTGTGGGAAGATGTCTGGCCTCCTCAAGCTCAGTTTCCCCTTTGGTATATAATCAAATTCACTATTCCACTTATAGAAGGCAATCCAGGGGACTGTGGAAAACCTACCTGCTCAATGCATGATTTTGTGTGAGTGAATTACTCTTTCTGCCCTTCAATGTGTTGTGACATGTGGCAATAATAGTATCTTCCTCAAAAAAGTGAGGATTAAAAGAATTAAGAATGTAACGTACTTGGGACAGTTCCTGGCACAGAATAAATCTTCTCTTGGTTTTAATTATTACTGGAATGTTAGAACCAGCAGACTTTACCCCATTCTTCATCTAGGAGGTCTCATATACACTCACTCCATCACTGTTGATCATTTTAGTTAATTTCTAAGTGCAGACCAAAGTCCAGTTTAGAAATTATTAGAGCTGGGTGTTGGTGGCTCATGCCTTTAACCCAAGTACTTGGGAGACAGAAGCAGATGGATCTCTTGAGTTCAAGGTCAGCTTGGTCTACAAAACGTGTTCCAGGACAGCCAGGGCTACACAGAGAAACCCTGTCTTGAGAAACAAAACAAAATAGTAATAATAAAATAGAAATGATTAGAATTCATGGCTTGAACCATGAAGCCACCATTTCAATAGGGATTATATTCTTAAGAAACTAGAAGGAATGTTTTGTGTCATAGTGGACAGGAAATAGCTGTTTGTGCAACACAAAGCATCTGCCTTTAAAAATGGAAGATCTGGGAAATGCTGAATTACATGCCTGATAGGTTTCTAAAGGCCTATCCACACTTTTAAAAATGTGCACATGTGTGTGAGGATGCGTGCCTGTGTGGAGGCCGGAGATGTCTTTCTCAATCACTCTTCACATGACAAGGTCTCCCACTGAACCCAGAGCTCACCGACTTGGATTTGGCTAGACAGGCTGGCCAGCAAGCCCCAGCTAACCTCCCCTCTCCACCTTCCCAGCAATGGGACTACAGGTGTGTGCCTCTGCCACCTGGCTTCTTAAAGTGGGTCCCGTGGGACGGAATGCAGGTCTTCAAGCCTGTGCAGCCAAAAATGTACAGGCGGAGCCATCTCTGTAGCCCATTATGATATTTAAAAATTAAGCCCCAAGAAAGTTACTATGAAAATTGTCCTGGTTTTAGCAAGTGTGTATACCAAACCTAAAATAACACACCCAGGATAGCAACTGGTATTAATTCTCAGGGTCAGGCAGGGAAGATAGCTTTCATAGCACACTTCCGTGTCAGGCCTTGTGTATAGTAGCCTGTGTTTCTCCTTCATTCGCACAGACACACAGGTGCTCACACTTAGGAAAGAAAGTGAGGCAAAGAATCTTAGTTCCACTCCCCAAGTTCTTCCCATGACAACATAGAAACAACCATCAAGAAGAACCACAAGGGGATGGGGATTTAGCTCAGTAGTAGAGCGCTTGCCTAGCAAGCACAAGGCCCTGGGTTCAGTCCTCAGCTCCGGAAAATTAAAAAAAAAAAAAAAAAAAAAAAACCATGATACAGAGCACCAGTATCCAAAGGGACGCCAAGCCTTGTGTGATTCGGGGAAGTTGCCATTCATTGTGAACTACGATGTGCTTACTTACTGTGGTAAGTGCTTAACATAAAAGGCACTGCTTAAGCCGTATAATTACCACACGTGATTCCCATTTTACAGTGATGAATCCTGGAATTTAGGTCCTTTGATGACAACCTCTCAGCTAGAGACTGACAAAGCCAGGATTTGAACCAAATCTGCAAAGCTGATGCAGTTGGAGACTCAGAGTTGGCTACTTGTGTCTGTGTTTGGCCTGGATACAAAAGGAGAGTTGGTTAGGCTGGCCCTTGACTAGCCATGACACCTGATTCTATTCTCTTCTTCCTCCCTAGCCTTTTATAAAAAATCAAACGTAAAAATAAAAAGATTGAAAACTTACTCAAAGAGAAGAACCAGAAACCAAGAATCAACCAGCCACCCCCTCCTCCCATTGGGAAGAGCTTGAGGAGAAGCAAGGCCCAACGGTCCTGTTTCAGAAATCTGGCCCACAGGAAATAGTGGGCCTTTCCATTGGCCATGCCCGTGCCTGGCTTTCTGGCACTGCCTAGACCTTGCTGTTTGTCATCAGTTCTAGTGATGAAGAGTATGCACCTCTGTACACTGTGTGTTGAAAGCTCACTGAGACTGGCCCACAGATCTGCCATGAGAGTAAGGCTGAGCTCAAGGGAGGGTCTCCAGAATCAGGAGTGGGTCAGCATCTACATCTTCACACAAGTCTCTGCTCATCTTTGGAGTCCCCAGTAACTCTGCTTGCTGTGGTCCAGACATTTGACATGGTTTTCAAATAGATTGGACAAGATGCATCTTATTTAACTAGAGACTCGTCTTTAGACACAGTGCCTGCTCTTATTGATGATAGGCATAATGTTTCCTCGGATAAGAGTTGACCTCAACTGGGTCAAGATTCCACAAATTGCTGGGACCAGACTTCTAGGAATGGATTCTATTAGGCAGAGAGGAGTATAAGAAGTCTTGCATTTGTTCAATGAATATTGGTTAAACATTAATGATGTGCCAAATGCTGCCTGAGGTACTGGATATGTGTTAGTGACTAATCTTAAGAAGGAGTCAGCTGGCCAGGCGGTGGTGGCACACGCCTTTAATCCCAGCACTCGGGAGGCAGAGCCAGGCGGATCTCTGTGAGTTTGAGGCCAGCCTGGACTACCAAGTGAGTCCCAGGAAAGGCGCAAAGCTACACAGAGAAACCCTGTCTCGAAAAAAAACAAAAACAAAACCAAACAAACAAACAAACAAACAAACAAAAAGGAGTCAGCTGTACTTACATTCTAGCAAGGGCAGATTAACAGAAGCAAAACCACTGGTAAGCAGTACGCTCAAAGGTGGTAAGAGCTATGGAGAAGAACTAACTTAGATAAATATGGTAGGGTGGAGAGAATGCAAGTGTATGGACTCTGAGATGGACATATACCTGGTGTATTCTGGGAAGGCAAGCATGGCTGGAGGATAGAGGTCAGGGGGCAGGGAGCACCATGGAAGATGAGAGTGGTGGGATGGTGTGTGTGTGTGTGTGTGTGTGTGTGTGTGTGTGTGTGTGTGTGTGTGTGTGTCTATGAGAGAAAGAGAGAGAAACACACACACACACACACACACACACACACACACACACACACACACACACACACACACAGATCATGGTCATAGGTCAGGCTGACTAAGGCAGAGTTTCCAGGGTTCCTGGGGCTTCCTTTCCTCTAGATACAAGCGGGCTGGGATTACAGACATATGCCACTGTGTCCAGCTTTTATGTGGGTTCTGCGTTTGAACCCCGCCTGCTTGCTTTACTCACTGAACTGTCTAGACAGCTCTTCTTGTTCTGTTTTGAAAGCACCCATTAATTCTATTGTTAGTAAACAAGATTTAGAATATGAAAATGGTTTTAAGAAGAGCCCAAGGAAAGAGAACGAATGGTATTTACTGGGGTCCACGGAGCTCTTTGGGCAGCGGTCACTTTAATACGGATGTCAGATGAGAAAGGGTACGTTAACAATTGTGCCTCTTGTCTTAGATTTCATTTCAAGCCCATGTTACTTCTATATTCCCCAAGAACAACTTCAAATACCATATTTTGCAAGCTCGTGGTTTCAAGTTGCTGCCTGAAAGGTCCTTGTGACCTCTGTACAGAGTTTTAACATTTTTTCCTGCTTTGCTGGCTTGGGGGTGTTGACAGAAGCAAAAATGCTTATAAACAGGGCCAAATGAATCAAAAACTTCCTCCTAAGAAAAGGGTAGTTCTTTGAAGAAAATACCTACCAAAGTTAGGCTTTAAAAACAAAACCAAAACCAGAAAACCTTAACCTACTGCCATTTCTGGCTCAACAGAAATTCTCCTTCCTCTAGTTAAACGGCAGCAGAATTGTCATACTTAATGATGCAGGTGTCCTGACTCATAATGACAATGCATACATCATTTCACTTATGAAATATTTTGTCCTCAATTACATTAGCTGTTTTTACAAGAACCCCATCAGCCCCTGGCGGGAAGATGGCTCTTCACTTGAGGACTTTCTTTCTACAGTAATTGACATGGGCTCCTTTTCTTCATTGTTCTAGAAATGCTGACTTTTCAGAGAGAGAGGCCAAGTGGTCTGTGACAGTCCCTGTCCTGGCACCTGGCCCACAGTGACAGCGCTAAGCTCTGGAGAATAATAAAAACGTGCTGACCCCCACCCGAAGAGATGCTGGCCAGCTCGCCTGTCCCTTCTTCTTCCCCTCCTTCCCCTCTCTCCTGTAGGTGATCTTTTTCTCAAAATTTATTTTATGATTTTTTTTTTCAAACAGGCAGTAGACATGAGTCCACTCTTATGAAAGAGGACACAAAACTAAGTATTTTTAGTTCTAATTCTGTCATGGATTTTTTGTTTGTTTCAATGGTAGATACATGCATAAAATATATTTGATACTGAAATTCAGTATAAAAGTTAAGAAGCTTCACAGTTTATGTTTTGGATGCCAATTAAGTTGTATAGACTTTGGATTTGGCTAATTTGGGTGTGTTTTTTATAATAAAGTTTATTGAAATATAAAAAAAACTGTCTTTAAGGCATATATTTATTTGAGGTATCTCTATTCTTTAAATAAGCAAAGAAAATTTCAGAGAAATCATGCGTCCACTTTAGGAGATATAAAAGCATAATAAATCACATAAAATCATGTCTCTCAGGAGGCAGAAAGGAGCATGAAAACAGCAAGGTCTGAGTAAGCCTGTGCTACACAGCCTGCCCCTGCTTAGAAAAAAAGTCACATTGCTTCAACCAGTAACAGCTGATTGATTCAGATGATAGATTTGTCTTGCAGCTGCGGGATACACGCAGCATACACCAGTGCAAGGACAGATGCACTTCCTCTTTTAGCTTCTGGGAGCTGGATGGTGCTTTCTGACATCGCTGCTCACCATCGTCGTCTTCACTGATGAATCTGTTGTTAGGTCTGCCTCTCTAGTGTTGCTAAGACTTGAATGCACCTGCCTGGACAACCTCCCTCTCGGCAGTACCTGAGGCCTCAAAGGCCCCCTGAATGGAGAAGGCTGGTAGAAGCTTGAGCTGAACCCCTGGTTTATATTTAGTGACCCAGCCATATATTCAGAATAGTAGAGTCAAATGTAACTAAACATTAGGAGGGTTCCTGGGCCAGTGGAACTCCTTATGGAGAATTTCATCATCAAATCTACACAGGATGATTCAGCAGGAAGTGGTCCGAGAGGGGCTGGATTTGCCAGCATAGCCACTGGTATTGGGAGTGCTTTAGGCCCACTGGGTGATTCCTGGGTAAGGAAAGAAAGCACGGAAAGGAGTCTGGCATGGTGGGAATTCAGGTGGGTAGCCCTCTGTAGACCTCAGTGCTATTGACCAGCTGGAGTCTTAGGGCAGCTTGCAATGGAGGCTGGTGAACTGTGCCTCCTGCTCATGGAGCTCTTCAAACTCATATCCTCCAGGACAGCCAGGCTGCTGCTGAGGCCTGGGAGCAGCTCTGCACAGCCCTGGGATTCTCAAGTGAGAAGGCAGTGGGAAGCCTGTGGAAGTCTGATTTCGATGTTGTATGTGTACATCTTTTGTTCTGATGTGTTGGAAAGACCTGTGCGTATTTGTGCACACTGGATTTTACTTAACCCTTTTCATTTCCCAGGCACAAAAATCTCATCTCCTCCATCCCTCTTTCTCCCATTTGTTTGTTGCTCTGCAGCTTCTCCTGTGCTTGCCTGACACACAGAGATGGATGATGTACTGCCACTGGCCACTTTGAAGACTGGTTGCCCTCATGAGAGGGCAGTCCATCTGACCAGTCATAGCTGTGGAAAAATCACCCCTCAAGGCAGTTTCCTCCAATTTCATCAGCAGAATTTAAGTGAGGAGTCCTTTTCCCATTTATCTTGCCTGCTGGATCAAATATACCACATCCTCAAAAGGTATATACAAACTTAAAATTTTGGAAAACCAACTTAGATGGTAAGATTTCTGTGGGACATTGAGCTGTATCGATTTCTTCAGTCTTGAACTAATTAAGGGGTGTGTGAGTATGTCAAGTAGTTACAGAATTTCTCAATTCCTCACTGGGTTTTGCAATTTCCAATTTGTACTGCTCTTGCTCAGCCTATGTGCCAAGGACAATTCTAGCTACAAAGTAAGGACCACGTTCTGTGCAGTTAAAATGCACTTCAGGGCATGTGTTGGCTGCTTGCTTCCTGCACAGCCCTGCCCAGTCCGTCTGTGCTGTCACTGATGCCTGAAGTCTAGAGGCTCACTACGGGTTCGAACAGTAACCTGGAGTTAGACCACTGAGAAATCAAGTTGTTTGCAAGTGAATAGACTTCTCTGAAGTATGTTAAAAGGGAGCAATGATTTTACTGGAAAAGATCTCCAAGACTCAGACTCCTTCAGAAATTCTGAGCCCAGATTCCAGCATTTAAATCTCTAAGTAAGCTACTTGTGCTCCAAGCGTCAGGGCTGAAGACAGCAAGGAAGAAAGGGGACAGACCAAAGGGAGGGGGTTTTCAAGAAGTCCACCTCATCGTAAAAATAGATTTGCTGCAAAATGGGCTCTGAAAGTGACCAGGAGTCCTGTCTCAAGCCAAAGTGACTGTGTTTGAAGAAGAGGCTTCGGACCCGCACTGCCAAAGGAGACAGGAGATGAATGGAAAACCTTCAGCGAGAGCGGCTCCACTTCCTCCCCTCACGTGCGTCTCCAGGATTAAACTTGTCTCTCAGAGGCTCCATTTCAGTTAAGTACTTAAGACCTCAGTCCAAACCTCTTCTCTTAGGATTTGGCTCAAAATATTGATAACCATAAATTTCCATATTTATATCTCCAATCTGTGAGGACTTAAAAAAACTACTATGGAAAGTAAGTTCAAGCTTGAGGAACAGACTGTATATTTAATTTACACAATGAAATCTGATTACAGCATTAATACTGTCACAACAGCAAGTAAGTTAAGTGAACTGTATTGTGTTCTTTAATGCTGCAAATCTTGTCCTATGTTTTGGGCAAAGCACATGGATTCAGTCTTGCAGAAAATGCCTGTTGTTTTTGGTTACTTGGCTGGTAGTTGCAGCACAGGCAGAAGAGCCACAGAGATCATGTGATCTTAGGATGTTGGCCAGACCTGTCTCCAGGTGAGGCTGCTTCCCTGTGCTAGAGGGACTGAACAAGGTCTGAACAAGGAACTGGGTTCCTGTAATGAACTTCACAAATAGTTCAATTTATTCATTGTTAAAGGCCATGACTTATGCTGTGGTTATGATCTCAATTTTTAAAAACGGTAACAAGCATTTTCTCCCCGGAAACGGTGGTATGAGCAGGCAGCAGCTGTTTGATTTTAGTTATGTTTACCTACAAACGTGGCACCTGGCTCTCCTATCACACAGCGGAAAAGTGTGGGGAACACTGGGTTGGCCCACCCATTTTGCTGCAAATTTAAAGACACTGAGGTAGAGAGGTAAACAGTCACCCAAACAGTCAAGGGCCCTCAAGCCACATGGGCGGGGGACACTCAGATTGTCAAAACGTAGAGTCCCATGACAGACGGTGCCTGCTGCCCTGCCGAGCCTGGGAGTTTGCAGAAACTATGCTCATGCTGCTTCCTCGGCATAACATCTTCTTACATTTTCTTTTGTTTTGTCATATGCCAGTTCTAATTGACATTTCAAAATGTAATTTCCCTCAAAGGATAAAGATTGAGAAAAAAGACTCACCTGTTCAATAGACTGTCCTTGGGGAGGCTATTACGTGCTCTTCCCATGAAGGTCACGATGGTGACTTCAGAGTTGCCTGAGGTCACTCATTGCTCTTCCATCTGACTCTATTTGGAATTTGATAGACTACATAGACCACTACTTCCATGATTTTTTATTTTTAATGTATACACATGTGCAACATGTGTGTACAGGTGCCTACAGAAGCCAGAAGGAGGTGTCGGACCTCCCAGAACTGTAGTTACAGACAGTGTGAGTCACGCGGTGTAGGTGCTAGAATAGAACCCAGGTCCTCTTTAACTGTAGCAAGTGCTCTTAGCCACTGAGCCATCTTTCTAGCTTCCCGTCACCCCGTCTCCCTTAAGCTTGTAACTATAGTCCCAGTCGCCCTTGAAGTCCTTCTGCCTCAGCCTCCCGATGCTGGGATGATGGGCATGCGCCACTACATCTGGCTGGGCTCTGTATTTTTGTCTGCGTTTAGCTTGGAGAGACAGACCACTCAACAGGATTCCCAATGGTCCAGTGCGGTAAAGATCTCCTACAGCTTCTCACACTGCAACAGCAGGCTGGATTCCTCTGTGCGAGCTTTCATGTTATCTTTCTAAATGGCCTCTAATTGAATCAGCAGCCCCTGGGGAAGGCCTTCACTTCCTTCCTGCTGTCTGTCAGGCAAGCACACTAAGGCTGTTCAATAAGTAATGCGACCAGGGGCACAGGGGCCAAGGAGAGGGAGGAGCAGGTTTGCTTTTGAGTGTTCCTTTGTGGGAGCGGTTAGTAGAGAGTAACATTGACAGGAAAGGGGCAGCAGCAACGTAAGAAACAGCCAGGCTGCTGAGCTCCATTCTATTTCTTGTGTTCCTCCTACCACATACACTCTTCCCGGAGGTGAGCCCTCAGCTTGGTAGCACTGCTACCGGACCAGCTGTCAGTCAGTGCTGCGGGACACTGAAGCTCCCGGCACACGTCAGACACGAGGAAGCAGGATGCTATTTGTAGAATTAAGGAATAGACAAGCAGCTGACGTGGCTCCCATTTTGTCTCTGAAGGGCTCACAATTGAGCCTTCTCTTCATAGTCCTTTAAGGAGGCTGTCCTCACAGGCGCTGCACGGCCCGGCAAACTGTAGAATGCCTGATCACTATCCACCCGTCTCCTGCTCAGACAGGCCAGGGACTCTGCCTTGCTCATTTTGGTGTCCTCTAAGACCTGACACAAATCCTCAGCACTCCATCAATTATTGAACACATATTTAAGTGCCTACAAAGTGCTAGGGAATGTGCTGGGGGCTGGGGACTGGGAGTGACCGAAGGAAGATCGTTCTGGACGGGATAATGTAATGAGTAAGAAGAGCTGAGCCAGGGGAAGTCGGCTGGGGTGGATCTGTCTGACTGGCTTCCTCAGGGAAGTGATGATTGTGGGGAAACCTGAACGACCAGGAGGGCTTTTCCTCTGTTCTCTTTTTCTTTTCACACTACTGCAAAAGTGAATGAGGTTTACGACAGGGATTAGAATGGTGAAAAATGTTTCTACTCTCACCAACTGGTATCCAGAGATGGGGCACTTCTCATAGTGTTCCCATGTGAATTCTGAGCTGATAAGAATGGTCAGCTTGGCTTGTGGGACCATGTCTACCCTTAGAATCTGTGTTGGTACATTTTCTTGCCAACCTCGCTATGATGCCAGACAGAAAGCGCTCTATAAGTTATTCCAACTCCCCTGCTGACCCATGTGATGTCGAAGTCTTTGAAATACTCCCTGGGCTGAGCCTTGGAGATGATAACCAGAGCAAAAGACATGTGTGTGGACTCTATCCACCTCATAAGGCATGAGCAGAGACCCCATCAGCAGAGCCACATCAGTATCCTTTTTACTTGATTTACTGTTTTCTGTTTACAAAATTGTACATTGATTCCACATAAGCAATGTTAGGACTGGGTGAATTATATAATGTCTGTGTTTTACACACACACACACACACACACACACACACACACACACACACACACACACACACACACACACACACACACGGCGGGGTGGGGGTGGGGAGCCCATGTCTTAGAGATGCCTGCTTAGCTCTACAGTCACTTCCTCCAGTCCCCCAGGGAAACCTCAGTCTCTGAATTTGGCAGAGAGTCGCATTCCCATGGAATTCAGGGCTGCCCTCACACCCCAAGGAACGGCCTGGCAGGGTTCTCACGTACTCGAGATGGGCCTTAGAGGGGTCTCAGTCTCTGCAAGTCTGAGGATGAGGAGTGAGAGCCACATGAACACTCACTGGCTAGTTCCTCGGTCCCCATGGCTTGGCTGCAGAAGTGACTCTTGGCAGCACTTACCCATGAAACTCTTCCACTGGGGCCTGACCTTTGGGCCATGGAATCCATCTTGAATTCATGTCCATTTAGATGTGGCTCCCTTTCAAGCACTCGGAAAAAATGTGGCAGAATTTAACAAGAACAGAACTGGATCCTTCTATCCTCCACTCAAAAACATTGAATGTAACATAAAGAAGAAGAAAATGGAGCCCTTTGTGGGAATGGCTGACTTCATCTGGATCTGGAAACAGAGACGGGAAAGCCATGAGAGCTAAAATTGCCTTATAAAGTATCCATGAGCAGGAGAAGAGTTGATCAGAAATGCACTTTTGGGCCCAAATTTACTTTCATTTCTCCCTCGGGATCTCTCTTCCCTGCTTTTTGCGCTGTCTTTCTGAATCCCTGGCTTTGCTCTGCCTTTACATGTGCAGGGACTGCAGTGACACCATCACTCGGAAAGCCTTCTCTCCAGTGCCATTTTGGCCATGAGATGACCACTGCTCTCTCAGAAGCAGCCTTCCAGGCTTGATGCGGAGTTGAGCACAGCGTGGAGATGCTGCTGGGCCAGGTGGCTGGGCAATGCATCCTTAATTGACTGTGATTTTTATAGACTATGGACATAGAGTGAGTGGTTCCAAACCCCTCAGCCTTGACAAACACAATAAATAAAGTGTAGTCTCCAACACTAGGCACGCTCCCTTTACCATAGGGTATGTGGATGCCGGGCTGAGGTGGGTGCCCCTGCCCTGTGGTTCCTCATCACTCTATGCACATCTGGGACTCTCATTTCTCCCTATTCTAGAAGTCTCCATTTCACTAAAGAGATAGTATTCTTGTTACCACCATGGTACTTGGCTCAGTCAATGAACACTGAACAAATCTTTAAACACTGAACATTCTAGAATGCACAGCATTCTAAAACTGTCATGGTCTCATGAGTTAATAGACTTCGTGTAGGGCTAGCCTGAGAATTCAATAGACTTCCTTTATGAGGCATGCCAGAGGATCTAGTTAAGAATGAGCCTTTAATCTCAGCAGAAGCAGGAAGATCTCTGAGTTGGAGGCTAGCCTGGTCTACAGAGCGAGTTCCAGGATAGCCAGGGCTACACAGAGAAACTCTGTCTCAAAGTCCCCAAAACCAAAACCAAACAAACAATAACAACAGTAGCGACAACAACAACAATAAAAAGAAGAAGCAGAAGCTTCAGAAGCGAAGGCTGTCGGGCAGGGACCTGCTTGAGTTTCTGCCTCTGAAGGCAAAGCTGGAACAGTAGGCAGGACACCGGCGAGGCTAAGAGTGTGCATAGCAAATGGTCCCTTCTGGTGCTCAGTGAGAACTGTGATGGAAAGGGGTCAGGCGGCCTCAACTGCATTCTGCAGGAGTGAATTCCCTGCTGACGTAACGTGCTGGCCCGTCAGAGCCTCTGCTAATGTACCCTTTAAACAGCAGTCGAGGATCCCATCTTCTTTCATCTGTTTTAAAATCCTGGTGTTTCTTGTCCTGTGTGCTATTTTCTGTTGTTTCCAAGAAGCGTATCAGTTCAGACTTCAAGGAATGGGAACCCGAGTGACCAGCTGGCTCAGTTCAGAGCAAGAATTGTACACTGTTCCTGCTCAGTCAGTTCCTCATCAGTAGTCCTAGATGTCCCTGAAGCAGGGCCGAAATGTGCTAAATGATGGTCAATGAACCAACAGGCGCAGAACCCACCATCTCCCAGGGAGAAAGTGAAGACCCCAAATCCACTTTCAGTTATAACAAAAGTAGGTTGTGACTGGCTAACACCTGAGAGCTAAGGGCCTGGGGAACATTAAAAACTGAAATCTCTTTTGGAAATAATTTGTTTCCAGAATTTCATGGAGAAACATAACATAGAAATTTGATCCACACGGAATAGTTATTGCATTACCCAGAGTGAAACACATATAGACACATACACATATACACTCATGGTCAAAACCAGACAACCATGTATCCAAATTCCAGTTATGTTATTTGCTTACCATGTAACCTGAAGTAAATTAGCAGGCTACTCTGCTTTTGAAGTCTTTGTCTGTTAGGACAAACAACTGCTCTGGGTTCCTAGGAATGTCTTGGAGCATGCACTGGGCACACAATGGCACTCTGTAAGTGAGGGTTGCCTCCGTCTCCACTGTTCTGCAGACTCTGCATCTATGAACATAGAGCTATCATGATATCTATGCTAAGTAGTTTCTCTTCTCCTCCTCCTTCTTCTACTTATCACCTCAAATTGTTTATAACTTCTCTGAAGTTTTTATTTTTTTAAGATTTATTTTTTTATCTGTCTGTGTGTGTGTGTGTGTGTGTGTGTGTGTGTGTGTGTATGTATGTGTGTGTGCGTGCGTGTGTGCACGCGTGCACGCGTGCACGCGTGCATATTCCGGGCACTGGCAGAGAAGGAAACTAAGCCAGGTTCACATTTTGGGCAGGGGGATCACAGCAACATGGGCACTGAGAGAAGCCTCTGGAAAGGGTGAGACCTGTGTAGAACTGTCTAAGATGATAGGCGGCCACAGCTAGTAGAGATCAAGCAGTGCTTGGGAAAAGGCATTTCTAGGGAGGAGAGCTGATGCAGTAAAGCAAACCCTAGGAGAGACTGTCTCCAGGGCAAAGCTGGATTCCAGCTCACAAGGAGACCGGGCCAAGTTGCAGAGCTAATTGGAACCCAGCCCTGAGGAGAATGGAGCAAGGGAGAATTGCTTACTTTTGGGATACTGTTGGGAGGTATACCGTGGCTGAAGAGAAGGAGGATAAAGATGGAGACCATTACAGAAAACACAACCAATCAAAATGCAGAGAACAAGTGACCAGTGTGATATCTACCCACAACTAATACATCTATAATGCAAGTCTTGCACCTAAGGCTCAGGGAACATTGTGGAAGAGGGGGTGGAAAGACTGGAAAAGCCAGGGAAAGTTTGCTGTGAGATTGTGTTTCCTAGAAATGTCAGAGAAGCTACACCCATCAACTTGGCTCCCTAAATATGTCCTGAACAAGGATGATACCAACAGAAGGCATGCTAATGTGGAAGGGGAAATCCCACAGGGCCTCAGTCTTAGATAAAGAACTACAGGAAACTAAGGAATGCTGAGATTGGGAGAAATAGTCTTCTCCAGAGAGGGAAGAGCACACCAATTGGTTATTTGACACCAAGTAGTCAGCCCTGAAAACATATACATACAACTAACATTATATGGATTGGAAGAGGTTGTATTTATATACTACAGAAGGTGTGTTAGTGTGTGTGTGTGTGTGTGTGTGTGTGTGTGTGTGTGTGTGAGAGAGAGAGAGAGAGAGAGAGAGAGAGAGAGAGAGAGAGAGAAAGAAAGAGAGAGAGAGTAATTAGAGACAGAGGCCATGAATTTGAGGGGGGCACAATTTATGGGAAGGGTACATAGAAAGAAAGGGAAGAGGGAAAACAATGCAATTATAGTTTAATTTTAATTAATTTAATTATATATTAATTTTAATTATGTCTTAATTTCAAAAACAAGAAAAATATCAAAATAAGGAGGCTGAGCAAGAATTGCAATAACATGTGGACAACAGCAGTAACCAGATGGTCATAGCTGTAAAGTTGCACAGCAATGGCTGGTATTCTGACTCTCATTCAAAATGGGAGTTGAGAGGCAAAGGACTGATAAAAAGTGGGTTTCAGAGGATTTGGTTTGCCATGTGTAAAGACAGATCAAAATGATACAGTAAAGACATCAGACACTCACACTGATGGAACCAGCTTTCCAGAACTACAGCTGGAGGTCCATTGCGCTGCAAGAGGAGGGTATGAGGGCCAAAGGACAGAATGAGGGGAAACGGCTGAGTCAGCAAGTGCTGCCCAGACCCCTTGCAACTGCACATCAGAGGCGTCGTGATGCTCCTGGCACATTGTGACTGTGAGATCTTGTGTCCCTGGCTCAAGCCCTTCTGGGGTCCTTTATACTGTAGAGCTAGACTGAGAGCAAATATGAATCAACACTTAGGATCTGCCTTGTGAGAGGTACAAGTTATGCCTGTGTTTACAGACAATGCACACAATTTTTCCTATTGCTTCTCATTTCTTCCAGTATGACAGAAAACAACCCCTTGAACATCCTGATAAAATCCACCTAGCTGGTACTTAGGTATAGGTGGGTCCAGCTTTTATCAAAAGCTCCCCTTTGGAACCTTCACCCCAACATGGCCCATGGGACAGCTGAGAGGGAATGCCATGGTTTCCAGCTCTGAAAACAGGAACTAGAAGGCTAGGACTGTGGGTCAAGGGTAGACGGGTTTAAAGGTAACTCAGTGTGGAAGAAGATGCAAGGGCCAGAGGTTCTAACCTTCCGAAGACCAGAGGGTCATGTCCTATCATCCGTGGCTATCCAGACCAGCAGAAAGAATGATGGGTCAACTGAATCAATCATTGTTTGGGATCTCTATAGCATGGAAGGTAGGTTAGGGATCAGAGTAAAGGGATGAAAGACACAGTCTTTGTTTTCAATAGCTTGCAGTCTAGTTAGGAAGGTGTTGATGACTCAACAGAGATGAAGGATGGCGTGCACTAAAGGACAGGAAGTAGAGGGAGCAACTAGAGCAGAGGGGATGGGAGGTCAAGCACCTTTGGGTGGCCAGAGGTGAAAAGAACATTGTTTTGGGCAGAAGAAGAGTGCAGTGGAAAGAAGAGAAAGTTCATCACTTTACGAGTCAGGGAACACTCACTAAGGAATGATCAGAGAACAGAATATATCTGCAGGAAGATGGGTGTGGGTAGGTATCAAGGGAAGAAGAGGTTTGGGAATGGAAGCTGTAAGCCAGGAGACTTTGGAAAGAGTTGGATCCTACAGGGCTTTGGAAGCAACATAAGAAATTAGGATTTATCCCTAGAAAATGAAGACCATTTAGAAGTTTATAAATCTCAACTACCACTTTAAATGCTTATGCTGCATATTGGCAAGCCCGGGAGGAAGCAGGTATGGCTAAATAGCACTTAGCAAGAAGGGAGATCGGCCAGGAAGTATTCAGGGTATGTATGCCCATGGACGTGCTCATTTAGCATTCACTATTTGTGCCTGAGCCTTGTGGGACACGGTGGTGGGCTGCCAACACTTCAGCTTCATGGCTTTCCCTAATATGGATCATCCTCTAGGAAATATCTCAACCCTTATCGTCAATAATGAATCCATTGTCTGTCATCACTGCCCCTGTACCTTTCTAGCGTTGCCTTGGGGAAGGCACAGAAGAGTCCAGGCCAAAATTGCTCAATAAGAAAAGGGTGAAAGAAAAAGTAGAAACTGAGGAGGATGATAACTGGACAAAGACCCAGAGTAGAGATGCGAACCAAAGCTCAGATCCCAGGCATGCACACTCTTGTGCTTACCCATGAAGACCCGTGGAGCACCAAGGAGGGGCTACCAGAGCTCCCTGTTTGCCAGAGGCAGAGCCAAAGCTCAGGTTCTGTGAGAAGACTAATGTGGAGCTTGATGTGATTCAGGGTGGAGGGAATTCACAGAGGAATGGAAGGGAAAAAGCAGGTTAGCCGCCCCCTCACTTGCATCCTGGGAGACCTTGTAACTTGATTTTGCAGGTCACAGAGGACAACAGCTTTTCACTATTACAGACCACTAGATTCATTGTTTGGAGAATACAATTCAAATTCACCTCACCAACTTCCATCCATGTTATGTAATTAGTGTTTAGATCCCCCCCCCCCCCGTGTGAGTGTGTCAAGAAAATGCACATGTAAATTTGATCTTCTGTGGTGAAATACAATACAAAAAAGTAGAACAGTGAGATGATCTACTCATGTGACATCTCTCTCAACCCAGCAGGCTAAACATTTGTACAGTTTTTTTTTTCCTAATTTCAAATGCCTTATTGTAGAAACCTTCTAAATCTCACATTTTTGTCCAATGAACAATGACTGTGTAAATTTACTGATTAATGCTCTAAATGTTTTTTTTTCTCTTTTTTTTACTTCTTTGGATCTCATAAAAAAAAACAACAACAACAACAACAACAAAAAAAACAAAACCACAAAGCCCTCTAAACAAATAACTGGTTAGAAAGAGCAAGACTAATTAGAATAGGTGCAGAGGAGGCTCTTGTCACAGGAATATCTGTCAGATTTTCCATTAACCTTCCTGCATTTCCATCTCTAAGATCAAATCTATTTCTTAACCCTACACTCTTTCTTTTCCTAGTTCAGAACTTGGTGTTCAGCAGGCTAAATGAGCCCCTAATGTGCTAAGGCTCCTGTGAGTATATGCCACTCTGAAGGCCTTCAGATGAGAATAAAAGAAGCGATTTCCCTGACTTGTGTATTATGATTCAAGGCTGACATTCTCCCCCCATTATTGTCCTTATTTATCAGTGGATACAGGAGTTGGTGCTCTATGCTAATACATACCATGAGCAAAAATACCAGAATAATATAATAAAATTGAATAGAAAATGGTACCCAGCAAATAGATCTATTCTGTGAAAGGATATACTAGCATGCTTAAGAGCAATTGTGATGGCTTAAGAAACGTCTCTGTGGTTTTACTCATGATGGATTGTGAAGGATTGGGACAAGGTTGTTTATGAGTCTAGTGAGAATCCATAAAGCAGGGCAGATGCTAAGCCTTCCTCCAAAAGCTCATTGATGGGGAGATCCATACCTTCCTGAGAATTTAGACTAAGTGCATATAAAGAGGGTCTTTTGATCTTCAATTCTCAGTTTCTCATATACTGTAGGTGCTTGACATGTTTTCACTACATGAATTAATGAATGTAAGAATTACAATTTTATCTTATTGTGAAACTGGGAGTGACTCTGAATAGGCTCTTAAATCCTAATGGATGAAAAAAAGGATGGAAGAATTTTCTTTATAATTTAGAACATCTAACCAAACTTCACAATCTTTGCATTAAAAATTAAGTCGTGGGCTGAGGAGACAGCTCAGTTGGTAAAGGGTTTGCTGTGCCAGCACAATACCCTGAGTTTGACTCACATGACAAACCCAGGTGTGCTTGGAACACCAAAGCCAATCTATGTCAGGACAGGGCTTGAGGAACAACACCAGAGGCTGACCTCTGGCTGCCACATGTATACACACTTGCACACATATCCCTACACACATGTACCTGCACACACATACACTGTTCTTTTTTCATCTTTATCTGGGATGCAGCACATGAGCCTAGCAACCAGAGAAGAGTATGCTTGTAACATGAAGGAAATAGATCATTAAAAAAAAAAATCACCCGTTTATTTAATTTAAGAGAGAGAGAGAGAGAGAGAGAGAGAGAGAGAGAGAGAGAGAGACCTTTACAAGCCCCATCACTGATTCTATACTTCATCTTTGCTCTCAGTTATATCCAAATCTAGAACTGTGCCTGGCAAACAGTAGGCACTCCACATTTTTTGAATTAATGGGTGCATGAATTCAAGGTAGTGCCAATATTAAGAATGAAGCAGATCTGAGGTTAGCCTGGAATCCTTGACTCTAGACTTCTGAAGGGAAAGACCAGGAGACTGAAGAGGCCCATGGATTTGGAGAAGGCATGTCAGTGAATTCCCCTGAAGTCCTGAAAGTTCAAAGCACTTGCTCAGAATTATAGCTTAGAAATTTATTTTGTGTCTTGGTCTAAGCATTAGTTTTATGAAGAATTAAAAACAAAAATTTCTTTGTAAGCTTCAAAGATAAATGATAAAATAGTAACGATTAAAATGAAAATATAAATGTAATGCTTCTGGCCTGCCAATGATAGCCCATAATTAGTCTGTATCAACTTTTTTCCTTCTTGGCAAGATGTAGCCAAGGTACTTCATAACTGAAGTCACCAAATGGCCACAGGCCTTTGGCAGTAACCACTTAGCTTCTCTTAGGCTCTCTCTTATCTCCTTTCCAGATTTCATACCCCTTACATTCACCTTTGGCCATAGGCCTCTTACTTTTTCTGGTCTCTCTACTGATTGCTCCCTAGGCTATTAGCTTTTTAGCTCCTTTCTTCCTCTGACCTGGATCTTATTTCTAAATCTAGCTCCTGACACTGGCCCAGTTTGATGACCCTTCAGCTAACCTCCAGCCTCCAGCAGAGGCTTGGATGCTATATTCTATAAAACTTTGGATTCAAGATGAGTTTCCCTTTTAAAGAGTGTTTTTTATCTGATTCAAGACTTCTATCTTCTGTCTGCATGTTCATTGGCTAGTAATGCTTAGAAGTACTGTCAGAATACGAGAACTAAGCTGATTCTTCCACTAATACCTAGCGCAGCTTGAAAACAGCTCTGGGTCTTTGTATTTAAGGCATATGTGAAATTACTATAAGAAGGTAGGAAGGAGGGCTGGCTATTGCTTGATTGACACCGATGGTTGATAGGAAATGTGGAGGATCCTCTTGGCTAGGTAGGGAGAGTGGGATGAGGCTCTTAGGTTTTGATTGAGGAACTTGGCTTTCTACTAAGGGGGAATGTATAAATTTGTGTTTCAGTCACAACAAACCATCCATTCACTGGCTGAATTCCCTTCGAGGAGTTTCAGACATGGAGAATTCTAAACCAAATATAGAATCCATTTGAGTTGCATAGATCCAGTGTTAGGACAGAAATATTCACACTTTCAGGCAACTGGCCATATGGCTTTGAAAAAGAATGCATTTTTTAGTTCAAGAGGGAAGATCTTTGGAAATAAAAAAACATTTTGAGTCCTAATACACCAGTAAGTCAAGATGAACCATGCAATGGGAGGCCATTGGCTGTTATGAGGAAAGACAGACCTTTAGCCTGAAGTGCTCTCAGCATATCTGCCCCTTCTTAAGGTTGTTTATAAGAGATGAATATTTTCTTGGCATACTCATTGACAAATGTGGAAATGGACTTGGCCATTGAGAGATGGTTGCTGATTTGACTATCAGCATGCATTGGTGTGCTTGAGCCCTGGAAGCTGGGAAGGATGGAGAGATGAGGATGAAGAGGTGTGCATAGTTGGTGATACCAGTAGTGGGTCTAGGAATAAGATGGAGGATGCTGGTGGTGGGAGCACTATATATATCCTGTTGGAGACTGTTTTGTTAGGTGCACAATGTTTATCATCAGGAATTAAGGATTTATACATTAAAAAAAAAATCCTTTTGTTAACAGCTCCAAAAGCTAGAAGAAGTCAGAAATATTCTGTCCCCAAAGACCTTAATCTTTTATGCAGATTATTTTGCTAGGGGTTAATAGCAGAAAAAAAGTTTCTTGACGGTCCTTCTAATGACCTATTATGGCAGACCATGGGACTTCTAGCTCGCTTTTAATCACCAGAGTTTAGAAAGATGTTGAGCTTGTCTGTGCCTCAGTTCTCTGCCTGTAAGATGGGAATAATTAACCCTTATATGGGTTAAATGAGGTGCTTCAAGCCAGAGAGTCGGAAGTCAGCCTCCCTGTAGGGTAAGTTATTAATACACACATTTAATTACTATGTCATCATTGATTGTTTCCATGGTTGTAAATCTAGTCAGAGAAAGTGACCTGTGACACGCCTGTGGCAGTGTTGGGTAGCTGAAGAACCAGCAGCAGTTGTCTTTTATTTCTGCAGTACTGTTCACCCGTTAGAATTCATGTCCTTAGTATGGCCTGTGTTAATCTGAAGTCTCCTTTCCATGAGCACTTGCTTCCTTAAAGGAAACATTTTGATTATTTGTGGCACTTAACACCAGAATGAGGATAACGCTCACTTACTGTGCCGTCTTATTTGGGAATCGCCTTGTTCCACTCTCCATACTAGCCCAGCAGACCCTATGTTTAGCACCACTGCTCCACCATAAGCTGCAAGTGGCTTATGGAGGCACACAGGAGAGTCAAGCGAGAGTTTGAACCCATGCTTATCCAGGAAAAAATGCTTGCACGTGGTGTTGGAAGGAAGTACTCTGATATATTTTTAAGTCATCTAAAATTGTTTTATAAAAGAATTATATGACTATTATGCCATATTAATGTTGTAAAGCACGCACACACAGTGAGGGGTGGGGAGAGAGGGCTGAAATCTTTTATCCCCCCAGCTGGCAGTCTGCAGTTTTTCATTCTCTGCCATACAACTTGCTGTCCCATGATAATGCACATCTGCCAACAACATGAACAATGTAATATTCAAACTTCTTCCTTCCTTTCAGGAAGAGATTGCTCTACCGAGTTTCCTGGGGATCAACACCTACTCACCAGTATGTATTCTGGGGGAGTGACCAATTTCTAAACACTGTTTACCAGGTAGAATTAAACCTCTAATCTAAAACCAAAGGACCTAAGACAACTATGGATTTATTTCTGTTTTTAGTTTCTTATTTTGCTATCATCGTGATTACTGCATCCTTTATCATTACCCCAGGCATAATTCTTTATGGAAGCCATTCCTGATTCCTCTTGTGGGAAGGCCTTAGAGCTCTCAAGTCATTGCTCTTTCTATGCAGCATTAAAGTGATAGTTTAAGGTACTTGGCTCTGTCTCTAGACGGTGCCTGAGGTTTCAGGCCGGTGAACAGATTATGAGCATCGAGTCACATGGGATCTATAGGAGAGGCTGGGGAGTGAATGCAACAGTTGGGCACATCAGTGGCTACTCTCAACATCACCTCTAGCCTCATTCCAATGCTCAACCTTAACCACACTGTCTTCTATGTAGTAATGTTCAATTCATATTGACCCGATTTTCTGGTTGGATGAATGAACACCAAGCATGTCATGCTTTGATTGACAACTGGATATATCACCAAGGCAAGCCCCAAAGCAATGACAGCATATAAGAAAACATTAGTGCTTGCTCTAGATGTACCGAGAAAACCAAGCTCCTATGAGCCCACTGGGACTGATGGGTTTCTGGTATTAATCATGTTTCACCACAAGCATAAGAATATCCCATAATAACCAATTAATCATTTGTGGGAGCTCTGGGGTTGAGTACCAGAGCCCTTACCTGTCTGTGCTGTTGAGTGACTTGATATCCCAGGCCTGTGATGGACTGATTCTGCATTTTCTGAAGCATGAGCTTCTGCTGAAGTGGCAAGGGAGACCTCAGTAAAGGCTGGCTTGATAAAGGTTGGGTGGGTTGGGATGGTGGCTGCTGCTGCTGCTGCTGCTGCTGCTGCTGCTGCTGCTGCTGCTGAGCTGCTATGGAGCCTTGCTGTTGGTGTTGTTGCTGCTGCTGCTGCTGCTGAGCCACCAAAGAACTTTGGGGCTGTTGCTGCAACTGTTGCTGCTGCTGCAGCTGTTGCTGCTGCTGCTGCTGCTGAGCTGCCAATGAGCCTTGCTGCTGTTGCTGCTGTTGCTGCTGCTGAGTGTAGTGCAGGAGAGAAGGCTTGCTCTGGGAAGGCAAAAGAGAAGGCATCTGCTGGTTTGCTTGCTCTGAGTTAAAATGAAACAAAGGCTTGGTGTTGCCATGTCGGGCTTCCAAGGTTGGATGTGGGTTGTTAATAAAACTTCGACTGAGATCCTGAGGCTTTTGCTGCAGAAGCACATCCAGGTGTCCAGCCTGGGCTGAGGGGCTAGCCTTGTATGTATAGTTGGCCACTGCTTTGGACTGGTTGCTGCTGCCAGCTACCCCAGGCATGGGTGATCCCTGTGGACTGAATGGCTGCTGGCCGAAGGAAGGACTGGGGATCTTTTCCTGCACAAATGCCCCTGGGGATGGCCCAGCAGAGGATGGCAAGGCTGGCCAGCTGGGAGGGGTCTGCTGCTGCTGCTGCTGCTGCTGCTGCTGCTGTTGTTGCTGCTGCTGCATCCGAGCATGCTGCTGGCGGTTTGCAGCTATCTGCTTGAGCTGTTGGGCGTGGGACACTTCTTGCCAGCTTGGCAGGGTCCTATTTGCTCCTGATGCTGTCTGAGGCTGAGGCTGACTCTGGGGGACTGTGGGGACTGGGGATGAAGTGGAGAGAGCAGAGTTGGCCAAGGAAAATGCAGGGCCAGCTGATGGGGGCCTCAGTTGGGGAGAACCTGCCGTGCCTTGTGTCAAACCAGGAGAATATTCACTTTTGATAATGATCTTCTCCATGGGCAGGGAAGGTCTAGGTGTACTCCGCTGGCTTTGCTGACCCAAGTCAATGCTGAATGGATCATCCTGCTTAATGGTGGCGTTGATCATGTTCTCCAGCTCCAGGTCACTCATTGGAGGCACTGATATGTTGGTCAGCTCATTGAACAGTTCCTGCAGCTCAGGGTCCATCAGTTGCTCTCCAGGGTCATCTCCAAACCTATTAGTAAAGACACTCTCCTGTGTCATTTGGTCATCCACGTGCTTACTGCAAGACAGGGCCGCCCCTGGTTCTTTCTTCACCTCCTTCAAGCCCATGTTAAACACAGTGTTGCCAGGAGAGTGTGTAGGAGGGGGCAGAGTGCTAGTCTTCCTCAGGGGTGCTTGGCTCATGGTCAGGGTCCCTGGCATCATATGATTTTGTCCATTGTTTACCGGGAGGGGCCCCTGACCTGTGGAAAGGTTCTCCCCAACCCTGATCCTTTTGACATCGAGGAACGAGCCGTCAGCAAAGCCATTGGGTCCCCTGCTGTTGGCAGGAGACAGGTTGATTATTTGTTTTCTTTTCAAGGAGCCCTGGAGCTGAAAGACAGAAAGGAAATAAAACAGACATGTTTAAGATTTCAATTCAGTTATAGCCAAGAACACTGTTATACTTTATTTATTTTTTTAAAAGCATTATAAGGACACTTATTTATTTCTATTATATGTGTTCAAGTGTTTTTCCTGCATGTATGTCTATGTACCACCTGCATGCCTCATAGCTGAGGAGGCCAGAAAAGGGTATCAGATGCCCTGGAACTAGAGTTAATGATGGTTGTGAGCCACTATGTGGGTGCTGTGAACTGAATCCAGATCTCCTAGAAGAACCCAGATGCTCTCAACCCTTAGCCATCTTTACAGCTTCTGTGCACAATGTTTAAACCTTTAATTAAAAAAAAAAAAGACAAAGAAACTTTATTTTGGTTTTTGGAGGCAGGATCTCATTTATTCCGGGTTGGTCTCAACCTTACTATGTAGCTGAGGGTACCCTTGAACTTCTGATCTTCCTCCTTTGACCTTCCGAGTGGCTGGGATTACAGGTGTCCACCACCATACCCAGTTTTTGTGGTGCTGGGTATGGAACCCATGGCTTTAGCATATGAGGCAAGCACTCGACCACCTCAGTTACGGCTCCTGCCTACAACACCAAATTTAAATATCTGCTCCCCCAAGGAGACCTAGCTGGGAACACAAGGATGCACAGAAGAAAATGAAATCAGTTTAGAGGTAATAGTAATCCCCATGATTAACACACAAGAGGGGGAGGATTCTTCAGACACATGAGGAGTTATTCCCAGTACCTGAGCATGCTTCCTTCTTTGACTGGAATAGAGAAAAGTATCTCTCACACATGCACACACTACCCTAGGCAGCAGCATACTCAGAGTGCTCACACTTTGACCAAGTTGGGAAACACCAATAAGTTTAAGGAAGTACAAAATTTCCAGCTTCTTTTTATACTCCTTCCAGAGTTCAACTTTACCCTCATTGGTATCTTCTAAATAACTTAGAATAGCTCTCAGGTCAGGGAGACCTTCTGAATATCATTCATGAATTTTTCTTTATATAATCCCATCACTTTGCATTTAGGGCTGTGATGGGCTGTATAACAAGAAGGGCTATGGTCTGGACTCAGCCTTTTGCCACATCCAGGCTGTTCTCAGACCCTTCCTCCTCACTTAAGATCTAGGATGTCTGGGCCCCTTCATGCTGGAAGAGACGATGGTATGTGGAGATGCATTTATTAAATGAGGCCTTTTTCTTCTGCTGTCTTAGTTAATGTTCTATAGCTGTGAGGAGACACCACCACCACTGCAACTCATAAAAGAAAGCATTTATTTTGGGGGTGTGCTTTACAGTTTCAGAGGGGTTAGCCCATTATCATCGTGGTGAAAAGCCAACATGCATGGTGCTGGAACTTCGCATCCTTGTCTGCAGGCTGCAGGACTAGAGACTGACACTGGACCTCAGATAGACTTTTGGAAAGGCCACCCCTGGCAACACACCTCCAGCATGGCCATGCCTCCTAATTCTCCCTAAACAGTTCCACTAAATGGGGACCAAGAACTCAAACACATAAGTCTATGTGGGGCAGCCTCGTTCAGACACCACAGCCACAAAACCTTGCAATAAAGCCAAGGTGTTGAGGAGCAGCATTGCGAATGTGTTCTGAGGAAAGGTGCCGGGAGCAGACTGAGCTAAGCTTCTCTTCCAATGCTGTCACTAGGCAAGTCTGAGTCTCAGTTCCCTAATCTGGAAAAATTCCCGTAGGAAGGAACACAATGCTTACCGTTGTAACTCTGTAAACTTTAGTTTATAGGACAAATCAATGGCTTGCTGTTTTTTTGTTTTTTTTTTTTTTTTTTTTTTTTTTTTTTTTTTTTTTTTTTTTTTTTTTTTGGGGTGTGTGTGTGTGTGTCTCTCCACAGCAATATGTCTGTGCAGGTCACAATGCCAAATTGCTACATTTGCTTACCCAGTGAATAGACTGAACTCTGGAAATCTCCCATCCACAGAGCAATGTGGAAGGACCATGGAGCAATACCAATAAATGTTTTAAGAGGATAAAGCATTCATCATTGCTACCCTGAACAAACAGTTTGTCTCTAAAGCAAAAGCTGTACCCACCACAGCGTGGCTTCTATGACTCTGGCCACAGACCTAAATTATTTAATGTCTTCTCAGGATAATTGCAAAGAAAGTCAAGGTTAAAATGCTTTTCAGAAAGTTATACCAGTTCTCTCCCTCAACTCGCCCTCTTGGAGATTTCTGAATTAAGGAAAGGAAATTCATAGAGCTATATATACCTCATACCAGAGATTTTAAACACGATGACGTTATTCCCCAGCATCTGCTTAACCAATCATTAGATATACATTAGGTATGCATTTAATAGATAAGAAAACCCAGGCTCATAGGGCTAAGTTCACTTTTCCAGGTCATAGAGCCAGTAAGTGGTAGGTCTGTTTGGGTCTAAAGCCTCCCATTTCCATCCTGTTATTTCAGAGAGCTGGTCTAGGATCAAGGTTCTCCTGGTTCCATGACCATCAAGGTTCTCAGTGGTGGTGAGTACAGAGCCACCTTAGAAGGTAGGTAAATGGGGCAGACCTCACCCATGCTGGGCGAGTTGATCGTCCATTAAGATTGTAGACTTGAGAAAGTGAGACCAGAGGCACTAGTCTGGCAGCTTAGTGAGTCACTGAACTTGGGAGCTGTTAAGGAGGCGCAGAGGAAGTCTGCTTTAGAGAGAGTGGAAATAGAGTGGAGAGGGTCTCTGGTTTCTCTGCATTCTTTGATACACTGCGGCATCTTTAGAGTGACTTCCTGTCTGCTCAAGTTAGTATGAATGCGGCTTCTGTTACTAACCCAATGTTCTAACCCTCCAGAGTCCTGATGTCCCATTAGTGATGAGCAAATCGCAGCCAAGGGCAGCGTTTCCCCAGCTCCTTTGCTGTCTATCTTCTCTGATCACACAAGAATGGCAGCCAACCCCACATTAAGCAGAAACCCAAGGCGGCCACTGTGTGGGGTATAGAAGAGGCTGGCCCAGAGAGTCAGCCATGATGCTTGTGTTTCATTTCAGAATAAACAGCATTTGAAGCGTCTTTTATCCAGGCATGAGCAATGGAATCCATTCTTCCTCTAGGTTTGCATTTTCACCTTTGGTTTATTTTCCAGTACTTTGAAAACGCAAAAACATAAACCACTAAAAACTTGTTCTGCCAGATTTTTCTGTTGCTCCAGCACCCCACTCCAGGCCTGCACACACTGTGGGACTCAGCCTGTCCTCTCTCTGTGGACTGCCAGGATCACAGAAGCAAGCTCAGCAGGAGCAATTGCTACCCTGGTTCTGGAAGTAGCAACACCAAGGGTCATTTATTTGGGACATTTGCAGACATTGAACTAAGCAAGCTCTTCTGGGTAAATAATTCTTAGAGCTCTCAGATACTTCAAAATAACTCTTTTTAGTGTTCTTTCAGTTCTTGTACCCTTCCCTTCTGTTTTCTAGATAAGAAAAGGTGAGTAAAGACTAACAATTTTAGGTCACACATGTAGTCAGCAGTGAAACTAGGAACCCATCAAGTACTTGCCTGGCAGACCTTGCTCTCAGATGTAAATACTGAAGGGCCAGCCACTGAAAGCTGATTCTGACATTGACGCACTTTGCCAGCTCAGCCTAGACATTTCACCTCTCTCCTCTATGAAAAGATTTTCTTTGAGGTCATTTCCTACTCAAGCTTAGAGACTCGTAAATACAGGGGAAGTGGGGTTTGAAGGTAGCCATTAGCCATAGCTGAAGCAATACCTAAAGATGGGGATGAAAGGGGGACATATGGTTCCATGAAGACAGAGAGGTGCCACTCAAACCCCAGTGGGGTTTGGGATGCGGCTTATGATAGAGTGCATGTCTAGAACGCATGAGGGCCTGATTCTCAACACACACACACACACACACACACACACACACACACACACACACACACACACACACATACACACACAAAATCAAATGCCTTGAGGCATGACACTTTATCAACAGTATTTTATGAAGAGATTGTGTTGGAAATAGGCTGTATCCTACTTCCTAGAAGTTTCTAATCATAGCTGTATCACCATGATCCATTAAATGTACAGATGTAGTAGACATGGGCTGAACTACTAGGACACTATAATTTAAATGATGCTCAAAATTTACATCTTTGAAGCGTTTCCTTTGCTGGAGTAAAATTCTTCCACCCAGACACATAGGTTTGAATTATGGTATAGAGTCTCTTGAAGTTCCTAGTCAAACACAGCTGAGAAGGGACAGATATAGTCATTAAAACCTTCATGTGAAAGAGTTTCTCAGAAAATACAATGTCAATTTGGCAAAAGAAGAATCAGGACCTAAGAAGACACAACTTGGTAGTGGGAGACAAGTAGTGAGAATGTGACTTTAAATGCAGAATGGTGGAGGTCAGAACAGAGAAGCTGAGAGCTACACAGTTGGATCTTTGAGTAGCTTGGGTGACATGGGACTGGAGAAGGGAGGAATATAAAAAATATATGCTACAGTACATGTCCCAAGGTGTAGAGGAGCCAGTAGCTTCCAGAGAGCAGTTCATTATATTGACAACATGGAGGAAGGGCTTCCAAGATGCATACTGAGGGCTGATAGACACAGTCACAACAGCCTTAAGGCCCAGGAAAATTTGTTAGTTCATTTGAAAATGGAAGGAAACAGTAAGCTTTTAACTATATAAATGTTTTCATATACTGTGATGGTTAGCACTGATTGTGAACTTGACAGGATCTAGAGTCATCTAGAACACAAGCCTCCAGCTCTACAGCTGGTATTGTCTAGATTAGGCTAACAGGTGGGGAAGCCCACCTGAATGTGGGCAGTACCATTCCATAGGCTGGGAACCTGGAACAAACACAAAGGAGAGTGAGCACCAGCATCCATCTCCCTCTGCTTCAGTACTGTGGATACAATGTAACCAGCTATTTAACTGACCGCTCCTCCGGAGACTTCCTCAACATCACAGACCGCGCCTGTGACTGTGAGCCTGCCCCTCCCTCAGCATCACTGGTGGCACCCTCGAACTGTAAGCCAAAAGAATCCCTTCTCTCAGGGAAGAGGTTTTTTTGAGTTGTTTTGTTCTTGTTTGTTTGGTTTGGTTTGATTTTTTTAAAATTTTCTTTTGGGGTACACTGCAGGGGTGAGGGAAGGATATGGGAGGACTGGGAGGTGAGCAGAATTAGGGTTCATGATGGGAAATTCCCGAAGAATCAATAAGGAATTATGTTTAAAAAGACCCTTCTCTCCTTCAGCTGCTTTCACCATTGCAACAACTCAAATAGCTAATACATAAATACCATTATCAATTTATTTATTTTATGCAAACCTGTTGCAAAATGAAAACGTAAATATTTTTTCAAGAAAGAAAGTAGTCTTAAAAACCAAGAAAGAGCCTACAAAAGGCTTCTATTTGACAAAAATAGCAAAATAAATGCCTGCCTTCCCCCACTCTCCTCTCTTCCTCGTAGGGCTGAGGATGGAGCAGGGCCTTGTGCATGCCAGGCAGCGCTCCACCACTGAGGCCCAGCCACAGCCCTGAATGCTCTTTTGGACAGGGATTCTATTGAAGAGTCTCACTGAGTCTTCTCACTGCTCTCACGTAAGAAACCATGGCTCCCGTCATAACTATTACACAGGACCAGCCGGGTGTGCAGTGCACACCTGTAATGCCAGCACTCTGGACGCTGAGGCAGGAGGATTGTGAGGTCAACACCTGCCTATGCTCTACAGTAATACTCCCTTCTCAAACAGAATATACTGATGCCACAAAGCCGTGCGCCAGTGCAGGCCAGTGTGGCCCCAGCACAGGCCTCTCGATTGTTGACATGCTCCTAGTTCTCTTTCAACTTTCCTCACGCCTCATCTACACTGTTCTGGACACAGTGTGGAGGCAGCCAAGAAGAAAGAGCACTAGGAAGACGTACAGCATGTCCAGGGCACGGGTGAGGACACACAGGACCCCGAAGGACGGATGCCAGGGAGAGAATGGTGACATCATTGGTTAGAGGTTGACAGAGAAATCTCCATATATCGGCCTTGAAGGTCCAGTGTGGGAGAGGGACCAGACAAGAGGTTACTGCAGCAGTGAAGAAGATTTGTTAATACACAGGGAAAGCTGCAAGCCACGTCTTGTCCTATCTCTCAGGGCTCAGAGGAGACACAGCAGATGACGAGGCTGGTGACAGACACACAGGCCTCCAGTCAGCCAACCCCTGACATTTTACGCTTCCTTACTGTCTATGGACTGAAGAGCATTTTGAATTTTTTACGAGAAATCCAAAATTGTCGTGCTGATTTGTGAGGTTCTGTACTGAATGCACACCTTGGCTGGTCATCCGAAGGGCTTCTCTGGGGTGTGGCCTGCCACAGCAAGTCTAGTCTGGTTTACATTCCACAAGGAATCCTGACTTCTGTTGTGATCCAGCGGCTGCTGCTCTTCCCCCGTCCTTGTTCGGTCTTCTCCCTGAACACCCCAAGCCCTTTGAGACATACAGTCTCTGCTGGGGTGGGCACAAGCCTGCTTAGGCTAGGGAGAGTCTACAAACGGTGACCTGCCTTCCAGGGCTGGCGTGGAAGTCCCCAGAACACGTATGGAAGACTGCGACCCATCAGTAGACAGCCCCTTTGCACAGCTGGGCTGCACTCTTCCAAAGGCCTTGAAACGTAAACTTCCTGGAGGGGTTTGAAATCACCAGGGTTGCACAATCCTCTGGTTTCTGTTTCTTCCCCTGCCCCCATCCTTTGCCACAAACTAAATGCACCCTTTGTCTCCTGTGCTGCCCTAGAAATAAGGAATGTACCTCACAAAGGTAAGAATTCAGCCCATAGGCCACAGTCCACTCCCCCACCCCCAAAGCAGATTCCTGTCCCTCTCAACCTGGCAAACATGCAAGAACAAAATCTGTAACTGTGTGTGTGTGTGTGTGTGTGTGTGTGTGTGTGTGTGTGTGTGTGTGTGTGTGTGCATGTGTGTGCTTACCTGGATCCCACTAAATGTGAGCTGTCCCCACAGTCCATTAGAGATGGGATTAATGGCTAGAAGTTAGAGACCAACCCAAAAGATCACATGTGACTTCTCACTGGTTCTTACAGTTTGGGATCTTGGAATAATACCTTTGAGCTCATTACAGCTCTAGAAGGTGAGAGTAACTCCTCCCTGGCTCTCATTTCCTCTTAGAAGGGTCACTTCTATCATCAACCAGCAAAATCACTGAAAGAGAGAAGAAACTGGAGACTTGAGGTCTTCCCCAAGGACATTAAAAACTCCCTTTCAGCTGGACGGTGGTGGCCTAAGACTTTAATCCCAGCACTCAGGAGGCAGAGGCTTTGTGAGTTCCAGGACAGCTAGGGCTGTTACACAGAGAAACCTTGTCTTGAAAACAACAAAACAGATCAGTTCTCTTTCTTTTTTGGCCCTGTGGAACTCCCAACTTTTCTGTGTGGTTAAGTGTTGGTGGATTGAATATATCCAAGCAGATGGAAAGCTCTCTAAGTATGGGCCTTGGCTCCAATACTTTACTGAGCATCTACCTGCAATGGTGCTTGCTGTGGCTGAACTGCTTCCTAGAATAGTTCATGTGTTTGTCTGTCCCCAGGACACTGGATCCTTCAAGCCACTGAGCATCCGAACAACAGCAAGAAGCAGTTTGTAGCTTGTAGGGAGCTCTGTCAGGCTGAATCACAGGCCATTTGTGTGATTATGTGTCCATGATCATGGACGAATGTGAAGCCCTGAGAACTGCAGCCAGGAGGAAGGTGCATGGCACCCACGTGAAACAGAACTGGAGGAGGTGGGAACATGGCGTGGACTCGGGCAGATGTGCACCCCTGAGACGATCCCCTGCTGTCATGCAAGGCTCATCCCGACTAACCCCATGCTGGAGCTGCAGAGCAACAAGACACACTTCCGGTGTGAATTTTAGACAGACTTTGACTCCTTTGAGAAAAATTGTGGGGCGTGTGTTGGTTGGGGGCTCTGTTGTTGGTAGACCAGGTGGGGAAAGGAAACCAGATGTGTCTGAAAATTCTGTCCCTAACTTTGCTCCCTAAGACTCAGACTCTGAGAGACTTCATCATTTCAACACAATAACCATTCTTTATAAAACCCAAGATAAAGTTGAAAATTCTTTGTTTATTCTTAAGACAGGATTTCAGTGTCTGTATACATGTACACATATTTATGCATGTATGTATATATATGTAAGTATATCATAATAAAACTCACTATTTTCTTTTCTAACTTTAAGATTAATTTTAAGACCTTCAAACTAGATATCTTTCCCATGTGGATAACTACATTAAATAACGTCATCCCAGACTCATTCCATGATAATGATATCCTTAGTCATTCTGAGTTCTCCGTATAATCATTGTAAAGACCTACAGGAATCTTTCAGAGACGGACCCACTGTGTTGAACACAGAAAGGAACATAATATTCTATAAAAGCTTGAAGAAAAAAAGAATAACTACTTTGTGCATGAAATACTTTATCCATGACTCACTTTTTGCCCAAAATATATCGAAGTGGATCCAAAGGAAATGCTATGTCTAAAATGCTGGCTCTACTCCTGAAGCTCTAAATGTCCTTCTCAGCAGAATGCCCTGCACATTAAACATCATTAATCATGAGGCTTCTCTCTCCCACTTCACTTGGAGGGCACAGCTCCAGAGTCCTCTGGAAGGCTAGCTCACAGCACCCCGCTTTCCCTGGTATTCTTTGGCTCTGCTATGATGATTTTAGCACTTTCTGCCTTGTATTGTTCTTGGCAAGTGGTTCAGGTATGTGAGTTTTTCACTTCAGTATGATTTCAAAAGTCAACAGAAGAGCAGCTTCTCATGGTCCCAAAGCTCATCCAGGGAAATGCTCGATAACTGCCTGGCGATTAGTCTTACTGGGCAGCCAGTGGTCTGGGCACTTGGTTAGTCAGTATGGGACATGTGTGTTTTTCTGTTTGTGCTCATGAAGGGAACTTGCTTTTGTGAGCCTTGTTGGCTGATGCCACTCGCTGTCCAGGTGTAGACCTGGTACCTGCTGGGGCAGAGCTGAAAAGGTTTTGGACAGGGAGAGAAAGCACAGATGCTCCAGGAAGTTGCTGCAGGTGGGAATTCGACTTATTTCAAAATGTTTGTTGGTGTCTGCAAATGTACCTGGCAGACAACATCAGTATTGTCTGTCCATTGTTGGGGCTGGAGTATGGCTACTAATATGCTCCATCTTCTCATAAAGCAAGGTTAAAACCCTTCTTAGCTTCATGCCAGTCTTCCTTTACTTTTGGTGGCTCGGGGGACTTAGGTAAGTATTAAAAACCCCTCCCTTCCCAATCTCTGGTTCTAAGTCACATTCCTCCTCCCCTTTCAGATTCCCTCTGTTTTCAGCACATTCTGAACTCTGGTCTTCTAGTCACCTCTTCTGACTAAAACTAAAATTGTGTCCTATTCAGACCCAACACACTCAACCACAACCGTATTCTCTTTCTCACCAGCACCCCCCGACTCTGTTCTCCCTTTTCCTCTCCTGTTGTCCCTCCCTGCCCTTCCCTTTGCCCTCTCCATCTCTCTCTTTTTAATTCTAAGACAATCATTTCACTTTCAGGCACTTTGCACGTAGCTCCTTTGCTCTGGAATGCACTTTGCCCAGGGCTTCGCTCTCTTGCTCTCTCTCTTTCCTTTCACCTCCTCTGAGGGTGGATCCAGTCTAGCTCATGATTACCCCATCTAAAGATTGCTACTCTTGTCTGTCCACAATGTCTTGGCTATTTCTTTTATGATACTTATAATTTTAAATAACTTTATTAATTAACTTCCATTTTTAAAGTCTGTCTCCCACATTATAAAATAACTTTTAGGGAAAGACTTAAAGGACACAGCCATCTTTTTTTTTTAACCACTACATATTATCTTTAATATGAATCAAATAAATCTGAGAGTGAGAAGAGTGTTTAAAGAAATAAAAATCTTTATAAGAAACTTTGAGGTGCCAAAAGAGTTTTTTCCTTTTTGCTCATATGTCAGTACTTTCTAATTTTTCTGCGTTGAACATATATTACCTATAAAACAGATTGAAGTGGCTATCTCTCAGTATCTCTGCTCTTGCTGACCACATCCACACATTCCTGAGTAGAAGGTGTTAATCTAGACCATTTCACTGAATCAGCCCCAGTAGACAGGACCAAGGCGTAATGTGGGCTCAGATCCAATGTTTTAAGGCCTCTTCTAGCTATGGATAATGAAATAATAAGGACTGGCTCCCCCTGCTCTACAGTTGTGAGTGTTTGAAGTGAGAGCCACGGCTGCTGTGGTGGTTTCGAAGAGTACCCCGAAAGGCTCGTGCGTGCGTTTGAATGCTTAGTCAGAGGAGAGTGGATTAGGAGGTGTGGCTTTGGTGGACGAAGTGTGTCAGTGCTTTGAGATTTCAAAATCCCGAGCCTATAGATCAGGAGGTAGCTCTTAGCTGCTTTTCCAGTACCATACCTAGCCGCCCTCATACTCCCTGCCATGATGATAATGGACGAAGCCCCTGAAACTGGAAGCAAGGCCCGAATTGAATATTTTCCTTTCTAAGAGGTGCCATGGTCATGGTGTCTTTTCAGAGCAACAGAACACTGACTAAGACAGCTGGTCTCCCGGTTGGAGTCATTTTTAGTGACACGCAGGAAGAGACAGAGAGAGCATGCTTCATCTGCACGATGTAGGAGAATGGAGCTGACACAGAGGGAGAGGCAGGAGGAGAGAGCAGACTGGGGCAGAGGCGTCTTCAGCTTTCTAATCCCTGCTTCTGATGTCTCGGGGATCCAGGGACGTTCCCTACAATCCACGCTTTACTACTGGTCACACAGACACCTTTTCTCTTTCGTTCACCAGAACCACGGGAAGAAGGCTCCTGCTCTTTGCAACAAACTACTCCCAAATGAAACAAAGAGGTAAACAAGCCAACATTTACATTCAAATTGAAGTTTTTACAGTATAAATTAAGATGAAAAAGAGAAAGACATTTATTTTGGTTTCTTTTTCAACTTTCCAGATTATCCCCACTCTTCCACAGCCTTTATGAAAGAAGGACATTCCTAATCAAGAACAGGACCTGTTCACCACAGCAGAGATTAAATCCGCTCTCTATTGTCTCCACATCTCTACATGGGTATCCAGGTCCTGAGATTAAACCTCTGCCCAATCTCCCCTCAGAGCAAAAGAACAATCTGGAAATGGAACTTCTGTGGGAATCATGTTTAGACAATTGACGGCAGTGGGCAAACTGGTTTGGGTGCAATCACCTGGGTACAGAGACAGGATGAGATCTTTTAAGCGGTCTTTGCGGGGTCAGGCTCATCTTTAACTCAATCACACGGAATGTTAAGCAGTGTTTAAAAGCTTTGGCAAAGTCCCCGGAAGCACCAAGCGGTGCCTTTGATGTTCTTGGCGTTGATGTCGTCATCTTCTGAAACTTCGGGAGAAATATTTTTCTTATAGCAACTGTATCCAGGTTCAGTGTAGAGTGTGGATGTGTTTTCTGTGTTCTAAATGTCAGTGTGAGAACTGTGATCCACACAGACAGAAGCTTTGCAGAGAACCTCAGCTCTGCAGTCTATGCTCAGTTTCACATCAAAGACACATCTGAGCGGAAATCGTCTAATTGGTTCTGTGAAACATGAAGAGGTTTACAAAGATCTTGTGTTATAATTGAAACAAACAAAGGCACAAAGATCTATACGTTAGGCAAGTAAGGCCTTCTACACCAGAAAATGAGAACTATGAACAGTCAGAAGAGCCCCCTTGCTTTCTAAGAAATGAAAACTTTCTTACTAAAACTCCACTATTTGTCGTGCATTTATGGGACGTGTTCCCTGATTATCAAATGACAGTAGGTGAGAGTCAATGAAGCCCTGATGTGGCCCTCAGTAAACGCGAGCTGTCCCATGGCTGTGCAGTAACCTGCTCAGTCTGGGAATTACAGGATGGAGTGATTTCTCTACTCGACAGGTTCTAGTTCTTCATGTGTGGCCAGTTTCTTTGAAGAGGAAAGAAAAAAATTTAAAAACCACTTATATTGGAAAATAAATGTTTTTAACAAGCAAAAATGAAACCAATTCTCTGTCAAAGCAGTAAACTGGGAGTGTGAGGATGAATGAAGTTCTCCAGAAGATGCTTGTGTTCTCAATACCTGTCTCACACAAGAGCATGGCACAGTGCTTTTCCATGAAGTTTTCTGAGGAGGAACATGCCTGAATCGCACTATCTCCTCAGCCTTCACTCATTCCTTAAAGTAAAACTCCTCACTGTGTGCTGCTTAGTCTGCCTGACATATTAGAAGGCGCAGCTTCAACTCAGGAATCTTATGATCTTCAAAAGTCCCCTAACTGTTTACTGTATCTGGCTTTTAGACATGATGCAGGACTGAGATAAACTGAGACACTCCCAACACACTCAGGCCACGGGGATATGGATTCCCACACCAAGAACACACCTATCTCCTTTGTACCAGAGTCCTCTGATTGCTGTGTTTGGGTCACTAGCATCCAACCCCAGCTCAAGACTCTCCTGGGCTGAGGAGATGCCCCATGGGGAAGGGAGCTTGCATGGGCATGAAGACCTGAGTTTCAATCCCCAGCATGCAATGAAAAGCCAGGTGTGTGCACATCTGTGAACATAGTGCTGTAAGGGGCTGAGACAGGAGAGTGCTGGCTGCCAGACCAGCTAAAAAATCATGAACCCCAGGTCAGAGAGTGATCCTGTCTCAAGAGAACGAGGTGGAGAGTGGTAGAGCAGGGTACCTGGGCATGCACATGGTGACAGATGGACTACGCCCCACCACAAGAATGCAAATGAAACTCTCTCCTTCCCAGAGCGCATACGATCATGGTTCTGTTTGTCAATGTTTGGCTCTCCTGTGCACTTAATGACCTTGTAGTTACACTTGTTATTATGCCTTTTAAAGTATCCTAGTAAAGATTAAAAGTATCATTTTGTGCCCTCTAATGCCTTTGGAGACAATTTATTGTAGTGGTTCAGAGCTCAAGCTAAGGTACCAGCGACTGGATTCAAGTCTTTATTCTACTGTCTACAAGATGGGCAACACCGTGTAATCCTTCTCTGCCTCAGTTTCCCCTCTTTACAATGAGGATAAAAATTTCAAAGCAGTAGATGTCACTCAAGTGTGACAATGCCCATAAAAGTTAGAATTCAGGTTGTGGCAAGTAATAAAATATTAATAGATGTAAGTGTGATACTGTGACATGGTAGGAAGCAGCTGGTCCCTGCCAGGAAGAGGAGAGAGACTGCAGGCTTGCTCGGGTGCAAACAGCTAATTAGTTACTAAATTCCATATTTATGATGAAGTGTTCATAAGACCCAGGCATCCAGGGGTTGGAGAGCATTCAGGGAGCTGATACTGCAGGGATCCCTAGAGGTTGGCATGCCCAGAGAAGGCCAGGGCCTTTCCCCTCCCCCAGTTCCCAAGACCTCCCCTCCGACTTGTGCATCCTCTGTAATACATTGGTAAATATGTTTGTTGGGTTCTAGTGAGGTGCTCTAGCCAACAATTCAACCCTAGCTCAGAGTCAGGTCATCTGAAAACATGACCTCAGGCTGTGACTGGCATCTGAGGTTGGAGGTAGTCTGTGGGTCTGGGCCCTTATTACCCTGTGGTGTCTGGTGCTATCTCCAAGTGGAGATTTGGTTAGAACCATGATGTGTCCTAAGGAGTCATGGTTTGGAAGCTTGGTACCTAATGCTGTAGTGTTAAGAGGTGATGGAATGTTTAACATTTAACAATTGGGGCTGGATCTATAGTAATTAGGTCAATGGGGCTTCTGCCTTCAGAAGAGATTAAAGTAGTTCTCCTGGGTAATCTTGGGGGAGGACTGTGATAGAAGGAGGAAGCCTGACCTGTCCTGCTTGCTAAGTTCTATGTGATCAGCTCTGTACACACTCTCACGTGGTGGTGCCCTAAGCATGAGTCCCTCTCCAGAAGCCAAAGAATGGGGCCACTTGACCTTGAACTTTCCGCCTCCAAAAGGGAGTTGAATGAGCTTTCTTTCTTTCTACATTACCCAGACTTGAGTGTTTTATTACTGCAATGAAAAATAGACTAATACAGTTGGTGTGTGTGGAAAAACCCCACACATCTGGTGTCCAAAGTATTCTGGGACCAGACTGGGAAAACACTTTGTTTTCCTCTAACTTTACCATCCAGTTATTATCTGCATTTAGCTTTGGGTGTCTTTCAGGATTTTGATGAGTGAGTGTTCAGTGTACAGGAGAAAAGAAGAGGAACAAAGAGCCTTAGCAGAATGGCAGTCAACGGAAGGCACTTTCTAGATGTCTCACACAATCACGGCTCCCTTATCAACAGCATAACCTAAGGCAAGTTCTCACACTTCTGTACCTTAATTTTTCTCAACTTTAAAATACACAAAGGCGGGCAGATACAGCTCAGTGATGGAGAGTTTGACTAGCATGCCTAAGGTCCCAGCTTAAATATCCAATATCTCCAAAAATGGGACAAAAATAGCATAGTTATCATAAAATTAATGCAAAATTAAATGGATATGTGTAAAGTCCTTAAATAGCCCCTGGCACCTAGAAATCTCCCAGCAACACCAACTTCTACTGTGAGTGTAAGTTCCCTGTGACAACCTTGAGACATATAGACATTTTATAGATAAAAAAAACGATTCTATAAAAGTTTTACCAGGGGTTGGGAAGACGGTTCGGTAAGCAAAGCACTCACTCTGTGAGTGTGGGGCCTAAGTTCAGTCCTCATCACCGATGTGAAGACGTGGGGTGTGGGGTGTGGGAATACAAGCCACTAACCCCAGCACTGCTAAGAGGGAAACAGCCCATTCTAATCAGCAAGCTCTGAATCAGTGAGACACTTCCCCAAGAAACAAAGTGGGCAGCAGCACCTGAGGAACGACACGTGAGGGTTTTCTTTGGCCTCCACGTGCACAGGCACACATAGGCATGTGCATCACTACCCCACAGTATGACTTGCACACACACACACACACACACACACACACACACACACACACACACACACAGGGTGGGGAGAGATTCTGGGTTAGTGCCCAGCTAGAAGCTGGACTCATTTACCGAGAAAAGAATGCAAGGAGAGGATTGTGTTTCATGACTACAGTGGGTGGCAGCCAGGCAAACGATGGGTTCAAGTCTGGGCATGTTGAATATGAGATGTTTGTGGCTGTGGAAGTGGCTCTATCCCTTTGCTAGCTAAATATTCAGGATGGTTAGTCAGGAGAGCACCTTGGGTTCTTGATAAATTGAGTAGGAAAACTCATAAGTGCTCACCGAAGGTTTGACTGCTTATGAGATAACAAACGAGGGAAGAGAAGAGGGATGGCGGGGGAACCCTAGGGACATCCAGACTTAGGGAGTGAGGAGGGCAGGGATGAGGTAGAGGAGAAGTCAGGGAGGATATGAGCACGCTCCTCCAACAGGCTGACTCCTGGGCAATGTGTGTGCATTTGTCAGTGGTTGGGGACTTAAGCTAAATGGTTATATGTTAAGGAGAGAAGGGGAGGCCACAGCTCTCCCTTTGACAGCAGAGAACACAACAGGGAGGGTATTCCTACAGGATGCTGCCTGGCCGTTTCTTTTTAAAGAATCCTCGTCTGGTTTGCACACGAGTTGGCATTTTGGAGATAAGTAGTTAAAATGTTTGAGTCAATGATCGCTTCATCTTGCCTAGCCTTCTTCCTTGATCTTACTCTCCTTCTCCACTGTCCCCAGGCTTCCCTCTTCTTCTCCAGCACAGTAAGGGAGGTGAGAGGCTGTAATCCTCCCTCAGATTCTAAGTGGAAGGCAAGGAGCTTGCCTGGCTCTAGGAGAGGTAGGAGGGATGCCAGCATTAGCAACAGGGACTTGAACACCCATTCCAAGCAGAAGAGACATGTAAGAAGCCAAACTGTGATACACAGACAACAAGAGATAATGGGTGCTGAGCCCAGGCCTTGTTTCTCGTCAGGTTTATTTCTAAATGAGTAAGGGTATATGGGAAAATACTGTTTAGTGAACAAAAGTCCACCCCAGGGGAACATTAAAAGGAGATGGGTATCATGGGTGACTTCAGTGAAAATTCCTGCAGTGCACACCTTTTCAGAAACCTAGGGATGAGAAAAACCTGTTTAAAATAGCATTGTGCTTGATCATGCCAACCAAAGACATTTCAAAGCACCAGGATTGGGTCTAATCATTTGTTAAATTAAGGTCGCAATGGGAATTGCTTTTGACCTGACAATTTTATGCTCCTGAATCAGAAAGACTAGTGGGGCTTGATCTGTGGATGCCTATCATCGTGTATTTTCAAACCTATCATTTTCTCCATCAAAGAAAACACAGTCAGAACTAAAAAAGGTATGTAGCCAGAGGGAGGGGGCAATTTGACAACCCTTGATCCATCCCTGTATCAATTCAGAGCACTCTCCATTATCTGAGCTCACCTAGATATTCCATAGCATTTCAGCTCCTGCTTTTCATATTTTTAATCTTTCAATATCATTTAGCAACATTATTTCCTCCATGAGAGCGAGTGCTACAGGTGCCTTTTTCTTCACTGCCTTTGGCAATAGAAAGAGAAGGTTTTTTTTCTCCAAATGACCTTTATCCATTCCTAGCAAACTCATAGCTTTTCGACAGGTGCCAATACGGTCCCAGGCAGCCATAATTTATCTTTGCATGCAGCTTCTCTGTGTGCACATGGAGCATTCCTCCTTCCCATTGTTAGACTTCTTTTAACTCTGTTCTGTTCTCTCTAATCACAGTTTGGAATTCACCTGAATTTTCCAGCTGTGGCAGCTGAAAAAGCTGACATCAAGTCACCGAGACCGAACGCTGAAAAGGAAATGGCACATCTTTATTGGTGGGCACATGAAAAGATGTTGAATCTTTTTAAGCAAGATGCTGCATGCACGTAACCTCTATGTACTTGAGAATGACACTGCCTCCTATGCTGGCCATCTCCTCCATAATTAAAGAAATAGCTTTGAAAGAGAATAGACGTGATTGATTTTCACGGAAAAACATTATTCTCGCAATTCAGAGCTCACGGCTCTCTGTGCCCAGTAGCCGGAGCATGGGACTTGTTCATACAAATCTTTCAGTAGCAGGCTGGGGGAAGATCTTAGCTTTCTAGCCACATTCTTCTCTGAGGGAGAAAAATCTAATTTCTTATGTTTTTTTTCTTATATGTCCACCACAAGGTTAGGTTTTCTTTCTTTTTTTCCTTAAAAAAGTTTCTATAGCAACAATGACCTATCACAGGGTTCTATTACTTGAGTACTTAGAAATGCTGCTTATGAGGTCTCTATGTGGAAGGTGGAAAAGATTAACAAAATCAGTAAGGTTTTTTTTTTTTTTTTTTTTTTTTTTTTTTTTTTTTTTTTAAATGGGAAAGTGGTCATGGATGCTTCTACTGGCTGGGGTACTTACACATAGTACGGAAACCTCTGTCCTGTCATTTCTGTTAACTGAGATCCCAAAACAACTTAGGGTAGGGAAGGGTTCACTTAACTCCTAATTCCAGGGGACAGGTCACCCCTGAGGAAAGTCAAGGTGGGGATCTGAAGACAAGCCTCCTTGCCATTTCACACAGCATTACAGCCAATGAAGGAATTCGGTTCACAGGTAGAGTGACAAGAACCACAAAGGATGACTCTTGCTAACCGGCTTGCTGGCTGGCTTGTACTCGGCTTTCTTATAGGACAGGACCACTGGTCGGCGGGTGGTCAAGACAGTCACCCACAGATATGCCCATGGCAATCTGATCGAGGCAATTCCATAATCAAGGTTTTCCTCTCAGACGATTCTAGAATACAGAAAACTAACTGCACAGAAAACATGTAGATATACAGCACTGGGGCTTAACCTTTCCTAAAAGGAACAGTAAAGCGGAAACAGAGCTCAGGCATTTCCAGATGTGGGCCTGAAGATCTGGCTCCTGCTTAGAACTCAGTGCATGGGGCGCCACGGGGACCAGAATCGGCCATCTTCAGTCTTTGGCACTGGAGTCTGTGCCCACCCCTTTGCTTTTCTGGAAGCAGCTGAGTTTGTCAAGTGTGCTCTTGTTTTTCCTCAAATATCAGCAGGAGTATTATACTGAGACCATCAGAGCTTAAGGGATAAAGATAGTGTCTTCACTTTTTCCCTCCTTCTGCTGTGTGATAAAACCCTTTCAAAAGCAGCTGGAAGGTACTGTACATCATGGGGGCAGCGGAACAGTGGCGGCAGGACTTGAAGCCGCTCTTAACACTGCATCTGCAATCAGGAAGCAGAGAGAGACAAACACATACATGTTTACTTCTGCTTTATTCAGCCCCGGATTCCTTGCCCAGGAAATGTCCCCACCCATAACTAAGATGGGTCTTCTCACACCAATTGATGTGGCAAACATAATTCCCATAGGCGTGCTCAGAGGCCCACACAGAGCCTGTCAAGTTGACAATCAACACTCTCACAGTAGTGAGTGTGATGCAGGGGACTTCAGAACCCGAAGGAGGCAGCTGAAACACCCCCTATGGCCTGATCCAGCTTCCTAGGCGTCAAGGAGCTCTGCCCTTCACGCTGCTGTCTGTCCCTTCGTCACGTGTCTGACGTGTGTGCACTAGTCAGCCTTTCCCCCTGTAATCCTAGCAGACAGAGAATAGCCAGCTATAGAGTCCCAACGCTGGTCTGACTCATCGTTTTTGGTAACACAAGGCGCATCCTGGGCCTAATAGAAAGCGTTCTTTGAACAAAAAGAAAAGGAGAGCCAAGAGCAAAAGTGTCAGCGCCAGCGGGTCAGCCGCTGAGGAGAGTGCTGGCGGGTTCTCCTGTGGGCTTGTCAGCCAGGGGGAGCAAGCTCCAAGCGCTGCACTGTGGCCCATCCTGTGCCTGAATCATGGAAAATCAGACAGCAGCACACAAGAATGCAGAAATACGTTTGTGTTCTTCTTTTATGAACATTCTGAACCTTGCATGCCTTTCTGCAGTGCGAAATGAAGCATGGGGTTTCTGGAAGATGAATGAGGAGGGAAAAAAGAAAAGGAAAAGAAAAAGGACAGTGGAAAGTTCCTTAAAAGAAAAAAAAGACATATGCTTCCTCACCTCTTTTTTCATGACCAGCAAGAGGTGCTCATGTTTAATCATGCTGTTCCAAGCAAAAACTTACATGACAAAATTCCACCACCTGTCTTGCTTTATTTTAGAGCACTAGTTACTTTGAGTCTGTACTTTAAAATTACTTCCTTGAATACCTAAGCCCATAAGGAGACATAACAGCTTATTTACTATGAGCACCTCACTATATCAAGTACAAACTCCAATTCTGATGAAATCATTTCCCCTTCAACTTAACTTTTATTTTAATCTCCCACCAGCTTCCCTGAGAAGTGGGTTTGCTGCAAGGCTAGAATATCATTTTAGACTGAGTCATTCAGGTATGCCGAACATCTCTGAGGTTGTCCTACTGTGTCCAATCGCACCCCATCCCACCCCTGTTACCTGAGTTAAAAGAACGTGTTTGTCCATAGTTTGCATTTGAAACAGTTACAAAAAATGAAAACCAGTAGGATTAAATTCGGAGTGTCTGGTCTCTAGGATGTGCAAGTCCTCTGCATCAAGACGGCTCTTGAATGGCCCTGTAGTATTAGAGGTTTATAAACTGGAGGAGGCTTTAAAAACCACTGAAGGCCACTGAGGGCATCTGTGTAAGTAAGCACACAACCCTTCATTCATTCCATGGTGTGGTTGGAAACACCTCCTGGAAAATTAAAAATAAAAAAGAATTGGCTGGCGGCTGAATAGTTGGTTCAGTGGCTAAGGGTTCTGGCTGCTTCTCTGGAGGATCTGGGTTTGGTTCTCAGCGCTCACATGGTGTGGCTCACAACTGTCTGTAACTCCAGTTTCAGGGGAGCTGAGACACTTTTCAGGTCTCCACAAGCCCAGGCAAACACAGGGTGCACATACACACATGCAGGCAAACACTCTCACATGAAATATTAACACGTGGTTTTTTGGCTTTATTTTTGTTTTTTGTTGTTTTTTGAAACAAGGTCTCTCTGTGTAGTCCTGGCTGTCCTGGAATTCACTGTGTAGACTAGTCTGACTTCGAGCTACATTGACAAATCTTAAAAAAAAAATTGGTGAAATTCTGATCTAAGAAATTGACAGAACATCTCTAGAGTTGTAACATTAGAGAAAAACAAGGGAAGTGAAATGCAGAGCTCATAGCAGATCATTCTTTGATTGTTCGGAACTGACCACGGGGCAAATGACTGCCCAGACCTTGACCCTCACAGCACCTATGCTCTGGCCGAGTTCTCTTGCCTGCGTTGATGGAAAAGCCCTATTTATTCTCACACATATCATGCACTTTGATCATATTCTCTTCTCCTCTCTCCCCTCCCATGGGACTCTCTTTTCTTCCCAGAACCCCCCCTCCCCCCCCCCCCCCGTGTCTGTACCTTTCCATTTGTTTATGCCGCCACCACATTTAATCAGGGTTGCCTGCATGAACATGAGGGGAGGCTGTATTCATTTGAGCAAGGACATCTTACCAGTCACTATACCATAAGGATCACTATCCCTGCTCCTCACTCCCCATCCCCCCAGGCAAGCATCACCTTCCCATATCTCCTCAGGGAGGAGTGGAGCCTTCTGGGGAAAGCCCCCAAATATCCCTAGAAATAAAGAAGTCACATCCAGAGCTTCACCAATAGAAAGGCTCCTGCAATGAAAGGGGACTGAGAATACTGGAGTTTTGACTGTGTTTGTTCTTGTCTTTACTAGACTCTCTTGGGGGCCAGCTAAATGGCAGATATGAGGGTCCCATTCAGTGTCCTTGTCAGGAGACAGGGGGTCAGGTCCCATCTCTCAGCTGACATGACAGGCTTAAGTACAACAGGACAATACAGAGCCAGTGACTTTGATCTTAAAAGGCAGAGAAGTAAATGGGAGCAGGGGCGGGGCAGGCAGGAGAGGTGAGGTGGCTCAAGAGTCACAGCTACTGGGATCCAACTGTAAGGAAGGTAGAAGTATACAGCCTTATGGGAAACTCAAGGCCTCCTGTGAAGTTCTCCCTGGGGATCTAGAGGCAGGAGGAGGCCCCTGGGCTCATAGGTTGCTGTAGGTCATAGCTGGGCATTTTATTCAAGACAGGCGATGAGGTAGAAGGAAAGACATTTGCTTAACTACATGTATCCTTCCAACAAGCTATCTAAACGGACAATGTCACCTCAGTGAAATCTGGCCAGCACAAGCCTCCTGCAGACACTGAGATCTATGTGTTAAGTTCTACTCTATATAGAAGAGATTTTGCTCTCCTAAAGCAGAGATCATTGTGTCATCTGAGGAGTCATGGGCATCTAGTGGGAAAGGTTGACAATGGATGAACACAAAAATGCCTAGAAGTGGTCACCTCTTGGGAGATGTGCACAGTGTGGTAAGGGGAGATGTAGTTATATCTCTACAGGTTGTGAGAAAACTTAACAGACAAGGACTGGGGTAAGGCTCTGTTTTTGTCTTTCCAGGATAAAGGAAATACTCATCTTCCAGAAGTCATAAGGCCTTGGATACCCAGACGTTCACAGCAGAAGGAAAGAACCTATTGGTACCAATACACATAGGGTAATATCTCACTGCCTAACATCAATATCTCTTTAATTCTAGAAAAGTTGAGGTTCCGATTCATTTATAAATCAAGCTGGCTTTAGAGTTGGAATGTGGCTCTCTCCTTTTCTAAGCCTAAGCATGTTGCTAAAAGAAAAAATTAAGAGATTCTGTCTCATATCAAAAGAGCCGCCTGGTGTGGGGCAGAAGAAAACCAACAATTTAGGGACCATTGTCATCAAGATTCTATTTCTTTCCATGCTGGACCTTGCTTTTAGAGGATCTTTTCTATATCCAGAATAAATCCAAATTTCAACATTAAAAATGTTCAAGTTTTCCATAATAAAAAATAAGCCTTCCCAATAGCAATCTCTGAAGTCTCCAGAAGGAAATTGGGGCCCCACAATAACGACTCTGCCCAGTCCAGAATGATGCCAAGGTACCAATGAACATTACTCAATGATCAACCTTGGACTAGAAATTCTCCAGGACAGTTCCAAGATGAGATGGTCCATCATACTGCACTTCTAGCCAGAATCTCAGACAACTTTACCCATTACTTTGAGACTGGCTGCAGAATCTACAGCGAGTCCTATTGAGACCTAACTATCTGAGCTTTCTTACAGGACCCCACAGAGATACCTTAGCCCCCTAAACAGCAGGAAGCAATTCTAAGAAGATGACACCCCCTCTCCCAAAGTTTTCATGTTTCTCAGGGTTATGGATGATGCTTGTAGGGTTGGGGGTGGAACAAAAAATTAGACTCGTTATTCTCCTTAACAAAAAGGGGAATGGATAGGTATAAGATATTTAGGTAGATTGTTGTATATACTAGTAAACCAATTTAGTAAAATATCAGCCTTAGATAATTTGCACGGTTATGGATTCTTGTATATTGATTCAAATGCAAACTATTTTATACTCCTATTTAAGATAATTTGTATATAGATACAAATACAAGACTATATTTCTTGTTTTGTACATATATTTTTACTCCTATTTGAAATATCTTGTATATTGATACAAATGTAAAATTATATTTGTCATACTATATGTATGTTCTCTCTCTGTTTAGGGTATTTTGTATATTGATACATATTGTTGTCATGTTGCACATTGCACTCTATATTTCTACCTCTGTTTAAGATATTTTGTGTATTGTCACAGTTTTGAGGTCATTGTCCTTTTACTGTACATTTGCTTACAGACTGTTTACCTTGTTTATATGAAGCCTTAGTCCTTAGGCTATTTAGGTAGATAAGACTTACAGATTTATAGTCACCTATACTTGTCATCTCTATAGTTATGTTAGTTTGTCTAGATTTACAGATACATAGGTCGGATGGACAGGTAATCTTCAAACACTTCATAGACCTTGAGAATATGGCATTTAAATAACTTAGAATTCTGCTGACATGAGACACGATTGCTCCTGACAGCACCAGTCTCATCCCAGGAGAATGTTGGGCTTTTAAGACACTTGGTTTGGAAGTTTGTCTTCCTCCTGGCATGATGGCCTGCTGGGCAAAGAACTGCTCTTGCCTCGACTGCTGACAGTACAAATGCTGTCCTTTCTGGATGAGCAGGACACAAGGGAAAGTGACTTCTGAATTCTGCCAAGATAGGGTAAGATGGTCTTTCAGAATTCCTGCTTCTGAAAATGGTCTGCCAGATATTCTAGGCCTGTAGCCAAAATGAATGCCCCAAAGGTGCTGAGAAACCTTAGGTGACTGTCCAGGCTGCCAGCTGCCTCTGTCTATTCTCACAAGATTTTTTGAAAATGACTTGCCTGCATTTCCTGTTTTCTCAGGTATTATTATATTCCTACTTACATCTTTGATACAGTTACAATCTTCTTGTATCTTAGCTAGAATATACTAAGTACTAGATTCCGATTCTTCAGGATAGGACAGGTTTTGGAATAATCTCTCTAACATACCATTTACTTGTGTTCTGGACATCTCTGTATTTTAGTATGTGTCTCTTGTTTAATGTTATTCTTGTTGGTTGTAATTCCATTTGTTTATGTCATTGCCTGTTATTTCTCCTGGACAATACTTAATAATTATTTCTATTGTATATAGTTTTGTGTTAGGTTAGAACCTTCTTGTTTAGACAAAAGGGGGAGATGTAGTGGGAGCTGTTTGAGCCATGCCTTAAAGCACCGCCCCTAGTGAGGTAGCAGGTAGCTGTTACACCTGCCTATGACCTTGAGGTACATGCCCCTGGGTCATCACTACTGGGGGACCCTTAAGACCTGGGATTCATGTATGCTCTCTTTTTTTTGCTACCTTGTGGTTTTGGATGCTGGTATGGACCAGGGCAGAGCTCACCAGAGAATAGTGTTGGACTGTGCTTCACCCTTCCAGGATCCTGTGACAAATCCCTTTATTCTGTCTTGTGAGTTGACCCCCAAATAAATTCCTTTGCCCATTAAATAGACTCTGTGGATTAACCCTAACAGGGAGAGGTTACTAAGTTTAATGAGGTGGCCAGGAAAGCCTTCCCTGAGGCTGGGATATGGAAGCAGATGCCGGCCTGCAAAGAGGATGGCTACAAGCCTTTCAGGATGCAGGGGCTGAGGGCCTGGACAGTTGTAATGGACCAAGGTTTCTGATCCTGATTTCTAGTGTCTACTGCCACGGCATTTATACAGGACTCTACAAAAACTGACTTCATAAACCTGAGGAACAACATCACAGAACCATAATGCTTCGACCCTGGGCAGGGAGTGTCTCCCAAAGTTGTTGATCATTATTTCCCCACCCCAACAAATCTGAATTTAGGTTACACTGTTGTAATCCAGGCAGCCCAGTGGCATCAGCTGCTAGAAACAGCATTTGCTTTTCTCGCTGGAGGCCAACAACGCTTTTTCTCTCTCTGTGCTGCTGTGAGAGTGAGCAAGGACATCTGCCTGTGTTCACATGCTTTTTATTCCTGATCCGACTCTCACTGTATGAGCATACCTCTTTTGACTGGGTAGGTTCCCGAAAGGCACTCAAGATACTGCATATGCCACCCTCCGGGGATGAAAAACCAGTGATGGCAGGCACTCCTGCTGAAGAGCCATATCGCAGAACGTGATTCTGATTCATTTAGCCTCTCCTGAACTGGAGCAGGACCCTGCCAGCCAGTCCCATAGCACGATGTACCATTTCTGTGTGCCATGATGCCCTAACAACATGGCAAGTAGGAGGTCCTGGCTTGTGTGTAATTTGGAGACAGGTTTTGTGCTCAACTGCTAAGCTTTCTGGTGTTCAGCCATGGGGACATACGGCACTGAACCCTCAGAATCTGCAGGACTGGGAGGAAGAAGGTGGAAAAATAAAATAGGTTTCCAAATTGCTTTACCAAACAACCTCTAGTTTGAATGCAATCCCTCAGTGGGGTGTGGTACTCATCCCTAAGTAAGGCAAAGAGAAAGAAGGTTTCAACTTTCAGGTAATCAATGGAGATGCTCAACAACGGCTATGTTGAGTGCCTACTATGTGCAACGTACTGTGGTATCCAATAGGAGAAACACAGAGAAATTACAGAGAGCATATTAAAACAACAAAAAGCTTTGTTCAAGCAAGAACAAAGACAAAGATGTCAGCAAACAGTTAATGAGCAATAATAGTTAGAGCTGGATTGAACCGTTGGTCTTTCGTTGAGGTATCTGAATGAACTGGATTGGACCCAAAGTGTAAAGCCTAACCTTTACGGATGGCATCACACCTGAACAATTTAGAATAAGCTTTGAGACAAGACGCAAGAGTAGGGCATTCCGAAGGGAAGACGGTTCAGAGAAAATGAGGAACAAAGATAAAAGGCCATTGGTGAGGAGTGGATTCAAGGCTTGGGCAGTTTTCACAGCCTGGCCATGGACTTAGTGATGCCTTCAGAGCGTATTATACTACTGAAACATCTTCAGTAAATGCCTGAGCTGAGCAAGGAGCATGGAGTCGTGGCCAAAACTAAACCATGTAAAGAAGTAACGGTAATGTCCGTCTCATCGTTGCCTTGACATGGCATCACCCTTCACTTACAGGAAGCTAAGAGCCTTAGAATGAAAATGATCTGAAATCTCCCAGAATCCTACCACCTCCTACTGCCCAGAATTATCTTTAACTAAAAATGAATAAACTCTGTGATCAATGAGCAACAGTAGTTATAATAAGGAGTCTGGACAAGGAGTAGTTTAGCCTAGGATGTCTGTCACCTTCTGCCAGGTAAATCCATCCATCCCTGAGAGACTCCCACTGTCCTCTGGAATTCCTATAGATCACAGGGTTTGACCCTACCCGAATTATGCCAAGAAATAACTTTGATGGCTAAGAACTGCCATTCTGCTTAATTCAACCAACATCTGTGAAACCTAGAATTGTGAGACTCTGTCTGTGTCATAACAGATGTAGAGTTGAGTTATGGAGGATCCTCGAATTCAGGAGAAGGCGAATATCCACTCCGTGATGATGCATGAGGCTGTGAACAGTAAGCATTCTAGGAGAGCATACTAAACTTTGTGCTTCAAGAGGGTGAAGGTGGATTTTTCCAGCTTTAAGCTCTGAATTTAGCATACTGCCTAGAATACGGAATAATTCTGCAAGAAAGGCTTGTTAGCCAAGATTGGTGGCCAATACCTTTAATCCCAGCACTTGGGAGCAGACACAGGCAGATCTCTGGGTTTGAGACAGCCTGGTCTACAGAGAGAGAGAGTTCCAGGACAGCTAGGGCTACATGGAGAAATCCTGTCTAGAAAAACAAATAACAAACAAAAATAAAAAGAAAGAAAGAAGAAAGGAAGGAAGGAAGGAATGAGGGAAGAAGAAAGAAAGAAAAAAAGAAAGAAAGAAGTAAGTAAGGAGAGAAAGAAAGAAAGGAAGGAAGGAAGGAAGGAAGGAAGGAAGGAAGGAAGGAAGGAAGGAAGGAGGAAAGGAAGAAAGGAAGAAAGAAAGAAAGGCTTGTTGTACCAAGAAAGACATACAAACCCTGAAGAGAAATTGGCACAGGGGCTGTGCTCACAATTAGCAAGGCAGAGACAGTGTTTGAGGTCTGATGTGGGTCTGAAATGACATCAAGGGGTGGTGCAGTCAAACCCTTCTTCTCACATGTCCCTGGTTGGAGGTGTGTGGTTGATGCATCTTGGGCCATATTTCTGTAGGACCAAGCAGAGCTTGGCTTTCTGATTTGCCTCCTCCAGGTGAAACATTGCATCCTTGAGTTTTACCTTCTTCTCTAATAGTTTCTCCACATTTAAAGGATTATAGAACTCTCCATCACTCTGGTAACTTGAAATAGATTGGTATTTAATTGTGTGTACTCATGTTTGTCTCTGTGGTGGCATGTGGACATGAATGGAGGTGCCGGAGTAGACCAGAAGAGGACATCAAATCCTCTGGAAGTGGAGCTACAGGAAGTTCGAGCTGCCTGACATGGGTTCTGGGGGCTGAACTTGGGTCTTCTGCAGGAGCAGAATGTGCTCTTCACTGCTGAGTCATCCCTCCGGTCCTTCTATTGGCTCTTAAACCCTAACAAACCACTTCCATGCCTGTTACCATATTGATTCTCACAACTGTCCTGTGGTGTGAGTCAGGAGGAAGTAGTATTTCCTAGGCTGGAGGTGATGAACTCTTGAGGGCTGAAGCAGGGAGATCTTGAATCTGGGCTACAGGAAACCCAGTCTTAGAAAGATAAAAAAGTAAAAAAATAAAAGTAAAAGATCTCCTGTTATAAAGGGAAGATGAGCCAGGTCTGTGTCATGCTGACGAAATGGTGGACATTTGTGCCTGAATCCTTGGTTCTGTGAAGATGATACCTTAACTGGCAGAGGAGACTGTGGGTGTGGCTTCGGTAGGCTCTGGAAAGGATGTGGTTGTCCCTCCAGGTTTATCTTGGTGGAACTGATATAATTGCAAAGTCCTTAGACGTGAAAATGGGCTGCAGGAGAGGCAGAGTGAGTTGCTGATTTTGAAGATGGCAGGGATGTAAGCCAGGGAAGGCAGGCAGCCTATGAGAGCAGGAGGAAGACCCAGGGACAGACGCACTCCTAAGTCCACCCGAGAGCACACAGCTGGCCAACACACTGCTGGTAGCTCAGTTACACAGTTATAAGTCAATCACTTGGTACAATTCTCATATCAACCACTTATATAAGCCAGACTCAGAGTCCAGGTAAGTCAGGTTCTGGTGGACGGTTGCCTTTTTTTTTTTTTTTTTTTTTTTTTGTTGTTGTTGTTGTTGTTGTTTGCTTGGTTTGTTTTGACAGCACAGGTTTGGCTTGAACTCAGGATTGCCTGCCTCAGGACCCCTACAGTGCTGGGATTACAGGCAATACCAGCATGCCTAGCCCTGTTGGTTCTTTCTTGACATGGACCCTCTTTGCTGAAAGTCACTCATGTATTCCAATACACTCTTGTCTCTGCTACAGGTAACTTTGTGTGTTTCCTTCAAATTCATTCTTTATCTATCTATCTATCTATCTATCTATCTATCTATCTATCTATCTATCTATCTATCTATCTCATCTCTTCCCACCAGAATGCAAGTTCCTTCAGAAGACACATGCCCTGAATGGAGTCCCTACTGCTTATGACACTGCCTGGCAAACAGAAAGTGTTCCCATTTTCCAAAAGAGTCACACCTTTTGCTGTGAGGACATTGCAGCTGAGTGAAACCAGAGACCTTGAAGCCTGGTTGTAAGATGGAGTAGACAAGGGCTGCATCAGTCTCTCTAACACGGAGTTCCTTCTCCCTGTCTTCAGTGGGAACCGGAAGCTCAGGTCCCTGCAGAGTCTGCCACGAAGCTATCTGACTCCTCCAGTCTCCGTTTCAACAAGCCTGCCTCCCAGCCCCTTAAGCACTCTGTTTCCATCCTGCATCTAATTGCTTTTGGATAATTATATCATTAACTCTTTGTAATGAATAATAAAAAATAAATCACATTTGTGGAAAGCTGTGAAGCAAGATGCCCGAGTGAGCAATTTTCAGCTCCTCTTCCTTCCTTCTCTTTGTCCTCACTCCTGCCTCTCTGAGCCCTCGGAATGAGAATGCCCGCCAAGCAGGGACGCAGAACACAGATATTTAAAGTGTCCCTGGGTGACAATGATCAGTGAGGTTTGGAAACCACTGACCTAGAGGATCAGGATCCTCAGAGACAAACAGAGAGAAAACAAACTACAAAGCGATCATGTTGACTTAGTTCTTGCCTTTCAATTGCTTGAGGGAGAGCTTTTCTCTCAGTAATTCTAGTGCTGGTGCTGTGATTTAGAATCCACGAGGTGGGGAGATGATGGGAAGGGACGTTCCCTGGGAGGTGGCAGGAGTCATAGCTAATGAGTGAGTACTCATTTGAAGGCGATCTGAGTCAGGAGAGAGGGAGGAGCATGTGGATGCCAATCTAGATCTCAGGTTCCCACAGCTCTGTGTCATGCTGCACTCAAAGCACAGGTCCCTCTACACTGGCTTTGTAGAGATCCCAAATCCTCTTTGGGATCCAGGCCTGCCTTCCCAAATTGCCCCAGATAATGAGAGGATGGTATCCACTGAGCATGGAAGGGAGAGCCCAGTGGTCTCAGCTGAGAAATGAGCAGACATCCAGGGACATCAGAACGCTTGTGGTGTGTTTCTGATGACGCGTAGGGAATGTTCAACACTCTGTCAATTATGAATTGAACTCTCTGCCACAAGGCAAGTCATTAACAGGCTTCTTTTATTAATGGAAAGAAAGCCTTGGGTTAGATCAGGGCATTTTGCTAGCCAAGGGTAAAAGCATTTAGCAGGCACATATGCAGGTGGTGGTTGTGGGAAAACTGTGAAAATTTTTCAAAGAAGCATTGACTTATCTTTTTGTCTTATTTCAAGTCTAAATGTCAGCTTCTCACATAGTGCCTTGTTAACCATAATGTGCTTATCCAGTATATAATTAGGATGGTGGCCTCCACTTCACACACTGAGGTATCCTTCAGAAAAGACTGCAGAAGAAGGAAGGGAAACTGAGGCACCCTTCACTTTGCTCTCAGTTCATGTTCACATCTACAGAACATTTAACTGACTTGAAAGTGATCCATGTGCAGAAACTCCTGCCCTGGGGGCCTCCTGGACCAGCATGGCATTTCTACAGACATGGCCGACAGCCTTGCTTCAGCCTCCGACTTGCACATCTCTCTGAATCCTAAGATGTAATTCTCTACTAAAGACGAAGGAAACCTGTGGGTTTCTACTCCTCCTCTTCAGCTCTCGGCAGCTCTGAAGGCAATGCTTGACTCTACCTGAGCATCCTGAGTTTCTGGAAGCCGCTGGAAAAGGGAAGGAAGCAAATGAGGCACGGAAGAGAGTTGCGTGAGAAAGGATGTTGGTCAAACGCAGACCCTTGTGGATTGATAGGTGGGAGTTTTGTTTTTTTGCAAAGAAAACACAAGCATTCAGTCCTAAGAGCTCTGTCTCCCAGACTGCAGTGAACCACCACATCTGCAGGCCTGATTTCTCACAAAGGATCCTGTGAAATCCAAGGCAGCAAACGAGGTCTGCGCAGTGCTGAGGGAAAGCCCCCAGGTTCCAGCTAGAAGGGAAAGGGTCAGGAAGTCTGCTCTTTGCGTGCTCAGTGTCACACTCAGAAAGCCCTGCGTCGGTGAAATGTGAGCCACCTGAGCCAGGGCAGGGCAAACCAGAGCTTCAGACCTGCATTCTGCAGAGTGAGACCCACCCTGGCCCCACGGCTGGCACAGCAGGTCCTATGGGCACTGACTGGCCTGATGATGGAGAACTGAGTGAGGTCACTCGGAGACCTAAGCTGACCCACAGGCTAGCTGAATTCATTCTTTCAAAACCACTCACTGCTAAGGAGCTTGCCTTCTATTCTTGGACACACTTGTGCACAAGGACAATCAAGGAAGATTTTGATGTCCAAGATGGTGAGATGCCCATTTCTGACTCTCGCTGTCTTACTGACCTCATGGCTAGAAGTAAACCCTCTCTGGGTTCTCTCCTCTCCATGCCACTGACAGCAGTTTTCCTCAGCTTCTGAGCCTCCCCATGAGGTAGGGACAGCTGCATCTCCCAAAGGCACTGAGAGCGCTAATCTGACATGTCTGCTGGTCTCTGCACTGGACTGAGGTCCTCTGGGTCTGCAAGTTCCCCATGCCCTCAATACCTCACACACTTCCTGCTGTCTAGTAAGAGTTTATCAATGCTCTGTGAACAAGGAGCAGAGTTTACCACTTGGCTGGGACATTTTAAAAATTCCACAGCCACCTAGTTTTGTGACCACATGTGGTACCTCCTTATGTGCTTGTGACTTCCATCCTGTGGAGGGAAGACTGAGTTCTGATACCGTGTCATTTCTAGAGCTTGGTCTATAGTAAGTCTAAGTTGTAAGGGCCACCCAGGATTCTCTCCGGAACCACGAGGTGGTAAAGAGCAGATAAGGAAGAGTCATGGTGACCTTTGTGAACAAGAAATCGAGGAAGAGTGTGCAGACCTGGAAAAGGGACAGAGGATGTCACAGGCTTCAGAGGTGGACACAGGTTAGGAGTAACCTCACCAAGTGTCACAATTCAGATGTGACTGCTGTAATTCTATAGGTCACTGATTTCTCCCTTATCCAAGATTCAAGTACCCACCTTCCTGTCCCCCAGTCCCAGTATTCCTGTGTTGACACTGAGCTAGGATGGGGAGGCAAGCCTGACCTTGGTTGGAATGAGAAGTATATGAACCAGCAATCATGCCATAGCAGACTCCACACAGAATTGCCTTGGAAGAGTGGGAAGAAAGTCCAATATCGGCTTTGTCATATATTTTTAAGAATCAACCCCAAGTTGTTCATCTGTAACACGTTAATCATAATGCCTACTTTACTCAGCAAATATTGTTGAGCTGTTTTAAATGTTTTCTGAGATAGGCTTTGGAGCAATACACTTAAGAGGTGAAAATCCCCCAGACACAAGATTCTACATCCTTTCTCTTCCTTATCATCATCATTCTTAGGGAGAGGGTGCCAGCACACACGTGTGCTCACACACTGGGAGAAGGACATGAGACAAAGAGGGGTGAGAGGTCACAGATCACAAAGGGTCATGGGTCACCAGAAATCCCATGCAGGACTTCCCATGTTGACTAGAACTCACGAAAGTGTCAAGTTCAACTGCAGCGTTCTCAGAACTCGGGCTTCTTCCCCTTCTCTAGTTCCTGGAAGAACAGGTAATGTGGGTACTAACTGGCACCTTTTCCTTATTTTATTAATGCCTCCTGATAAAGCATTCTGCTTGAGGCCATTAAGCTACCACTTAGGAGGAGATGGTCTCGCTAGCTTTGCTGAGGGGGATAATGGGTTGCCCTTAAAGGACCCTAGAAGCTCAGTGTTCATACAGATACGTAGGTGTAGAGTCAGGGAAGCAACTGAAGAGAGAGGATCATGGGCCGGCCCAGACAGACTTCATGACTATTCAAGTGAAAGCCCCTTACCTGTGTCTTGTGACCATTCGAGGTGAGGTCTCAGCCTCACTGTAGACAGTGAGTGCGAAAGTTATCCTACCATCTCCAAATCTGCCTCTTGGGCATTGTTAAGAGAAGGAACAAGACGAGATGACAACCCCAGCATGATATGTGACTGTGACTGGGGAAAGCTCTGCCCTAACTACACCAATGGATCCACTTTCCAGGTCATGTCTGCAGGTGGCAGGGGGGTAGGGTGGGGTGGGGTGGGGTGGGCAAGTTCTATAGAACCTGTGCTGGGCAATCACACACATTAAAAATCTTAAGTGCATGGATGTACTTTGCCTGTTCTGTGCATCAGGAGTGGTTTGTATTTTTTATGACCCCCAGCAGCTCTTGGCGGGTTACTAATGGTGAAACCTGAGGTGTAAAATGAGGCCCTTAACCATCTCTTCTTCCCTTCCTTGCCTAGGCATAGCCCAGAGTGCCTTCTTGTACCACACTGGAACCACCAATAATATGAGTCTAGCGCTGAGGCTGAGGAAGAAAGTGAGTCAAAGGACTCTTCACGGGACACCCACTTGCTAAGAAGCAAAGGGCGTGGGTCCTAGTTGTAACTTCCCTGAAGGCATACGTAGAGTAAGGCCAACTCCCTGGTGGCCCCTGGCCTATAGGGATTTCAAATTCACATCACAGTACAGAATGCAGATTCCAAAGCTTCCACTGGGCAGCACGAGGAGTCGTCCTTCTGTTGGCCTGCCCACTCCTGAGATCTGTGGGGTTCAGGGCTTCCTGCTGGGAACTGTGAGATGCCCAAGGCACTGTCTCTGTGCTCCTGGGTTGTAGAGTCCAGTGGCGAAGATAAACTAACCCAAGCCCCGTGGTTCATGACAGCGATCCTAGCTCTTGGGAAGCTGAGACAGGAGGATTACTGTAAATTTAGTGCCAGCTGGGCTATTTGGTGAGTGAATGTCAAACCAGCTGGGCTACATATTGAGACTCTGTCTCAAGAATAAAAAAGGTGAAAAGTGGAATTTTTGTGCTATGAAAATTGCGGCTGGAGGGGCAACAGTGAAGAAGCAGTCAGCCCTTCCAACTGTGAGGGATCTCGTTCTGCTGATGCAACTGCCCTAGAACTGAACATACCAGGTGTGGCGCACGCCTTTGATTCCAGCACTGGGGAGGCAGAGGCAGGCGGAGCTCTGAGTCTGAGGCTGGCCTGGTCTACAGAGTGACCTCCAGGACAGCCAGGACTACACAGAAGCCCTGTCTCAAAAAGTCATAAAAAAATAAAGAAAAGAAAATACTTGAAAAACTTCATAGCCTGGAGAGAGGCCTCAGTGGTTAAGAACACTGACTGCTCTTCCAGAGGACCTGGGATCAAATTCTAGCACCCACATCCACATGGAGGTGTACAACCATAATTCCAGTAACGCCCTCTTCTGGTCTCCGTGGGGATCTCAAACATGCGGTGCATAGGCAAAACCCCATAGACATAAAAATTAAGAATTAATAAATCATAAAAATGAAGGCAAAAATCTTGAGAAAGAAAATACTTGAAAAACTTTACCACCTGTATTGAACACGCACAGACTTTTATTGTGTTTCTTTCCTAATCAGCTGTGGTGTTTTGAAAGAAAATGGCCTCCAAAGGGAGTGGCACAATTAGGAGGTGTGGCCTTGTTGGAGGAAATGTGTCACTGTGGGGGCGGGCTTTGAGATCTCTTTTTCTCAAGCTTCTCTCAGTGTGACAGTCAGTTGGCTTCCTGTTGCCTGCAAGATGTAGCACTCTCAGCTCCAGCACCACGTCTGCCTGCATGCTCCCCGTCTTGATGATAATGGACTCTGAAACTGTAAGCGAGCTTCCTCAATGAATGTTTTCTTCATAAGAGTTGCTGTGGTCATGGTGTCTCTTCACAGCAATAAAAACCCAAACCAAGACATCAGCATAGTATGATTTATATACCATTGGCACTGTAATACATATAAACAATCTAGGGATAACAAAATGTACAGGAGATGTACATAGGCTATGCATAAGTGACATGAAAATGCCATGCCCATTTTGTCTAAGGGACTTGAGCTACTGTGGAGTCTGGTACCTTTGTCTTGGGAGGGAAGGAACCAATGCCCCTTATTTACTATCGGGTATCAGATAAGTATTTTTAAAAGATTTTTAAAATGTTTATGTGTATGTATGTGTGTCTCTGTGAATGTGCATATTAGTGCACAGTTCTATGGAGGCCAGAAGAGGGTGCTGGGTGCCTTGATAAGCACCCCCAGAGTGTGTGCTGAGAATGGAATTTGGGTCCTAGGCAAGAGCAGCATGCACTTTAAACCACTGAGTCATCTGTGTATGCACAGGATTTTGTTTAAGAATGAAAATTAAAGATGGCTTCAGGCAGAATATTGTGTTTGAGTCAGACCAGAGATGAGAGAAGGGCAAGCATTCCAGATGGGCTAGATTACAATCTATCTAAATGTATATTAACTCACTAAATACTATGGAGTATGTCTGGTGAGCAGGGCATGCTGGATGCCACCGTGGCAGGGCAGAGTATAGCACAGACATGGTCCCTCCCCTTAAAAGCTGAGGGTCTCACTATGGTACAATTCAGTGGGTACTCAGCATTGCAGAAAAGTCCTAACTGCCAGTGTTTGAGGAAGCAGCCGAGTCTGAGCATTTGGAAGAATCTCCCTGAAAAGATGCCATTCCAGAGGAGCCGAAGGATTCCAATGCAAGAAAGGAGATGAAGAATAGATGGGGTGAAGGATGGACACCAGCAAACTCATGAAGGAGTGCAGGCCCTGGGTGTATGGGGGCATCAATGAGATGGGATTACAGGTGTATGGTTTTTATACCATAGGATGAGATTGACAGAGAGATGACCAGACCTAGACACCACATGGACATTTTGTGGAGGATGAGGAGCTACTGAGAAGCAACCAGGTTGGCAAGGGTGTGTGAGAGCAAGGGCTTCCCACTCTAGCAGAAAGTGGATGGAAAAAAAAGTCTGGAGCAATGCAGTCAGCTAGTCACGACAGGCTTGATGACTGTGGCCGGTCACACAGTGCCATGTCCTCGTCTTGCTGACTGCGTGTTCCCATCTGCAAAGTAGGGACTTAGAACCACCATTTATTTACTCTTTTATGAAGTTAGCCTTGACAGGTACAAAGTGCTGCTAGGCCAAATTGTCCAAATGGTGGCACTTGGTTTCTCTTTATCTGTTTAAAGTGGAAAGGTGCGAGTTTTCAAACAGTACACAGAAACTCATGCTGATAGGTTAAGGCCATAGGTGTCCCGATGTGCCATTTCAGTGACTGCCCTGTGAACAGAAAGTCTTTTCTGTAGGTTGACTGGTCCACTATTGTTGAGCTACTTATTAAAGAGGACTGATAGGCAGGCGTTGTTTTCACATGGAGTTTGCATGGCATGTTCATAGCTGAGATGGAGAGTTGCCATAGTTACCTGTACAAACTGTTAAACAGAGCAATCACTGCTAAAATCTCTCTATCAAGGTCAACTAGACATTTCCAATCACTGCCAAACAATTTGCTGCCCAGTGAAAGTTAATGAAATGACTAAAAGAAGTTGAAAATAAGGTTAATGTGGACACACTTTGAAGATGTTTATGTAACCAGCCATTTGCAAGTGGATCTTACTGGCTGAAAACTCCGCAGTGTAACAAGGCATCTGGAGGGAAGGCTTAGAGTAACAACACGTTTGGAGCTTGGCACCGACAACTGCCTTCAAATCCAGCCCATCATTAACAGCTTCTGGAGAGTGCTGTTCCTCCTCCAAGGGCTATAAAAGCAGACCAAACCTTCCTCAGTATAAACTTCCTTCTTCAGTTGGCTGTTGTTGCTGACTTCCCATCTCAGGGGCCTGGTGGGGCCCCATTGGCAGTGCTCACCCTGAGAGCAGTGCAGCCCACTGACGTTAGGGTAGTTCAAGAAGAGGAAGAAGACAGACAGAACCACAAGACTTCAGCATTGCCTCAGAGCTTCTGCAGTCCTTATGCAGGTCACCCGGAGAGCTGCTTGACCAAAGACTTCGCTCCAGCAAGTGTGGGTGGGGTGAGGCTAGAGAGTCCGAGTCTAAAACATTCCCTGAGCTCTCCAAACTGTTGGTCCACAGAGCGTGTCTTGAACAGCCTGGTCTCAGTTTATCTCCTTATTTGTCTGTTGGAATCCCCATTCACACTACTCTTCCTCATGCTTGGAGCACATTTGGCCTTTCTTGTTCACATGTGCATCAGAGCTTGGAAAGACATGTCTTCTGCCCTCAGGCCCACCAGTTGAGCGTCAGGGCTTTCCTCAGGGTTTGGTTCAAACCCTGGACAAAGGGCTGAGATGCCTATTTAACATATCAAAGCAGACCTGGCTGCCAGGTTCTCCCTGCATCCCTCAGCTCCTATCTGTTGGATATGAGGGTATGGATTATAACATACCACACCTCCACCCTAAACTTCTCCAGCCCAGGTGCTGGGCTGCCCTTCTCCCAGCTCCTCTTCCCTATATAATTCAGACATTTTCATTACCTGCTCTCTTTTGGGCCTCCTGTCTGCTGCACCTGGTTCCCCTCTCTCTCTTCTCTGTCCCCCCTCCTCTCTTCTCATGGCTCAGGGTCATGTCCACTCTGGATTTCCTCAGCTATCCCTGTGTCTGGCTATGCTCTCCCACACATCTACAATAAGCTTTCTCCTCCACCATACTTAGGAGCAATCGTGTCCTTTGCTTTTTTATTTCTTCTTTTCATTCACTCAACAAGTTAAAGACCCATCCTTTAACTTTACAATGATCACACACTGGACAAACAATAGATTAGTAAACAAGTGAATAAGTGGCATTGGGAGTAAGTGAAATGTTTCATCTTTTGGCAATATAACATTGAGCTTTGGCCCATAAAAATGCTGGACACATTTTTTTTTTTTGAATGAATTGAATTAAGGCAACAGAGCATATGTCTCGCTTCTAAAGTTCTCCTGATAGGATATCAAAGAATACTTTAAGATCCTGGAAATATTTAATTGCTTTGAAAATCACACTTATTATATATTGAAATCAGCCAAACTCTTGTCCAAATATTATGACCTCCCAATTTTACTATGTGTAAATTAATCTATACTTAGTCCTCTCAAATTGTATTTGACATGTCTGATAACTTGATAGCATATACATTTTATTGCTGTGTTCCTGTGAACGGCAGGTGCCTACTCACCCAGCCAGGATTGTCTTTCTTTCCTCTCATGAGGAGGGGTAAATAGAAATGGTCACTATGGAAAGTCAGAGATACCACTGACTGCTGTTTCTTCCTTTGCCACTCAGGTATTAGGAGAATCAACAGTAAGCATTCTTTTTAGTTGAATTTTAGCCTCTGCGGCCATTAGCTCCGGAGGTCATTAGACTGTCTAGTCAAATAACTGTGGGCATTTATACAATGGCAAATGTACACTGAAAAAATTACACACTTTATTCTATCTCATCTTTATATCTATGCCTATGATTTAACGCTTATCACCAAACTTTAAAGAGGAGGAAATGAAGACTTAGTGATGTTTGTTTTCTTAGCTACTAGGTGGCAAAGGTGAGTTCTTGGCTATTTTATTTTTAAAATTTTAAAACTGTTATCAAGACCTTATGATATTTTCATGCTAAGAACAGAAATATAGCTGAAAAGCAGGTGAGAACAGAATGTGCTTAATTAAAGGGCAGCTCTGCTCATAATTCCTGTAGCTGTTTCTCCCCCTTAGAAATTGCCTTGCGCCGGGCGGTGGTGGCGCACGCCTTTAATCCCAGCACTCGGGAGGCAGAGGCAGGTGGATCTCTGTGAGTTCGAGGCCAGCCTGGGCTACCAAGTGAGTCCTAGGAAAGGCGGCGCAAAGCTACACAGAGAAACCCTGTCACAAAAAAACAAAACAAAATAAAAAAAAAAAAGAAAGAAAGAAAAAGAAATTGCCTTGCCTTTTTCCTAACTCTGGAGGAGGGACTCTTGTGGTTCTCTGCTGAGTTCTTAATTCCTGACACTGTCAAGCACCCCTGAATCAGAGCAGTACTGCTTTCAGCAACGTGGCTTTCTGTGTTTGGTGTCCAGGGCTGAGGATGGGGAAGCAAGTGAGAGGTGATGCCTGTAACTCAGGGCTTTCTGATCCCAGTGCTTGAATGGGATGGCATTTTCCTGGCCTCATCTGCCACAGTGCCTTGGAGGATCACCTGCCTGGGATTTCTTGGCCATTTGTTTTTTTCTAGACAGACTTCCATGTGTCTGAGGCTGTATATGCGCTGGCCTGTATATGTAGGAAAGGATGACCTTGAACTTCTTATCTCTTGCTTCTATCTCCCAGGACAGAATTACAGGTATGTGTTGCCATGCCCAAGTTACAGGGTGCTGGAGCTCAAATCCAGGGCTTCATGCACACAAGGGTTCTGGCAACAGACATATCTATCATGTTAGAGTCACCTGGAAGCAAGTGGCCCCAGTGGGGTCAGGCAATGCAATGCTTAAGAGTTTTTGTTGTTATTTTCAAGACAGGCTCTCACTATGTAGCTCTAGCTGAACTCGCTCTGTCGACCAGTGGCCTCAAACTCACAGAGATCTGCCTGCCTCTGCCTCCTGAGTGTTGGGATTAAAGGTGTGCTAAAGAGGTTTTGTGTTGCCTCTCACCTATTGGCTCCTTCTTTGAACTTAAAACAGGGGAACCATTTTAACCATAACAGCGACAGCCACACACTGTCTGGCATACACTACAGAGAACCACAGACCCTGAGTCTGGTCACAGTAGCTTTAATAGATTTTTGAATTACAACTGCACTAAACTTTGGTAACTAATCTTTTAAAATGAGAACCAATGTGGGACCAAGTCATTACTGAACTCACTCATCCATAGCATCTAAACACATCTCAGTCAATTTTCTGATCTAGCCTAGGGAGAAGTCTAGGATTTACAGATAGACACATCCTTTAAAGAAACCCAAGCCGTACCTAAGCGTGAACCTGTAAGGCAAGCATGCTTGTCCTTTTCCTCGCCATCAGATCCCCCCTCTTTTCTCCTTGCAGAATGAGTCCTATAATTGCTCTAACTCACCACTTCCCTATGACAGAGTTACATGTGTATGTGCCATGCACACACACTTACATAAACATGAGTCAGCTAACAACTGATGAGAAATTAAAGAGCTGAAGATGTTGCTGCTCCTGTACTTATCACAAACGGCTAGTTAGCATCTCCTACTGGAAGGACCCCCCCCCCAGCCTCAGATCAGCTCATCCTGGTGGTGTTCCTCCACACCCCCACTGTGCTCCTGCGTATTTACTTAAGAGCTTTAGCTCACAGTGTTATTTCCAGCTTCCACATCCAAAGTTGGGGGAAAACAGACCTTGGTACATTTTACAGTTTCAGAGTTGATGGGCTACTTCTGGAATGGTAAGTATTTATTTAGCTTTCACACAAGAAAACATAGGGATTTGATTTTCCTCTGACAGACGACACAGTTCATTTTCTCCTGATAATGGGGACATTTAAAAATGCATGAGAGCCCACTTTCTGCTTCATTTCCTGTAAATAACTTTACACTTACTTCAAAGCTGACCTTTCACTCAGATCAAAATCCATGTTGCTAAGACCTTGTGGAGAGGAGGAGTAAATCAATGGTGTGGGCATAAAATAACCGTGGCGTGCCTCATTTACTGTGCCTGAACACCTTGGAGGGTTGCAATTTCTGGGGATGCCCTGGCAGGTTGGGCCAAGTGTCTGCCAAGCGTCACATCTGACTAACGCCCTGTTACTTTTTCCACTGCTGTTTTTAAAAGCGCCATTGGGGAAGCTTAGTTAGAACAATTCCCTTTCAGTGTAGTCAGTTTTCCGTGAGTTCAGGCAGGCCACAGCATAGATCTCAAATGCACAAAAAATTCTATGTGGAAACTAGCTTCAAAGGGGAGGAAATTCGTCTGCTTAATATCATAGGAAATCATACAAATTAAGTATAAAATGCAAACTAGTGAGTTGTAAAATGAGATCAAGCTAGCCCTAGTTACCAGAAGCAGCATTAAGATTGCCTTGTATTTGCTTGGTTATGGAGGGAGCCAGAAGTCTTTAAAGTAGATTCTGGCCTTTGTTTAAAATTCTGATTCTCAAGACCACTATCTCTACTATCCCTGGACCCAAAAAAGCACATCCAAATGTTTTAGGAAAAGCTTTAGTGAAAATCTAATTCTCTTCTCTTCTCAGCAAAGCCTCTTTATAAAGGTCCAAGTTTACTTTCGTCTGAGCATTTTGAGAACTGTAAGACACATTCACTGGGAGCCAGAAAGAGTTCCCTCACAGAGTCCAGGCTTTGGAATTCCTTTGTTTCTTGCTTCTTAGATGAAAGAAGATTAACAAGTATTGTGTTGTTAGTAGACTCATTGGCCATTCAGGCTCCATTTTAATGTACCATGAATGAATGCAGTGTGTGTGTGTGTGTGTGTGTGTGTGTGTGTGTGTGTATGTGTGTGTGTGTGTGTGTGTGTGTGTGTGAGAGAGAGAGAGAGAGAGAGAGAGAGAGAGAGAGAGAGAGAGAGAGATAGACAGACAGAGACAGAGAGATAGAGAGGGGAGGCAGAGAGGAGACAGAAGGAACTCAGTGGGGCAATGGGCAGTGTGTACATTTGTGGTCAATATTAATCACCCAGATGGGGAATATTATTATGAACAAATTATAAAATTTCAAGACTGGCAAGATAGCTCATTAGTTAAGAACAATGTGTGCTCGTAGAGGACCTGAGTTCTATTCTCAGGCTCCACATGACTGCTCCCAATAGCCTGTAACTTCAGTTCCAAGGACCCAATGCTCTTTTTGGCCTCTGGGTGTACCAGCATGCATGTGGTGCACATATCTACATGCAGGCATTCACATGCACACATAAAAAAATAGATCTTTAATGAAAGAATTGAGTTAAACCTGAAAATGCTGAAAACATTGGTCCTTAATGCTTGGCAGACATTTTTTTTTAATACTAATATCAAAAGGCAGCTTCTTTCCATGAATTTAACACCCCCTTTCCCTCTTAGTCCCCAGCATTCCAATTCATCAAGAGCAAGGTCTTTATGACTGGCAGGCTGTTTGTTCTCTGACATCTTATTTTAAATAGAATAGTTAGGAAATGGCTATGGCAACAGTGGCCCAACCTGGAAATACTAAATCCTCCATACATCTATACTAATAAAACAAAGGAGTCTCCCATTTGTGTGACTTCAGGACCCTTTCTGTAATCAAACAGGGCACATCCCAAGTAGTAAAGTGAAGCAAAGGATGAAAAAACCAAAAACCAAAAACCAACCAACCAACCAACCAAACAAACAAACAAACAAAACCCCTGAATTTATATTCCATGGGATACCAGGGATATCTGTGTTTCCCATGTCCCTGTTTCTCTGTCAACCTGTTCAAGCACTGATCTCCATGCAGCCATCTGAGCTGAGTTAGGGCCCCTGCACTGGATCTTGTTGTGTTGCTGTTGACGGGCTGTGGTTGAGGTCGTTATCCATGGGTCTGTAAAGCAGCACACAACAGCTGCTCTTTCTCTTGTGTTCAATCAGGCTGCTCAGGGAAGTTATGAAAAATCCATCGCAGAGCGCTCAGCTCTTAATGGTTGCTAATGTGAGATGTGATTGCTCTCTTCTTGATTGCCCTACCACTAAGTGGGCAGCCAGTATCCAGGGGCAGGTGAGGACTGCAGACTGGTGAATAGTGCTTTCTAGGTGACCCACCAGAGCTTGCGTTTATAGCATACCCTGACTTGGAAACACACGAGCCAAATAACCTCTGGACCACAGTCCAAGAAGGACCTCAAAAAAGGTTTCCCTCTAGAGACCAGTAAATTGTATGAACCCCTCAACCATGATTCTACTTAAAATGTTTAAATTTATTTACTAATTTATTTTATGTGTTTGTGTGCCTGAGTGTCCGTGTATGTGCATAACTTGCATTCAGGTCTCCACAGAGGCCAGAAGAAGACATAGCATTTCCTGGACCTGGAATTATAGGTGGTTGTGAGCCATGGATGTAGACGCTGGGAACCAAAGCTGGGTCTTTGGCAAGAGCAGCAAGTACTCTTGACTGCTGAGCTCTCTTTCTAGCCCCTGCTAGAATCTTCATCCTATCTTAGTGCTCTGTTTGTCTGACCATGTCCCTTACCTTTACATAGGCCTGTTCTCCAAAACCATGAGGTCAGAAGAACACCATCCTCTAAACAGAATGCTGCTAGCGGTAGAGGTGACAACGCAGTCTAAAGTGAAACTTTCTTCAGTCTTCAAACCATGTGACAGTTACACCTTTTCATATGGTGAATTCCAATATTCTTGAAAACAGTTCTTCAAAATTTTTGCAGCTTTCTGAATCTATGTCGTGACTTGATACTTAGTCTCTTACAAGGAATGCATGCCAAACCTTTGTGCAAGTAAAACTATTCTCAACATGTGACCTAGCTTCCTTTTTGCTGCTTTAATAAAACCCTCTGACTCAAAGGAGTCTAGGGCAAGAAAGGCTTCATTGAACACCATAGGTTATAGTTCAGCTGTCAGGAAGTTGAAGGAAATCAAGGCAGGAATTAGACTAAAGGACATCAAGGCAGGAATTTGAAGGCAGGCCTGCTTACTGTTCCACACAGTATTACCTCCGAACAAGGAACTTATTCACAGCCAAAGAAATACATCAGGAACCATGAAGAATTTTTGCTAGCATGCTGGAAGACCAGTTTATACTCAGGTAGCTCTCTTATACAGCTCAGAACAATCGGTCTAGGTATGCCATCGCCCAGAGTGGGCTCAGCCCTCTTGCATTAGTTGATAATCAAGACAACCTCCTCCACACAGACATATTCACAGTCTACACAGGTCCTCTCAGATTGCTCTAGGCCAGTGGTTTTCAACCTGAGGGTCCCAACCCTTTTTTTGGGGGTCAAACGAACCATTCACATGGGTAAAATATCAGATATCCTGCAGATCAGATATTTACATTATGATTCATAACAGTAGCAAAATTGCAGTTATGAAGTGGCAACAAAATAATTTTATGATTGGGGGTCACCATGACATGAGGAATTGTATTAAAGAGTTGTAACATTAGGAAGGTTGAGAGCCACTGCTCTAGGGTGTGACAGTTAAAACTAACCAAGACAATATGGATGTTTGTTGTCAACAACTTAACTTTATACAGATACCATATTTATCAGACCACATGTGTTCAGATAATTCATCTAACAGTTATCACTCCTGTAAATATTAAGCTCAAAGTATTTCCTTTCTCTTGGGTATATGAGGAAGATTAAAGAAACTCTCCAACCACATGATACTCTGTCATGAATTGCAAGAGTTTTGATTCATAAAGAAGGTGACTTGACAGCTGGGAAACCAATTTCTCCTGATACTTCTTCCTCTTATCACCACATAGTCATTTATTGTTTTATTTATAGGAGAAGACAGCCCAGAAGATGGATTTCTCAGAGCCACACCAGATGATGGTAGAGAATAAACTAATACCAACTGCTTAAGCAGAAGCAAACTCCCAGGAAGGCCTTTGAAATCTCTTCTCTGTTGCCTGTCCCCACTCTTTCCACCCACAGACACTCAATGAGCAGCAGTAGAACCTGGGGATGTGGGCAGGTAATGACGGCATGATTCTATAATTTTAAAATGAAAACCTAGTGAAATAAGGAAGCTGTAGAAAGCTAAAAAAGCTTACTGAAAAACCTTGGGAACAACAAGTTCCTGGACCTCAGTCAGTTGCTCTGAAGCCTATCATGGGTGATGCTTCATTTTCTTTATGTGCTTAATTGCTTCCTGATTCCATGGATGACTTCATCCCTCTCTATTTCCTTTGGTTTTGTTACAAGTGCCTGGGCATTGGCATGGTTTATCTGGGCCTCCATTAGACTCCTGCTAAACTAAAAAGCCAGGATGGGGAGAAAAAAGGAAGAGTCTGCCCTGCTCATGACAATTAATTTCTAGATTCTTGCCATGGGCTAATTTTACTGCTGTTGAGATATTATATTTTCTTCTTAGTTATTCAATCCTCAGAAAGCTTAAAACCAGTCCAGGTAAATGAGAAACAAATGATGCTGGGAAACCACGATTACCACTTCTGATGAGGAGCAGGCTGACATGAATCTAAGTCATTAGTTATGAGAAAACAGCCAGCAGAAGACAAGACTTTGGGTTTTCCTGGAATTTTCTTGACTTTTTGTAGTTTGATTTTTTTTTGAGACAAAGTCTCTTTCACTAGGTAGAGCATCTGGCCTGAACCTGCGCTCCTCCTGCGCCCGGCCGACGGTGCTGGAGTGATGCTACAGTAGTTACCCTTCCTCTCTGGTGGTTGACCACTCTCACTACTCAAGATCCACATATGGTCATATGCAGAGTCCAGAACCTGCTAACACAGTGACAGCCAGGACTGGCCAAACCTGTGGGCTAAAGAGGTCAAATTAACTTGACTGACCACCCTAGGGAGAGTAACTGCAGGGACACACTGTTCAGGACTTCTGACTCAGAACTAGCACTTACAGATGCAACAGATGAAAATACACAGTGCCCAGCAAAATGTGAATTTCAAAGAAATGAATCATGCAACATTTGCCCCCATTTTACCATACTATTGATGATTCATATTTTTAGGGCTAGTTACTGAAGAGTTGAAACTAATGCTAATATGTGGGAATATGGGGTAATAGCAACAACATTATCACCTGGTGGGTACTTAGTTTTGGATTAATATGTGATACTTTTTAAAATGCAAGTATGTACCATGAAGTATTTGGGATATTCACACACGAACAAAAACAAATCTTTGTTATTTCTAAGATATTCAAGTTTAATGGTGTGCCCTGGTTTTATCTGACAATCATGCTGGGAGACTAAGCATCTCCCTGAAAGCACAAGGGAATACATTTGTCTATGAGCAGAAAGCCCCACCCCCTTCATCCTACATGAGAAGCTCTTGGCAGAGCTCTGATTGTGCTTACCCTCAGAATGGGGCTGACTTAAGTAAACCAGATGGGCCAGAGGAACCCCATGGTAACCCATTGAAAGAAAAGAGGCAAACACCATTCCAAGAAGAATCTTGTGTCTTGAGAAGAGCACCAGGATAGAGTCCGAGCCACTGTGATAGAGAAAGGAAAACACAGTGACCTTGGCCTTCTTCCTTCTGTCTTTCTTCCCACTGTCTAAGGGCCAGGCCCCATTCCTGTATTAGGAGTGATGGCCCAAGATCACTAGGGACAAAATAAGCAGATAAACACAGCCATGAAGCATTGGGGCTTCAGCAGGGAGTTTGGGGAACCTCTTGACATTAGTGGGCACATAGTATCACCAACAGGGCTGCCTCTGCAGGTGCAGGCTGGTGCTACCGTCTCATCAGCTTCCGGCAGGGTGCGAGGAAGCTAGCCAACATGATGGGAAAATTGAGACAGCTACCTAATGAGATATTCACTTAATAAACATTTACTCAAGACCTACCACGTTGGCATGTACTGTGGGCCTGGCAAGTGCTACAGTAAAAAGATGCAATTGACAACCTGACATTGTATATCTCATGGTCTACATGGGGAAACCGACAAATGTGTAATCAGTGTGCTAAAATTGAGGTGTCCAGCCTCATCTTTGGTATGGTGGGGTAGGTTTCTTGGACTGATGACTTCTAAGCTGCAAAGGACCCATAAGATAATTCAGAGGTAAAGCCTTGCCAAGTTTCATTTTTCTCGCTGTTACATTTCTCTGGCAACAAGCAGGCCATCAACTGAGAAGTCACAGCATCAGCAGCTTAAGTCAGCTGGTCACATCACATGCACAGTCAAGGAGAAGAGAGATGAATGCATGCATGCTTGCTCCCTCCCTCCCTTGTGAGCAGCTCAAACCTCTCCACTCTTACAGAGTTTACGACCCTCTGCCACCCACAAGCCCACAACCAAGTCAATAGAGACAGTCCCTCATTGGCACTTCTTCCAAGAGATTCTGGGGTGTGTCAAGTTGAAAATGCTAGCCGTCACATATGAAGTTTCCCTAGATAATTTCTTTTTTAATTAATAAATTAATTTATTTTATATGTATTTATGTTGTTTTGTCTGTGTGTATGTTTGTGTATTACATATGTGCCTGGTGCCTGCAGAGGCCAGAAGAAGGCATAGGATTCCTTGGGACTGGAGTTATAGAGGACTGTGAGCTACCATGTAGGAGCTGGTAATCAAAGCCAGGTCTTCTGCAAGAGCAACAAGTGCTCTTAACTGCTGAGCCATCTCTCCATCCCATCCCCTAGAGAATTCCTAGTACCCCTGGGAGAAATCTGAGGAGGCTGGAGTGACCACAAGTATGGTGAGACCATTAGGGAAGCCCTGATCTATGAAAGTCATCTCCATGCTCTGTTGCAGATTTGTCCATGTGACTGGAGCAGTGTCCATCACTTGCTCCTGCTTTGGTTTGAAAAGTACACTGAGAAGACATCAAGTTAAGCCTAAGTGACAGAAAGTGTGGCAAAGAGTGTGACAGGGAGTTGTCAGAACCCGGAACTCTCAGGTCTGAGTGCTACTCTATTCCAGCTTCGGGGATGCCTCACCATGTTGCTGGCGTTATAAAGCGGAAGGCGCTTTCCCCCTTCAAAGCCCTTTCAGAACAAAGCGGGAACTGCACGTGTCAAAGCCGTGAAGGACCACCTCTTGTCCATGGTCCTAGGAAAGCGCGCACAGCCCCTGTCTGCACAGAGGCTTTGTGGTGCGCCTCTCTGAGCATCTTTAGGTCAGGTTTTGTACAAACTTCTCTTCCTCTGGTCAGAGTAGCCTCAAAATAATAGGTTTCAAATAAGAAAGCAACTATTTTTTTTGTTTAATCTTAATAATAGGGTATTTCAGTTTGTCTAATGAAAGCCAGACACTGATGATCTAATGTAATCAAACACTAGTTTTTGTGCAGAAAGAAATAGTAAAATAGCGTAGGGCCTTGTCTCAATACGACTCATAAATGATGGCAGCTAAATGGGAAAAAATAGCAATAACCTTTTAAAACATTAATTTAAACTTTTATTAGAATGCAAAGGGTTTCTAGTGTTTGAAAGCAGGCATTGTCGCTCTCTTTTATTTCAATAGAACCGTGGCTTGAATACAACTCAGCAGGGTGTGTGTTTCCTAAGTTGGGTCATTAGCAGAGTGTTCACCGCCATTTGCCAATAAGCCTTTATTTGGCAAAGCTTAAAACTGCTGACAAATGGGATTCTTCCTGTAGCCAGATAATATGGTTCAGCTAAATATGACTAATTGCAAAAACCTTCCTGGGCAATCAAGAAGTCCACGACTCAGAGGAGACTCGAATGGTCAGTCTTCAAACGAGAAACAGAAAAACATGTCAGTCCTTGGGCACCTCACTCTCCCGAAACACCATTATGATTGTTGAGACTGTGAGAATATTTATCGTGATGTAGGGTCTCTAAAGCTGCAGGGATTTCCCACTTTTGTCTGGAAATTTTGGAGTCAGTACTTGCTTCTCCAGTTGGTTTGCAGGTTTCTGTGGGGGCCGGTAACCTGCCTTCACTGTTCTAATTTGACCCTTTTCAAAGACAAAGAAGTCGGGAAGGTCACTGCTCAAAACTCTAATGTTTGGGGGCTGAGGAGGTGGCTTTGTCGGCACAGTGCTTGCACTTCGAGTGTAGAGATCTGAGTTCAGATCCCTAGCACCCAGGTAAAAAGCCTGTGGTGCCAGTGTGGACCTGTAATCTCAGAGCTGGGGATTCAGGCACAGAAGGATCCCTAGGGTCCACTGGCCAGCCTCAGTGAGAGACCCTGCTCAGAAAGGAGAATTGACTGAGAAAGACACTTAACATCAGTCTCTGGCTTCCCATGCACAAGTGTACACACACACACACACACACACACACACACACACACACACACACACACACACACACCCCTCTCCAATCATTACTTCCTTGTATAAATTTTGTGCTTTTTAGACTCAAAGAATGAGCATAGAAATCTCCCCAGTCAACTTTTGGTACAAGGCATTCCTTTAATTCCATCATTTCTCAGTGCCCTACTAACCATATTAATAACAGTCCTTAACATTCTTGTGGCTTTTGATACGAATGATTTTCAAGAAACTTGAGCATATATTCCCTCCCTGGACCCTTAAAGCAGCTCTGAGAACTGAAGGGTGATGGGTATTACCCTCATTCTCAGCATGCTGCTGTGGTGGCTTCGAGATGACATGTCTTGTCCAGGGCCAGGACAGGAATCCAGCTTTGGCCAGGACAAGGCTCTGTTTCCTGTTTTGTCCCTGGAGACCTTGAGTGGGACCAGGAGCAGCCAAATAGCTACCATCTCATTGTTAAACCCTGCACCAACTTGTGGACAATAGTCTCATTAATTGCTCAAGATCTTTGGATGGGAACCAAGTACTCTCTTATCTCTGTAAAAATCTCTACGGGAACATTTTTCTCTCTCTTACTCCTCCTCATTCACACATGGAGATATTGACAGTGACGGGCCAGATAGCATCATGCTGTCTTGTGATTTTCTTCTCTTTTTTTAATAAGGAAAAAGATGAGAAGCATACGATAAGGCTGGGAATTTTCAACAGCCTGGCACGGTGGAAAGAACACTTCTCTGGGCGTCAGGACATGTGAGCTCTGCTTGTGTCTCTTCCACTTGTCACCTGCATAACCTGTCTCTTGTTGCGCTCAACCCTCAAATACCTGGTCTTAGCAAATAAATGGGGCTAGCATGATAAAATCATGATGTGTAAGGGCCTTTAAAACTGTATAGTTCCATGGAAATGGGGAAGATTGCCATTGAAGTGAGCAGTTCCTCACAAGCAGACATGGTGATACACTGTTTAATCACTAAGATTCACTTTTCAGTCCATTCTCTGAATGTAACTGTGAGGAAAATGTTTCCGTGTACTAGAGTCTGACTCAAAAAAGTCTAGGCATGGTAGGAATTCTACCACCATCCGAGGCAGAGGGATTGGCCCAAGTTTGAGGCTGTATGTTCTAGGTCAGCCTGAGCTGTAGAGTGAGACGCTGTCTCAAAAAAATGCATTTATAGAATATTTACTTAAGATTTAGTATCAAATTCATTATAGTGTCATATAATTCAAACTCACAATGTATGGCTCATTGTAAGTACAAAACCCAAAGGTAATTGCAGTAAGTATTTACATGGACAAGCAAAGAAAAAACAGAATTCATACTACAAAGCTGACCTCTCTTTTTAGTGCTTTTTGTCCTATAAAATTATTATCTCTAGGTACTCTCAAATCTCAGAATGTCCATTTATAGATTTATCTTACATGACAGAGGATATAAGCAAGGGTCTCACAGGACAGTAATGTGGAGAAATAAAAGTGGATGGCATGACCTATTTATATATTTTAGAATTCTTACATTTAACAGTTATTCCATTCTCTATCCTAAATTCATAATGGCCTTAGGAAATGATTTGTGAATGCACTGGCTCCTTTTTCAATCAGGTTTGTATAAACTGTATTGTTAGTTTCTTTAAAACAATGATTTATTTTCTTTTTAGTTATGTGCATATGTATGTGTCTGTGTGTATATGGGTATGTAAGAGTGACCTTGGATGCTGAAAGAGGGCATCAGATCCCCTGGAGATGGAGTTACCGAAGGCGGTGAACCACTGACATGTGTGCTGGGAACCTACCACAGGGCCCTGCAAGAGCAGCCTGTGCTTTTGGCTGCTGAGCCATTGCTTCAGCCCCAATAGTTACATTTTAAAAGGAAAATCACAGGTATGATTTATGCCTTCCATAGTTCAAGTAAGAATCTCTTGGATTCAACTTCTCCATTAGCAAAGACTGTTTTAGGTTTAAAAAATTGTTTAACTTTTCCACATCAGAGAAGAGATAAAGCCAGCTGAGCTTCGGTCTCCTGTTCCTTGGGCTTTGCTTAAACTTCTTTGAGTAAACATTGTGCTTAAGTAAACTGGTTAACAGGAGGGAAGGTGAGCTTGGAGATGCTGTAGGTTATTGCACTCTAGTCTCTGTTCTTAATCTAGCATGCATATATTCTGGAGGCATTGTTGGCTAGGAGTGAAATGTGTCTGAGGTATTCATATCTTGTCTTGAAGGAAGGATTGCTTTTGTTGCAGGACCCAGAAAAGAAGGGCCTCTTGTACTCTCCTCATATCACCTGCCACTCACAGAAAACTGTGAAGGGCTCTCAGCCCAACGAAAATGAGGAGTAAAACGCTGGGTGTTTATCTCCAGCATTCCAGAGAGAAACATCGCTTCTCACAAGGCTGCGGCACAATCATCTCTCAGGCACAGCTGTGATGAGCACACCTCATCTGTCATGCCCAGGCACGTTAAAAGGAACTTTCTTCTCCTGCTCCTTTCTCCCCTGAATATGTAATTATGAAGAACAAATCATGTCCCTGTTACTTTTTTCCCTCCGTCTTACTTGGCTTGGCCCGTCTGTCTGTTTCCTGTGGACATAAAGAATTGTTCTATCCATTCATATCACTGATTTTCTTTGGGGGTTGTTACAGGAGAAACAGGGGGGTTGGTTTTGTTAGGAATGCAGCTCTGAAATTTTCTAACAGTATTTTGAGTCAAAACATTATCTTCTAAGTGAAGTAAAAGTAGAAAACTCAATAGGAGCCTGTTAACAGGATGCATAGAGCAACAAGGCATCAATGTCTAATGTGATCCTTAATTTTGAAGGTCTCACGGGTGCCAACTCTTACTATGAATCAAGGATGTACACAAGACTAAACTTGAGTATTTCCTTCTGTTAAACAGATTGTTCTCAACGATCCAGGGGTCAGATTTGAAGTAGAAAAGTGACCTTGTCTGAGGAAGTCTTACAATTCTGAAAGTATACACAGGCTACCAGGCAGAAAAAGGTAGAAAACTGTGTGTGTCTCTGTGTGCATGTGTTTCTGTCAATCTGTCTGTCTGTCTATGTGTATGTGACACGAGACTGTGAGACATGATAGATTAGTGGTTTGGAAAACAAAGGCTGAAAGAGTTGGAACCAACCTTTAGGTCCACCTACATATTTATGAAAACTCTTATGGAACTCTCACTACAACCTTATGCTTGTTACACCACAACAAAGTCTGAATGGATTTTTGTCCTCATCCTGAGGCTCTGCGAGAGGCTGAGCTTAAGAGATAGATGAGTTTATCTGATGAAGGGCAGTTCAAGACAGGGAAGCACTGAGATGTGGCATGGGCATCACTCGCTGCTTTCAGCCAATTTTACAGTGAGAATCAGGAGCTGAAAGAACTGGCTCAGAAAGGTCTGAAAAACCCCATGTTTTGGATAGAAAAGGAGCTCACATAGAGTTCCAGCCAAGAATGGTGCTGGTGCAGTCATAGTCACAAGGCATTAAAGGAAAGCCCTCTGACCTGTCAAAGGCTCATAGGTGTAGAAACACAAATTTCTTTCAAACACGGAGATCCAAGAAAAGAGTTCTGGCCAGACATGGTGGTGCAGACTTTATTCCCAACACTGGGGAGGCAGTTTGAGACTATCCCGGTCCATATAGCTAGTTCCAGGACAGCCAGGACTCCATAGTAAGACTTTGTTTCACAAAACAAACAAATATAACAGCAAAGCAAAGCAAGCAAACAAACAAAAACCAAAAGAAAAGTAAGGAGTTCTTTGGTATCCTGTTCACCCACTTAGCCGATAAGGCAGGCAGAGGTCAGTGATTCACATGTGCCCAGTTATTGCTTAGGCTGGTGGCAGACCTTGGCATCATACACATGATACTGTTTTTTCACAGTCATGCAGAATGCAGGAGTTATGGGGTTAGGGAAGTTTTTACCAAGATTTCAAAGGGAAGGCCTCGGAGATCAGACAGTGCGTTATGGGATCAAAGTCTCAATAAGCAACCTCTGCCAGGGTAGCACACGGAGCTGTGAGAGTGAGTCAAAGCTTGAATGGGGACCTTGGGAAGTTACTAATGTCAACATGGAAGAGAATCTCCCAGGAAGAGCTGCGAGCAGCATGTGGAGCCCACCCACGAATAGCCTGTGTGGGTGGCAACTAACAAAGATAAAAGGTAGGTCTGTCCCTGGAGCCCACATCTGCCTCAGTGGGCACCGGATGCAGGAATGGAGCACCAGGCTGTACCAGGCTGTACTATGTGCCCTGCTTCCCCATCCTTTTGTGATGCCTGCAACGGACACCCTATACCTGTCCATTCTGGTACCCTGCCTGCTGGAGTTCTGAGCGGTGTTGACACAATTAAGACTCTGGGGACTCTTAGGAATAGACTGTACACAGTTTGCATGGTAAGACAGATATGAAACCTTGAGGACCAGAGGCTGAATGCTATATTTTGGATTGAGTGTCCCCAAAGGGCTCGTGTCAAAGGCCCAGTTGCCAGCCCTCAGCATTACTAGAAGGTAGTAAAAGGGGTACCTAGTGGGAAGTCTTTGGGTCCCTGGGGATGCAGCCTTGAAGGATTCCATGGGACCCTGTCTCTACTCTTTTTTTTTTTTCATGTTCTTTTACTCCCTGGCCATCTTCCTCTCCCTCACAGGCTGCTGTAACAGTGTTCTGACACTAGCCCAAAGTAGTGGGAAGCAGAACTTGAGAGAGTCTGAGCAGATACCCTTTCTCTGTGAAATAGGAGCTCAGGCGTTTGCTACAGTAACAGAATGCTGACTGACAATCATTGAATCTGCGCCTGGACTTGACAAACCTTTGTCTGAAACTCGTGGTTTAAAGCTGAGCTCTACTTTTGCCCCATTTGTGTGAAACACCAAGCTGCCACTGGCTCTTTGGTGCCCACTGAATAGATGCCAAAGTCCCTCATCAAATTGCCATTCTGTCCAGCCTAATGGGACAGACACTTCTCTTTCTCACAGCATGCTTGACTCCCTGGCTTTGCCCTTCCTGGGGCACTGGTTCAGTTTGCCTTTATCTTAGCGATCTCCTATGCTGGGCTGAAATGCAGAAATGTATCGATCCTTTTTTGGAGACTCTTAAATATACCCACAACTTCATCTTAGTCCATCATATTGCACAGCACAGTTATCAGCTACCTTTTCTGTTAAGGCTGTGAAAGCCCCAGAAGGGCAGAGTAGCTAACTCATATAATCATCCTTCATACTTTCAGCCAGTAGCGGCTCCATTCATACCTCTACAATCAATTATTGAAAGAAAGTCGTTTGTATCTAATAGGTAGAGGGAAAAATAACTGTGTATTGTTATCAGCAGTGGGAGAAGCTGGGCATAGTGACACACACCTCTTATCACAGCATTCAGACACACACGGACCTCTGTGAGTTCAAGGCCAGCATGCTCTACACAGTAAGTTCCAGGCCAGAATTACATAGAAAGACTCTGTCTATTGGCATCAGACGTAAAAAGTGAGGGCATGACCACTCTAAGCACTCTAAGGTATGGCTGAGGGGAAGATTTTATTGTAGATATAAGGGAGAATACAGTCAGAGGCATCTGGAAGAGTCCCAGGCAGGGAGAGAAAGTAGTAGACTAAACATGGCCAGCAGAACGAACAGGGCCATGCAGGGCCATGAAAGAAGGGTGGGTGAAGAGTGAGAGCGGAAGATGGGGGGGAGGAGCGCAAAGAGAGCAAAGAGATGGACGAAGTGGCAGAGTTACATAGAGTGCAAAGCTGGGGACATTTAGGGAAGGGGGCAGGGTGAGAAGAGCCAGGAGGCCAGCATGCGCTTTGACACGCTAATAATCACCACGGAGAGCCATTTGTCCTGAGTTTCTTTTGGACTTGATATACCTACACACACACACACACACACACACACACACACACACACACACACACACAGACACACACACACGTATACACACACGTATACACACACATGTATACACACACACGTACACACACATACACACACACGTATACACACATACACACATACACACACACACACACACACACACACACACACACACACACACACTTGGTAATATCTAACAAATTACTCCCATTGGCTTTTTATGATGAATCTAAGAAACAGTTTCAGCAAAAATCCTTCAGCTTCCTAAACATATACAATAGAAAACAAACTAGCCAACTCAGCTTCTGTCCAAATGTCTATGACTTAAGCTTTACAGTCCCCACTTACCGTAAATAGCACATAGCACATTGCCTGCAAACATTCCCCGTAAACAAACACATTCTCTCCCTCTTCCTGCTAAACAGAGGCAATGTGAGGTTAGCCGTAAACCTGTCTATCTTCTCCTTGCTGTATCCTATAGAATTCATTTCAGTTCCCTGACACACGAGCATACCAGCCAGAAATATTCTGGAAAGTCACTTAGTATAAAACAAGGAGGAATCCTGATGGATGCAGCAGGAACTTGCACTGTTTTCAGACAAGGAAAGCTCATGTTCACAGCATGCTGATTGGGTCCAGAGAGGAAGGGAGCTTTGCTGGGGGAATACCAATGCAGCTTAGCAATGCAGTCTCAACATGTCAGGGCATTCTAGGTGACCAGCACTTAATGACAAGCCCTCCAGACAAGCAGCTTGCCTGCCAGTTTCTCTCTGGGTGTCTGCCTCTCTCTCTCTCTGCCTGCTCTCCCCCCTCATCTCTGCCTGCCTGCCTCCCTCTCTCCCCTTCCCCCCCCCCCCCCCCCCCCGCCATGTGTGTGTGCCTGCCTCTCTCAGCCTGCCTGCCAGTATCTCAGGTTGGACTTGGACACAATCAAGGGAATCATGCCCTCTCCAAAGGTGCAGAAACCAAGGAGGACTGAAGTCTGACTGACTCTTCCGTACACCAGCACGCAGGAGAGTTTCAGGCACTGATTCTTCCAGCAGGACACAGAAAAATTGGAGGCATCCTTGGAAAGTTTCCTGTGATGTTTAGGCTCTTTCTGGACTTTCTGCTTCTGTTTTTAGATTTTTTTTTTTGTGAGTTCACAATGAGTTTAGAACGACAAGGCATCTCTTAGCCTCAAATGGTGCTTCCATCCAGGCCTATGGTTCCCATTCCCTAGCAGTACGTGCAGCAGTGATAACTAGTGGAAGGTTTAGAATGTGCTGTGCAGCCCAAGGTCTGTGGACTGGATTTGAGTCTTCAGCTCTGCCTCTTGCCAACTGCATCACCTGGCACCCTGTTATGACAAAGCTACCTATATGGTGTTGTCTCTCTCTCTTACATTTAATGTTTTGGAGCACCATGGGTTTGTTAGCACTACTTCTAATTTTTAGAAGTGTTACATTGAATATTAATAAACTTTTTGGAACCCACTAAAATTTCTCACCAGAGGCAAGTGAGGTACTAGCTTTGTGTTTTAGTTTCTTCATCTATAAAAGAAAGCTAAAAATAGTAACCATATTGCTGGATTGCCTCAAGGAGTAAGGGGACAACTCCCTCACAGCTTTAGAACAACGCCTTGCAACAGACGAGCTCAGCCTGGCACTTCCTTGACTCTGCACATCTGGTCTTCCCACACTAGCAAAGGCAAAGTGTAACACCGTGAGCCGAGCCCACTTTGATGACTTCAGTGAAGCATTACCTAGGATGAACAGAGTCCTAGACCTATGCCCCCAGAAGTCCCAACTCATAGGACTGGGGGAAGGCCTGAACATTTGCGTTTCTAACAAGCTCCCATGTACCCCACAGAGAAGATAATTGGATGGCTTCTGATCATGCCTTGGAGTTACAGCCAGTAACACACGTGTGCTAACTCCTCAGCACATAGGCTTGCTGGCAACACAGCTGTGGATACAAACATCCCCAGACTCCACTGCACGGTTCACCCTGAGAAGCACAGTCAGCTACCAGCCCTCCGCTGCTCTTCATCTGCATGCCAGGCTTTTCTCTAGGGCTTGTCTCAATGCCTGCGCTGACTCTGTAACTGAATGCGTAGGCTAACCGTGCAGAGGTCTCTGCCTCAGAGACAACAGTTCTCTCCAGCAGTGTTTGGTGAGGAAGTAAAGGATCCCAGCTTAGTTCAGTAGAGGAGCACTCATGATGCCTGCCTGACCCTGGGTATGTGGGTAGAGGCACCCAGGACAGCCACTCTGCAGTCCTTCGGTGAAGAACGGTACCCGTAGACATTCAGTAGTAATTCAAGATTACACGCGACAACACAAGAGCCAGGAGAGAATGCTGAGCCGCACAGAGGACGCTTTAATCTAGTTGGCAGGCTCCAAGCTTCCTCGGAGAAAAAAATGCCTTTGGGAAAACAGGAGGTGAAATGGCCTTTCTTCACTCCTGAGGCTCACTGCTAGTCTCCCTGAAGCCCTACAATGGTGACCCTGTGACCTTTTGGCTCCTAGATTTATCCTGCCAGAAGTGTGCTGGATCCTGACGCTCCCTTTCTCACTGGGGACTCTTTACACTAATGCCTGGGGGAAGGGACCCTGCTTTCCTCAGTTGGGACTCCTGTTTCCAGGATGTATCCGCCATCTTAGATCTTTATTTTATGAATGACATGGTTGGAGAGGTCTTAATTATGCTCCCTTACAAACTGTAACATAGAGTGGTCCTCCTGGTGAGGGTGGAAAACACAATCAGATGGAGGCCGGGAGGGCAGTCAGATGGTGGCATTAGACTCCGCAAAGGAAATGCTTCCACAACTACCCACAGGATCGAGAACTGCCTTCTAGTTGTTCCCTCAAAGCATTTTCTATCAGGCCTCATGCGTTTCTTAGAGCCCATTCTTGTTTTTGTGTGTGTGTGTGTGTGTGTGTGTGTGTGTGTGTGAACATGCACACCTCCACGTGGTGGGGAGGTCAGAGGTTGACATCGGTCATCTTCCTTAATTACTCTCCCCTTTATTTTTTTTTGAGACAGGGTCTCTCACCAAACACAGAGCTCCCTAATTATGCCAGGCTGACCGGCCAGCAAACCTCAGGGATCCTCAGCACTGGGTTACAGGTACAGGCTTGGGCTCAGATTTTCATGCCGTGCGACAAGGACTTTACTGACCGAGTGGTCTTCACAGCACTTCCCACTCTCCATTTTTCTTTAAATGGTACCACTTGCTTTACAGCTTCAGAGTCCAGTAAGAAGACACTTGACAGGCACTCCGACTAGCTAGAGCATCCTGGTTCAATAAGTGCGGCTGTTGCCCTTCCATGCCGCTAAGTACGTTCTGTGCAGATCCACTGCTCAGTGACAAATGCTTCCCAGCAGGTAATGGCTTCTGTGAGCCAGCGAGAGTGAATGAACCACACGATCTCCACCTCCTCCTGCTCTCTCTGCCGCACTCTCAATGTGCATCTCGTCTCAACATTTCTAGCCACACTGCTAGGCAGAAGGATTGCAAAGGGAGGTGGGGCTGCTGTGATGTATGTCGGGGCCATCATGGCAAGGTGGCCCCTGCATGTTGAGAAAATGTAGCACATAAATAAGCTTGGAGAATCCGATATAACAAGCGCCTTCACTGATTTGTAAAACCTGCAGAGGAACAGGGTTGTGCTGACCGCCCCCACTGCTGCCTATTTCCAGCTCCTTGAAGAATTGGCACCCTGCCTGTCTGCGACAGGAAATGCTCCTCCTTGGCTGACATGCTTCGATCCTGTCACACAGGGTTTCCATATGTCCACATGCTCAGGCTCTTCCCTGACCACACAGAGGTGCCCATTTTCCTCTAACCTCTTGGGCACTCTTCTCACCCTCAGAGCCCCCGCAAGGATCAGAAACGGCTTGCACGGCCCCGGTGCCCAGGCCTCCTCCTGTCACACACCGAAGACGGTTCATTAAATTAGTCACTTGGACTTTCCACAGCTTAGCTGAAGGTCACTTGCTGTAACTGTCAGCCAGGGAAAAGTCACCTCTGAGGTCATCCCTCGAGCGGCTTCACGTCACTGTGCCAAAGAAGGAGGAGGCAAGAATGCCCCCTAAGCCATCGCTGAGGCGCTCAGCTCCCCATGACAAGTAAGGCGTCTATCCCAACAGAGCGGGCGATTGCCTAAGCTTGCTGTGTCTCACTTTTTCCAGCTCGAAAAACAAAGATACTCAGTTTCCTCACAGGGGTGATTTGAGGACGTATTAACCACTTTGAGAAAACCACCTTAAAAGTTTAACCAGAGGAGGTGAAGGGTGGTTACTGCTCACCCAGAAAAACCAAGATCAAGTCACAAAGCAGCTCTACCTAGTTTGTTGGAACCAGAAAGTAAATTACCAGTGGACTCAAGCCCGTTCCCTTTATATCAAGCTTCACCTCCGGGCTGGAACTTCAGCATTATGAGGCAATACAAACAACACAACAGACTCCGAAACTTGCTGTTCTTTTGGCCCGTGTCTGGCTTATAGTGGTGGGTGGAGTCTGTAATTACAGGGGTTGGTTGTAAAAGTCTCCACTGGCAGTCAAGGCAGAGAGCAGCACAGGACGAGTGAAGAGCAAGCAGTGGTGTCAGGATTTGTTTCCCATCAGTGCTTCTGTGATTCAGCTGGGGAAGGCAGCGCTAGAAGGACGGGCCCTACAAGAGACTGATACACGCTCCGTCGTCGTCATCGTGCAGGTTTTTTTGAAGCTGGTGTTTGGAGAATCCAATGAAGTTTCAGAACTCTAGGAGTGGGTGGTTCAGAGCCACAGAGAGGAGTGCCACCTGGAGAGCAGCGAGGGGCTGCCTGTCTGACCCCGAGCTGATATTCAAAGCGAGAATTGCAAGCATTTTCCTAGCATGCTCACATTATAGCCCCCTTACACACACACACACACACATGCACGCACGCACGCACGCACGCACGCACGCACGCACGCACGCACGCACGCACGCTCACACACAGAGTTTTGTTTACCACCCCACAGGCACCATTAGTGGGGTAGGGGTACAGTAAGTGACGTGAACTTCCATGACAAACCTTCCAGCTTTGCTAACACACAGTGAGCTGTCTCTTCTCATCTGCTTTCCTGTCAACTGGAAAGAACAACATATGTATCCAGAATGTTCTGAAATCTCTAGAAACAGCTACTTTCAAAGGATCTGGTAATACAAAATTTGATTCTTGGAAGCAATGGTATTTCTTTTTTAAAAATTCTCTTATTTGCCGGGCGGTGGTGGCGCACGCCTTTAATCCCAGCACTCGGGAGGCAGAGCCAGGAGGATCTCTGTGAGTTCGAGGCCAGCCTGGGCTACCAAGTGAGTCCCAGGAAAGGCGCAAAGTTACACAGAGAAACCCTGTCTCGAAAAAAAAAAATTCTCTTATTTACATATACTTTAATAACTTATTTAACTTTATTTTATATGTATTAGCATGAAGGTATCAGATCCCTTGGAACTGGAGTTATGAGCTGCCCTAGGGGGGCTGGGGATTGAACCTGGGTCCTCTGGATGAACAGACAGTGCCCTTAACTGCTGAGCCATCTCTCCAGCCCCTCCATTAGTATTTCTTCACTCATCTCTACCCCACCCTGTCTCTATATCAACATTAGGTGTATCAGTTTTTTGCATAGATTAGGTAGAGCCAGACATGACTTGTGGAGACTGTGGCTCACAAAAGACTGCAGTGACTGGACGGACTCCCGACCCGACCCGTGGAGGCTCACAAAAGACTGCAGTGACTGGACAGACTCCCGACCCGACCCGTAGAGGCTGCACACCTGCTGTTGGTAGCCTCCCTGTTGAACAGTTTCCACAAACTCAGAGCCTGCTAAGTTAAGGTCACGTGTCTTCCTCCTCCTCCGCCTCCCCCTGCCATTTGCCCCAAACTTCCCTGTTTTCAGCTTCAGGGAGGGTGGTCCCTAGTTCTTGTCCCATCCCTCTTTAATTCAGTTCAAGGAGAATTACCTATTGTGTTTCCAAGGCTGTGGTTTGGGTTTTCAAGAGAAGTATAAATTGCATTTCCTGTTTTCAAGGTGTCCAAGGTCTGTGGGGGAAGACGAGCCTAAACAGAAAGTGTTTGCCTGAGAGAATGTGACAATCACCTAAAATGGGTTACACAGACAAAGTGGGAATGCAGAGACACATACTGTGGGTTGGTGAAAAAAAATTGCTTTATTGCAGAGAAAACAGGCCCGATTCTTAGAGTCTTGCTGGTATGAATTGGTTTCCCTAACACAGTGGATGGTCCAGCTAGTTTTCTCCAGATTGGTTTTGTTCATTCTTGGATGACTGGACCAACATAAAGATAGACTCTGCCAGCATGAGGCTGCCCCAGGTTGGGCCATATATGTCCGTGTTTCCCAGTGTGACACTAAGGAATTCCAGAACAATCATGAATGCTCTCAGAGTTCAGTTCATGGAGAAGCTGCTAGGGAGAATCCAAGCCTACTCAATCTCCACTCCTGATGCCTTTGGAAACTGGCAGTGGACAGGAGAGACTGTTCCCGACATCACAGCAAATGTCCTTTGGTTACCTGGAGGAAAGTCCTAATTATGAAGTTTATTTTATTTATTTATTTATTTAGCATGTATGCATGTGTGTGCATGCACATGTATGTGCTTGTGTCTGTGTGTGGAGGCTAGACAACAGCTTTTAGATATTATTCCTCACTGGCCTCGAACTTGCCAAAAAACTCCAAGCATCCACCTGCCTCTGCCTCACCAGTGCTGGGATTACAAGCACATGCTAGATGTGGGGCTCTTTTCTTACATGGGTTCTTACTTCCGACTACTCTGGCAAGCATGTTTCTGCTTGAGCTATCATTGTCCCTGCCCCAGAGTTTATTTTTCATTTTCACAGTGAAGCTGTCACCAGACTCTGGAGAGAACAGTGAGGAGGGAGACAGAGGCAGGCTGCCTGTAGCTCCAACTCCTTGTCTGCTCCTATTTACTTACAAGAGCTGTGGGATGCACCAAAGCACCAGGTACAAAGAGAAGGAGGGAGTGCAACTTTGTTCTCCCAGGCTTCCCTTTCAGGAATGGAAACAAGGTTTGGCTTGTCAGGAGAATGAAGCCTGCTCTATGAGAACTGGTGACCAAGAGTGGAAGGAAGTGTGAGGATTTCTGAAGGCATGCGTGCCTCTGACCTTCCCAGTCAGTCACCTTGGGAGCAAAATGCCCCTTTCTTTTCTGTTTATAAGAGGCGGAAAGCCTGCTCCCTGCTTCTTATGACCCACAGATTTGGAAAATATTGATTTACATGGAATCCCTGAGGCTCTAGTGAAATAAATGTGATTTTCATAAATACAAGTTGTATCAGAACCTGTTGTCATAGAAACCAGAATGGAAAGAACAGCAGAAGCATGAGCAGGAGGTGAAACCTGTGGCCAGAGCTTGTGTTTGCACTGCATTGCCTTTAAATCCCCCAGCTGCTGCCAAGTGGGTTCTCCTTAGCCGTGAACCCCGCCATCCACTGAAGGATGAGGCCTCCACAGCAAGATGCCATTGTTAAGTCGTCAGCTCCAAATGACCTTCCTAGGCTAATTCACTCAGTTCCTAGCCATGCCTTCATCTGTGTGTCTCAAGATTCAGGGAGCATCTTACCTACAGGAAGGGCTGGACAAAGCCCTGGGCTAGCCCTGTCTCTACAGTGAACCTCAAAACCTGAATTGCTTCTGAGTTCTCAGTAGTAGCGGTGCCGAGGCCGTGAGTCTGGAGCTCAGTTCCTCCAGTCTCTGCTCTCCACCAGATGCTCTTTATTTGAAACCATATCATACTCTGGGTGTATTATAATTAATTGCATGGCATGTAGTGTTTGTTGCTTTGAATTCGATAAAGATGTATGTTTTAATAAGCTTCATATTGCTTTTGCCTGCCCCAGCGCTTTTTCCCTATTGGAAGAAATCGATGAGTGCTTGCATGTTGAGTCAGCAGGAAGGCAGACAGCACCAGGGCCTTTAGAGCCTACAAAATCCCTGGGATGCTTGTGTTTGGAGGACTACACAGTGCTATTCACATCAAGGCAGGGGCTCGGCCTCTGACTCCTTCTTCTTTAACCACCCTCAGACTGCCATCTCCCTCCTCTCCTTCCTCTCCAGTCCCATACCAAACACATATATTTTAAGACAGAGTCTCATGCATCTGAGGTAGGCCTTGAACTCACTATGTACATGAGGAAGACCTTGCATATCTGATCCTCCCAAGTTCTGGAATGGGTTTCCCAGCGTGCACCACCATGCTTGGTTTATGAAATTCTGAGAATAAAACTCAGGCCTTCATCATGTTAGGCAACTTAACGACATCCCCAGCCTTAAAGACATTTTTTAAATCTGTTTGTCAATAAGACTCTATGTCCAATTCCTGTATTCAACCGCAACCGTGATGGTTGGGTACATCCGATGGCCTCTAGCTAGTGGGTTGGCCTGCGTCTCTGCTCTCCCACTCCTAAGGTAGGAACTAACATTTCGTGTATTAGAGACTTTTTTAGAAGACTCAGAAAAGCAAGCTGTGTAGCCCTATACTTTCTACACAGTAGGTCCCCACACCAAACCAAACATGGGTAACACAGTGTGGTTTGACTCAGGGTTCACAACTCCTAGTAGCAACCAGAATGTGAACACTCTCTCATTCATCACTTTCAAGTTTTGACAAATAGCTGTGGGGTAACTTGAGATGCACAGTACCATTTACTCAATACCAGTGACCCCAATTTCTGCTGGGGGGATAAATCTTCCATAATATAATGTCTTGGGTCCATGGGAAGTAAGAATGCCGCTGAGAGAACTCTCTGGAAACTTCGTCACTAAGCAGAGTGAGCAGCTTCCCTGGGGACCAGTCTCAGAGAAGATGCCTGTGTACTACAAACTGGAACATTCAGACCCTGAAACAGTAGGGATGTGGTGGGGAAGGCAAGGAAATTCAACCTCATCAGCCTCCCCCACACAAATCAATCACAGAGGAAATAAGCATCTGAGGGAAGAGTTCCTTAGAATGTTTTCTATTTGTATTCTATTACCTCATCTCAGAAATCTCACTCCCTCCTAGTGTGGCTCCTTGAACAGAAGCTCTTTTTTTTCAGTCTCCTAACAGGTTCCTTTTGGGGTCTGTGAGATGGACAATGGAGTCTTGGAATCTGGGGATGGCAGTGTGTAAGGGGGTTGACAGTGGAATCCCTTTGGGGTTGTGAAACTGATTTTCTAAATAACTGGAATTGTTTCATTTCTTGTTGAAAGAAGAATTTGAGACGATGAAAACATGATTACAGAGTTGATTCTACATTTTGTTTAAGACCATGTTGTTCCTCGTTCAGTTAGTTGTCCTGTGTTCTGTTCAACAAACAGGGTGCTCCTGTTTGCTTCATCCTTCATGTAGCATGCCCAAGAATGTCTCACATTTTAGCCTCCAAATTATAGCTCCTAGCTTGTCTTGTCTTCTAAATCACAGTTACTACAATGTTTGCTTTTCATTTGCAAATAAAGAGTTAGCAAATCAGTAGCCTGAAATGTACCTTTAGGACCCTCAAAATATCACTCCCCATTCTATTACACCACATCCCATCCAGTTCTGTTTTTAAGGCATTCTAGGTTCCATTTTTTCCATTTGGTAAGAGAAGAAAAATAAACTTGAGGAGTGTGTCCATGACTACTGTAGGGGAGTGTGTCTAAGACTGTCCTGTAGAGGAGTGTGTCCATGACTGTCCTGTAGAGGAGTATGTCCATGACTGTCCTGTAGAGGAGTGTGTCCATGACTACTGTAGAGGAGTGTGTCCATGACTACTGTAGAGGAGTGTGTCCATGACTACTGTAGAGGAGTGTGTCCATGACTACTGTAGAGGAGTGTGTCCATGACTACTGTATGGGAGTGTGTCCATGACTACTGTAGAGGAGTGTGTCCATCACTGTACTGTAAAGGAGTGTGTCCATGACTACTGTAGAGGAGTGTGTCCATGACTACTGTATGGGAGTGTGTCCATGACTACTGTATGGGAGTGTGTCCATGACTACTGTAGAGGAGTGTGTCCATGACTACTGTATGGGAGTGTCTCCATAACTACTGTAGAGGAGTGTGTCCATCACTGTACTGTAAAGGAGTGTGTCCATGACTACTGTAGAGGAGTGTGTCCATGACTACTGTATGGGAGTGTGTCCATGACTACTGTATGGGAGTGTGTCCATGACTACTGTAGAGGAGTGTGTCCATGACTACTGTAGAGGAGTGTGTCCATGACTACTGTAGAGGAGTGTGTCCATGACTACTGTATGGGAGTGTGTCCATGACTACTCTAGAGGAGTGTGTCCATGACTACTGTATGGGAGTATGTCCGTGACTACTGTAGAGGAGTGTGTCCATCACTGTACTGTAAAGGAGTGTGTCCATGACTACTGTAGAAGAATGTGTCCATGACTACTGTAGAGGAGTATGTCCATGACTACTGTAGAGGAGTGTGTCCATGACTACTGTAGAGGAGTATGTCCATGACTACTGTAGAGGAGTGTGTCCATGACACTGTAGAGGAGTGTGTCCATGACTACTGTAGGGGAGTGTGTCCATGACATTGTAGAGGAGTGTGTCCATGACTACTGTAGAGGAGTGTGTCCATGACATTGTAGAGGAGTGTGTCCATGACTACTGTAGAGGAGTGTGTCCATGACATTGTAGAGGAGTGTGTCCATGACATTGTAGAGGAGTGTGTCCATGACTACTGTAGAGGAGTGTGTCCATGACTACTGAATGGGAGTGTGTCCATGACTACTGTAGAGGAGTGTGTCCATGACTACTGTAGAGGAGTGTGTCCATCACTGTACTGTAAAGGAGTGTGTCCATGACTACTGTAGAGGAGTGTGTCCATGACTACTGTATGGGAGTGTGTCCATGACTACTGAATGGGAGTGTGTCCGTAACTACTGTAAAGGAGTGTGTCCATCACTGTACTGTAAAGGAGTGTGTCCATGACTACTGTAGAGGAGTGTGTCCATGACTACTGTATGGGAGTGTGTCTGTAACTACTGTAGAGGAGTGTGTCCATCACTGTACTGTAAAGGAGTGTGTCCATGACTACTGAATGGGAGTGTGTCCGTGACTATTGTAGAGGAGTGTGTCCATGACTACTGTAGAGGAGTGTGTCTATGACTACTGTAGAAGAGGGTGTCCATAATGTACTACAGAGGAGTGTGTCCATGACTCTACTGTAGAGGTCTTTGTCATCAATCTGATTTTTCTTGTTTTGTGACTAACATATCTAATTCATATAGAATCAGTTTGACTCTTTCTTTTTTATTATATTTTCTTGCTTTCATAAGAGGTTCATAAAAGCAAGTCTTGGCAAATCTACTTGGTACAAGCTAGCATTTTATAGGGCTAATAAAATACCCAGCAATGTTTGGAGCCCAGCACTGGCACCCACTGAGCTCCAGAAACTGTTTTGGGTACTGGGGTTTGGAAGACAAAGACCGTGTCTTCAGGGATCTTCTAGTTGAACCCAGGCACCTGGAGACAGAGAATCTGGAAAGGCTGTCTTCCAGGCTGCCTAAGATGCAAAAACCCCCCAAGGTGTGGCACTGTTTAATGACATAACCATTCTTTTCAATCAGCATGAGGAGCCCATGTGCATCTACAGCAGTGTCCTGTCCTGCCTGGACTGGTGTAATCTACAGCACACAGGCTTCCTGTGCCCCATCATCTCTAGGGATGCACATCGTTTACAGAGCTCCAGCTTTAGAAATGCTAGCTGCAGCCAAGACTTCCTCACGCTGCCAAGCAAACTTCGCTCGTTTCCTTCACTGTGGAGTTCATGTAGTGAACTTTCTGTAGTTTAAAGGGATGCATAGAAATCTCTCCCCAAACCTGAGCCATTTCAGCAGTGGAAGTATTTGCTTCATTCCAAGCAAAAATTGGCAATTGCCAGCCCCAGACGACATATGTGTTCCTTTCTCGTTCCCTGTCAAGGGAAAGCTAGAGACAGAGAGCAGATGCAGGCCCACTGTAGAGTCAATGGGGCTCTTTCCCATGTTACAAAGTCTCAGAACTTTTTGCCTGGAATGACTGGTATGCCAATTGCCTTTGTCTGTACTGTCCTTCTTTCAATTATTAACTTTATTTATATTTACATATATAAATATAAATAATATATAATACATATATAATATTATAATAAATATATATTTATATAACCATATTTTCAGAAACAAAGCAATCCTGAAATACTTCAAATGAGAGAAGAAATGTGCTTAGATGGCAGCAGCTGAAGTTCAAGGTGAGGTCTTTTAATTGACATGGAATGCATCACATAGGTTGATTTTCTGTTGTGGACTATTAACTGTGTAAGGGGCGTATTCCATTTGTTTATGCTGCATTTGTTTAATTATGTAAAGGTGTGTTATATTTGTTTATGCTGCACTTGGTTAACAATGTAAAGGTCTATTACATTTGTTTATGCGATAGTTTTTTAAGAATGTATGTTACATTTGTTTATGCTGCACTTGGCTAACTATGTAAAGGTGTGTTACATTTGCTTATGCTGCAATTGCTTAACAATGTAAAGGTGTGTTACATTTGTTTGTACTGCATTTGTTTAAGGATGTAAAGACGTGTTGCCTTGTCTACCTAAGGCACCTGATTGGTCTAATAAAAAGCTGAGCAGCCAATAGCTAGACAAAGGAGGGATAGGCTGGGCTGGCTGACAGAGAGGAGGAGGAATCTGGGCTTGGAAGAGAGAGAGAGAACAAGGGAAAAATGGAAATGCCTGGGGCCAGTCAACCTGGAAGCTGCCAGACAGATAGACCTGGAATAGGACATACAGAATGAAAGAAAGGTAGAAAGCCCTGAGGCAAAATGTAGATGAAGAGAAATAGGTTAAATTAAGTTATAAGAGCTGGTGGGACAAGCATAAGATAAGGCCGAGCATGTATAACTTACAAGTCTCTGTATGGTGATTCGGGAGCTGGTTGGCAGTCAAAAAAAAAAAAAAATCCTGCTATAGTTTTTAGTGTCAGAGCAGGAGAGAGACCCATGTATTTGAAAAGCACTCAGGTGGATCTTTGAGTTCCAGGTTGGTCTACAGAGCAAATTCCAGGACAGCTGAGGCTATACAGAGAAACCCTGTCTCAAAAAACAAACAAACAAAAACAAATGGTGTGGCACAAAGCACAGAATAGACATGCTCTCCTTCTGTGTAGTAAGCCTCATACAGAAATGATGTGCAGCAAGGTATCCACCTTTCCACTGTCTCCTCAGAACCTGTGCAAGAGCTTCCTCAGCATCTGAATTTCCAGAACTTCAAAGCAGAAAGAATTTCTAAGCAACTCGTTTTATTTATTATATAATAGTCCATAAGCATTGTAGAAAGTTTGGAAAGTATAGAAAACAATAAAGGGCACTACTTTACATCCACCAAGTGCAAGTCTGGGAATTTGTTCAAATGTATCTTAGCAATGCTTCTTTCAGACATGTTTATATATCTGTCTGTCTGTCTATCTGTCTATCTGTCTGTCTGTCTATCTATCTATGTATCTTCCTATCTGTCTGTCTGTCTATATCTATTTATCATCTGTCTATCTATCTATCTATCTATCTATCTATCTATCTATCTATCTATCTATCTATCTATCTATCTATCTATCATCTATCTATCTATCTATCTATCTATCTATCTATCATCTATCTACCTATCTATCATCTGCCTGGTTAAAGACTATATGGTAAGAAAGAGGAAACCTCTCAGCATGTCTCTTAATGTGTGTTAATGTCTCTGAAGTGTGGTTTCAGATCTCCTAGAGGGCCAATAGCAAATTAATATTTCTACCTCTTAAAGATTTAATAATTTTAGAATATATCTTAGATCCTGCATTTCTACTATGGTGTTTGTACATGGAGAGAGAAATTCTAGGCCTTGGGGATCTATCTTTGATACCTTTCCTGCTGAGGGCCCCATAACTACACGTTGTCTCCAAGCAAAGGCACTGAAGTGGTTCTTTTGAACCAGGCAGCCCAGCGTCCCTGAAAGGGAGGGGAATGGAGCCCTTCGAAGCCATGGCATGGAGATCAGCTGCAGAAAGCTGCACTGGAGGTGAAGGTAACAGTAAAAGAATGTGTAAGCAGTTCCCACTTGGGCTATTTCCCAAGAACAGGCGATGCAGCCACAGTGTCTAGGAGCCCTTGGTGCTGCTATTCAGGTTTAGGCTGCACCATAAATGTCATGTTGCTTTAATATATTATTATGAATATGTCATAAATTATATGTGTGACACCTAGTAGGCCATGCCCTTCCAGGGAGCTGCACACCACTCACTGGGAGTCTGAAGGGTTTATGTCTTTCTCAAAGAGAAGAGAGGTTTATTCTGTACTAACCACAGGATCAGCTTCCAAATGTCAATCAATAGAAACACACCTGGAATTTTAAAGGTGTGGAGAGAGTGCCAGCTCTCCTTGCACCCTGAGCCAGCACTCAGCTGTCATAGGAATAAAAGAAGCACAAAGGAAACAAAGGGCCATTCTCTTCCCTCCCCACTGCCCACAGCAAACCTGCAGAAACTGGTACCTCCTTCTCAGGCTGCACCGTCCCTTTCCCCAGGAGGTAGGTGTGCGATGATGACCCCGTCCTAAAGCCCTTGGCTCAGGTCACCTGAACAGAGCCTCCGGTTATGTCCTTGCAGCCACTCTGAAGGCGCCAGCAAAGGTGCTTGCCTTGCAAGCTTGAGGACTGAATGAGATCCCCAGTATCCTCATAAAACAAAAGCTGGCCCTGTAACCTCAGCACTGGGGAGGCCAAGGCAGGCAGGTCCTGGGGGGCTTACCAGCCAGCTAGTCTAGCTTACCTGGTGATCGCCTGGCCACTAAGAGACCTTGTCTCCAAAAACAAGGTTGATAGTATGGATAGTATCGGAGGGATGACACCTAGAGTTGTCATGTGACCTCTACACACACACACACACACACACACACACACACACACACACACACACACACGTACACACACACACTCGCACACTGCTTTTGCTTCTCTGCTTCCAGCAATGGGACAAGGTGAATGAGCAAGGGACAGTTCAGACCTTCTTTCAATACTGCTCAATGGGCAACAAGAGCATCTTTCATTCCCCAGTGGTTTTGTTGTGCATTATACCAAGAAAGTGCCCCACAGTGGCAGGCTTGTGTTCCGACAGTATGCTTTTCAGAGAATGGACATGAGCCCAGAGCCAGAGTCTCTCCTTCCTTCCCTCGTTCCCCCTTCTTTCTCTCTCTGCCTGGGGTCAAGGCACATTGTGTAGCTACAGTAGCTGGCGCCCGTACAGTGGCTAGGGCCGGTGGGATGGCTCAGTGGGTAAAGGTACTTGCCACAAGCCTGATGACCTGAGTTCAGTCCCCTGGACCGACCCACAAGGTGGAAGTGAGAGCTAACTCCTGCAATTATCTTCTGACTTCCACATGTAGACTGTGGCATGTGCACCCCCACAGCACGCTAGCTAAATAAAGGTAATTTAAAGAGTTTTAAAAGATAATGCCATCTAATTATTGGTTCCTTTTCCCAACCCTCCCGCCCCACTCTGCAGTTCATAAGGGCACCTCAATGCCTGCCTAGTGTTGAGTGTTTTTCAAAGCAAATTAATGAAAATACACATAAATGATGTCATCTAAAGGGTAGTGCCCTCCTGGTGGTCTATGTAAGAATGGAAGCAGAAAGACAGAAAACAGGTACTCCATAATTAAAAGTAGAGCATGAATAGAGCTTTGAAATCTTGCAGAGAGTGAAATCTTGTGACCTTGAGATGATAGAAACCCAGCAGTGAATGGGAAGTGTCAAGGTACAGGAAGGATAAAGCATGGGAGTGAAAGTGTCTCTGTGATGGTCCTTGTGTGCTGACTCCATCCTCAGCAATGCCCCCAGAAGAAGCATTGCTTGGAACAAAGGACGGACACCAACATCTAAATCTGACAACTCCAGCTTTATTGGTTCTTTGAAGAATTGAACATGCCTTTAGTAAACCACCATTCACTCATTTTGTACAGAGATAGTTGAGCACTAAGTGCAGATTTGACCGAAACACAAATCACAAAAATTCTTGATAATAGGGTTGAGATCTTTATTCTTGCACACCAGTGGTTCTTAACCTTCCTAATGCTATAACCCTTTAATACTGTTCCTCATGTTATGGTGACCCCCAACCAAAAGATTATTTTCATTCCTACTTCATAACTGTAATTTTGCTACTGTTGTGAATTGTAATGTAAATATTTGTGTTTTCTGATAGTCTTGGGTGACCCCTGTGAAAAGGTCATTTGACCCCCCAAAGGGGTCTTGACCCACAGGTGGAGAACTGCTGATATACATATAGCTGTATTCAAAGAGTTCAGACTAGACCTGATGTTTGCCACATACTCAGTGCCCAATACATATTTGTTGAATGATTAAAAGAATGTTAAAAACCTCAAAATAAGTCATCTCTCAATGGCCAGAGGTAAGTATGTTTGTGAAGAATGGTTTTGATGAATCCTCTCTCCAAGGTAGCTCGGTGCTCATGGGTGGAGCCAACGAGAGCAATAAACCTGGTTGTGTTGGGACTGTCACCTGGCAAGGTGGCCCCAGACATACCTGCTGGGAGCTTTTCTAAAAGCTATCTAGCTGGGAATTTTTAAAATCATTTCTGAAACGAATAAGCAGGCCCCATTTCTACTGTCTTAAGACACAGGAGTCAGAGGACAGCCTGTCTCTCCAGCCGTCCTCTGCTCCTGTCCCTTCCCACGGAAGAGGGTCTGTGCCCCTTACCACTTCCTGAAACCCAGAGGAAAGTCCTCCAGAAGCCATGAATCCTTGCCCTTGAGTGTTCCTCTTGAGAACACTGAGATGAAAACACGGTGATGGTAATGGAATAAAGTTCACATGAAGTAGTACATATTAAAGCCATTTACAGCCCCAGAGAACATGTGAGTTTTCATTTCACGGTCTTCTACAACATGCTACAGATTTACTCTGCTGGTTTTAATAATAATACTTTTAAAAGGAGTGGTGGGAATATTTCCCTGTGTGTACACAATGGAATGAGTGACTCTTAGAAGAATTTAACACCAGTTAACAGATGCGGAAACACGACGAGTTCCTTTCATGTGATTCCCAGCCTCTCGGTACATGGAACACCACAGGCTGAACCGGACCCACAGTGCCTTCCCAGTGCACATCCTTTCTGCCAGTTACCATGGACAATAAGATTCTATTTCCTTCCTGACTTCCTTCCTCCTCTTTCACCCCAGCACAACAATCTTTGGCATTTACAAGCCATCTCTTGCCAGGTTCTCACACATGCAAGTGTGCCCCCTCCTCCTTCCGTTTAACAGAGGGTCTCTGGAACCCAGAGGCTGATGGAGAGATCGGTCCTCAAAGCACCAGGCACACACTGCAACCATCATCCTTAACATCTTGGAAGTACTGTTTCACCACCAGTGGAGAGGCTGGAGCTGAGAATGGGTTTCATATTTGCATTGGGATGCTCAGGAAGCATACGGAAAGAGAGCTACTGCTGACCATGGTCCAGTGGCTGGTTTCCACTGAGATGCAGTCACAGTTTTTGAGTTGTTTGAGCAGACTGTGAAAACCCGGAGAACAGGCTTGAGCTCAGTTGAGAACCCAGGTCTGACTTGGAGAGAGAAGGACTGGGAGTCATCTGTACAGAGGTGGAATGTCTGAGAGAGGGAGGTGAGCAATGAAGGACTGAGAGTCATCTGTACAGAGGTGAAATGTCTGAGAGAGGGAGTTGGGCAATGAAGGACTGAGAGTCATCTGTACAGAGGTGGAATGTCTGAGAGAGGGAGGTGGGCAATGAAGGACTGAGAGTCATCTGTACAGAGGTGGAATTTCTGAGAAAGGGAGGTGGGAAATGAAGGGCTGAGAACAGTTTGTGGGGTATCCTCATCTAAGGGGTAATGGGGAAAATGAGGGAGAAGGATTGCTGGAAGAAGAGATGGGCGGGCGGATTCAGAAATGGGGGAAGCAATGGAAAGGCGTGGACAGGACTGCCTACTTGCCTTTTTTTTCTTCTCCCCCAACTTCCCAGCTCTCCCACCCCCTTTCCTAGCTCCTGTGACATTCTGATTAGAACTGATTCTCCTGGGAGAGACAGAGGACATATTCCTGGTATGGGTGACCCTTCTACCTTTCAGAAGTGTAGCTATTCTGCCACCTGGGTCTTTAGGATAAGAGATAGACTGATAATGCCCTTGGTATGAAAGAGATAGACTGATAATGCCCGTGGCATGACAGTATGTGCTGAGTGCTTAATGGAGGACATTGTCAAGGGAGAGGTGCTGGCCTTAGGAAGAGGTGGCCTGGCCCCTCATCCCAGTGATGTCCACATGATACTGTGGACAGATCATACAGGATCCAAAAGGCTGATGAAAGGAGAGTACCACCTAGCAGATGTGTGCCTTTTCTGCCCTGGAAAGCTCATCCCAGTTGACATTCTATACTTTCCTGGGACACTGCAGTCCAAGGTGATTTCAGTCATCTGAAATCTACAGTCAACAACTTACCTATCAGGTTTTTTATTTTTCTTATTTAAGCAATCCGATCCCCCATAAGACAATTTCTTGGAGAAGAGGGACCATATCACACACTCATGGGATATTCCCACAGGTACGAACATGATAACCGATAACTTAGATTGGGTGCCTCTCATGGCCCACATGGCCATTCAAGCTCTCTTGCTGCCTTTTCCCTCTGACAGTGGATGTGTTTGAAGAAACACCTTGATTAGGTCTTTGGATAGAGCAATGTTTATTAGTGGGGTTCCCAAACCCTACGGTGTCGTTTGATAATTGCTAATCAGCACTTCCAAGCATTTGGAAAACACTGGGCAAAGCAGATCTTTCTAGAGTGTTATTCAAGCAAGCCTGAACAAAGAAACCAGGAAAATTGCGAGGGAAAGATGGCCCAAGCTCCTGGGGCTGACATCTTCTTAATGCAAGCCCTCTAATAATTACCATAGGGGAATGCTTATTTTATGAGTCTTGTATGCACCTTCATTTCTTCCTCCCCTGCTTGTTTTGTGACCCAGAAAAATTTTTACCATCCTTGCAAGAATAAAGGAGTGTCAGGTTTTCCTACAGTGGGGAAGCTCTTCCTCATCAGGGGAAATGGAATCCAAATTAAACTTTGTTCTGAAAGTTAAAAACATATCTCAAACGCAAGTCAACAAAAATTTCTCTGGCTCTAGTTGAACCATTCTTCGGTGGTATGCAAAACAAACCACTGAAGCAACCCTGCCTGCAAAAAGCAGAGTGCAGACTTCCTCTGCAGTTTAGAGAATCTGGGGAGGAAAACCTGTCGTACCCACTCATCTGCACACTTCAGCAACAGTGGCACTCAGTGCATGAGGGGAGTGAAAGCCAATTGCTCAGGCTGGGATTTGTGTCCTAGGCTATGCAAGTCCCACAGCTTGCCACCCACTGTAAACATAAAATGCAGGCTGCCCCACTTCAGATCACCTTTCAGAAGAGAATGGGCATAGGAGAAAAGAGGTGCCTCCCTCTGAGTAGAATTTTGTGTGTCTGTGCATGTTTTGTATGTGAGTGTGGGCATGTACATGTCGGGACACGTGTGGAAGTCAGTGTTGGTCTAGTGTCACTTGTTCTTGACTGCCAGGCTGGCCTGCAAGCTCCTGGAGACACTCCTGTTTCTTCTTCCCATCTTGCTGTAGAGTGCTGGGGTTACAGATATGAATTGTTGCTATCAAATCAGAACTCAGATCCTCTCACATCTGTGCAGCAAGTTCTTTCAACAGACCCAGTCCTAGCGTAGTCTTAGAATACAACCACAGGTGTCATGAACCTTAATCCTTATTCCCATCCTTCAAGGCATCCTGATAACTTTGGGGAAACTAAAATTTCATGGATGGAAATGAGGTTCTGATAATATGAACCATTACCTAAAGTCACAGAGGAGTCAATGTTATTGTGTGGCATGTTCCTATGACTCCCAACATTCTCTCCAAATTGAAACATTTGTCCTGGGAAGGAGGGAAATCAGGAGCCTCTGGAAAATGAGAGGTACAGGAAAGGCCACTTATCTGGGAAGAAGAAAGCTTGGAAAATTCTCCAGGCTCCCTCCCAGCAGTGCAGAAGGGAGAAAAGAGTCACTGGGGTGGAGACTCTGAGCACCAAAGCGCAGAAAGAGAGATGTGGGGACCAGGAAGCTGTCTGCAAACTGTAGAGAACTTCAGGGCTGGGGTTTTAGGGTGCTGTCACCCATGGTGGGGTGGACTTTCTGCTGACACAGCTGCTTTTGAGTTGTCCCTGATCCTTGTAAGTAACCCTTACCCATGCTCCTGTTAGTGACCACAGTAAAAACTAACTGGCTTGCCAATGTGGATACTGGTGCAATTTGAGCTCCATTCCTGGGGTGAGTAGATTTGTGCGTGTTGCTTCTCCCCAAGTAAAGTCCGTCACACAACAAATGTGAAAGCCTGGACTTGAAGCCAGGTTCAACTCCCTGGCAAGCTGACCTTTGCTGGATTCCATATTGACTCCAGACAGGTGAGAGCTTAATGCTTGCTACAACTCGTATTTATGGAATTACATATTTCAAAGTTTATTTCAGAAGAATGAATATACTATTAATTACTGAGTGTTCACTGAAATATACCAGATGGCATGTGGTATAATTATATATATATATATTATTATATACTATTCTAAAAACACGCCAAGGGAAAAAACTAGACTTTAGGGCTGGGGAGATGACTGAATGGGTAGTGTTTGCTGTGTAAGCATGAGGACCTGAGCTCGATCCCCAGCACACGTGTGAAAATCTGGGAATGGCAGCAGATATCTGTAATCCCAGAGCTGGGAAGGGAAGACACAAAGATCCCTGGAGTTTGTAGTCCAACCAGCAGAATTAGTGAGGTCCAGGGTCATTGACAAACCTTGTCTCAAAAAACAAACTGGAGAATGACTGAGGACGACACTTGGTGTGATTCCCTGGCTTTTGCATGCACTGTATGTGTGTGCACATGCACCCATATTAGCATACATGTTCATGCATGCTCATTGTTGAGAAAACACTCATGTTCTCACACACACACACACACACCCCCCCACACACACACACACATACACACACCCCTAGTGATATAGATGACACTTCATGAAGTTGAAAAGGGTTGACGTGCTAGGCTGTATTTGTATCTGAGGTGCTGCTGATGGTGACTAGGAGGGAATCTTTTAGGTAGAGTACAAAGTCTACTGAGAGCCTCAGACAAACTGTGGTTCTCTGAGGAGGCCCACGAGAAATCAAAAGTGGGGCCATTTCCAGTTGTATCTGAGCTGCACGTAGGAGAGGGATGCATGCTGGCATTGTGGAGATGCCCCCTGGAGTCCTAACTGAAGCCAGCAGGGAGTAGGAAGAAGTAGACATTGAGGCTACAGGGGTGAATCTGTCATGTTCGTCTGCCCAGGGCTCACACAGGTCTTAGGGAATGTGATAGGTGTGATACTCACAGGTGGGGTTCCCAGCAAAGGCTGTTTTCCCAAGAAACATAGGACAGACAGGGCAGAAAAAAATGATGGTTGAGCACACTGTATACCAAGGTTACATCCTGTAACCCAGACACTGAAATTACAGAGATGAAAAAGAGAAAATGTCCCTGTCTATAATGTACTTACAATGAAATAGAATCAATACACCACTCACAACCTATTCCAGGCCATGCAGACCTGAGAACAGCAGAGTTACATATGTAAAACTGATGTGGAAAGGTATCACGAGGCTGTCACTTTACCGAAAGTCTCTGCAGATATACTGTTGCTTTAGCTCTTGATCCAACCATAAAAGTGTAGTCACCGCCAAATTGCATGGTGTTCTCAATTACTTGAGTTCAGCTGTCAGTGGCAGGAGGCCCTTTGAGGATTATGAATCATTACCTAGGCCATGTTATTAAATGGGGAAAATATGTTATAATAGAATGTGACTGTCAATTTTCAGGGGCATTACAGTCCCCTGGGAACTGAACTGCATCCCAAGAGGAGAGGGATGACATGGGGAGAGAAGCGGAAATGCCGTGATATGTGAGTTCATTTCTTCTCCCGGCTCTCACAGTAATGAGGCATTTTTTAATAGCATTAGGAGTATTTGAAGACAACCACCAAGTGACAGGTCACTGCCAGAACTACAAGGTGTGTCTTTGCTGAATCCCCAGATCCTGACAATGTGGGGAGATGGGTTTTAATTTGGGCCTGAGACTTCCTAGGCCAGAAAATCGACCTAGAAATACACCCTCCTTTGGAAAGGAGCTGCCAGGGCATCCAGTCTGTTTCTGTGATACTGTCCCTGTGTTGAGGGATTTCTTTTCTTAAGTACGTGGGGAAAGCCAGATATCCTGAGACCTTGGTTTCACATGTATGTGTGTGTTCATGTATGTGTTTATCTCTGTGTGTGTGTATCTATGTGTGTGCATCTACCTGTGTGCACATGTGTATGTGTCTCTGTATTTTGTTGTGTGTGGTGTGTCTCTGTGTGTGTCTATTTCTTTGTGTTAATATAAGAACCTCATCTGGTATACAGTTTAAATGCTGATGCAATCCAAAATTGTGATTGCTCCAATTAAAGAAAAATAAATAAGTGGCACTAATAAAATTGCCTTCTTTATAGGAGTTTTTCTTTTTCTCCTCTTTTTGCTGACATGGCTAGACTAAGACATCAAGACCTACAGAAATTATTGGCAAACATTTAAAGTGCTTAGAAAACCAAAGGAAGACACCTGAGGGCCTGTGCGACTCCCCCAGACAGGGTTAGTGGAGGATCCAAGATGCAGGGCTGGGCTCGGTGGTGGGTTCACCGAGGCTGCTGTCGTGACGAGGGCAGTCACGACAGTACAGTGCTTCTCATGCCTGGGGAGCAGAATCAAGCAAAAGTGACCTGACAAAGCCAAAGGCCACTTCTGCAAAGCCACCCTGAGTTTGGTTAACAGGCAGAGTCAGCGCTGGGATAAATATATTTGATCTGAAAAGTAAAATCTATCCTAGTGAGTCTTCAGGGATGAACTTACTCTGCAACCCCTGAGAAACGCCAGAATCCCTGGTGAGTGTCAGCAAATGGCTACGGGACTGACGTCCCTGTGAGGAGGCCAGCAGCCAGTGACTGGAGATCTGCACATCACCAGGAACCTGAGGAGCTGCCTCAGCCAGCTTTAGTCAAGTCTTACTGTGGGAAACACAAAGCCACACCCAGCTGCAGCAGGACATCTTCCAGTCCCACCAGGGTTCTGAGAGGTAGGTGTTAATTGCCCCTGCGCTTCCCTGGCTGCATGTAGTGCCTGGTTTTGCTGTGAACTGGAACACAGATAGGATTTTTAAGAAGAGCAGGAGGACCAGGGGGATTTCTCAGCAACACAAGCTCTTATAAAAAGACACCCATAATGCCGCACAGAATTCTAACTTTGACCTGCCTCTGAACAAAGGACCCACTTTAAATAATTGTCGTCCAATGCAGTGATCATCTTTGTAAGACTGCCGGCTCCACACGTGCCTGGGTTTGATTTGACAGCACCCTAAGAAAGGCATTGTCTGCTTTTGTCCCCAAGTACTTAAGTCTGTGTGTCTGTCACGTCAATACTATTTTGCCTAACGTTTTATTTCTGCTCAGCAACAGAGCACTGCATGTTGTGACAATGACCTTACCTTTAAAATAAAATGTCTGGCTCACCAGGGCTCATTATAACTAGACATACCAACTGTTATCCTTCCATCTAAAGGGAAAATTAGTTCAGATGTCCAAAGAGAAGAATATGAATAGATGTTCCAGAATCCAGAGGAGACAGAAGAAAGTCAGGACAAGTAACAGAGAGGAAAAAGACTCCAGAGAGGTCCTCAGCCTCCTTATTTCTGTTTGCTTGCCCTTGGCTTCACCTGTCAGTGTTTTTTCTCATTTCTTTAACTCTTGTTACCTTGCCCCTTACTAACCCCAGGAATTCGGCCTTTTCCTACACAAGCCTACACTCATTTTCTTTAGTTTCTCTGGCTTTTCTATGCACCCCATTTTTCGTTTCAACAAAGCAGAATCTGAAGTCTGCCTTGGCTACCTGTCTGTGTATTTAATGCCTGTTAAAATGCTTCATCAAGTATGATGGTCCATAAACATCAGAATAAAAACAGCCAACTGTATGAAAGTCTACAGATTCCTGGTCCAAGCCTTGTTCACTTAACAGATGTCTGTGGAAGGCCTAGTGTGTCATGCATGTGCCTCTGAGCCTGGAAGCGCCCTCTTTCACTAGGTTTCCTTCCTCACGAGCTGAGCTCCTTTTGCACTGACACACTTTCCTCCTTGCACAACCACACCCGAAAGCAGGGCATTGCGGCTACAGGTTGGTTAACCTCCGTGTTTTCGAAGCACAGACCGTAGCGCGTATTCTCCTGCACAGCATTTCATTCCATCCTGTCCCAACTCCATTAAGCAGATGTCATTGCTATCCCTTGATAGACAATGCTCAAGGTCAAAGTCACTAAGTAGCCTGTCTGAGGCCAGAGTGAGGGAGATAGTAAATGTGGGATCCAGACCCAGGGGCCAACTCCAATGACGAATCAAGTTTGCTATCCCAGCCCCCAGCCCCAGCCCCAGCTCCAGCTAGTTTCTCTTGATGGAGAAGGAATGGGTTTCCAGTCTTTGAACCTTCCACTAGGCAAACATTTTAAAACTTGCCCCAGTTAGTTATGCCACAGAAGTACAAAACAGGAGACTTTGGCTGCGGTGAGTCTTAGAAAGATGCTTCATATTAAAACATCTGTTTCCGTTTTCCAGGATGGCTGACCTTTGCACTCTTAGGAATAGATTTTTATGTCTTACAGTACTTTTAGGGTTAGAGAAAATCCAAAGAGAAATAGAGTTCAGCTTGTCCCTCTCACTTCCTGTCACATCATGTTACCTGTCACACCAGCACTCAGGCTGGATGTCCAGGACTCATCTTAGACGTTAGCCTTGACCCTAGATCCATAGGTTTAGAACCAACCACAGAAAAGCAACTTCAAATATATAAGGGCTTTAGGAGTTTGCATGTGGGCATGGATGAGCAGACATGGGCATGCACTTGGTTATCCACACAGCACTACAGCTTGTCACTAGACCAGGTCCGGCAAGACCCTAAGGAGCAACATTAGGGAAACATCCACACACAGTGGGAAAGTGTGTAATCCAAGGCGGACAAGGGGCATTAGATAGAGTCACAGCTCCCATATTTGTCCAATAATAATTCTAGGAAAAAAAACAAAAAAACCTAAAAAAAGAACTTTTTCCAGGATATTCTTTTGGCACCAAATCATTTGAGAAAGGTTGGTGATTATTTCCTCCCCTGACCAAAAAAAGAGCTGTGCTGAGAAAAACTATGAAGGCCGGACACAGGCTTCAGTGGGCAGAAGCACTTTCTGTGTCAGCCTGATGTTCTGAGCTCAATCCTAGAACTCATAGGAAGGTAGGAGGAGAGAACAAATGCCACAAAGCTGTGCTTTGTCCTCTACATGCACGGCATGGAATGCCTTTCCCCTGTCCCAGATCATACACACATGCACACACACACACACACATACACAGACACACAAACACACACAGACAGACAGACACAGACAGACACACAGAGGCGCACACATGCAGACACACAGAGACACACACACAGACACACAGACAGACACACACACACAGATATACACATAGATACACACAGACAGACAGACAGACACAGACAGACACACAGGCACACAGAGACACACACACAGACATACACAGACACAGAGACACACACATGTAGACACACACAGACACACACACAGACAAACAGACACACAGACACACACATACAGACATATACAAGACACACCCACAGACACCCACAGACACACACACATTAAATAAAAATTCTTTTAAAGAAAAAAAGAAAAGTCACTTGAGACCTACAATCTTGATCCCGTGTCCTCATCTGTATTATTGGACCACTGGTACCCTGAATTTTACCATGAGAAGATTCCTCGTGTCTGATTTAATGAAGACCGTGAGGTGAGGTACAAGAGAGGTGTGAGGTGGTCCACAAAAGCAGGCCTCTCTCAGGGAAACTGCCCTTTCTGGTCGGTACAAAGTCCAAGGAAAAACTGCCACCCTTCATCTCTTGGGGACTTCCAATTGCATGCAATTGTCAGAAACAATGGGATTTGGAAATAGTGGGGTAAAGAGGCAGCGAAGCATTAACGCCAGGGTGCTGTCACACAGACACGCAACTGTGCCCTGGCCAGGTGTCACACTGTAGACTGCATGCAGCTTGTTTCCAGCCTGTGCACACGGTGTTTGCAGAGGAGGGCGCTGTTCTTTACAGAGGCTCCTGCTTTCGTGCCCGCGCCCTAGGTCTTCCATGGGAAGGATGCTGTCAAGGGCTTTGTAGCTGTCTGGCAGCCAGCATGTCCAAAACAGCTTTCCCCTCCAGTCTCAGACACTGGTTTGAAGCAAAAATCAACATATGAGCTGCAGATGCGCAGCCCTGGAGTCACCTGGGAGTCTGTGAGAAATGCAGAGAGGTAAGTTCCAAATCCACAGAATGAGAAGCCGGATTAAACAAGGCTTTCAGATGACTTGTGTGCTAGTCCTCCACTGTCCTCTGACTTGAATGAGCATGTGCAGGCTGCACGTGGCCTTCAGAACCCTGGAGAGGTTTTGCTGCTTCCCGTGCCCATCGGCCCCCTCTTCTTGTCCTTGTTTTGATGTTTGTCTTGGATTCACCCAGATAGAGTTTAAGTACACTATGTGCAGTTTCATTGCCCAGGTTCCCCAGAGCAGGCATCCCTTGAAATCATTTCAGAGGTTCAGACCCTTGGCCTCTTCCCAGATCTATGTGATCAGAATCTGCATTCTAACAAGGCCTACCAGTCACGCGTGCAACATAGTTTGAGAAGCCCAGATGTGTGAAACTCGCAAACTCCTCCTTTCTGAGAGATGACAAAGTTTGCTTTTCTTACTTTAATAAGTGGCAGTAGATATGTGCAACAGAGAAAATTATACAACAATACAGCATAATTAAGTTTTGCTCCTAAATGAATTATATATTAGCTTTTACAAATTGCCTGTCAAATTGCTGGAGAACCAGGGCCCCTTTTGGGGTCCCTGGAAAGATGAGATACACAAAAACGGATTAGAAAAGTGACTGGAAACAGAGAAAGGAGCTGATGGGATGAGGGCTGTTTTGCGGATGTTAGCTGCCATGCTAAATAGGTCACATGAGTCCTCTCATAACCATGAATCCACTGTGCAAGAACAGCCGTTATCCTCACCTGACAGTTGAGGAGTGGATGCAGAGAGCTTGGAGTCACTCACTTAAGGTCACACAGTTGTTGGGGGTCAGAGTGGCCCTTTGAACTCAGTGCCTGGCTTCAGAACTGGACTACTGCAGGTCACAGAACACTACAAGCACAAACATTACAAGCTCAATACCACAGGATAAATGCTGGCACACTCAAAGAAACTGGATGTCCTGAATTCAAAACTGCGGCTCAAACAACAGTAAAAATACAGCCGGAGGCCTTCCTCTGCACAGCTGTGGTCTGTGCCTCCAGCTTCCGTGGTAGGAAAGGAGCTTAAGCATTGTCTGAGGTCTCTTCGAACCTGGTGCCCCTGCACAGCACTGCGTGTCTTCTCTTCCTTTCTATGTAAGGGGGATAGCCCGAGATAATATATCAAGTGTGGCATATAATAGTTGGTTAATAAAAGCTACTGCTGTTTTAGTTACTATCAATCAAATATAGATTCCAGTTTGGTATGTTTCTCTGACTCTTGAATGAACCCATTGGCTAGGCCCATTTCGTATTGACTTGATGTGTCACAGATGCTTAAAAAATATTTATAGTTTAAGTGAATGATGGAATAAACAAAAGAACAAGGACACACACACACACACACACACACACACACACACACACACACACACTATATTGCCTGGGAAGTACATACTTCAATAACCAAAGTTCCTAAAATTGTTAATTACATTTCTCTGCTCTTTCTCTTTGTGTGTGTGTGTGTGTGTGTGTGTGTGTGTGTGTGTGTGTGTGTGTGTGTGTGTGCGCGCGCGCTCGCATGTGGAAGTCAGAGGACAGCTGGAGGGAGGCAGTTTTCTCCTACTAGGTGAGTCCTGGGATTGAACTCATGTCATCAGACTTGGCAGCAAGCTTCTTTTCCCACTGAGCCATCTCCTGGACCTAAGACTTTTCAAATAGTAGTGTCTTGCGCGGGAATGGCTCCTGCCACTGCCCTTCTTGGTTCTGAGATGGCTCCCAGAGGCTGTGGAGTGAGGCTTGTCTTGACTGCAGCGTGGTTCATGTGCTGAGCTTGACCGGCACTCAGGTTGGCATTCATGTGATAAAGCTCTCCCTGGCCTCTGTTTCAGTAAGGTTGTTTGTCTGATGCTTCTGATTTGAAAATTTGATCTTTGTAACCAGAGTTCTTACTACAGTGTCTGCTTCTTAATCTTTGCTGGAAATGGGCCCCCACAGCCCTGAGAACTCTTAGGTTTAGGAAAAGGTGTGAGAGAAGATGCCCGAGTGTGTGCTCAGAAGCAAGCACACGTTTAAACCCTTACTTTTCTAACACCAGTATAAATGTCTGATATTAGCAGTTTCTGTATGCTTTTCCATGTATATTTTAAAATCTGATTTGCCTGGATAACAAATAGGAAGACAACAAATCTTGCCCCGCCTCCATCCTTCTCCCAGTGACCTAGATGCTTAGGCAATGTTTTCCTTCCCTGGGGGCGTGACTTTAGAGTGCTATTTTATTGACTCATAATTAAGAACTTCTGATGGGAAAACCAGTCAACAGGCACAAATGGTCTGGTGGCCTGGGAGGGGGAGTATTCCACCAGCAGAGTTGGGGGGGCATTTTTCTTATGATGGCAAGTGCAATGTACAGGGCTGAAGAGCCTTCACAGAGAAAAACGTTCTCAAAAATGTGAAATCCTTTACATGAGCTTTATGCCCCTTTTTGAGGAAGTAAACTTTTTTTTCTTATCTTTCTAACTCGTAGTGAAAATATGAGTGAACTAAGACAGAAGGCGTGCAGGAGCGAGTGAAGTCATGAGTGGGCGGGGACCGACAATGGAAATTTGGTGGCAAACACAGAGCGTGGGTAGAAAGGAAAAGCACACGTGAAACGTCTTAAGAGGAAGTGTAACGGGAAAAGGTTACGACGAGGCAGCCTTCCACGAGGGCTGGACAGAGCAGCATGGAGACGGCGTGCCTGTGTTTAACATTAAAAACCCACTAAACCAACAAGGAGAGGCTTTCAACCACCCCAACAGCCCCTGATGAGAAACAATGACTACTCTCTTAACTGAACAAACATTCTTGGAATTCAGTCACATCCTATTAGCAGAGAAGACTCCGGTCCAGCGCTAGGCGCTGGATGTTTTCCACATCTGGTTCCACTCATGGAAATGAGCACCCAGACACCATTATTCTCCTGACATATCTGGTTTAATACACGAGGCGATGTCCCCTTGCTGCCCTGGGGTACGGTTTGATGAGAGATTGGTAATGCATATAAAATGGATTTCCATTATCCGATTAAAGGGTCTAATCCAGTCTTCTTATTGAGTTAGATTTTTTTTATTTTGAAAGCAGAATGAGCAGCCATTTTGCGTAGCACAAGTTTTGGGCTTATAATTTGCTACCTACAAGATCTTTACATATTGTTTTAGTGTTTTTACTTACCACGGGTTACTCCTGAGAGAAAACAGACTTTTAAAAGCTCATTTAAAATGGATGTTTTAAATTCTCCATTGAACACATAACTGAGCTTGGGCATTATTGTCGGGTGGACAAGAGAGGAAAGTGGTGCTTTCTCCCTGTGACTAATTTCAGATAATTGAAAATCTACAGCTTTGAAATAGGGACTCCACTGTGAGCATGTGACAATAAGTCCCTTTCCTCTGATAGATCCACTAACTCCTGTCATGTCTCTGCACAGGCGTCCTACAGACACAGCATGTCAGCTCTGGGACTTTGGTGTCCCCTGTCCTCTTTGGCTACTCTGCTTCTCTTGTTTAGGGCACCTCTCATCTGTGGGAACCAAATTCTTCATTCAGAAAAGAGCCCACCACAGGGGAGATAGATTTGAAAACTGGAATCAGGGTCTTTATACTCTTATTCAGCTGTCTTCATTTGTTTTCATTGTTATTATTTAAAAATATGAAAGATGATGGAAAGGAATTTTCTACTGAAGGTCAGCAAGCTGGGTTACCTATGACAAGGGCTAAAGCCGCAAGTGTTAAGAAGGTGTAAGAAAGAAAAGCCATTTAACTCTTATTTTTATCATCTCTTCTGTCAAGGAAATGAACTCCCATTGGGAATTTGTTAAAAGGAAATAAGAAGACATAAATGCATTTTTTATGTACAGGCGTGTGTGTGTGTGTGTGTGTGTGTGTGTGTGTGTGTGTGTGTTGCATCCAAAGGGCAGAGGCTGGTACTGCGTGCCTTCCTTTATCATTCTTCCTATTATTATCATCATTATTGTTTGAGTGACAGTGTCTGTCCTGGATCTGGATCTCTCATATTTAGATAGCTTCAGGCATCCCTCTGTCTCAGCCTCCCAGGGCTGGGACTGCAGATGTGTGCCTCCATATCCAGCTTTTATACAGGTGCTGGGATCTGAACTCAAGTCCTCTTGGCTTTGTGGCAAGTGCTTCACTAGATGGCATATCTTCTCAGCCCTCAGAGGAAGCTATTTTAATGGAACATCACTGTTGACCATCATTCATTCAGTGAGGAATCAAAATCTGTAAAGTCCTGACATACAAGACATTGATATTGTATGGGAGGCGGGGAGGGAGGAGGGAGGGAAGAAAGACAAGCTTGTTGTAGGCATAAATCTGGATGCACACATCATAAACATTACCTCACAAAGCCACTCAACAGCCCCTAAACAGGAGTCTGTTGGTGAGGATGTTTAATGAACTTGTCCAAGGCTAGACCATCACTGTAGGAAACAGTGAACTTTAAGATCCAGATCTGCCTGATCACTGCATCCATGATCTGACCACGTGTTTCAACGGACTTTCCATGAGTTACACATCTCTATCCAGAGCTATTAATGGAAAAACGACAGCCCACCAAGCCCCATGTCACAGAGCTGATCACATCCACATCCTGCAAAATAATTTACATGGATGTCTTTGTAAAAAAAAATGTAAAAGTAAGCTTAATAAATTCATCATTGATATGGAACTAGGATGAGTGGAAAATATTTGGAGAAACTGAGTCAGAATCAAAATGATCTCATGAAGCTGGAACTTTGAGCCGACCATAAAATGATGACATGTACTTGTTAAGTCCCTGTACTTAGACATCAAATATTAACTGTACAAACAATGAACCAGATTGGAGAAAAACAGTCTAGCGGGGCGTTATATGTGAGTGGATTTTAGTGGACTCAACTAATCAATACTGTGGTGAATACCTGTTCTTAAAGAGACAATGGTGTACTCAACGTCAGCAATCAAGCCCAGCCAATCATACGCAGCTGCCAAAACAACTGTGATCTGAGGCTTCATTTATGTGCATGGCCCCATCTACTACGTTCTTGTCAGACTGCACACGCAACTTACTGCCTTCTTCAGAGGGATTTGGAGGGCATGCCTCCACACATGGGGAGGAACCAGAGTTGTTATGGTACAAAACAAAAAGCCTTACATCAGGAGTGAATGTCACAGGGCCACAGACACAGTGAGAGTACAAAGATTTCTGTGAACATGTGGTGTGTGAGGAGCGGAGGACTGAGGATGGACCAGTCTGTGCTTTATAATCATACCCCCGGCCTTCCACCTAGAGTCTGGCCGCAAGAGCTGAGCTGTTCAGAGAACAGTGCTTTCAAAAGACCAGGCAGCTTTTCTGTGGAAAGATCACTCCAGCTCCACTTATTCTTCAAGTTACCTGGAAGCAGAGAAAGGCGCTGTGTGAAGGGCAGGTGGGCCATCTCCCCCGACATGACCTTTGCCTGGGATGTGTGCCAGCTCTCATCAAAGGCAACTGGACATTACCAGATGACTGTAAGTCATGAAGACCTAGCTGGCTGGCTTCACAAAGGCCATCTGACCCTGCCTTTGTGTGCATCCAAATTGAGTTATTTTAAAATAGAAATTCTGGGGGAGCATGTGCCTTAGACTAATTTACAAGAATGTGAACTCCAGGAATCATATCTAATGTGCACCATTAATACTCAGGTGAGCATTTCCTGAACCGTTTTATTCATTCTCTGTCTCTTCCCATCTCCTGTGGATTAAAACAATCTCAGAAGAATGGAGTTCCTGGGGCACGGTGCCTCCCCAGCTGGACGACACTGTCGGATCTACCCCTGCTGCAGCATCGGCAGAGAACGGTGAAAGCCGTGCTCATAGATTGCTTTCTGGGCTATCCTATTTGTATAACATCTTTAGCTACAGAAAAAAGGAGAAACAGCAATAAAACAGCCAATTCTTAATTTTCAGAACCATGTGCAAAACAGCAAATATACACAGTCCCAAATATGCACAGCCTCCCTTGTAACAAAATGGAAATTTCCCTTTGAAGAACAAGATGTCTTATTTTTCTTATATTTTTCATCTTATTGTTTAGGAAATTGAGGACACAGATTTGACTTTCACATTTACTTAAAGTAGCTGTTCTTCTCATTTTCAATGTCTGTGTATACTTCACCTTGCAAAAGAACGAAACATCTGAAAGACTCGTGTGTGTGTGTGTGTGTGTGTGTGTGTGTGTGTGTGTGTCTGTGTGTACATGAACTGCATGTTTACCTGTGTGTGAACTCATGTGGAGACCAGAAGAAGGCATCAAGCATCATCCCCAATTTTTCTTTACCTTATTTCTTGAGACAGGGTACATCGTTTTCCCTGGAGCTCACCAATTCAGCTGGACTGGACTGGCTGGTCAGTGAGCTCCAGGAATCCTCCTGCCTCCACTCCCTCCTAAGCCTGGTTTTCAGACATCTGGCTTTGCAGGGATCCAGGGGATCCAAACTCAGGCCCTCATGCTTGCGTAGCAAGCACATTTCAGACTGAGCCACCCGCCCCACCTCCCTTCTTTGTGACTTTCTGACTCTATCTCGGGCACACAGGGGTGAGAAACCCCAGTGGGGTGTATTCAGGCTTCTTGTATTCTGTACCCTGTTTTTATTTTTTTTTAACTTCATTCTTGTTTGTTTACATGGAGCCCAGCGACAAACATAGGCTCTTCCATCAGGATGACAGACAATATAGAGCCGACTTCAAAATAAACCACAGAATGGCATCAGGAGAAAGGACGGGAAGGCGGGGAGTCCGCGCTGGCAGCCAGGCGCCTGCTGCAGTAGAGCCAGCAGATGCCGACCTGGAGGCTGGGGTGGCACTGCGTGGGCATTTAACTAGGCCAGCTGTGCTGTTTTATTAATGGCTTGGTTCAATCCAAGCATGAGAACTTGAGTTCTGTACCCAGAACTGTGATTTTAAAAGACTGGGTATACTGGCTCCTGCTTGTAATTCCAGAGTTCAGGAGACCCCCAGGGCTCGGGGCCAGCCAGTGTAGTCAAGGAGGCAAGCTCATGTACAAGAGAGACCCTGCTTCAAAACACAAGGCAGAGAGAGACTGAAGAAGGCCTGTTGCTTCCATGAGCACACATATGCAGGTGCATCACACACACACACCACCACCACCACCACCACCACCACCACCACCACCACCATAAAACTGTCTACTTCCTTGAAGTCTGAATCTGGGTAGTGAAAGTGAAGGTGAATTTAAGGAATCCTCTAGATGAGCTGGGGAAGGGAGTGGTAGAGGCTTGGCCTGTACTCTCACTCTCTCCCCTGTGTCAACCCCAACAGCTGCTTTCATGTCTCACTCCATGACAGTATGCGACAAGCCATCCTGAGGCACAGCGGTGCAGAGCAAGGAGAGAAGAGTTGGCCTGAGCCAAGTCATCTGTGCTCCTTTGACAACCAGAGCTGGCTGAGATAAAAATCTAGAAGCAAAAGCTCCCCCAGATCACGTTTTTGAAATATTGCTTTCAGAATGTTGCTCACAGAAACTAAGTGTGCCTTTTCTGTATTAGCCAAAGGCACAAGAACTAAATGTGAAATTCCCCAGGGAAAGTGTTGCTTTAAGGACAGAGTTGCTCAGCTCCTTTTCCGCTCTTATTCTCTGGAAGGAAGCACTGACCATCTTCCCAGGTTCAGCTCACCCCTCTGGCCTCCATTCCCCCCTTTCCTCTGACGTGGGGAGCAGTGCTGACAAATGGGCAGGGTGAGTTCAGACTCAAAGGATAAAAAATGTCTAGTCACCACAACTCTGTGGCACATATACCTGAAAAACAGATTCAAATCCTTAGACCTGGAGGAATTGTTTCTTCCTGCACAGCACTGTGCAGACAAGTGAAATTAGAAAAGCTACAAGTTTTCAGCAGTGTAGACATCAAAACCCAACTCCAGACATCCAGCTCTCTGCAGCATTTGCTCTCTTGACGCCTTGGTCCTTCCTAAGGACCTGACTGCTAGAACCACAAGTTGTACACCCGAATGAGAAAGGAAGAGCAGTGCTTCTTGCTGGGGACATGAAGTTCAGGGCAGAGCACTTACCTAGCACTCACAAGACCCTAGACTGAAGCCCCTCGAACTAAAGAAAATAAAGGAGAGGGAGAGTATGCCCAAAGTTTGCTCCCTGGGATTCAGCTCTGCTCGGCGATGCGGAGGCCATCTCCAGTGCTGTGGTGCTGGAGTGAGAAATCCAGCCAACAGGGATGAGCCGTCAGAGTGGTCCTGCAGCCTCATGGAGTGGTCCTGGGGCCCCACAGAGTGGTCTCCAGTCTCACAGCTTCTGTTCCCAGCAAGGACCTCTGGAGGGTCAGCTTCCCCAAGAAAACATTAGCTAATCATTCCTTCCAGACTCCCAGGCAGACATCAGAAAAAAGACCAAGGTGTGGCTTGCTAAGGGCCAAAGGAAAGCATGCAGAAGTCACGCTGAGTAAACATCCAGGACCTGTGCATAGAGCAGGGCCATTTGCCCTGTCCAGTTCCAAGAGGCTCAGCAAAGGAAAGGTCAGACTCGAACCCGCCAACACTCTGCAAATGAGCTTGCAGAGTTCATTTCAAAATTACATTCTGATTACTAATCTTCTATAAATGTAACAAAAGCCACATGCTCTACCACCCTTCCTCTCTGCCTGGTGTACAATAGGTCACAAAGAGTTAATGTTCTCTCTCTCCCTTAATCCCCAAAGTAAATAGGTTAATGATTAATTGTACCAGCAGGTTTTGTTCAGAGAACTGAACTGCTGGCATTGTATTGGTCAGGAAAGCCCAGTCCTTCTGATCCTCCAGACCTTTAAAATGTACCATTCACACTACATACCCATAACAAAGAAACAGACTGCGCATGAAAACAAGCAATCAAAAACCCTTTTCAAGATGACAGTTTTGGGGGGTTGCATAAGTTTGGGCCCCCATGCCGTCAGGGCAGGGCAATGATGTTTCTGATAGTATGTGAATGCCAAGTAAAGGCCGAGAAGGGTGGATGAGAGGCTGGGCAGGGTGGATGAGAGAAGAGGCTGAGAGGGGTGACTAGCTCCCAGCAAGTGCATCCCGGAGGCCAAAGCTGCACTCAGGCAAATTCTGTTCCTTCTGTGGTAACGAAGCAAAGGCTTCCCTCTGTCTGAGATTCACTTTCAATTCTCAAGAACAGATAATAAAAACCAAATGAGATTTATGTCCAGGGACACATTAGCAGTAATGTATATACCAAGAAGCCTCTTGCTTTGACATAACTAATTTTGAATAATAGAAAGTAAATCTGGGTCAATTTATGTAGCTATAAATTTAGTCTGAGCAATCCTGGCCTCCATTAACACAGCTAGTATTTCAACTCTACCCCATCATTCGCTTTGACTCTTGGGGGCTCTGGTGCAATCCCAGTCAAGGAGGGAAGCAAGTCCTTCATAGGCCTGAGTCCTGGCATGGCATAAAGAACATAAAGCGATAGACCAGGATTATTTTCCAGCCTTACATTCTCCAGTCCACTGCCTCTCCCTCACCTCTAGAGATAGCTGACGTTTGAACATCATTTAAAATACCAACCTATTCCACTATCGTTAAGAAACTCGTCCTGGGAGGGTGCCAGCCCCTGCCCGCAGGAGCTGATTGTCTAGCCGGAAGGGAAGGCCATTAGGTAAGTGGCGGCAGCAGCAACCACTGAGGGTAAGGCAGTGTTAGAAGTCACAAGGATCTGCCTCCTGAGGGGTTAGGACCTAAGGCCTCAGAGAGGACACAAGGACAGGTGATGTGTAATAATGGATAAGGAAGAGAATGTTCCGGAAAGCTCCACGAGGACCTTGACACATTGGCGGAAGTGGGACTTTGATCTGGAGCTGGTGTGAGCAAACCCCAAGACAGGAGGCAATGGGAGACCTTTGCTGAAAGGATTTGTCTGGGGAATTCAAAGAGCCATTCTGCATTTTCAAGTTCACCCATGGCTGCACGGAGGAAGGGCTGGGGAAATGGCGAGGCCAGAATGAGGGAGACCTGGCGCACAGCTGCCCGCTGAGTCTACAGCCCTGCTTCAGTTTCCTCCCCTGGGAGAGTCACTGGACCTAGGAGTTCCTCCGAGGACGAGGTGGAGGAGGGAACAGTGAAGTTCTTTTCTACCAGCTGGGAACATCCAGAAGAGTTCTCCTAACACTTCATGTGCTTTCCAAGGAAAGTAGACATTTCCAGCAAAATGCCACTGATGCTCTACCTCATATAACAGGCTCCACTCAGTCATTCTAACCAATGCTGGGACGCTGGGACACATGGAGACCCAGTCTTCTCGGCATCTGGTAATTTCCCCCTGGATTGTTGGACCCTCATCTATTTTTTTTTTTTTTAGTTCCTGAGCTGGTTATTATGGTCTGTGAGGCAGAAAGAACATTAGTTCGAACAGGTGCAATGTTTGTGTTTGTTACAATGTACATGTAAACATGTCTCTTTTTGATGACTGCCGTAATAAGTCTCATATGCTCATTAGCACACTTACTGGTCTAGATAAGGGTGACTTTGCTGTGGCCAAAGGGACCCACAACCAAGATGTGCATAGGCCCCTGAAAAAAATGGCTAAGTCTCTTCTGAGATTCTGGTTCATCTCTGGAGTACGACCTCACTGTGAGCACAGCCCCCTGACTAGTGACTACTGTAAGCTCCTTCTCCGTCGTCTTTTTCTCCGTGAGGAATGGACAGACTCCTTCTCAGGACTTATCCTGTGGCTAAGTGTCAAGCGAGTACAAAAGCGCCCACATTTGCAAGTGCCAGGTCTGCCAATCTCATCACAGAAAGATGTCCTAATTTAGTGACCTCAGGACAGCCACCCTGCAATGTAGTTCCTCAGGTACGACCCTGTGCCTCACGCTGCCGTCTCCTCCTGGGACATGTGAGGTGCTTCTGGACTTTGTTTCCACCATTTGTCTTCTGCACGTGTTCAGGGAACATGAAGGGAGGGAGAGAAAGGAGAAATACCCCAACAGCTCATGGATCTGGCTGGCAAACACCCCTTTCCAGAAGAGAAAACACCAGTGAACCAAACCATCAGAGGGCAGTGGTTCCGAACTCACATGGCAAGGCCACACCACGGAGGGGTGGGGAGCGCTGTCTTCAATAATGTGTGACAGAAACAGCCAGGATAACTAATTGTCCTTCTGAACTTGTTTGATTTTAAGATTTGAACACAAATTACATACCGTTACAATAACATTTATTTTTTGTTTAAAAAAAGATTTGGATCTGAAACAATGGTTCAGTCAGTGAAGTCCTTACTGAAGAAGCATGAGGACCCGAGTTCGGATTTCTAACACTTCTGTGGCCCCACACAACAGTAATCCAGTGCTTGAGACCCAGGGCCAGTCAGCATGGATGACTGCTGAGCTCCAAGTTCAGTGAGAGACTCTGCCTCAGAAAAACAAAACTAAACAAAAAGGAGAGGGTGATTGATGAGCCACACAACTCTATGTCCACACACACACACACACACACACACACACACACACACACACACACACACATATGCGTGCGCGCTACACCAGCCTCCCAAAAGACTAATTTTTCTTTTCTTTTCTCTTCTTTAAAACAAACAAACAAACAAACAAACAGAAAATAAAGTTAAAACCTCATTTATCACCTGAATTCTGAAAGTACAATGGGATGGATTTTCATGGATTAATTCTTTAAAGAAATAGTTTGATTGCTGCAGTTAACCTTTTGTCATAAACATTTGATCCTACTTGGTGGATCTACAAAGCATTCCTGCCATGTAAACTTGATCCTTATGATGAGAAGTAGATGTATGTGTGTCTAAGAGAAAAGGGAGGGAGATGAGGAGAGGAGGAGGAGGAGGAGGAGGAGGAGGAGGAGGAGGAGGAGGAGGAGGAAGAGGACCAGGAAAACTGTCCAATGTAGTCCTAACACTAAGAAAGAGTGGAGGGGAAATCACCGTCTTCTGCCACTGCAGATGAGCTACAAGGTTATGGAAGAATGTTGTTTTTTCTTTTAACATCATCAAATAAGCACAGAAGGGCACCATACAGTCAACATTTTCTTATTAAAGTGCTAATTTCATTAATAGTTCTTCAAAGAGTGTAAAAACCAGAGACTGGCCGGGCGGTGGTGGCGCACGCCTTTAATCCCAGCACTCGGGAGGCAGAGCCAGGTGGATCTCTGTGAGTTCGAGGCCAGCCTGGGCTACCAAGTGAGCTCCAGGAAAGGCGCAGCAAAGCTACGCAGAGAAACCCTGTCTCGAAAAACCAAAAAACAAACAAACAAAAAAACAAAAACAAACAAACAAACAAACAAAAAAACAGAGACTGGGTGGATGAAGGCAGGCTGCCTTTGAGTGAAGTGTCCAGAGGGTAAGATCTTACCTGTAGGATGTGCATTCTCCAGACAACCAGCAGAGAACTCCGAACCCAACAGAAATTCAATATATAGTCATGAAAGAGTTAGTCTGTATTGCCTTTCTCGTCACTTAGAGAAAACAGTGTAGGAACCACAAGCTCTACACACAGAGGACAGCAACATACATGACCCTGGCGTGTTCAGTCCACTACTGAAGGCTCCGCAGAGGCTCCACTGTGTTTTAGGAACCTGGGGTTCAGCCGTGTGGCTCCATGGTTTTTACACATTTATGACAAAGACCTCAGTTAATGTTTAATGGCCCCTCAAGGATGGACATTGTAATGATTCTTTAAACAGTTTCACCATGACTGTAGTGGTCGAACAGTTATCTCACTTCCTGCTGGCTCTGGAGAAGAATGTAACAACTCCTATCAGATCAGACCGAAACCTTCCTCATCAGACAGTGCCACGCTGATTAGGCTGCATTCATAATTCATCAATACCTCGATATTATTTTCTTAGATTTCAATCAGCCGGCAAACTGCTACCAGCACTAACTACGCCAAGAGAAAGGAGGAAGTCGCAGAATGCGTACTGCTCTGCAGGAGGGTGGTCAGCGTACAACCCTACCAAATGCAAAGGGCCAAAATGGACACAGAAATAGCCACCAGCTCCCAAATGCACGTGTGATATGACCACTTGGTGAATACGTAACTTGGCACCTGGAGATGACCGACAAGGGCTAGCCCACACAGGACTGGATCTGTTGAATTGTTTACCAGGAGATTCAGCATGGTTATTGTCCATAATTTGAGTGCAAAGCACATTTTAAATGGAGATCATTTGCCATCCTTCCATTGTACTCATAAGTATCCTGGCAGGAAATAGATGCCACACTCAAATTTGTATGATTTGTGGAGGAGTTAAGGACTTGCTTACTATCCAGGTATAGGGGGATCTTAGGGTGTGGGGTAACCCCAGAGCCGGTCACCAGCTTTGGGCCTCAAGGGCCGGGACAGAAGTGGGAGGTGAGACGCTGAAGTGAGGAGGAGACAGCACTGTGCAGCAGGCTCTGGGGGCCGAGAGGCTTCCAGACAGAGACGATGAGAAAGGGCACAAGGCACAAAAAGTGCATTTGGAAGGACAAACAGAAGCGAGGTGACATGTGTCATCACCGCACCAAGCTGTCATTCAGTATGTCTCGCGAACCTACCGGGCCAGCCTGGGCCTGCCTAGCGAAGGCCTGCACAGGAGGACCAGCTCAAGGTGCCCCCCAACAGTCTGGAGACACATTGCTGCTTCAGGCACCACCTGCAACACACATATGAGAATGCACGCCCAGAACAAGAGGAGAGAGGAGAGAGGAGAGGCCTTCTGAAAGGCTCATCACTAAGAAATCACTACTACATTCACCAGAGGCCACTGGATTTGGGGCTGGTAATGTTATGATGGATTTATGTAGATAAAAGCATATGCGTTAAGAGGTTTAGTGAAGACTTCACATGCTTTGCACATTTCTTTCTAAGTCACAATCCATATCAGAAGTGGCTCAATGAGGAACTCTGATATGAACTCAGAGAGAATGGAGGCTCAGGAAACCCAGATCTGTTGGCTCTGATCTGGGTGCACCTCAGAGGCCTTGCATGTGCTAGAATTATTGCAGCTGAACTTAAATTTGTTTATGTGTATGTATGAATGCCTGCATGTGTGTATGTGCACACATGTATACAGTGCCCATGGAGGCCAGAAGAGGGCGATGCGTCCCAAGGAACTGGAGTTATGATACCTGATCTGGGTGCCAGGACCTGAGTTGGGTTTCTCTGAAAGAGCAGCAAGTACTCTTAGTCCCTGGGCCGTCTCTCCAGGCCCAGCAGCTCATCTTTCGGTCTCTCATTCTTCCCTTATCAATTAGAGCACGTCCCCCAAACGGCTTCAACAATTCTGCCAGCATAGACGCTCAGGTCCTGGTACATGCAGGAAATTTCAGTGACACAAGCTTCTCTTTGCTATCTGTACTTTTCTGGTGTGATTTCTTTTCCTATAATGTGTGAATTTTACAGGTCGACATCAGTGCGGTGGAACGCAAAGCCATCTGGTTGCCACATAACTGAATGTTTGGATCTATTTCTTTGAAAATTACTTCATGGCCTACCTGGTGCCCCCCACTGTTCTGTCACAGCCATCCGAGCGCTTTCACGCAGGGGCTTCACCTGATTCTACTGAATCCAAGTCTGTGAATGAATTCCTAGGGTCTACGCCCTAGCCTCAAAATGATACCTGGTTCACTTCAGATTCCCCCCCAAATCTGGGCATTCTGTTTCCAATTAGTGTGTGTAATGGACACAGTGCCCTTGGGGAGAAGTCGGAGGAAGGTGAAGCTGTTCCCTTTACACACTCAGATTGAGTTTAATTGAGTACAGCCAATTTTAGCCAATGAATGCCAGGTTCCCGTGCACCAGGCTGGGAAATGGACCCCTCCAAACTCAAGAACCAGTGTGATGGAGTGCTCTCTGTTGTTTAGGCTCTGGCTGATGCATGGATAGGGGCTCACACCAGCCTGCATATCTCTGCTTCTGCTGTTCTCTTTCAGAGGTTGATGGCTCAGAACATGTACCACCGGAATCTTCTTCCCTCTCAGAGGTCAGAAATGTGCTCCCCTCCCGTTCCCACCTCCAGTATTATTCCTCTGCAACCTGCCCTGCCCCCGTAACTCTGGCTTAGAGCACAGAGTGCTGATGTCAAGGTGCTGCCCATCCTCGGAAGAGAAGAGATGGATGTTCCTGCGTTTTCAGACTTTTGAGTACAATGTGCACATTGAGTACAATGAAAACCTCGCGAGCAGACTTCTGTGTACTTTCAGGAAAATAAGGTCTACCCACACACTCAAAAAGAAATTGAAGCCTTTGCTAACACCAACCTAGGCGTGAACTTTCTGGCTGTAAATGCTATCTTGATTTCTGGTTTTGATGGAAGTAATTTTCTTTGTTGAGCAGATTTAGCTAAAAAGGTCTTTATATACAAACTTCCTTAATCTTTTCAAAGTGGCTCCTGAACATAGAAAATCTGTTTGGTGTACACACACAGCATTAAAAGTGAGCTTCTTTAGAGGAAGAAAAAAAGGGTAATTGTGATGACATTGTAAGTAAAACAAGAAAAAAGCAAGTCGTTTTGCTGGGAAGTTATTTCCACGAGAGGCCCAAGTGGCAGAAGGGCACCGGGAGAGCATGGGCCCCGGTGGCCGATCCCCACTGCGCTCTCTGGCCACCAAGTCAGAAGGTGTAGGCTGCGCTTTTCTTCTTGCCTGCAAAGTCCACACACAAAGGCCAAAAGGTAAGAAACTGAGACACTTGGGTGTGAACTTGGGGGCAACTCTGAAAATCCAGAATGTTATCGATGAAATACTTGGAGAAAATTCTGGGGGAAAACATGAGGAGCCAAGTGGTTTTAAATGAATCTTTTGAAAAATACTCATGTTTTAAAAAAAACTAAAGACAAAAATGACATAGACCATGAAGTGTTAGAAGGATCCTAAGAAGGAGGGAAGGGGTCACCAGCCTCCTGGGGCACACAGTGAATTTGAACCATAGCAGTCTTCCAGGGCAGCTGAGGGAAGAGGGTGGGGTCATGACCCCTACATTTTCACGAGGAGCTCCATCCTGCCCTCTGCAGAAGACAGTTTTCTTGAGGCGGTGCCCACTGGAGCTCTCCCTTCTCTCTGGTCTTGGCTGGGGTGCCTGCTCTGAGCAGAACTTCTGTTGTGTTCTCTTTCTGTAGTGCGACACTGGGCTGTGAAGACGCCACTTCCATTATTTGCAAGCCTATCTTTTAAACCCTTTGGAGGTTTACAGCCAGAGAACTCAATGTGGCGTTAAAACTACCATTTAAAAGTCAGGGGCTGAGCTGACAGAGGCCTCCTCCAGAGGTGTCTGCCCAGCAAGCCTGAGCACCTCAGTTTGGACGCTCAGCATCTACGTAAAGGTCTAAGTGTGCCAGAGGATGCCTGTCAGTCAGTTCTTTGAAGAGATGGGAGAACCCCTGAAGCTCACAAACCAGCCAGTCTAGTTAAATCCATGAGCTTCGGGTCAGTGAGAGACTGGAAAAATACATGTGGAAATACAGGAAGGACACCAAAATTGACCTTTGGCCTCTGCATAGACATGTGCTCACATACATGTGCATACATCACATGCACATGTGCATATAAACACACTAATAAGCATTTACCACACACAAACACCATATACCATGCACACACCACACACACACATTGCACACACACACACTATACGTGCACACCACACACACACCATACATACACATATACACCACACATCCCACCACATACACCACACATAACACACACACACACACACACACACACACACACACACCACATATCACACACACATACACACACCACATATCACACACACATACACACACCACATATCACACACACATACACACACACCACACATACCACACACACCTCACATACACACATACACCACACATAACACACACACACACACACACACACCACATATCACACACACACACACACACACCACATACCACACACACCTCACATACACATATACACCACACACACACACCACACATACCCCACACATAACACACACAGCCTCCCCCAGCCCCCCTCCCCCCCTCCACACAAGCACACACAGACTCAGGTACGGTCAGTCTCTGTCTTTGGTTCTGGTGGTTTGTGGTTTATGCTTCTAATCCTGCCAGTTGGTTGATAAACTGTGGTCACTGTAATACTATGGCTGTATCATTAACTAAAGTCAGCTTGAGACTCTTTACAGCAGTAGCCAAACTCCCATTTATCCGCACTGCCTGCTCACATGGCTGCTGTGAGGAGCTGTGTTGCCGCATGCAGGGGATGCCTGTGCCCGCCGCTCTGCCTGCTGCTCATGCTCTGGAAGAGCAGGGCTCAGAGCCACCCTACAGGGTTCCGTTAGACCCTGTCCCTTAACCAAGTGTCCAGGCGAGCATGTATGTGGCCGAGAGTGGATCAGTGATCCCATCAGAACACAACAAATACTATGTGTACATCACAAGGCGTCATTGCATGAGGAAGGCACTTTCAAGGACTTCCACTTGAGTAAATGTATACGGCTATCTCTAAGATACTTCTCTGTTACAGAGCCAACAAAGGACATTTTTTAAGGCCCCATTTCCTCTCCAGGAAATGGTGTATGTTCAGAAAGGAAGCTGCCTTCCTGTTTTCTCCATACTGACACTCTCCAAATGTTGTTCCAACTTCCAAACTGAGTCCTTCACCAAAGGAACATGGCTCAGGATCTGGCCACAGTTTTCACTGCAGTAATTAGAAAATAAAGATTTACTTTCCCAAACTCATGGACGCATTCTTGTCTACCTTTTCATCCTTTATGTGGAGAGGCACTTTATCCCCTGCCATCTGTGGCTTATTCAGTACCGCATAGGATACTGGACCCATCGGCTGGGGTCAGACCACCCTTCTTTGCAAAATGCATCAACTTTTCGTTCCCCACTTACAAAAGACTCTTGACAGGGCACCTGCTTTTTATTATTTCAGGGTTTTGTGATACAGCCCCTATGTCTGGCACCCGATAATGAAATATAGTTCAGGAAGGTTTTGTACATCCTGTTCTAAGGATTTAACACTGACTTCTCTGACTATTAAGAAACATTTGACCGGGTGGTGGTGGCGGCGGCGGCTGCACACGCCTTTAATCCCAGCACTCGGGAGGCAGAGGCAGGAGGATCTTTGTGAGTTCGAAGCCAGCCTGGTCTACAAAGCGAGATCCAGGAAAGGCGCAAAGCTACACAGAGAAACCCTCTCTCAAAAAACCAAAAACAAAAAACAAAAACAAAAAGAAAGAAACATTTGAAAACAAGTCTGCTTTCTGAGAGGTTTGGGGTGGAGCTCTTGTTTCTGTGTCCCCCGGAGACACTGGAGGCCTCAGGCATGAAGCAGAACGCCCAGGCAGAGCTGCTCTAGACAGCAGCTCGGGTGCAGCTAGTTTTGAACAAGGTCTCTTGCCAGTTGCTCCTTGTACTTTTGTGTATGCCACACTACTCTGGTCATCACAAAGTGTCAGTTATCCATAAATCAGAGTGTTGGGGAACATTTAACCATGTAAAGCTATGTTACACTTGTTTATGCTGTGGACTAATACTTTAACTGTGTAGAGGTGTGTTATATTTGTTTATGCTGCATTTGTTTAATAATGTAAGGATGTGTTGCTGTTTCACCTTGGCTGCCTAAGGCACTTGATTGGTCTAATAAAAAGCCGAATGGCCAATAGCTAGACAGAGGAGGGATAGGTGGGGCTGGTGGGCAGAGAGAATAAATAGGAGGAAAAGTCTGGACTCAAGAAAGAAGAGAGGAGAGAATGAGGGAGAAAGAGAGGGACACTCTCAGGGCCAGAAGCCAGGCAGCTGCCAGCCAGCCAGGAGACGCAGAGAAAGGAAGATATACAGAAGGAAGAAAGGTAAAAAGCCCCAAGGTGAAGTGTAGCTGAAGAGCAACAGGGTAATTTAAGTTAAAGGAGCTGGCCAGAAAGGAGCCCAAGCTATCCTGAGCACTCATAACCAGTAAGAAGTCTCCGTCTCTGTGACATGATTGGGGAGCTGGTTGGTGGTACAAAAGAAAAACCTGTACTTCAAGGTTTCTCAGAGTGTGGTTCAGGAGGCCACTTACAGCAGAGTAGTGAAGGGGCTTCATACACCTGACGGGGTCTCCTCCCTTGACCCGTGCAATTGAAATCAGGAGAGGAGCCTGAAAATGGGTTTTCAGTACCTCCCAATTTGATCACTTAAGAGAGTGATAAAGGCCGGGCAGCCGTGGCGCAAGCCTTTAATCCCAGCACTCAGGAGGCAGACGGATCTCTGTGAGTTCGAGGCCAGCCTGGTCTACAGAGGGAGATCCAGGACAGGTACCAAAACTACACAGAGAAACTCTGTCTCAGAAAAAAGAAAAAAAAAAAAAAAAAAAAAGAGTGTGATAAAGACCTAAGTGGTTACCACACTTACAGACTTTTGTTATTATAAAACAAGGAGACACAGAATCTCTAAGGCCCACAACATTAAGGCCCAAAGTATTTTAAGATGAATGACTTTCTCAGTGTCTCTAGAATCTCACAATGGAGGCAGCTCACACTCTGCTCAAAGATCACGAGCAGAATAAGAATCACCTTTACCCTTTAGTGTACTTTGGCCGGCGTGAACCTGGAGGAAGTGAACGCAAGGAAGGTATTTTAAAATCTGCAGGGTCTTTAATTTGTGATAGTTTCAAATATATGCTTACTCAAATAGTGACGGAAAAGTCAATGTTGATTACTTTTAAAATCAATACTCTCCAGTAAGAAACTGCTTCTCATATCAAGCAATGGGTCTTAGCATCTCCCGTATGCATAGACTAGTTCATGTCTGTTTAAGCGTGCGCGTGCATGCGTATGCGCGTGTACACACACACACACACACACACACACACAATAATTAAAGCATATGGCAATTTTCCAATTTTAAAGAAATATTTTTGCTTAAATTTCTACCCAAGATGGGATTTAACATCCATGAAACACAAACATACACAATGCATACACACAGACACACACACACACACAAAATGCATACCCATAAACACACAGGGAACACAAACACACATAATGCACACACACAGAAACACAAATACACACAATACACACACATAAACACAAACACACAATGCACACACACACATAAACACAATGCACACACAGGTAAACACAAACACACACAATGCACACACAGGGAAATACAAACTTGCACAATGCACACACATGGTAACACAAATACACACACATAAACACAAACACACAATGCACACACAGGGAAACACAAATACACACAATACACACACATAAACACAAACACACAATGTACACACACAGGTAAACACAAGCACACATAATGCACACACAGGTAAACACAAACACACAATGTACACACATGGAAACACAAATACACACACTGCACACACACATGGAAACACATACACAATGCACACACACAGAGAAACACAAATACACACAATACACACACATAAACACAAACACACACAATGCACACACAATAGTAAGTTCAAGATTTTGATGGAAAAGCAGACTTATAAAGAAGCTGAAAGTGTGAATGAAGACAACCATCAGTGAACACTACCCACCTCTGGTGTCTATCAATCAATTTGTTTTCTTTTCTTTTCTTCTCAATAATAACTTCGATATATGCTTATCATGTTGACATGTCAAACACAGTTTATAAAATATATGCAATGATTTATCAATTATTCACTAATTAATTAAATGTCAAAATGATTTAAAAAGCATGCCTTCATTTAACCAAGAAAGAACAATTAGCTCTATGTCATGTCAGCTGCATGTCTTCCCACAGCCCCTACAGCTCATGTGTGAGGCGGCAATAACAATAGGAACTCTGCTCGTTAGGGGTTGGGAGGAATAAGTGGTACGGAGAAAGTGCTAAGCAGCCTTCCTAGCATACAGTGTCAAATAATTACTACTCTATTTTTTATTATTATTTATTGTGTGTGTAGTATACATGTTGGGGGATGCATAGACCTGTGTTTGTATGTGCTGGGACCAGAAGACATTGGGTGTCTTTCTCTATTACTCTCTGCCTTTATTCCCTGGAGGCAGGGTGTCTCGCTGAACTGAGTTCCCCGTTGTTTGGCTAGGCTAGTAGCCAGCAAGCCTCAGCAATCCTATTTCCTCCCTGCACGGGAGCCACAGGCTCATGAGCCCACATGAGTTTTTCACATGGGAACTAGGACCTGAAATCTAGCAACATTTTATATTATACATATGAAGTCAATGATTGGCTTAATCACTGGGTTCAAAAACTAAAGCTTTGAAATTCTTCTCCTTTATTCCCATAATTTCAGCAGGCAGCCATCCCTTAGCCTGCACACCAAATTTCCTCACTCCACCCTTTCCAGGATGTTCAGATTAGCGCTGTCACCATGCTTTGGGTCGTATGCAATATTCAGAAACTTGAGAACACAATAACTTAAACAAGACCACTTTTTAAAAGAGGAATTTAAATTAATCAAAGTTAATTAAACCTGAAAATCGTTGAAAGTAATGAGATACAAAATATTTTATGAAATCTTAATTCTAAACTTTTAGCACTTTGATGTGACATCAAAGGCATTTATGAGGGTGCTTTTTATTACTTTTTGAGATATTAGGTATGTTACTCAGGGAATGAGTATCTAAAATCAAATATTAACTATGAAAGTACAATGATACATATCCTTTGGGTCTTAAGTCATAGTACACTCATTCAACAAACACTTATTCCTTCTGTGTACCAAGACGTTAACTAATTGACTAACATGACATGGTTTTAACAGCAGACTCTGTTGGCCTCTTATTCAGTGTGATAGACTAAGCGTTAGTTAGGGAGAGGTGGGTATAAAGAGCGTGATGTAAAGTTACATGTGAAGGGCCATGAACATGTGGAACAAAGAATAGGTGTGTAGCACCTAGCTAAAAACAATGCTTCTTTAAGGGTAGTTTAGAGAGGCCCTTGGGCAGGTTTTCAGCATGTGAAGATAAGAAGATGGCTGGACCACTGAGGAGGAAGTCACCTATCTCAGGAAGGACAGGGCACAGTGGCACTGCAAATGCATCACAAACGCCTATGGCTGCTCAGTGGCGAGAGGGCAGGCGGGGGCTGCAGCCCCAGAGACTTCCCCATCTCCTCTGCTGATGGAGAGTGGTAAGGTTGGTGCAGCAGCGGCCCCTGGGGCGCTGGGGCGCTACTGTGACAATACGGAAGGAAAAAGACGGGTGCCGAATTGAGTCACCTGTAACAGTGACAGGAAAAGGGCCAGACACAAGTGATCCTGCAAGATAAAAGGAAGATGAGAGATGGATCTGGAGCATGGGCAGGGCTGAAGAAAGCCGGATTAATAAAGCTGCAGAGGAGGAAAGTGCTCCCCCTCTCTATTCTCTTTCTCTCCGTGTATTTGTGTGTGTGTGTGTGTGTGTGTGTGTGTGTGTGTGTGTGTGCGTGTGTGTAGAAAGGAGATTAATAAAACCATTTGTAAACACGATATACTCAATGTGCCCATGGGACACAGAGATACCAAGAGGTTAAGGGGAAATTTCTAGTTAAAACGACAGAATTAAGAGTCAGTGTCAGGGCTGGGAGATGGCTCAGTTGGCAAAACGCTTGCCATACAAGTATAAGGACCCAAGCTGGGTTGCACTCTGTAATCCCAGTACTGGGGAGGCAAAGAAAAGAGGATCCCTCGGGCTTGCTGGCCAGAACGCCCACACAGTTAGTCAACTACAGGCTCAGGGAGAGACCCTGTCTCAACTTAAGGTGGATGGCTCCTGAGGAACACCACCTAAGATCAATGTCTGCCACCCACAGGCATCCCGACACTTACATGCACAACTACTTAGTAGAAAGGGGAAAGAAGGTGGGCTCTAACTCTGGAAACGCTGCTGACATATTAGTTACATGTTACATGGTACCTGGTCACAAAGGAGTTTATATGATCATTTTTGGAGAGCAAGAAGAATCCAATGACAAGACCAAGGTCAGCTTCCTAGACCAGGGGGTGAGGCAAAGAAATCATAATGGGACAAGTGTCAATTTGAGAGGCAAAGCAGAGGGGTCGTTGGTGACAGCCTTAGCCTTAAGGTGCCTTCTGTCTGCAAGCAAGGCTGTCAGCAAGGCACTCATCCCACTTTCACAGTCTCCACTACCAGCAGTGACAGAAAGACAATGCCCTGTGACAAAGATGGCAGAAGCCAGGAAGCAGAAAGGAACGAGGCTGTAGATAATTCATGAATGACTCACCATCCTGAAACCAAGAGTCAGCACGATGACCCTTCCTTCCAATTCAGAGGAGGAAAAGAACTATCAACTAACTAAGAAAGGAAAACTTCCCAACGGTTGAGGCAGCATAATTCAAGTGACGGAGCTTGGATCCTTGCAGGCATACTGCTTGGTAGAATGCCAGAGTATGAGTTGATGAATGAACTGGAGTAGGATGCCTGGCAAGTTGGGGCCTCAGTTTCCACACTTGACACAGAGGAAGGGTGACAATCTTTTGAACCTTTCCAGCCCAAGTGTGCCAGGATCTTTTTGGTCCTCAAAGGCACCCAATGATGCAGGGTTATTTCCAGTCCACATCACAGAGGTTGTGGACAAGAGACAGGCACTTCAGGAACTCACCCACATAGCTGACAAGTCACAGATCTAAGCTTCAGAGTTGTGGCTTTATTAGTTCTAAAGGCCCCATTGGGATCCCTGGAGCTACCCAAGCACTCAAGTGTTCTTTAAGAATATAATTTATTTTTAAAATATATGTGTCTGCTATGTACCTGCAGGAGTTTACATGAACATGCATGGAAGAACCCATGGAGGTCAGAGAAATTGGACTCCTGGAGTTGGAGTTCTGAGCTGCCTAATGTGGGTACTGGAAAACAACCTGGGTCTTCTGAGAGAGCAATATGTGCTCTTAGCCACTGAACCATCTCTTTAGCTCCCAGAAAACTTTATTATTCTCCATTTCATTCTTTTCCTAATATAAGACCATGAGGGAAGCCCGAGATTGGTACCTGCCACCTCCACAACAGGAGAGAAAATTTAGACTTTGCTTATAAGCACATGGTTGGTCCTGAGGAAACTCAGAGTTCAAGTTTCCTAATTCAACTTTACTTTATAGCCTTTTAAAGGTCTACATTAGCAAACATTAACTTTGTGACCAAAATTGATGTCTCGGAAAGACACTACTGCTGCTCTTAAAACTGAATAAAATATCTATTCTCTCCAGAAATCACAACGCCACCTAAGTAAATCATCTGAGAAGCTGCCCTAGGAAGTGTGGGCGGGAGTTAAAGTTCAGCCCTCTAGAAAGTAGCTGCTTCCTCCTCCATCTGACTAGTTAATCTCCCTGGGAACAGACTGTTATTTACTCATCCCGAGAGGATGTTGGATTGCCTGGACTCTAGAAGATCCCAAGGATGTAGTAAGTTGTCTGCTGCTGCTCATCTTCACAGGAGAAGAGCCAGCACTCTCTGCAGGAGCAAACCCCCCCCCCCTTGCTTAAAACAGCAACTGGGACAGTATTCCTGACCTTTAAATTCAGGGAAGGCCGTCAAGGATGCACTCCTCTCCTTAAGACGATTGGTTGGCTCTGGGGTAAGACGTGAAATACTTTGCAGTCTCCAGACAGACAGGATCGGATGGGTTAATAATGCATTCAAGGGCTTTGCAAAGACACCTCCGGCAAAGTGACAAGGATACCCAACTGCAAAGTCTAAGTCTTTCCATTCACTCCCTGGCTTGTAACAAAGAGACAATTGTAATAGATATGTATTTAAAATATTATGTATGTATATATTAGACACTTAGAGAGGGAAGGGAGGGAGACAGAGTCTGAGAAAGGACATATGTGCATAATGAAGGTATCTGCATTTCATCTTCTTGGCAATGCTACAAATTTCATGTAATGTATAGTATGAGCAGTTGGACAATAAAGACCGAATGCTTCCTTAAAACTAGAAGACAGTGTTTCCAACATAGGAACTATTGGAGCTGTATCCAGGTTATTCAGTAACAGAGAGGGTAGATGAACAGGTGCTCCAAACATGATTGATGTATTACGTGTGTACATGTGTACTGTGATACACGTGTGATCATAGGACAACTAGAAAGAGCCAAGTCTCTCCAGCCATGTGGTCTCCAGGGACTGAACTCTGACCACTAGGCTTGATAACAAGTGCCTTTAACCTGGTGAGCAGCCCACTGGCCCCGAAACATACATTTTGAGTCAAGAACAAGAATTTTTAGATGCAAATCCCAAGCACTTCCATTTGTATCTCACTAGATCTTAAACAAGGTACGTCTCTGAGTGTCAGGATATAATACACACACATACACACACACACATACATATCGCACATACACATACATACACATAACACACATACATACACACACATCACACACACATATTTATCACACATACACATAACATATACATATACACACACATACCACACACACACCACACATAAACACCTTCAGATACCCCCCACACACATAAACACATTCAGATCACATACATACACACACATACACCACACACACACACACACACACACACACACACACACACTCATACACACACACACACACACACACACACAAACACACTTAAGACGTGGAGGGAAGTCAGATGGTGGTGACACATACCACCTTTAATCCCAGTACTGGGGAGGTTGAGGCAGGCTGATATCTGAGTTTGAGGCCAGCCTGGTCTATAGAGCAGGTTTCAGGACAGCCAGGGCTACACAGAGAAATCTTGTCTCAAAACAAAAGAAAGAAAGAAAAGGGAGGAGGGAGGGAGGAGGGAGAGAGGGAACCCCACTAACTTTGCTGGGTTACCATAAGAGTTGAATGTGACAAAGGGCATGGACCGTCTAGAATCATTAATTCCTATTTATCTCCATGGCTTCCTATCCTTTTGTGAAGCAGATTTAACTAACCATGCCGACTCCATGTTGACGATGTTGTCTTCCTAATGAGACTCACTCTCAGTCGTGTGGAACATGCTGTACACTGTGCGCTTGCCTTCAGGTTCTTGGCCAGTGTTTCCACCTCGCATAGCAGCAGCTGGCTACCCACACCGCCGTCCGTCTTGTAGGCAGCTGTGTCTCAGCAGAAACTGTCAAACAGCTCAAGTCTGCTAAAAGCTGGAAACCCAACTTCTCTTCTTCTTCAAGTTCTTAATTGCATCCATTTGTTTTTTTAAAAAAAAAAAAAGTGGCCCAAATGTGCGTGCCTTGCCCTTTCATGGGAACTGACATTTTGAACTCAGGTTCAGTTAGGAAGTGTCAGTGGAAGATTTAGGACAAGCATGCAGGGTTGGGGAGATGAAGTAGCAGATAAAATGTTCCCTGCACAAAGATAAGGAATGCAGTTTGGAAGCCCAACACCCACACCAAAGCTGGGCACGGTAGGAACCTGCAACCCCAGCACTGTGCACTGAAGGCAAAGACAGAAGGGTTCCTGGGACTTACTGGCCGGACAGTCTAGCCAGTCAGTGAGGTCAGGTAGAGACCCTGCCTCAAAAAAAAATGGTGGAGAGCAATAGAGGAAGACCTTTGGCCTCTATGTGCCTGCATATACATATACACACATGCATACAACAGCGGACAAGGGAGGGGGAGGGGGGAGGGGAGGAGAGAGAGGAGAGGGAGGGGAGAGAGAGAGAGAGAGAGAGAGAGAGAGAGAGAGAGAGAGAGAGAGAGAGAGAGCGCCTACTTTTGAAGGCTAGTTGTCCATTGCCTCTTCTTAGAAGGGAGTTTACCTCTACTAAATCCATCACTTTTTTGGTTTGTTTCCCAAATGAAAAAAATTAATAGCTCTTAAGAGATGCATTTTTTTCTATGTTCCTTTGTTTGTGTGCTTGGAGAAGGGGCAAGCTGCACACCTGCTTGCCACCATGAGGCGATGGATCATCTGTGTTGTAGAGTGAAGGAACCACTTAACTTAGTACAAAGTTTAAAGAGGAAGGAAGGGGCTGTTTCCAATCCAGAAACAAATGAGATGCCTCCACATTCCTCAAGATGCCTAAACCTATGAAAAAGTTCAGAGATCCGGCTCCTGGCACCACCATCCCCTTAAGGAGCAATGTCCTCAACACCAGTACACTACACGTCGCATTCTGGACCACAACATCATCTCTCTCTTGCACGTCCTGCTTTTTTTCTTTTCCAGCATTTGGCCAAGTGGCTTCTGAATGAGTCGCCAGTCAGTAGTTCCTGTGAAGACATGTGTTGTCATGTGTGTGTATGTGTGTGTGTGTGTGTGTGTGTGTGTGTGTGTGTGTGTGTGTGTGTGTTGGGGGGTAGATCTAAGACCAGAAATAGTCAATGGTTTATTCTGGGTGGTGAAGTGAGGTGGAGGCAGATGGCCCTGTGTACGCTTCACTAGGGAAGCTCCCAGAGTTTGGTCACCACCTGTCTGTGGCTTTCGAGTCCCTTCCTTCCCACACCCACCACTGAGCACAGCCGGCCCAGCCCAGCTCCGCACCTTACAGTCTGCAGCTGTCTGCTCTCCCTTGGACACTTGTTCTCTCTAGTCAAATGGGCTTACTCAGGTACAGAAACTGAAGAGTCACAGGGCGGTAATGAGGGTGCAATGAGAATGCCTTGCAGACTCCCCAGGATTAGCCCCAGAGGACACCAAACACTTTTCACAAATAGGCACCTTTAACGTGTAACACATAGAGAACACAGAACAAGCTGTTTTAGGATAAGGGAATTAACGTGCATTCTGAGTCAGAGTTGTACCTCAATTTGCTAAAGTTTAACCCCCTCTTTGCAGAGTCATTGCGCCCGTCCATGGGACTGCACAGATGTGGAAGGTTGCTGACAGCATTTTCTTTGGGGTGCTTGGACCAAAGGAGGCACCCAGCTGGGCTTCACCAATTCAGCTCATATCCTGCACTCATTAGTGGCTTTCTCTCTATAGTCTATCTCCCAACTGTACCCTAGAGTCTAGATGGCTGGTGGTCCTCCTAGAGAGACTATTTTAATATTTTTAATATCAAAGCCCACCCACATCCCTTTGCCTCTCCATCTTGCTATAGAAATGTGCTTTCTCTTTTCTCAACTGTTGGAATTTTTACTGTGTGTGTGTGTGTGTGTGTGTGTGTGTGTGTGTGTGTGTGTGTGGTGTAAGTATGTGGTATATGTTCTTTTATTTGAGACAGGGTCTCATACTATAGGCTAGGTTGGTCTGGGACAATGTAGTCCAAGTTGTCCTCAAACTTGCAGTAATCCTCCTGACTCAGTCTCCTGAGTGCTTGGATTACAGGTAAGCCACTGCTCTCAGCTTTGATGATGCTGTTGAATTTGGTATTTTGTAATTTTGAAGTTCTGAACATGTCTGTCTGGTCTTTAGTATCCTGTCTGTGTTCTATACCCGGACAGAGAATGTAGTTTGGTGACACACTCCAGAACACTCATTCTTTGTGCTTGATCACCCTTGTGTATTTATTACACTCAGTTATGAAAATGAAAAGCAGAAAAAGACGCAGTCTGTTCTCCAGATACATGGAGCCCACTGAGAAAGCGAAGAAGAGGAACCATGGAAGCCAGGGCTCCACGTGGGTGTGGGACCAGGGCTTCAGGGTGGAGGCGGACACCCACTCTAGGAGGTTTGCAGGATAGAGGTCGGGGTGATATTTTTAAAATGTATTGCTTGTGGTGTGCATGTGTGTTGGCTGAACTTGAGTGTGTGTGGGTGACCCCTGTGCTAGCGCGTGCTGACTCCAAAGGAGGGTGTCAGACATCTTTTCTCTCCTTCTCTACCCTATTTCTGTAGTAGGCTGGAAGCCCACCTTTCAGTAGGCTGCCTGGCAACGTGAGTTCTAGGGCTTTGCCTGCCTCTGCTCCTTCCCTGTTCCCCAGTGCTGGGAACACAGGCACCTGAATCCACACCTGGCTTTTTGCATGAGTTTTGGGGATTGGACCAAAAGTCCTCATGCTTGCCCAGCAAGCACTCTTTTACCCTCTGAGCTACCTCCTCAGTGGGCTTTTTGAATTGAGTTTTAAAGGAAAGCAACGGCCTACTGTGGAGGTAAAAGCCTAGGGGACTTCCAGTAGACTCGGTGGCTCAGCAAAGGCAAACAGACTCTAAGGGGCCACGAAGCAAAGTGCTGAGATTCTAAGGACAAAGGGCGGTCAGAAGATGCTTGAGTAAGGCAGGGGTGTAAAATGAAGAGCCAGGCCAACATGTTCTGCGTAAAGGATGCAGGAGTCTGATGGAGTCACTCTCCTCTGTGTTTATCAGATGCTATATTGCTGTTCTTATCAAGCTGCAACTTTATAACCCATCAACCTGGGCATCCACATCATACTAACACTTCCCTTGGCCCCTGAGATGCTGGAAAGGAAGGTCAGAATGCTCGTTCTTCTGCACTTTCTGAAGTCTCTCAACAGTGCAAATGCAGGGCTCATCTGAAGAGCCAGGAACCCCGCAGGACGTGAAGATGACGGCCCCAGGTGTGATGAGACACACCTCACTGTCCTTGCTGCCATTGCACAATGTCCCCACTAGCCACACTCACACATGCCCAGGAATTACACAGTTAAACCCCACACTTCTCCAGAGCACAGCATTCACCAGGAATGTATTCCAGCACCTTCCTTGTCCCCCACTCCCGTGGACTCTTGCATCCTGGCTTCCTCCGTACTTCACAAGTGCAATCTTTGAGTTCCTTTGCTGAGCTTCGGGAAGAACAAGGGTAGCCCAGAGAAGACTGGCGAGAGCAGGTGAGGGCAGAGAACAGTTGGCGACCTTCCAGGTGATTCCAGTGCTGGGACTGTCACTCTGGACGGAACGAGGAACGCTTTGATAGCCACCCTCTGGTTCGGATGTGCTACATTAATTTATGCATGATTTTCTCGACTGTTCATTCCTACAACCGCTAACCCAGTGTAATTCAGTGCATTTCAGTAAAACTTGCCCAGGAAGATTAAAACAATTTCAGCGATTATAAACCATCTAGGTCTGTCATGTCAGATGCTGATAATCTATGAGCCCCCGTGACCTGGAGGATTTATGTCTAAATGTGATTTAACACACCCCCTGCCCCCATTTGCAGCCCCCATTTCACATTTCAGGTTTACATTTTTTTTGAAAGCAACATTTCTCTTCAGAATATTTTTCCCTAAGAGACTACAGAGAAACTAAACATTAAGTTGGTGAATATATATGCTTTCTGTTTTGGGGATTTGACCTGGTTTAAGTCTGGGTTCTTTGGGGGAAAAAAAAGCATCAGGAAAGACTCTTGAGTGTGCCTTGGACTTTCTTCCCCGCTGTGTCAGTGACAGAAGGCAGCTGTGGCCCAGGCTGTGACTTGGTTTACAGGCTGACATTTGACACCGACTCCCAAAAGCCATCACTCTTAGGATTCAGTCCCAAGGCCCTGTGCCTCCTTGGTGAACCCCACTTAACCGACGTCATTAATGGGGAAATTACTTCACAGTCCAGTTTCCAGGACACTGGTTGATACCCCCAGGATATATGGCACACACACATTTTTATCAAAATGTAAAGCAAGTGACTTCTGTGGATTAAATGTGACTAGTGTTTTATGGTCAGAATTTCTTGAGTGAATATTTAAGACATTAAAGAAAACATATTTCATCAGTTTCCCAAAGGATTTTTGTGATCTAACTTTTCCTGCCTCATTTTGTGTTGGGACAGACCATGTGAGGGTGGACCACAGACAGGATACCTTTCCTCCTATTGGATGGAAGTTAAATGACTCGATGTCTTAAACAGAAGAATGGGTACATATGCCAAAGACATTCAAATCTCACTGTTTCCCTCCAATCCTTGTCTGGGTTGGGTAGCCACATAATAGGTAAGAATCCAATTAAACTTGAATTTCAAATATAATGAATTTTTTTCAGCCATAAGTTTATTTCATGCAACATTTGGGGGCATAGTTGTACTAAAATATTCCTTACTGGTGGCTTGTCTGAAGCTGAAATCCAGCCGAGCAGCCTCTGTCTTCCTTGCTTACTCTGGACAACCGAGCTGAATGATGATTAGAACTGCATTGCCTCCAAACTGTAGGTCTGTGTAATTACTACAGGCTATTCTTCCCTTGCGTATATATAGGGGAGATGTCCCCCGGGATGCCCTCAGGGCCCCTGGAGCCATCTGGCTCAGGTTCTAATAGAACTGGACGCTGAAGATTAGCCAGCTCCTCTGCTAAAGGATGTGGAAGGGATTTAAAGCAACACAAACAACACTCTTCGCATAGTGGATGCTCAACGGATTTTTGTTGGAAACTAACATTCACTGTGCCATTCAAGATGAATATGATGATAAAAATAAGACATCATAAAAGCTATCCCTCTGCTGTCCACCTGACATGCAGCAGGGGCCCTCCCCGATCTCCCCAGAAGTTAGCCATCCTTTCCTAATTTTCCCAAGGGGAACTATAGGGAGGAGGCTAGCACTCGCAGCATGGCCCTGGAGTCAGAACAACTCTGGTATCAGCAGCTTTGCTGCCTCTCAGCCCCCTTCCGGTCCCGACTCAGATAGGCTTAGTAAGTTTTGCTATGAATGCTGGGATAACTTTGCACACTAGCTACTTCTCACTGTCAACTCGAATGGATTTAGAGTCACCCAGGAGACGCTCCTGTGGGAGTGTCTATCAAGATTTGACTCGGGCAGGAAGAGCCACCTTGAATATACCACCCAGGGTGGTCAGGGGTCCAGTTGACGGAAAAGTGAAAGGGGGAAAGCGAACTGAACACCTGCACTGATCCCTCTGTTCCTGACGTCAGAAGCAATGCGAGCAGTCGCCTCATGCCCCCAAGGCCATGCCCCTGCCGGCCTCTTCTCACCAGGATGGCCTGTACACCAAAGGTGTGAGCCAAAACCAGCCCTTCCTTTCTTCCTTGAGTTTCCTTTGTCCAGTATTTTGTAACAGCAAGAAGGGAAGTAACTAATACAGCATGTGTCATGATAAATCTTACATGACTAACTGATGGTCGGTCATCACCATCATTGTCATACTATATTATTATTATTATTATCATCGTTGTTGTTGTTGTTACCCCCTCCTGTTTAGCCGGCTGTACAGGAACAACTGCAGAACAGGCCTGAGAACCAGCAGAAGCTCTGGGTCTCTAGCAGTCCACAGAGAAAAGCATCACCAGGGACATCTAAGTGACCTTGCTTCCCTCAACCGGAACAATGTCATTCTGCCACTTCTCTCTTCCTCTACACTCGTTCACACCTACACATATAGGCACCGTGTTGGGCTGTTTGGGATTCTGTGAGAAGCAGGAAAGTGATGCCTTAGATTTCTGCTTCCTCCTCAGTGGTATGGAACACGGATGCTAGCTCACCACACACTTCCTGCTTTATTGAAGGCTGGCTGCCTCTTTATTTTCCTCCCTGTCATCAGTGAGGATATTGCATAACTTGAAAGCTAAGTGGGATTCTCTTCACTACAACCTGCAGTCATGCCTACGATTTAGGCTTTTCCAAATGCTAAGTGCTGCACTGACAAGCTCTGTCTTAAATGCAAGCTAGAAACAAGATCAGTTTCCTGGCATGCAGGAGTATGCATGTGTTTGGAGCTAAACCATGCTGCCAAGGAATACTGTGATTTTGTTAATATCAGGACATGTTAATAAAAATGCAAGGATCAAGTTCACCCATTTCATTCTGCACTGTTTATTTCCAAAGACTAAATTTGAGTTCCCTTACACAAAAAGTGAAGGAAACTCGTGCCCTGTGCACTGTTCCTTTGCTCTGTTATGACACCACAAAACCTTCATGTTAGGGAGTCTCTGGCTGCAGGGTTGTATCAGGACCTTGTGCTGGCTTCATAAGTGGCCTTTGGTCAATATCTGTGGGCTCAGTCAATGGACAGGTGTTTAGACAGCAGGGACTTGCTGAACTTCCAGGAGACCTTGCCCTTAGATGCAGAATCTTTGTGGGTTTTTTTTTTTCCTCCTTGGTAAAATCTAGTGGCTTTTTCAAAGCAGACATTCACAGTGAGAAATAATAACTCATCAAAACAGTGCTCGCTCGCAGCTCTGGAGGTGATGGTACAAACTAAAGGACTTCCGGGAGTTTGCAGTGTCTGATTATCAGGACTTAAGGCAGTTGACTGACTTTGTTGTGAGCCCTGAGGAATGAGATGTTCCCCATTTTCCACCTGTTGGCTTTGTGCTGACTAATAACTAGAAAATCATACACGTCCATTAAGACTCAGAGACAGCTATGGGCTTTTCCTTCTGCCCCTGCACTGACTTCGTGGACAAACCCCATTTTTACAGTCCTTCAGTGTGACCCATCTGTTTTGTGTCCTCTGTCATTTTGGAAACAGTGAAACACTACAAGGCCCAGGCTTTACTGAAGTTAAAGCCCCCACCTTTAACATCATTCCTCTGGGGACAGCAAACAATATTGTTTCAATTGCACAGATGAACCATTGATGGTTATGAAACCCCCTTCCTCTTTGTTTTCGAGGCAGGGTATCTCTGTGTAGCCCTGGCTGTCCTTGAACTCACTTTGTAGAACAGGCTGGCCTTGAACTCGAAGATGTCTTTGCCTCCTGAGCGCTGGGATTAAAGGTGTGCGCCATCATGACTAGATGGCTATGAGCCACTTAGGGAGCTACATAAGAGTAGTCTTCAGTCACAAACCCAAATCCCTGTTGAGATCTTGGCTTCCCCTTAGCATTTAGAAGACCTGAGTGGTGGTTCTGTCCAACTAGCTACTTATTTTAGCATTTTATGGTCCTGATTTTTCTACCAAAGGTTTACAGTCTCAGAAATATTCAGTGTTAATAGAAAGAAGCACAAACAGAGGGGACAATCGGCACACCAGGACCCAGTCACCTCAGCAATGGTATGCCTCAGCTCTCAGCACTGACCTTCGTGGGTTTCTCTTTTTCACTGGCTTTGCTTCTGTTTCCAGTACATCATTCCCCGTGTTCCACCCCCACCCTTCCCACTTTCTGTTTCTCATAGACCCCACGAGGGGGTTTTGTTGTTGTTTCTGATAGGGTCTAGGGACATTCTTAAAAGTAGACAATTTCACAGTGTTTCCAAGGTAAAGTGTTCAGCTTGGTAACTCCCCACAACTCCCAGTTCAAACTAACATGTGGTTGACTAAAGAATGGGGTTCAGTGACAGCATCCCTCTTGGACAACTGGCCTTCTCCTTGAGAGAGCTGCATGTTTCTTAAACATGAATGAAATACATTTATGGAAAGGCATTCAGACACATGGTCACCCTCAACCTCTGCCTCATGAGCAGCACCATAAGCTCTCCTGCTGAAGCCTCCTTCTGCTCCTGCTGGCTTCCCGGAAACCCACAATGCCTTCCCCTAGTCTGGGAAAGTTTTTCTCTGATTGCCACAGTGACCATGTCAACTGGAGGGACAGGGCAGAACTGGGCAGCAGAAGCATATTGGTAAGAAAAAGGCAAATGAATTAGCCTGTCAAGTCTTTGCTCTCAGCATCAAGGGCCAGGGGACCATTCCTCAGCAGTGCCAAGTATCCATTCCACTGATGCTCTTCACCGTCTAATGTGCAGATCAGGGAGTACATCCTGGCAGCATGATGCTCCCTAGACGTGCTCGCTGTGGTAGAAGACCTTACACAGTAGAGCAAATCCTGTGTCTCCAAAATTAACCACATGGAGGTCTACAATGGCCATTTAACAAAGCATGCTAAATTTGCTTTTAGTTTATTTTTATAAAAAATGTGCAATGATAAGATTAAATTCCAAAGAATTACATTTTATTTAAATTATTTTTGTTTTAAGTTTTGTGCACAGTAGTGACACTTTGAATTGTATCTTCCGTTTTGCAGAAAATTGTAGACTTAAGAATAATTACTTGTAAACACAAGAAATAATCTTTATTTTTCATGTCTGCTTGATTTATATTCTATGGTGAAAATATATTGAAACTGTGTAGATTGTGAAAAAATTATAATTTACGTTTCTTTGTGTGGTACCGCAGATTGAACCCAAGGGGTTTCGTGTGCTAGGCAAGCACTCTTCCTCTCAGCTAAATCCTCAGCTCACATTTTACTTTTAATATTTTACAATGAGATGTTTGCATCATTTCTGTAAACAGAAAACAAGCTATATAAAAATCCTTGTTATAGCAACATCAGTATGGATTCTTAGAAATGAAGATGCAACATAAGCTATGGGGAGGTTAAAGGTGCTTGTGGCTCTTGAGAAGGATCTTTCCCCATCACCCATGTATGGTGCTCCCCCTGTGGCCTCTCTGGGTACTGCACTCATGTGCATTTGTCCGCACATGGAGAGGAATACACAGAGACATAAAAGTGAATTCTTTTAAAACTACAAATTAATTACTACTACACTAACTATATGTGGCTTGATGTTATTAACTCATGGAAACATCACCAACCCAATCAGGGAACAGCCACATGCACATGACAATAAATGAGTCCGTCACCATGGTTCCATGGTTATTGTGGTAACTTCAGGGGCTTTCCATATGTTTCCCATTTTTCTCACTGTGAGTGTATGTTTCTTCAGGCAGGATGAAAAGGCACCCTTTGCTTAACTGCCTGTCTGTCTGATTTACACCTGTTTACTCTCTAAGACATATGCAGTCTGGACCGTTAGGGCACACTTGCTCAGATAGTCCCTTCCTTTTTAAAGCTAACGGTAGTTCTGTCTTCCAAATGCTTTCCTGACCATGGCTGCTTTCAGCACAGGCAAAGTGATTTCCCCTAGTGACCTTCTCTTAAGTGGTGGCTTTGTTTCCAGACAGGAATAAAAGAACAAGAAACACAAACTTAAACCTTTGATTTTTTTGATCAAGGTTCCCCCTGGGTTTGGTTTGTCACCTCTCACTCCTCCGTGGAGTGACTGTGGTTCACTTACAAAAGCCTGGGTGTCGTATCTGTGAGGGAGTGACAAAAACACCTTTACCTATAAGACTAGTGGAGACTGTAGATGACGCCCGCAATAAGCATGGAGACGGTGAGCAAAAAGTAAACTGTTGTGCTTATGTTATATATTCCTAAGTATTAATCTGTTCATTCTTCACTGATCCAAAACTCTAACTCCACTGTCCAGGTTGGCCTTAAGTCATTCCAATGCTCCGGTGTATCTTTCCATCTAGAAGTCCAGCTTCCCCCAATGTCACCATGGTTCCCTCGGGAGACCCACACTTCCCAGCTCTACACCTTTAATCCCACAATGCCATCTGTTTGGATGGACCCGGCTCTTCAAACTATGTTTCCCCCAAGATGCCTTCCCAACCTCCTCCTTTAGCGGACATGTTCTCTCCATGTGTGTTCCCATAACATACCCCTGTCACTCTGTTATAAAGCTCCAGTGTGACCCTAACATACAGTTCTGTGTGCCTGTCCTTGTCTCCTCTGCACTGTCTGCTTCTTTGGGATAGATGGAGTGTCTTTTTTTTTTAAACTCTGCAAACATTTGCATTTGGCATAATACAAAGTACAGAGAAGATGCAGCGAATTGTTTTAAATTTAAATTTGTTGAATCATCTTCAGAGGAACAAAAACAAAAATAAAAAACAGAATCAGGTCATTATATGGCTTCTTAAGAAACTAGCAATTCTTTCTTTTTTTTTTCATGATCCTAAATGCTTCGGTTTTGTCTCATTTTTAAAAGGCATCGTGCATATCAGAAGACATTTTGCTAATTTCCAGGAAAAGTACTTTGTTTAAAAGCACTTATTGACAAACTGAACACTGTGAGATACTGAGCCATTTAAAATAGGAGACAATTTATGCAAATGTCTTGGGCAAATTTCAACATTTATGTATTCTAGTGATTTTTATGTCCACAAACTCTTCGCTGCCTCTCCTTCCAAAAGGGAGAAACTCATTATTCCTGCACCCCCAGTTCAGAAACAGGTGATGGTTTGCCAGGAGGGAGACTTGGTCGTAAAGGGTCTTTCCAGGGTTGCTGACTGTCAGTGACTCAGCTGCCATTTGCTCAGGATCCTGCCAGTGGCCACCTGAGTAAGCTTGGAGGCACACCTTCCAGCCACTCCAGCCTTCCTATGGTAGCCACCCCAGCAGACAGCTTCAATGAGTCCTCGGGAATCAGACAGGTAAGGAGCGCTGTCACATGCTGCTAAGTGGAGGGTTAAGGATTGTCTAGAACAGAACTAACACAGGTACACGGTGTGTTGTGAGTGTTCTCACTGTAGGCAGTCATGGTTTTGAATCCATGATCATTAATCTCTGAAATTAAGACAAGCCCAAGATGGTCTCCAAGAAATTGTGACCTGGAACCAGCCCCATGTGACGGAAGGGCCCACTGTCATTCATTCTGTCAGTAATGTATTTAGCAAATGCTTGTTAGTCTTCTAACACTCCTGAGATGCAGGTGATGTTTCAAAAGCTTCCTCTCCTGGTGTCCTTTGCCATCGTACTCACTGGACAGCTTGAGGCCTCAGGTCAGTTTGGGATATACTTACTGTGAGAAGCTGATTTTTATAATGGAGTAGGGATTTGAGTGGAACTTGGGCAAAGGCTTGAGGTTAATTACAGTTTTAGCAGGTAGGGTCTCAAGCAATGAAGCCTGACAGCTTTAGGCTTTTAAGTAGAAGGTAGTGGGTCTCGGGGTGCGAGATGACTAGAATCCTGTGAAATGGTCTGTCTGCCTGTGAAAGCAATCACTGTCAATAACACCACCCTTAGGATGAAGGACAGTGACATTAATGGTAAGAAAAATATTCCATCAGTAAAACATCCCCTAATTAACACTAATCTGTTCCCCGGAAAAGCGGCTTGAGAGGGAAGAGATTTTCTCCCCACACGCCAAACTGCCAAGCAGTAATTTGGAAAATTTTCCATTTAGTTTCAAGGAATATTAAAAAGCTTCACTGAACAAGAATTAAAAATGAATCTATTACCAACCTCATATAATATATTTAAAATAGGATCTTTTACAGGCAATGTCAATTTCTAATTAAGTATATTGGCTAAAATCAACTAAATCTTGCTATCTTCAGAACTGACATCTACCTCCCTTCTTTTTCTTTATCATAATGATGCATTTGCTTAAGTACCGACCTGCACATAGTCTTATAAACTGCAATACAATGACAGATGCAGGCCTTGCTCTCATAAACCCTCTAAGAAAAAAATCAGATAAAATCAGCAGAAAACAAACAATAAAATCACATTGGATGGGACTGGAAAGATGGCTTAGCAATCAAGAGCATACATATACTGCTCTTTCAGAGGACCCAAGTTTGATTCCTAGGACCCATGTTGGGTGGTTCAAAACCACCTATACCTCCAGCTCCAAGTGATCCAACACCTCTGGCCTCTTTGGGCACCACACATAAACACACATATACATAATTTAAAAATAAAGTGAATCTTTTTATTTTAATTGCATAAAACTAGTGAGTTTATCTTTGTCATTCATTTGGAAAACCCAAAGAAAATTAAATTTAATTGGTGGGTCTGATATAGGATAAACCTGACAAATCATTATATACCAAGAAATACTCACAGAATCAGTATTGTGTGACCTTTGACATATGTTTTTATCCTTGGAATGTTCTGTTTCCTCATGGTAAAGTGGAGATAAAGCAGGAATGTCCGCATTAGTTTGCCGTAAGTGAGAAATGCATAACTAATGTTTAACATTAGTTTTAACCTGACATCGTGTGCATTGCTATTACCATCTTCCGTCTTCAGCAAATGAACTCTTTAAAAACTCAGTTCTCAAATTATTATAATTATTTTCTTGTCCAGGCAACCAGGAGAGGAAGGTAGCATGGAATCTGACCCCACCAGGCTTCTGAAGAGCCTGGTCTTGGCCCCTCCCACGGGCATCAGCTTCCTTGAACCACTCCCCCATCATCCTCAGGTTGAATTCTTGGTTTCTTGGATAACTGCTAGCACGGCTTTAATGTATGTTGCTTTTCTCCTTCGCCAAACACGGGATTCCCATGGTTGGACAGCTTCTCTGACAGCCAGGCCAGAAGAGCACAAAAAGCCTGTCTGCTTCCTTCTCTTCCAACGCTATTCCCAGAACAGGATAACTTCCTGCTCCAATTAGCAGAGTGTTCAGTAAGAATGGGAATGACCACTCATACTCCTGCGCCCCCATAGGACATTTCAGCTTTGTGGACAAGCAAGCATGGCCACTAAGAAAGCCCTCACATTAAGCAAAGCTTTCAAGGGCTTGCTTAGTCATCTGGACCAGACCAGACCAGACCAGACCAGATCAGACTAGACCAGACAAGTCTAATTCTCATAAAGGTCCTGGCTCCTGGATGCTCACGTGTTCATCAAGTCTTAACAGTGTGACCATGAATTCCATTGTGGTGAAGCGGCTGCTGGCTGGGGCTGGGGCTGGGAGTGGGGTGTGGGGGGCATGGTCTAGCCCTTCACAAGCAGTTTGGAAGTCTGCTGATATGGGCACACCAGGAGCTAGGCTCTCTTTTATGTAACCATGTTCGTGTATTCTCTTGTAAAGTTGTCTTTGATAGTTTTTAAATATATTAATTGTTTTCTGAAAATCCGGTGATTTCTACTGAAAAATACAAGTTCTTTATTCTCTTACCTCCAAAGGTAGAGCTTCAGAGGTCAAGCTATAGAAATAAAGACCTTTTTAGTCAGCTCAGGGTTTAAATGAAGCAAGAAGAAAAAGCAATTTCTCGGCAGAAAAAAATGCACAAAGCCTTTACTTCTTACTAAACAAGTTAAGAATGTCTGAACCAAACATCTCAAGCCTGGCTAGTGCCAGAATTTTTCAGATAAGTCAAGAGAGGAGGAAAATTTGTTTCAATCCAAAGCACCAAGAAATTTTAGACGGCAAAGAGGGACAGTTCATAATAAATGCACCTGAAGGAACATCCTGGAACTATGTCTTACATGGATCACTGAGGCATGCAGCTGTTTCCTATTTAGTGTTCCTTAGGTCAGCTCCTGCAGACTAGTCTCACTCTCCTCCAAGAAGTCCTCCACATCCAGGGGCTGCCAGGAGCCCTCGGTGTCCCCACCACCTGCCTGGCTGGAGGAGCATCAGGTCCCACCTGTATGTCTTGTCTTAAAGCATTCCTGCAATGAGCTGGTCCCTCCCAGGCTAGGCTGTGAGCCTCCTAACTACAGACATGAAGACTGACTAACTCACTAGCCAGTCTACACATGTTTTCTTCAAACTGACTAAGTATAAAGAGCAGAATGAGTACTTCTTCTCAGGACCAGAAACAACAACACAACCCTCCATATCAGAATTTCTCAACTAATTTACAGGTACTAATTTTTCTTTTGCAGCCACTGGTGGACTCTTGGCTTCAGAGCAAGCTAGTTGCTTGGTGTCTACTTTCACTTAATATTCTGCCTTGCAAAATCACAGATGGATATCGGAGGCAGGAAGGTGGGTGCAGATACAAGAAACAGACGTTTATTTACAGAATTCTGATGTCCTAGAACCAGAGAAATTTTTTCTTAAATAGAGAAGTATCGTGTTGAGGATACAGATGTTATTTTTATCAGCAGTTAACACATTTTCAGAATTGTTATCCCCAATATAATAACCTGGAAATTGAAATAGCTTTTTAAAAAAGAATTTTAATTAAATGTGGACTGTTTAATGAAAAAAAAAACAAATATGAGTATTTCTAGTTTCATTTTTGGAAAGAAAATCCTAGGCTACTCAGAATGAAGATACTATGGATAGACAACTAGTCTGGAATAGTCTGTCCCACTTAGATAGAACTCGGATCTAACTTTAACATCTATGCAAAATTTCTGGATTTATAAAAAAATACACTAAAATTCATTATTTTTTTAAATTTTTTTCTTCTAATATTTGTACAGCTTCTCACTTTAAATGCTGTACTTCATTCAATGGTCTTTTAAGGATCTGCACATATTATTTTATCTTTCTTGAAAATATGTTTAAATTCCATTTACTCATCTGTGTATGGGGGAAAGGTTCAGGGACATGTTTGTGGAGGTCAAAGGTCAAGTTGTAGGATTCTTGCTTCTACCGTGTGGGTCCCAGGAATTAAATCAGGTCTTCAGGCTTGCTTGGAAGTGCCTTTACCCATTGAGCCATCTTGCTGGCCCTATTCTCCGACGGTTTACATGCTTACTTTCAAGTTTTGAAAAGGAAGTAATGAAACATGGAAGAGTGGGTTTGTATATGAACTTCATAGCTTCCTCTATGCAGAGATGGAGACTAGAGTGGATACCTGAATAGGTAGGGATGCCAAATGGTTTATAGGTTAGTGTATAGGGGCATCTCTATCTTCCTGATGTCCAAGGATAGCCCACATCACATTATATTGATTCCTTTTTAGCTGAAAGGAAACCTACAGCCTGCCTCTTCCAGTTCTGGGATTCCATCTGTGCATTTTCTTTTGTGGGTGATCCTCAAAAGACGGGGAAGACATGAATGTGCGCAGTATGGGCACAACAGATTTACATCTGTCCAGCTGGTGAACGCTTCACCTCTGTGCTCACAGTGCCTGCCATAGGCTACCACGTTCTCTCTATATTTACATCCAATGTTCTCATGGTCACATGAGCTTAGTGCTGAACTGCATCTCCATGTTTAATAAGTCAGGAAATAATGAGCTATGTGTCACTCTAAACTCAGACAGGGCATGCGGATTCAATAACTCAGCAGACATGGTTGAAAAAGAAACCAATATTTTAACAGTCTCAGCTGTTACTTAACATATAAGCCAAACAATACAAATATTAGGAATTTAACTGTTATGTACCTCTCTGCATGAAAATCTTACTGACTCCCAGATCAAATCTGTCTTTTCTCTTGCTTTTAGCACCCCACTGGCTGTCTCCATGACAGCATCCAAAACACTTGATTGTGCTTGTTTGAAACACCTTCCTTTTAAACACAGAGTTCCAAGGAAAGGGGCACTTTCTTCTTCTTCTTTCAGTTCCTAGCTTTAATAACGCTGGAACATGGTCAATGCCAAGTATGTTGATTTCTGGAGTATGAAACAGATGGTTATGGAGTGTTCCATTGCACCAGGGCTGCAGGTGTAATTTATCACTCAACACTGAGGGGTACCTGTCACAGGACGCATGGGAAGGTAACTACCAGAAGTGCCCTAAAACCTAAAGCAAGATAGACTTGAGATGATGTACAAGGTATACAAGAGCAGGTATTTTAAAAAAGAAAAATCAACTGAGAAGGCCTAGGGAGATGTCATGAGAACCGGACTTCAAATATTCAGTACCCACATAAAAGGCCAGGAACAGTGAGTGGCATGCCTGTAACCCCAGATCTGGTGAAGCAGAAACAGGCTGATTTCTAGAGTTCTCTGGCTAGATGCTCTAGCAGAAACAATGTGTTCCAAGTTAGTGAGAGACTCTGCCTCAAAAAAATAATGTGGAGAGCAACTGAAGAAGACACCCAATATAGATCCAGCATTGACCTGTGGCCTGCACACACAGGCACACACATATACATGTGCATATATACTCACAGTCACATGTACTTATACACAGAAACACACCGACTGAAAATAAGACCAAACCAGCAACTAGTCAACTATATTTAAAACATATAAAGTAAAAATTGTGACACTTGAGAAGAAAGTTGTGATTCACGAGATCACAGAAAGTGACAGAACTATGCTGTCAGCACTGTCTCTGGGAGAGCACGCATTTTAGGAAGTAGTGTTCACAGTGCACTCCCTCCCTCAGTGAGATGTGGCAGGTATATCCTTAGGCTCTCAGTTTTTGAATACTCAAGTTGTTTGATTACCGCCTTGACTCAAGGCTGCCCAAGTGCTAGTGGCTGCAATGGCTGTGTGTAAACTGACCTGCAGACGTGTGATGTGGTAGCCTGAGGGCATGGGTATCTCGTGACACTGAACAGCCACGTCTTCTAATGAGACTGGTGGACTGGGATCCTTGTGAGCCTGCTCGGTGGAGCAATGCTCCGGCCATTGTGTTTGAGATTCTAAAGGCCAGAATTTGACTTGAGCACTTCCTTGCCTGTGGGTGCTCACGGTCCTCTCTAAATATCACATTGCTTACTGGCCATGACCCATGAGCCTTCTCTTCAAAAGGCTGTGTGGATCATGTGCTTAACACTATGCTCTAAACCACTTGAGAGAGATCCAAGATAACATATAATTAAGTGAGGAATTTTTTGGCATAAACTAAAAGTACTACAGAAATTCCAAGAGGAAAAAGGGCCTTGTGGTGGGAGCAGCTTCCTAACGGCCTGTAGTCCTACGGGAGGCCCTGACGCCTGTGTGGTGAGAAGCTGGGCAGAAATCACGAAGGGCCTGGGTCTGTAGATGTGGAAGCCAGAAGGTTGCCTCATGCTACTGGGACACCAGAATTACAGATCAGATCAACAAGTTGTCTGCGTGTTATGCCCTTCAGAATAACACCTGGGCATTGATGAGAACAAGGGAGAAATCAGCCTTCTTATCCGAAGGTGAAACTCTAAGTATTGACAGAACTCAATACAACCAGGTGCTTAGTGTGAGACGTGTAGTAAGCTTTTAATTATCTGCTTCTTAAGACAAGTGAACGCTGCCATCTCTTCAGTGAAAATACTTAAACAAATCTGGAAGGCAAACCGAGAAGGAAAAGCAACACTTGCCACCTAAAGCATGCAAGCTTGAGTACTAACAAGACTGTTACACTGAATTTGTTTCAGAGACAAGCAAGAAGGTACCGAGGGGAGCTTTGCAACGGCAAATTCCTAGGTACAGAAATTATTTAATAACTTTTCACTCAAATACTCTCCAGAAATCTTCACAGAGAGGGGAAGTTAATGTTCTCAGGCTTTCCCTGTCTAATAACAGCACAGCACGGGAGAAATGAAGCAGGAAAGAGGCAAGAACTAAGCATTTTCTTCCAGGCTGATCACGATGTCTTCTTACCGGTCATGGGGTGGCCAGTAACAGCAAGAGTGAAGGAAGGGGCAGGGCCGAGAGCGAGGAGACAGCAGAGAGAGAAGCGGGGAGACAGGCATGCTCTCGCAGGGATGGGGGGTGGGCGTGCAAAGCCCTTGCCGCAGTCAACACTGTCTTCACCCTCTACCGTCTTTCTTTACTCCGTTTAGTCTTGTTTCCGGTTTGATACCAGCAGAAACTATACAGTTCCTAAAGGGCCATTTTTAAACAATGGCACATTTGGAGGAATAGGTTGCTGTGCTGTAGATTTACCCTAGTGAAACCTCACAGTTGTGTAACTCCTACCCCTTCGGGTACCAAACCTACCCCAGCATGCGGCTATAATGAGCAGGAAGCTCTTCATGCGAGGGCAGCTACTGCCACAGGGTATGTCCTTTGAGTTGCCTTGCAAAGTTAGGTCTTCTTCCCTGTCTTTCTTTTCCTCCATCTCTGTCACACACACAGACACACACTCACACACACATACTCACATACCACACCACGCACGCACACATACACACACATACTTACACCCCCTTACACACACACTCACATACCACATACGCTCACATACCACACCACACGCACTCACACACATACTCACATACTCCCCCGACACCTGCATACATGTTTGAAAATTTAAAAAAGACAAAACAAAAAAACTAAAACTTTCTGTATGATCTATGAACAATTTTACACAGTAATACACATTATGGAAATCTTTGCTTTGTTTCTGTTTCTTAACTTCTGTTCAGACGCAAAGCTCTCGAATCATTTCTGAAAACTGTAGTCCATCTTCAGATTTTAAAGCCATACCTCAGTTAGTAATAACAGTGGTCAGAGAACACCTTTGCAGTGAGTGTCAGTGTTCCGTAGGTGTCTGGAAACATAACTCTTCCCTATGTAACCAGAACAACGGTGACAGGAGACGAGCCTGGAGAACGACTCTTCAGTACCTGAAAATCCTCCTGAACAGCCTTTCCCTGGGAAAGCTATAAAAAGAGTCAGTTTTGCCTGAGTCAGAGCAATTTATCTAAAAGCACCCTCCAGAGCTATGAGAAATTGGCATTCTCTATGACAGATAAAATTTGGAAGGTGGTTCGTAAAGCTTCCCACGATGTCTTCACTTGTTTTCTCCTTTAGGTCTGGAGGGAAGGTCATCACAAACCTAGCCCATCAAGTTTTATAAATAAAGTTTTATTGTGAAACTGACATATTCTTTTGGTCACAAATTATTTGTGGCTGTTCTGTGGCTTTAAGAGCAGACCTGAATCGTCCTGATAACATGTATATAATTTCTAACATTATTTACAACCTGGGCTCTTTGTACACAAGTTTGCTGACCCTCGGCCTACAGGACTTCCTTCTTCCCTCTGTCCTTCTGACTAATGTAAGGATATTGGAGTTGTAAACTCGCTCCTGAATAACATAAGGATATCAGGGTTGTAGACCTGCTCCACTCTCTGTAAAATTCTGTGTGACCTGAGACAAAGGCTGCTTCCCTTAGTTAACTTCCTGTTTGCAAAGCTAAGGCTGGCTCGGGTGATCCCCTACTCCTTGTTCAATTCCTTCTAAATGTCTGTGTTCTAAGGAGAATGACGATAGCCTTATTCATTGTGTTGTTTTTAACTAGGAATGCATATAAATTCAAAGAGGAGACTTTCCACAAAGGCCCAGCTTACCCCGAAACATTTCAAATCATTTTTAGTATTCAACAACCCAGCAACCTGCCTTGTTACCGATCATGGCCATGCTACAGATGTGCTGCAGAGACCACAATGGCAGGAAAATCTGCTGCACATCAGGAACACATCTGGTTCACACTTTCCTACCACAAATGCCCGACCCTGCTTCTGCCAGAAAAGAATGTTCTTCTTGGTAGTGTTGTGTAAGTGAGCAGAGAGCCCGTCCTATCTGCAGTGCCGGGGCGCCAGAAGTGACAGGAGTTCTTACACTCAAAGGGTACTTTTGAGTTCCTGATGGAGGCCAAATTCCCTTGCCTTAGTCGGAATGGGGTTTCTTTCTGTCATACTCTTGGGTGCCGTTGGCATATTCTGCATGGTGCAATTCCTTTATTAGACACTTAGCGTAACCCTGGATGAAAGCAATGTCAGTACAGCAAGAATAATCTTGCTTCCAAAATCCCCACAAACAAAAGCCTGTGGATCCTTTTCTAGCCGCTGCCTTGACAAAATAAAAGACGTGAGAGGTTATGTTATCTTAAAAACGAAATCACTGAGGGGGCAGAAAATTCACCAGACCTCAATGATAATAGTTATGATTTCAAACCCTTAAGTCCTATTATCTTTAAAATAAACATTTCTCTTACACATTCTTTCTTCCTGATAAATAAAAGTGTTGGGGGATGTTTTGAGTCTCTGAACCAAAAGGGATTGGTTCTTAGTTTCCATAGCAGGAGATTTGGGTTGCAAACGAGCATATGCAGAATTTAGACAGCACAATGGATGCTATCCACTTGAAAACATTGTATTTCAAAACAGAACGAAGCGGCTCTCAAGCAGAGCCACTTGAGATATTTTACAAAACCCAAAGCGAAGTAACCCTGCGGATGACAGACAGCATTCTGAACATGGTTACCATCTTACCCATAAACACCTGCAGGACACAGGGATGCCTCTGCACATGGCACACATTCTTTAGTGTGTGTAGGGACCCGGCTTTTACTTGTGTGTTTTTCCTTGCAAGAAAAATAAGTAAGTTCCCTCTGTCATTTCTACTTGATCATCTCCCCAAACCCCGAAGAACAGTATCCTTTCCTTCTTCCTCTCCTCCCTCTCTGATCCCTCTGAACTGGGTGCTAACGTTGTCCACAATATGCACGGGCCAACACGGATTAAAGAAACATAAACTGGCAAAACTGCACCAGAAGCAGCAGAGGTGAGCTGATCCCCCAGCTGAGGCTCTCTCGGGCCCTCCCCACCAATGTCTGCATTCTACAGGACTTTACCTTCTCTCCTTGGCTGGACAGCCTTCTCCTCATCCTGTCAGTCCCATGTCTGGTCCACTCCTCTCTAGCCTTTGAAATGCTTTGAGAATAGAAGGGGCGTATAAAAACCATTGGTTTATTTGGAAAGTCTTCCTGGATGACGTCAGACAATGTTGATCTCTACCTTCCTGAAGTCCTTTGAGACTCACGACCTAACCCAGACAATTAACACCTTATTATCCTTGGCTCTGACAGCCCACACCACACATACACTTCTTTTTGATAATTATTTCACATGAGTTAGTTTCCTCTCCCTAATTAAACTGTCAGCTTCCTGTGAATGGAGGCATCTTCCCTAGGTGCATAGTAAATACAATTTCCCCCTTTTTTCTCAATCAATAGAAGTTTCCATATGAGTTTCACAAAGGCCATGTGGTAGTTGTGTCATGGGTGACTACAAATAAAACCTATGAATTAGAACAGCAACAGGGCAGGAAAGCCTCAACCTTCCAATGAGAAATTAAAAAAAGACAGCTAGATTAAAGACAGTGGTTCAGACATTACTTGCAGGACAGAATGTCTAAGTATTTAAAGGGGATTTAAATGAACAAGAAGAAACACACACATATTTACTTCTAATAACAATATGAAATTTACCTATTTGATCAAGTAAAGACCAAACTAATGACAAGATGAGACAATTCATCATTTCATGGGTAAAACAATCATGTGTTGAGTGTGCCTATGCACACAATATATTTGGAAAAGTAAATACTCTTTTACAACATGTATAGCTTCTTCCCAGCTCACAGATTTTTGTAGTTTATGCTTTGTTCACTACTGAGAATGTTCTTCCAGTGAAAAGAATCTGTTAAGCCAATGGTTATTTCAAGAAACATTTTGTTTGAATGTGACCCAAGAACTCAAATATCTGTTGTAACTAGCGACATCAACTGAGTTCATTCACTCACTATATTGATAAAATTTGGGAAATTGCTCAATATTCTGCTTTGTTCTGCTCATAAAGACTCAGCCTGATGCTTTCCATGCAGCCAAGTTAGTGCATAAATGGGTAAAGTAACACAGGGGCTTATGTGTGCATCATGCCAGAAATGTGCTAGAGAGAGTTAGAACCCAGGCACCAAGCTCAGGGGACATGCAATTAGTACAGAACTATAGTAGCTTAGCCAGATGTCCCATTAATATGGACAAGACAAGGAAACTGTACTGATACCCTCCTAGGCTGTGTTTGAAATGTCTCATGCTAATCCACCTCACATTTGAACTTTGTGCAAGGCTCACACACAGGAGTGGAATGACATTCAGACTTCCGACACAGAACAGCTCCATGGAGCTGTTATGTTGAAGTCAAATAGCACATTCTTTACTTCCAAGTGTAAGATTTATTTTTTTCTGTAAGTGGCTAACCTCTGGAAACAATTTATGAGACCAGAGAAAACGAACCCAATTTCAAATGAAAACTCTGTTGTAAGTCAGAGCTCTTTTGTTCTCATGGTGGCTTTCCCATGACCACTGTGACTATCACCACTCCAAACTCCCTCACAAAGAAATCTCAGTTCAACTCCTGGATCAGCGGTTGCCACCCCTCCTATAATTCCCATCTCTCCCATGATTCCCACATTTCCCATGATTCTCCACTTCCCACGATTCCCCCATTTCCCATGATTCCCACCCTTCCCATCATTCCCCCACTTCCCATGATTCCCACCCTTCCCTCCAAGGTTCTATGGCTCTGTTGCTGCAGACAGAGCTCTGTTACAGGTTTGATGTCTACAGGAGAGTGTGTTAATATTCATGAGCCAGGAAGTTACTAGAAGAATTAGGTGACAAGTGTGTGAACTTCCACGTGTCTAGTAGGAAGGGTTGTTCAGGCAAAGGATGTGTTCACACCATGAGGCAAGTGCTATCGAGTCATCGGCTGAATTCAGTGGAGGGAATCACTTTGAATAAAGAGAATTGAAGGAAAGGGATTTTTAAAGGGCAACTTTCAGAGAGTTATTATCTAAGCCAGTTAAATAGGTAGCTGTGTTGGCTTCAGGAGTCGGGAGAAAACAGAAAATCAAAGTCTGTTTTGGTCAAAGTTCTAGTTAAAAATGTCAAGACTGTCTCCAGGATTGGACCAAAGAAGAGAAGACTCACAGGTGAGGGTGAACAGCATCTGCAGTGGCAACCCAGATGAAAATCCTATTAGCATTTAGAACAGAGTCAAGCCACTGGGCATGTGCTCTTCCATCCTTGGACCCAATGGTGTGTGTGGCACATCTTAATGCGTTTGGCTGCCACAAACGAAGTGCTGTCTGGTTTGTCAGCTGCCGGGTAGATGCACTGGGATCAAATGGTTTGTTACCTGGAAGGAGGCAGAAAGGACTTCAAGCTGTAGCCCATTCTCTTCCTGAGTGATTTCCGGGAAGATATGGCAGAGAAAAGCTATTAGGTCCTGTTGGAGATTGTTAATGCTGCAGGGTTGTGTCATCTTTCCTCTGAGGTCGCTTGCTTCAAGAAGGCTACTAGTGACCGATGCAAACCTATGGGTATTTGGGTCAATTTCAGAGGAAGGAAAAATTTCTGATACAGGATCAAGAACTTTCAGAGTTTAGGTTTTCCTAAAAGCTTAATGGAATATGACTGGAATATGATCCTTCTTCATGGGTTGTAGTTTATGTATTATCAAATGGAAATTAATGTATCTTGAGTTTAGGTTTCTAAATTCAAGTTGCAGGGCACGAGGAAAAAGTAATCCTGGATCTAAATTTTAGTGCTACTGTTCACTAACTGCCCACTCAGCATTTCCCTGTGTTTTACTACAGGGGAACAGAATAAAATCAGCAGCCTCCCGGAAGGAACACAGTCATCCTATGCAGTAGAAAGGAGGGCAGTGACGGTCTGTCGGTGAGTGTCAACATGTTCCTATGTCTCACCTCTGGCTTGTCCTCCAGCCCAGGTGGACTGTCTTCTTAACTTTTCCCTTTTTCTTTTCTTCATGTGGCTTCATCCTCAAAGCTAAATGGCCCCTCCTGAGAGCATGTAAGGCTCAGGAAGTCAAGGAAAGCTGCAAAGCTAAAGAGGCTCAGTGACATGAGGCCTCTCCTCTGAAGTACACACACACACACACACACACACACACACACACACACACACACACACGCACACACACATGCACACACACACACACACACGCACACACACATGCACACACACACGCACACGCACATGCACACACACACACAAGTGCACACACGTGCACACACACACGCACACACACACGCACACGCACACGCACACGCACACGCACATGCGCACATACAGCAAACACTCCAGAAGAGGAGACCTTCTCCAGAGGAGCTGCCTGCAAGCTGTGCAGGGAGCGACAAGAATGAAGCCCTTGTGAGTCATCCCACACACTGGAGTAGGCTTTTCAGAGATGCAGCTGCTTCTGAGTCACCCAAGCAGGGCTTGGTGGAACGCTTTCTGTGGTCAGTCCTCAACGTCTTCTATGTGGGGTGAAGAGATCTGTTTGCACTTCTCCACCCAAAGTCCTGCAGTGCAGGGATAGAACCCCAAGAGCCACACACGTGCTGAGCACACACTCCCCCAAGGAGCTACGCCAGGACACAGCCCTCCAGCGCCTTTGAGCTGTGCTTCCTTCATCAGGAAAGCAGGTAAACTGTTGATTTTGAACAGTGGTTGTGGGGATCAACTGAGATCAGGGGACTGTTTGTCCTCCCAGGCTTCATGGCTGTCTTCATGGGTCACAGTCTATGAGGGAATTTTAACCAATGACATTTTATTGCTACAAAGCACCTGGGTTTATAATTTACACTCAAATACAGAAACCAAGCAAAATTGGAGGGTATGCACCTTTAATGCTAAATCACTATTGAAATGGAACTTTTGGAAAAGCCAGTGTGCTGCGAGTTTCCTGCTGTGATCACCCTCTCCCTGGGTTTGCCACAGACACACAAGGATGGCGGATTTGCTTTGTTTTTCACAGCACCAGGGAAGGCTGATGAGATGCCTGTGTCAGTGTTATATTCAGTGGAGTTAGTATTATTTTTGCAATGCTTTGGCACAGCTCAATTTTAAGTGCAATTACCACATTATAATCTTGGCAAGGCCTACTGTTCCAAACAATTCTCTGATGCACAAATGAGTCTTCCCCAAAATGAAAACTGCCCATGAAAGGGTACTATTACATTATATAAAAATGAAAAATCTCAGAGTAAGTATAAATTCCATTTCAAGAGCACACACTATATACACACAAACTTTGAAAAAGTTATAATTAAGATGTCTAATTCTCCTGAAATAGCACACTGATATATAATAAGTCACTGTAGGGTGTGCAGGCAGCCTGAATCAAACAGTGTGTGCTTACGCAATGAACTAGAAACACTGTTAGACTCTATATGTTGAGATATTGGGGTAAATCTCTCAGACTATGAAGGTAAACACTGGATGTAGTGTGGTCAAAAGATCTGGAATCTTTCCTCTTTAAGACTAAAGGTTGTTGTGAAGTACAGATTTGCCAAATGGTTTCAAATATTCACAGCAGTTTCCTCAGTTCTGTGGCCCGCAAGTGCCATTATTGTTTGTTCAACCTAAAGGATGTCATGCTTTAGCACAGCAACCTACTCTGAAAGGCGGACTTAAAGAGACTGTGTTTTATTGTCTACTAGGTGGTCCTTCTCGGCAGGTCAGTATATAGCTTCCCTTTCCATCATCTACTGGAGAACCCTAGAAACAGTGTGGGGGGCTGATGGCCCTTCTCCCTCCACAGTGAGTCCCAGCGTGGGTGATCTCACCCCTTCCATTCAGGAGAGGTTTGCACACATTGTTTGAGGACTCTTATTGGAGCAGAGAACGTGCTAGTTCTTAGTGGGTAGAGACCAGAGATACTACAAACATCATACGCACAAGAATTACCTACTCCAAAATGTCCCCAGTCAAGGGAAGAAATCAAAGCATGTATATTCCATTACCACTGGCTGCCTAGGTCAGTGTCCTTCAGATAGTCACTGCTACGAAAGGTCAATGGAGCAGCATGATCCAAAGCCTTTATGTTCTGCTGGGATCTCAGATAAGTCATTGGATCAAACCAGAGGGGCCCCTTAGTTGGTCTTAGGATGGGTTTGTGGAATTTGTTTAAATTCTAGTTTTGTGTTCTATTACTTTAAAAAATACACAAATATCCTGCTAGTTTGAGCCAGTTCCTTTGATCTATTTTTGGGTATAGTTTGGTTCAGGTATAGTATTAACACTTGGGTTTTGTTCAGTTCAGTGTTTGGCAGATTAGTGGTATTCTGGCTTTTGGTTTTGGTCCCTTGGTTTATGGCTTTGCAGTGGTGGCTGGGTGGGTATTATCGGAGCAGAGAGCCATGGACACCAGGGCTCTCCATTTTCCATTGCTTGATTTAAAATATTAAGACTTGAATCAGAAGCAGTTTATAGCAGGCTGGGGTGAAAGTGCAAGCTTGGAAACCTGAGTACAATCCCGGGAAGGTGAAAGAAGAGAATCTACCCCACAAAGTTGTCTGACTTCTCTGTACATACTGGGGCATGCATGTGCCTGTGCCCCCCCCCCCCCCCCGCCTCTCCCTCCCTCCCTTTAATTTTTAAAAATCCAAGCAGTTTATTTCATATTTTGCTTACGGAAGGGTCAAGCAGTCCTAACACTTTGAATCTCCCCCCAGCTGTTTACTTGTGGACACTGGAGAACAAGAAAGAAATATAATTTGTAGTCTTTAGACTCTCCAGGGATTTTAAAGTGCCCATACCCTTGTTTTGCAATGGGTCTGGTTGTGAAATCACCAGATTGAAAACTACTGGAGGAGTGGTGAGGGTGGATTCAGTGACAAGATTTCCTTAAGGCTGTAAACAAACCAAAGCCATTAAGAGAAAGAAACAGAAGTGGCGGATTTCATCATAAAACAGGGAAAACATTTTCCAGCTGCCTTACAGGTACAGCGCAAAGCATGGTGGTTGCATTCCTAAAACTTTAGTCTCTGCAAGCTGAAGCGTCTCGACACACTCAGATCGTGAAAGCCATCTGCACCTGCTCACAAAACAGCTTCAGAAAGAAGAAAACAGAGTCAGCCCCGAGGATTTAATGTAAACAGACAGGAAGCTGTTTCTGGCACAGGGCGGCGGAAGGGAGGGAGAGGAGCGAAAGGAAGAAAGGCTGTCGCAGTTCTCCTGGCTACCCAGAGTCAGGATCTGAACTCAGTGCGCCTGCCCACTCCGGCTGCACTTTCAAAGGCTCGGCAGTTAAACTGCAACTATATGTTGTTTTAAATCTTTCTTTTCTGTAGCTCAGGGTTGAATGAATTACTGGCAGGAACTTTGAACTCAGGAATTCAGTCAAATGTCCTTTCATTGTCAGAGCCGCTTTGTGTTTAGAGCCTTTAGTCATCTGCTTCTGTAGCTCAGGGACACATACACAGATGGCAGTCACATACATACAGACACACCGTCACATACAGACAGACAGACCGACACAAAGACACACACAGTCACATACAGACACACACAGTCACATACAGACACACAGTCACATACAGACACACACACAGACACACCATCACATACATACAGACAGACCGACACAAAGACACACACACAGTCACATACAGACACACACACAGACACACCATCACATACATACAGACACACACACAGACACACATACAGTCACATACAGACACACACACAGACACATAGTCACATACATACAGACACACAGAAACACAGTCACATACATACAGACACACACACACAGACATACACACACAAAAACACAGTCACATACATACAGACAGACACACAGACACAGTCACATACATGCATACAGACAGAAACACAGTCACACAGTCACATACAACATATACACACACAGATGCACAGTCACATACATACAGACACACAGGCACATACATACAGACACACACAGAGATAGAGTCACATACACACAAACACACACAAGACATACAGCCACACGCACAGAGACACACATAGTCAGACACAGGCACACACATATACATATACATACAGTTACACACATACACAGTCATACACCCTCACAGTCACACACAGCCACAGCCAACATACACACAGTCACACACACAGACACAGACACATACACATAGACAGTCACTTATAGACACACACTCAGATGCACACACAGAGTCACATAGGCACAGTCTCACACACACAGCCACAGCAACATACACACAGTCACACACACAGACACAGACACATACACATAGACAGTCACAGACACACATAGACACACACACAGAGTCACATAGGCACAGTCTCACACACACAGCCACAGACTGACGCTCTCTGGCCCTGTGCGTTAGAACTTTTCAGATCCTCCCTTCAACACACACTGGCTCCCAGTGGAGTTTGTTTAATGTCTCTTTAATCGCTTCCTTGTACTCCTTTCTGCCTTTCCGCTTCTCAATTCTGGAAAATATCAAGCTGACAAGAGCAGACATATTTAAATCGTGAACCTTCTCAGGCTGAGCAGCCAGCCGGCCAATGGGAAGGCAACGGGCCGGTGGGAAGGGCCTGGTTGGAGCAGGCTCAAGCTTCTGAAAAGGCCAATGCTTCCGGCCTAAGCAGCTGAGCAACTGAGCCCTCCAGGGCTCCTGGGCAGGGCTCAAGTTCAATGCCATCTTTGGCATTGCCATAGGGTGATCCCAGCTATGCCCCTCAGATCTCCTTTGGGCTGTCCACGGAGGCATCCTGTTCTCCTCAGCCATGGGCTGTTCCCATGCTTCAAACTAGGAAGGCCCAGCTGCTAGCCACTTGGGAAGCAGGAAGAGCCTCCCAAAGTCTCCTCTGAGTCCTTCCTCTGGTAGACCTTTCTGGAAAACTGAGGCCAAGGCAGCCTGCAGGTGTCTTGTCCCTTTGCCTAGAACGTGTGCTGGCTCCCCACCCTGAGAATTGTAGAGCAAATATTAATGAGATTTGTGCTGCCTACTGCTCCATCCAGGTACTGGAGTTGCCACCCTGGAGAAAACACATCTGCTTAACATTTTAAACTGCATAGAGAAATGGCACTCTGATAAGACGCCATGGTGAAGTGTAAAGATGTCGTATTTGATTCTTTCAGTACTGTCCAGAGGTAACGAGGTCCCTGGTTGTGAGACTTTCCATATTCATGAGGGTAGAAAGCCTTGAGCTGTAATGATTGGAAAATACTGATTTTCCCCAAGGTCTGACCAGCAGTATACCCATTAGCAAGTTCTGTGGCTACAGCCACTCCTGGTTACATCAACAGTGAAAACAACAGCTAACATATCTGAAACCTTGCTATGTGCCAGTCTTAAAGTAACATCCTCTGCATGTGTTCTTACATCTTCACAACCCCACACACTGAAGAACTACACACTGAAGAAACAGAAATTGATTTTGTTGTTAATTTACTATAATCCAGAGAGTTAACAGGTAGAAAAAAAATCTACAACTTGAACTCAGCACTAGAACACTCAAAGCATATGAGCTACTCGACTATTCATGACATTTATCCATCTATTCATGCATCCATCCATCCATGTATCCATTCATCTCTCTATGTATCCATCTATCATCCATGCATCTATCCATGCATCCATGCATTCATCTATCTCTCCATGCATCCACACATCCATCCATCATCCATGCATCTATCCATGCATCCATCTATCTCTCCATGCATGCATGCATCCATCCATCCATGCACCCATCATCTATCTACTATTCACTTACCATCCCATCTTCCCTCCTCCTTTCCCTCCCTTTCTCTGTCAAATGCTTATTATTAGGATATACAGTCAAGGAAAAGAAATAAGATGCACAGAACACATGACAAACCTCTATTTCATCCAACTGAAACATAACATACTCAAAATGCCAGCTAGCATGTCAGATCATTGACACATCCCTACTATACTTTAGGAATGGTGGATGAACATTATCATAACAAGAGGTTGACAAAACTGAGCAACGACAAATCCAATATTCCTTTGACATAGAATATTATTCAAAGAATCTCTCAAAATGTCAAGTGAATTTTCCAAAGAATTTATAAGAACAAAACAAGCAGCAAAAAACAAGTAATGCCCCCCAAAATCCCAAATTTAAGGAGTTTCAGAACTAGCAAGTTTCCCAAAAAGTATGCAGAGTGTAAACAAAATTTCATAACCCCTACAATCCTCACAGTAAAGTGACCTGTGAATGAATTCTTAGATTATTTTTAGTGTGATTCCTGAGTGAGAAGGACAGAAGGTTACTTCCTTTACATAAACTCACACTGAAGCTGCATTGACAATGGATCACAATAGTGTGAGCTGACTTTGGCATTAGTAGGTCTAAAGCACTGTGGCCTAACAGACTGTTCTGTCTTCAACTGAACTCACCATGATATTCAGTTTTTGGCATTTCATGGTTAGTAAAGTTATGAGAGCTTATCATGAACCTGGTGGTACTCTACACCCTGGAGGGTTCAACATGGTCCTTGTACTAGAGAAGTCTACAGATTTATGAAAGAGACCCAAAGGTAAACCCATCCCAAGAAATTGATGAGGCCAAAATGAAGCTTCAAGCAAGGATAGAAACTCATAAGAAGGGTGATGAGTCCATGGAAGGCCACTTCCTCTGCGAAGCATCTTGTTTACTTCTTCAACAGATATTTGTTCAGTCTTGAAGTTCTGAGTTCCATAATGCAATTTGATCAATAATGACTGACATATAACTGTGGTCCCACAAGGTGACATCCTGGCCCTTTCAGTTTATAGAAGCACACTCTGTGATGCTTGCACAGGATGAAGTTGGGTGGCCCTTGGGCGTGTCCTTGTTTTAAAGTGGTGTGACTAGATAGATGGTAAAATCAGAAGATCAGAGAACATCATATACAAAAATATGAATTTTTGATCTCACATCCTGGGACAGGCCTAGACATATACACTGTGGAAACTCAGCATTGAGTGATGGATGCTGTCTAGGGTTTCACAGAGGCAGAGAAGAGAAGGCATATACTCTACTCCTGAATGCTGCTACAAATTTCCCTTCTGCGGGACCTACCACTGATGTTTGCCCAACTACCTTTGGGCTACTTAGGTTTATAGCCATTGGCTAATACTGCTCTCGGCCTTGGTCAGAGAAACTTCATTTTACAGTGAGTGGTAGTTAATGCGGAGACTCGTAACTGGTCAAAATCCTGAGAGTACTCAGTCCTAACCAGGTCATCGATATCATCCTATACAAGGTTCAGGGAACACCGTGAGAAAGGGAGTGGAAAAATGTAAGAGCCCAAGGATGGAGAGGCAGCTGTGAAATGCCATCTTCTGGACGTGACCGTCGCACTTAGGAACGCAAACATCTGTGGTTACGTGTGTAAGACCCATTACCAGATTAGACTCCTCAATAATAAGCATAGACAGGAGAAAGATTTGTTATATTCTCACTCCTAGTTGAGGAAATATTAATAGTTAATGACTACTAGATGAGCTGGAATCATTTTCTTCAGTGTTGTAGCCATGGTAAGTTGCCCATACTCCAGTAAATGAACCCACCCCCCTTCTCATGCAAGCAACCCTAACTAAACTTGGGTCTCTCTCTCCCTCTCCCTCTCCCTCTCCCTCTCCCTCTCCCTCCCTTCCTCCCTCCCTCCCTCCCTCTCTCTCTCTCTCTCTCTCTCTCTCTCTCTCTCTCTCTCTCTCTCTCTCACACACACACACACACACACAGAGATAGCACACACACACACACACACACACACACACACACCTCCTGAGAAGAAGGGGTTAAGTTGGAGTGAGGGGCTAGGAGAAGGTAATGGAGGTGAATGATGAAATATATTATATGCATTTATAATAATGTACATCATTAAAGAGTAAATGAAAATATTTTTAAAGTCCCTCTGTGAGTTGTTAATTCTGAAAATGATCCTAAGTACAGTGTGGGTTAAGCACTCAGTCTCTTGCATGTAAATTCCTGCATCTGAAAGTTGAAATAGAGGGAAATGTGCCTGATTATTTGGTGGAAACAATGGACTTTGCCCACAAGTACAGCAGAGAAAGTTCTGACTGAGTTTTCTGTAGTGACAAATACAAGACTGTGGCTTTCCATGTGGATTGGCCAACATGACGTACATCACCTGCCCTGAGGACACATGTGGAAAAGCACAGAAGTTGTCTGTTAAACACAGAGAACTGCCATCCTCAGACCACCACCTTCACAGACTCCCCGTCATGTCTCAATCTTTAACTCCAGTGAAACAAGGAGATGATTTATACTCAGCCTTTTTTCTTTTCATGTGTAGCCTGATCAAAAGAATAATTATACAGAGAGGAATTTTGCAGACAAAAACTGCGTGTGATCCTCCTTACATAAGGACCTCAGTGTGTGGCTGGAAACCCTCTGATTTCTTCTGTTGACTGGCAGCTTCAGGTTACAGGGAGAGAGCAGAGAGCCTTCGTTAACATCTTCTAGGCTTCACCACGTAAGGAGTCAGCTCCACACACCCACTTTATATATCACAATCAGACCATGCCAAAGTAATTCATCAGTGAGTGGCTTGTGAGCAGAGAGAAAGAGGGCACAGAATACAGCTTAGCATAGTGACCTGGGAGAAGGGGCTAGCAGAACCTGCTAAGAGTGGAATTCTAAACAGTAGTGGCCCAAGAAACAAATTTGCTATGTTTGTGCAGAATTCCTAAAGCTCTTACTTAGCATCTCATACTTGCTCCCAACAAACTTGCAGAAAACCGAGAAAGGGAGAAGCTCACACTGCCCCCAGGAAAATGGGACTTTCCACTGCTGTTGGTGTTTGTTTGGTTTGTATTGGAGTCACAGATTGGAAACAGTCTCTTGACTAGTCTCATTATATTCAATCCCAGCTTTGTCCACACTCCAGACCCCTGCAGTCCCTGTCATTACAGAGCGGAACGTGCCTAAAGAAATGACACCCAGAGTGGTCAGCCTCAGTTTACCTTCTGACCCTTTACTTCCGACCGTTGGTCTTACACCAAGCCTAGCAAGCTCTGCTGTCCTGCATCTACGTCTCACCATTCCTTCTCTCCTGAAGCCTCCAGCATCTTCTCCTCCAGTCTTGCTCTCCTTGGTAAACTTGACTCCTGTTTCACTAAGAAAATAGAGACATGGATCCCCCACAGTCTTCTACCAACACGTTTGACTGAAACGCTGCTTATGCCTGGTTTTTTCCAATTTGGCAGTCGATATGACAGGATATCGGAAACTGAGCGAGCCCAACTAGCTCCGCACAACACAGGCAATGTGTGTTTGTGAAAAACATACCAGATTTTGAAAATCGAATAAAATGATGACTACAGAATCTCTTATTACTTCATGCTTTGTAGTCACCACGTGTTTTAATAAGAATCTATAGGTAGCGGGTTAAATACAATCAATAAATTAATTCTCTGCTTTTAAATTTTAAAAAAGGATTACATTTACTTATTGATTTCTGTGTGTATGTAGGGCGGGTGCACACGTGCCACTGTGTGCATGGGGAGGTCAGAGAAAAACTTTGGGACTCAGTCCTCTCCTGTGTGTGGGCTCCAGGGATTGAGTTGTGGTCACCATCAGCCTTGGGGATAAGCACCTGTACTTAGCTATCTCACTAGCCCTGATCTTTTCATGTGATGGCTTACAAATTCAAATAAGGTATGCTGCAGCTAGGTTGGTGGCATAGCCTGTAATCATAATATTTGGAGATGGATGAAGAAATTCAAAGTCATCCTTGGGTACTGTCCTGATTTTATTTGTTACTGTGAGAAAATACCCCAACAAAGAGCATCTTTGGGGAGAAAGGGTTTGTTTTAGCTCACAACTCTAGATTACAGCCCATCTTGAAACAGCTGGTCATATCACATCCAAAGTCAAGGGCAGAGAGAAATGAATGCATGCACAATACTAGTGTTTAGTTCACTTTCTCTACTCTCATACAGTCCAGGACCCAAAGCCCAGGGAACTGTGTCACCCATGGTGGACTTGGGTCTTCCCATGTCAATTAATGTAATCAAGACAATCCTCCACAGACAAGTTCACAGGCCAATTTGATCCAGACCATCCCTCATTGAGACTCTCTTTCCAAGTGATTCTAGGTTGTGTCAAATTGACTGTTAAAACTGCCTATCATAGTTACACAGAGTTCAAGATCAGCTGGGGGTATACGAGGCCCTTTCTCAAAGAAAAATAAGATAAAAGGCAATTATGTCTGTTGCTTTCACTGCATTTCTATTGGAGTGTGTGGTTCTACTCTGGGCTAGTACCTGAGGCCTTATTGGAGACAAAACATCTTTCCTTGTGTGCATTCAGACTCCTCCCTCTTGCCTCCCACCCCTTCCCAGGAGCAATTCTCTCCATTTTCTCATCCTTCGTCTTGTAAATGGATCATTATTTTCTTCACACAAACACTGTGTCTACATTTGTTTATTTGCTTATTTGTTATTTTTGGAGACAAGGTTTCACTCTGCAGCTCAGGCTGGCCTCAAATTCATACCAATCCTCTTGTTTCAGCTTCGCAAGTGCTGGAATTCCAAGTCTGTGCCACCACACCTGGATTCTCTTATTTAAAAAAAATCTCATGACCATGCCCCTTTATTCAGTTACTGCCTCATTTCTTTAGAGTGTAACTCCTTAAAAATACTCACTGCCTCCAAATCTTTACTTCCGTCCTTGTGGTCGTTCTGTGCCGGGGAGTGAGTGCAGGGCTTGTCCATGCAGGCAGAGCAATAACCACCCTGCCCCCATCCTCTTTCCACACCTCTGAAGCTCACCCAATGCCCACCAGTCCACCAAAGCAGCATCACCCAGGCCCTGCGTCAGGAGGTAGTGCATGAGAACTAACTGCCGAATCCTTCAGGACTGTACCAGCTTGAAATCTACTGTGATGTGTATGTTGGCCTCATGGAAACAGGGAAACACTACAGATTGGGATCTTGCCGTTCTTTTTTTTTTTTCCAGCATCATTTTACTATCAGGTCACCGATGGATGAAAAGCCGTCACCGACCTTGTCACACTCACACGTCAACAATCAGACCACAGCTTGTTTAATCCCCTCGCAACACTGGCATAGATAAGTTCTCTGACTTGACTGCCTGTCTGACTCGTTGAAGCTCCTCCCCTCGCGTGTCTTCTCTCTCCCTGGACACTCCTCCTGCCTCTCTTGCTAGCTCTGTTTGATCTGACTTCCGGATATTGGAGAACATGGCTGCTCAGCTCCAGCACCTCCTCTGGCTGTTTCCACTCCATCTTTCAGCCTTAGATGCTCAAAGTAGACTTCCAGGTGGACTTCGCCCAGGAATACCAGCTTACTTTTCTTGATGTCTACATGTCAGCAGCACTTGAATTTCCAATAGGCAGCTCAAACTCTTGTTCAAAATGAATTTCCTAATTCTACCTCTCCTATTTCCAGACACTAAGCATGATTCTCCAGGGATATTCTCCAACTCAACAAATGGCAATTATGGCTCCCAAGGCCACACATTTTGAGAGCTTCTTAATTCTGCACTTTTGACACTATACATCTACTGCCAGGGCACTCCTACTGACTTGGTTTTAGAAATACAGCCCGGACTTCTTCTGGACTCCTATCATGCCTGATTTGCTTTAAGCAGCCGTTGGCTTTCAACTCAGATACTGCAACAAACTCTTAATGTATTGCAGGACCCAGAGTAATCCCTTAAAATGTAACACAGATCTTATTCTGCTTCTATTCAAAACACTTTAATTGCTTCCTGTCTTACTTAGCACAAGAGAGAATGTTTCCCGGGCTCTACAAAGTCCTGCCAGGCTGTCCCTCCACCTTTCCAACCTCATCTCCCACTGCAGTCTGCCCATCAGTCAAAGGCCCTCGCTGTCTGACAGAGGCCTGACTCAGAGGCCTCCAAACAAGCAGTTTCTTACCTGAGAACTCACTCCTTTCTCAAAGGGCCCAGGGCTCATTCTCCCCTCAGGGCTTGCGGGAAATTAACCCCTTCCCTTCCACGGCCTGCATCCTTATCCGACACAGTAAATAGTTGCTTGTTTGTTTATTATTATTTTATGGATAATATTTGTTTGTGTCTGTGCATGTGTGTACTGTGCATGTTTGTGTGCAGGTGTGCTTTCTTAGGCATTGAGATCAGAAGTTAATCTCAGATATCTTCTCTGTTGCTTTCCACCTTATTTTTTGAGATAAGGTGTCTCACTGACTGAATCATACTGGCCAGGAAGTTCCAGGGATCTCCCTGTGCCAGGGTTACAAGCACATGCCACCATACCTACTTTTTTATGTAGGTACTCGGGCTAAAAAATCAGATCCCCAAGCTTGCATGGCAGACACTTTAGTGACTGAGACAGCTCTCTAGCTGTTGGTGGAAGTATTAAGGTAACGCTACATAGTTAAAAGGGAGGTTTATCTTGTGGGGTAACTCACAAATGAAGGGATAGGTAACAGGGTCCGGGGAAGGTGTAGCACAGTCTGGCGGTGTTCTCTGGAGAACTCTGCTCCGTCTACCTCCAGTGTCCAGGATCCAGGAACCAAGCTAGCGGGCACATCCGGATCTCGGGTCTTAAGGGCTCCTCTCCTGGCCCCACCTTGTAGGTGTGACAATTACCGGAAGCCTCAATGGGGGTAGAACTTCCAGGTCAAAGCTGGAAAAGGTACCCACTACATCTAGCCCTGTGTTTGTGTATTGGTTTGCTCTCCATGCTTGGCAGACAGACTGGTTCCCATTGATGTACATATATCCAGCACCCCGGAGAGGCCGTGGTGCACACAAGAGCACATCGATGTTTGTAGGATGAATGAACGAAGTGTCAAAATAACCAGTTTTTGGATTGTGGAGCACCAGAAACCACCTGTCACTTGCTCTGCCATGTAAAGTGGTGACAGACACGTCTTAAATGCAAGGTGTTCAACTTCTCTGCAAGGCTGTCTTTACCCACAATTCCATGAGGAGGGCTGCTTTAGGACTGGCCAGATAATTCCATCTCTCTTCATTCAGAATCGAGAGGCATTTTTGGTGGTGTTATGAAACCTTTTCACTCTTTAGTTTCTATTTGTGTTTGTTCATTTGGACACAAAGTCTCATGGCTACACTTGAACTGGCGGTTCGCTTGCCTAAACCTTCCAAGTGTTGGGGTTACTGGCACATGTCACCACACCCACATCTATTTTTAAATGGTTTATTTTATTATTGTTGTTACTACTATTTTTGTGCAGAGGGAAATTGAACTCAAGGCCTCATACATGGTAAGCAAGAGTTCAGTCACTGAAACATATTCCTGGATTCCCATACCTTGTATTTCAATACGGCCTTTTAAATGGGGAATTTTCTCACTAGGTGTTTGATCTGCAGAGACATTCAAGAAGAATAAGACTGAGCCAGCTGGAATTATCCCCTGGGACTGTGGCTCTGGCTGACTTGTGGAGTGGAACAGAGAGCTGGGGGAGAATAGAGGATAAGGTGGCTGGTTTCAGGGCTGTAAACAATTTTCTATCACTATCAATAAAGTCTTTACAAATTACGTACCAGAGTGACTAATCCTAACCTAAACCCTGTGTCTGTCCAACCACTGGCCTCACCCAAAATCTTACAAGGCTAACACGACCAGTGAAAACTGGGTTCCCAAACTCTTCTTTCTGTTTTACTAACACTAGAAGGATGCACAGGAGGCTTTCTCAGCAAGGTGAGGGTACATTTCTGAGCTCCCTCCAGGTGGAATTCCAAGCACTCACTGTGGCCACACCCGGTGGCTGTGGTCCCTTGGTGCCCTTTACTTGTCTCTTTGAGGTGCTGCATGGATTAGATAGCTGGCTTCTGTGTTAACAATCCCTTACGTTATAATTACAGAATAGTATATTATGACATCAAAAATCTGAAATTCAGGACATGAATGTTTATACACCAGAAATTATGGAAATGGTCTTTGGTATTTCTATTGTGGTTAGTAATAAATTAAACTTTTTTTTCAAGCCCCAAAGACAGCCATTTAACCTATGAGGAGCAATGAGCAGTAAGTGTCCTCCTTGGACCTCACCTTAGGAAGTGTTAAACATCCTACCCACAATGGACAATGTCACAGAAGGCTGGTGGAGAGAAAGAGGTGTGTCACTACAGACAACACACCCTTCAGTAAGCAGGATGTGGCAGCGTAGACCTATACTCCCAGCGTTCAAGAAGCTGAGGCAGGAGGATCCCTGTGAGTCCAAGATTAGCCTGGGCTAAATAGTGAGTTCTATGACATCCAAGGCTACATAGTGAGATACAGACTCAAACAACCACAACAAAAACCCAACAACAGCAACAACAAAAACAAACAAACAAACCAACCAAAAAAACAAAAAAACCCAAAAACAACCAAACTAAAAACATTTAAAAATCCCAAATGGAAATAAGACAAAACCTAACACTAAAATTCTTTTGAGTGCAGCTATAGTGGCAAGAACACTCCTCCATGGGCTGGTTAATTTTTATTTTCTATGTACTTTGTCCCAAAAAATTACATTCTTTGTTATTTGGGAATGTATTCTCTCTCTCCTTTTATCCCTCCCTCCCTCCCTCTTTACCTCCCCTCTTTTCCCCCATCCCCTCCTCTCAGCCACAACCATTTTACACACAGATATAATGTAACAGATAAAGAAGTGAGCCATCATCTATAGGCACTGAAAATGCCCTGTCCATTGTCTTGAATGTCTACTTCACCTCCTTCATCTATTGCAATATTTTGCAGGAGCACACACCTGGACAGAGTGCTTTGTGTGACCCACAGTTTCTAGCACTTTCTATTCACTAACTCTACGCACATACTACCCTCAGGAAGCAGGAGGGGGGACCAACATCATGGTCATTGTCCTGTGTGGTTGACCATGAGCCCATGCAGCCAGGGAAGGGAATAAAGTGGTCTGAATGAGAATGCCCATCCATTATAGGTTCCTGTACTGGAACACTTGGTCCCTGGTTAGTGGTGCTAAGTGGTTAGAGGAGGTTTAGGAGATGTGCCCTTGATGGAGGAAGTTTGTCACTACAGGTGGACTTGGAAAGTTTAAGACTCATACCATTTCCAGCTTGTTCTCTACACTGTTTCCAGTTCATCGTGTGAACTCCCAGCACCCTGGTCCAGCTGCCGTGCCTGCCTGCTGCAATCTGTCCTGCCATCCTGGACTCTAACCTCATGGACCCATAAGCCAAAGGAAACCCTTTCTTCTTTAAGTTGGCTTGGTCACAGTCTCTGTCACAGAAGCATTTACCTTCCGAGGAGAGGTTGACACACAGTGGTCACACGAGGCCGTAGACAGTGCAGCTGGTGGAAACACGGGCAGTCTGGCATTGGCATGTTCTCTGCCAAGCATCCTTCCTGCATTTTCCACAACCCACACGGCAAGCCTCCTTACTACCTGTACTTTCTAACAAAGAACCACCTGAACACAGTAAACCTGTGCACAAGCTTGCCTTGTTTATGGGCAGAGGTGGGGCTGAATCTAGGCTACTTATACGAAAATTTGAGTTTTCGCATCCTATACTGGGCAGGACAGTAACCTCTCCAGGGCAGTGAGGAGTCTCAGCATGTAAAAACACTCACTGCGTGTTAGGTCTCAGGCAGTCCATACATCCAGAAATGATCTCAAGATGACTATTGTTGGAATTCCTGGCCACTCCCCTAGCTACATGACGCCACATGCACTGTCCAGTAGCCAGGCAAGAGGATTAGTCATCCCGGGACCTTATATCCCACTAATCCATACGCTTTGCGGTCACATAATTTGCGTACAGCATGATCACGTAATCATGTAATCTATGGGCATGTGTGGTGTAGCTATGTAAGCCCATATGTGCATGTGTGGGGGAATCAATAAAAAGTAGATCACAGATTTCTCCTTCTCCTTCTCCTCCTCCTCCTCCTTCTCCTCTCTCTCTCTGCACAATCTCCATAGGCCTAAGCACATTCCTCTCTGTTCCTTCTCTTAAACTCTTATGGTGGGTTTTGTTGTGCCTCGTGGCTTTTCTCACACAGTAAACAGCACCACTTAATAACAACTAACAACTACAGGTGGTTAGAGAAAAGCTAGTGTGGCGGTTTGGATAAAAATGGCCCCAGAGGCTCATATATTTGAATGTCACCAGGGAGTGGCACTATTTGAAAGGACTTAAAGGATTAAGAGATATGACTTTGTTGGAGGAAGTGTGTCACTGGGGATGGGCTTTGAGGTTTCAAAAGCCCATGACAAGCTCAGAGTCACTCTCTCTGCCTGCTACCTATGGATCAGGATGCAGCTCTCAGCTCCTTCTCCATACCATCATGCTCCCCACCACGATGATAATGAACTCACTGAAACTATAACCAGCCCCAATTAAATGTTCTCTTTAATGGGAGTTGCCATGGTCATGAAGTTTCTTCACAGCAACAGAAGAATGACTAAGATAGAGGTCATTTCTAAAGACCTTGAGAAACCAGTTCCCATCTGCCAAAGAGTCACCTCCTTTACCTCTGGCAGAAAGACATATGGCTCCATTGATGTGTACCTGTGACTGCATATCAAAACCCAGGCCTTCCAGACTTCTTTAATCCCTACACATAGTACCTGTTAGACATTTTAAAGTCCACCTAGGCCTCCTCACCTCCCCAGATGTGCTCCTTTCAGACACCCATTTCTCTTTGTAAGGGGAAGGGCACCCACCCTCCCCCACCCCCACTCTCTTGCTATTCTCCCTCCTCTGGCAGACAGCCCTGACCATGGCTGTTTTCTTTTCTCTCAGTTCTGGACTCTTCCTGATGCCTCTGGATATTTTCTCTCTCTCAGTCATAATAAAACCTCCCCCTTAACCATACCATGGAGGTCATCTCATCAGTTTCTTTACTGCTTCCCTTTGCATACACTGCCAAGCTCAAAGACCCAAGTTCTAGTCCCAGGATGCATACAAGGATATATATACACATATATACATATATGTGTGTACATATACACATATATACATATATATATATATACATTCTCTTTCGCATACACACTAAATAAATAAATGTGTAAAAACTAAAACATCAGGTCTTCTCTAATTACTCAGGTCCTCAAATAAACCTATGTGCCCTGAAATTCTTTTGCTTACTCCCCCAGATGGTATTCTAGTACAGCTCTCCTTACTAGACACTAGGTACATGAAAGGGAGCATGCAAACAGTGTCTCCATCATGTGTGAAAACGAGCCACACAGTTCATCCACCCACAGCTTCCTTTTGTTTCTGAGAGAGTTCAAGGAAAGCTGGCTTTGATTTTCTAAATCTTTTGATTTACCCTTGTAGAGAAAAAAATCAATGCTAAGATAAGTATTGGAAGCCATCTGAGCTATGCTGAGCTAACATGACGAATGCCAAAGAATTTAGACACTAAATTGATCTTGGATTACAAGTCTCTTTCCTTCCTGCCTTTGTGAGAAGATGTATGGAATCCACACAGAGGAGACATCTCCATATCTAAACTACAGGGCTTGTCATTTATTAGAAGCAGGTAGAATGTCTCCAATGTGATCTTGCTTAGGAAACAGCCAAGGTGTTGGCCAGTCAGTGTTCAAATAAGTGTTGTCTCTCTGAAAGATCTTGATTGTCCTGGGCAGGGTGGGGGCGGGGTGTTCAGGTAGCACTTGATACCAAAACTAAAATGTGCCTGAAGGCTTAAAGGTTTGTTTCATATCAATCTTTTGTCCACTGAGAGAGAAAGCCTGAAGTATAGACTCCATATTTTTTTTCTAGAAAGATAAAATACCTCAGTATATGTTTTAAAGGATTTGTATTATCAAACAGTGAGAAGGTGAATTGCCTGTGGGTTCTGTGGTATACCTCTCAGTTGGCTGACAGTTTGGTTTGTTTGTTTGTTTGTTTGTTTTTTCCCACCTTGTTTCATTGCTAGGTGAATTAAAATTGTATGGGAATGTGTAATGGCAGAAGGTTCCCCAGGGTGAGCTGGGATGCTGGACTGAGCCTGGCAGTTTTCCTCTGTGAACATCACCAACCGTTGGGCTTGTTCATCCTCCCTCTCTGCCCACAGCATTCATTAGCCGGCATATTTAGGAGACAGACGGCAGTCTTTGAAAGGCATAGAAGAGAAGCATGGTGGGGGCAGGGAGGTGAGGCTGGAGGACCAGGAGTTCAAGGAAGTCTGAGGCTAGCCTGAACCATATGAGACCTTTCTCAAAAAAGAAAAACAAAAAGCAAATGTCCAGAAAAAGCATATTAGGATCAATTCAGTGTATTGAGAGAATTTCTTAGAGTTTGTTTTTAAAGAATAAAAACTTACTTGGGATTTCTGACTGAATTTCAATAGGTTGTGTTTAGATTATTTAAAACACACAGGAAAGTGATTTTGAAGTTCAGTTGTGGCAAAGCCACATAAAGACAAGACTAACCATCAGAGACTTTCCCTGGAGACTAAGAAGTTCTACTCCCTCTACTCAGACGCAGCTAGGACTTTCTAGAAATTCTGAAGTAAGTTACACACACACACACACACACACACACACACACACACACACACACACACACACAACTTCGGTAGCAGCACAAAACATCCTTTGTTGCCGGACGTGAGAAAAACACACTTGTTTCTAAAAAAAGCCATAGGAAGGAAGTGGAAGAGCCTGGGGCTGAGGGGGAGAGTGAAGGAATGCACATTGGTTCCTCTAAACACATTCAGAGCAGCATGGCTCTTCAGAGCAGGGCAGAAGGTCAACAAATGCAGTCAAATCTTTGGGGCTTAATTCCTTCCTAATCTATAGGTGTGTTCTCAGCCAAATAGTTTGGAAGTTCTGACAGATGTCATTTCCCCCTATTCTGGCATTAAATTGCCCCGAGTTTAAAGGAAAAAAAAAGAAGAAGAAATTCTTTAAAAAAGCAAAATCAAAGGACCTCAGACACTTGCATTTGGTTCTAATTTTACACATCTCAAAACAACTGAGATGGCCAAGGGAGAGTTACAAAGAAAAGTGAGCCTAGAGCAAAGATGGGCAAAGACAGCATTGTGCTGAAATTCTGCAGAGGCATAACATGGGATATATATGTTAAAGGATAAACCGAGGCCTCTGTCTAAAGCGAACATGGCCATGCTGTCTACCTGAAACTGCTCAGTATCTTCTGACTGTGGACTGTGCAGCGGAATGGCATGGTCTACGCAGCAACTCTTCAGGATCGCTCGCTAGTGTCCTGTGGGCTCTCAGCTAATTAACCTCTCAGCCCCTTCTGAGGTGAAGGGCCTCAGAGCTGCAGCTTTACCTGAAAGCCGAGTTCCCTGCCTAAGGTGAGGAAGCCTGAAAGTGCCATTTATGTCCCCTAGCTCCCTCTCTGCGTGTGGACACTTCCCCCTCGTTCTTCATTGTTTGCCTTGTGTTCTGGCCAGTGACAACAGGAAGAAATTCACCCAGGATTCCTGGGACTCTGAGCTTTTCTGAAAATGGACCCAGAACAGTACATTTCCCCCTTCCTCCTGCCTGAATGGGCATTTGTGCCTGGGGCCAGGCCTTCTGGATGAGGGAAGGACAGACCACAGATGGGGGTGGGGGTGGGGAGTAGGCAGGATACAGGCAGAGGCTGGACCTGGTTTGGTCTGAGACCTGTTCCTGCCTCCACCTTCATGTTCCCTGCTGGCCCAGGGCTGCCTCCACCTTCATATTCCCTGCTGGCCTGGGGCCTGTGCTCAGTCTTCTGTCTGAAGGCACATCCTGCGTACCCTTAATATCTCAGCTGAGATATGATCCCTCCAGGAAGCCTTTCCAGGCCTTTACTTATCATCCAAAGTCGGTTCCCTTGTATATGTGTTCACAGAACCCTGCATTTGTCCTCTGCAGCTTTATCATCGTTACAAACAAGTATTTAGTGGCTTGTCTTTCCACGCCACCTGGTAAGCCAATGGGGATGTGAACTGTGATTCTGATTATGCATAGTGGGTGGCTAATAAATATTTATTAAATAAATGAAGACATGCAAACATTCCTCATTCTAAATTAACACATGAAGGGAACAGATGCTGATAGCAACTTAGTCCTCTTCAACACTTGAAGCTGCAGCAGATCAGCGGAGAACACATTCTGTCGGACTGTGCTACATGCCACAGTTATCTCAACAGAAATGCAGGAAGAGGAAGTACAACTCAGAGGCAGGCTGAGAAGACAAGATATCCCACATAGAAAGAAAGGCATACTTCCGGTCCCCAGGTAGCATCAAACCCAGATTCAGCCAAGTATTGCAAGAAGAAAACCAGGAGCTACCGGTAAGATGCAAATTGCAAACAGAAGTAGGATTACCTTGAAAAATTTAAACTCCAGTGGACAAAGCATGAGCACAACACAGTGTTTTCTGATTTCCAAGGCTTACATTCAGCATTTTCAAAGACTGTTATGGAGGAAAATATTTCCAATTGTAAAGTGCAATTGTAGGAAAGTCTTGGGATTTATACAAACTTTGTTTTCATGCCAAATTTCCAGGAGCCCATCTATTCCCTTAAAAAAGAGATAACTGGCTTCTACTGCTGTTTAATAGCACAGCTCTCTATAGATGGGAACTTTCTCCTAGTGCCTTGAAATTAAACTTTTATTTGTTTTGCTTAGACAGGGTGTCATTATGTAGCTCTGGCTGGCCAGGAACTTGCTATGTAGACCAGAACTAACAGAACTCACCTGCCTCTGCCTCCTGAGTGCTGGGATTAAAGGTGTGTGCACCACTACGGCCAGCTGAAATTGGTATGTTTATACTCTTTCTCCTCCAGTAGGCAGCAAATTCTTGAGTAGGAATTCAGTGACTTCTTGGAGTCTCAATGCTATCCACTGTGCAGACTCAGAATGTGAACTCATCATTCATTTTCATTGGAAAGGAATACACTAGATGCCGAGATCTGTCAGGCATTTCGGGGGTGAATGGAATCTTTGATGTGTGCTGTGGAACAAAGGTATTTGTTCAGGCAGCATAACAACAGTCTACCATCTAAGAAATTCTTCATTATGAAAAAAAAAAACTAGGAAAGGCCCTTTGGCTTTTTAGCATAGTGTCAACTGAAACAGAAACCTCTTCTTTATCAGGTGCAGCGCAAGGACTACTCAAAACTTAAAATTTTTATTTATTTGTATATTTGTGTGTCTGCATATGTCTGTGCTCATGTTTATGGGTGTTTTTGGAGGTCAGAAGAGGGCATCCTCCACTGGAGCTGGGGTTATAGGTGGTTTGAAGATTGCCTCATGTGGATTCTCAGCGTGGAACTCCAGTCCTCTGTAAGAGCAGCAAGTGCTCTTAACCACTGAGCTCTCCAGCTCCTCAAACCTGAAATTTAAAATATTCTATAGTGTTCCACAAGCTGGAAGGCTCTCTGAGTCCCTCGTCATGGCGTACAGTGGAGTGATGGGAGTGTGGACGGCAAGGAAGAAGCAAATGGTGGCAGGTGGGATGCACAAGATGAGCAGCAAGAGGAAGAGGAGGAGCCAGGAGAGGAGAGAGGGACAGTGAAGAGAAGGGGGTGTCTCAGTAACAGTAAAAACACAGTTGGGTCCCTTTGGCACCCACGACTCTTAGACTTCTGCTTCTGACACAGGCATGTCTCTACCTGCTCCTGACTTCACAGCCTGCCCAGGGGTCACAACTTCCTAAACAATTCATTTAGAGGCACATTTTATTCTCACCAGGACCTACCTGGGGTTCTCGATATTTTGGGGGTCCTGGTCACTAAAATCTTTGGTTACTAGAAAGCTCTGGAGCTCAGAGGCTCGAGCAACATCGCAACAGAGGGGAATACCATTGTTTTTCATATTTCCAGAAAATGAAACTTCTTTTGTGCACATCATATTCCGCCTACTTCATAACTATCTCATTTTATGTGCCTACTGTATTATTTATAATCAGTATTAAGTATATGTGGACAGGTACTCGGGTACCTGAATAGAAGCTAATCCTGATGTGGTTTAAAACTATAACAAAAACATATTAATGGCAAGAAAAATAGATGACTTTAAAACTGTGGTTTACATTTCTAGTGCCCAAAGCAGAATGAAACTGAAAGAGACCACTTGAAGGAACTTACATGTGTTTAAAACCCACATCCTGTTGTTATCTGAGACTGACACAGAGCAGCCAAGGAGGCGAATGTCCTCATTAGCCGTCCTGTGAGCTGTGATTCGCAGTGGACATCTCCAAAGAGGGAAATGCCCTTCACTTGCTAGCTAGCCAGCATCCTAGGTGCCACCACTGCCCAGACTAACTTTTGTGAGTGAACATTCAAGTCACAGAATACAGTGGTCAAACCTAGAGGCCTGAGGAGTGAACAGAGTCACCACGCTTGATCCCAGCCAGGGAGTCTTTCATGAACAGGAGGCACCTACCTATGGAGCAATAATGCCGGGCCTGAGAGCGCCAGCCGGCAAGGAAAAGAACAATGTGATTGATGTAGCTGACGTTTGTTTCTTATCATTTATTTATTTGGTTGAACTGCATGTGTTTTTGCTTCATGCAGATGTTAGTACCCTGGCCCTTTGTACAGGGAGTCATAGGAGGTGAGGGGCTGATGGGGTGAAGAAAAAAATGGGCAAAATAGCATTTTTGTAGGCATAAAGATTAAACAAAGTAAAACCTGCAGGTCTCTCTGAGCTCTGCAAAGTGGAAAAGATGGCAGACAACTCTGTTGTACAATTAATTGCTGCCTGCTGTTTCCAACTTGTGTCTTGAAGCTCCCCCTTGAAGCAGCTCCTCTAGCCACCAGGCTCTTTCTAGCAGCTACCCACAAGCCTTTTTGGTTTCCTAAGAGAACGGCCCCCTCAAGATGTTCCACCAAACCAGCCTTGTTTTCCTCAGATGTGTTTTCCCCTTCTTCTGAAAAGCATGTGTTGATAGACTACAGGGAATAGACTAGATTATTTATTTGACTCTGTTTTCCTCTTATAACTCTGGGTTAGCCTCGCTAGGGTGGAAAGGCAGGCCAAGGATTCTGAGGAACTTTCCTCCGAAGCTTCCTCCCCAATAACTCTTCAAAGTGAGAACTGCGGAGCGCGGAGCGGGAAACTGTCTCCATCTGGAAGTGCTTACTCACAGTGGTGTCTTCAGCTGTAGATGTTTGCCTAGAGTTTCCCTTCATGAGCATCTTGCTTTTCTCTAGTGGGTACATTGAAGACAACTGTTTGCAAATCCACTTTATGTCATAGTCCAGAGGTTCCTTCAAGCTAAACCAAGATGAAGAGGCCAGCCATGATTCACCTGGTCTCTTCACACAGACAAAATCGGGCCCAGTTGAAGGCGAGAGGTGCTCTCTTGTGTTGAGGATAACCACCAGCTTACCCTCTCAGGTCAGGGTGTGGTCATCAAATCAAGTTTCTGTATGGAAGGCCTTACTCCTCTCTGAAAAAACCTCAGCATCTCCTTCCCTGGACAGTTTCTTCAATGTTTTTCCAGTTCAATACAAAAAGCTATCTGGGGGCTGATGAGATGGCTGAGTGGGTAAGTTTGCTTAATGTCAAGCCCTGCAACCTAAGTTTGATCCATGGAACCCACATAGTAGAAGGACTGACCTCCACAAATTGTCATGTGACTTCTACAAGTTGTCATGTGACTTCCACATGGGTGTGGTGCATGAGTTCACCTTTTCCCCCAGACAATAAATAAATGTTTAAGTTACTGGTTAAAATGCCTTACAAATTTATACATACTCTGACACACTTTTATGCACATGCACATGCACATCTGTGTGTGGTGCACATGTGTGAACTGGGGATATATTTGCAATGTATACAAGCATGTGCAAAGGTCTGAACTTGATATCAGGTGTCTCCCTGGACTGGCCTCTACTTCGTTTATTGAGACAAGGTCTCTTGCTAGACCTGGGGTTCACCAACTCCAGGTATTTTAGCTCGCTGGCTTGTTCCTCTGTCTCTGCCTCCCGTTGCTGAGTTACAAGTAGCTGCCATCCCTGCCCAGTTATTTTTCCATGGGGATCCAAATCCACTCCTGATGCTTGAATGGCCAATGTGTTGCTTGCTGAGACATCTTTCCAGCCCCACAGTCATTCCCAAGGTAGGCTGAAAGGTTACAGACACTGAAGAGTGAGCTTGTCCAGTAACATGGTCTATAATCTCAGGGATGTTCCAGCTACATTCCTGAAGGCCAGTACTGTGAGTGTCTCTGGTCTCATGGAAATAGACTCACTCTGTGTGGTGTTGGAAGGAGGGAGAGGATGGCAAAATGGCAGCCCAGAGGGATCTAAACAGAAGAGATAAAAGGCATGGGGAATGCCTGCATCTACAAAAGTTGGGTTTGGTAATTCTTTTAATTTTATATTCTAAAACATTTGGTTGTCAACAGTGTGGTGGCTCACACCTGTAATCTCAACATTTAGGAGGCTGAGGCATGAGGGTTAAAACGAATTTGAGGTCACAGTGAGCTACACAATGACATCTTGGGCTACAGTATTATTCTGTTTGTTTTTTTTTTTCTCTCCCACCAATGTGTATTATGTCAAATTTCTAATAGGTCACTATGAGCAAATTTTTACATGTTGAAATTTCTATTTGATATAGTCAGAGTTCATACAACCAATGGTGGTCTCTAACTTAGCAGACCACTTCCCAACTGGCCCACTACTAATCTCAAGTTCTTCATCTTTTCGTTTTACACTCAACACTTGAGTGTGGGGTGTGGAAACATTTATTTTCCACAAGGATCCTGGGACAGTCTAAAGTTTAGGAACCACCACTAATGTGGAAACCCATTCTGCTAAAAGCAAGAAACAGACTTGGAGAGGTTGAAAATTACACAGAGGTGAGACGCTAAAGCACTTTAGTTGTCTATGCTGGTTTATGTTATGTACAGTGTCCTAGTGTCAACCCAACCCTCAGTTAGGTTTGTTAGTTATTGCATAAATAAAATTCATAAAATCCAAGTGAAAAAATTCCTTGAGGATTTGATCATTTCTCTTTTGTTCCCCATTTAGTGCTCTTATTTTAAGCCATTTTTTCATCCATGTTTTTTGTGTGTTCTTATGTGTGTAAGTGCACACATATACATGTGTGTGGAGGCCAGAGGACAATCTTGAGTGTCTTTCCTCAGGTTCTCCACTTTGGTTTTTTTGTTTGTTTGTTTTTGAAAGAGGGTCTAACAGGCTTGAAGCTCATGCAGTTAGCTAGGACGGCTGGCCAGCAAGCCCCAAGAGTCCTCCTGCTTCTTCCTTCCCAACACTGGGATTGTAAGGGTGACCCTATGGCTGGCTTTTAAAAGTCCATTCTAGAGATTGAACACGGGTCCTTGCATTTGCAAAGGAAATACTTTATTGATCATGCTATCTCCTAGTTCCTTGTGTTCGTCTAAATGCCATCTTTGTTCCTTCTCTTCCTTCCTTCCTTCCTTCCTTCCTTCCTTCCTTCCTTCCTTCCTTCCTTCCTTCCTTCCTTCCTCCCTCCCTCCCTCCCTCCCCCCTCCCTTCCTTCCTTCCTTTCTTTTTTCTTTCTTTCTTTTTGGTTTTATATTTATGCATGTGTACGTGTGGCTGCCACATGTCTGCAGAGACCATAAGAGAAGGTTGAATTCCCTGAAGCTGTAGTTACAAATGGTTGTTAGCTGCCCAACATGTGTGCTGGGAACTGAATTTGGATCATCTTGAAGAACAGAGTGCGCTCTTTACTACAGAGTCATTTCTGCAGCCTTTTTGTTGTTGTTGTTGTTGTTGTTTTTGTGTTTGCCTGAGAAGCAACAAGTTTCAGATACACTAGCTGCCAGTGTTGTGTTTTCTTGGTTTGCTATAATCTCACCTTTCCATGCTTTCTAGCTGCTTTTAGCCCTGTTTTCTTTGAATAAACTAAAGGTTTCTGTTTACTGTGCATGCATGTCTCTATTAATTCTTTTGGTGAGGCTTGATAGCAATCATTACAATAGTCTCTTGTTTTAAACTGCTTTCCTGGGAGTTTAAGAAAAGTTTGCTCTTTGTAGAGTATGGCATCACGATGCCTCTGATTGTATCTGAGTTGCTTACTTTCCCTGTGTGTAGGCGCACTATCATCTCCTTAATAGTTATGATTTATGCTGCTTTTCTTTTATTCCAAGTCAATAAAAATGTTCTCCAAAATCCTGCATTTAATTCTGGTATGTCTGGAATACATTGCCTATGGCTGGTGCGAGTAGGAGTGAGATCTGTGAGAAAGACCAACAGTACTTATTAATGTTTCAATGCCAACAAGGCCATTTACAAGGCAAGATAAAACAAACCGGGCTAAGCACACTGAATCAAAAAAAGGTTAACGCCATTACAATGCCAGCAATTTACCAGCACTGTGAGTCACCATTACGTCACCACACTGATATGTTCAGCATTTCTAAAATGTTTCTCAATCAAAATCTGTCCATGTAGCTTACAAAACATCAAACTTGCTTGTGTGTGAATCACACACAGCAAGCACCTTAAAAGGCATTCAGGTGTCTGTTATAAAGGATTAGGACTCCAGAACCCACTGACCCCAGACTGATGACATTGTTCCCCGAGAGGGAAAGCTGACATCTTCTGGAAGAAAGCAAGTTGTGGTGTGCTTGGTCTTTTTTCCATGTGCTCTAAGCACTAGGGAAATTCCCTTGGACCTGAACTCTGGCTCCACAGGCATGGAAATGTTCATATGGCCATGGCGATGCGTGTGAGTGGTCAAAGGCTGGCATCATTGAAACAGCACCCTCTTTGAAGTCAAGAAATTTGAATGCATGTTTCTAATCCTTGTCTTTTTTTTTTTTTTAAAGAAAAGGTGCAGCTTCGTGTATGGCACACTCTCTTTGCACCTGTTTGTGTCCTCATAGAAGATCTGTAACATTTGTATTTGAAATTCCTTTCTTGGGGCTTTCGTGAAGAAAAGCTGAGAAAATTTGTAGAAATATCTCTACCATAAATATTCATTATAGTTTATTCACAGAAGAGACCAGATTGCCTGAACTGAGGCCAAGGGTACCTGGGTGCCCTTGCCCAGCCTCTTGTGCTACATTTGCTCACAGCTGCCCATGTACACCCCCAAGTTCACTGCTTTGTGGTGTCTAGATCAGGACAGCGTTCGCTTGTAAAGCTCCCTCACAAAGCAAGCTGCTACAGGCTGCTGTAGAGTTAGTTAACAAGTGTGGGACCTCTCACATCATCTTTTACAAGATCCAGACCCCAACTCAGCCGCTCAGCAGCTGGAAACCCTGACTTTTGCATACTGCCAGAATCAGAAAGATTTTCTAACTAATGCCTACCTCTGGTTGGAATGTGCACTTGGGCGGACAGGAGAAAATAACCCATTCCCATATAATCTGCAACAGTGTGCACAAATATACTTTATGGCTGAACTCAGTTCCTCTTTGTTAACATGTCCTGTTCTCGTGTGTCACCAACGAAAAAATGTCTTCTATTCCCGACCCTCCTCTGCACACAGTGCAAGTCATTTGCATTTCTCTTTGCTTATTTTGGCCATCCTGAATCTCTCCTCATCCATTCTACCATGGTAGTTTCGACTCAGAGCTTATGAACAAGAGTCCACAAATTAAGAATTGCAAATTACACTAGCCAGTAAAATATTGCAGGGATCATGGTAGGGAATGGCTTCCTACGTGGCCCCTGAAATGAAAAGTGTGACGCTTTTACAAATCACCTCTTTCAATATTCTCAAAAGTAGACACCACACAATATATTATATTCCTGCTACAGGAAGTAGCAATTTGGTCTTGCAGAACTCCATACACTAAATATGCCCATCTTCAGCGTTAAATGTACTATGTTCTTTCAGGAGGGGAATTTAAAGAGACACCCCCCTCCACCCTTTTCAAACAGTTGGCAGAGGGCCAGGATTTAATACTGAGGCTCTTACATTAACTCTAAGAAGTTAAAATGGTTATGTAAACTATGTTCTCGCTGTCTCTCTTTCTGTCTTCCTGACTGTCTCTGTCTCTGTTTCTCTCTGTCTCTGTCTCTGTCTCTGTCTCTGTCTCTGTCTCTCTCTCTCTCTCTCTCTCTCTCTCTCTCTGTGTGTGTGTGTGTGTGTGTGTGTGTGTGTGTTCATGCAGTACACTTGCCTATGTGTATGTATATGTGTGTGTAGGCCTGAGGACAACCTCTGGTGTTGTCACTCAGGTATCATCAACTTTATTTGGAGATAGAGTCTCAGCCTGGAACTTACTGACTAGGCTAAGCTGGAAGGGCAGTAAGCCCAGGACCTCCATGCTCTCCCCTCCTCTGTGTTGGGTTTACCGGTGACCACCCCACTCAATCCCAGTATTTTTTAACTCAGGGTTCTGGGGATCAAACTTCTTCCTTGGGGGTCAGGCAGCTCCCCAATCCCTATCCACTCTTTAGCAAACAAAACCTAGTGTCAAGTGACTTTCATGACACGCGAGATAGAGTTTCAGAAATAGACTAGCAACAGAACAGGCCAAGCTAATGCGAGAGTCATATGCTTACTGCACAGTGATGTCTGTCCCTTGCTTCACAGCGGAGAGTCAGGCCAGACAGAAAATGGGATGGAAAAACAGCATGTATCTTCCCATGAACGATTCCTGCAAGGGGCATAAACTTTCAAGCAAAAGACCAAATCAACCAAGGATGAGACTATGTGGAGCTTAAGCAAGCATAGAGAGAGCCCTGCTCACAGCAATATATAAAGATGCGTGAGGACTAGAGCCCATATAGTTGATATGATGCTCCCGCCAGGGCTAAGCTGGACATCTGCAGGATGGTTCTCTCTAAGAAACGGTACAGTGATGAGAACTAACTGTATCTCAAAACATTCTAGAAGTTTCAAACACTGATAGCATCTGAATACAGTTTGCTATATAACACGTAGGTGCCTGACGGTCATCATGGTCTGGATAATGGGCTGTGCCACTAGGCTTGAGGCAGGTGTGTTTCTCATGTATAATCTCACATGTGTGTGAAAACCTGGTAAGAGAAGACCCATCATCCATCAACACATGCACCAGGCACTGGGATCTTTGTAAGAAATGCATGGTTTGGTGAAACAGCACTTGGAGTCCATTCAGAGCTGAGGGCTACAGCTTGGGGAACTCTTGAATGGAGACGAGCTGTGGTTTAAACAACCCTAAGACAATAGCAAGACCATGTCTTCATTGAATGAAATTTCTGTCCCACATATTAAGATTGAAGCACCAACAGACGAAAGAGAGGAAATAGATGATTACAGATGCTCAATTCAGCCAGTACAAACACAGCCTAGCCATTTCAGCAATGTGGAATTGCTCAGTTTTTCACTAAGGGCATGGAGATCAGATAGAGGGGAAAAAGAAAAAACACCTTTCTTTAGTTTCCCTCAGGCAACCAAAAAATAAAACGTAATTAAACAAGTGAAATGTAATTCCCTTCTGCTGACTGCACGTGAGGCTGACTCCCACTTCACACTCTAGGCCACTGTTAACTGGCTGGTACTGCCCAGAGACAGAAATCCCAAGTAGGGTCATACATGGCAGGGATCCCGAGGACAATGCTACCTGCTCTGCCTTCCCTGTGGCACCATCAGCCTGTGACTGGCTTGAGCCGGTCTCACTTCAGACTGGGACAGGAAGCTAATTCTAATTATGGAGGGATGGTCTCTCAAATGTGGTGGGAGGTAAACTCAGTCTCTGGAATAAGATTAACTGGGAGGGGGATGGAGACTTCACACTTCTCAGCAACTGCATGGTCCACTCAGCCCACCCCATGTGTTGTTTTCTTAGGCTGTCTAGAACAACTTGACTGCTTTCCCTACAAGAAGAAGCATCTATTGAATCCATTTGAGACGGGATTCCATGGCGACTCTAGGAACAAGGTGGTACCTGTCTTCTCAATGATGGGGTGTACACCATGAACCAGCAGGGTGCCATCTTTACACTCCAGGATGCTGGTATTATGATGGGGTGCCGGTGTCAACTGAATTTCCATTTTCCCTCCTACCAGAGCACTGTGAATATAGATCATTAAAAGGAGGGTGTCCATGTCTTCTACCTGTGAGGTTCCAAGAAACAAACATTTGAAAACTCAGAAACCAGAGGAGTGAAGAATGTGTATGCAAAACAAGCTGGATTTGAATACGCACACATTTGGATTGGATAAATTGCCAGAGACTGAGAAGCATCTCAGAAAGTTCAGAACAAACAGCGCTGGTGTCACAATCTGTTCCATGTACCGTGGCAACGACGGTTCTGTTTTTTGTTTTGCTTATTTTTGCATGTGTATGTGGTGTGCATGCATGTATGCACAAGCAAGATTGTGTGAGTGTGCTTGCACATGGAGGTCTGAGACTGACATCTGGACACTTCTTCTGCCACTCTTCACCTTGTCATTGAGGCAGGGTACCCAGGTGAACCCAGCTTGCTCCACAGACTCCCTGTCTGAGACTTCCATCCTCCGAACTCTGGAATCCCAGATGGACTGCCACACTACCAGCCGTTTACATGGGCACCGGAGAGTTGAACTCAGGTCCTTACGCTTGTGCAGCAAGTATGTGACCCCCAGAGCCGTCCCTCCCCACCCCATCTGTCTTTGACACCCCCCATTCCAGCTGCTAGAGAGAATTAAAGATGCATAAACAACTCAGAAATTTGAAATTACTTGAAAAGAAAAAAGAGAACAATGAGAACATTGTGTGCCTTTGTACTGGGTTTTTCACGGCAGGTGGGTGGACCAACCTTCTTCTTAGGTCTTTATAGCATGGATCTGTGACTACACCTGCCTTTCCTGTAAGTCTTGTGAGTCTTCAGCTGCTTCAGCTCCCTGTCCAGTCTAAAGGGCTGTGGAATGGCCTGTTCTGGGGAGGGCACTTGTACTGTGGTTACTGAAGGGACCAAGGTTCTTGCCGTTGGCTACAGCTGGCATCCCATGAACAACCCATCCAAACATCTTCACTGTTCTATATGTTTCCTTCTGCCCAGTCCTCCTCTTCGCTTGCTTCTTTTAAGTCTCTTTTGAGATGGATCCTCTCTTGTTGCCATTGTTTGTTTATTTGTTGTAACCTCTAAATGTTAAGAGCTCCACGTCTTAGAGACTTTGCATTGAGTATCTTGGCTTTCAGTGACACCTATGACTAGACATTGTTGACTGACGGATTTCTGTAGGGATCAGCCATCTCCCCTGACATCCAGACATATGAATACCAACAGCTTCTCTTAGATGCCCCAGGCTTACCATGGCCAAGCCTGAGCCCTCTTCCTCCTCCCAACCCCTTTTCTTCTTAGGGCAAGGCAACCCCATCTTTCTAGCTGCTCTTGTGAAAATGTGAAGTCTATTGTTTCCTGATTTACAGCTTCACATCCGTTAAAATTACTGCTGCTTCTAACAGTTACCCAGAATCCAGCAAACCACACCATTTCTACCCAGCAGGCTATCCAGGATGCCACTTCTTACTCATAGTTCACCACAGCTACCTCTACAGTCTCCTTCAAGTCCTGATTTTCTCCCCTTCAGTCACTTCTCCCGGTGACTGAAAGTCCATCTAATCCTTCTGTCAGCAGATGCTACTTTCCTGCTTAAATCCCTCCAGCACCTCACTCAAATTAAAGAGCCAAGCCAGAATCTGTTCCCTCTGTCTTCAGGGTCCTACGCAATCTGCTGCCAGTCCCCAGGCCCTCTTTGGTGTCTACCTCTATTTCCTTACTCATAATGGGATACTCTTCTAAAGTACAGGATCCATCTTGGTTTTTGAACATTCCAGGAATTCTCCCATCTGAGAGAGAACCTGCCTGGGTTCTCTTCCCCCTTTTTCCTGTTAGCCATCCTCCCTTACCTCCCTCATGTCCTAGAGCAAATCCCCTTCTTAGTAGGCTCTAAGGGTCCTCTTTCACACTGACCCTGCCCTGACTGAGCTAGGTGGCTCTTCTCACTGCTTGACATCCTGTGATATTTACTTTTTTTTTTTTAATTTTCTCACAGGACTCTAAGTTCCACAAGAATAGAGACTTTTGTTTGATAAGCACATGTCTAAACTGAGAATGGGGTCATATGCTTGTAATCTCAGAGCTCTGGAGGCGGAAGAGGGAGGGCTGTGAGTCAAAGCCAGTCTAGGTTATTCGGGGAGAAGCAATCTCAAAACCAAGCACAAAAACAAAACAATAAAAAAAAAAATATGCCCACTTCACATGTCTGGTACACAGTTGCTGCTCATTAAACATTTGTTGAGTGGATAGATACCTCTAAATGTGTCTCATCTGATTGATGTGTGCTATAAAACCCATTGGCTGACACATCTAGACACAATACTCTGTCATTCTGTAATATCATCCAGATCAGAATTTTCACACTGTATTCAAATTGTATTTGGTCAACTGCCAAAACATTTTAAGGAAGTGTGCCAGATTATGATCTGAAAAACCAAACAACAACAGCCAGTATTTAAACATCTTCCAAATAAAATGTCCGCAGCAGCTCCCACAGTCAGAGACCATGGACTTGGCCATGAGAGTTTGCAAAAGCTGGAAACACAAGGAAGCTCTGGAAATCAGCAAACACCAGCATTTGGCCTTAAAATGATTTAGCACACACACCAATGGCCTGCTGCCTTTAGAGTTCTGGAACGCAGCATTGCAGGTTTTCTCCAAAACAGACTCATTGACTTAACATTACTCTGACCCTTGCACGTAGAGCAGCACAAAGTAGCTGTTAAAACTTTCAGTTTAGATGGCCCTATGCCTGCTGTACTCTGGGTCTAAAGTGAAGCCAGGACCATCCTCTACCTTTCGAAAGTTTGCTCTGACCCCGGAGATGGCTGCACGTGCAAATGTCAGCACACATCTGCCCAGCATTCCGTTGCAGTGAGACCATTTCTATTTTGCTCTTTCATTCAGCAAACACTTCTTCCATCCCTTACTGTGGGATACAGAGTTCGGGGGTTTATTTGGTATTTTTCTTTCCTTAACTCCCTCAATGAAGAAACTTTCTGTGTAAAGCTGATCACATGCAAAGCTGTTACCATGGAGACAAAAGGGCTGTCACAGTGGGGAGTGGCATCCCATGCACTGAGAAAGTGTGGTATTACTTAGCACAGCAATGAAACAGTTGGGTCTAAGTCTGGAAGTCAACGCAAGCTTTTCTCTCTTTTGTGGCCTTGAATCCCCCCACTCATTCCCACTGGCAAATGTTTCAGAAGAATAGTGTGCTTAGGTCTTGAAAAAATATGAAGTAGTTAAATCAGATTAAGAGAGTCCAAATTTACTGAACTTTATCCCTAGCCCAAAATAGTAATTTCATGTAAACGAAAGCTATTTATTCTCACATGTTCAAAGAAATAGCTGCTAATTTTAGAAAGGGCTTCTTTTGGTTCTTTATCTGCTTCCCTCTGTCTGTTTTACTTTGATTCTTTTCCTTTCTAGAAGTGTTTTTCAGAGCACTAACCAGAAAACAATGAAGTGGGTTTGGGAGTGAGAAAGCTACACTGGAAGCCAGATTATGCCCTGAACAAACAGTAAACGACTTTGCTGTGAGACTTCCTTTCCTTGCAGAACATGGGTGATGCTCCACAGAATTCTTGTGAACTTGGCATTAGCTAACTTGTAGTATGCTTGTTATGTACCAGGACAGAGTCTATAGCACATCAATAACAAAAGGAAGAGACGTGCTTTTCTGTTTTCATATACATCATGGAGGTTAAAATATTTCATCTAAGCAGGGGTGGGTGCCACATGCTTATAACGCCAGGCCAGCACACAAGAGTCTGAGACAGGAGAATCTAATGTCGTCCTCAGCTCCATAGTGAGAACCAGGACATCCTGAGCTATATGAGACCTTGTGTTTTATTTTCTTCTACTGATTTTTTTGAATTGTTGTCAGGGTTGAATCCTCAGGTTTATGTTTTTATAAAATACAATTTGGTTTCATTGTAGAATAAATAGTATCATTCTCTTTTCCTATTTTCTTTATTTGATTCAGAATTTCATGGTATTTTTCTTTATTCTTAGTCCTCTTTTAAAGTATTTTCATCTTTTTGTTGTTGTTGTTATTTTGAGACAGGGTTTCTCTGTGTAGTCCTGGCTGTCCTGGATCTCGCTCTGTAGACCAGGCTGGCTGGCCTCGAACTCACAGATCCACCTGTCTTTGCCTCCTGGGTGCTGGGATTAAAGGCATGTGCCACCACCGCCCAGCGCCCTTTTCCTTTTCTACATCCTTGTATCTGTACTATAATTTTCCTCTTGTATTTTAATTTGTTATTAATTTGTTATTACTTTTAGTTCATTTCCTCTATATTTTGCTTAATTTTTATGGATCACAAGGCTATTTTTATTACAAAATTTAAACCAAAAAATAGCTTATCAATATATTAAAGGTATTTCTATTAAGCCTATGTATGTGGAACTGTTCAGAAAATAAAGCATAATTTCCAACAGAAACTAGAAAACACAGCCACTCACAACCCTAGTTCAGGTTTGCTTCTTAGGTATACATTTGACTTGAGGAAATATACATGTTCTTTGTAAATATTCAAGCATAACTAAAGGTCTACAAAGAGAATGTTTGTGTCTAGGAATTGCTACTGATATTTTGATAGCTCTCTTTAGAGTAAGGGAACAGATGTGTTTAGCTTCACATAAATAAAGGCAGATGCTCTGTGAGTTTAAACCCACCTTGTAAGCTAATTCCATATATATGTACATGCACGTGGGCACACACATGTGTGTTTGTGCATGTGTGTATGTGTGAACATGTGTACATGCACATGCATGTGTATATGTTTGTGCATATATGCCCGTGTGTGTTCCAGTCAGGGTCTGTTGTTCATGCTCTGTAGAGCAGGCTGGCCGGCCTTTGGGCTTCCAGAAATCCCTGCATCTGATGATGGCACGCTGAGCCGTCTCCTGGGCCCTGGTGTCACTTAATAGTTGCATAATATTCCACTGTGCAGACACATCATGACGTGTACTCTGTCCCTTGTGGGTAGGTATTTAGATGGCATCTTCCCTCCTACTGTTAGAAAAATGCAGCTGAGACCAACTTCACACCCAGATCCCCTAGTGGTAATGGCTGAAACCATAATGACAAACTGGTCCTTAGACATCACCTCCTTTTGCAGTTTCCCTTTTATTCTGACACTAGGAAGAGTCTTGCTTCCCTGTTGGCGAGCTCAGGCTGTGTGACAATGAAGAACGATGCTCTATAGGTGCCATCACAATCCAGCTCTTCTAAACTGGGGCTGGAGGGCTGTGGAGAAGCCACGGCTGGCTTGTCGACTTCCCCAATTCACATATATCTGCTGCATTAATAGTTCTTCTACAAAAGTGTTTCCTCATGCTACCAATCAACAGGGATGCTTTCTGTCCATTTTCCACCATTCTGTCTGCTCAACTATCTAATAGGATGAGCCACGATAACATAGAAGAGGCCACCTCCAACACCCCGCAATCTCTATTCCTTCAGAAACAGAGCTCAACAAGGACTGGGAAATGTCTACAGGGTGAACAGGTTAGGGATGTGTCCTGTTCCCATCAGAGGTGAGCAGGAACATCAGCTTTCAAGCACTCCCTTGTGCCTGAGGGGCAGGATAAACTGTGTCCTTGGAAATGGGAAAGGGGAATTTCCACAAAGTAGCAGCCATGGGCTACCTGGTTCATTCCCCTTGTCTAGAGAAAGCAGGTAATGGAGAAGTGACTGCCGTGGAAGAGGCCTCTGCTTCCCTTTTCCCCTTCAAACTGATCGCCTTGCTTGTGTGTGGACGACGGTGACTCTGAGCCGCTCATGAACTTCTTGCATTTCCCTCTCTTTAAGGATGGTCTCTGCCGATAGAGAGAAAGCTACACAAATAGTTTCTTGTGTGTAGCCATGCTGATGCTTTTAAAGCTTAGCTCTAAATTATAAAACAGCAAAGTCACTGGGAGCCACTTCAAAGGAAAAACTGTCCCTTCTTTTCTTGAATAGAGCCAAGCTGGCTCCAAAGCTGAGGATGACGCCTTAGGGCTGTGCTCCACTGGACTGGGGCCATCACCCCAAGTCAAGCTCTAGTCAAACAAAACTTCCTATTTGACACAGGGGTTGTTGGAGTTAAATGGACTCATACATAGAAACACACATTTCTTTAAAACTCCAGTCAAGCTGATGTGGCCAGAGAAACGGTCACAAAATATGAGAAGGGAAAAACAGGTGTCTAACTCTCCGTTTCCATAATTACTTCTCTCCTGTCATCCCATGTAAACAAGTATTATGCTTTTTACATTTTTAAAAAAAGGTGTTAACTCCCTGCTCTGTGCAGTCACAGAACAAAGATAAATGTTATGGAATCTATTCATTCACTTGAGGTACAGGGTGTTTCATACACATTTAAGGTATAATAAAATGTAATGCAGCCTTGCACACAAAGCAGCATCCATCTACACCCATCCACACTGTGTAAAATGTTCTATTAGGAGAGACAGACTGACGGCTCAGCTGTCTCAGATCTGTCGTGACGTTGGAAGGTTTCACATGTCACGCTGGTGTAAAACACAGGACTCTCCCAGCGAGTGTTGAGGACGTGTGTGTGTGGGGGGGGGGTGTTTGTGTGTGTGTGTGTGTGTGTGTGTGTACATGCGTGCTTGTGTGGTGTTTGCAGTGTATGTTCAGGTATGTATGCACGTGTATGAATAAAGGATGCACTGTGGGGGGGGAGGTATGTGTGTACATCAGTGGTTCTCAACCTTCTTGATGTTGCAACTCTTTAATACAGTTCCTTATGTTGTGGTGAACCCCAACCATAAAATTATTTTCATTGCTATGACAATAACTGTGATTTTGTTACTGTTATGAATCATAATGTAAATATTTTTGGAGATAGAAGTTTGCTAAAGGGGTCACAATCCACAGGTTGAGAATTACTGGTGTGCATGCTCACATGGGCGTGTGCAGATGCAGGATGTGCATGCACATGTGTGCATGAAGGATACATCATTGTGTGTATGGGGGGGTAGGTCATGTACATGCTCATGTGGGTGCGTGTAGATATGTATGCAGGGGCACATGTGTACATAGAGAATGTATCGTTTTTACCTTACACATTGTAACAAATTCACAACTGCTATGTCTAAAATAATTTTAAATGGAATGAAAGATGGCTTGAGCACAGCCAATTAGGTAGACTGGAAAAGTCCGTGACATAAACAAAATGAATGCTCCGGGCATCCGCCTGCTCTGTCCCTGCCGCTGCCTTCTGTTTGAGGGCTCTTCTCGTTTCCTGTGTCTTTAATTCTGATTTTCGGGATGGTCGTTCTCAACCCAGGAGCCTCACTTGGGTCCTCAGGAGCTTAAACTCCTCCTGGGCACCTGACTTAGTGGGTTGGGGTAGTGTCCAGCTGTGTGTGCAAACTCCTGGCTGACTGCCCCCACCCGAGCCCCTCGGAGATCCATCCTTGTTCTAGTGAGTAGCTCAGGTCTTGACAATCTAATTCTGCTGTTTTCCAGATCAGAGATAAAGATGGTTCCAGGTTTTTAGTTATGCCTTTCCCTTCTTGTCATCCTGAAGGAAATCCAGGAGAAACAGACCATTTCATATAGAACTAACCTTTTGGCTAAACCTGCATGGCAACCTCCTGTGTTGAGTAAATTAATCTCCATTCCATATGTGCTTTGTGCTCTTGGAAAAGGAAAGCATTTTCCACGTGCTTCTCCTGTGTCTGTCCACTGTGTCTGTCCACTGTGTGAGTCCACCAGAGCTGGTCATTTCCCCTGAGGAACTTACAGAGGAGCAAATTGGACAGCCCAGCCATCAATTGTCATCAGCGCTCATTAGCGACACATTGTGATGGAGGATGGTAAGACCTATAGTTAGCGGGTACCTCAAAGGGGCAGAGACATGCAGACTGTGAAAACAGATATTCTCATCCTATAAGACGGCCCCAGATCCACAGGGCATTGAAGGGTGCATGAGCGTTTACTAAGCAGAAGCAGGAACAGCTTTCTGGGTTGAGGGAACAGCGCAGAGGCATCGAGAGTTGCCAGTTGCTTTTTTCAGCAACACCACACTACAGTGTTGACTTTCCTAAGGACTGTGGACATTAGAGAAGTAACATTAGGAAGACCACTGGGCAGCCACACACGGCAAGGGTGAGCCCAGAGCTGGGGTCCTTGATGGGATATTTTTGCAGTACTGAAATTAAGAAAATGTGAGCTCTAGAGGGACTTGAGTGCTAGTGGGGCCGAAAGAAATGACAGACTGTGAGACCATGAAGAAGCAGGCAAAATAGGAAGCGTGTAGTTTGACAAAAAAAAAAGTTAGTGCGAAGGAGGAGCGGCCTGGTTGGGCTCAGAGGCCATCACACGTCAGCATATGGAACACAGGAGAAGGAACAGATTTTGAGACAATAGTCCATTGTGACCAGAAACTGGGTTGACCATGTGTGTCTCCAGTTGATAAGGCTCAACAGCTGAGCATGTAAGTTTAGAAAAGACTGAATACCCTAGACTTATAGGAAGGAGGTCACCCATATTTCAGCAGAGAATGAGAAAATCCACTGAAAGCTGCTGCAGGCACATCCTCCTTATACAGGGAAGGCATTATGGGGGGCTCTTCCGCTGCTGGGTGTCCTTTGGCCATATACAATACATGAATTCACTCTCTGCCTCTATAGTGACCTACCCTTCCTACATTCAGTACACAGAAGGTCAACAGAAATACTTCAGGCTGCAGTCTTACAAAACACACCCTGAGGTGAAGAGAGGCAGTCCAAAGGGATGAGAAAGAGCTGACTGTAAGTTTCTCAGGGCCTAGCCAGGGATAGAGTGTCAGTGGCCCTGGCCCTTTATCAATGTGACATCTTATAGATGTGACATCTCTGGAGCTTACCTCTGTCTCAGTCCTGGCCCATTTGGAGAGCAGCTATACCTGGAGGTGGGGCTGCACACCTTTGAGCCGAGCACTCTGGAGGCAGAGGTGGGCATATCTCTGTGAGTTCCAGACAGCCAGGGCTACACAGAGAAACCCTGTCTCAAAAAAAACCAGAGAGAGAGAGGGGAGAGAGAGAGAGAAAGAGAGAGAGAGAGAGAGAGAGAGAGAGAGAGAGAGAGAGAGAGAGAGAAAGAAAGAAAGAAAGAAAGAAAGAAAGAAAGAAAGAAAGAAAGAAAGAAAGAAAGAAAGAAAGAAAGAAAGAAAGAAAGAGGAAAGAGAAGCAACTGTCTCTGGCCCTCCATACAGCTTAGGTGTGTTACAACCCACAGTGGGACAGATCCTCATGTAAACCAGGAACATAAAGTGGTTGTTTTTCTGCATCTAAGGAAAAAAACAAACAACGCCCGACCCCCACCAGAAAACTAATAGATTCTACGGCAACTTCAAGAACTCATGTCTCTTGTTGAGTAAACGTTTTATTTCCTGCTATTTACCACAGCATCAGTTGAGGCCTAAATGAATCTGGTGTATATAAAATATATTTATAAACATCTATGGAGAGCTATAACCCCTTTAGCCCTTAACAGATTCATACACAATTGGTCTTTCATTTCAGGTGTAAAGTGCTGTGGTGTTTGCTCAGGTCACACACTGGCCATGGCTTTCCAGACTACTTTAGGAATGTAGACCTGGTGTACCTGGGAGGTAGAGCAAAATGAAAACAGTTAAGTTAGTGTACGGGCCACTGCGAGTGGCCCAGCATCACTCATGGGAAGCGGCCTGTAGTCTAAAGCTACGTTTGAAACAAGACTTTAGAAGAAAGTAATGAATTGTTGGTCATTTCTCCTACTTCAATTCATAGCAGTTTCTTCCCTGTTGTATAAAAACCCACAGAACTTGAAATGTATTGACTTTCTCCTACACAATGCCAAGATTAGTCTGCCTGCCTCTCTCCTCCCTCCCTCCTCCCTTTCCCTTCTTCTCGTCCTTTCTCCTGTTATCTCATCTGTCTCCTTCCTTTCTTCCCCGCTCCTTCTGCATTTCCCCTTCCTTCCTCTCTTTTTTCTCCCCTCCTTCCTCTCACGCCACGTCTTTCTCTCTCCTCACCCCAGGTTCTGTGACTCTGGCAGTTGGTTCCATTTTTGTGTCTTCCACTCTCCATCTCCTTCCTAGGTGTCAGGAAAGCTTCTGTGGAGTCAGAATTTGTAGTTGAAAGGATCTGATGGGAACACCACCCATACTTGTGAAAGATGGAGGCCGTGAGATTTCTCGGACTCCACCGTCCCATGTGGGAGGCTTCACTGCCTCCAAACCAAACTGTCTCCTTACTCAGACCACCTTGCCGTGCTCAGCATACCTTTTTATTGTCAACATGAACTGGACATCATCTTGGGTCACACGGTGAGCAGTACTTTCCTTACGGTGTGACTTTGTCATTAGACTTAACTGATTACAGGCCATCAGAGCTGTGATATAACCTGTTGTCATCCATATCTAGGTCCTACGCCCAGCTGCGAGCTCCCATAGGCACAGAGGTTTCATCTGTATGTCTACTCCCTAAACAGTCACAGTCCCTTCGTCACTTTGAAAGAAGCCCATGGACTTCTGTTTCTGTCTTTCACGAAGAAGCTAGGAGCAAGCTTTCAGAGGCAGCTCCAAATGTGGCGAACATGTTAGGAAACAATATTAAAATGAAAATTGGATTCGGTCCCTACATTCAACACATACAACATTTAAAATATTTAATACCCAGAAGAACGCAGAAGTATTGCAGCTACACAAGCATGACCCCTGAAGTATGTCGCCAGAGGCGTCTTGCCTCCTCTGTGCTACTAACTGGTTGAGACATGAGCGAGCAGGGGTTCATGCTCTGCTGCCTCCATGCTCTTCTGCCATGATGGACGCTGTCCTCTGCTGAGCTGTGACAGACAGAGCGGACATTTTCTCCCTTAGTTCTTCTTACCAGGTGTTTGGTCGCAGCGAGAAGAAAGTAGTGAATGCAGGTGTTATCACTGACATTGCATCGCCAGCTTATGACCTCCGGAGCTACTGAAACAACAAACTACCACACAGCAAAGCAAATCAGAACTTCACAAAGGTGTGCCTATCTACCTGTGGTGGGGAGGGAACACCATAGCGGACTTGCCCAGGCTTCCGAATCCATTACCTCAAGCAATTTGGATTGCTAGAAATTAACTTCATTCTGAAAATTAATTTCAAATACATCTGTTCACTGATTTTAAGCACCAGCCAAAGCAAAACATGTTACAGCTCTTGCTTACAGACAGGCCGAGTCAGGTGTTCAGATCCAAAGCAGAGCAGTCACCATCGTCCAGATCTATCACTTCTAAAATCCTGCTTCTCTAGGAGTGACTATTTCTGTTTCTTAGGTGACAGACTTTTTCTCGGTGTAGTTTTTCAAAGCACAGGAACCAGTGAGGTTTCTTGATTCAGAATTCTACTTGGGTAATTTAGACAATGTTAGATATCCTTTCCCTATAATCATGTTGAATTTAGTAATGCAAAACCAAATGACCTAAAAAATTTATACATTTCAGGGTAACTATGTCTTTATTCATGAACATTAGTAAATAATCTTCAAAGATTGGACATGAACTTAGACATGCCCCCTTTGCCCCCCCTCTCCACTTCATCCCACTTTTAAAATACTCACTCGAGGACTGTCTTCCCTTACATTCTCCTTTAAAGGCCACACTGGAGCAGACAATTCCATGAGGCTGTATTTTTCCATATATGATGCCAGGGAATAGAAACAAGTGAGATAGTTTCTTATATGATATAATTGTTTCCATTAAAAACTCAGGAAAGCAGGAACTAATCCATCAACAAGGGCAAACAAAGGATTGTGCAACCCACAAACTTTAACTTTAGATCACATAAAACTCAAAGCTAAAGCTGCCATAAACCAACAATATGGTGACTGTTGAGGTGTGCAGTGTCCTCTCCCACGCTCTCCCATTCTTTCTTAACTGTCCCTTTCTTTTTTCTTTCCTCCTTTTCCTCCTTCAATTCCTCCTCTCCCTCTCTTTTCTTCTCTCTGTCCACTGCAGACTTGCTAACCTCCACATCAGCCTTTCTACCCAATGTGACCACAGTCCTCCTTATGGATTCTCACATGACGTGACTTTATTAATTAGAACTGGGGAAAGGAGCCCATTCTCCAGCACTTCCCCTTGGCCTGGAGAGTGTTGCTGTTCCTGCGTGGTCCATGAGAGCACTTGCCATGGGCGATAGAAGTAGTCATAGGGAAGTCAAGAGATGCCTTAGATCATAGTGTCTAAGTGTGGTCACTGTGTGCCTTAACTTTTTTTTTTTAAGAGAGTGGTTTCGTTTGTCCTTGAGGAACTGCAGACTGCAGAGTTTGAGCCTCCCTTTGGAAATGTTGGAAAGTGTGGGAACTGTGGCCCAGGCTACTGTTCTACAGAACTGGAGGAGCGTGAACCTGGAAACCACAGGGGCCACCAATGTCTGCCTTCCAGGTCCCAGCATCCTGCTGGATTCAGAAGTACGTAGCCCAGCCATTCCTGCTAGAGTCCTAACGCACCCTGATTTATTCCTGCTTCTTTTATAGCCTCAAGTCCCTCCTTCTTCTATACTTGTTCATTCATTTCTACCTGAAAAATTAATTTATTATGGTAACCTAAAGGAAAAACATTGTGGCCTCTAGCTACCTTCCAGTGGCTATTTCCTTTGTCATATCATTAAAATATTTTAGTATTTTCTAAAATGCTGCCTCTACCTTTGTGTCTTCCATGGAATCCCTAGTTGCCTTCCATTCTCAAAGCTTTCCTGGAATTACCTGCTTTCCCCACTCACAGGCATGTTCAACCTGTGGTCTGTGGGATACATGTATCCCAGAATAACTATCAACACAGAACACACATTCATGGATATCAGCATTGATAACATCAAGTCACAATATATCCAAAGGCTGGACATATGTAAATGCTCTCCCAGCTACCCTCAGAGCCTCACCTTTTCACATCTCTCTGCAGCACTGAGTCTATAGAATACCACTCACATTCTTGGTGTGATTTATATTGTCGTTTTTTGAGGCAGGCTTTCTCTGTGTAGCACTGGCTGTCCTGGAACTGCTCTGTAGACCAGGCTAGTCTCAAAGTGATTTTCTTTTTTTGACTATGGGTCAAAGGAAAACCATTTCTATGCCTGTGTGCTCAAAATGTAGCCATTTCTTAATGTTGTGCTGGTTTTGTTTTCTGTCTCCACCAGTATCATCCTAAAAGGCATATTATGTGGCTCTAATTCTTACTTTTCAATGTGTTTTGAGGCAGGGTCTTATCCTACACTTCTGGCTAGCCTAGAATTCACTACATAACTCAGGCTGACCTCAAACTCATGACAATCCTCCTGTCTCAGCCAGTGAAGTGCTAGTCTGAGTAACCATGCCCAGACGTGTAACTTTCAAATAGTTTCCCCTGGATAAAAGTCCCTTAGCGTCCTGAGGCTACACATTTTCAACTTCTCAATGACTGTTTCCACTGGATATCTCACCTGCTTAATGCAGTGTGGGCCATGTGTGGCTTACCAAACTCATAAGCACATTTGGTCCACGTTCCTCTATTGGTCCATCTCCCTCCATGATTTCACCTTCAATTATGAATAACTGCTTGTTCTCAAAACTAGTTTAATTTTGAACCTTCTTCCTAACGACTGTAGGGTTCTTCTGGCCTTTCAGAGCTAACACGTTCTGATCTTGCCAATGCGGCCATGAGGGGCTGGAGGGAGAGCTCCAAGAGCAAAGCGCTTACCGTGCACGGGTGACAACCTGAGTTTGGCTCCCAGAACTCACGGAAAGATGGGTGCAACAGCCAGCATCTCTAACCCTAGCACGCCTGCATCAAGCAGAGTCCCAAGTCTCAGGATCTTGTGAGAAGGCCAGTGGTGTGTAAGCTGAGGTGAACAACAGGTGACTCTCTGGGAGCAACACCTGAGGCCATCCTCTGACATGCATGCTGTGGTACACTGGCATGCGTGCATGTGCGTGTGTGCGTGCGTGTGTGTGTGTGTGTGTGTGTGTGTGTGTGTGTGTGTGTGATATGAAAGAATAAAATAAAACAAAAGCACTGACGGCATCTTCAAGTGAGTTCCATTTACAAATAGGTTCTGAGCTCCTCTGCACAGCCAGAATCGGATAGGAAGGCGGCTTTTTTTCCCCCATGAATATCAACACTCAGGGGAATAATATAAGAACATCTTTATGTTTCTTTTAAAACTCTCCACGAATATTCTTCCTTCATGAAGGAATCTCAAGGCTGGGGGAAAGCTCAGAATAAAGTGTACACTTAGCATCAGTGAGGTACTTGGTAAGTTCTCACATACACAAAACTCAGTTCCTCCAGTTGCTGTGTACAGCATCATTCTGCACTAATAGCAAACATTTACTCAGTCTGTCACATGATAGGCATTCTCTAAACACCTGTAAATTGGTCTTTCTCACCATCCTGTGACGGGTACCACACACAGCCACATGGACTTCTGCAGTCATTATCTACGCAGCTATATTTCTTCCCCAATTTCACAGATGAGAACAACACAGAGGTAGAACTTGCTCAGAGGAGCCAGGGAGACAGCTCGGTGGATAAAGGAACTTGCCAGCAAGCCTGATGACCTGAGTTCAAGACCTGGGACCCACATGGTGGAAGGAGGGAACAGATTCCTGCAAGCTGTCCCCTGGCCCCCCACATGCATACCGTGGCATGTGTGTGTATCCACCCACAAACACACACATAAACACACCCACACACACTAAAGAAAGAAAAAAAGAAATGTAAACTCGTTTTGCTCATATTTCTATTTCAGATGTGTTGAAAACATTTGCTTTTGTGTTTATCTCTTCACTTGGAACATGAATCTCACCAAGGGAAGAAGAAATTTAGTTTTTTAAGTTGCTATTCTCAGCATTCAAAATGAGCCTGGTATCTGGTAAATTGTGGGCACTTGGTGGCTATCATTTGTTTAGAGAATTCTTTTTTAAAATTTTTTATTAGTCTTCAAAATGAGCATACAACATTATGGCACTTACATACATAGCTTATTCATGTTTTTTTTAATCATTTCCTATTACAGACTTGTTACAGATAATTATATGAGTATTTATTGAATCGATTATTATGAATTCTCAATGTGTACAAAACAAGTACAGACATGGCCTGGTGCTGAGAAAAAGGTCTATGTGGAAAGAATGGAAACTAGTTTTCACTTTGCCTCAGCTTCCAGTCTGACCTTTCCCTCAGTCAGTCTCTGGTTTATCTGCTCTGGGAAGGAAAACACCCCGAAGTACGAAGTATGCGCAAAGAGCTCGGCAGCCAGCATTTACCAGCTCAGAAGAAGGATGCTAAGGGAACTTCCAACAGAGATCGTCACATTGTGGGAGAAGGTGAAGAGCCACAGCTCTCTCGAATGTATTAACTACATCTGCTAACCTCCCTCTAAGGACCGTAACCAGAAATACATGCAATGTTCCCATGAGAAGTTGATGGCAACCAAGAGACCCTTTGGGGAAATTCATCTCTTGAAACCCCCGTGGAAGATGTAAGTGGGGATTATGTGAATACCTGTGTCTACTTTGCTCCTTGGATGGGATAATTATTTTTGAAGCAAAGTTCAAATTTCATGCCTCACTGGTGTCCAGTGTCTTTTCAGGGGTTTGTTGACAAGGCAACCCAGGTTAAAAAACAAAAAAACTAAGGAAAGTTCACTTCACTTGAATACAACACAGAATCATCCATTTTGATTTTTACCTTTTTTTAAATGTAAAACTTTTCCCAAGGGACTGTGAATTTGCTTGCTTTTGAATTGGGGTCTCATACATTGCTCAGGCTGGTCTAAAACTCACCCTTTTCATGCCTCTGCTTCCTCAGAGCTAGAGTTACAGACATATACCCCATGTGTAGCCTGGAATTACTTTTAATATAGAATTTATTTTAGAATCAAAGCCTACAGAATTGTGATGACCTTGATGGGTGATCTGGTGTAAGGTGATTTTAGAGTAATGAAGAACCACATAGAGCCTTTAACTTCTCGGCCACCTTTGAGTGGGAGAATCAAGCATCCATGTCAGTTTTCAATATTCTCAACATCAAAACGCTCTTCTTGTAGATCTGATGGCTTTGACTATGTGAGGAGTGCAAATGGCTAAAATGTGAAGGGAAAAACAAGCTGTCCCTCAAATACAGTGTGCGGAAGGGAGGGCTTACCAGCTGAGTCAGAAAGGTGCTATGCTGGAGATACCGAGGCTCTGAAGCCAAGCAGAGCCGCATCCTCGAGCACGCCGTACCATGCTGGTGAAATGTTTACTGGACATCATAAATCTGAGCGACAAACCTGGGAAAGCACCTGGAAATCCACAGGAAATATTCTATCCTTATTCAGTATACGGAAATACTTCATGGCAAAGGAAAATGGAAACAAAAGAATGGAAGGGTCAGAGTAAATGTGTAGTGCATGCGCACGCGCGCACACGTACACTGATGTGCACAGGTGCATGTGCCTATGTGTGTCCACTGGAGCCAGAAGAGGACACTGGGCATCCTGCTCTTCCTACTATCCTCTGCCCTTCCCCTTTGAAGTGGTGCACCTCAATGTGCCTGAAGCTCACCACCGGGGTTAGGCTGCAGGCTAATGCGCTCCTGGCATTGGCCTGTTGCTGTTTCCCACTCTGAGGTTATAGGCATGCACAGCGACGCCTTTTTTTTTTTTTTAATGTAGGTTTCAGGGATGCCTACTCTGGTCCTCATTGCTTGTGCTGTGAGCACTGTTAGCCACTGAGCCACCTCCCCAGACCTACAATATCTTTTAACAAGATCAGAACACTGTTCTATCAAATGGTTTGCAGATTACCCGGCTACCATGGAGAACAAGGGAAGAGGCATGCACACACTTCCCAACTGCCCCCATAACCTAAACCCAGCTGTTAAGTAGCACATAACGACGCCACCACAGTTCACATACCATTCAGTCAAGCTCCTTGCAGGCCACCAGGATGAATGTATTAAATTTATAGGCTGCTAAAGAGACAGCACACAAGTCCTTGAGTCTTAGGAATTTAGTTTTAATTAGTTTCAGAGTTCGGTAAAACTCCAAAGGTATTTCAAAATTCTGTACCGATAAATAAATATAATTTTGGAACAGGGATACCTAAACACAAAATCAATAGTTTAAGAAAAATACATGTTATCTACTAAAATACCAAGCCAGCATACGAATTCTCAATATGTGAGTTCTAACAAGTAATGTTGCGTTTTTCTAACTACATGAATGTGGCAGGACATGTGAGGTTGGAGAGATGTTGGTAAGAAAATATCTATGATAGGGTTAGAACCTGCTTCATTTTCTAAGCATCTCTGTGACCAGAATTCTGTCTTAGACCTTAAATCTCAGCAGAATAGTGGGGACATGGAGAGAGGCCAGAGCATGCACCTAAAACCTGGCTTCCTAAAAACAGACCTGAGACTAACCCTGCTCTGTTCAGGTAACTTTCTGCTTAATCTGTTGGCTCTGTACAGAGTCGAACTAGTTAGCTCCTGGTCCATTAACCTTCAAGCGTAACTACACTTTCATATAATTAGCCAGCTGGCAAAATTAAAGAGGATATATAGACTTGAGCGTTGTGGATCATACCCTTCGCAGGCACATCTTGAGGGTCTGTGGATCCCAAAGAACTCAGGATGAGTCAGTGACAGATGAAATTGCTGACAGGTTTGAAATACAGTGCTCATGTTTCAATTTAATTATCCTGCTATTCTGGTGTTTCTGTAAGCATCAGGCTTGAGAGTGCACTGTGATGTATTGGCAATCCTTAGACATCTCTGGGAGTTTATTTAAATTCATAATAATTAACAAGAGACCTCTCTCGTGTTCCCTCTCCTTCTATCTTTCTTCCTGGTTTTTCATGACAGGGTTTCTCTGTGTATTCCTGGCTGTCCTGGAACTCACAATGCAGACCAGGCCGGCCTCAAACTCAGAGATCTGCTTGCCTCTGCCTCCTGAGTGCTAGGATTAAAGGCAAGTGCCGCCAACCACCAGGCCTCTTTTGAGCATCTTTATAAGCAGATATCTAGTTTTAATTTCCATATAAAAGTACCTAAAATGTTTGAAAGGAATCTGGTCACAAATCCTAACTAAATTAATAACTAGAATCAGGACAGACGAAGGTCTCTGGTTCCTCCGTTTCTGACACTCAGGGGCATATACTTTGATGGAGAATGGCCTTTGACTCTCCTGGGACCACCCCACCTTGGCAGACGGTGTCCATTTTATCTTCCTTGTGGATTCAGACACCGTGGGGACACTTGGGCTTTCCCTCTCCCCACGGCTTATCTCACTCTCAGGCAATAAGTTGAATTCTGAGGGATTTGCAGGGACTCTTTCAACCCAGCAGAGAACCATCTGATTTAGCACTCTACTGCACAAAATGGTACCCTGGTGGCTGGAAGAGACAGTGGGGAGAACTCGGCTCATTAAGAATCAATTGACAAAGCTGTTAATACCAATGTTAGCGCTGCTGCCTAAATCCCTGGGCTACTACTGTCCCGATTCTCCTACAAGACTTAAATGAGCACAGTTACCTCCCTCCTCACAACCCACTGCCAGATTAGGGGACAAAAGCACAGAGTGGCCTAGGAACAGTGGGGGAGGAGCAGCAAGTTCCTCAAGATCCTATTCACACCAGGTTACCATAACTACACTCACACCCTTGTCCCACATGCTGTTACAAATCCTACGATATGTTGTTTTGTATAGCGAAAATTGCAGATACTCACCCTACCTCCTGACTTTCCTGAACTGGGTAGAATTCTGGAAAGTGGTATTACTCACTTCTCAAAGAGTATCTTCCCTGCATTCCGACCTGTGTCTCTTCAACTCTGAGTCATTATTAATAGCTACGTGTAGCACTGCGCTGAAGCATGCTGAAGACCTGAAGTTCAGGCCACACGTGGGCCTGGACAATCTCTGGCCATCAGGCCTCTCTGTTTTGTTTGGATTTTAAAAACTGTTTTAATTTTGAATTTTTTATTTTATGTATTTATTTATTTATTGTGTTAAGTGTGTGGAGGTCTGAGGAGATCCTATGTGAGTTGGTCCACTTCTTCCACAATGTGGATCTCAGGGATTGGGATCATCACGATCCTTATCTCTTGGGTTTATAACACCTTTGCCCAAGAACTCCTCCCAATGACTAGACTCTGGGAGGGAGGGCTGGGTCACAGATCTGCATTCGCAGCACAACTTGAAGCAAGACTCGAGCCTTCAATTTAACACCCAGGAAAAGTGCTACTTTTAGGACTCTAGGAACACCTGTCTGCTAATGCTGTCTATCTGCAGAACCAACATATATGACACATGACCTGTGTGTGACTGTCATGTGCAAGTTTACCTTGTAGATAGACTGCATCTGTGCTTGCGTCACACATAGATGGCTAAGCTAGTTCCTTTCCTTTCGGTTGGTGATACTTAATGTTTTATTTACAATGGAATTGGTCCAGTGTGAAAAATGTTCCTTATTGAAGAACGTTAAGTTACTCTGTGGGGCTGTGAAAGTACATTTCAGAAAGCAGGAATATGTTGACTCTCAAAAGAAGAGCCTTCCGTAGGGTGAAGAGCACAGGTTGCTGCCACTTAAATGTTCACCAGGTATTATTAGTCTAAGCAGTATGACTGTCCTCATTTAATCCTAAAAAGTTCTGTAGGATGGACATGATGATTGACAGCTTCTCTCACATCACTCAGCACTGTTAAATCAGGACAGACCGTGCTCTTCTGCTGTTCTGCTCACCATTCTCCTGCGTAGAATTTTCCTTTTCACGGCTACCCTTAAGACAAGCTGATTCTTTCATGGGAACATTCTAATTTTCCTATTCCTCTGTTCTCTCCAGCACACTGACAGGTGGCTTTCGTGATGGCAGTAGACACAGTCATGAATAAGGATGCCTTTCAAGCAGCGTAGGGTGAGTTAGAGAAACAAGCGGAGAAGTGGGGTCAAAGTCTCACGGAAGGCAAGTGCATGTCAAAGGAGGCGCCAAAGAGTCAAGTCCCAGACAGAAGAGCCGCCTGTGGGGACCACTGCTTACGCACGCTCTGCTTTGTCTTTCATTTCTTTAAGTCTTTCTATCAGAAAGCAACAGTTTTCATGTAAAACATGGTTGGAAAAATTCTCTTTAACTTAGAAAGGGGCCATTTAAAATTTTTTTATTTTGTGTGTATAAGTGTTTTGCCAGCATGTATGTGCCACATTTGTGCCAGGTACCCCAAGAGGATCAGAAGAATGACTTAGATCCCCTAGAACTGGAGTTACAGATGGCCACCATGTGGGTCTGGGAACAGAACCCAGGTCCCTCAGAAAAGCAACAAGCACTTTTAACTGCTGAGTCATCTCTCAGCCCCAAAGGGACATTTTTAAGCAACTGTCAGGTCATGTGTCCTTTCAAAGGAATTTCTAATGAAAATGGTTTGTTGTTCTTTGCAAAACACAATTCTCTGCATTTTCGCTATCACAGTATTAAACACTGCCCAGTTCTGAGAATCTGGGGCATACTGAAGTCCTAAGCTTTGGAATCTAGTTATTCAATGTAAACCTGAGCCCATGGCACACTAAGGGGAAAAAAACCTTCACTGTAACCAAATAATATAAAATTATGTTACATCTCCAAAATCTTTCAGTGGGTGAGTGATTTCCTCTGGTCTTTCATGTGCTGAAAGGAGTGAGGCTATAGGGCTGTGTTTCTGGTCATCTGAAGTATGTTAAGTCTTTCAACTCTCCTGATGCATATTAAGATAATAACTATTAAAATGTCAAAGGCTCTACTGAAGGAGATGGTTGGAAGCACAGCAAACTAAAAGAAAATAGCAACAGTAACAATAGCAAAATACCAACCCTGAAGACTCCAGAAGGGAGACCCTCAGAAAGGTCAGGGTGAAGACACAGCCTGCAGCCCACAGAGGTAAGGAGAGCAACGACCTTTTAGATATCATGCTGTTTTCATGGCAGCCAATTTTAACGACCAAGGGAAGTTAAAATAAAACAAAATCCCAGGTGAAGAGGCACATTCAGGTTCAGAATGGAAACAGAAGCCCTGAAGATCCTAGATGTGTAGCAGAAAGGCAAGTTAGAGGAATAGCCAGTGGATTTTAAATGTCCCAAACACCCAGCATCTAGCCGGCTGGTGGTAGGCTAAATGATTTCTCAGCCCTTTATTTAACCTTGGCTGCTGACTATTCATCTGCAGCTAGCAAATAAATACTGAATGCCCAAAGTTCAGAAATTACTCTGGAGGGAGACCATGAATTTTAAGTATTATTTTCAGAAGTGGCTTAGGTTTCACCTTTAAACAGTTCTTCAAAGGACTGATATGTTGGTTCTTAATTATCTTTGCCCCAAAGAAGTTCTGTTCACTAGACATAGGTTCACATTAAGGAAAATTCAGACGAATGCTTAGCTTAAATACTTTCCTTCTGCAAACAGTGTTGGCTCCAGGGACACATTACAAACAGCTGGGATTGGGAAATTTCTTTCCCTTAGAACAAAAATATTCTTGTATCAAAGGTAAGCCATGGTAAGAAAACATCATACTGGTTTTTCAAATGTGCTTCATCACTTAGTTATACAGATGTGGGATACCACTCACAGCAACTAAACCACTTTGTAAACTGGGGTGGGGGCGGTACTCAATGAATGCCCGACATGGAGAATTCTCTCCTCAGACATTTTGTCTCTTCGGCAATCAACAGTGGCAGCATTTGCTAGACCTCTCACAGTCTGCTTAGGCTGCATTCTGTCTTCCACATAGACTGAGTTATCAACATTATGAAGCTGTACCATCATCATCATTTCACAGATACAAAAAAAAAGAGCTTCAGGAAAGCTAAAACTTTGCTTTCTGTTGCAAAACTATTCTAAGGCAGCCTGAGATTTTGGAAGGCGGGTTTCTGATTTCAAAGCTCTATGCATTTAAATTGCCCACCAAGAAAATTTACTAGGATATAAAGTATTTGGAAAGTTAATTCTGCTCCCTTGGGCCAAGGATATTCAAGTCAGTGAACAGAAGAACACAGTTAAGAATTTCTCCAGAAGGAGAAGTATATCTTCCAAGGACCTCGTTCTATTAAAATTTGGTCAGACATCTTTCACCTAACTTCAGTTAACAACACACAAATGAAAGTCTTATTAGGTTGGGAATTAAGTTTGAAATATGAAAATTTCATTTCTATCAATAATTCAGTTTTGCAATAGCCCAAGTTTGCTGAAAACTGATATTTTAAGAAAGTTTAAAGAGCAAGAAAAAGCCACAGATAAATAAACTGTCCACTAAAGTGGAGATGGGCAGACTTAAACTGCTTTCTTACACAGAAACACACAAGTGAACGGGACGTTTTTCAAATGACTTTCTAAGTCCAGATGCACCAAGTACATCAGCGGCTGTTTTCTGCATTCACAAGCAGGCTGGGCTGTAAACGGGAAGTTGTGCCTGCCCTACTGACCACTAAGAGTTGTCCCAGACAGCAGGCCCTGTGAACTGAACGCCCATCATCTGGAATGTTTCATAGCAAGAGGCTCAGAAGCCTACATCATTACTTAACCTGGCGGCACAACAGTGATTTAAAAATGTAGCCACGTGATTTAATAAAATCCCAACTGAGTATTAAACTAAATTGTGGTTCAATCAAATTACTACTGCTAAATCTCATGCACTCTCCTTCCTTCTCTCACTCTCTTCTTTTTCTCCTTCTCCCCTCTCCTCCTTCTTTTCCTCCTGCTCCTCTTTTTCTGCCATCAATGTACATGTACCATAGAAGTACTCAATGGTGCTGTTAAAAATAAAGCTAATGCATCTGCCCCAATATTAAGATTTTCGTAAATTACTGCATTCATTTGTAATGCACTAGATTTTTGTTTGCTTATTTGATTGTTTTGGTTGGTTTTACACTCTCCAAAACTATGGCTTTCATACTTTAATTTTTACTAATTCACAGCAGGAAATACCTTTAGAGTCCACCCATTATACCCAGTGTACACAGAGACACAAAAGTACCACAGAAATTCAGAGAAGATTTCTCTTTCTGTGCACCACACGCCCATTTCTTTTATTCCATTTAAATGTAGATTGCAGCTCACTAGTTTGACTTCATGACCATCTAATGGATCACATCATTTCAACAGCAAAGAAGCTGAAAAGCACCCCGCCTCAGCTGCTTACATTTCAGGGATGTTCATAGGGTAAGTACAAAGGGAGAATAAGATTAAAGTGAGAAAAGGATTCTGGGGCAGCTGTTCAACTCCAAAGGACGTTTGAAGACGGTTCATGTGGGAGACCTACTGACTTCTATATCTCAACTGCAAACGGGGAAGAGCTCCTTGGGTTGGTGCCAAGGAAGGAGCCATGGTATCTGAGTTAGCCCTTGACCAGTCAAAGAACACTATATTATGTTCATTTGACAAAAGGGAAAATTGTGGTAAAGTAGATACAGTGTCTTATTTGCTCCTTCAGTGCCCAGCAGAATCATCATCTAGCCTGAATCCTCACTGTGGCTCCCTGCTGATTGTGTCAAAGCAGTGAACATCATCAACTCGTATGCACACACTACGGCACTGTGGGCATTATTGACTTGATAACTAATTTAGCATGGCTCAAGCTTGAGGATGGGCTGGACCCAGACATGAAGGGAAGATGGGAAGAGTAAAAACTCTGGTATAGGGGCTTTCAAAAGTTTTCCCCCTCAGAGTTTTAACTTAGGGCTGGGACTGTAGCTTGATTGGCAGAGTGCTTGCATGAAGCTCTGGATTTTATCCCCAGCACCAAATGAACTGGGCATGATGAAACAAATGTAATCCAAATGACTGGGAAGGTGGAGGCAGGAGTTTCTCATCTATGCAGCAGGTTCCAAGCCAGCGCTGACCAATTTTATAAGCTTTCATCTGATGGTTTATTTCACTGAAGATTTATGGGGATGAAGCTCAGTGGTAGAGCACTTGCCTAGTGTGTGTGAGGCCCTGGCTTCAAGGCCCAATGGTAGGAAAGAAAATAGAGGAACAATAATCCTATTATACAATTCACAACTTTGCCTGAACTAGCTTTTTCCTTAGTGGTTGCAAAATGATGATTTTGTTTTTAACTCTTCCCTCTATTCTTAGAACCTAAAAAAAAAATTGTAAAGAATTTTCTCTTTACCTGAGATGCTTGTATGCATGGAAACGGTGTTGCTGAAGGAAAAGGAGATAAATACTTTCATTTTTCTCTATAATTGCCAATTTTCAGATTAATAATTGTACGGACAATGAGGGATTTTCTTTCCTTCATTCCTTCCTCCCTTCCTCCATTCCTACCTACCTGCTGCCTTCCCTTTCTTTCTTTCTTTCTTTCTTTCTTTCTTTCTTTCTTTCTTTCTTTCTTTCTTTCTTTTTCTTTCTTTCTTTCTTTCTCTCTCTCTCTCTCTCTCTCTCTCTCTCTCTCTCTCCCTCCCTCCCTCCCTCCCTCCCTCCCTCCCTCCCTTCCCCTCCCTCCCTCCCTCCCTCCCTCCCTCCCTCCCTCCCTCCCTCTCTCTCTCTCTCTCTCTCTCTCTCTCTCTCTCTTTCTTGCTTGTTTGCTTGCTTGCTTGCTTGATTTTTTGTGATTTTTTTGAGATAGGGTCTCACTGTGTAGCCCTGGCTATCCTGGATCTCACTCTGTAGACCAGGCTGGCCCAAAACTCACAGAGATTCATCTGGCTCTACCTCCTGAGTGCTGAGATAAAGTCATGTGTCTCCATGTCCCATGGGTTTTATTTTCTTAAATTTATGGTTTTTATACATTTGGTTGTGTTTAGACAATACCAATTAGTCCTGTTAGTCTTGTTGATGTGTCTTCAACCATATTTCTTATGTCTGTGGTGCTTTCAGAGGATCCACTGGCCTGACACTTCTTTGGTCACTGCAACACAAGGTGACCCTTGTTCAGGGAACTGAAAGTGCTAGGGAAGGTAACTGTCGGGGAACACGGCCAGATAGGAGGTTTGGGTAAAACAGTATTTACCATTAAGAAGAGGAGGGAAGATTCAAAAACTGACCAGAGGCTAAGCCTGGTGAGCTCTGGGATGGAGGAACAGGGCCTTAGAGATAAATGTAGAGGTAGATGGGATGCTGGAACATCTGCCTGAGAGTTCAAGGGTGAGGCACCTTGAGGATGATACAGTTGCAGATGAGGAGGTCCCAGTTTGAAGAGTGTTGGAAGTATTTCTTTTTTTCCTTTAAGAAAATTTATTTGTTCCTTTACAGCAGAAATATGGAAGTGGAATAAATCTGTGCAAAGCGTATGTCTGCAAAGTGTATCTCGTATCACGTTCTTTCCAATGCAGGCTTGTTATTACAATTTTTCTCCCAGGTTTTTCAAATGCAGCACAAATACTTCATAGCTGCTTCCTCTCTCAGATGGGCTTTCCTTTCTAGGTTCAAGCTTGTTAAAGACTCATGTCTTTTTGCAGCCTTCTTGCCCTCAAAGACCATATAGATGCATCCTGCCACTGTCAGGACAATCTTTAAATAGGTGACCTTCACCCGGATCTTGTTCTTTGCAGCATCAAGCATTGCAAATGAGACTGTCTCTGGGATGTCTTCCTCTTTCTTGAAGTGCCCTGACCACAACAGTGTCTTCCTCTCAAAGTCCGTGGGTTTGTGCAGTGGCACTCTGTGTCTGTAGGATTGGGTTGGGGCTTTGGGACTTTCCTGGGGCTTGGTGCAAAATCCGTTGATCCTCTTCAAGTCAGTGTTCCTGGCAGACTTTAGAGTGGAGGAGGCATTTCTTTCATATAACCTAAAGCAATGTCCAGCCACCAGGCACAGACTGCGGAGGATCCCCATGGCTGCCTGCTCCTCTGATGCACAGCACCCCTCGGCGTCCCGGCGCTAATGCGCCGGAAGTATTTCTTTTGACAGTGTTGATCTGTGTTGGTGATGTGGTGACGGCAGAAGTCAGGAAGAAGAAAGGCCTAAGCAAGATGGGAATGTGTGGAAGGGACCCAAAAATGACAGACAGCCAGGCAAAGGTTGTCAGAAGCAAAGGAACTATAGTAATGCACATATTAGGGATGGGGTGGGGCAGGCAGTTTGCTGCTGGATTATCCAGTGAACCCTAAAACAATTAGGAAATGCTATCCACTTCACCCTAGTTTAGTTCCCTGACTTCTTAATCCCTTTTCTCTCTTGTTTTGGACCTGGGAGGTGATTCTGGAAATGCATTGGAGAGTGAGTTGGAGGTTGCTGCAGGGTGTGTGAGGGCATGGGAGATGGCATGGGGGTCTAAGTTTGGATCTTCAGGGCCTAGACAAAAACTGGGTATGAGAGCATGTATCTGTAACAGCTGGAGACCTGCCTCAAAGAATGAGGTAGAGAAGGGTGCGGGAAGAAGATACCCCAGGTGGAGGTCTGTCCTCCACACGCGTGCATATATGCATACACACATACACATACACCCCACATACATATTCACACAGACAAGGAGTTGGCAACCAAACTCTTAACTCTAACTGTGCACTTCTGGATACCCCTGAGGACCATGTCTCAGAGCTCGCCCGCACCATCCCAGACTGACCAAGGGATTCATCCAATCGACTGAGGCTACTTCCAGGGACTGCCTTGCTTAAGAAATTGTTGCCTCCCTTTTGTCTGAGGGTCTCAATGCACAGGTGTGAATTCCAGGGACTGAGAGAGAGGATGCAATGTGCTGTTTGGAGCTAGGTTAACATAGATACTAATTCCTAATTCTGTTTCCAGGTTCACCAGACTTCCTCATTTCCTTGGAGATCAAGAAAAGGAAAAAGATGTGTTCATCATAGGGAATCGCCATTGCTTTAGAGCCTGCCTGGAGGTAGAAGCAGCCCAGGGAAACAGGGTGTGAGGACATTTATTTACAATGGAAAAGAGCTGCAGTGCACACAGTGGAAAGGCTGGAGGGGAAGTCAGCAAAAGCAAGATAAGGGGCTGGAGAAAGGGAGGATCCCTCTATCAGGTGACATCATAAGAGGGTTCACGACCCCAGAAGCTTTGGCCATTGAGTCAGACAGGAAGAGGACTGAGGATGACTGCAAAAAGACCAGCAGGGTATTTGCATAGATAAACCCTGTGGAACACTTGAACTGTAGAGTCAGGCTTGATTTAGCTCTGAGACTTGTTGCCACTGGGATCTTAGATATCTTATCAAAACCACTAAGGCCCAGTTTCCACATCTCTACAGTGAGTGGGAATAAGTACTCACTCCATTAGATTATTTTGATAATATGATGTTCAACTACTTAGCTCATTTCTGGCCAATAGTAAGTACTCATAATTGTTAATATTTATTATAACTATCTTTATGCTTTTGAATGAACCTCTTGGCATGAAGGATCTTTGTACCAACTGACTGAAGGTCCTCGGGAAAGGGTAGGATCCATGTATTCTTATATATGTCTGGCAAATACAAATAATAATAAAAATAATTCTCTCACAAAAATGACGACACATATCAGTTAAGAAATGCCAGATGGGTGGTGTGCACTGGCAATCCCAGCACTGGGGGAGGGAGCAGAACAAACAGCATCATCACAAGCTTGAGAGTAGCTTCTGCTACACAGCAAGATCCCACTTTAAAACTCTGTGAGTAAATAAAGCATTCATTTTCCCTAGAATGAAAGCAAGAAAGCAAATATTTTCTCTTCTGTCATTATAACTATACTTTGTTTTTGTCAGCAAGATTGGGGCAGTAGGGCAAGGTAAGTGGAGGCACAGAGGACATGAAGTGAGGAGGCACATGGCCTGGCATGTGACCCCGTGAGCCTGCCTCTCCTCAGCCTCATCCCAGCTCTGTGGGTGACTCACTCCTCCTTGAGATTATCAATGGAGTCCAGAACAGAGCCACTGTCCACACAGACCCCAGGTACTCCAACCATTACAACCTGTGGGAGTGCTAAAGCAAAGCCTCTTGGGACATGGGTGCTCCATGATGAATTGATAGGAACAAACTTTATTTTTCTCTGGCCTATCACCAGGATTTCATATAGATACATATATAACAAATGTTCTTTATGAATGTATATATCTATATATATACATACGATATATATATTAGTTCTTATATGCTACATCTTTTAAGTACTCTAATTTATAATTTACACACCATAGCAGAAGATGCAAGAACAAATCAAAAAGCTAGGAAAATTATCCAGTCACTGTAATTCTTTGGACTCACACTCAGATAATACTTTCGGGTGCTAACACTTTTACTTACACAGATTAATGGCTCTGTCAGAGAAAATCTAAGTGGAGCCACGAGTCACACATTTTTACAATTATTTTCACCTGCCAACATGTATAGCTTAGCAAGTCCTTGTTGACTACAACATAAACATCAAAAAGCTATTGCAACCTCATTCCTTATACCTTGCAGCCTTTATTTAGATTTAAAAAGTACTTTTAGTAGTCTGTACTGGGAATTGTACATGTACTTTCTCACATGCAACCTCACTCAATCCTTACAAATCTCCTATGAGATATTTTTATTATTAAGCTGCTTCTATTCAGTCAAGGTATGTTCTGTTCTGATGCTGTTGGCTTATAGTGTTGTCTACTGCAGTAACAGTTTCTGCATGTACCCACATTGACTGTGTGTCACAACAAGAAGACAGAACTCATTCCACCATGGGCTGTACATCTGCTATTTTTCCCTGCTCAGCATCCACACATCCCTATTTCCAGAGGAGAGCCCACTCCTGTGTGTGGCTGTCAATCAAGGTGGCTTCCTGTGCTGAGAACAAAGTGAGCACTTTCCCCTGGAGGTGCCCTGAGGCAGCAACTCCTACCAGGAGCGCTGGAACTGCCCTGGGTCCTCACATTCTCTACATTTGATTATTCGGCTGCTTGGGATTATACAACCCTCCCCCACCATGTCTTTATAATAAATTATTTCCCTCATCTGCCAAAGTCTGTGCCTATTACTTGCAACCAACTAAAAGACAGATGCACACCATCATTGTACTCACATTGCAACTTGTGTTTGTGGCTTCCCAGGCCAGCCAGTCCATTTTCTCCTGTGGCATATCAGGCTCATTCTCCCATTCTCATTATAAACAGCTCCACAATGCTTATTATTTTTGCACATATCACTTTTTCCATATTTTGGATTCTTTCCTCTGAAAGATTCCCAGAAGTGAAGTTACTGAGGCAAAGGGCACAGATATTATTATAGCTCTTGAAAGATATTGCCAAGATGCTTTCTAGACAGACTCTGCCAACCTTTAATAAATTTAAGGAACCTTTAAAAAAAAACCAAACATCTGGTAAACATTGACCATTCATGTAGTTGTGACATTCTGCTGCTACTAACATTTCCTGCCTACGTGAAAAAAATGGGGCATATGGCTCACACCTTCCACAGGCAACGGAACTTCCTTCTCAGGCATCTGAACTGCCTCCCCAAATGGTGACCATGTATGGTGCTTTATGTATTAACTTTATAGGAAATTCACATAAATTACCAATACACAAGTTGATCAAAATGTCATATCATATCATATCAGAATAACATTGATGTACTCTCTTTTACTAGCCCTTCTAGAATTACAGTCATCTCCACCATAGAGGAAGTTCCTATGGGCTGGACCACAGAGTAAGCAGGTAGGAACCATGTTTCAGTGAGGTGTGATGAAGGACATTACCAACAAATAAGAGCTGCCGAGACAGTCCTTCTAACAGCACCTAAAACTTAGTAAAGGCTGAGGTGGACTTAGGAAGTGAGAGGTGGCTCTACCTGAAAGATCTCAGGGATCATCAAAGAGGAAAAAGAAGCATCCAGCTGCTCTATGCTGTGTGTGTTCTCACACACTAGAGAAGCAGCCAGAGACTCCACGCTGTGTGTGCTCTTACACACTAGAGAAGCAGTCAGCTGCTCTATGCTGTGTGTGTTCTTACACACTTGAGAAGCATCCAGAGGCTCTATGCTGTGTGTGCTCTCACACACATCCAGAGGCTCTATGCTGTGTGTGCTCTCACACACATCCAGCGGCTCTATGCTGTGTGTGCTCTCACACACATCAAGCGGCTCCATGCTGTGTGTGCTCTTACACACTAGAGAAGCAATCAGCTGCTCTATGCTGTGTGTGCTCTCACACACTAGAGAAGCATCCAGCGGCTCTATGCTGTGTGTGCTCTCACACACATCCAGCGGCTCCATGCTGTGTGTGCTCTCACACACTAGAGAAGCAGCCAGCTGCTCTGTGCTGTGTGTGCTCTCACACACATCCAGCGGCTCTATGCTGTGTGTGCTCTTACACACTAGAGAAGCAGCCAGCTGCTCTGTGCTGTGTGTGTTCTTACACACTACAGAAGCATCCAGCGGCTCTATGCTGTGTGTGCTCTTACACACTAGAGAAGCAGCCAGCTGCTCTGTGCTTTGTGTGTTCTTACACACTACAGAAGCATCCAGCTGCTCTATGCTGTGTGTGCTCTCACACACATCCAGCGGCTCCATGCTGTGTGTGCTCTCACACACTAGAGAAGCAGCCAGCTGCTCTGTGCTGTGTGTGTTCTTACACACTACAGAAGCATCCAGCTGCTCTGTGCTGTGTGTGCTCTCACACACTCTGTTGTTTTGGCTTCTGCTTAAGAAGCTACTGACTCAACTACTTTTTGCAAATTTCAAAGTACTGAAAGTTACAATTCGCTGGGCTGAGAATAACAACCAAAATATCATTATTAAGTCAAGAAATCCTCATTTGCAGAGAGGAAACTAGGGTTTTACCATTTGTAACAACTTCATGATGCAAAAACAGAGGTCAGCAACCAAAAGAAACCACTTTCCAATTTTAGTATAATTTCCAAATTTTAGTATAATATTCTTAAATTAAAACCATTGCATTTACAAATAACATGGAGACAATAAAAACATTAGAAATTGTCCAAATTTAGAGGGAAGGAAGGCTGCACATGGAAAGTGCAGAGGGTTTGGAGGGCGCTGCAAAGACTCACAATGCCACAATGGAGGGCAGAGTTGTCATATACCTATCAAAGCCCACAGACTGTACAAAACCAAGATCAGCCCGAGATTTACAGTGGTGAGGATGTGTCAATCCATGTTCAGTGGCCACAGCACATGGTCCAGTTGGTGGAGGGTGCTGATGATGCTGGAGTCCATGCATGTGTGGGTGTAAGAGTGGTGGCACTCTCTGTTACTATGACCCTATGCTGTCTCATCCCCCAAAGTCCATTCAACTTCTAATGATAATGACAAACAGGCTTATTCTGTATAAAAAATACTTGAAACTCTATTAAATGGAAGAACTCTGGGGAAAAATCCCCACCAATGGATGGTCTGCTTCTCAAGGGCCCTAGATAATCTGTAAGTTGCTACCCAGTCATCTAGTCCACGAAAGATACACATTTGCCCTCTGTTAGAAGTTTCCACAACTTTCATGATTAACTCTTCTGAATGTTAACAGAACTTGGAAACTCAGTCCCTGAAAACTAAGGGAGCTAAAAACATCTGTCTGTGCAAAATCTGTCCCTCATAGGTCAAACTGGGTGAAAATAAATAGCCAACCTGGCAACCAAACGGAACGGCCAAGCAACAAACACTGGAAAGTGAGTCCAGAGAGTGAATGAGTTGCTCCGACGAAGTGAACTTCAGGAGGAATGGAGACCTTGTCCCAGCGTTTCAGAACATTCAACATGCCTCTCTGTATGCGTATTCACATTCTACAAGTTTGTCCCTTCAAACACACTGTGAAGAAAAGGGAGCCCTGTACGTGAAGCTTCACACTGAATCCACACTTCCAGGCCCACAGTGTTGAAGGGGAAGAGTTAATAAGTTATCTGTTTGGGGCTAAAAGTGGAAATTGTGAATTTCTCTCCCTTTCCAAGAGTTCCTTGGAATGGATGAGAACGCTTCAAAAGACTTGGCTCCAAAGGAACTTCTAGGCAATGTCTACAGAGCACAGAATACAATGAAGACATGGCCTGAGAAGTTGTAGGCATTGCCTACAGGGCACAGAACACAATAGAGACCCCATCTGAACATGAAGGGCTGAGTGAACTACCTCTAACAGGGAAGCTTTATTATCTGAAAGGGTAACATAGTTCACAAAGCTCCAGAATTTTCTTTTATGTAAATCTAGATATTAAGCTTTCATATGACTCCTACAAAAATTCTTTGCTTTCAGTGATGGTCGAACATCCCATCTAGAGCAGTCTAGATCAAGCTGCAATTCAAATGTCCAACTATCCTGGACCAGCAGAAGTCCAGGAAAGCCAGTCTGGAGACTTTATTTAAAAGAAACCTCTCCAATCAACAACTTAACTTTTTTCACACTAAGGTAGTTGGTACTGTGAACTTGTGCTTTTCTTGGGGCTGTGTGGAGATCAGGAAGCAACTGTGGGTGGAGTAAGTTATCTGAGAGCGTGCCATTCTTTACAAGAGTTCTTTATATGTAAAGCACACACATTTTTGCTTTTTAGTGGGTGTGAGCATGTGGAATTGACTTGGTTCTCCTCCAAAACTAAAAGACAAAATCCATAGACTACCAAAATGCTGGATCTGTTGATAACTCCTGAGCCTAAGTAAACACCCACCCTCTGTGGTCCCATGATGAGAGCCACCCTGCCCCTCATAGGAGGCTACATAGGATACTGTTCTGTGCACTCCTGCTCACTCATGGCGCTGTAATAAGTCACAGAAGCTTGGCATCTCGCCCAACAAAACACAAACTCCCCTGAAGTCCTGAGCTTTCCCATGGCAACATCACAGTCACCAATACAGCAAACAATTGCTCTGATCCCCACTCCCGCTCCCCCTTCCCAGCGGCAAAGGCCATGGCTGCAGCCAGCCTGGAGAACAGTGCTAATTACCATATATGAAAGGAGATAGTCCTGGCGATCTCCTTGCTCTCAGCACTGAACTTAAAGTAAGATCAAAGCAGGAGAAGCTCGGAGAGTTTTGCTTATACTTTCACTTTGAAAGAAGAGTGAGGGCTGTATGTAAAGTATATTCCTTGAGGATTAATGGGCCTTGCTGCCCTGATTACCAAGTGGCCCTGGCTCAACCACAACCTTCATACAAAACTCCCATTCACATGCAGCCCAGGGGCTCTGCACCGCCTGAGGGGGAGCATGCCATCTTAAAGCTGCAGCTCCCACACACGCCTCAGTCTGCAAAGCTGGAACTGCTTTCAGCCAGCTGTGTTCTCCAACAAGAACGGCAGGTCTGCTCCGGGGCAAGGTGCCTCAGCTGTGGGCTGGGTGGCCGCGCCTGAAAGTGGAGCCTCTTCCTTTATACCCCTTTTTCAGATTTGATTGGCATCCATGAGGTGACAGATTTTTCTCATATAAAGTGTCTGGGCTCCCTCAAACCCCCCACAATGATAATCTCTCACAAAGCAATCTGATTTCTGTCCATTCGTGGACCATGATACTACCAGGCCCAAAGGAACAAATGGGCTGTAACTCATAGATAGGTATGGGTGGGAGTTTTCCACATTCCTTGTGATTTTAAGTATTGATTGTTCCTCTCTGGAATTGTGGCAAAACTCTACACACCATCAGGGAAGATGGCTCCTTTGCAATTCTAGGCTCAGAATTTACACAGCACTGTAGAAAAATGTAGCATTGACTAACATCAGAACTGGACTCAACTTCTTTGAGTACATGTTATTTGAGGACAGTTAATGGATATAATAAAGAGTATGGAATACTAATGAAAAATATGGAAGTAATTATACCAAGATATTTCAGTGATATCTTAAACCAGGAGGAGACAAGAATCCAGTGGCTTACCAAACAATGACAGAATTCTGAAATGTAATTAAATCCTTTTAAACATATATATGAGCAGTTGGTGTGTCATTCGAGACTCTAGGTGTCTAAATGTCAACCAGATCTGTTCTAGCGACAATTTATTTATTTATTTTTTTTGGTTTTTCGAGACAGGGTTTCTCTGCGTAGCTTTGCGCCTTTCCTGGAGCTCACTTGGTAGCCCAGGCTGGCCTCGAACTCACAGAGATCCGCCTGGCTCTGCCTCCCGAGTGCTGGGATTAAAGGCGTGCGCCACCAACGCCTGGCTTCTAGTGACAATTTAAATGAATGTGTGCCATATCTTTGCAAGGCTCCAGGGACTTGGACCTGACTAGGGGTCACAAGGGAATGAAGCAAAGACAAATGCATAGATACACAGAAACAGAAGTAGCCAGGGTTGGGTGGACTGGACTTTTTGATACAGAAACCACAGCCCCTCCCTGGCCCCCCAAAAAAGTTTAGTGTGTTTATTTTAGACAGTTGAACAGGGAGTCAAGGTTATTGCACACTGCTGAACAAGGAGGCAGGGTCATTACATACAGACAGACAAGAAAGCAGGGTCATTACATACAGATAAACAAGGAGGCGGGGTTATTACATACAGACGCTGAACGAGGAGGCAGGGTTATACAGCTGAACGAGGAGGCAGGACTAGCTAATCTCCGTAGGTACAGTCCTATAAGGGAACAGTCTTCAGGCCAGAAAGAGGGTGGGGGAGAAAGCTATGGTGGATATTTTCTGTACACACTGTCAACATCTGCACATGGACCAGAAGAAGGCATTGATATTTCTCTGAGCCTCACCTGGGGAAAGGTTTGCTATTTTCCCATGTATCTGAGGCCAGAGTCCTTGACAGGGCATGAACATGCCTACAGCACAGATTCACTCAGGCTTCCTCTGCTCCTTACAATTATGGTATTATTCTATGTTCTGATATCAACTCCTCAACTTCATACCAGATTATATTGTATTCCCTATTACCCAATCATTTCCCTAAACAATCATTATAATTGTGATAAACAATGGCTATAATTATATCATGACTTTAACAATGAGAAACTTAGCTTTGGACATAAAATATTAAACTGAAAACAAACAACAGTTTGGGTTAGAAGTGCTTGATGGTCTCAGAAGACACTTTCCAAAACCATTTCTGAGAGAAATGCCTATTCCTTCAACTCAGTGAAAATCTAAAGAAAGTCGTCTCTGTAGAGGGGAGGCTTGGTATGATGTTATTTTGGCTTATTTTTAAAGCATGTTTGCTTGTGTTTGCTCCACTGTAGTGGTTTGAAAGAAAATGGCCCCCAAGTGAGTGGCACTTTTAGGAGATGTAGCCTTATTGGAACAGGTGTGACCTTGTTGGAGGAAGTGTGTGACTGTGAGGTGGGCTTTGAGGTCTCCTATGCTCAAGTTACACCTAGTGAAACGGTTCATTTCCTGTTGCTTGTAAACCAAGATGTAGAACACTGAGCTCCTTCTCCAGCACCATGTCTGCCTGCATGCTGCCATGTCCCACCATGATGACAATGGACTAAATCTCAGAAACCGTAAGCCACCCTAATTAAATGTTTTCCTTTGTAAGAGTTGCCGTGGTGGTCATGGTGTCTCTTCACAGCAATAGAAACCCTAAGACATCCACCTTCTTAATAGAATCTGAAATCTTCAAAGTCAGAGACCAAATATTAATGTGCTATCTTACATTCACTAGACATCGAGCAAATAATTAGTGGGTGAATGATTCTCATTTGTGCATTTCAGTGAAGTACATATATGCCATATGCTTCTGCTCTGTGTCCTTCTGTCCAACTGTAAAGATGCTGGAATAGAGGTAGGAGAGATGACTCAGAAGTTAAGAGTGCCCACTGCTCTTATAGAGGACCAGTTTGGTTCCCCGAACCCATGTCAGGCAGCTAACAACCATCTGTAGCTCTAGCTCCAGGTAATCTAGTGCCCTCCTTTGGCTTCCACAAGTACTCTGCATTCATAAAGACATTGATATACATATAATTTAAAAATTAAAAAATAATCTTCAAAATATGTGATAACATAAGCAAACAAGATTATTCACTGAATAAAGTAAAGTAAAAAAATGATTGGCTAAATTCAGCAAAACAGAATGAAAACGTGAAAAAAGAAAAGAACCAAGTGTCTTTAGTGATGTTTCCCAGCAAAGTCTTGAAAGTTCTGGACGAATATTTTTGGGGTTTTGGAGCAAGTAACTCCCACTGAATAATCCAATTATGTCTGATGTAATATTGAGATCTGGAAGGCCTCTGGGTTTTAGTACTTGAAAATGCCTTCACACTCAGAGACCGTGCTCCAAAACTGCTCCAGTTTAACCCCATAGATGTTTTCGTAGAAAATCTCCAGTAAGCACGTGCTTTTAGTTTACCATATGTTATTCTGCTCACAGTTTGATTTATTCAGTCTTACCTATAACCATGGCATTTGCAGCCTCATTTTGAGACCTTGGGACCTATCATATAAGATGACGATGGTGTAGTGATGGTGATGATGTCTGATTACTAGGTACCATCTCTACCTATTCACAGAATCTTCCAAGCGATGCTGTTGTCAGGTAGGTCTTAGTGTACCATCATTTGTTGGAAAGAGAATTTGAACCGTAGGATGAAATTCTCTTCCCCAGTTGTTCAGTTAATAGTGGAGCTTGAATTCTTAAAAAATTATCTATTTTTATTTTATGCATATAAGTGTTCTGCATGGATGGATGGATGTGCATCACATGTAGGCATGGTACCCAAGGAGGCCAGAGAGAGCATTGGATCCCTGAAACTGAAGTTAAAAACAGTTGTGAGCCACCATGTGGGTACTGGGAAACTAAACATACCTCCCTAGGCCCTCCTAACTATTATGATATTCTATCTTCCAAATGCATATAGTGCCAGACTCTCTAAGTTTCCAAAATGTTTAAGAGGACAAATATGGAGAATACTTACTGTCATGTTTAGAGCCCAGAAGCCACAAAAGTGGCCCAATTTATGCTATGATTATTGCTGAAAGGAAATTCTACTCCAAAAAATAGCACCCACTCATATTGTCTCAAAAATTAAAAGTTTTAGTAAGTAATCAGCATGTAAAAGTCAGCTACTTAGAAGAGATAAAAATATGAATACAACTTTTGAGATTAATTTTGCACAAGAAAGTGCTATGGTGACCCCATTTCGTTAACTTTATTACCTTGGGCATGATTAGAGCATGTCAAATCTCACCCAATGTGACCTGAAACTGCCAGAACACATGGAATTCCTAAACCATCATTCAAGCAGCCACAGTACCTAACATAAGTTAGAGATGTTCAGTATTGAAGGAAAAGAGAAAATGTAATCCTATTCACCAAGCACATATTCTTGGATAGTTTTTCTAATAAGCAAATTATTAAAGCAAGGAGCACATAAGGCTTTCTTTCCTTGTTCTTAGGTTGGCAATATGATTGCCCCTGTGACTTATACTATCTCTCATATGCTAGAGAAAGTGCTTGAGATGGTCAGGTATGGAGGCTCAGGATGGTAAACCTGACCCTTGGAAGACTGAGACAAAAGGATTATGAGTTCAAGGTCTTTCTGGGCAGCATAGAGAGACATTCTAAGAAGAAAACAAGAAAACCCATCAATTTAACTCTGGCTCTGCCCAAATCAATCTGAACCTAATGGCTGCACCTCTCTGAGCTTGTTCCCTTTTGCGGAAAGAAGCTGTCTCTAGAGTATGATTTCCCCACGGTGGTTAGAACAATCAAATGAGCAAACTGTAAGCTGTAATTCTTTATGAAAATTTATGAGACTAAAAAAATAGCCTTATAATATCACTTATGTAAATAGAGAGGCACACACGAACTATATAATAGCACAGTAGTAATAAACAAGCCAAAAAGCATGAGCCAATCCAATCACCAACATTTAAAGAATTCTGCTATCTCAAGGCACTAAGTTAAGTATTTTATAGGGGTCATCTCACTCAATTCTCTAATACTCCTTCATGGAACGTCCCATTTATATACAAAGACACTATAGATCAAAGACATTACACAATTTTGGCCAAGAGTTCACACTAAAAAGCAGGCGAACATTCAAATCCTGGACGTGGTGGCTTTTCATCATTCCACTCTGTCTCTCTCACTATGTACATGGTTTAAAAAATCATAGAAATCTACTCCAGCCTGCCCCAGACTCACAAGAACAAAAGAAGAAACTGAACTATAGGAAGAAACAAAAAAATCATAATTCACTGTAATTCTATTGTATGAGCCATGAGGTAATGTGATTATCTAAGGTATTAATGTAAAGTTTCCCATGCAACCTAATTGTGACTCACAGATTATCTCCAGCCTTGAACATCCATCATTCCCAAACTCCCAAGGTACAACCCGAAGCATCTCCCCGATGGAGCAGGCATCAAGGGAAGCAGGGGCTGGAGAACACTGCTAGACAACTTAACGCCTAGCTGGGATTCTCACAGCTAAGCTCAACTCTACCATCTGTTGATTTTTCCAAATTCCATGCAGAAGGGTTTCACAGTCTTGCATGTAGAATGTTGTTAAGGAAAAGGGTGTATCAGTGTATACGGGGCTTACTTACAGACCTTGGAACCCAGTGTACCTAGATTTGGATTTACCGTCAGGTAAAGTGCTTAGGAGAATTTTCTTGTTTAATCACTCAATGAGAATCCAAACGATTGGGGTTTTGTGTATCAGAATGAACTCTAAACCAGCATAGGGAACTTGAAACACTGCCAGATTCATCTTCACCACAGATTGGTATTGCAATGTTGAGCCCACAGGACTCACTCTAGAATGTGCTCTATACAAGGTATATTTTCACAGTCTGTCCCTTTTCAAGCTAAGTGGGATAATATGAACAATAGTTGCAAAGCTCTATGCTAAAATGAAAGACACTATAGGAGACCACTAAATGGGAGGCAGAGTGTAATCTTCAGGTCAACTGCCACATTTAAAAATTATGATAGAACAGACAAAATATGAAACTTACCATTGAAATATTTTTAAACATACAAGTCTGTGATATTAAGACCATTCACTGGTTATACAATTGTCGTTACCATTATTCTCTTTCATGTTGTCTTTTTTTTTAATCTGTTGCAAGAATTAGTTCTAAAGAGTTTTCTTATTGGAAACTAATTCCAGTTCTCTAGTTATTGTACCGTGACCCAGAAATCAATACCATGGCTGTATTGGAATATGAACTAGATTGTGAGCTTGTACAATATTGTAACAGCTACGTGCAGTCCTCCCTCCTTCAAAAAAAATCTAAAATGTGTACTTCTTTATGTAGGCACAAGTAAGAGAATATTAATTTATAATTAAGAAACTGAGTACTTAGATAAGTTAGCATTGTGCTAGATATTTTTGTGCACAATTCCACGCCCATCAAATAATCATTATGTCTGTTTTCTGTGTGAATGAGCCTAGAGTAGAGATGTTCTGTACTATCATGATCCCTGACTACCAAATTGGAGAGCTGGGGTCATAACCCAAATAGTCAAATTCCAAAGGGCTCTAACATCAACACCTACCTGAGAAACTGTTAAAAAAAATGAAGATGCCAGCTCCTCACTCTGGGTCTAGCATAGAGGGGGGCAGTAACTGGTATTCTAGTGAGCTACCCATAATTCCAAAGTTCCGCGAAACACAACTGCTTCACCCACTACCACATTACATTTCCCCTTCACATTCCTTTCCTCATTCATGATGGTGTGGGGGAGGCCTCATTCATCCACATAAGAATCTCCATTGTTTGGTGTGTATATGTGTGTTGCTGTGGGGATATGCTTGCATATGTGTACAGTGTGTGTGGCAGCCAGAGTTGGATTTCAGGTGGTTCTTCATTCTTTACCTTGTTTTTGAGGCAAGGTCTCTCCAGAAATCTGCAGCTTACCAGTTGGTGAGACTGCCCGGCTGGTGAGCCCTTGAGGCTGTGCCGTCTCCACCTCCCCAGGGCTGGGGTTAGGTGCACACTGCCATCCCTCGCTTTTTGCACAGATGTTGGTGGTTGAACTCAGATCTTCATGCAGGCGCAGTGAGCTCTTTCCCAAGTGAGCCATCCCTGCCCGCAGCCCCGGATATTTCTAAGTTTTGTTTGTTGGATCCTCAGGAGAGGACAGGGTGATGCTGAGGGGGAGGGGGACTGAGGATGTGGCTCAGAGGCAGAAAGAAGGCTTGCACAGTGCACATGAGACCCTGGGTCCCCAGCACTAACAACATATTATAATGTCCTTACTTATTCAATGATTAAATAAACAAAAAAAGAAAAGGGAACATCTCAGGTAAAGTTGCTAAAGCAAGGGGGGTCCTCTAAGGCCTCCTGAAGCTAGTTCTGCTGTGATCTTGCTTAAATCTGATCCCTGCTGATGAGATTTAAAGATGGAAAATGTGTATGAGAGAGAGACAGGAGTCAAAGGTGGCCTCAGAGCCTGTGCCCCCAGCTGAGCGCTGCAGCTGTTTCTACATCTGCAGCCTTCTAGGTTGTGCCGCTAAGGTCTTTCTGGACAATATGTCCAACTCTGAGTGGTGGTTTGGCAGTATTGTTAAGTCGGCTCAATATCCCCTCTCCTAATAAGAACAAGACAAACTTGTTTTACATTTCCTCATACCACAGATTTTTTTCAGCAGGCCTCACCCACTCCCAGACAATAACAACATCCTTCCTGCGGCTTGGTGACCAGCTCTGTATCTGCGAGGCACAATGGGCATTTTACACAGTGGCTTTACCACCTCCCTCCCTTTACTTCAACCCTGTCAGGACAACCTGAAACACAGGGAAGCAAGGCCAGGCATAGATCATTTCAACTCTTCCCCCACCTGCCTTTGGAGTTCCCGCCCTGAGTAAAACACCATTCCATTTTCTGCCTAGAAGACAACTTAGTCTAGTTTTATACCCAGACCAGAATAAATATCTGCTGCAGAAACAGCCTTGTCTTATTGGACCTATAGATGCAGTTGCCATGAGAGCAGCAAGGAAGACCTCTTCCATCTGGGTCCCCTGTGAGTCTGACTACCCTTTCGAGGACTAACAAAGCGAGTGGGTGTCACAGCAGCCAGGGAGGAAGTGCATTCTTGACCCCCAATTTAGTAAATCAGTCAAAGCCGCTGTAAAGGCTGAGGTTACAGTAGGCACCAGGGAGCCTTCTGAGATCCATAGATTGAAGCCCCTAATCAAAGTTCGCCTGTCTGCACTGCTTTCTTCAGTTCTGGAGAGTGTATTAATGAAGAGGTTCCGAAGAATACAGGCAGATCTGACCTGCGGTGACACCCATGGTGAGGGTGTGGACACTGTCATATTTACTCAAAGGATAAGAGAAAAAGAGTAGATGGAGATGGTGTGGGGGAGGACATCTGTCTTTGTTAACCTCAAAGGCTGGGAATGGTACCTCCAAGAAGTCTTTAAGTGATCTGGTATGCTTGCCTATAAAACACATTGCTATTTTACCTAATTAATTTCACACATATTTTCACTCTACCTACCTCTTGAGATTCAATTTCCCATGTGCTTGTTGCATTTATCCTAATGTTATCTCCTTCAAACTTTAATTAGTCTTTATGTCCTGAGATCCGGCTTCCACCGAGATCATAGGCCCTCTCATACACCTTTTGATGTTTTGGTCTTGTTGGCCTCAGAGATTCTGAGGCACTTGGTTTGTCCTCCTGAGGCATCCGTTCACCCACTCTCATTGGTCAGCTTGGTGCAATCTCCTCCTCCCTGGCCTCAATAAGGCTCAGTAGAGAAGACAGCAATCTGGTCTGTCCTCATGGACATTTGGCTCTAAGTCCTGTCTGAGTAGGGCTATACAGCTAGTCCTCAGTCCCTGGGCAGAAGGGCCCGCTATGGGAAACTCTTCTCAGATCCATGTAACACAACTTCACATTCCATTTCAAATGGAGCAGCGCGGGTGCATCTCAACCATTAAGGTAGCCAGAAGAAACAGTGAAGTCCAGCGTGCAGGTTTCCTATCACAGGACTACAGTCCTGCAGTCCTGCTGCCACTCAGGCCACACATTATCCTTCAACTCTTCAGAAAAGGAAGAATAAAATGAAGAGGTGTATGTTCCTTGAGTTACAGTTTGGGCAAGTGAGGCACTGTGTATATCCTATTGAATAGTCTAGAAAGATGAATTTATTTCAGAAAACAGAAATATCTATTCCTGTTGGTCCTTCTGTAGTAGAACAAGCCAGGGTGTGTATGCAATCATTCATAAGCAAGCAATATGTTCAAAACTCTGGGTGTACCACAGACATGAAGGTGAGGACCACAAGGTGGAGTTTCTGTGCGGAAAGGCACACCACTAAATGGGGTGGGAGTGGTAAATAGACACAGAAATGAAAGTTGTAGTAAGTGCTATGATTAAAAGGGAAAGAAAAAGGGAGAGGCCAAGAGACAGAAAGGAAACCCTACAGAGGGGGTGTCTAGTGCTGGCCTTTCGTTCAGGCTGACACCCGACAGTGTGTGGCAGCTAGCCAGGTGGGATGTGTGGTGTGTGGCGTGTGGGAGAGACAACACGGCCCAGGGATCTATGCAAAGAAAAGTCCTGACTCACTCGAGAGTTCTATGATCCATGTGAGGCTAGCAGCCAGTAGACAGTGAGAAAGAAGGAGTGTGAGGGAGCAGAGCCAGGTTCTGAGGTGTAGATCTGAAATCCCATCGACCAAGGAGCAGGAGGCAGGAGGCTCACAATTCAAGGCCTGTTTAGCATACAAAGCAAGTTCCCAGAAGCCTGAGCTACTTAGTGAGAGCCTGTCTCAAACGGAAAAAGTGTAAAAGGCCTGGAGGTGAAGCTCAGTGATAGGGTGCTTGCTTAGCATGGTGGGTACTAGGCTCAAATCCCAGCACCGCACCCCCCAGCCTCCTAGAGGAGACAGAGCCCAGCACTCACAGACCTTACTGCCTTGGTAAGGAGTTAAGTTTATTCTAAGTGAAACACTAGGAGGTTGTGAGGATTCTCAGCAGAGATGTGATGATCACAGTTCCATGTAAGAAGACAGCTGGTGCTGATACTCTAGGGATGTACTTGAACAGAGATGGAGATGATGGGCATGGCCACTAGAACAGAGATGGAGATGATGGACATGGACACTAGAACAGAGATGGGGATGATGGACATGGCCACTAGAACAGAGATGGGGATGATGGACATGGCCACTAGAACAGAGATGATGGACATGGCCACCAGAACAGAGATGGAGATGATGGGCATGGTCACTAGAACAGAGATGGAGATGATGGACATGGCCACTAGAACAGAGATGGAGATGATGGACATGACCACCAGAACAGAGATGGAGATGATGGACATGGCCACCAGAACAGAGATGGAGATGATGGACATGGTCACTAGAACAGAGATGGAGATGATAGACATGGCCACTAGAACAGAGATGGAGATGATGGACATGGCCACTAGAACAGAGATGGAGATGATGGACATGGACACTAGAACAGAGATGGGGATGATGGACATGGCCACTAGAACAGAGATGATGGACATGGCCACCAGAACAGAGATGGAGATGATGGGCATGGTCACTAGAACAGAGATGGAGATGATGGACATGGCCACTAGAACAGAGATGGAGATGATGGACATGACCACCAGAACAGAGATGGAGATGATGGACATGGCCACCAGAACAGAGATGGAGATGATGGACATGGTCACTAGAACAGAGATGGAGATGATAGACATGGCCACTAGAACAGAGATGGAGATGATGGACATGGACACTAGAACAGAGATGGGAATGATGGACATTGCCACCAGAACAGAGATGGAGATGATGGCATGGCCACTAGAACAGAGATGGAGATGATGGGCATGGACAGTGGAGCAGGGAGCTGGGAAGGGATCCTCAAAAGGCCAAGATAGTAACCAAAGACTTCAAGCCACATCTTACAGATGGAACTGAGACAATGGCCCCAAACTTATAGAAGGCAGTCAGACTCCTGTCAGGGCCAGGCCCTCTACACCTGGTGGGCAGCTAGTAACACTTGAGAGCTAAGTGCTCAGTACCTTGGTATTCTTATCTGCCCAAGCCCTCCGGTTTTACTTGTCCTTCGGCTTCAGGCCTGCATTCCACGGATATTCCTTGGTGCCCTGTCCCTGCATGCATTCTGAAGTGATACCTGGGAATGTAGTAAATTGTTCCATTTGGGTGACACACAAGGCTGACTGATGGGGTTTCCACAGAATGGGGCTGCACCTTGTCTAATCTTCCTTCAGTGCCTGGCAAAGCCTGGGGAAATCCCCTAGAAGCACTGCAGCTTCATGACATCTACAGTGCAGTGTGCTCAAAGCTAAGAGACATAAACTCCTAAAATGACTCAGCCAAAGTGACCCCCAAAACCTCCCAAGTATGAGAGTCCCCCCATAAGCTGTGTCTCGAAATTAAAATGAGGAAGGGATCTGCCATTAGGACCCCAGATTTCTCAGGTGGGACACAGAATATTAAGCACATTTCTCACCAGTGGCCTCATCAGTAAATTCTGATGAACTAAGGCCATGGGAACTAAAGACATTTTCTTAACTAAAATAATTTAATATTCTGACCTGATTAATTTAGAAAATTGGTAGAGTATAAAATGAAAAGGCAAGCCGGGCGGTGGTGGCGCACGCCTTTAATCCCAGCACTCGGGAGGCAGAGCCAGGTGGATCTCTGTGAGTTCGAGGCCAGCCTGGACTACCAAGTGAGTCCCAGGAAAGGCGCAAAGCTACACAGAGAAACCCTGTCTCGAAAAACCAAAAAAAAAAAAAAAAAAAAAAAAAAAAAAAAAAAAATGAAAAGGCAGTTTCCTAGGATTTTTTAAAAAATACATTGTCATATGTTTTACATAACCTCACAGGCAGACAATTTTCCATTCTATACACACATAGGCTTGGATAGGTCGAGAAATACCTGCCCCTTCCAGGCCCTGTAGCCAACTAGTGGCAGGTTAGGCCAACTCTAAAGACTCTGTTCCCTCCTGCTGGCCCTCTTGTATTTTTAGAAAGGCTGTCATTTAAAACCAATGCAGAGCCCACTGCTACCTGGAAATTCATTACATTTGATCACATCCTTCAATGGCTCAAGGGATTATGTATTTCCGGCGTACACATTTCCTGCCCTGTGGAGGCTGATGAAATGAGGGTGTGTATGAGGTGCATGGAGCCTCCAGCCATCGGGTGTCTTCAAAAGTCACAGCACACTCCTGCCTGGAAGGAAGAGCCTGGCCTGCTGGGGTTTTATATTCTTTCTGGGGTTGGCAGTCCTCAGAGCCCCTCCATTCTTACTGCCGGTTTCTCCATGGTGTCAGGCCGGAGCAGACGATGGCAGAGAGCTCAGTCCAGAGATGAGGGCTACTCTGCCTCAGGAAGGCAAAGTGCTGCCCTGTGGAAAAGATGGACTTTCTAGTTCAGCCGTGAAAAACTGACAAAAGGAGAGAGACACCCCTGACTGAGCATGTGTATCTTTCTTCTCAGGTCCTTCGCATTTCTCCCACCCTGCTCTGGAGCCTTATAGCAACATCTACAGCATGAACTCCTTCAGTGAGACGCCAGCAGGTAGATTTCGAAGTGCTCGTATGCATCTCAGTGCTAAGCTGGTGGTGATCAACGGAAAGACATGGGTTTGTGAATCCCAGATTGAGTTGGTCTTCCGATTTATCACAAATACAAAAGGCAGTAATAGCTCTGGCTGATGATATACTGGAGAGGCTGCTTTGGAAGTCAAGCTATATACACCTATTAGCATCCGGGGCACTTGGTTAAACTAGGGGGTAAGGTCTGGCAGCAGTGTTAGTAGTGAGTCTTGGTAATGAGCCAGTACACTGATGTATTTAGAACAAGGAAAACGTATGTAGAATTGAACTGCATCCACACAGCAGATCTTGAGATAAGTGATTTAGGTCACCCCTGGTGACAACTCCAAGACAGTGGCTGGTGTTGCTATCATCTTAGAAACAGCAGCATGGAGGCTCAGAGGGGTAAACAACACACTCTGAGGAGCACATTAACAAGTTAACAAGACAGTTATGCCTCAAATACCAGATGGTCCAACCCTTAAACTACAATTCTTGAGTAATTTGCTTGATGTTTCTCAATTCTTTGAAGTTTTTCACTTCCACACTTTGGTCGTCTGACACAGAGAATCTATCATTTGAGAGAGTCAGAAGAAAGCAGTTACCAGAGAGATTAGATTGCTCCAACTATGTTAAAAAAAAATCTACCCTATTCTAGTAGATAAAGTGGCAACCACTGTTTCCTGCTTAAGAGGGTCAAGGGCAAGGCAAGTCTGAAACAATGGTTTGAGGTCCACGTACTTATTCGAATGACATGGGCCCACCCGCCCATGGGGCTTGTTACATGAAAAGCAGAATATAAAGTCATGTACGAATCACCGTGAGAGGGATGTTTGTTTCATGCTCTGATCTAACCTCAACATTTAGAAAGTGCTTAATACAGAGGTGACAATACATATCTACAAAAGGAAGGAGTGGCCAAACTATGCAGGTCAGGAACAAACCTGTCATCAATAATATAATTGTAGGCAACATGGTAATCTAGGTGCTTGGCCAGTGTTTATTCATTAATGGTTAAGTAACCTCCAAGGTGGCCCACAGGGGTCCTGCTTCCTGGTATTCACGTTCTTGTGAAATATTCAGGTTTTAGTCTATGTGACCAAGAGCATATGCAGAAGAGGTCTGCCACTTCTGAAGGAAGTGGGCAAGCACAGTAACTTCCCTTTGGGGTTACCTCTTCTGGATTAACAACTCTGAGGAGAGCCAGATATTGGGACTTAAGGACTCAGCAGCCTATAGAGAGGTCAGTGCAGGAAGGGAGGCCAGCATTCCCCGAGAAACTGAGGTCTCCTGCCAGAAACTGTGTGAGTGAACTTGAAATCGTATTTGTCATCGTCAGTCAAGCTTTGAGGTGACTGTAACCCTAGCCAATGACTGGGCTGAAACCCCATGATCTAGCCTGGCCTAGCCCCGCTCCACAAGGCAGCTCTCCAATTCTTGAGCCTCAGAAATTGTTCAGAGCAATAAATGTGTGCTGTGTGGCAATAGATAATGGTCACAGTTAACAAATCCTGTTAGTATGTCAGCTGAAATCTGACTTTTGAACAACAACAAATCTTGCTGTCAGAGATTTTTAAGAGCTCAACTTTATAAGTTCTTCTTCCTAAAAGCTTTTAAAACATCAGACATGTTTTTACAACCTGCCATGGAATCTATTTCTTTGCTACCCTTGAACAGTCATGCACATGTGTAGCTACAAGAGGCCAAAGATGTGACACCACACACATGTGTGGAATGGTGTCCCATCACCCTTTCAGGAAAAAATCTTCCTGGTCCCAATTAATGCTGACTCTACTTTAAGTGTTTAGAACTCAAGTTCTACAGTCAAGGAAACACCATAACTCTCCCTCCCTCAAAAAAATAACTAGATAATTTTTGTATTGATATAATTACCATGAAGCCCATGAGCAAATCAGATTCTATACACAGAAGTCTAGCTATCAGAAGGAATCACTTGAAATTTGGTAAAATAACGAAATTGATACTGAAAAAGGAGAAGGAGGAGGGGGGAATAATAATGAAGGAGAGGAGAGGGAGGAGGGAGAGGAGAGGGAGGAGGGAGAGGAGGATGACAGCAGCAGCAGCAGCAGCAGCAGCAGCAGGAGCTGCAGCAGGAGCAATGAGAAGCAACCACCTTTCAAGGAGCACTGCTTAGTGAGAAATGCTAGCTTTTCCTGAAGAAGTTGCAGCTACCTCCTCATGACTGGCAGGAGACGAGAGCTATGCAAACTAGATAAGACTGCATGGATACATAGGTGTATTATGGGTTAGGTTGTATCTATGAAATACTCTGTGCCCTCTTTATTTTTGTTTAATTGCCTACTGATTCCAATTTGTGCTGGTCATGTACTCCTGGGAATGTGGGGCCACCCACTGCAGCATGGCCAACCTACTAAAAGCCATACCCTTAAAGAAAACTGACTCTCCACCCTCTAGAAGTCATCGACTGTCCGTAACTCCTCAGTTAGGAGTGGGGCTCATTAACCCTTTTTCCACTCCATGCTAGCATGCTGACTGACTTAACTATATTTGGGAGGAATTGGGGGTAAATATGATCAAAATGACTGTATTAAATTTTCAAAGAATTAATAAAAATATTTTAAAAAATAAGGCAGGTGGTGGTGGCACACGCCTTTAATCCCAGTACTCAGGAGGCAGAGGCAGGTAAGTCTCTGCGAGTTTGAGGCCAACCTGGTCTACAAGGTAAGCTCCAGGACAGGCAGGACTGTTACACAGAGAAACCCTGTCTCGAGAAACAAACAAACAAATAAATACTTGTACCTTGACAAAAGGGAAAATGGAATGAAGTGGTGTGAGCTTCTTGTTTTATTGGCCTATGCTTCCTGCCATTTAGTGTCCCATGGAACAGTCAGAGTATGATAGATAGCTCATTGGAAGGCTGAGAGAAAGGGCATTTTTCTATATGCACTACCTCAGCCCCACATTAACTTTGTTCAACACCTCCAAGAGTGTAATTCTAGTTGGTGTCTAGCACTCTTGTGAGGTCAAGCTCATGGTAGCTCCAGAAAGAAACACACTGTTGTTTGCAGGGAGCACTCACATAAAACACCCCGTCTCCCCCAGAAGCAGAGATAGCTTAGGGCAGATGTGCCATTTGGGGCTTGGTTGTATTTCTCCCCTTTCCTCACACACCTTCTGTGTTGCTCTTCAATTCATTAATATTTTGATTAGAAGGGGACAGGAGACGAGAGAGGGGTGGAGGGGTAGAGAGAGGGGAGGGAGAGAAATTGTGCATGTTCCTATAAGTGTGGTGTGGGCTAGCCCAGAAACTTCCAAGGAATCTTCCTGTGTCTGCCTCCCATCTTGCTGTAGGGACACTGGGATTACAGATGTGAACTGCTGCATCTGGCTTTACCTGGGTTCTCGTGATTGCATGGTAAGTGCTTTACCTTCTGAGCCTTCTCTCCAGTCCCACATGACTGGATTTCTTACGCCTGGAAAATCAACTATCTAGCATGTGTAGTGAATAAATGCCTGCTACACGTAGAATGTTCTTATCTTTAAAAGCATTTTAAAAGGAGAGAGATTTAAAGGCTAGAGCAGGAAGTATGACAAGACCACACATTACATGACAAAGATGGCAAAGCAAACATGTTTGGAGCACAGCCATCTGGGAAAGAAATATGTGGGAACTCCACGCTAGCCTGTGTTTGTGCTCCTCTGCCTGTGATGTGAAGAGGAAAGCATCATTTTAGTGCAGGAGCAAAATCAACACCCAAGCCTGAAGCCTTCCAAAGAGATCCAAGCTGAAGACATTCACTTGTCACTCAGCCTGGAGCTTCCAGGCCAACCTACCTGCTCAGTGAGTGGCTGGTCACGAGGCAAGGCCGGTTCCTCACCAGCAAACACACACCCTTCTCATCTTATGCATGTGACAAACTCTGAGGGTAGATGTCCTCCTCTAATGTCCCAGCTATGGTGAAATGCTAACCCTGAGGAAAGTCCTGTACCTCCTGTGAGGAGTATCAGAATTTGCCCAACATTGCTCCCAGAATCTTACTTAAATTCCCAGAGGAAAAAGCCAGAGTCTGCTCTCTTAACATTTAAATTGCCAAATCTCCAGCCCTAAGCCATAAGTCACAATCTCCTCAAAAGATCAAGATGTGTTTTATTATCCTACACCCCTTGAAGGGATCAAGGAAATAGATACATGTGCAACATTCTTCACCAAATTCCTGACTGTTACTGTGTGAGGTCCTCAGAGATCAACAGTCCATGAAACGTATGTATAAGTGGATGCTGAGAATTTGGGGTAGTGATTAAGTTCTCCTATTGGGACAAGAAAAAGTCTTTAAAACTTAAATACATCTATAGAATGTTTTTATTAGAAATACACATGATTTTAAGAGCATAAACAGTTTACACAGCCAACCGGATTGACTTCTTTGAGCAGTTCCAATCATTTAAACATGTGGAGCAAACACCATCCCCACCCTATGCATGTTTGATTGGCATTTGTCAGAGTAAAACGATCCAGCGGGTCCATTTCTTCCCCCTCAAGTTACCAATATGACTAGACCATCAAACGAAGCAACTAAATGCCAATTGCTTTTTTCTTCCTTCCTTCCTTCCTTCCTTCCTTCCTTCCTTCCTTCCTTCCTTCCTTCCTTCCTTCCTTCCTTCCTCTCCCCCACCCTCCCCTTTCTTTTTTGGTGAGGTTATACAATTTTGAGTTAGACAAATGGAAAATAACAATCCTGGAGGCTGAACTTTTATTTTTTAAATTTTTCATAACAACTTTTCAACAGCTAAACCGCTTCGGTAAATATGAGCAAAGAGACAGAGAGCCCAGTCACAGCACGTGTTTACAACTAAGTTAGAGACTCTTAAAAATAGGGTGTTTGATGGTCCACTGCCAAGATAGGAACTCTAGCAGCCTGGGGTGTGCAGCTAATAAGAACAGTCCGTGTGCCGAGGTCCCGGGGAAAAGCTGCAAGCCAGCCTTGTTCACTAAGAAGGTCCCCACAAAGACAGGGACAGACACCATTTAATGCAGGGGTCAAGGTGAGAGGGCAGGAAGCTTGCCAATGTGAGAGGTCACTTAGAAACCAAGCATAAGAAAGTGCTGCCTGGGCCTCTAACTGCACAAGAGAATGAGCAGACCCAGGAACAGCTAGTTTTTAGAAAACAGGGGGAAAGTGCCCAGATAGATAACACAACAAAGAAGGCCCAGGGTTAGGGAACCAGGCACAAAACAAGGTACATGTGCTTTGTGGTGACATTCCCAAAACTGGAATGAGCACAGACAAGGAACCAACCAACTCCATAGCTCTCCCGGAGCTTGCTGCTCTGTGAAGGGGGGTGATCACGCTACTCCAGGATTCCTCAGATTCTTCTTTCTCCTACCCCAAGCCTTGACTTCCGGTTCTTTGGTCCTCGGAGCACTTTGAGAATCTGACAAGACCATGGAACATATTCACATTGAACATCCTTGTAAGTCACAGTATGGAACTGCATTCGATACAGGGGAACTTGAAAACTCAAGAAGCTAAGTCTTTTATATATTGGCGCAAAAAGAGCTCCTGATAAAAGATGGGGGTGGGGGGCGGTGCAGGGAAGGGGGTGGTAGTACGGGGGGGGGGGGGAGGTGGGGGTTAGGGTTGGGAGACAACGGAGGGTGATTGCCTTCTTTTCCTCTCCATCCCCTAAATGGAGGACAGGATTTAGACATAACAACAGGTTTACTGAGAAGTTTTGCGGAAGCTTATAGCAAGATTTAATTCCCAAAAGAAAGCTCGAAGGATGACTCTTAGGTTTGGGGCTTCATGCTCACCATTTCCACACTTTTGGCCACTAGTTCTATCTATAGAATAATACCTTCAGAATATACACAATGGGAATGGTGTCTCCAGGATTTTCATACACAAGGATCTTAAGGAAAGCGATCTGGTTGCAAGTAATGAGGGGAGAACCGATGTCCACAGCACACTTGCAGAGCAGAGGTTAGGATATCTTCAAGGACTGCAAGGTGAAGGCAATTCATTTCTTTAACCATAAACTTGTTTTCTAAATGGATTGTAGGCCCACTCACAGCACAACCAGGGCCTGACTCATGCCTCCACAGGAACTCACATTTCATCTAAAATGCACATTGAAGATCACTTCCATGCCTGGCACTCGAGCCTAGAGAACCGGTCCCAGGCACCAACCAGTCCCAGGGACCAGCCATGCCCAAGGGGCCAATGTGAACAAGGACTCATCATCATTCTTCCCACTGAACAGACTTCAGAAACCTCCACAGGCCTTCCGGGTGGCTCCCAGATTGCAAGTGAAGCGTTTTTTGTTATTCACGGACTCTACATGTTCCAGCACTTTCTGAGCCTTAGGAAATAGGAGACTGGCAACTGTCTCAGAGTGAGCCACGGCCTTAGGCGAGCCTTCTGAACTGTGCTTGCAGTGGAGATGACCTCTCGTGTCTAAGTAGCAAATATCTTTTACTTGTTTCCAAACTCAGGCCTGGATCAGATAGGAGCCGGAGTCTCAGGACACCTGTGTGAATGTCTTCTATATACAGCAAGAAACATGGTTAGAGGCCTGTTAGTAGCTAGCTGGCAATGGTTCAGTTTCTTACTGTATAACTCTTCAGCTCACACCTCAATTTCTTTATCTGTACAATAGGAATAATTTCATAGTTTAATTACAGGAATATGAGTTAATACTTCAAAAACACCTAGAATAGTCCCTGACAAAGTAGATACTTAATGTGATTTTAAAAAAAAAAAAGCATGCTGCACCAAAAGACCATGTTCAAGAACGTTGTTTCTCATTCTATTCGTAGAACATAGTAGAAGGAGTTATGATCTTAAAATTTCATGCTTGTAAAAGCCGGTCATAATGGCCCATGCCGTTAATACCAGTACTCGGGAGGCAGAAGCAGGTGGATCTCTGAGTTTCAGGCCAGCCTGGTCTACATAATGATTTCAGGGCAATCAGAGCTCTATAGTGAGACCTTGTCTCGAAACAAACAAATTCATGCTTGTGAAGTTGGTGAGACGGTTTAATCAGACACGAAGGCCTGAGCTTAGTCCCAGAATCAATGCACAAAAGCCAGGGTAGACGATAAGTGCTTGGAATTCCAATACTGAGGAGGTAGACACAGGAGAATCTAAGGCTCGCTGGCTGACCTGTACTTGGTGCGCTCCAGTATAGTTAAAGACCCTGTTTCAAAACAGCAAACAGACCAACAAAAACAAAAAAAAAGAAGGTGATGGCACCTGAGGAACCACAGCTGAGGCATCCTCCACCCTCAACACATACACACACATGTGTTCCTTATACACATATGGCATGAATTTTTACACACACAAAAGTTTATGTTTGTGTATTTGCTAGTATAGTTCAACATACACTGATGCATGTGTGCTAGATGGAACTAGAATTAGAGATAAATAAAGCATATCTTTACCTCCATCAAAAATCCATTGATTACGAGCCCCACTCCCATTTTCTTTTGTCAAAAATTAAAAAAAAATAAACAAATCACCAACTTAAAGAAATATATTCTCCACTTGGATTTGAAATGCTTGTAAAAGTCACTTCTAAGCAGAGTTGCTGATCTTTCCTTTAAGTCCTATCTAAGATGTTTATTCAAAAAAGAGCAACAGAAAGGAGGGGAACCAAAAGGAGACCAGGTTTAGTTCCCATGAAGACTCTCCTTTGATTCTCTGCTCCAAAATGACTGTGCACCCCTTATCCACAGCCTGCCAGTGGACTCTTTGGAGTCATAAGAAACATAGCAGCTAAGTGCTAAGTTTCAAAAATTAAACCATATTCTCACCTTGCCTTGTTTTCTCACAAGTTAGTGAATGAAATAAAGAAGAAGAAAAGGACCCCCTTCCAGGCTCCTTTATTCTAGACTTGGTGTGCTCAGAGCCCAACATCCTCATTCCATTCATGATTGACATTCTTTCTAGAAGAGTCATTGGCCTCCAGTGCTGTGTGGTTGAGCTCCTGAGAGCTGGAGACCTCCAATGTCCCAATCTAGTTGCGAATGCAGTTAAGGATTTGTGGCTCAAGGTTGCTGCTAGCATGCCCTGTACAAGACCACGGGCTTGCCAGCACCTAGAGCAAACACGTCTAAGCCCTTCCCACCTGCGTGTAAAATCACCTCCACAGAGAACGTATGGGGATGAGGTGTGGACCTGAAGTCAATACGCAGCACAGATGACATTTAAACAGCAGTATTCTTTCTCAATTTCTCCAAGTCTGTTTCTCATTTGTAATGTACAAATAGCTATGCTGACAGCTTACTGATAGCACCAGGTCTCTGTGAGGAAACGGTGGATGGTACACATGTTAGGTACTATTGTGATTACAGCCAGCACTTCTGCATGCTTCCTGACGGTTGGCTGTGCCACTCTCCCCTGTGGCCTGGGAAGAATTTCCCAACCATTGCTTTCCAATTCTATTTCTTCCTCTTCCCTTCTTCCTACTCCTTCTTTCTACCTTCCTTCTTCCTTCCCTCCCTCCTTTCCTTCCTCCCTCCTTCCCTCCCTCCCTCCCTCCCTCCCTCCCTCCATTTCTTCCTTGCTCCTACCTTTCCTTACTTTTCTTTTTTAATGCTGAATCTCAAAACCAGCTCCTTAACACTGGTCAGAGACTATTAGTGAGCAGCACCCCACCCAATATTTCCCAGTCTAAAGCAGAATAGTATTCTCCACTAAGAAAACCTTCAGCATTTTCTCTTCCGTTCTTGACCCTCAGTGACTCCGGATTAAAGGTCTGCAATTGTTCTAAGGCCCCACAGCATCAAAAGCAGCATTTCACCCGCACAGGTGAAAGCAGCACCCAGGCTGGTCCAGGAAAACTAATGGGTGGACACACGGCCGGAGCTGAGCAGCTGTGCCAAGGAAGACCTTGGAACTCGAGGACAGATGTTTTCTTGTGGCTCTCACTTCCGAGAGTGTTTCTTAGATTTGCTTTCCTTTAATTAATCCAGATCTGTCTTCAAATAGCTACTTTAACTAAGGAACAAGGTGCTATGCATTGTAACATCATGTTTGCCATGATCCTCCATTAGGTTACTTCATATCTTTACATCAAAATATAAGTTTGTCCAGTGAGAGAGATGTCTAAGACCCCAGAACGTAAGTACTCAACACCTACACATCCACCCTTTTACTTACACCAACACTATTCGCTCATAAGAGACAAGATTAGAAATTTGAACCTAGAAAATTTTTAAGACATTATCTGTCCTCTGAATTTTTCAATGCGGTCCCGTTTTTAATCACATTAATGCCCCCCCACCCCCCGTGTGTGTCTCCTAGGTACACCTATGTTAAATACATAATTAAATATGTGGGACCTTGGATAATCTCCCCTCCTCCTCTTCTCCCATCTCTGAAAGCCACATATGATAACTATAGGTTTAAAACCAACAATGTGGTCATTGATTCGACAGATATTTACTGCATAGCTCTAGGACTTTAAGGGCCTGGGATGCTTATTGTAAACAAAACTGTCATGGCTCCTGGTTTCATGGAGTTTATAATCCCACTGGAGAAAGAGACGAGACACACAAAGAAGCTAGGAATTCAGATAGTGATAAAATAAATTCCTTGATAAAGTTATGAAGAAAATAAAAACTGTGTAAGAGGACAAAGGATGCGGGAGTTGAGGGGAGATCAGCCATGTGCCTACTTTTTTAAGACAGCCACTGAGGTCTACTCAGAAAGTGATACTGGAGCTGACTTCTGTACGACAACAATAATTCAGCCAGGCAGAGTACTAAGGAGCCAGATCCAACTGGGTCGCAGAGGGGAACATGGGTGACTGGCCCAAGAGAACCATGGTGGTGGAGGCCTGGACCGGTAGAGAGGATTCTGGTCACTCCAGCTATTATAACACTATTTTTTCCTAGTTTCTATAAATCAGCATGCTTTTGTTTTTGGCAGCAATTTCTTTTAAATATTTTTTGACTCACTTCTTTGTTTCTAGTTTTCTCTGAAAACCACTCACACAGCTGACTTGTGTCCATATATTAAAAACAATCATTCTGAACAAAGTGTGTGTCTGCCTGTGTGTGTGTGTGTGTTTGAGTCTTGGGGTACATTTTCTCAGCAAAGGTCTGACAGAATCTGTTAGAGAAGAAAGGCAACTTAATATCCTTTGCTTTAGGTAGGATTCAAGAAAGAAAAGCCATGTTGCACAACATAATACCAAGATATTTCCATCTAAAAATCTGAACAAAAGAAATTCCAGGCTATTTAGAAGCAACTGGGGAAAAAAGTCGCTATCTCTGTGCCTCCAACCTAACAGACAATGAAGCCCCTCAAGGAGCAGTATGACAACCACCACCAAAGCACGCTTTCCGTTCATGCCAGTTACATCTTGCTTTGTTAAGAAAATGCACCCAGCTGTCCCTGAGCCTCATGATCCAAAGATCCCACGATTCTGAGTCTCAAAGACACTGAAGAGCTGTGCTCTAGCTGCTTCTGGGGGCAGTGAGGTGTGTGCTGAGAATTCTTCTCCATTTGATATTTGGGGGAAATGTTTCCTTGTGGGTGTATGGAGCCGATCCTGCTCATTTCTTCTTTCCAGTTCTATTAAATCCCCAAACAGAGCTGAGTTCTCAGGGCTTAGGGCTGCCCTGGGGAAATAGGTGATTATACTGTGCTTAGGGTTTTAGTGATAAGGGGGAAAATAGCAGTGAGCTGAATCCCATCCCCCAAACCAATTGCTCTGTGACTCTCTTTTATAGTTCCCCTTTAAAGAGGAAACATATTTTAAAGATGAAGTGTGACAAGGATAAAATCCCATCCATCAATCTGCACTTTTCAATTGTTATGTGTCTATGCGGGAGAGACAAACAGATGGGGGACTGATGTGTGCAGTTGAACACCCGTCAACTCCTGAGAAGGAATTACTTTTCATTTTATAGTCTTTGTTGCATGCTATCATTTCATGGTGGTACTCAATTTGGGAACATTCCTTATCCACAGAAATGCTGCAAGTATAGTTGGTGGGTGTGGACAGAGGGAATCAGGGCTCTAGCTACAAGCAAATTAAACAAAGCTCTATTCCCACAACCATGTTTCTTAGGCTGTCTGCCCCTGCCCCCAGATACTAATAAATGAATACTGCTGGTTTCTGCTCCTTCTGACATGTAACTTTGAGTAAGGTTACTTTGGACTCTCTTTACCAATATCTTTAAAAAAAAAAAAAAAAGCAAATCATACCATTTTTATTAACTCTTTTTTGATTGTTCCTCAATAGATTTATTTAAGGAGATCCAAAAGTCTAAGAAATAAAAGCCACATATGTGGGAAGTATTGAAAAGTGTATCATATCAAAACAGGCCTCAGTGGTAACTCAAGCCACTCGACAAGTTTTTCTTGTTATTTTAAAATGATAATGATAATAATAAAAATAATAATAATAACAATAACTGAAAAACAAGAAAAAGAACAGGAAGAAAGTCAATACCAATCTAATGAAGGTCTTATATTGCCCTGTTAGCTTGCATCCCAGGACCTCAGTCCTGCTTCCTAGGCTACATTCTTACTGTTTCATTAATAAATACAGCATGTAGGTCTAACTATCTCTCAACTATCCCTTCATTTGTTTATTCATGTATTGTGAAGGTAAAATAGAAAATAAAACAAGACATACAGAATAGGGTCATTTCCTACAGAAAAGCAAGTGAGAATTTAGAAGAATGCTTTTAAAGATGGAATCTGTTTCTTCCCTGTATTCCGTCCCAGCTCACAAAGTCTTCTGTGACCTCAAGGATCGAATGCAATTACGCCGGCCATATATACTTGCTATGCTGTCTGAGTCTCCCAAGGGCAGCATAACAGTACAAGGGGAGTGACATCTTTATGAGGTTAACCCTTTTCTATTTTAAGAGTAGACTACCGAAGGCAGATGTGACCCCTGGAGCGTAACAAGAATGCTGGAAATCTGGTAGTTAGGAGGAATGAGAGGCCATCATCCAGAAGGAGGGGGAAAAAATGATGTTCTAAGGAACAGTCAGCTGGGGAAGCCTGGGAGAATTTGGATGCACATGAAAGGAAAGCGGGGTGTCAGGGGAAGGGGGTAAACAGAGAAAGTGCAAAGCAAGAATCAGAGTCTGTTGGTGTGTGCCATGAGTTTGAACACTGTGTGCTGCTGCCAACTCAGTGTCTTCAAGTATTGTCTAGTTTAATCCCCAAGCCTCTGGAGAGATGGACTATTATCTTAAAGAAACGCAGCCTCAGAATCATGACTAAAGCCAGCAACCATTGTCCTTTACTGGTTTCCAGCACTGAGCCAGTCAACTTTCGTGACATGATAAGCCACCCCAAACTTAGCGGCTCCTTACCACCAAGCTGAGTTTCTCATGGCTCTGCAGGCTGCTGTGTCGGTGGTTTCCCAGCAGGCCATGCTTAGATGGGGGAGGGGCCCCTTTGCAAGGCAAGAAGGGTGCTTTGGCTTCTCTGAATGTGGATATTCAGCCTCCAGGCAGGCCCAGCTTCTTGGGTCTGGGATCCAAGTGGACTGCCTCAAGGACATCCTCAGGTGTAGCATGATGTTATTTTTGTCACACATAATTGGTTAAAGCAAGTCAGGAGGCCACATACGATTTAAAGGAGGAAGCAGCAGCCATTCTTTTTATGAGTGGGAACGTTCCCCTTGAAAGAGCTATGTGACACTGAAGAGATTGCGTGATTATTTAAAAACCACCCCAAAGAAATATTCTAATACCCATGCTCACCCTACAACACAATTTTAATGTTTATGGGAATGTTCTACTATTACCTTTCTCCTAGGTCTATAAAGTTATCTTGATAAATGACACCCTGTATAGCCTCAAACAGATGTGAAAATCCCTGGGCGATTCCCCTAGCTCTAATGTTGTTGCTGTTTGTTTGTTTTGTGTTTTAATGAGCTTTAATTTCTTCATCTATGAGAAGAGAGTTTAGTCTGTTTTCTCTCTGCAGGCTCATACAGGTCTATAAATTGTAGAATAGTGGCCTATTTTTAGAGCGACGTGAACTAGCCCTCTAGGGGGACAGGCAGGATGGAGATGAGATAAAGCAGGGGAGGAGACGGCTTCTGTTTGTGACACACTCCCTTCCATGTTGTGAGCACAGGATTTAGGGGAGAAAGGGAAGGAAACTCCTTCCCATGTGAGCATGTAATCCTGCATAATCTGGCTGCCTCTCTAGCCATTTTCATTTATTATATGTTAAGCAGCATACAGCAGTCTTGTCCCAGGGATGACAGTGTGAGTCTGCTCGGAGGGCCCCTGGATCTAGTGAGACAAAACAACTTCCCTGTACCACACTCACACACAAGCGAAGAAGACAGCGAGTGAAAAGGCTCCCCAGCCAGTGTGTTCCTGCGGGAAATGGTTGGCTGGGGCTCTCTCAGAAAGATATTGTTGCCTGGCCTAGGGAAGATCAGGTTCCCAAGGAGAAAACCAATGTTTAATTTAGCACAAAGACAGCTCAGACTTTCTCTCTGGGGGACTGAGCTTGCAAACAGATCCACATGCAGAGAATCTAAGCCAGCAAAGGAAGCACTCTCGGATACAATGCTTGGGATTTGGACCCAAGCTTTTCTAAACTGTCATTTCTGCCACTTTGTCAGGAGGGCTGCTGCTCAAGTCTACATCCTGTGCTTTCTCTGCTGCTCTCAGACAACTGAAGGAACAATACCAGCAGGCATGCCTCGCTGTGTCTGAGTTCCACAGTGATGTGTGGCAATCAGACAGGAAAGCAAAGCACAGCAGGTTTAACACTTAGGTGAAGGGTGGCCAGAGTCAAAAATATGATCTCTCAGCTGCTCCTCAAAGAATGCTTTAACTGTTATATGACTTAGATTCTAGAGATCCCCAGATAGGAACAAGTTATACCTTAAGTATAGACATAAACATATACACTTATATTTAAATAGGCAAAAATATGTGTGTATGTATAATTATAGGTATAACATCATCTCAAAGACCCATTCAATGTATACTGACCCAGCGAATCCCTACTTCCTTGTACCCTACTTGGTTGACATGATTTGACTTTTGTGTGTCCTGGTATCTGTTAGCAGACTTTTGCTTTAGCTTCACATGAGTATGGATGGGTGTGTGTTTGTGAAGGTGCACATGAGTGTGTGCAGGTTACGTATGTGTGGGGAGGTCAGCCTCTGGTGTAGTTCCTCAGAAGCCATCTACTTCATTTCCCATAGGAATGCACCAAGTGGGCTGGAGAGCTGGTCAGTGAATCCTCGGGATTCTCCTGTCTCCCCTCCTCAGCATGAGAACTGCAAGTGTGGACCACAGCACCTGGCTTTTCATGCCAGTTCTGGGCATTGAACCCAGGTCTTCATGGTATGCAGTGAGCTCTAAACCAGTTGAGCCATCTGTCCAGCCTCACTTTTTTTCCTAAGACAGATAATGAACTTTCTGTTCAAATCCATCAGGAATTCCTGAAAAATACTGTCGAAGAACCAGGACTTCAAAGGGCTGGGTTTTACATAGACGAGAGCTATTAGTGTGCTGGGCAAGACCCAATAATGTAACTCAGCCCTGTTTCTGGCCAAAGAGAAATTTAAAGGCAACAATGTTAATGGTATCCCATAGGAACCTGCCAGAATGACTCAGGGGAAAAGTACACCACTAAAAATAAGAATAGAACCAAGTAAACTCACATGAGTTTGATGTTAGCTACATTTTGTAAGGGAACTGGGGCCAGGCGGTGGTGGCACACGCCTTTAATCCCAGCACTCGGGAGGCAGAGGCAGACAGATCTCTGTGAGATCGAGGCCAGCCTGGGCTACCAAGTGAGTCCCAGGAAAGGCGCAAAGCTACACAGAGAAACCCTGTCTCGGGGGGAGGGGGGGGGGGAAGAAAGAAAGCGAACTGGGATCTCAGCTTAAATTACAGAACAAATGAATCAAGAAACACAATTTTGACAATATTCTTATTAGTCAGAACCAATGTTGAGGACACCATAAGATGAGAACATGGTCCACAGAATCAACTAAGCAGGGCTCATAGGGGCTCACAGGAACTGAAGGGATAAACACAGAGCATGTATGGGTCAGAACTCGGTCCTCTGCATATACATTAAGGTTGTTAGCTTGGTGTTCTTGTAGGACTCCTAACAGTGGCAATGGAGGTGTCTCTTTTGCCTGCACTTGGGACCCTTTTCCTCCTACTGGGTTGCCTCGCCTAGCCTTGATGTGAGGGTTTTTGTCCAGTCCTGTTGTAACCTGTTATGCTGCGTTCAGTTGATATTCCTGGGAAGTCTGCCTTTTTTTTTTTTTTAAGGGAAACTGAGGAGGAGTGGATCTGGCGGAGAGGAGAGGTGCTGGGAAGAGTGGAGGGAGGGAAAACTGCAGTCGGGATGTAATGTACGAGAGAAGAATAAAAAAAAATTCAAAGAAAAATAAACAAACAAACCATCCTTGCACAAGAATCATCCACCAAAGAGCAGAGACTCTTCTTTTTCTGTTGTCATCTCTCTCCAAGCGCATCCTGCTTTGGCTAAGAACTGCCACCACTAAGCTTGCTTTGAAGTCTTGGCAACCTCTTTTTCATGTTTTGCACAGAAAGGCACAAAGAAAAGGTTCATATCCAGACAGTACATGGGGACAAGGCACTGTAAACATGGGCTGCTCATGGTTGGGAAGGGACAGGTTTCTGCTGTTTTTCACTCATATACAGAGCTAATGAATTCCTTGACAAGAGTCTGCTTTCAGAAGCATCAATTCTTCACCTCATGGGACTTCTAACCATTCTTTACCTGGGACTGGGTTTTCTTTGAGAATCATTTGCTAATTTGAATTAAAAATTTAGTTGAATTGTTAAGTTGAGGCTAGTCCCTTTAAAGGATTCAACATCTTGGTAGATATTTAAATGACTCATTTACTCACTAAACACACACTCTCCAGGCAGAATGGAGACTCGGAATGTATTCTAGAAGTACACAGTCAAGCCGGTAATCCAGTCCAGTTCTAGATTGGGTTTGTTCAGTCTTCCTGGGATAGGAAGGTATATTGTTTGGTCTCGTTCTCAACAATTCAACAAGGACACTCAACCAAGATGTAAATGGATCCCAGAGGATAATAAACTAAACCATGGAGGGAAGCTAGGGAACACAGGACCCTGCACTAATTACTCTCAGTAAACATTGATAAGAAAAGCCAGGCTTTGCCATGAATGTCTGATGTATTTCTGGATATAGAAACTTGGGCTAGGTTATTCAAGCATGTTATGTCTCACATAAGTAATAACAACTATAGTTTATTGAGCCTCTACATGGTGCCAGGCATTTGATTCATTTAGTTAAAAACTGTAGGAAGTTAGATCTTCTATCATCATTTCTAAGGAAATGGAGACAAGGGAATTTAACTGACTTCACCAGGAAGACACAGTTATTACATGGTTGAATGGTGACTTAAACCACTGGTCATCTTACCCCAGATCCCAGATTCATTTTAACTGCTCTGCTAACTTACCTCCCTCAATAATCCAGCTTCAACATTGAATTTCCATCCATGCACCTCTAATAAATTCTAAGGGGAAAAAAATGGTCCCAAATTGTTCACTTACGTAAGCCTAGCAATGTGCACACCACAGAATAGTGAATCATTTCCCCAAACTCTAAAAACCACCCAGGCCCACATGCTTTGATGTATGCTTTCTAAACCTTTGCTCACACCATGAAGAACCATTCAGTGTGGTGTATGTGCATATGAGACAGGCTCATTTGCCTAGCTGCTCCTTCAGTATCTTGACTGCTTGTGCTGGGCTCTGGCCTTCCTCAGCCTCCTCAGTTGACAGTGTGTGTCAACTTTTCTCTTCAGGCCATGATTGTTTCATATCTGCCCCTTACAGACAGGCAGAAATGTCAAGGAGTAGCTCACAGAGTGCAGTCTTCTGCGGAGAATCAGAGAGGTGGGGGTTACTGGCTTTCCTCTGTGCCCTGGAGGTTACTGCTTCTGTTGAACTCTTAACGTGCATAAAAGTCAGTTGCCTATCTGTATTGAAAACAAGCAAAATTGAAATATCGTCCATAATCACAGTGTCCTATAAAGTTTTGCTCGTGCTTCTTTTAAGGACAAGGCAGGGAGCAAAACAACTCAGGTGCTGGAGGACTCCGCCTGCTCACCAAGAGAGCTCATTACATCAAGGCAGACCTCCTTGCTTGCAAGTGGAGGCCCAGAGAAGTCTGGACGGGGTGGAGCTGCTGCTCAGCTCCTTTCAGTTTCTCTTCTCGTCCAGCCAGTGTGCTCTTCAAGCCCTCCTTCTGCTCTCAGCGCCAAAGGCCATGTCATGCTGCATATAACTCACCATGAATGGAGAAGTGTGTAAACAGCAAAGCATTAAGCAGCCTTGGGGACTTGAAGCTCGTAGAACAGAGCACTTAGGCTGTGTGCCCTGAGAAGAGGCTGCTGGAGCGAAAGGCAATACTTGTCTTCAAGCACATGAAGGATTAGTATTGCTTCATAGCGCTGGACTCCTCTGCTCCTTCCTGGCTCCATATTTGACCAAATTTCTGATTTGCTCTTGTGAGAATGACAGTATTTCCAGGATATGTCTGAACCCCACATTTCCCCCTCCTACTTACCCAACCACACTGTTCTTTACTCTACCCCCTAAATATTTAACTTCTATAGCTACACGTATCCCTGCAGTCCAGCCCCCATCTCCTCCTCAGTGGCTTCGCTCCTCTCAGGCCCTGAGGTGATCCATATTCTTTATGAGATTTTCCCTGGCCTAGATACGAATCTCTTTCCCACCCACTAACAGTACTCAGCTTTCATTTACTTACTGTGTTTGGCACCATGCTATTATGTTTAATACCATATTTACTGGTCTAGAACTCTCTATGTAAACCAAGCTGGCCTTGAACTCACAGAGACCTAGCTGCCTCTGCTTCTGCCTGGCCTGTTTTTTTGCTGGTCTAGAGTTTCACACTGTAGCTCAGGCTAGATTGGAACTTATTATATAGCTCAGGCTGACTTCAAATTCATGATAACTGTCTTGCCTTAGCCTCTGTGTGCTGGAATTACAAGCAAGAGCCAATCTGCCTATCTTAGAATTAGAGTCCCTGTTTCTAATACAGGACAAATGTTACCCATCCAAACTAAATTTGGTAGGTGTGACATAAAACATGTAAAGGGAGCTCCCTGGGTACTTTAGGTCTGCATAGACATTTGTTTTCCTCTTCCCTTAACTTCTGTATCAATTCTAGGCCATCCTGAAGGCTAGGGACTTCTACTGTCATTTCCCTTTGCAGGGGGTGATTTCTCCACCGGACTGTGGGCAGGATGGGCCATGTCTGTAGCATATCACATCTCCTTTATTCTCCCACAGAGCTTGCTGGAGTGTGAAGGAAATTAGCATGAAAATGAAGGAGGAGGAATTTAGAGTTGTTTTCATTAAACATGGATGGCCTTGTCTGCGAAGGTTGAACACATTCGAGGGGCTGGCATAATGGAGGAGGAGTCAGGAAAAGCACCCAGAAAGGCTTGGTCTGCATGCATAGCAAAACTGGGTGGCTGTTTTTTAATTTTCAGAGTTACTACTTGGTTTTCTTTTTAATGAAACAACAATGCTAAGAATCAAAGTGAAGAATAAAATCTAGAAAACAACTACTCATTGTCATACCACTGGTGATTTTTAATTGCTGTGTCTAAGAATGTTTGAAAGCCCCCAGTTAACAACGTAATGATTAAACATGAGTAGAGGTATAGGGAAACCAGACACATTAAAGTTTAAGACAGAAAAATATTGATGAGTAGTACTTAGCAACATTATTTCAAAGAAAGCAAATGACTTCTCTAGAAAATACAGCGCACCTGTATGTGCTTGACCTCACCTTGTCAGCAGAGCAGGCTTTCTGACAAAGTTTGAAAGAGCACCCCATGCCAGACTCTCTCCACTGGAAGGAACCCTTTGCCTTACATTCACTTGAAAGAGGTGGAAAGGCCCTGGGTAGCTAAGAACTACTTTGTTCTGGAGAAGCAAAACAAAATAGGTCTGTTCTTAAGGAAATGATTGCTGCATAAATAAATAATGTAAGCGCTCCTCTTATAGTCCCAGAGAGGAGATTTGTCATGTAGACATCTAGTCTCAGACTTCCAGACTTGCCCTTCCCTCCATGGACAGCCCTAAAATTCTGAGTTGGTCAATTGGAAACTCATAAAACACCTGGGAACTTGGTGATCGTTCAACTGGTTTGACTTTCTTAAACTAAGAACTGACATTTTAGAATACTGTTGGCAAAATATTTAACTTTTCCATATTATTTGTGTAAACAACTTTCTAATATCCCTTTCTAATACAACTTTCTGATACCTAGACACTCAGGGGACACACCTTGCCAAGGCTTCCAGGGCACATGTGGATGTATAAAGGGCACACTTGGAAGACACACAAGACTTCATAGCACAGCTCACTTTGGGTAGTGTTCTCTAGGACTTTGGAGATACTTAAATATACGGCTATTTTGGTTTTAGCTTGACAGCCCTGATTTTGCAAGACCAATCCCTGTGTTTACAATAAAAGCTATTTTACCACTTAAAAAAGACAAGCCAAAGCTGAGTGGATCTCTCTGAAGCACCGAGGAGCCAGTATTCATCCTTGATGCTAGGAGCTCAGCAGCAGTATTGGCAGAGAATCTGTCTTCTTTCCCATTTCCCCAAAACACTCACTAGTGAAAGTGCTTTCATGGAGGAGCTGATCTCTGACAGATGAGTGCTAAGTGTCTGTCCCTGTCATCCAGCAGGTTGGTGATCAAGCAGGCACCAAACCAAGAGATAAGCTCCTGGTCTCATCTGTGTTCTCCCCTCCACAGCACATTAGAGAAACAATAATGTCTGAAGATGAAGATGGCCTGGGTACCACTTGTGTACCCAAACTAGTGACAATCGTCTGTGGCACAGGAAGCAAGAGTGTCTCAGACAAGAGGAAAAGATAAATAATTTCCACAGATGTGCCACCTAACTGCTCCATGGACCAATGGTTATTGAGGTTTTTACAGCTCATTCAAAGATTCAAACATACTTCAGCAGAAAGTGATTTAGGGGCTAAAGTCTTCTCTGAGTGAGTGGCTAAAAGGCCAGTCTCCTCAGAGCCTTACAATCTCAACCTTCTGTGAGGCCCTGTGTTTGCAGTCTCTACAGAAGCGGGGCTTCCCCTGAACTAGAGCTAAATGAAGAAACTGGCTGAGTAAGGACAGCAGAATTAGGCTTTCAAGTGGACAGAATTAGAACTGACTTAGAGGTTATTCTTGCATTGTTCTTCAAACTCAAGCTATTCAAGAGTCCAGACAGTGTGTATTCTTTGCCATAGAACCCCCCTCACAGTCAACATTATCCCACTGAACAGAAGTGGTCCTTTCACCTTCGTTTGGCAGGTAGTACTGACAATGTCCAAGGCACTGCTGCACAACACATGCTGGTTACCGAACTTCCCCAGGGTACACCGCGCATAGTTGATTTTAGATGATCAATATGTTCCCTTTCTCCAAAGGGCATTCATGGGCACTTACAGCATACAAATTAGCAGTAAAGTGTTACATTCAACACATCCAGACTACATAAATCTGCCTATGGACATAGACACAATAAAATTAAGGACGAATTCTGGCATGCATTCTCAGCAGAGGCCTTTAAAATAAAACTATTCACATTGTCTCTGAACACCAGACATGCCAAGAGAGGTGAGACCTCTAGAAGAGAATCCTGAATGCCCAGGCCTCTCCCATCCAGTGATAGTAGCTTCGCACAGATCTTGCCTCACAGACCCGAGTAACATCCGAAGGAACAAAACACCAAATTTAGAAGCTAAAACAGAGGGAATTCCCAAGAACTAAAGTGGTGTAGGAGCAGCCGCTCTCATGGAGGAGGAGTGAGCGTGTGGACCGACCGCGCAGCCGCTGCCTTTCTCTCCTGACTTACACCAAACCCCCAGGCTTCCTCCCTACACTCACAGAGGATGTTCCACAGAGGGGCTATTTTAGGAGGTGGTTGGTGGGTGGAAGAGAGAGAAGAGAGTCCCTGAGAAAGGGGCGGCAGAGCAAACACCTTCAGCTTTTGCAGCTGCAAACAGTTTAGTAGAGACAGGCCAGGCACCATTGCCTGCCTTCCCCGACATCTGTGGCAGTGCCACTTAAAGTTACAAGAACCACTGGGGTTGGTTTCATTTCTCATTCTGTAAGGCTCCAGCAGAAGAGAACCTCATCAACTTCCCTCCCAAACTGGACAGAAGCAAAAACCAGAGGGGCCACAGAGGACATGCTGCCTTCCTTGCTGAGGCTGAGAGGGAGAGCCACAGATCCAGCCCACCCTGTGGGCTCCTCTAGGCTTGGCACCCAGAGCAGAGATGGGTCTTCCCCTCTGGGGTTGGCCTGGGTGCCTCACTCTCAGTATCATCCCCAGAAGCACTCACCAGGAGACTCGGAAGCACACAAAGCCGCATTATTGGGAGGCTTGCAGACAGATTATAAATTTACTGGGGACAATCAAGGCATTTAGTTACTTTTGGCTGCAGATGCTAGACACGCACATGCACACAAACCTCATTCTTCTCTCCCTCTTACTTCTCCCCAGCATCTTTCTTTCAGAAGACAAACTTCCCTTCGCTGGGAATTCCAGGAAGAAGTGGGGATGGAGCAGGTGGGAGAGAGAGGAATATAGGCCTGGAAACTCCAATATAAACCGAATAGTTTTATTCAAGGATAAAGCACAGGCCAGTTTAGTCATGGATAGTTAGTTTTCATCTGGACCTGAGGGCCCCAGAATCACAGCTCTAGGCAGCCCAAGAAAAATGTGTGCCTTGTGGGGAAGAGCAGAGTCTCCGTCCCCAGAGTTTTCCAGGAACCATGGGAATCACCACAGATGAAGGACATGGGAAAGAGCAGCCAGGAAGAAGTAGCCACCACTGGAACAGGCTCCCTCTTCCCTCAGGAGCTCCTTAGTACCATCCTTCCTTGGGGCTTTCTGAGTGCTTTGGGGCTCGCCTGGCCATTTCCCATCTCTGCCTTTTATCAGGCTTGGCTTAGGCAGACTATAGTTGTCCCATGAGCAGTCACAGAACTTCAGGAGCCCAGTGGGAGAAGCCTGTGGGGCACAGGGCTGGGTTCCAACTCCTACTCAAAGACTAATGGCACAGCAGTTTGGGGGAAGCCAGAATTCCACAGTGGGTCACCTGACTAAGACTGACAGCCAAGAGCCAGTGACTCAATGCTCTTCCCTCTGGGTGGGGTGTTGTCTGTGCCTCTGAGGAAGCACTTCCAGTCAGAAAATTACTCAGGCTTTTAGACTTGACGTGTTGTCACCAAGAGGGACTGAAGACAAGGTGCTTCCTAGAACCACAGGAAATCGCTCTCAGTGCCTTCTATGAGTTCTGGAAGATAATGCTGTATTATTGGAGGGTCCAGAATAAAGACTGGTTTGGGGCCCAGAATGGGGAGCCCATGAGAATTCTGGTAGTCCTCTTAGCAAGCATTCCTGCAGTAGGCTGTCTATGAGGTAGTTCCCCCATATTTTTTTTTTTTTACTGTGGGGATACTATGTTATGGAATGTCAATCACAGACTCCTCTTAACCCTAGGTGAAGAGTACTTCAGAGGGGAAGCAGGATGGGGCAAAGTGAACAGGTCAACTGAGCTAAGTTACTACCAAGTAAAGAATGTCTTTCTGGGCCTAACCAGAGACAACATGCTAAGCATGAGGGTTCTACAGGGTTTCTCAGCTCTAAGTTCTTCTTTCACAAACTGTGGACCCGTTGAGCCTCTGGAGAACCCAGACTTTTCCCTGGTAAGGAGCACCCTTTGGTGTAGGACAATGACTAGTGACTTTGATAGTAAGAGTTTACAACCATATATGCATACCCAGCAGCCTTTGAGAGACTGTTATCTTGGCCATCTTCATGGCCATTCATTCCACATGAGGCCAAGACAACCACTACCTTCGCGAGAGGCCACAGGACCACAGCCACAATCATAGGAGAAAACCAGGTGCCTTACCGCAAGCAGGGCCGAGTTCCGCTGGTCCCCGGGGGTCGAAGCCGGTGGCTGTTGCTCTCGATTTATCCCACCATTATCATGACTGGTCAGTCGGTGCTGCTGATGGTGCTGGTGGTAGTCTGGTGGAGGTGGTGGGGCCGTGGCTGCTGCCTGGGAGGCCACAGAAGGGGCAGCAGGGGGCGGTGGAGGGGCTGTGGTGGTGGCAGTCGGGGCTGTAGCTTTAGCATGTTTGCTAGCCTTCCTTGCCCCTTGGCCGTGCTGGACCAGGCTGAGCAGCTGCATAGTGCTTTCCCTTTCTCGATCTGAGCTCTCGGCCCTACCACGTTCATAGCGTCCTTCACAGTTCAGGTGGTGCTGTCTGCAGACAGCAATGCGAGCCCGCAGGCGCTCCACAATAGCACTGTGCACTCTAGGGGTGACTGAGCCCCCTCCAAGGAGCCCCGCCCCAGAAGCCCCCCCCAAACCTCCTGCAGGGGCCTGCGGGGGCGCTGTGTCCCCCATCTTGTTGGACACAATGATTACTGCCTCTGGGATGGTGAGGAGCAAGAGGCTGGGGCTGAGTGTTGCAGGCAAAGCTGGTTTCAGTGTTCAGGGCCACATGAATAGAGAGGTCTTCAGAGGGTAGGGAGACAGTGGAGAAGGTGTGGGGGCGGGGAACGAGTAGCCAGAGGGTGGGGAGAAAGATTAGAAACCAATTGAGAGGGGAAGTTGGAAACAAACCCTGATCAACTTACTCTAATTGCATTTGACAGCTCAGGAGAAGTTGGAGAGAGTTGTAGATCTTTTTCTCCCCCACCAGGCTGAGGAGAGCCTCCAGGTACTTTGTAAACACAAAGTCTAGGGGATAGTTCAAGAATTCAGGGATCATCAAGGAAGAGGCAGAAACGCATAGCAAAAGACATCAAAAGAGTCATTAATGGAGACCCGGACTCCCCCTCACCTAGTTGCTTCAGAAAATTATTTATGGGGGTGTTTCTGCAGAGAAACACATTTCTATCCTGGTCTATGTAACCGGCAGCCTTCACTTTTACTTAGGTTAAAAAACAAACAACAGGGCTGTTTCCTGAGGCTTCTGAAGTCATGTTCAAACTGTGCGAAATCAAGGGAGACTGTCCTGGTTTCTCCGTCCCTTTTCTCTCCCTCCGGTGTTGGTGTTTTCTCCTCCTGGGGGGTACGGTAGGATGCAGTCTTCTCCCCAAAGGAGACAGCTTTTCAGTCTTAACAACGTCTGTAATTGGACTTCAGGACCATGCTCTTTTCTTCAAGCTAATCCAATCACCGGCAGAAATCCCGATTCCCTCTTAGGTTTCTTAGTTTTAAATGAAAGCACTCTGAAGTGGCTGGCTACTGAGAGAGCTCCTTCAACACATTTTGTTTCCCGTTCCCAATGAGGTTTTTATCCCTCACCCCCCAGTTCTATTCTAATACAGTATCAAGAGACAAAGTCTTCCGAGAGTAATTTACAAACGATGGTCAAACTTACAAACTTCCAGCAAATTGCACCGAGTCATGTCCAGCCACTTTTCTGTCCACTTTTGTACATTCCATCCCCGGCCAGAGGCTCACAGGGTCTGGACTCCCATAGGCAATGTGGTTCTATCTCTTGTACTGCTTCGCTTTATAGATGAGGGAAAAAAGAAGAAAAAAGTAGCTTGTGTTTTCCTTTCTCTTTCAGGTCTGTTCCGAGCGCTTTCCTGACACCGGCTCCCGCTCCTCAGACTCACGGCGAAACACAGGCTTTCATTGTGCTGCGATAGGAGAGGGAGAGAAAGAGAGAGAGAGAGAGTGAGACAGAGAGGGAGAGAGGGAGCCAGCAGGCTGCAGATGGGGGAGGAGGGCGGGAGCTCCGGCTCCCTGGTGGAAGGCTGGTGCCGCTGCTCCAGTGAGTAATCGCAGCCAGGCACCGGGGAACGGAGTGCAGAGGCCTCCCAGTGGCTGAAGAGGCAAACCCTCCAAACGGTGCCTCTCGACAGCGGACTCTGGGCTCAGCCTCAGCCTGGGTGCTGCGGTGGGGGGAAGACTGGGGAAATTCCCCCAGGCTCCTCGCAAATGTGTGAGCAGCTCTCAACGCTGAAGAAAATTCCCAGCCAGGGAGAGTATTTTTCCCCTTCCAGGCCCGCAGCCCGCCCCCCTGAGGATATGATTTTCGGTTTTCAATAAGCTGTAAACGACACCACTGGGCACCCCAGCAAGAGCTGGGTGAGCACGGCGGAAAAGCTCATTAACACACTAAGGAAGTTGGTGAGTGAGTGCTAGGAGATGCAGAGGGAAGTCCACCGCGGTCTCCTAAAGGGACCCACTGGTGTGGGCCAATGAGTTTGGGCAACAGTCTGGGAGGTGATGAGCAAATCAGCAGGGATAAATGGACGTTGTGTGAGACTGATATTGCCAATACCTTCTGGAAGGAAAAAAAGAGAAATGTTTTCCTTTGAAAATTCACCAAATACAAGAAGGTGTGTTGTCCGTAGCTGTCTGGTTGGCATATATAATGTACTTCATGATTTCGAGAACATCCATAACGCAACAAGGTTTTTTTTTTTCCTTATATTTTGATGGTGTGGTTTGTAAAATATTGAAGCAGGTTGGACAAATCTGTGTGTGCTTATCAATTACAGAGACTAAACTAAGATGGGCACAGTATTGGAAGTCGGGACCAACAAAAACACAAATGCTGTAATTTACAAACCATTTGGAGCTGAGGTCTCAGGACACAGAGCTTCAGTCACTTAACAGACTCTAGAATCTCAGAAGTATGATCATGCTTTGAACAGGAGCCATGGGCAGAAACGAACAAAATTAATGTATCTCAAGAATGAATTTACCCACAGTCCCATTCCCCACAGGCTGCCCTGCTGTAGCCCACTTGATTTTCACAGGTTCTGAGAGGTATAGTTGGACATGTAGACAGGCACAATCAAACAGGACAGGTTATGTCTTATCTGAAATGCTTGGATTCCAAAGTGTTTCAGATTTCAGGGTTTTTGATTTGGAGATATTGATTTAGACAAGTTGAATGTATCTCTAATTCCAGAAGTTCCTCAAATCCATCATGTTAACTCTGTTTAAATAATTCCACTCTACAGCATCCCAGATCAGTTTTGGGTCAACTACTTTCAGTCTGTAAAATCTCTGGCTTTTCTTGGGAACATAATACTTCTTTCTTCCTGTCTTCTTGAAGGCCAACTTCCTCTCTGTTCATGTGGAGGAGACACTATATTTGTTAGAGAAGAAAAACAGAAATGGAGACTCCTGTCACCTGGAGACATCCTATCACAAAAAAGTGAAGGTTTTTGAACCTTGGATATTTCATTTTTAAAGAGTATTCAGTAGACAACAGCTTCTACTAACTTCTACTTCTAAAATGGCATATTTAGCAGTCATAGCCAATAAAAGAAAACTATGTAGCATTTAAACTAAAAACACCACTCATTCAATAGCCTATGATAACATAGGTTTTAACAGTGTGCTGCCTTTGGCCAAATAAACTACTCCAGTAATATAAATTATAAATCAAAATGATAAATTTGCCAAATTGAGATAAAATTTAATTGACATAAAATTGTCTCTAGTTTTAGGGTATTATGTGTTGTTCCAATACATGTATACACTGTGTAATGAGCACTGGCATCTGGATTTTTTTCTTTTATGATATCTGAGTGCTGTTCCTCTCAGTCTGAGGACAACTGTATAGAATCAAGTTCTATCCTTCCATCTTTATCTGGATTCCAGGGAGTGAGCTCAGGTAATAAACTTGCATTGCAAGTGCCTTTAGCTGCGGAGCCCTCTCTCCAGGTACCACTCATTTGTAAACTTGACAGGAGCATAAATTACAAGCTTGGGAAGCAAGACTTCAACATACAGGTTTCCATACTACATTCCAGTATGTAAGACACTTCTCTGGACTCCAGAGTCTAGAGTGTCTTTTGTTTGCATTAAAATTTTTTTAGGTATGTTTTACCTATATGTATGTATGTGCACCACATGTGTGCAGTGCTGCACTGGCTTAGTCCAGAAGAGGACATTGGATCCCCCTGGAACTGGAATTACAGATGGTTGTGAGACACCACTTGGGTGCTGGGAACTGGATCGAGGTCCTCTGTAAGAGCAGCCAATGCTATGAACTGCTGAGCCATCTCTCCAGTTCCCTTTTATACATATTCACCTGTACACATCCCAGCCATTTAATTTCTGGTTGCCATTTATCACTGACATCCTTCTATTATGCACATAATTTTTTCTTATTTAAGAAAATCACATCTAAAGTCCACCTTTCGCATATATTATCTCAATACATGAACATTCCTGGAGAAACATATTATTGGCTTTATCCAGTTCCTCACTTAGAAGATAAAGACTTATCAAGATGATTTGTTCCACATCAATAATTTGGGAGGTTATACCAGGACTCTCCAGACTCAGGTTCTCTTAACCACAGCACTTGCTGCCTTAATGTAGAATTTGAGTGACATTACAAGCTGGACTAGCTTAAGGGATGCACTACCCTTCATGCCCACCCTGAAGTCCAAGCATGTCCTATACTACCCAAATAATGAGTGTTGGGTACAAATACCTGAATATGAGAGCAGACAAGTCTGGAAATTCAGTTATTTACACCCAATTGCTTATGAAAGAATTATTTCTTCCAGCCCCTCCTTCTTTCTGTGTTCTGGTTTGTTTCCTCATTCCCCTCCAGCCTTTGCTGCATTTGGGAAAGTGCTTCAAATCAGCAATGTGACTAACCTAGGAACTAGGTCACCTACTGCCATAACTCACCAGGATTATTAGTCCTTTTACTTTATAGCTAATTGAGTGCTATAAAATAATAAAAATTTTAAACTGTCTGGTTAAAACTGCCTGCCTTTACAGGAGATTCAAACTTGTCCCATGAAGAAGTGATGCCTGCAGGTCAACACTGTCTTCCTTTTTCTTCTTCTTCCTTCCTTTACACAAGTCACCCATGCTCTTGACCCCTTCTGATAGTCCTCAGTTCTTGGATTCTGCTTTGCTTCCCTTCAGACACTGCACTTCCATCTTTACTTGTCGAATACGGCTTCATTTTTGTTCTCTGGAAGTGAGTTAAGTAGTCGTTCTCCATGTGCCAGAGAAAGCTGAACAGCAGTAGGCATGTGATGGAAATGTCTGCGTCACCCCTCAAAACTGTCATTTACTCTTCAACTTCGTTCAGCTTCCTTGCACTTCCTGTTCTCTCTCTCTCTCTCTCTCTCTCTCTCTCTCTCTCTCTCTCTCTCTCTCTCTCTCTCTCTCTCTCTCTTTTGCTAACTACCTTAAAAGACCAATAGGGATAATTATAGAAATATACTGCAGAAAATACAAACTCATCTCTATGTAATTCTTGGTAAAATATAGATTTATGTAATATATACATGGAGGCACATGTCATGAATCACACAATATATGAAGCTAGCAAAGTTCAACCAACTTTCCAGTAAGAAAAAGGCAAATAAAATGCCACACAAGAACAGTTCTCATCTTTAAGAATTAAAGAAACAGAATACACAGCTTACTCTGAAAGCACTTTATTGTATTATGGAAAATTAGAATGTGCAAAGTAGTATAGGCACAAAAATAAGCTTTTGAAGTGTGTTTTGGCTGAACTTGTCTCTAAGATCCTCAGACTGGTACACATATGTATATATTTACATAGAGAATGTTATGGTTAAAAAAATCACAAAATACATCTCAATCCTTAATATATTCCAGATAAAACTATAGAAACAACAAAAGCATCATAGAATAAAACATGTATCAAGAAGTTCTTCCTGAATGTGAGGATTGAGACTCTGAGGATGAGACATCTGCTAATAAGGGAAACTTGAGCAGACGGAAGCACTCCTCCTCCTGCAGTAGAGAAGCAATGGTCTCATTCCAAGGTTAGGATAATGAATGCATGGTAGTCTGAGGCTTCTTCATGGCTCAATGATTGAGGAGACATCAATTAGACATTTATTACTGAAGATTATTTAATATTGCCAAGGGATGCAACAATACATACATATAGGCACGAGTCTCACTATATATGAATATATACATGCATATATAATGAGTATTAAGGTGCTTTGTGTGGTTGCACATGTATATACATCTACATGCATGCTGAGCTCAGAGGATAGCCTTGGATGACATTTTCAAGCACCACCCATTATGTTTTTTGAGACAGGGTCTCTCACTGGCATGAGAGTAGGTTGGCTGCCTCGCTAACAAGTCTCAGGGATCTGCCTTGTCTTTGCTTCCCGAGTGCAAAGATTACAAGTACATGCCATCGCATCTGGCTTTTACTTTAAATATGGTTCTGAGGATTGAAATCAGGTCCTCATGCTTGTAAGGTACTCTACTGACTGAGCCATCTCCAGGTCAGTCCAAATATATTTTAATATAGCCTATTTCTACTAAACTGATGTGACATGATAGCACATTCCACTGCAGGTCATGTATGAGAAAAGTATCAATACATGACTAAAACACACTGATGGATTTCTGGACCACAACGCTGAGGTTCTCCATGTACATCAATGAGGCTTTATTAGACTTCGCTGTGGCATTTCATGAAAATCAGATGAGCATATAAACAAGATATTTTGCCACAAAGATACACATAGAATATACAACAAATGTCACATGATACAGAGAAATAAAGCTCATGATCTTCACATCAATAGAAACTTATAAAATCTTCTCTGAAGGAAACATGCTATAATTCAAACTTCTCATCTTGAAAATAATCCGCAGAATTGAGATCGTCTTCCAGTTCATCGTATTTCTGCATATACAACAGACATTAGTCATTTTACTCACAACAACAAATAAGACAGACCTTTCTAAATACTAAAACACACATCTAATGAAAAGTGGGAACAAAAATCACTTAATTATGAATAGAAGCTCTATTTCAAATAAGCATTTTTAACTCAGAAAACATTGGAAAGAAATAAAATAATAATGTGATTAATTTCATATCTCATATAAGTTATAATTGTAAATCATACCATGAATATAATAATTCAGTACCTAATCCAAGACATACTCATAGAATAGATGTGTATGTAAGCAAACAGTTTCCTACTAATGACTATTGAGGGGCAGAGCTTTAAAAGACACTTTCTCCATCTCTAAGACAAGACACCATGACAACCAGCATTATTGCTATGAGGGTCAGAAGAGAAACCATTGGTAGTTTAGATTACCAGGAAAGTGTGACATTTAAGTTGTTCTGGACAAAAATATTTGATAGGCAAATGTTTAGTGGCAAAGTGTTCCTCCCCTAGTCCCAGAGATTAACAGTTTATCCAGCCATATCATGACAAGGGAGCATGGGAATGCACAATAATCTGATGCCATCTTAGAGAAAGTGATTGAGGTCAGAGGATAAAAACTATGAAATACTAGGCTATGGGTTGAGCAGATTCGATAGGTAATGTGATGCTGCCAAAGATTTGGGAGCAGATGACTGACCTCATTTGAAGCACATGTTTGGAAAGCTGGTTAGCTATTCCATAACTGTCTGACAATGAATTATGAATCTGTGGTGACAAATTAAGCAATGAGGACTCAAATCTGTGGGGCAACAATGAAAATGGAGGGTAAAGAAGAGAGTGGAACATGTTAAGCAATGGGTTAAGGGTGCCCTGGACATTGTAAGGTGAAAGAGTACAGAATGATGGCAGGCAGTGCTATCTCAGGCAGATAGGGAACAGAGAAGATACATGAGTTCACATTTAGACATAGAGTCCAAGTATTTATATCAGTTGAGGATACTGAATTATTTAATGGCTTTCTAACTTGGTTTATGAACTCCGAGAGAAGACCTCAATGGCCTGAATTCTATGATGACAAGGATTCATGGGAAGCAATGTGACTACTGCATTTTCATCCTAGGCAAGGCCATGAAGCCCATTTTCATAACCTCAAGATCTCTGATTGCAGCACATCCTCAGGAAAAAAAAGAAGAAAAGAACAAGACAGACAATGATCTGCTAGCATAGGCCACTTAGAGTCCTCTTGGTACATGGAAGTAAATGGAAGTATGACTCTTTAGGATCTGAAACCTGTACCTTAAAAGATTGGCTGTTTTAGGCTTATTATTTTATCTTTATACTGTTTTACTCATTTATTTATAAAAGTTGTTTTGGAAAATTAAAATGTATCTTTGCATACTGAGAGCAGCAAATAACAATCTTTGCTTGCTTATATTACAAATACCAGCTAATGGTAGTTGACCACTTTCTAATTCCAGGCCCTAAATATGCCATAATTTACATGATTGAAACCCTAATTATTGCTTAGTTCATATTTTACAGAGGAGAAACAGGCTTGGAGAGATCAAGTAACTTGCTTTCACATTCTACTGCTAGTCAGTGGAAGGGCAAATATTTAAATGCATGCTTTTAACCTTTATAGGATGCTGTTTTGAGTTTTAAATGGCAGGCGTGGGGCAACAGCTGTTCTGAGAAAAAAATGAAAACCACAAAAGGGAAAGTGAAACAGAGGAAAGGTCATTAGGACCACTCTGCCATCTTCTCTGCCTGAAGTTGCAGCTCCTACAGCTCATCACAGAGCCTTTGGGGAGTCTGGGCCTCACTTTAATAAAGAAGAGCACTCTCATATAGTACCAGATGGACATTCTGAGAGAACATTCCTGATTGTGGAGATGGGGTAGGGGAAATTCTAAGTGGGTAGTCAGATTCTAAGTGAAGCCTGGCATCCTCCACCTGGAAGGAGTAAATAAGACCAATAGAAAGGAAATGATGTACAGAGGGAGCTTTAAGAGTCTGAGGATAGAATCCAGCTCAACAGGAAATTTTAAGCTGTGGTCCTCCATTTCTAATTTACTTAAGAATCAGCCATTTTAAAAAATGTTAGATATTTAATGCCCTTAAGAAGTTTCATTTGATTGGTCTGGATAAGGCCAGGAATTATATATTTTTCCACAAATTTCTATGTGACTTTGACATAGGTAGTTAAGAGTAATATCGTGAGAAATACCAACTTAAGGTGTAGAAGAAAAATAAAAGAGTAAAATGTTGAAAGGGGAAGGTGAAAAGAGAAGAACTAAGTATGGGAAATAGCTCATTATAATTTGAAGTTCTTATTTATGTAGTACACTGCAAATTATTTTAAATATAACTGTAAAACGGATTTGAAACTTCTTTTATGTATGTATTCAGGTGTGTGTGTATGTGTGTGTGTGTGTGTGTGTGTGTGTGTGTGTGTGTGTGTGTGTGTGTGTGTTTATGCCAGACGTCAATGCAGGGTATCTTTCTTAGCTGCTCTCTATCATTCAAGACAAAGTCTCTCATTGAATATGAAGCTCACATATTTGGATGGGCAGAAAACTCCAGGGACTCCCCTGTCTCTGCTTCTCCAGCACTGGGAATTAGGGTACATGTCATTGCACCTGTTTTTAACATGGGCACTGGGGTTTGAATTCAAATTCTCCTGCTTATGTGGCAAAGCACTTTACCTACTGAGCCATCTCCCTGTCCTTCTGGCCTGCTACTACTGCTGACATATTATCTTTCTTCCTGGTATCCACATTTTTATCAACCAGTCCCAACAATCTTACTGTCTACCTCCTAGGTATATTTTCATCCTAATGAAAAGGATGTTGAGCACATTAGACTATTTTAGAATGGCATGCATGTTTACAGATTTTGGTTTCATTATGCTTTCCCCCTCATTTGCCCTTTCCTTGTATGAAAGCTAACTTGCTAACCATTGACTATTAGACTGAAAGCAGATAATTCTAGCACAATAAGTGGGGGGAAGAACAAGAAAGAAGTTTAGTTGGAAGGTCTTTAGTCCATGGCTAAACAGACTAAGAGATCCTGAGAGAACAGAAGGAAACTGCTTAGAAGAGAAGGGACAGGTAAGGAGTAGAGTGAGAAACACAAGCAGGGAGCAGAAAACAGCATGCAGGACAAGAGAAGGATGTGACATACTGGGAGACTGGACCATCCAGAGTCACTGAGATGGGCATCCAAGTAGCACAGACTCAGGTACTATAAAGAGGAAGAATAAATGTGGAGATGTGACGACTGCAGCCAAAAAATGCATGTGTTCACAAGCACACACAGTGTTCTCACTCAATGGGATAGCAAGATTGAGAAATGTCAGAGCATTTGACAAATTCTGGAATTTTATCACAACACAAAAAGCAATGTATGTATTTATGCTGGATATAAGCTTTCTGGTTTCTAGGGAATCTTTTCTAGATTTTAGATTTAGATTCTTGATCTAGTCTTTAGATAATTATTTTTAAGTTAAAATCTTTTTCAAAAAGGCCCTCAATCTAAGACACAATGAAGTTTTTTTTGCTGCTTTTACATAGAGGAAAACTGCTCCCTCTCCTATGCATATACATTATTCTTTTAACATCTAATGTTAAAAGTTTCTCTTAATGGAGAATGTGCTGGTTAGTTTTATGTCACCTTGACAGAAGCTGGAGTCATCTGGGAACAGGAATTCCCAATTGGGAAAATGCCCCCCATATAATCTGCCTGTGGGCGATTCTGTAGTACATCGTGTTTTGATTAATGATTAATGTGGGAGGGCCCAGTTCACCTCTGGGCAGGTGGTCCTGCATGGTAAAAGAAAGCAGGTGAGGCAAGCCACAGGGAGTAAGCCAGTAATCAATGTTCCTCCAGGCCTCTGCATCACTTTCTGCCTTGAGTTCCTTCTCAGACTTCCCTCAGTGCTAAACTCGTTCCTCCCCAAGTTGCTTTAGGGCTCAGTGTTCATCACAGCAATAGGAAGCAGGCTAAGACAGAAATTGCTATGATGAGTGGGGTATTGCTGTGACAGATCTGACCATGTGTTTTTTGGGCAGACTGTGCTTTTGAACTTTATGCTGGAAAAGCTGTTGAATGTTCAGAGATCAGTGGCTAATTTGTAGGAGATCAGAAGAATGCTGAAAGTAATGCAGATAGCAAAGGCCTAGGTTGAGAAGATTCAAAAGGAAGTTTAAAAGTCCCTTAAAGGCTCTATCAGGGCCATTAGATACTCTGAATTAAGAATCTGTGGTTCTGGTCAGCTGGGGCTGAAGAATCAGTTGTGAGTCTCAAGGGCTCAGATCCTCTGAAGTAAAAGCTTTACTTGCTGGGACATTTGATACTGGTTACCTGGGCTGAAGAATTGTGATGGAGACCACCATCACTGAGGTGCAATCTTCTAGAGAGTATTTACTCAGTGTCAGCACACAGAAGATTGGTCCAGAGAGACCAAGGGTGTACCTTTTGCTGGTAGCCAAACTTGATAATGTGTAAGAGTCACACAGGTGGTATTGGTTTGGAAGACATGAAGGGGTCATGGAACACAGCTGAGGCCTTGGACTGTGAAAGGCCAGGAGAAGCTACTGGTGAAGGTTCAGTCACAGCTGCAGTAGAAACCTCAGGATCGAAGGAGAGATGGAGAACAGTTGAGGCTTGACACCACATGACACAGTAAAGAGTCCCTGAAGAGAGCCCAGGAGAGGCTATTGGCAAAGGTACAGCCCTGTAGCTGCAGAGTTCCCAGCATACTGGAGATGACAATACCATGGGATGACCAGCAAGGAGAGCATCAAGTGTAGAGGAGAGCTGACCTGAGCCTAGGAGACAAGCTGTGTGTGCTGTGAATGGCTATTCAAGCGCTCTGGAGCCCAGAAGACTGTGAATGAGTCCCGGAAGTCTGACACTCAGCTTCACACTGATGGACTTTGGCTTTGCTTTGGCTGTGAATATGCCTTGATTCTTCTCTTGGAGAAAGGAAATATTTAACTCATCTTTTGATTTTGATTACAAGAGCCTATTGTTGAGACTGAAATTTAAAAGGAACCTTTGATATTTTAGAGAAACTGTACTTTTAGTGTTTGAATTTTTAAAGATTGTGGCTTTCTTAAAAGTTAGAATATTTTATATTATGATATGAATATTAATGTCATCTTTGAGCAAAAAAGAAAGAAAAGTTTATGTTTTAATAGTTATATATTTGTGTGTCAAGTTGACAAGGGATTGATTCTGTTGGTTAGTTTTATGTCAACTTGACAGAAACTAGAGTCATTTGGGGAAAGGAATTCTCAACTGAGAAAATGCTTCCATGAGTTTGGCCTATAGGCAAGTCTGTAAAACATTTTCTTGATTAATGATTGATGTAGGTGGATACAGATCACTGAGGGTGGTGGTAGCCCTGGGCAGGACTTCCTGCATGGTAGAAAGCAGGCTGAAAAACATCCAGAGTGAGCCAGTAAGCAGTGTTCCTTCATAGCCTCTTCCTTAGTTCCTTCCTCCAGGTTTCTGCTCTGATATCCCTCAGTAATGAAGTGTGATCTGAGAATTGTAAGCTGAAACAAACCATTCCTCCACCTTTTGGTCATGGTGATTTATCACAGCAATGGAAACCTAAGACAGAGAATGTAATTTGACTTCCTTTCCTTAAGAATGTTTTTGTTTCATATTCCATCAATGGTCCTAAACTTTGTTCTACGTCCTCTAAAACACATGGAAATCCTTGGTGTTTTCCCTACAAGAAGTTGAAAGTTCTCCACATATAAATATGTATAATTATTATTTATAATAACCACACAACTTACACAAGACTGCAGTTATAGCTGAGTGTACAGCACCTTCCAAGCATCTACAAAGCATTGGGTTCAATCTCAGGTACCACAAAAGTGGGGAAAGCGGGCATATTTATAAGTGAGGTATACCAATAGACTTTCTAATTATACCACTGAGTTGGTAGCTCTTAAAGGTATCATAAAAAGCACTTAAGAAGTTCAGTGTCTCAGAAAATGGAGACAGGGTTACTAGCTAAGGCTTTCCCCAAAGCCAACGGAAAACACAGAGTGGGAGTAGAGGACCTTCTGGAGAGAGTGAAAGGAGACAGAGAAAGATTAATGGTTGGTGGATCAGGTAGGACAGTAACTATCCAGAGGGAAAGTAATTCCAATGTCTTTCTCTGTAGCGACGACCTCTCTACTGCACATGACAGACCCTGAGGTGGTCCTGTGTGGCTGCTCCCTGACTCTTTGCTCATAAAGCTTATTTGCCTCACTTTTGCCCTTTTACAGATTTCCCAATTATATAACCCAGGCAAAAGATATCAAGTCAGGCCCTTTTTTGTTTCTTTTATTTTTTAAGATGGAATGTGTCATTGATCCAAATTTCCTGAATAATTTCTAATTGTTCACATATTTACAGGACTAACTCTGTTTTAGAAAACTGCTGTCATGAGCATTCTTTCCACAGCATACTTCTAAAGATTTTGTGAGCAAAGTAGAGCTTCTGAAATGCCAGATCTTATAGATCCGCTGGACTCTTTAGAATTCCCACTCTATCTCAGATACCAAATTCAGTGACTATCAAGGAACAGGGGAATCACAGAGGGTTCCACAGCCTGAAGCCTCAGCATGCCCTCCTATCTTCAGTGACAATGCCAACTACTCAGCCCCAGGTCCTCAAGAAGAGGATGTGGCTGTATTAGAATTGGTGATGCAGACCCTTTCATCAGGCTTCACTCTTAGATCACAGGGATTGTTTTAAAGAAGGAAAGCAGACTAGCAAAGGTCAGTCCTATACTTTGACTCACCCTAGCCCCCCAAAACCTACCCTGGAATATAATAGCTAATATTGATTCCCAATTTGACAGGATCTAGAATTACCCAGGAGACAAATCTCTGGGGATGCCTCTGAGGGATTATCTAGGTTAGGTGTATTAAGGTAGAAAAATCTACCTTAAAAGTATGTGACACTATTCTCTAGGATTGGGTCCTGGACTGCATAAAGAGAAAGGTAGCTGAGCAGAAGAATTAATCTCTTTGCTTCTTGACTTTGAAACAAGACAGGCTCTACAAGGTCCTGCCACAGGACTTTCTCACCATAATGGAACATAGCACACACCTGTAAGTGAAAAAGAACCCCTTTTCTATTAAGACACTTCTGTCGTTGAATTTTATCACAGCAATAAAAAAAAGTCACTTAATGTTAGTAAGGTTGCATACATAAAAGAGAAAGAAGAGGCATCTTTTGTTAAGGTACAGCATTATTGTTTAATAAAATCTCCATGAGGTGAGTAAATTCTTAGAGCATCAGGATGTCTATTCACAATAGAACAATGATGAACGTGGAAGGAAGAGGTGGCAGAAGAGGAAACATAAGAACAGGAAGAGAAGAGATTTTCTTAAGAATCACTGTCTATTAATGTCATCTTTTTGCTGGCATCCTCAAGCCTCCAGATTCTGCAGAATGAGGAGGTCTAGGGTCTTACCTTTCTAATCCAGCCATTCTCTTTTGACTGACTGAAGACTCTTCCTACTGTTTCTTTGACTTGTTCACCTTCACCTTCTTCTGCTCTTGCAATGGAGCAACATTCTTGGTACAGTTTGAATTTAAAATGTTTCAGTTTATGATAAATTCTGGTGCGATTAGCACAAATTCTGCCAACAATAAACACCTACATTGAGAAATAAATGTCATTATCTCAAATATGAAGTGTACATATATATATATATATCACTTCTAATTTTCAGATTTTCCTTAATGGTAGAATCTAAAACATGTGTTTTTAATTTTACTTAAATATGTATACAAATGGTTTCTTTATCTTATCTATACAACCAGTCAACAGAACCTGTACACCTACTATGCTCCCAGTATTGGGCAGGAGCTAGAAGCTAAGCGAGGATGCAGCACCTGTGTTAGGGAGCTTAGTGCCTTAGGAGAAGGATGACTATAAAACACTACAGCAAATGCTGTGCTCAGGATGCTACCAAGATGTCAGTCCATGTCTTTCTTTGTGTGTGTGCATGTATATATGAATGCCAGAGGGCAATATCAGGTGTCATTCCTCAGGCTCCACTAACCCTTTTTCTTTTGAGGCAGCATTTCTCATTGGCTTTGGGTTTTCCAAATAGGTGAGGCATTCCAGAGCTTAAAATATCTATCTATCTATCTATCTATCTATCTATCTATCTATCTATCTATCTATCTATCTATCTATCCATCCATCCATCCATCCATCCATCCATCCATCCATCCATCCATCCATCCATCCATCCATCTATCTATCTAGTAGATGCTGGGGATTGAACTCAGGTCCTCATGCTTGCCATCTTCTATTGACTGAACCACATCCCCAGCCTCTGTCCATGATTCTGAAAACAATTATCTGAATTTGAGAAGAAAGAAAAAAATTGCTCTTAAGGCAGAAAAATGGATACACACAAAAGCAGGAAAAAGCATGCCGAGTATGGCATATATACACTTTCTGTGTTTAAAATGCCCAGATTATGATAAATTGTACATATAAGCAACAACTAAAAGTGAAGCACTCTTACACCAATGTTAAGTATTATTAGTTGTTTCCTAAACAATCCCAAATGTAAAGTAAAAATGTTCTTTATGTGCAGGCATATCTTTGGCTTTACTTCATATGTCATGTGTAAGTAAGGCATAATAACATTTTATTGTCTGCCTTGATTATATATGGACTTCTAGGACTCTGTGATGCATGTTTGTGAAATCAGTCAACCAGACCATTTCTCTTTCATGTTTTGAGAGTTATGGTTCGTTATACAGCTAAAACAGGAAGCCAACACCGCTATACAGATAAACTAAATATATCTTAATTCACACTATTTTCACTCTTTGTAGAAAATTCATCAAAATGGGCTCCAAATATCTTAACATGATCATATCGTAACATCATAACATGATCATATCATATAAGAGCGAGAAGGCACAAATGTCCTAACTTAACTATTTGTCTCAATGCTCAAGTGTACAAGTTTAGTACAAACTATATAATTTTTAATAGTCATCTATGCCACTTTTTTTCTGAATCCACATGCACAGAAATACAATGATGATGATGCTGTGAAGATAACAGGTCATTGGTATGTTGCCAAAAAGGAGTTAAAGTTATATAATGATGACTGGACAGCAGCTGGGTTTGATGCATGGTTATGGGAAGCATTTTGGACATTTCATCATGTCCTATGACTTTTGTTTTTTTCGAGACAGGGTTTCTCTGTGAAGCTCTGGCTGTCCTGGAACTCACTGTGTAGTCCTTGTTGGCCAGCTTCAAACTCACACTCAGAGATTCACCTGCCCCTGCCTTTAGAGTGCTGAGATCAAAGGTGTGCACCACCATGTGTGGCCTGTGACTTCTTCTGGAGAGTCATGAACAAGCATTTATTCACCGCAGAAATGATACTCAAAAATACACCAAAGGAACCATTCCACCCAAGTCTAACTTAGTGGTTTACTGAGTTCACTGGAGTTACATACAGGAACGTGGATGAAGCAAAGGCAAGTGCAAGAGTGAGAAGCCCACCCCCGCACAGGTTCTCACCTTCACAAGAACTGCATTCCTAGAACATCCTGTACAATGTACAGTTAACCCAACCACCAATCCATTCCCCCACTACCCTTTCCTCCCCATCTGGCAGCTTATTTCTGCTTATTTAGCTTTGGGAAGTGGTCTTGTGAGCATTAAGTTTCTTTCATTTCCTGAGTTTGATAAGATTTGCTTTTTTCTCTCAAGACCTTGTGGTCCAAGGCCTCTTGTCCAACATAACACTACTGTAACTAAACTACTCACTCTGTGAAGACTCCATCTTTCATCAAAGCATATCCTTCCTTTCAAATAATCTAATCTTTGGTAAGTCAAAGAAAAGAAAATTATCAAAAACAATAACTGTTTTACTTAACCCCCAAAAAGAACCTGGATAATCCTAAGCTTTCAATTTTATGTAAGTATAAGCACAATCACAAAGTAGAGACTTTGGTTTCCAAACAACATGAGGGTGGTGGGTGGAGGTGTGGACAGTCTCTTTAAGCCCCAGAATGTAAGTACATTTGTTTTTTCCTTTATTTGCATGCACTGACACAGTAAATGATAGTGATGGACTCTGATCATACTTTTGTGGAAACTATTGAATTCTATGCCAAAACAAAAAAATAAGGTGTTTTAGTGGTTTCCTTAAACTAGTTCTGTGAGATGTTTGTGAGTTAATTAGAATACAATGATTTTATTTTTTTAAAATAAAAATTTACTTAAGAAAATTTATTTTACCTAGCATCATTTCAAAACACCCATAATAACTTGTTAACAACATCATCTGAGTGAGTGGTACTATAGCCTGCCACACATTCTTATATATCAGACAATCATATCACTGTTCTAAAGTTTTATTTGGACTGTTTCTACTATTTTGTACCTCACTCCCTATTAAGAATGCTTCAGTGAAAAAAAAAAAAAGAATGCTTCAGTGAACTTTGCAATTATGGCATTTAATTTTACTACATTTATTTCCATACAGTAGACGTATGGTGACTACAGCAACTCTGACTATGTAATCACCTGCATTTACAAATGTAACAGACTCTTCCTCTAGGAATCTCACTTGTCATACGCCTACCAACTTTACATCTAAACAATGTTGATCATATTACCTCTCTGCATTTGATTTAAAAGTATTTCAGTAATTTAGAAGCTATCAACGTGAATCTTAAATAGTTTTATTTGTATGTTCTTAAGGAAAATGAGCATTTTCTCATGTATTGAACTTTTCTATTTTCCCAACTGTGTGACTCTGCTCTTTTGGTCTTCCCTGTTGTTTCCTTTCCTTTCCTCTTTCCCACCTCCACTTCCTCTCTTTTGAGATCCCTTCCCTCCCTTTTCTCCTGTCTTCCCTCCCTCCTTCCCTACTCCTTTACCTCTCTCCCCCTCTCCCTCTCTTTTCCTTTGTTTCTTTCCTTTTGTCTTTTTATTGAAACACAGTCTCCCTGTATAGATCAGGCCGGTTTGGCATTTGCTATATAGCTTAGACTGGCCTTGAATTCAGATTTCCCTGTTTCAGACTCCTCAATATTAGGATTTAGAGACATGTCCCATTATATGTGATCTTAATTTTAGATATCTGAATTAACCATTTTTAATAGAAACTTTATTTCTCCTCAGTCATGTTAGAGTTCTATGAATAATTTTTTAACTCTACTTTCCCTTCAGGATTAGCTATATATAACAAAGACATGTTCAAATCAATATATTTGATCTATACAACCGAATATGGTTCTTGAAATATTCAATCACTTTTAATAAGATTCTGGATTTCTTATAAAAATCATAGATTATTGTTAAGCAATGAGGAAATTGCATATACAATATTGTTAAAAGAAGTATATGTTATAGTAGTTTTCCAAACATTAAGGGCAATTCTGAATTCATTATCCATGTATAAATTTTTACAGTATTTTATGTATACGTGTTTGTGCCTGAGTGTATGCATGTGTATCACGTGCATGCAGGAGCCAAGGGAGGCCAGAAGAGGGAATGAGATCTTATAAAACTGGAGTTATAAACAGTTGTGAGCTGCCATGTGGGAGCTGGGAGCTGAACCAGGGTCTTCTGAGGGACCAGCAATACTTTTAATAACTGAGGCATCTCTCCAGTCCCCAAGAATAAAATCTCTAAATGATTTTCCTATTCTTTATTGTAATGCTTTCAGGGATCTGGTCAACTATTGCCCAATAGTGCTCATGAACCATACTTCCCTCCCAAAACATACATTCTCCAAAGATACACAGGGTCACTAGAGGAAGTTTTCAAAGTATTTACAATTGCAGACTTCTTACAAGTGAGATTAAAACACACACAGAATCTATATTTTTATGAGTTCCCACTCTTGTCTATTAATTACTAATTTTTTTTTACATTTTGGGTTTTCTTTCTTCCTTTCTTTCTTTTTTTTTTTTTTTTTTTGAGACAAGAGTTCTCTATGTAGCCCTGACTGTCCTGGAACTAGTTTTGTAGACCAGACTGCCCTATTCTTGCTTCTTTCTGCCTCTTGAGTGCTTGAATTAAAGGTGTGCACCACTATGTCTAGCAATTACTTATTCTTGAAGTTTCTCTCTGTCCAAATTTAACAGCATCTTAACTAGGTAAATAATTGCTCTAGACACTGACATGCCAGATAAAATCTAAATTGTTTCTTTCTAGGATGAACAGCCATCTTCAATTACTTACCTAGAAACTACTAATTTCAATACTATGTGACATGAGGTTTTGACCTGGGCCATACTCTTCTTTGGACTTCAAAGGCAGCACTTGTTTCTCTTGCCCACGTGACCTTCTTCCTCACTCTCATCCTGTACATCCCAGCCCTACAATATGACTCACAGAGATTAAGAATATGAACTGATTTTATCTCACTGAATTAAGAGGGAATATGCTATATAAGACATAATTTTCACCTTTGAAAATTGTACCCTGAGGTGAGGGGTGTTACTCAGCAGGGTGATTACTTAGCATAGCAAGCTGAGGCCCTAGGTTTACTATCTGTGACACACTAATAGAAAGAAAGAAAATCAAATGTACCTCCTTTCCTTGTACTCTTTTCTTTGTAGTGGTTTCTCTCTTTGTGAGAATTACCTAGAGGACAAGCTATGAAGCCTCAATTTTCTAAATATCAAAATCAGACCTTAGCAAAAGGTACCTGCTTGTCATGTGACATGAAGTCATCTGTTTCCATTGTCTTGTTGTTGTACAACTTTCCTGAGAGATGCACTGAGTATTTACAGTGACGATGCAGCCCACAAGCCTGGCAGGAGCCGTCCTTGGGGTTCTTTGGATGGATACTTAAGTTAGAGTAGCTTTCAACTCGTTCCTGCCGACAGTTAAAAATAATGAAGATTAAGTCAAATATGAATATATCCAAATTATAACTCATTTTGGAAAACAGTGGGAAGAAATATAAGAATAAAACACATGAAATTTTTTACTTGAAGAAGGTATTTTTAAATTGAAAAATGAACTATTAATCTTGAACTATTAATAAAAACAGACAAGGAAAAACAATCAGTTTCATCTATCTCATTACTTACAAATTACTAATAAGTAGTGTTTCCAATAGGCTTTAACTTACTTTTTTCCTGGTCTCATTGATAATTAGCATCAATGAGATATTAAGTAAAGTTGGAAGATGAGCAACAAAAATTCAGGATAAGAGAAAGATGAATTCGTTTAAGCTAGTTAGAATTTGAAAAACAAGTTACATTCATTCTTCAGTGCATGAGTGAAATCACATTTTTCTCCAAACATTCTGGAAATAACTTAACCCTCCTGTAGTCACCTGCTCTGTCTTATAAAAACAAGCACCTTGAAATGAATGATGTTCCATGTCCAGTGCTGATGGACCATCTAGTGACTGGATTACCACCCAATGAACAATGTGAGAAACACTGGTCTGCATGAGCAAACTGTATTAGACATGAAGTTACTTGTACCTGAGTAACTGTGCTCACATGCAGGCTGTGCTAGATAGTCCTGTATTTTAATATCACAGTTGAATGAGCACACTAAGTATATTGCTAGCATGGTTACTAAGCCACATTCACCCTGTACACCAGTCTGATGGTACACTGATCCTTTTTGTACGTGTGATCTGCAACCCTATTCTGATTTACCTGTCATATTCTTCACACTTCACAGCCTGTCATTAACAGACTAAGATCCAGACTTGCCCTCTTCCCTTCCTGCTTCTATGGTGCTGTGGAAGCACAGTGAGATGAAAGCTCAAACAGCTTGGTATTTTGAGTGACTACTGTGAACAGAATGCACTCCACATGCAAGTGACATACACATTTTTCTGGGTTAAACCAGTAAGTTTTCTTCATGTTTTGCAGTATGACTCAGTGTATCCCAAGACCTTACAGAATCATCTGTCTCATAATTCTGTGAATCTTATTGTTATTTCACCATGGGTTTTCTAACTTCACTGTCACCTGCCAGTGTGACAAAACACAATGTAACTTAGAGGTCTGAGTCTTGAAAGACTATTAAACACTGGCCTGAGAAAGTACCAGCTGCGCAATACTACTTCCTCTGGTTACACTTTCCTCATTGTAAAACAGAGGTTAAGTAATACAGTTCACATATAAGTCATTTGTCAAAGGCTAAATGGTCTTTAAAATTGTAACATTTTTTTCTTTGTATTAATGAAAATAATATTATAACAATTATTTTGTGCATTTTACCTAAAATAAATAAACACCTATTTCCCTTAAGAGCAGATAGGGTTTTTTTGTTTGTTTTTTTTTTTTTTTTTTTTTTTTTTTTTTTTTTTTTGCATCTAAGGAATAAACTGGGGATCCAGAGGTGTTAAAATCTACAGATAAGAAGATATGTATGGTGGTTCTAAATTCAAGCCATCCTTGAACTGGAAATCTTAGAATTTGTAAGCCCCTGACTGCCCCTCCAACTGAACCATCTTCTATCATCAGGCTGAAAAGTTCTTGATGAAATGAAGTTTTCTGAAGTAAATGAGCACAGGAATTGATTTAAGTGCTAGAGAGATTTTAAGGAATTTGAATGTCTATTATCTACCATTCTTTCCTCTTATTAATTATTAGAAAATAGAATGTCAGCAGTAGGGGTACCTTTAAGTATCATATAGTACATCGTCTGCCATTAGAGATACTAAAATACAAATCTAGAGAATTACAAAGAATCCAGTAATACTTATGTTAAAAAGGCAACTCTCCAAATTGCTAGAATTATAAAATCTTAAGTTAGAGAGTATGTCAAACATGATGTAAGTTAGTATTTTCCATACTGTTTGATGGAAACCAAATACCCCAAGAGGGGCCTGAAGTGATGGCTCCTGGGTAAAACTATTTGTTGTCACATAAGCCTGATGATCCAAGTTTGATCCCAGGAACCCACAGTGGAAGGGAAAACCAGGTGCTGAAAGTTGTCCTCTTCCCTCAGTGGACTATGGCATGAATGTATCCTCATTCACACACATTAGATACTCTCCACACACTTCAAACATACATATATACACACAAAATATTTTAAAAAAACAATAGAAGGAATAATCAGTATCTCAACAGTTAATTATTGAAGACATTGTGTGGATATTTAAGACAATAAAAAACTTGAGAAGTGACCAGTATGTTGTTATTTAACAAGGCAGAAGGCCAACACTTCAGCAAATGATTCCATCTGGGTGGATATTAAAATCTTGAGAGGGCCACTGTCCCCATGCTCTTACCCGAGATTAAAAGGCAAATTATATACCTTATATTGCTCTTTCCATCGACTTCTAGAGACTAAACTCTCTAGACGGGGTTGAATAAAGCGATTATCCAAATAATGAAGAGATGTCAACATATCTTTTGCATATGACTTCTTCCTGGTGCCAGCTGTGAGCAGACGACAAAAAACAGCAGAACACTTGAAATACTGAATCAGTTCAACACTATGTATGTGTTAGAGTTTTAGAAAGATGACTGGCTAGTTGAAAATATTTGAAATTAGGAAATAGTTAATGAAGTAAATGGTTCATTTCATGGAAGAACTGGGCAGAGTTTCTGATAACCTCCTGTAAACATCAGGCTTGCACAAAACCTTTTATTTTCCTTTAAAACTGATCATGCTTTGAAGGACCCCTGAAGCTGGCTCCATCTGTGATCCAGTGGTAACACCTGCCAACACACTGGAAAAGCCTTTTCTGCTTTGTCTTCCCCCTCGTTCCCTCATAGCATACTACAGTCAATTTTGCTTTCCTAATTTGACTAATATTTTGTTCTCAATTTATATGTATTTTGTCATGGCCTGTGCTAAGCTTCATTTTTCTTCAGAAATTTATTTCTAAATGAACATAGCTAATAAATTTATCATATTGTATTAAGTCACTACAAATTTAAATGCTATATCATGAATTAAAAGCTCTTCTTTCCACTATTAGCTCCTTTGAAATCTTCCTCCCCTCATCCCTGACTCATTACACTGTAATGACATTGGTCTTCCTAGTTGTTCTTGAATGCTTTTAACTCTTACTGTGATCCTAAGCATAAAATATGTATATATCACTGTTCTGGTTGGTTTTGGCCAACTTGACACAAAACTCTGTAAATACAAGGTGAGTTGTATAAAACAAACAAACAAACAAACAAACAAACAAACAAACAAAAAACAGGTTTAGCAAGCCATGGAAAGCAAGCCAGTAAGCAGCATTCCTCTATGCCTCTGTTTCAATTCCCGCCTCCAGGTTCCTGCCTTGGCTTCTCTCAATAGACTATGACCCATTGTATACAAGCCAAATCAACCCTTTCCCCCCAAGTTGCCTTTGGTTAGTATTTTATCATAGTAATATAAAGCAGACTATATACAGAAATTGGAACCAGAAATAGGATATTTCTGTGACAGAGCTAACCATGTTTTGGAAGGATTATGGAAATGTTTGGAACTTTGGGCTGGATAAGCCACTGAGTGCTCAGAGCTTAATGTGCTGTTCTGTGGGATCCTGAAGATAAAAATGGAGGCCTGGTTTGTGAAGTTTCAGTTAAAGGACAGACTCTGCTGAAGCCCTTTGAATGATACTTTGAATTAAGAATCTGTGGTGCTGGTCACCTGAGACTGAAGAATCAGCTGTAATGAAGAGACCAGCATCACTGAGGTGTAATCTTCTGGAAAGTACTTCCTCAGGGTCAGCACACAGAAGATGTGGTCCAAATGGGTCTAGGGGTTTACTTTGTGCTGGTAGTCAAACTGGGTAATGTGCAAGACTCACACAGGTGGAACTAGTTTGAAGGCCTGAAGGGGTCATGGAGAGTAGTTGAAGCTTGACACCATGTGACACAGTAAAGAGTCCCTGAAGAGAGCCCAGGAGAGGCTATTGGTAAAGGTACAGCCCTGTAACTGCAGAGTTCCCAGCATACTGGAGATGACAATACCATGGGATGACCAGCAAGGAGAGCATCAAGTGTAGAGTAGAGTTGACCTGAGCCTAGGAGACAAGCTGTGTGTGCTGTGAATGGCTATTCAAGCGCTCTGGAGCCCAGAAGACTGTGAATGAGTCCCGGAAGTCTGACACTCAGCTTCACACTGATGGACTTTGGCTTTGCTTTGGCTGTGAATATGCCTTGATTCTTCTCTTGGAGAAAGGAAATATTTAACTCATCTTTTGATTTTGATTACAGGAGCCCATGGCTGAGAGACTTTGGAACTGTAGGCTTTGAACTTTGACAAAGACTTTTGATATTTTAAAACGACTGAACTTGTTGGGCAGTGGTGGTGCACACCTTTAATCCCAACACTCAGAGGCAGATGGATCTTTGAGTTCAAGGCCAGCCTAGTCTACAGAGTGAGTTCCAGGACAGCCAAGGCTACACAGAGAAACCTTGTCTCAAAAGAGAGAGAGAGAGAGAGAGAGAGAGAGAGAGAGAGAGAGAGAGAGAGAGAGAGAGAGAGAGAGAGAGAGAGAGAGAGAATTTAATAGTGTTTGAATTTGTAAAGACTGGAGCTTTTAAAATTTGAAATGTATTCTATATTGGACATTGATATCAATATGAGATATTGTAAACAAATAAGAAAGGAAAGGTTATGGTGTAATAGTAATATGTTGGTGTGTCAAAGTAGTAAGGGATCAATTGTCCTGGTTGGTGTTTAAAAACTTGACACAAACCTAGACATATGTAGGGAGAGGGAAACTCAATTGAGAAAATATTTCCATGAGATTAACTATAGGCAAATTTGTAGAGCATTTTCTTGATTAATAATGGAAGTGAGAAAGCCTAGCTCACTGTGGATAGTACTACCCCTGGGCAGGTAGTCTTGTGTCATATAAGAAAGCAGGTTAAGCAAGCCATGGAAAGGAATTCAGTAAACAGCATTCCTCTATGTCTTTTTTTCCACTTCCTGCCTCCAAGTTCCTTTTTTGGCTTCCCTCAATGAACTCTGACCTAGTATACATAAGCCAAATAAATTTTTATTTCCTAAATTGCTTTTGGTCAGTATTTTTATCACAGAAATATAAAGCAAATTAATGCATTCACCTTACTCATGTTTCTGTTTAAATGATACTTCATTACATTATTTGACCAATCTGTCCAATCTTCATATATATGTATATGTGATATATATATATATATATATATATATATATATATATATATATATATAATAGCTCATCTATCAATCTGTCCTGGTTAGATGTCAACTTGACACATCTGGGAAGAGGGAATCTCAACTGAGAAGATTCCTCCATAAGACTTGCCTAGGCAAGTCTGTAGTACAATTGCTTAATTAGTGATTGATGTGGGTGTTGCAACCTCTGGACAGGTGGTAGTCCCAGGGTGTATAAGAAGGCAGATTGAGCAAGCCAGGGGTAGTAAGCCAATTCTCAGCACTCTTCCATGGTTTTGCTTCAGTTCCTGTCTCCAGGTTCCTTTCCTAACTTCCCTTAGTGATGGAGTGTGACCTGAGAGTTATAAGCTGAAATAAACCTTTTCCTTTCCAAGTTGCTTCTGGTCATGGCAATTTATCTCAGCAATAGAAACCTTGCCTAAACTCAACTCAACACACACTCTCTCTCTCTCTCTCTCTCTCTCTCTCTCTCTCTCTCTCTCTCTCTCTCCCTCTCTCTCTCCCTCTCCCTCTCCCTCTCTCTCTCTCACATCTAATTAACATTAGCTTCTCTTCTTATTGTCTAACTATATGCTTTTATTTTCACAATAAGTACATGCTAATTTTAGTTCATATATTAGTCTATCTACTTGTTTAATCACTTATTGTCTGTTGATTAATTTCAAACCACAAAAGATACAAATCTAATGTATCCCTTATCTTTTGTGGTTTGAAATTACCATATCACCAATCCTCAAATAATGCCTGGACCATAGATGGCATTCCAGAAATATTTGTTCTATAACTTACGAATAAAATCTTATTTAGGCACTCAGGTGTCCAGCACAACATATGTATAGTCCATGAAATGTCAGATTCTGTGTTGGGGACATGTATATATTAATGGTTTAATTTCTTACTCTGATAAGGCAAGAAAACAGAGATACATTTTCAATACAAGAATTCTCATATACAGATACAGCCATACTCAGAATGTGAATGGTATAAGTGAGACAATGAAAAGTATTCATAGTTTTACAACAGAAATATTTTTACATTTACCTAGAATATCTATAATAAAAAAACAATTACATCTTTACAGAGAACAGCATGGACCAAAACATAAATGCAGAAAAGAGCATGTGTCTTTTGGTGAAACTCAAAATTCTTAGAGGAACTGAGAAAGCATACGAATGTTGAGGCAACCTTCTGTTTTAGGGGTATGTTCTATATTCTCAAATTCACTGTAGAATCTTTGAGAGCAAGGACTTGTCACATCCTTACTGTCTGTATATCTCAAATAATATTAATAAGACTTCTATGTGAATGCACTTAGAGTGTAGTTTATTCCAGAAGGAACAACTGGCAAGGTTTAAGAATGGTTTGTCTTGGCATTGTTTCATCTAATTTCAAAAGCTGCTTAGGAAAATGTAAAAACGTTCCAGTGGTATTATTCACTTACCATACAAGGTTTCCAGAAAAGATTCATCGAAAGCATTGATCAGAAGAGCATTCACAACTGTTTCAAAGTGAGTATAGTGGTCATTAAAAGAATCTGAAATTAATTTAAAATAATTATTAGGATATAACAGACAAAACTACTCTGTGACTGCAGCAGGTCCCCTTCCAATGCTAGGAAACTGGTTACCACAAGTCACACAAAGTATGCTCATCCTGTATATGCTTTTGTGACTTGGGCAATAAAAAATGTCTATTTTACAAATTTGGTGGTTTCTAACCCAAAGTCTCTAGATGTTATCTAAAATGGTCCCAGACTTATGAAGGGAAAATTCTTCAGAGAATACTGAGAAGTATACTGTGAAAAATCAAAATAATCCATGTCTACTTGAAATGATCAACTAGAGTGAATAAAAAAGGTAAGAAAGCCTCCCAAATAGACTGTTTAATATGCTTTAGTCTATAACATGTTACACATGACACAGCCCAGGAAACTACTACTCAAAGAAACCTTAGCGGGCATAACGACTCCATTATCCTTAACCTGCCACAGATGTAGGATTTTTCTTTAGATGTTAAAGAGCTGTGCCTTCTCTTTGCCACACTACTCACATAATGCCATTATAGTCTCTCTAAGCTAGCCTCAGACACGAGTTCATCATGGTGACAGGCCAGGCAGTGGTGCTGTTCTTGTTACTCTGGGACTAGCCTTTACTCTGGGATATGGAAGTTCTCTAGCAAATCCTCCCTCCCATGATTCAAATGGTCATCAAAGAACACTTGCCCTGCTGGAGGTGTCTATGAACTATGACTGGAAATGTGGAAGACGTTTAGTTAGGGGCAGAGTAAAAAAGTAGGACTTATTCTTAGAAATCATGAATTGGCTTGGGTTTTATTTTCAGCTGATTAAGTGGATTGAACATATTATGCTATTTGCTAAAAGGGCTTTGTAAGGTTTTTAGGCCTTCAGGGAAATTTCAGTCTTTGCTTTTTCCACGGAGTTGCTAAAGTTTAAATATCAACAGAAGTAATTTGTACTGAGTCTTAGACCTTAGGGAGCCTATCATCATTGAAAATCCCAATTGTGTCATTAGAGGATACAAGACTGTTCACACACACACACACACACACACACACACACACACACACACACACACACACACCAGTAGCATCTAATGGGAAAGTAAAAACAGTAATAATTCAAAAAACTCACCTCTGACTTTCCACACTGCTATAAAATAAAGTTGGTATACAATTTTGAAATAAAAATTCATCCAAACTCCAACTAATACTTTTCAAACAATATTAAAGGAAAGCTCTTCTGGGGATTATTTACAGACATGTTGGGAGAAAAGGTTAAACTCAACCACTTTGGGACTAAGTTTAACCATAAAGCAAATACAACATTTTTTTTAAAACCTCACTGAACATGTTAGTCTTGAATGTGCTAATGCCCAGTGTTACTCATCTGCCATGGAATTTTAAGAGCTGCATCTCTATTTCTAAGGCCCTGAAAGTTCTCCTTCAGGAGCAGGAGGAAAGGACAGAGATCAGCATTGCTTGGGTGTTTTACTTCCTAACCACAGTATCGTCTTCCTAGCTATGCTCATCAGAATCACCTTACAAAGAAGCTTCTGGTTTCATCATATTTGAGTAAATGGTAGCCAGTGCTGGGATAATGTTCCTAGTATCTCCAACTGAAAAATAACACAACTGAGGAAGTAAATATCAGGCATCACCTGAAACACTTAAGTGCACTGCCTATTTCTAAAGGGCTAATCTAGGAGATGTTGCCCTTGGTGTATTTTCAGTTGAGGAAACTAAAGAGATGATGAAAAGGTTCCTTAAGATCATCTAGCTAAGTGTTAGAAGCTGAGTACCAGGCAGTCTCCTCCACACTTTGTGTTCATGTTCCCTGCATAGGCCTACCAATTTGGTATCAGCTTTCACAGAACTGGATTGAGAGTTGGAAAACATAAAATTCAAATTTCTCACCTAGTAGGAAAAATGACAACTCTCAGTGACCAAGATCCCTAAAATCACAAGAAAACAGAGAAGAGGCTTGGAACTAGGTTTGGAGCCAGGCTTCCTGCAAGACTAGTTCTAATTCCTATATTAGATGAATGTCTGTGGAATAGTCTTGGGGACTTACTTGAAAATTCCCCCATGATCATCTCCTGTTTAGCAATATTGGGGTTTGCACCTAGGGTCTCCTGCATGCTATGCATGTACTTCATGATCTTTTCAATCAGAAAAGGGTAAAGAAGTCATATTTGTTATTATGCATGATTTTATTTTTCTAAGGTAGCAATCAATTCCATGTTCCATTTGATCTCTCAGTAATCTGTTATTTTTCTGCATTCCTTAGCTTTACATATGCTGAGATTTTGTTTCCACATCCTTCCTACTGATCTGGATGTTTTTCCCATGTCAGCTCTGCCCTGTTGTACTTATTTCAACTGAATGAGAACTTTTTACATCTTGTAGTGAAAAATCCTTTCAATTACTACTTTTTCAAAATTCACTTTATTCTTATGCATTTGTTCTTCTAAGTGAAATTCAGAAGAAAAACTTCTTGTTTCAGATCATGGTTGTCTCTCCACTTACTTACGTTTCCTTTCTTATTTCATCATAAGTGTGTTTTTCTTTTTTTTTTTTTTTTTTTTTTTTTTTTTTTTTTTTTTGGTTTTTCAAGACAGGGTTTCTCTGCGTAGTTTTGCGCCTTTCCTGGAGCTCACTTGGTAGCCCAGGCTGGCCTCGAACTCACAGCGATCCGCCTGGCTCTGCCTCCCGAGTGCTGGGATTAAAGGCGTGCGCCACCACCGCCCGGCTATAAGTGTGTTTTTCTATCTAGAAAGCCAGCCATGATTTTATGATCAGGCTTAGGAACTTCATTTTGTTGTCAGCGTGCAAGGAATTTTCCTTAATTATATTTTTTAAGTATTCATTTCTTGTATAGAAGAAAGTAATTGAGTTTTGTATATCCACTATTATTTTGGCTACTGTTCCTTTACCAATTTCAAAATAGCTTCTCTTGGATATCTGTGGGAGATTGAGTCTCCCAGGACACCACAGAGATGATGAGTACTGTTAAGGGGTTCTGATGGTATTTTTTTCTGCTATCTCTTCCCAAACTGGTCTTAAACCAAGAGAAAGTTTATAAATACTGCTCCAGAAAGAAGTGAATGGCTTGCTGACATGTTCTTTTGTGGAATGAAAGCATACACATAACATGAAAGGTAGAAGCAGAGTAGGAAAATTTTCTTTTGTAACAGTTCCTCTCTATTCCTGGACACATCAGGGAAAAGAGAATATGGGTAGAAAATTATTGAAAGAAATCCAATATACACTCTCATGCTTAAAATATTCATATCATTTCTCCTAACTTCTGTATAAGTGTTTAAGTTAGAAACATAGCAATTGTGCTTATATGCACACATATAAACATGTCATCATCCTAGGTGCAAATGTCTTTTTCAATACCGATGCTCTTTTATCTACCTCACAATAAACTCCTCCTAAGCAGAAAATATTTTTTCCCAGCATGGATAATTGGGCTAGTGCAGTTTAAATGGTTTTTGTTCTTTTCTTAAACCAAAATAAATGAATCAGATGGGTCCTGTGAAGGCCAAAGTGAAGGCTGAGGGTTGGCTGACTATCAGCCTCCTGAAGCCTTACCTATCTTCTCTAGAGTCTCTGACTTGTTTTGGCAGAGCAAAGAATATAGCAGGTGTCCACTGCATCCAAGAGAAAAACAGTAACAGGAAGTGGAATAATGTGAAAATTCCTTAACTGCACCTCATCTGGGCTGGGGATAGAAACTAAAGGCCTGCTTCCAGCCCCACCACACATACACAAACACACTGCTGTTGACCGGAGACCGTCTATAGCTCTATTGCTTTTGTTTTTACATCTTCATGCCTGCTCAAGAGCATCTGAAATAGAAAACATTTCTGCCCTCTTCATTTCATAAAGAACACCTTTAGTGTTTCATTATAAATGATAGTTCTCACTTGAAAATATGGTCATGTAAAGAATAAATGATCCTTTTAGTAATTAAAAACACTTCATTTTAAAAAATATTCACATTGAATCCAATCAAATATTGCTTTTATGCTCACTTTTTGTTGCACTTATAGAATTATCTGAATTGCCAGGTGGCAACTAGGCTGGTTATTTTCTTAGTCTAATTTCCAGTATTCTAAAGACACAGCGGTTGGCTGAAATGTATTCTTTTCAGCTCTACTACTCAGTTTTGTTTGACAATATGATAGGATAGAGTGCTAAGAGGATAATGCAATACTTACTATCTACCTAACAGTGCTTTTCCAGTTTCTTCTACCTATATACAGTATTTCTGGCATGTGAACTATGCAGGTCTGATGTGGTGGACAAATACCTATCCTTCAACTGCCTTTCATATCGGTCAGAAGAACTGAGTCTCAGAATATAAGCAGATATTTACAGAGCTGATGTAAATGAAGACTTTACTGTCATGTTTAGTAATGAAGGAGAAAACTATAAATTTTATAGATGTACATCTTGGCCAAATGGCAGGAGGTGAGGAAATGACAGATGTCTTCCTACTGTTCCCTAGGCTTCAAGGAATTGACACCCACATCCATTTTTTGATACAGGATCTAATTGTGTAGGCTTGGCTGGGCTGGAACTTCCTGTGTGGCCCAGGTTTACCTTGAACTCACAGATCTATCTGCCTCTGCCTCCTACTGCTGGGATTATAGCCACGAGCCATCATTGGTGGCCAATTTTGATTTTCAACTGTACACTGAATGTAGAGTAGGCAGAAGCATCTCCTGAGTTGCACTTAGTATGAATTCTTGTAGAAGTTGGCAGAATAAATCTGCCAATTCAGTAATAATTTAACACAAGCTACAGAGTAGTATTCACTGTTCATCAAATAGGCTATTGTCTTAATGAGAAAAAAGATGTTTTGAATTTATAAAAATTTATAGCAACCTTTAGAACTTAATCCTTTGGCTAATCAAAAACTGCTTAAATTTTGTAAACTTCACTGGATATAAAATTGATAAATTAAAACTATTAATCATACATATAAACTTTAAATTTTTGTTTTTATTAGCTCTGATATTTACAAAGCTCTTGTCATGATTAGCATTTATCTCAGTCCATAAAATCCAGGAATATTCTGACACTATGCTTATTTTAATCACCCACCCAACTAACAATGTGCTCCTATAAAATGCCACAAAGACTTAAGCACTGGGAGTGGTAGCCTAAGACTGCAATCCTTGAAACTTTCGAGACTGAAAGCTGGATAATTAGCATTGGTTTGAAATCAGTCGGGGCTACACAGTGAGTTCCAGCCTAGGTGACAGTGTAAGTTCTTATCTTAACTGAAATAAAAAGAAATGAAAAACAAAACAACAAAGAGGGAAAGTAGCCAACCATCTAAACTTTTCTTCCAGAAGTCAGATACTTATTTCACTGGGCTTTACTTTTTTATATACTGAAAAATTCTTTTTCATGTCCAGTTATGATAAATGTATGAGCTTATCTAATCATCCTAACAATAGTTATCTATTTCCTCAACTCCTTGACTATATCTCTTACTTAGTTTTCTACTTATTGAGCTACAGATCTATAAAAGATACTCAGATAAACATGCCCATCAAGTTGATAAAAATTTGGACCTTATACTCAGGAGAATCTTGCCTGAAGTTAAATATTTGAGAACTTTTGTCTATATACTTTACTGCTAAAGTAGTAGGAAACTGCCCCAAGTACAAGCAAAATTATGGCAGCTGATGATGAAATCCAGGGATATAAAAAGTTGAATGGCGAATGGGAGAAGATTAGTGTAACATTAGGAAAGGCAGGAGAGTGGTAGTGTAGAAGCTATAAAAGAGGCACATCCAAGAAGTGATAGTGGCCAGTGGCAGCAAAGCACAAAGCAACACTGGGTTAACACAAGAAACGAAGAATATGTTAGTGAGCAGAAGTTATCCAGAGTCCATGTTTACTACTCTGTACTTCCACAGGAAACAGGAAGAAAGAGTTAGAATAGTGGCTCATGTCAACTCAAGAAAGGAAGAACAAGAATATTGTTACCAGTTAAGAAACACAACTTGTTGAGTAAGACTACTGCAACTACAGAACATACAAAACAGATTACACAAAAAGTGAAATATAAACCTTGAGGTAGAGATATTTAATATTAAAAATAACCCAGAGTTCCCTGGAATTTATTCAAGTGAGATACAGTCTTATATCCACAGAAAATCCTGAATACAAATGTTTATATTAGTTTTATTCATAAAAATTGTCAAAACATGGAAGCAACCAAGATGTTTTGCAACAGGTGAGTGCATAAACTGTAGCAAATCCATACAATTCATTTTTACTCAGTAATGAAAATAAGTGAGCTGTGGCATCTTGTTAAGCCATGGGGAAAAACTCAAGATGCACAGTTGAGTGAAGAAATCAACAGGAAAAGTTACATGCTGTGGTGTTCTTAATTACGTGACATTCTGGAAATGTTAAAAACTATGGAGACAAAAACAAATAAATAAGTGGTTTCCTAAGGTTCTAGGATGAGAAGGTGGAAATGTACATTTATTACTTTTTACATTGCTATAATTAAATGGCTGACAAGAAGTAACCTAAGGAAGGAAAGATTTATTTCGGCTAATTGTTTCAGGGTACAGACCATGGCAGCAAGAACAGCTTACAGTCGAATCAGCAGAGGCATGAGGCTGCTTATGTCACAGTGCAGCAGTAAAGGGAAAATGAAGGCAAGCAAGTGTGTGACCTTTAGACAGAAGCAGGGTTTGCACTGTAAATTCCTAAGGTCTGATCCCTGGAAACTCACTTCTTCCCACATGTCCCACCATCGAAAGTTTTCACAGCTCCCCCAAAACAGTGCTACTACCAGTGAGAAATACACAAGCCTGTGGAGAACATTCAAAAGAATGTAACAGATGAATAAAGAAAATTTGAGGACACTGAAACTATTCTGATGGATATGTCCTTAGACAGTTGTCAAATTCATGGAAGGTATGAGACAAAGAGACAGCTCTAATGTGAACTATGAATTAGAGATAATGTACCAAGAGAGGCTCATCAATTGTAACAAAGGTATCAAACTAGTGTAAGAGGTCAGTAATAGAGAAATTGTGTGAGTGAGGGAGTAAATGGCAACTCTAATTTCCATCCAACCATTCTCTAATTCTCAAACTGCCATTAAAATAATGTAAGCAGAAAGGACTAGGTAGAGAAGGAATTAGAAGTAGTTTACACATATTGGTTTTGCACATATTTAACACAGTCTAGATAAAGAATCCATTATCATGGCATGTCTCTTAATTAAGTAGTCTTTTGATGCAAATGCCCAAGTGGCAAGTGAACTAGTACCTGCTGATATAAGAAAGTTAGAGATTAACTTGGAAATGCCTCATTTTCTTCCTTAATTTGCCAAGTTTCATGAAATATGAATCATTCTTCAACCTATTGTTTCATTACAAATTGTGGAATATAAGTCGAACTGCTATACTTAATTTTGATAAATATGATTTTCCTAAAATATTTAGAAAAAATGTATTCTTTAATATATGAACCTGTTTCTATAAACTGTAAAACATCATAAAGACAATCCTTGAATTTATGTAAAATTATAGGGATCCAAGTAGTAGTATGCATTTTTAAATATACTCCAACTTTTCAAATTCTGTTATTTAAAATTATATCAATCACATACACACACACAAAAAGAAAATTTCCCAGTTTTGGTACGTTTCACTGTTTGTGTGAAAATTCAAAAAGCTTGGTAAAAAACAGTGGTTTTAGAGCAAGTATATGTCTAACGTCTATTAAAGATACCAGCAAGATCCATGCAATTATTGATACTAAAACACTATATTTTTCTGACATTTTCACTGATGGTACAAAAGTACAATGGGTAAAATGGCTGCCCTTCACAAAAAGCACAGCACTAGCACCAGACAACAACTGTGGCAGTCACCACAGTGAAGTACGATGATAAAAACTATCCTTTTACTTAGGAATACCCTTGATGAAATAGTAAAAATAATTACTGCCATTAATCTTTAATTTAACAAACAAGTCTTTTAGTACTCTATAAAATGAACTTATACTGCATGCCAAAATAGAATGGTGGTTCTGAGGAAAAATTACTCATGCAACTGTTATAACTGGACAAAGCTTCATCTGTCATGAAACAACTATTTTCACTTGAAAGAAAAGTGACAAAGTGGATATCCAATTAATATCTGTCAAATGTTTTCTCAAGAAAGAACAATGTGCCTGTCACTTTAAGTAGAATTTACTGTGTTTGTTGCCAATAAGTCAAATATTTAAGTAAAAATCACAATTCTGAAAAACTTGTATGCAGTTAACTGTGCAGATGACAGCTTTTCAATATTAAAGGAATAATCTGATGAAACCATGATATCAACAGATATTAGTAAAAAAAACATGGTGATATATGTGAAGATATGGAGTATCTATATGACACAGCAAACTACTATATTCCAAATGACCAATGTCTTACTATAAAATCATGCATGAGTAAAATAGCCAACAAAATACAAAATTGCCAATGGTTTGTAATATTAGTATTAGAAGTTCATTTAAATGGTTTCAGTTTCCACATTAAAACTAACCTTTAGGAAAGTATCACCTGTCAGATTTTTATGTATTAACATTATCTGATGAGAATAGCCCAATTATTTTGGAAATTGTACGAAAATATTCTTCCTTTTTCCAGCTACATATCAGTGTGAGGCAAACTGTTTCATGCACTTCAACAAAAGCCTTCTAGTAAGATCACGTTGAAGACATCTAATGGGGCAGAAGAGGTGGCTAAGTGGTTAATAGTGCTTACTGCTCCTGCAGAGGACTGGGTCCGGTTCCCAGTACCCACATTGGGTTTATAACTGCCTTTAACTCCAGTTCCAGGGAATCCAATGCCCTCTTGCTGCTGTGGGCACCTGCATGCATGCATATTGTGCACATAAACTCACACAGGTACACATACATACAAATAAATTTAAAAATATATCTTCAAAATGATTCAAAGAACACAGAACAATGTCAGTCTCCTTTTTTTGGAAAACAGTTATTTTCTATAAAATATTTTTGTCAATATAATAAGTTTTCTAATGTTATTTTAATTAATAAATGTGTTTTCAATTATATTTACAGTGGTAAATACTGACAAAGTTAGCCTGATGAAAATAAACGCTTGTTTGCTGGGGTCCATAGTATTTTAAAGAAAATGAATTCCTGAAACCACTGGAATAAATTTATTGTCAAATTTAAAATACCTGAACATAAAACCATAGTTCTTAACCAATAATTTAGAAGATGATATTGATAGGCTTTGATGCTTTATATAATGATTTGAACAAGACACAAACCACTGTATTCACATTTAACTTACAAATAGAATTCTGTTTTACTAATTTCAGTTGTGATGTAGTCAAATTTTCTCCTTGTTGATTTTTATTGTCTTCATCACCTTCCTCATCTTGCACTACAAAATCATCAATCATATAATCATTTCCATTTTCGTCAGATTTGTAGTCATCCTCATCCTCATCTTCATCAGTACTTGAACAAGATTCCTTTTCAGAGTCCTAATTAAATGAAAATAAATGCTTGAGTAAATATTATGTCTTAAGAAAAGCCAGTATGGCTATAAAGTTAAATCAGGAGGCAAAAAATGGATCCACATAATTAAGCACATATTTTAAAACTAAATATTGAACTTTTAAAATTGAAGAAGTATACACTTTGGTTATGTGATGTAAAATGTTTAAAATAAACATTAAGAATATGAACAATTAAGAATGGGAAAGACAGAACAACCGTCTTTCAGTGTTTTTAAAAGAGAGAGTGAGGCTCACAATAAATTATTATTAAATACAATAATACAACAGTCAGGGATGCTTATTTAAATATTCTAACTTATTGGAAATAGAATAGATTCAGTACTTTAATATTTATAAAAACTACGTTCAAGTAAAAATTTAATCACAATAAACCAACAAAATAAAACACACCTCAAAATTTCTACCACTATTGCGTCTCTGTCTCTGGCGCGATTTTTCTGAGAGTTCCTTTAGCTTCTGGTGGTGTTCTCGCTTTCGAGCAATTACTGATTTTTCAGGGGTTTCTTGTTCCATTTCCAGTGAAGAACACTCCTCCTCAACCACCCTGCGTGGACGTTTACCACCTACTTTTCTAACTAGAATATCACTGTCATCGCTGTCATCACTGTCATACATTACAGAAGACAGCCTTTTTCTTTTTCCTGGCTTGATGTCTTCATCTTCCACATCTTCCTCTGTGATTTGTTTGGTGTGCTTGTTGACATCCTCCTCCTCTTGACCTGGGTGATTTTCATCATCTGGCAAGTCATTATGTTTGGTTTTGTTCATTTTTTCTTCATCTGTTGAACTATTGCCAGGGTTCATAAGAAGTTTACTGTTGCTTCCCTCACTTTCGACTTGGGTTAATTTAAGCTCTGTTTCTTTTTCTGGTATTTCATTAATACCAGGCTTCTTGCTACTATCAAGCTCTTCATCACTATCAATACTTTCACCACTATCAAGCTCTTCATCAGTACCCAGTTCAAGTTCCTCATCACTATCAAACTCTTCATCACTATCATATAACTGTGAGATACTTCTTTTAGTCCGACGCCAATCAACTCGAGATTTTTGCTCAGGTACTTGGGTTTTAGAATTTTTCCTTGTTTCGTGTACCATTGTCACTTAAGCTTCTACAAAATAAAGTTATTAGGAACATAACAATGAATACATAGCACACATTAATTTGGCTGCATTAAACGGTTCACAAGGCCAAATCATGAGATAGTTGAGTAAAAAAAAAAAATCACAGAATAGTCAATGTATAAATAATCCATTGAACAACCATTACTTTTTGAGCACATATTTTTAATTATGCTATATGTTGTGCTGAAAAGAATACACAGAAAAATCATGGTCCTGTGTCCTTTACAAAAACTTTATAAAACTCAAACATGCAAACATAGTTAAGAAAAATTCAAGGTGATCAGTATTGATGAGTAATAAAAATACATGTGATAGAAATGTCACGATGTAGAAAGATTAGTAAGGCAATTAGTTCACCAAAGACCATCACGAACAGATTTGATTAGGCACAATTTTCAAGAACTGGTTAGATTTGAAAAAAAATAATGAAAAAGTAATTTCAGATAAGTAAATATATTATGGGCAAAACTCTGGCACTGATGAAGAATATGTTATACTTAGTAAATAAGTGTTACTAAAAAGGGATACATAGCTTCTGGCAGGAAAAAAAGGAGACAAGAAGAGAAAACAACAATAGAATTCCAGAGAGAGGGATGGGAGATGGCTTAGTGGGTAAATTGCTTGGAATGAAGCATGAGGACCTGGGGTGGGATCCTCATCACCCACATTAAAAACTGGTTGGTACAGTGCACACCAAACCCAGCACTGGATGTGGAACAGAGACAGATGAATCTCAGGGGTGGCTCCTTGGCCTGTTAGTCCAACTGAAATGACAAGTTCTAGGTTTAGTGAGAAATCTTGTTTCAAATAATAATAATGATAATGATCGATGATGATGATGAGAATACTCAAGTAAGATATCTCTACATCCATCCCTGGTGTCCACATATACTTGCATCAGAGAGCAAACTCACATAAATTGCATATATGTGTTCAACACACACACACTGAATTACAAAGATGATACATCCTCAGGCAAAGAAGGATTTGATTTGGAACAGAAATAACATGAAATTTAAAGGCTCAATCAAGTTACACGAACAAAGTTACAATGTAGTAATTGATAGATAAAAGAGATGACAATACAATGCAGAGAGAGAACCTATCTGCTAAGACTGTAGCCTCTATATTTCTTTGTGAAGTGGAAATGGAGTTATACTATATTTAAAAAACACAAAATAAATCCAATAATGTGGTCAAATAAAAAAAGTAAGAAAAGTTTCATGGCAAATCAGAGTATAGTACAAGGGAAAAAATCAAAGCTGTCAGTTTGTGATTTTATAAAGTATATTTCATTAAATTTATCACAAGCATGTATTAAATACTGACAGGTAAGATAAATAGAAATTCAATAAGACATATGTACTTCTGTGGTTGCCAAGGAATAGAAGTAGAATCATAAGGTAATATGACCACATAGTACATGTGTAAGAACTTATGAAAATTGTTATAACAATATTCTATAATAGCATACAATATTTCTGGTCTTTCTACATATAATAGTACCAAGGGATAAAACAAAAATAGAACCTTAAAACAAAAATAATCCAAAATTATGAAAATAATCACACTGCTTACATTTGATATTCCAAATATTAGCTTCAAACATCTACTTCATTTGTCTCACTTCTAAGGGATTGTTAGAAACTTAAAGAAAGAAATCTTTATAAAATAAAGAAATCTTTATAAAATAACTATCATTGAAAAATATTAAAAAAATGTGTAAGTAACTATAAAGGTAGTATCAAAATTACAAAGCCAAAATAATTTTAAGCAATGTTGTCATTACAGGACCAAATTTATAGCATTCCAATTACTTGGAAGAGAAAAGAATATATTAATTGTACTAATTCTGGTATGGTTATAAGGCAGTATGCCTCCCTATACTGGTAACTTCTCATATAAAATCAGAACAACAGAAATTATAAGATTATACACCAAAAATACCTGTATAGTATAGGCTGAAGTGTAATTTTTTGATAGTATCTGCTACAGGATATAATTAATGTAACAATAATAGTAACAAATACCACTTAATAAACCAAATGGTCTATTTGAATTACAGTTGGTTATAATCTACATAAGTGTTATATTAAAGCCAACAAAGATTAAAAAACAATAAAGATATGTACTGAAAATTACCTTTAAAAAAATCCCTAGATTATTATTCAAAGCATACCTTTTGCATGCTCCACTGCTTTACATAATTTCTTCAATAGTTTTGAAAAGACTTTTTGTTAAACATTAGAATAACTAGGCAGTTTATGTTTTGAAGTCATAGTAAAGGATTTGTAAGCACATATAAATTTTCATAAGCCAATTTTGCATATGTGCATTACACAATCATAAAGCTTTCTAGGAAACTTGTTTGAATTGGGATAAATAATGAAAGACACTTCAATAAAAAGACAAACATGGTTTCAATAGATACATGAAAGTAAATATGGACAGTAAGAAATGTTAAAGTGAAAGATGATTTTATTTTAGTACACAAAGCAGATTCACATACACCAGATTGCTCTTATGAAACTACAACATACTCAAAGGACATTTATCTTACAATGGGTAATTTCTAGCACAATAGTAGAAATGATTAAGACTATCACACTATTAAAAAGACATATGACTGTACATAATGAAGGTATAAAAGAAATCACCTGTATTTAAAATTGAACAGTATACTTTCATCTTTATTTTTAAATCCTGAAAATGATCTTCCAAAGAAGGTACTATTTATCTTCATATACAAATATTAAAGTCATGTACATAGAGTTTAAATGACTTACCAAAGATCACAGAACTTGCTAGTGACAGAGCAGTGTTAGAAGCCAGGCCTCCTGATCCCCGTCCAGTGCTACACAATGACTGCTGGTAATATCATGTGTGTCCACACAGTAAAAAATTAACACTTTAAAGTAATATTATTTCTTATTCATGCTAAATTTTACTTTCAGAAAACAACCATCAAAATGATGAGTTAACAAACATGCTTTTCTAAAAATATGTAACTGAATTTAAGTGCACATGGTGGGTTAATTCAAAAATTTTTGAAAATTATCCATTAGGTAAGAGAAAAAATGCAAGAGATGGAAAGCTGCAGATTTCCCTCTACCATTTTATTGATGACATCAACCACAAAATTTAAGGGAATCCTTGGTAAAGTCCAAAGCAAAAATTTCTATGGAAAAATGAAGACTTTGACCTTTTCAGAAGGTATATTTTATTTAAGTTTCATTTGGCAAACTGCACATTTGCCAGGGTTTGTCTTACTTCAAAATTGTCATTTCTATCAATAAGGTAAAATAAACCTGTTATCAAAAGGGAGATTTTTGAATGTGGTTAGTTCTTCTTTTTGAATTATGAATAGCTTTACTAAATTATCTGGGGAGGAAAGAATGTCAGAGGAAAAAGGTGAGTGATCTAGGGGAGAAAAATGAGAAAACGAAGCCAAGTTCATAGGTAAGACATCTCCATGTTTAGAATTCACCTGCAAAAGAATCTATGCAAATGGGTTTAAGTTTTGTTTATGCTGAATTAAAAAAAAATCAGATGAGAATTTTATCAAGTTATTTCTTACCTTCAGGCTAAGAAAAAAACAAAGACTCCACCAGAAATCACCAAATAAGTGAATGAAGGTCAATACTATCATGTGTTTCATGGTTATCATGTAAGATGCACATATTAACTTTGATGTCTGTCTGCCAAAGGATGTGACTTAAAGATAATTCAGATTTGAATGTGTTCTTTCTCTCAAAGTAACTTTATAGGTAAAGGAAGGTACTGTGTTGTGCCACCTGAATCTCTCATCAGAAGAAACATTTTCTTTTAGAATTTGAGATTAATTTGTACTCAAGAAAATATTTAACACTGTAATCACCTACTTGCTCTACAATGTAGGTAGATGATAGATACTTATCTCTGATTTGAAATGCAAATGCTATGCTTCTTTTGGAAATTCTACCAGAAGGGATTTAACTCATGATATTTGTAGAACATCAACTCTCTTTTATGTTTTCTTTTACATGGTGGTTTGGAGAGGAAATATTACAAACCAAAGAAATAGTTATTGAACATTTATCAAAATGCCAGTATGTGTTCTGGAGCAGTGGTGCTACTAGGAGAAATAAATGCAGTCTCTGCTCCCAAGGAGCTCACAATCTTAGGAAATTACTAGGGACATTGAAACCAAACCAGTACAATAAAGGATTTGAGAGCTGCATGCTTGATTCTGCTTAAGTTTTTGTCATACTGGTCTGAGTCAATCTATCATAGTCCTCCTATCAGCTGGAAAAGAGGACAGCATAACACAACAGAAAAAAAGAAATGATGAAGTAAAGATACTAAGAGGCAAGCCAATGCCTCCCATTTGACATCATAGTTCAATATTTCACAATCTTTCATAGAGTGGGTCCTGCCAGCCTGGCATCCAGGATAACTAGTTCATTCATTAGCATCTGTGACAGGGGCTGTGGCTCCCTAAATTCAGCAGGGATGGATGTCTGAGAGAAGAAAAGATCCTTTGGGGTGTGAATACCAGGGTCACATTCATGATTACCAACCTGGCTTTCTGGCGGGACTCATTCCCCAGATGCAGGAAGCGGGTGCTCAGGCTCCAAAATGGAGGGATGGCTGTTGATAGAAGACTGCAGAAAGGCTCTGCATCCACAAAGAAGGGTCTAGAGAAACAAGAACCGTGAACAGGGGTTTTCTACCCAGATAGGAATGTGCTGAGAAACGCCCAGCAGGAGCTGTGCACAGCCAGATAAGGGTCTGAGGAAACATCCTCAGAGGGGTGAGCTCTCACAGACGAGGGTCTTTGGAGAGATTTATGGAGGGGTGAGCTCTCACAGGTTAGGGTCTGAGGAGGGACCTATGAAGGGGTGAGCTCTCACAGGTTAGGGTCTGAAGAGACACCCACGGAGGGGTGAGCTCTCACAGGTTAGGGTCTGAGGAAACATCCTCGGAGGGGTGAGCTCTCACAGGTTAGGGTCTGAAGAGACACCCACGGAGGGGTGAGCTGCACAGGCAGGATCCAGGGGAGACAACCATGGACCGCTGTGCTCTCACAGTGTCTGAGGAGACTCTGTGGGCCCCTTCCCGCGTCCGTGACGCGCAGCTAAGAGATGGCGGGTCGCAACACTGAGGGAACCGGCCGGCCCCTTCCGCGCCACAGGACTCCGCCTGGGCTCTGCGGGAGGCGAGGCGTCCCCCCACTCCATTAAGTCTCTGACTGGAACCAGACCCGGGAGAGAATTCCCGCCAGGAACCCACCCGCAGGAGCCGCCCTCCAGCTCTCACCTTTCAAAGCGCCTCCGCCTCCGCGGCCGCCTCTGCTCCCGCCTCCGTCCCCGCCTCCGCCTCCGCCCAGCTTCCCGACAGTCCCGCCCACTTCCTGGGAGGGCCGGAAGTCCCGCCTCCGGGCGGACAGGGGCGGGCCCGGAGCGCGCGGGCTGGGGCGCGGCTTCCGGGAGCGCGCGCTAAGGGAGGAGCGGCTGCGTCGCCGCCGCTGGGGAGCCGCTGAGGTGGGAGTGCGGCGTGGGGCGCCCGGGGCGGGCGAGCGGGCGAGCGGGCGAGCGAGCGGGCTGGGGCGGACGGCCCGGGGGCGGGCGGGGCAGCCGCTGGGCCCCTGCCTGAGGAAGGGGAGCCCCTTCCGCTCTGCGCTAACTTTGGGGTGTGGCAGGGCTCGTGAAGGGCCTGCACCCGGGGCCCGGGCTGCAGCGAGACCTGCGGCCACAAGTCCGCAGTCCGGGTTGTCCGAGGGGAAGGGAGAGAGGCCTCCTCCGCCGCCGCCTCACTTCTGCTGAAGGCCGGCCCCGCCAGTTCCCTGTCACCTGCCTTGCCCTTGCTGACCCAGCCTCAGGTTGCTTCAGAGGCTGAAGCAGGTCGGGTGTTCCAGACTGTTAAGTCTCAGTAAGGAATCTTAAGGGCTGCCACAGTGTGAGTGAGTGCCAGACTCGCACCATGTCAGGGAAGCGGAAGCGGGTGGTGTTGACTATTAAAGATAAACTCGATATAATAAAGAAACTCGAAGATGGAGGCTCTTCCAAGCAGCTGGCGGTGATATACGGAATTGGGGAAACAACAGTTAGGGATATAAGAAAAAATAAGGAAAAGATTATAACATATGCAAGCAGCTCTGATTCCACAAGTCTTCTGGCTAAGAGGAAATCTATGAAGCCATCCATGTATGAGGAACTAGACAGAGCAATGTTAGAATGGTTCAATCAGCAGCGAGCGAAAGGGAATCCCGTATCTGGACCAATTTGTGCCAAACGGGCAGAGTTCTTTTTCTACGCTTTGGGAATGGATGGTGATTTTAACCCTTCCGCTGGGTGGCTAACCCGCTTTAAGCAGCGGCACAGCATTAGAGAGATTAACATTAGAAATGAAAGATTAAATGGAGATGAGACTGCTGTGGAAGATTTTTGTAACAACTTTAGAGATTTTATCGAACGAGAGAATTTGCAGCCAGAGCAGATCTACAATGCAGATGAGACTGGACTCTTTTGGAAGTGCCTACCTTCCAGGACTGCAGTAATTAAAGGTAAATGCACTGTTCCTGGCCACAACTCATTTGAAGAAAGAGTCACTGTTATGTGCTGTACCAACGCAACAGGCTTACACAAACTTAAACTTTGTGTTGTGGGTAAAGCAAAGAAACCTCGCTCCTTCAAGTCCACTGACACCTTAAACCTGCCTGTGTCTTATTTCAGCCAGAAAGGTGCATGGATGGATCTCTCCATTTTCCGGCAATGGTTCGATAAGATTTTTGTACCTCAGGTTCGAGAGTACTTAAGATCTAAAGGCTTACAGGAAAAAGCCGTGCTCTTGCTGGATAATTCCCCAACACATCCAAATGAAAATGTCCTGAGGTCAGATGATGGCCAGATATTTGCAAAATATTTACCACCTAATGTAGCTTCATCGATTCAGCCCTTGGATCAGGGAGTCATAGCAACCATGAAAAGAAACTATCGAGCAGGTCTTCTCCAGAACAATTTGGAAGAAGGTAATGACCTGAAGTCATTCTGGAAGAAGCTGACTCTGTTGGATGCACTTTATGAGATAGCAATGGCATGGAACTTAGTAAAGCCAGTTACCATTAGCAGAGCTTGGAAACAGATTCTTCCTACAATAGAGGAAAAAGAAGGTTTGGACTTTGATGAAGAAGACATTTCTGGGGCTACTGTGGCCACCATTTTACAGCATACCAAAGGACTGGAGAATGTGACTCTGGAAAATATGGAAAAGTGGCTTGAGATTGACAGTACTGAGCCAGGTTACGAAGTATTAACTGACAGTGAAATCATCAGAAGAGCCCAAGGCCAGACAGATGATTCCAGTGAAAATGATGAGGATGGAATTGAACTGATTCCAGAGAAACATATAAATCATACAGCTGCTCTCCAGTGGACTGAGAATTTATTAGATTATCTAGAACAACAAGGTGATATGATTCTACCTGACAGACTGGTAATACGGAAACTTAGAGCCACCATCAGAAATAAACAGAAAATGACAAACTCAAGTCAATAGCAACATTTGAGTTTTATCTTTTGTTATGATAATTGTATTTGTGTGACACTTTGAAATGTGGTTTAATTTCTTCATGTTCTACATTGTCAAACATAGTCCTATGAAATACATATAAAAATGTAACTGAAGTGGTTTGAGGATTGTGTGTCTATCCCCATATGTGTTAATAACAACTACTTGTGTGCAGATATAAATGACACATACTCATATATTTGCTTCTGTAAATTGGTGACCCAAGAGTGGCATTCCCTACATTTTCTAGCTTTAAAAGCTAGATACAGTGAGCACTTCCCTGAATTCTTTTGTTGAATTGAGGGCTTCAATAGCAATTTTGTCTTGTGCTAACTAAGTTAAGTGGTTATCTGGTTTTTTTTTTTATTTGTATAAAATGACTAGATTTCAGGATGTTATATAATAATTAAAAAATGAAGTTCAGTAATGATGGTAGAAATATCTATGAATTATAAAAATACTAGAATCATATTTGTTTTCATACATTTTTGTGGGTGGAAAAGATAATTCTGGAAATGAGTTATGTGTAGGAAGTAATTATTAAATGAGAGAAACTAGAAAGCTGATTTATGAGAGGTATTTTGATCTGTTCATTTGGAGGAAACTGGGTGTTGAAAATTTGGGAAACATTAGGTTTATTTATACAAAGAAGAAAAGGATTTTTTTTATTTTGAGTTGGATAACTATAGAATTATTTATTTACCTAATTTTTCATGAATGTTTTTAATTATATGTAATAATATGAACTCCCACTACTATTTGGGAAACATGAAATTTGAAATTTAATTTTTCTTACTGAATATTTAGAAATATCTATAACTTGAAAATTTTGTCATACTTGGCTGATTTTATTTGATATGAAAAAATAAAGTTTTTATTTTAGATAAATCATATGTTTGTGTTCTGTTTTTTGAAGAAAGCACAAATAACTATGAAGTGCTAGAGATAAAAATTGTTTTGACACAAAAAGGAATTTTGTAATTTGTTTTAAGAGTTTTTACAATCTTTTTTAATTCTGTCTATCCATGCTATTGAAAATAGTCTTCATATATTAAGATTACTATAATTTAAGATTAAATTATATTTATTATAGCATGTCTGGTCTCAATTTATTAAAAGAAATAGAATCAGTCACAGTTTTGAATATTTTGTTTTTTCCATTTGTTGTCTTGGGATTCTAAAACTTTAAAAAGGATTTTTATCTTCCCATAATTTATGTTATCTTCGTTTTATATGTGTGTGTGTGTGTCTAGATTTTTCAAAGTACTAATTTATGATAAGTGTTTAAAATTGTGTTCAAAGCATTAATTCTTAGTGCCTAGTGGAAAAAAGCACTAGAAGTTAACATGCATATTTAACTAGATAAAAATTATTAGTTAAATTGCATATAAAATACTTTTTATAAAATGAAAATATACACTAGAAAACCTCTTCGTTCTTTTTTTGGATTTACATAGTTTTTATGTGAAATGCACCTGTACCATTGCCACCTAGTGGTCAAATCTTCCTGATTGTTGAGGTATTTGGTTTTAAACACTAGTAAAAGGTTCACTGTGTCCTTGACTTGTTCACTTTAATCTGTAACTATCTCTAGACTGGGAAACTCCTCTTCTTTGGGTAAACTAGCAGTTCTGTATTAGTCCAGGATGCTTCTTGAATATTGTTTGTGTTCTAAGTTGTGGACTTTTATTATTTAGTCCTCTTAATTATGAACTAGATGGAAATTCTTATGATTTCTCTTATTATTACTTGGTATAAGTAAACTTTAAACTCAGGTGTTTGACTCTAAAAGCCTATATAATTTTATTACCTAATCAATTTAGCCAAACTCTTACTCTTTCCCAGTATTCAGTATTTATTATTTACTGCCTTCCTCTATCACTTGCCATACATATGGGAATTTTTTTATCTGTTTCCCAGTGCACTGGTGGTAACCATTGCCTTTTCCTTTATTCTTTTTTGAGATTTATCTTCCTCTCTATTTTGTAGTGCTACTGTTAACCTTTTTATATCAGTCATAGCATTTGAAGCTTTGGATTGTCTGCCTTTTAGTTTCCAGGTCACAATGAGAATCATTTCTGACTTCAATCTAGTTAAAGCCAGTATTAGCAAAAAGAACGGTTTGTGTGCAGATTTCTTTCAAGTTCACGGTACTATGTTGAAGAAAATAGAAGAGTCGTCATACTATCAATATGGAAGTCTTGCTAGGCTAGAGATACTGAAAATCATTACTGTAGGAAGCACAGCTTAAAGTAGGCATTAAAGAAACTTGCATAGTCAGTGATACTTGGTTACCTGGAATGCCAGAGTAAAGGTGGTGAGACAACCTGGTTATCCTTTGCTATTCTATTAGGAGCCAGCTTCCACCTGAATCCTCCCAGTATCCTGAGCATTGTTTAGGCCCTAATCCTGAACTTTGTCTCTCAGTGAATAGAACTTTTATGAAAGAAGCACCATGTACTTTGCATCCTCTACCAATAGAATCTATCCTTATGCTTATCACAGATCCTTCTTGTAGGCCCTAATCCCAAGCTCTGTTTATTAGCCAGTAGAACTCATTCTTATTACAAAGGTCACAGATGCTTTGCTACTTTGCTAGGGAGTTTCTATGTAGCTATGCCTAAAGCTTTGTTGTGATAATTGCCATGTGGAAACCTTTTCCCAAAGGTTTGCTTATATGTGTAAGAAGAATAAACCACCAGATCAGACTCTGGAAGTTTTGACCCAGTGCCTGCAAAGATGGTACTGACTGAGTTTTATTCTTTATCTCATACGGATCATCTCAACACTTTATTAAAAGCATATGAGCATGGATGGATACATTTACATACAAACAGATGAAAGGGGTCACGAGCTCCAAGTAAGACAATATGGGGGAAAGAATAGAGGTGGTAGTTAAAGGAAAAGAAGGAAATGTACACAGGAATGTGGCCTATGGTGACATGCACTTTACGATGTGTGCATTTCAGCATGCCAGATCTGGGGGTTCTGGTTTGTGCTGCTTTGTCCTATAGGGAATTTTGAGTCGTGCCAAGTTAAATGCCTTCAATCACTAGTTGACCCCATTTGATAGAATATTTTAAAAGTTGTTTGAACACTACACTTGACCTCAAAGTTATGAGTTCTTAGTTCCCAATTCCTGTTCCCATTATCTTAAGACACCATTTGACAGCCTACTAGAGATCAGCTGTAGGTGCTGTCTCTTGTCCTGCCAGTCTCTCTGTTGATATATGTTGACTAAGTACTCCTGTAAAGTGTGTAGCACAAAGCTTACATGCCTCATGGTCAGAAATTCCAGGACAATGGGTCTATTTTGAGGGGTTATGTAAGAGTTAATTTTTCTGAGAGATTGGAGCTTTATGGGGAAATGGAGAGTGGCAGTGAGAAAAATACCATTCTTTCTCCTTAAATCTAGTGAATCAAAAATCTACTGAATATATGCACAAAACTGGTGGGTCTTTTGGATTTAAGGTAGTGGAATAGGGGTTGGAGAGATGACTCAGCAGTTAAGAGAACTTACTGCTATTGTAGAGGACCTGGGTTTGTTCCCAGACCCACATCGTGGCCCACGATTGCCCCCAACAACAGTTGTAGGGGACCCAGTGGTGTCTCTGGCCCCTGCAGGTTCCTGCATGCATACAGTACACAGAAAACTCAAGTAGACACAAACACATACATAAAAATAGCAAGAAGTTTTTCAAAATATGTATATAAAAGATGTTATTATTTAAGAATCATAAAATCAGAGTGGAAAAGGAACACATTTGAGGGCTGGAGAGATGGCTCAGTCGTTAAAAGCACTGGCTGCTCTTTCAGAGGTCCGGAATTCAATTCCCAGCAACCACAGTGTGGCTCACAGCCATCTATAGTGGGATCTGATGCCATCTTCTGGTGAAAAGTTGTACATGTAGGCAGAGCACTCATACATAAAATAAATCCAAAAAAAAAAAAAAGAAGAAGAACGCGGCAGGGACACATTTGAAAGGACAATCTGGTTTTATGTGAATTCACATAAAACAACTGACATCATTTACATAGTGTGACATTCTGTAAAGAAAATCAGATTTTGCTTATTCACTTCTTGAGTGGTTTCTATTCTGTACACCTTCTGCTTTGGGATACTGTTTTTTGCTTCTCCTGGGTGATTTCATCTTTCTATGTGACCCAGTCACTCCATCTTCAAAAGTTCAGATGTATTCCTTCAGCTGAGAAGTAGGATTCTTGGTGCTACTTGAGCCCCAATATTTAGTTCACTTTTTAGCCCCTAACTTCCTTAAAAGATCAAAACTTGACACTTAGACCAACTGTACCTCGTAGAGATGTACTTGTGTTAGCCTTGTTAAAAGCAGTGTCCGTGGTCCACGGGACTTAGACTCACAGCCACGTGCAGTTAGAGCTGGGAGAGTAGGAGCGGGCACTTACTTCCTCACTCATTCCTAGTGTGAAAATTACTTTTAGGACACATACGAATTGTCATGGAGTGATTTTTTTCCTTTTGTCTCTTAGTACTGGGCTATGGACATCTAAAGACCAAACACCAGGGGATCAGCACTTTATAGAATATTATGTTAGTGAATATATAACTTTCAAGGAACTATTGTATCCTACACATAAGGCGTGTTCTAGGATATGTGTGGTATATGACTGAGACCATCTGTATTCAGATTTACAGCAGAGAGGAGACAATGGAGAACAAAATCTTACGTCTTGAAAGGGTAGAAATGAAAGACAGATTCTGGTATGAGAGACACGAGGTTATTCTGCTAGAAGGGAGAGTTGTCCTTGATGTTGTCTGAGTCTCAGTAGTTCCATAGACAGTTGCTTAGTGTACACAAGGCAAAAAATACTTGGAGAAAGAAAAAAAAATCTTAGTGTAATCTTAACCATAAGGATGAATTGCTTTGTTTAACTGAAAGTTCAAGGAAAGCTTTGCATTTTCTGTCAGATTTCCTTCCTCCTGTTGGCCTCTGGAGGATTATTTATGAGACCTATAAAAGCCCCACATATTTGGAATAGTTTCTAGCCCTCTTACTTCTAGTCGTAGCTATTTGCTGAGTTCATCTTTTTTTCCTTTTTTCAAACATTGCCAAACACGAGAAGGAACAACAAACATTAATTTCTTTCCTCTTGCCAGTTAGTTACTCTAGAGCAGAACTTCTTTGTGTGTGTGGTAGGGTACACACCTCTGTGCCTGTGCTTGTGGAAGCCAGAGGTTAACAATGAGATGGCTTCTACCACCACACAGTTTTTGAGACAGGCTTTCTCCCTGAACTTAAAACTTGTTATTTCTTGTAGACAAGCTGGCCCAGTGAGGCCCTGGGATCCTTCTTTTCTGCCTCCCAGCACTGGGTTGTAGGCATATGCCACCATACTTACCTTTTTACATAGGTGCTGGGGATATAAACGTGGGTCCTCATGCTTTCCCACTGACCCATTCCTTCAGCTCCTAAATAGACGTTCTCAACCTCAGTAGTAGTCCAGCTAGCTTTGCGAGATGAGACTGTAGGTCTCCTAGCAACATCTCTGAGACCTGATAACTGTTATAGTTAGTGGCTGTGGGGGAGAGTCACACCATACAACAGAACGCATGCGGGAAGTTTATTGGGGTAAGAGAGGGGAAAGGACACAGAGGCTGGCCTCTGGAGGTGAGAAGCAGCAGATAAAGAGAACCGGAAATCAGAGGAGCTTGCCTTTTATAAGGGGATTTAGCACATTCACACAGGAGGTGGCCATAGATGAATACGTATTCTGTCAGGACCCCGAGCAGGCCAGCTTAAATGCCTGATACTAACAAGCACATGCACACAGGGGGTGCTCTTAGTGGCTGCAGCTGAGGACTCTGAGGGCAGGACAGTATAATGCTCGAATGCTGACATTCCTCCCTTTTATGTATTATAAAATGGTGAGGAAATAGGGAGGGGTGGCAGATGAGGCGGGAATGAGGGCACTGTGTTCTTGAGACTGCTTCCTGTTGACCTGGGGGCACTGACATCTTTGGGTGAACCTGAGAAAGCTGGGATAATGGCCATGTCCTGGGATAGCTGGCTGTTTCATTTCGCTGTCCAGACTCTGTGGGACCATCCAGAACTGCTTGGATGTGGCAAGATGCTCAAAGCAGAAGATAAAGTTAAGTTTAGGGGGAGAATTTTTTTCTTAGGTCCTGGTAATTGAGAGATGGGAGTTCCCAAACCAAAGAAGGTTGGGAAACGTAAATGTTGTATTGTGACGGTACTTATCTAGAGTGCCTCTGACCTGTTCAAGGTGGAACCAAGTCGACTCCTATAGTAAGACAGGCCCATAGGGTCAAGGAAATTGGCTTAGACCAGTTGCCAAGGCATACTCATAACATACTCTTTATGAGCCAACCTGGAGTCTGCCTGAGGACCTAGCAACAGGAGCTGTCAGAGTTCCTGGTCATTGTCAGAGTTCCTGATCATGTCCAGCCAATGAGGGACAACCACAAAATGCTACCATATTGGGACACAGACTAGGTGCTGGGAGGAGGGTATATAAGGCCTTCTCCATTGTTAAATAAAGGAGTTTGTTATTTGCCTTCAACTGACTCCCAGTGTCTGTGTCATTGATGCCGTGCCTTCTCACCCCTTCCCCCAAGGGAGCTGTTAGAATCCAGCAATATCTGGTGCTTGAACATGGGGCTTCTGTTACTTTCTCTCAGGGCAGGTTCTGATCATCTCCCTCTCTTTACTCATGATGCTTGACAGCACCCCCAAGACAGTGTGCTTTGCTGAGAAGGCCCCTCAGTGTTGTGTTCTTTTGGTCCCTTTGACAGGTAAGCATCGGGACCCCTATTTCTTTCCTTCTTTTGTGTTATCTGTCATGTTTGCCTGCCCATCCCATTAGGAAGGCACTTTTTTTTTTTTCATTTCAGTTTGCCCGGCGCCTCTACATAAGGATTGACCCCTCAGGAGGTAGAACTAAGGCACAGCTCCCGAATGCTGTCTCTCATCCATAGACACCATGTGGGCATACAGCCATGGCCTAAAAAAAACCCACAGAAGTCCTCCACTAAGCACAAGACATAAGGGTCTGATACAAATTCCACCCCTGTTGACTGTCATCTTCTCTCTGACTGCTGTTTGCCTGCTGTTTCCCTCTAAAAGATGGGTAATCTTTCCATCACCCCCACCACTTCCCTGTCGGATATCTCTATGAGATCCAATGATGAGAAGACAGACAGTTTGGGGCCCGGGAAACTTGTCAGTTTGGGTCCCGCCAAATCTGTCAAGGTGAACATAGTTGTCAGTATGGGCCCCCGCCCCCCGAAATCTGTCAAGGAGAATGCAGCTATCAATTTGGGTCTCACCAAATCTGTCAAGGAGAAGGTAGGCTGGCATTAGTCATGCACTGCTACCCCCTCTGCTCCATCACCACTGCTGGCAGCTACCTTTCTGGCATGGTATTCTTGGGGTGATCTACCCCAATACCCACCTGCCTTAGGAGGTGGCTACTCTCCTGTGGTGCCAGATGTCTTACAACCCTCATAGCCTGTGCCACTATCAGTCTGTAGGCCCATAGAAGCCTTCCTGTTCAAGGTAGGCCCAACTGCCAATGCCTAGCCCTGGATTCCCATCCCCATAGCTGACCTCTCCCTCATCCAGAAGGCAGCTAATGAGTCAGGCCCAGATTCCCCCTACTTTCAGCAGGTCCTTGCTCAATGGTCCATGCAGTTACAAACTTACTTTGATTGGTACCATTTGCTTAAAGCTATGTTGGAGCTTGTGGTCTTTCTCAGTTAGAGAAAGCCTATGATGATCAGGCAGAATCCAAGGCCTGGACAAACATTTTACTTAAAATCCTTAAAGAATTATTTGAGTTTGCAAAAAGGTTAGTTTTAGGCACATTAGCATTTCCATTAGCATTATGTTTATAATCTGTACTGAAATTTACATTGTAGAAACAGCAGTGTACTCATGCCTTTGAATCATTAGAAAGCAACCAAAGGGAATTTAAAATGTTGAGCTTGTGGCTATGGTAGTAGTAGTATAGTGGTTAGTATGTTGCCAGAGCTAGATTAATAGCTTATCAGAATTCCATTGATTAATGTTAAGGCTATGAGCTTTTGGAGTCCTAATGTAATAGTAGCATAGGACCAGAGAGAAATCTGGAACACATTTCATTCTTTTTTATATCTCAAATTACTTTCTCCTTATCACCACTTAAGCTTTCCTATCTTCACATAAACAAACCTTAAAGCACCTGTTCCTTTCCCATCACTACAGCATCACCTTGACACCCTCTTTCTATTCAATTCACCAGGAGACATGGGTGATTGATTACTGAGGGCAGTCATTGTAGAAAGTTCCTTTTAAATAAAGGAATTATAAAAAGTTACATTGAAATCTATTCTGTGAGTCTCTTTTTTGCTGTCTGGGAGGGTGTGGAATCTCTGGGGTGCTGTTGGTTCCTACCAGCTGGGCATATTTGGTAGTGTTGGAGGCTCTAGCTCTGTGACTAATGGTTGGCATTCTTGTAACAATAGCTAATTATTGTTTGATTAGAGATTTTTGAATGTGTCATTGGAGATACATAGAGAAGAAATTGATGAAGCAGGGTGTGATTAGTAGGCACAGAGGAATGAGGAGAGGGGTCAGGAAGGAAAGCATCCACGTCCATATGGGGTTCTCAATCCAGTAGAATTGAGCACAGCTGTAGGGTGAAGCCTCATTCTTCTGGAATTGGGGATAGTTGATCTCAGTATACTCTGAAACTTAAAAGAACAGGGTCCTGTTGCAATTGATGTGTATGAAAGAACATTGCCTTGAGGTAAGGGATTAAAGGGCTTGGGGTGGGATAAGTGAATCCAGTGAGGGAAGCCCTCAAGCTTAGCAGCTGTGGGAATTACAAGAATTACCTTGGAGGAGCCCTGCCATTTAAGGGAAAGGGGTGAGGGACATTGGGAAGGACACTGGTGAGGGAATAGAGAAGGACCTAATCCCCAATGTTGATTAGGGATGGACAGGGGTTGGCGCATGGTAGGGGTAGGGAGTGGTTGGTAAAGTTCCATAGGAGAGAGCAGAGATGACAGAGAAAGGGAGTGAGTAGGTGATCAGGGAGAGGTGAGGGTTTGGCTGAGAGATAGGTGTTAGAACTGCCCCCCATACATGAGCTTGAATGACGAGATGGAAAGGGGTTGCTTGGGAGATCCTGGAGCCTGAAAAGAGCCAGAGGCAGGAGCTTTATCCAATCGAAGTGAAGTTCCTGTGACCATTTTAACAAGGGTGTTTTTTAGGGAGTGGTTAGTTTGTTTTATCTTTCTTGAGGACTGAGGATGGTTTTATGGGATACTGAAATGCCAAGGAATGCTGAGGGCTTTAGATAGGGTTTGGGAAACCTGGGAGGTGAATTCAGGACCACTGTCTGACTGGAATGAGGTGGGGATTCCAAATCGGGGAATGATCTCCCAGAGAAGGAGGTCAGAGACTGTCTGAGCTCTTTTGTTAGTGCTTGAGAATGCCTCTATCCAGTTTGTGAATGTGTCCACTAAGACCAAGAGGTACCTAACTCATCTGACTGAGGGCATATGGGTAAAGTCAGTCCCTAGGAGGGAGTCTCTGGCCTGGTGGGTAGGAAAATAAGGGCTGTAGTATTTGGATTTGGGGTCTGACATTTGACAGATTTTACAAGAGGCAGTAATAGTTCTTAAGAAATGCAAGTCCTCAGGGGTAGGCTGCAGGCAGGTCTTGACAAAGTGAGATAGAGCTTGGCTGTTAGGATGAAAGAGCTGGTATAGATGGGGGGTGACAGTGGGGGTGTGGGTTATAGTGCCAGGATTTCCTGCAGTGGGTGAGGTGAGTCTGGGCCTCAGGAAGGCTGCAGTTCTAGCTGCCTCATCAGCTCGGTTATTTCCCTTAGAGATGATGGAGTTGTTGGTCTGATGTGGCCAGCAGTGGACATCTATAGCCTCAGTTGGACATGAAATTTAGAAGAGCAGATATAGATGAATTTCTAAACAGTCTTAGTAAATAAGAAATACAGAGCCAAATACAGAGGAAATAGCCAAAGAGATCAGAGAGCCATAACTACCTTATCTAACCACCTCGCCACACCACCACTGCTTCCCCAGAGAGAGCTTTTTTATTGCTTTTTTATTGCATTTTTATTGCTTTCCTGTTCTGCCTTTTCATTGGCTCTAAGCCCAGTCACATGACTTCCTCATCACTGTCTGTCTACAGTTCATACTGGGATTAATGGCTTGTGTCACCATGCTTGGCTGTGTCCTTGTGCTGTGGATATTGTTCTATATAAATAAAACACTGGTGGCCAGTGACGAGGCAAGAAGTAGGTGGGACAAGGAGAGAGGAGAATTCTGGGAAGCGGAAGGCTGAGAGAGACACACTGCAGCCACCGCCAGGACAAGAGCATGTAAAGATGCCGGTAAGCCACCAGCCACGTGGCAAAGTATAGATTTATAGAAATGGGTTAATTTAAGATAAAAGAACAATTAGCAAAGAAGCCTGCCACGGCCATACAGTTTATAAGTGATATAAGTGTCTGAGTGATTATTTTAAAAGTGGATTGTGGGACTGCGGGGCTTGGGGAACCTGGAGAGAAGCCCTCCAGCTACAAATGGCGCCCAACGGCTCGAGTTTCCACCTTAAACCTGAGAATATTTAATAACCAATTCTAAACAGAGCCAAAACCAGGTTCCTGCTTCTTGTCTCCTATGAGCAGCTAGACGCCGCAAAACGCGGGTTTGAACACTGGTGGGTTCCTGGCGTGTACGTTTGACCAGCAGCGCGGAAATGAGGCGTCTGCCAGAGGCACATTATACTGTGTAGTAGATTTAGTCTTTACTAGTATTTAAAAAAAAAAAAAAAAAAAAAGGTTTCTGGGCTACATGCTGCTTTGATAAAAGCTTAGACCCACTATTTCTGAGATTTGATGACTCCCAGAGCTGGCGGAAAACGTACCACTGCCATGTTGGGAAGCTGAAGTGGGCGGAGCCAGCAGCCACAGCGCTGTTTCAGGCTCAGAAGGATGCAGTTTAAAGCAATAGGCTCACAAAAAGACTGATTCAGATAACATCGTTTACAATGTGTGTAAAATATACGTAGGCTTGAAAGAGACAAAAAAATTAATGTAAAAAGCCACGTAAAGATGAATATTACACAGACAATCTGGATTGTGTTGTCTTTGGGATTTTTAACTGCAAAAAAACATTTGATCAAAAAAGATATTGAATTAAACCAATATGCATATTTTAAAGGTAACTTGACTTCACAATTTGGATTTAAGGATATGTTGCTTTGGAAAAGAAGTTCTGCTTTTGTTTCCACAGAAAGCCAGAGGCTGTGGATTTGTTCCAGATTAAGATACATCAGGTTTCAACAGCCAAGACCCCCTGAAAGGTCTCCGATGACACCATGGCCCAGATGATCCAGCATCCAGAGCGGTTTCAAGGCAACTGGTTCAAACAATACAGCCTCACGGACTACCCCATAGGTCTAAAATTTTCTTTGCATCCCCATAAGATACAGCGCCCCCCTCCAGCAGGAAGTAGTAAGAGATGCTACGCCCAAATTCCCAAATATACCAAGCTGGCTTTAGAGGTGGAATTGGCTCACTCCCCCTCTAAACCCAGACATATTGCTTTAAAAAAAAAATGGTTAGTCAATTCTTGTGTCCCAAATCAGAAGAGCCCTCTGGTGTAGGACAGAGAAAACCAATATTTTTATTTAAAACAGATTGATTATAAATGTGATCTCTTTCTAAAAAAGAAAAGGGGATATAATATAGATATATAGGAGGATATAGAGATGATAAGATAAAAGGATAGATTAATTAACCTACTTTTAAAGAACAACTTGTTTAAAATGTTTTACATTGGTATAGATTTTAGTTTATGTTTAAAATGTTTTACATTGGTATGGATTTTAGTTTATTGATACAAACTTGAAGTTAATATTGTTATACTGTGTATATATATATATTTCTATTCTTGTTTGAGGTATTATGTTTATGTAACTCATTTAAAATTGTAATGGATAATTAAAAATAGATTAATAATTAGTCATCTATGATAATCATATCTGTAGCCATGTTAGTTAAGTTTTCTAGGTATACATAGATATATTTCAGATAGATAGGTAATCTTCAAACACTTCATAGACCTAGAGAATATGGCATTTAAATAACTTAAAATTCTGTTGATGTGAGACACAATTGCTCCTGGCTGCACCAATTGATCCCGAGAGAATGTTGGGCTTCTAAGACATTTCCATTTGGAAGTTTGTCTTTTTGGCACAAAATGGCCTACTGGGCAAAGAACTGCCCTTGCCTTGATGGCTGACAGTACAAATGCAATGCTGTCCTTTCTGGACAAGCGGGACACAAGGAAAGTGACCACTGTACTCTGCCAAGACAGGGTAAGATGGTCTCTCAAAATTCCTGCTTCTGAAAATGGTCTGTCAGATATTCTAGGCCTGTAGCCAATCTGAATGCACCAACAATGCTGAGAAACATTAGGTGACTGTCCAGGCTGCCAGCTGTCTTGGTCTACTCTTGCAAGATTCCCGAAAGTTGCTTGCATCCATCTACCATTTCTCAGGTACCATTATGTTCCTTCTCAGGTCTTTGATGTGGTTGAAAACTAGATAGTTGTAATTTCCTCAGTTATGATAAAAGATAAGTTAGATATAAAACCTTAAACTCACAAATATAAGATAGATAGGACATCTTCTTTAATATTGTAACTATAATTCTTCCTCGGTAATTGTTTTGTTATATATAATTTTACCATGTTAAAGTTAAAACCTTCCTTTTTTTTAAAAAAAAAAAAAAAGAAAAAAGGGCAAGTGCTGTGGATATTGTTCTATATAAATAAAACACTGGTGGCCAGTGACGAGGCAAGAAGTAGGTGGGACAAGGAGAGAGGAGAATTCTGGGAAGCGGAAGGCTGAGAGAGACACACTGCAGCCACCGCCAGGACAAGAGCATGTAAAGATGCCGGTAAGCCACCAGCCACGTGGCAAAGTATAGATTTATAGAAATGGGTTAATTTAAGATAAAAGAACAATTAGCAAGAAGCCTGCCACGGCCATACAGTTTATAAGTGATATAAGTGTCTGAGTGATTATTTTAAAAGTGGATTGTGGGACTGCGGGGCTTGGGGAACCTGGAGAGAAGCCCTCCAGCTACATCCTTGACCACACAGAGACTCTGCCTGCCATGTGATTGGATTAAGGGCATGGGCTACCACTGCCTGACTTCTGTTCCTGGCTCGTTATGACCTCTGATCTCCAGGTAAACTTTATTTGTTAACATACAAATAAAATATCACATTTCAGCACAATTAAAATATCACCACAAGCAGAGGTGTTAGTTTGGCTTATTTGTAGGGGTGGACTGCAGAGGAGAAGGTCATCTACATACTGTATGAGTTTAGATTTGGGAAGAGACAGAGAGTAGATCAGAAGTCAGGGACTGGTCAAATAGGTGTGGGCTGTCCTGGAACCCCTGAGGTAGGACAGTCCAGTGAGCTGGGTGGAGAGGTGGGTGTCAGGGTCTGTCCAAATGAAAGCAAAGATGTTTTAAGACTGAGTGCTGAAAGGGACAGAGAAGAAAGCGTCCTTGAGATCCAGGACTGAGAAATGGGAGGTCCCTGAGGGGACAGTGGAGAGGAACGTGTAAGGGTTAGGCACCACAGGGTAGAGCAGGGCCACTGCAGAATTAGTGAGCTGGAGGTCTTGAACCAAGTGGTAGGTCCCACTGGGCTTTTTAACCGCAAGTATGGGAGTGTTGAAGGGAGAAGGTGTGGGACAAAGTAGTTTTTTTCTTAGGAGGTCAGAGATGGTAGGTGTAAGTACCCTGAGACTCTGGAGTGAGAGTGGGTACTGGGCTTGCATAATGTACTTGATAGGGTTCTGTAAATGGATGAGAACAGGAGAATGGTGTTTCGCTACAGAGGGGTTTTGAGTGTCCCAGACTTGGGGATCCACCTGGGGGGCTGGCAGAGGAAATGATGTGTTGGAACCAGTATGGTGGGTGGCTAGGAGGAGGAGGTGAGGGGCTGCTGGTGAGTCTGGGGTCAGGCAAATGAGGGGAGCAAAAGAAATAGAGGCTTCCATTTTGGTTAAAAGATCCCTTTCCAGTAAGGGGATGGGACAAGTTTGCACCATCAGGAAGGAATCAGTGAGAGGAATAACCCTGAAAAGGCAATCGAGTGGTGGGGTCTGGTGAGGTAGGTAAGGCTGTCCCTCTACCCCAACAATGGGGGAATGAGATGGGGAGGTGGGCCCCCCAAACTCCACCAGGAATGAATAAGTACGCCCCAGCATCCAGGAGGAAGGAGATGGTTCTCCCTGATACTATATTGAGTACACAGGGATCCCTGTCAGAAACGACAGTGGTCAGGTCAAAGGAGCCCGGGCCCCTTCAGTTGTCCATGGCCAGACCTGAAAGGTTGGCTGGAGGGTGGTCTGCATCTGATGTCCCCATGCTACACAGGGGATGGGGGCAGTCAACAGTTCAATGTCCCTCTTGGTGGCACCTTGCACATGGCCTGAGTGGCCTGTGGGGATCAGGGCAGGTCCTGGCCCCGTGACCCTCTTGTCCATGTTTTAAGCAGGGGCTCAGTGGTCCTGGAGCCTTGAGAGGCAAGGGAGCCCAGGCAGTCACCAAAGCTGGTTGAATGGCCTCAGCCAGCATTTGGCATTTCTGTTGATGGAATTTTTCATCTCTCCCATGGTACACCTTAAAGGTCAGCACTCAGACTTCTGCCTGTGGGGTTAGGGATCCTCTCTCCAGACACTTAAGTTTGGCCCTAATGTCAGGGAAGCTCTGGGAAAAGAAATAGGTCATAAGGAGTTAAATGCCCTCCGAGTTTTCAGAGTCTAGATTGGTATAGTGTAAGAGGGCCTTTGTGAGGCATTCTAGGAACTGAGCCGGGTTTTCCTGTTTGTCCTGGACAATTTCTTGGAGTTTTTCATAGTTAACTGGTTTAAGGGCAGTCTTATGGAGAACAGCCAGGAGGCAGATTGTAAACTGATCCCTAGCTAGAACACCCTCTGGGCTATTATTATAGTCCCATATAGGATCCCTGTCCCGGACTGCCTCAGTCCTGACCGGATGAGCTACGTTAGTCTGGTGTATTTCGTCTGCATGTGTTCTAGCCTGCTCCCAAACTCACCCGCATTCCTCAGGAAGTAGGTTCTTACCTAGAGTCATTATACACATCAAGGAAGGTGAGACTATACAATTGGGTGATGTACTGGAACTCTTTAATGAAAGAAGTAGAGTTTTATGTACAAGACCCCAGCTTTTTTTTTTCTCTTTGAGAGAGTTCACTTGACAAAAAGGGGACACATACCTTAACCAGTCCATACACCCTGGCAACCCCTCGCAAAAGGAGAACTGTGGCCGGGTTGGACTGGGTAGAGAGATGGAGGGTGCTGCAGAGCAGAGCAGGAGCGAGTAATGGAGGAGTGAAAGTGGGTGCAAAGGACAGGGTCCAAGGCTGAGTAGGCGTACACTGTCCTGTATGCTGTCACACAAGGACAGGGGCCAAGGGCTCTAAGCCTGAGACATGTGGTTGCCTAGTATCAGGGTTGGCCAGTGGGGCCAACAGGTGAGAAACCATGCTGGAGAGACGAAGCCTCACTCCTGGGAAATGGCCGGGGGTGATTGTTGGTGAAGGTGGTCCAATGTAACCTTGAAGACCATGGTTGGTTGAGTGTTCCCTATCTCTGAGAACACCAGAGAGGTGCTGGACACTCAACAGTCACTCCCACGGGTCCAGGGAAGCACGGATGCCGACTGGGAGAAGGGAAACTTACCAATTGTTGCCAGTGTTGGATGGAGAGCCCAGCCAGTGGTTAGTTGGAAAGTGAGGCTATGGCAAGCGGGCGGGGTCCAGGGTCCCAGCGTGCCTCAGACTTCCTGCAGGAGGGAGGGACCACCAGGAGGGCCTGCTCGAGTGCTGGCACCCATGTTGTAGTTAGCAGTGGTGGGAGAGAGAGTCAAACCATACAACAGAATTCACATGGGAGATTTATTGGGGTAAGGGAGGGGAAGGGGCGTAGAGGATGGCCTCTGGGGGCAAGAATCTGCAAAGAAAGAGAATCGGAAACAGGAGGAGCTTGCCTTTTATAGGGGATTTAGCACAAGCACACAGGGAGTGGCCGGTGATGATGATGTATTCTGTCAGGACCTGGAGCAGGCCAGCGTAAATGCCTGAGTACTAACAAGTACATGTGCACAGAGGGTGCTCTTAGTGGCTGCAGCTGAGGACCCGGAGGGCAGGCCAGTGCAATGCCTGAATGCTAACACTAACCACCTGTTCTCTGCTGCAGTTATGACCAAATAGTGCTCCTGATACTGCCAAGCTTCCCAAAGGGCTCACAATGGTCCTGTCTCAGAGTTACTTTTCCTAGGCTCATGATCTATATTCCAGGTTTCTGAAAATGATATCTATGATAAAATCACTTCCCTCTTTCCACCATCTGGTGGTTATTTCTGGAATGTCCTTTACTTCTAATTTTGTGCTTACTAATAATAGGTTTTTCTCATGGTATCACTACACTTTAAGATGCTAATTCCTTTATTTGGGAAACCAGTAATGAAACAAACATGTTAAAAGCTTAACACAGTTAGTTCTTTTTTCTCTTATAGGGTTTGGCCAGTGTGTGACTTTTAAGTGAATCTTAATTCATATCAGCCTTTTCTTCATGAAGTGAGCACACAGTAAACAACATGAGAAATACCTAGTAGCTGCTTTTGTCCCAGAAATGAGGATTGAATCTAGAATCTCGACTATACTAGGCAGGTCTCTAGGCCGCACTCTAGTGTCTTCCTTTTCTCAGCAGCTATCTAGGTATATACTATTGGGAGAAACCAGTCACGTGGGATAGGTACAGGGCTAGGAGTGGGCTGGGATGATGGGAATGACTCCGTAGATAGCTGCTGTGCTGGGACAGTTTCACACAATAGTACAGGAAAATAAACATCTTGGTGAGTAATTAGTCCTTTCTGAAATTCAGAACAATTATTCTCACTGAAAATCCTATAGGTCTTTTAAGAATTATCAGTATGAGTCCTTCCAGAGCAACTGTTTGATCTAGAATATTTCATCTAGGATATCTATGTTGATGATGCTATTGTTTTGCTTTGTTTTAAATTCCTAGGTTCCTTAATGCAACCATCTTTGAGAACTACCAGATGATTTGTAGGGTTGTCAGAGTAGACAATATAGGAAAGAGAATAATGGGTTCCTTTGATGCAACATTAAATCAGGTCTGTATAAAGTAACAAGGAAGCTAGATATGCACTACGGCTTGTAGGTTTTACAGCCCCCACTCCCTTGAGACAGTGTCGTGTTCTGTCTCCTGTCCCATGAGATCTTGACACTCCATATCAAGCTGAGGAGACTGGACAGTTTTCTCACAAACATGGGTATCTAGCTCTCTTCTGTTTGGAGCCTTGGTTTCTTTATTGTGGTTTTGTAGTTTTCTCATATGGTCTTGCACATACTTCGTTAGGTTTATTTTATTTTCGTGGGGTTGCAGATGGGCCCATGGTGCTGCATGCTGCTTAGTGTTTCTCTTCTCTTTCTTCAGTACTAATGCTTCTACATTTAAATCTCAAACATTCATTTCTGAAATATGCAAAAGTAATTAAATTTTGAATATTGACTTGTATCTTGCAGCCTACTATAATTAATCAAGCACTACTTCTAATTGTTATTTTTTTTTATCAATGCTTTGAAATTTCCTATGGAGCCTGCCATGTCATTTGTGAACAAAGGGATTTTGATTTCTTTCTATCTTCAGTATGTGCATGCACATGCCTTTGTTGTTGTTGTTTTTGTAAGCCAAATTTATTTTCCTTTACAGAATTAAAAGAGAGAAGTATTGAAATGTAACTGGTAACTGGGATTTTCAACATTATTTTGAGGACTATTTTTTAATTATGAAGACAGCTGTCTCTGCTAAATGCAGTATGAACTTGCAGGCCTTAGTTGACTTTACAGACCCCAGCAGCAGATAGATCAGCAATTTAGTTCTTGCTTTACTATTGAAAGTAAAATTTAAAAAATATTTCAAAGCTACTCACAATTTGATAGTGTAAATCATTTTGGTTGTTAAGGGACTTTGAAAACTCAGTAATACTGCTCTTTGTCACCCCGTGTAGAAACTGTTCTTTCTTCCTAATTCACCTTATTGATATGTTTTTCTGTTTCATCCTTCCTTTCGTGTGTGTGTGTGTGTGTGTGTGTGTGTGTGTGTGTGTGTGTTCAGAAGACAAGTTTTGTGTAGGTTTCTACCTTTGTGGAGGTTCTGGGGATGAAAGTCAGTTTGTCAGGCTTGCATGACAAGTACTTTATCTCTTGGGCCACCTCACCAGCCCATTCTTTGTTGCTTAAAAAAAATAATTTACTCATTTTTATTTTATGTGCATTGGTATTTTGCCTGCATGTATGTCTGTGTAAGGGTGTCAGAGACAGGTGTGAGCTGCCATGTGGGTGATGGGAATTGAACCTGGGTCTTCTGGAAGAGCGTTAGTGCTCCCAATCTCTGAGCCATCTCTCCATCCCTCTTTATTACTTGTTAAAAGAAAACATTTCCGTTTCATTATTCTATGAATTTGAAAGTGGGATTAGTCAATTTATTCTGTTATCTAAGACTGTAAAGTATGATCAATAGGTAGTCATAATTCTATAACAGAAAATTTGCAGAGAAAAACCCATTTTTTTATTTATTTTTTGTTCTATGTGTATGATGGATGTTTTGCCTGTGTGTATATCTGAACACCATGTGTATGCAGTGCCCACAGAGGCCAGAAGAGAGCATCGGACATCCCGGAGCTGCCATGTGCATTCTGGGAACTAAACTCTGATCCTCTGTAGAAGCAGCCAGTGCTCTTAAGCCCTGAACCACCTCTACAGTGCAGAAAAACATTATTTTTGAGATAGAGTTTTACCATGAACCCTAGGCTGGCTTGAACTCATGATCTTCTTGCCTTAGCCTCCTCAGTGCCCAGCTACAAAATAATAATTGTAATTCCCTGTAAACAGTAATTAACTCATTTGGGTAAAAAGAGGGCTTTCTATTCTTTTTTTGTTTTGTTTTGTTTAGACAGGGTTTCTCTGTGTAGCTTTGCACCTTTACCTGGAACTTGCTTTGTAGACCAGGCTGGCCTCAAACTCACAGAGATCTGCCTGCCTCTGCCTCCGGAGTGCTGGGATTAAAGGTGTGTGCCACCACCACCTGGCTAGGCTTTCTATTCTTAAGTGAGTATCTATGAAAGACTAACTATTGAACAGGGAACTCAACCTACAACAAAAACCAAAGAGCCAGAAAAGCAGAAAAATCAGTGTATCTTGTCCTCCAGACACAGGAACCTAAACACAATTATACAGTTCCTCCCTCTTTTCTAATCAATTCAATAGTAACCATTAAAAAACAAAACAAAAAAACAAAACAAAACAAAAAAACAAAACAAAAAACCAACTTACCTCTAGTGCATATTATGGAGAAAATAGGAAGTGTTTGTATCCAAGACATGCCTTTGCTCTATCATGGTTTTTCTCCCTCCCTCTCTCCCTCCCTCCCTCCTTTCCTCTCTTCCTTTCTTCCTATCTTTTTTTGCAGCAGAGACAGAGACAATTTAGCATACATATACAATATATATATAGCATATATACACAATAAAATTTTATTCAGTGATAAAGAAAAAGGAAATCATAAAATTTGCAGAAAAGGGGAGTAAGATGACCCACACTCAAAAAGACAGATATCCTATGCTCTCTCCTATGTGATGGTCTTACAATTATATAAACAAGTGGGAAGGGGAGCACAATGTAGTCTGTGGATTAAAAAGGAGACTATGAGACTGAACAATAAAGGGTATCTGTGACACAAAAGGAGACTGTGGCGGAAGGTGTGGGATGACATCATTTCAGAGCTGTGGGAGGAGAAGGTGTGGCAATGAACAAAAACAAATGTTCTTGAAGATGCATGCCTTAATAAAACCCAATACTGTGTGTGCTGATTTAAACAAACATGGTAAGTGATGAAAATGGGAGTGGTAGTATGCTTCCAAGTGGGAAGACATGGGCTTGGAAGGAGAAAGCCATCTGCTGAGCTCAACTGGAGCTCATGCACTAAAAGCTGGGGCTTTCACACATCATAGCACAGGCTTTTGTACTCTGTGGGCTTTCTTATGTGTACTCAGTTACATGAGTTTTACATTCAACTTCATACACTACATGTATCATTGGCAACCTGCATCTCCACCCAAGATGTTCATTTCAGTATTTCAGGACATGTTGGACTCTATGAAGTGCATCTGTATCAGCACAGTGGTTTCAGTCAGTCAAGATTTCCCTTCTCATTGGCAAGTGTAGTGCTAATTTTGTAAGGCATTCCTGACATTAATCTCTAGCTTCCTCTTCTGCATCACAACTGGTACTTCAGTGATCAAGTACATCTATCTCCAGCTAGCCTGCCATGATTCAATAGAAACTATCTACCAAATGACAGCAGACAAATTACCTACCAATTCAGAGGGCACTCTGATGATAAAAGAAGATTAGGCAGGTAGAATTTTGAGAAGAAGCCACCAAGAGACCATAGATTTAATATTCATTCTCCTTTTGCAAATAAAAATGAAGAGCCTCAAAAATATATTACAATCACATGGAAACAGGCAAATTTCCTAAGAAGACAACAATCTTAGGCCTCTGAATACTTATCCATAATAAAAAAAAGCCATCGCCTTCAGCTGCTATTCAAAGCAAGTAATGTAAAAGACATCCACATACCACAGACACAGAGAAGATTAAAACAGAGCTCAATTGCTCATGTAACATCACAGTCACAGGAGGAGCAGCTTTTGTAGATAAGAGTGACTATGACTGGCCTATACAGTTGTAAAGCAACAAAGATGTGATCAGAAAAGCAAGTCCTCAAGGGAGAATGCAGGAAGATTTCTGATAGTGACAGATGAGTCTGTAAGAAGGAGATAAGAGTTATCACATGTGATGCTTGTGGGATTCAGGGAGGCTACTGACTAGGAGACTCAGTTCACTGAAGGGATGAAGAGGTGCCAATGATTCAACAGTGCACCTGCTGTGAGGAAAGGATATCCCCTGAGGAGGGAGTGCTTCAGCCTGTTTCCCAATACCATGGCCAATGTTGTCTGTCCGAAGACCATGCAGGGTGACAGGAGACACAATATTGAATCATGACTTTGTTAGTGCCTTACTAATTGGAAGAATGTTTTCTTTTTAGTGAATGATGGTGTCGAGTGAACACCAATTCATGGCATCTTCAACCGGAGCTGCAGGAAGCAGCAGCAAAGGGTGGAAGATGTTAGCTTGTTCTGGGGGTAGATAGTCATCACTCCCACGGAGATCATGTAGCATCGTCATCTCCACTGCAAGAAGCAAATTTTGGGGATTAACGTGCTCCTGGTACATGTGATATATACCAGAGTGGAGGCGTTTTGTCTTGGGAGGAACCAAATGTAAAGTGTGCTTGTGTATTTGGAAGGAGTGAAACCTGCAGATAGGACATCTTTCATGAAGCCCTAGACCCTTTCAATAGGAAGCTATGGTCAGTAAAGCACCATGCTGGAATCAATCAGATTTATTATCTAGTTGCAGTGGGGTAGTAATGCAGATGATGAGTCCTCTTACCCATTGGCACCAGGTCAGGCCTAACAGTATAGGATGCCTACTCCTTGCCAGATCCTTGACCCCTTGGGAATGTCTGAAGATGAGAAAGCCCAATGATTTATGGAGAACAATACTGCACTGTGGTGGTTTGAAAGAAAATGGCTCCCAAAGGGAGTGGTACTATTAGGAGGTATGTCCTTGTTGGAGGAAGTGTGTCACTCTGTGTGTGTGTGTGGGGGGGTATGTGTGTTTGTGTGTTTGTGTTTGTGTGTGTGTGTGTGTGTGTGTGTGTGTGTGTGTGTGTAGGGGCAGGGGTTGAGGTCTCTTTTGCTCAAGCTTCCCTCAGTGTGACTTTTAGTTGCCTTCCTGTTGCCTACAAGATGTAGCACTCACAGCTCCAGCCCCATGTCTACCTGCATGCTCCCCGTCATGATGATAATGGCCTGAACCTCTGAAACTGTAAGTGAGCTCCCCCCAATGAAAAGTTTTCTCTATAAGAGTTGCAATGGTCATGGTGTCTCTTTACAGCAATAGAAACCTGACTAAGACAACTTGCACAATCAAGAGCTAAATAAATAGTGGCTCACACTCAATCCGTGGAGTTCAGTATAGCTCCTTGGAGGAAATGATTGAAAAAAGTAATGGGATCTTTTCATACATAGCAGGCAGTGCTAATGTCTGTAAGATCCTCTCGGGTGCTGAATTCCAAAATGAACTAGCTTGGAGAAGGCAGTAAAGCAAGTCTTTAGAGGTCATGCAGACCTCTGTAAAAGGTGATATTAGGGCCTATCATGGGTTTTCAATATGGAAAAGTAGAACAAGAAAGAATGAAACAGAAAGGATGAAGATATAAATGTCATCACTAGAGAGCACAGGCAGACTTGCTGGCTCCTGAGGTTGCGTCTGTGAAGGAGACACAGTTTTGTGGGAGAGACAGTCATTGGGCCACTCAGTCCCCAGACGGAAGATCATCACCTACATACCAAGAGCTCCCACTTCCCTCACGGGAAAAAAACAAAAAAACCCATAAAAACCAAACCAAACCAAAACAAACCAAAACAAACAAGCTTACACAACCTGCAGAAAAACACCAAAGCTTAAATATGGATATCCTTGTTGCAATCTTATCTTTCTGACAGTTTTGATTTGAGCTTCATTTGGAAGACTGGATGATCTTGAAGTCTTAATTTTTGACAAAGATCCAAAGCTGGGAACAACTGAAACACACGCAGAACATAGGAACTGTTCCCAGGCATGGTAAATGGAGTATGATTGCCATCGTGTGGTGGATTAGAATATTGACTGCTTAAAAAATTAACTATTTAAATTTAAGGTCCTTCTGGGGGAAAATGTAATGATTGTGAGATCAAGAGAGTATAGTCACACAGCAAATTGATCTTGCAATTTCTCAACCTATTACATTTAAAATTAATGCTGAGGTGCTTGCGTGGGAGTTTCATCAGAAAGGAGCCCGCCCATGTGGTATGATTACTCAGCAGTTGGCTGTTGGGCTCCGACCGCGGGCTCCAGTGACAACCTCAGAGGCGAAGGACATTTGCATCTGTGTTTTGTAAGGGGTCGAAGGCTCATTCTGTCAATGAGACCCCCCTTGCCACTTCCTTGCACTTTTCCATACAATTAAAAGCAGAGACCAGAGATACCATCAAACCACTGCTAACTTTGGCAATCGGTCTCTCTGAGCTTTCTGACTGTCTAGACCGGGGATAAGAGCTCTAACAACCAATTGCTTAAGAGTGCAAATGTGCCCTCTCTTCCATATTTCATAGAACTTTAAGCCATTGATTTGGTCCTTTACTATATGAAGTTTTGCTTTATAATCAGCCTGGGCTTTGTCACTAGCAGGTTCCTATGTTTCCCAGCTGAGTAGGTAGGAACAAGTATTCCAGTCCCTAGGCACCAAATGACTGAAGTCCAGTTGAAGGTGTATGCAGAAACAATACTCAAACTAAGGCAGTGCTCGGGTGACGTTGAAATAATGTATTCATTTAATATATGCATATACTTAATGTATGCACATACATGTATGCAGTAAAACCATCAAGAGACAATGAGGAGGATTGGATGAAGTGAGGGTAGGGATCTGGAGGGGATATGCTCAATATGCAGCACACACCTGCATGCAACTTAATTATTGAAAAGAAAAGGCAGGAAGAGGAGAAGACTGGCCAGAAATCCCACAGCAAAGAGCAGACTGTAATGCCAGCCACTTAAGGTCACATGACTACAGTCAAGGAACAATGGTGCTCTGGCACCCCCACTGCTGCCCTGTTTTCCAGTCTAGTGACCCCTGCCATGACCCCTGGAAGGAAGCCAATGCCAGGCGATTCTCTGTTTAGTGTGTTTTCCTGCGTCCTTTATCTTTTTGAACGGGCGAAGATGACGTTCTTGCCTGGAACAAGGAGTGAAGGGGCCATGAAACAGGAGTCTCTGCTTCACGGGAAAGCTCGTCATACACCGTGGACACAGACGCTGGGAAAGTCCAACACCTGCAGTGACATTTCAGCTACTCAGGCCTAGGCATTTTTCCCCAAGACAGCCAGTGTTTGCCCTCTTAAACATGAAGGGAAATGTAACCACCAACCCAGCCACAAAACCTTTGAACTACAACTTGTCCTTTTTGCAAAATATGCTAGGACAGTGGTGGCACAAAGCTTGTGAGAGTAACCAGTCAATATCTGATGTAACTTAAGGCATACTCCGTGAGATGAATCCCATACCTGACACTGGGTGGGTGACCAAGAACTAGAGACTAGTTAACCCAGAGACCTAGGGAAAAACCAAATACTAGTGGTCTAAAATAAAACAAAAAAGTAACAATAAAATGATTCCTAATGACATTCTACTATACTCATAGATGAGTGCTTTGCTCAGCCATCATCAGAGAAGCTTCCTTTACAGCAGATGGGAACAAGTACACAGACCCATAGCTAGACATTGCACACACACAGAGCGACCTTAGAGCACTCAGCTCAAAATGGGATGTTCCCATTAAATCCCTTTCCTCAGAGCTCAGGGAGCCCTGAGGAAGAGAAAACAGAAAGAGTCAGAAGGGCTAGAGGACACTTGGTGAACAAGACTCTAGATTAACTGGGCAAAGTTCATATGAACTGACAAAGACTGAAGCAGCAAACACAGGGCCTATGTGGTCCTCTGCATGTATTATGTTATTGATAAGTTTTAGGCCTGCTGAAGGCCTCTTGCTATTGCAACAAACCAAATCAGACCAAATTGGAAGGCCCAGGTTTAATGGGTGAAGCGTTCCTGGGCAATTCCCCACCTTGCAGAGAGGAGACAGGGACTCGAGACCAGAAGAGCCATGAGTCTGTTTTGGGGGATGTTGCTTAATTATGCTCCTGTGGGAGTTGTCCTGAGCCTCTCTGGGGGAGGAGCTGTGTTTGGCAGACTTTGAAGGGGCAGGTTTAGGGAAAGAGATGGGGAAGGGAGCCCAGGTGGATGTTCCACCAGACTCCTTCCAAACATTCCAGACTCTTTGGGTACAGGGATGCCAGAGTGCCAGGGGCTTGAGGTGGAGCTCCCACCCAAACAGTACAGCTTTCAGTTCAGTGTTTTTATGGGACTCCTGAGTGTGTACAGGAGTAGGTTTCTGATCCTTGTGCCTTCTCTTGGGGCTCTTTTCCTTCTGTTGCTTTTTCTTGTCTAACTTCGATGGTTTTTGTTTTGTCTTACTATATTTTATTGTGTTGTGTTTGATTGTTACCTCTTAGAAGCCTGTTCTTTTCTAGGGAGAGACAGGGAGTGGATCCAGATGAGAGGGAGGTGGGAGATACTGGGAGAAGAGGGAAGGGAAACTGTAATTAGGATGTATTGTATAAGAAAAGAATCTGTTTTTAATAAAAGAGGGAAATATTACATTAAAAAAGAGTACCTATCCCAAAACCAAATCCCCTAAACCAAGAAAACAAATACAAAAATGTGTAGTGATATTTGGCACCCACAACGTGTGGGTGGGTCACCCCCCTTGCCCCTTATCCACATGGGCTAGCCTAATACCCCTCCTTCCCGCTAGCAGCAGCAGCTCAGATCCTGCCCACAGCCTCTGTGACAGCCATGCAAGTTTGCACTGAGGCACGTGCTCTCACTGTGAGCCCTGAAGTTGCTTTACTCTGCCCACCTCACCTTGTGGGGATAGCATCCAAAACCAGCTCGGTTCCAGCTCTCGTCTTGGGGCGCCTGGTGTATCCCGCCACATTTGCCCATTTACACTGTGTGCCACCTGTGGGCATCCCGTGTGGCCTGCTGCATGGTTCTGAGCTCCCCATGGCATATACCTGCCAGTCGCTAGGTCCCAGAAACCAGCAGACAGGTCCCAGAGACCAGCAATTAGCCAGAGCTCCTAAAATTCAAACACTGCCTATGAGCTCATGCCTGCACCCACCCATCCATCCACCCCCACCCACCCATCCACACCCACTCCCACTCCCCCACTCTCCTCCACCCCTGCAACTTGCCCTCTCTGCATTTTGGACACAGGGGGCTTGGAACTGCTCAACCATCTGTACCCACAGGTCAGCAACTGCCAGCAGGCTGCTCCTTTTTGTTTAAAATGGTTCAGTGTGGCTGCTGCCAACTCCATTTTTTGAAATACCCGCTCTGAGGCACTCCTGCCCTGACCAACTGCCTCCACCATGTTATGCACAGATGCCAGGACCCACACACAGCCAGTTCTGTACCTCCAGCCTCAGAGATGTCTGTAGGTGTCCCAGGCAGGGGGCTCCCACCAGGCAATCACTCCCAATTGTTTTCTGTGTTGTCTCATCTGTTGTGATCCCCGCAGCTCTGCCTAGTACTCACAGGTACCAGGTGGGGGCTGCCTGGGTGAGTCTTTAATTCACAGGAGCCCACTCAGGAAACCTGAGTCAGCCTAAATAACAGACCTGTTATGGCACTACACCTGCAACACCTGCTGGCAAAACATCCACTCAAATATCACAGAACCAGCCATTGCCTAACCTGGTTAATTACACCTGGAACATCTATGATGCTTGGGTCAATCTCTCAAGGATTTTATCTGAGGTAAATTACTCTGTAACTTTACACCTTAAACTGATTAATAAATAAACAAATAAATTTTTTTCTTTACAACTTTTAAATATCTCTTATGTCATGATAAATAATATAACCATTCAGGAATTTAAAAACTTCTTTGTTTATTCTATGAATGAAATTTTACAAGACATATACAACCTTTTTGGGACACATACAATTTTCACCATAATGGTGATTAGTATAGTAATTCATATCACATCATTAAAAACCTGATTTAATAACAGCACCAAATATGAGACATTAATGGAACTGATACAGACTTTGCAAAGTGGTAATGAGAACTTAAACAAAAGGATTCTTTCTTTGGAATCTGCTAATTTATCACATTAAATTCAATCCACTAATAATAAATGAATAACCAGATTTAATTCTATTGAAAGATTATTGGATAAAACATTAATTCTGGAAGGCAATCTTAATGCCATACAGAAAATTTCTAAGGAGGAAAGATCATCATTAATGGATAGAATGAAATCTTTGGAAACATATATTAATGATGAAAATAAAAAATGTTTTGATTCCATGAAGTCACTGGAATCATTACAGAACAAGAGGTACAGAATTTTAAAAATGCTGTGGTTAATTGATTTCAAGTTTTATAAGACTCTGTTAGAACTGATAATAAAAGTGTTAGCACACAGACGGAAGAGGTTAGAGGAGAAATAACATTGACAGTGCCTTCCAGAGTTAGAGATGACTTACCAAAAGTCACAAGTCATATCATATATCCTGTTATTGTTTATGAAAAGCCATCAACTGATAAATATCATGAAAGATATGTAGAATATATATGGGAGCCTATACATATGAGAGATTTAAAGAACATCAAGGAAGCTGTAGTTACCTATGGTATACATTCAACATTTGTGAAACAGATGTTAAATACATGGTCTTCTAGAAACAGGATAACACCAAAAACTTGAATCAATTGGTATCAGCTGTATTAGAATATAGCCAACAATTACAATGGAACAGCTGGTTGAGAGAAGAAGCTAAGGCCCTTGAACAGCAAGGTAAGATTAGAGTTTTTAAGATCTCCCAAGATCAAATTCTTGGTGAGCGCTGTTTTGTTGATATAGATGCACAATCTACCTTTGATGAGCATACATTATCTATATGCCATACAGCAGCCTTAAATGCTTGGGAAAATTTTCTAGAACCAGGAAAATCAACTAAAGCTATATACCAAAGTTGTACAGGGCTCAAAAGAACTGTTTACTGACTTTTTACAAAGATTGACCATAGTTGTAAACAAGACAATATCAGATCAAGAAGTTAGACAAGCACTAATTCAATCTTTGGCTTTTGAAAATACTAATTTAGAATGCAGAAAGATACTTGAACCTTTAAACATCAGATCAGCACTAATAGAAGAATGGATCCAAACATAATCATAGTTGATTCTTTTAACTATGGTGATGAGGCTTGGATAGGAGAGGTGATTTCCAAAGGTGTAAAGAGACATCAAAGTGCCAGATGTTTTAGCTGTGTTAGCCAGGCCATATAAGAAGAAATTATACAAATGGCACTCCTAGAAGCAATGCTTCTTCTAGAAATAACTCAAACCTTCTGGATTATGCAGACAATGTGGTAAAGGCTGGCACTGGACCAATGAATGCAGATCAAGAAGAGACATAAAAAGGCCCACAAATGAAACATGATAAAGTCATTTCCAATCACTGTGGAAGAAACTCTCCCTAGGACAATTAAATAATCCAGTACATAACATAAAAAAAAAATCAAAAACTGGATGATAGAACAGCTTTGATAGATGGGTCAAATATTCCAAAAAATATCATAAAACTACTATTTTGGCAGACTTCCATAAGTGAACAGAGACTAAAGCTTAGGGTAGGAATTAATAATTAATCAAGCCTCATACTTGAAGGCTTAGTAGACACAGGTGCAGATGTGACTATAATTACACCAAAATCATGGCATCTGAATTGCCGTCTTTAAGAGGTAGATGTCTAGTTTTGAGGGATTTATACCCTATCTCAGGTAAAACAAAGTACTAGATGGGTTGAATGCATAGAGCCAGAAGGACAGAGCAGAAGGCTGAAGCCATATGTGGCTAATGTAACAGTGACTCTATGGGGTCATGATCTGTTACAACAATGGAATACCCAGATTAATATTACTCCAATCTCAGAAGCAGACTATAGACCAATTTGTGTTTCTGGGAACAATATTATAAGACACTATAAAAAATAGCCACCAACCAGTCAGGCTGTACAGAAACAGCATAACTGTCATTGAACTCTCAGAGGTACCAATGGTCCTACATTTAAAATGGCTAATTGATAAACCTGGGTTGGACAATTGTCTATGGCACAAGAGAAACTACAAGCCTTAGAACAGTTGGTTCAGGAGTAATCAAATGTTCAACATATTGAAGAATCTACCAGCCCTTTGAATTCTACTGTATTTGTTATTAAAAATAAATCTGAAACCCTGTCTCGAAAAAAAAATAAATAAATCTGGCAAATGGAGAATGCTGACATATCTCAGAACTATTAATGAAGTAATTTAGTCTATGGGCTCCCTACAAAATGGGATGCCCTTGCCCTCTCTGTTACCTAAAGAATGGCCTATTGTAGTTATTGACTTTAAAAGACTGTTTTTTTAAAAAAACATACCTGTACAAGAAAAGGATAGAGAAAAATTTGCCTTCATGGTACCTACTTATAATAATTCCCAGCCAGTCAAGAGAGATCAATGGAAGGTCCTCCCACGGGGAATGTTAAGTAGACCCACCCTGTGCCAATATTTCATGTCAAAACTGTTGGAAATAATTCCTGCACAATTTCCACAATCTATAATTTACTATTATATTGATGATATCTTATTAGTGATCCAAAGTTAGATACTTTAGAAAGCATGTTCAAAGAAGTAAAGTTTTGCCTCACTGGGAATTACTCTCAAAAAATATAAAGAGAAGATTCTATTAATTACTTAGGATATAAGATAGATTTACAAAAAATTAGACCTTCAAAAGGTATAACTCAGGAGAAATAGATTGCAGACTCCTAATGACGTTCAAAAATTGTTAGGAAGTATTTCCAACTTACAGACTACCATTGGAATACCTAAAAATGGACTAGTAAATTTGGCCAATACCCTAAAAGGGGACAAGGACTTAAATAGTGTGAGAGAGTTATCAATTGAAGCTGAGAAGGAATTGCTTCTAGTAGAAAAGAAAATATGAGAGGCACATGTGGATTGTGTAAATCCAGAGCTTAATTGCATTCTGGTCATATTATTCTCCAGACACTAACTACAGGGATTTTGATGCAGAGGGAATGTTTTATACTGAAATGGATATTTCTACCATGTAAACCAAGTATTCTTAAAGACATATGTGGAAAAGATCTCTGATTTGATTTTAAAAGGAAAATTAAGATTTTGTCAATTGACAGGAATGGACCAAGCAGAAATTGTAGTACCTTTAACTAATGAGGAATTCTCTTCTTTATGAAAAAATAATGAATATTGGCAAAGAGCCTACAGTAATTTTTTGGGGAGAGTTAGCAACTGTTATCCCAAAATCAAGAGAATAGAATTCATAAAAAGAACTGAATGGGTCCTTACTCATAATCTCTGGAGTCCCCACATTCTATACTGATGCAAATAAATCAGGAATGGCAGGATACAAATTAGGAGATTTAAGTAAAGTAGTTCAAAGCTCTTACAATTCTGTGCAAAAGTCAGAACTGTATACCATTCTTATGGTACTAATAGACCACAGAAACTCTCAATATAGTTACTGACTCTCAATATGCAGAGAGAGTTGTTTTACATATTGAAACTTCTGAACTTATTCCTGGTAAAACAGAATTAATATCACTATTTATACAATTACAGGAAATCACCAGAAATATGGAATATATATACATATGTGTGTGTGTGTGTGTGTGTGTGTGTGTGTGTGTGTGTGTGTGTGTGTATGTGTATATATAGATCTCACATCAGATCCTTTATGGGTCTGTCAGGTTCTCTAGGATAAGGTAATGATAAGATTGATCAATTATTAATAGGAAATATGCTGGAGGCCTCGGAATTTCATAAGAAACACCATGTAAAAAGCAAAGGTTTGAAAAAGGAATTTTCCATCACTTGGCAACAAGCCAAGAAAATCATAAATAAATGTCCTACTTGTTCCTTCTATAACCAAACTCTATTACCTGTAGGGAGTAATCCTAAAGGTATACAAAGAAATGAAATTTGGCAGATGAATGTGTTTCCTTTTTCAGAATTTGGAAAATTAAAATATGTATACTACACTATTGACACCTATTCAGGATTTCAATGGTCAATCCCTATGAGTTCTGGAAAGTCTGATTCTGTAATTACTCTCTATTAAAGTTATGGTCATCATGAGAATACCTGTACAAATTAAGTTTGACAATGCTCTAGCATGTGTCTCAAGTAAAATGAAACAGTTTTTTGCTTATTACAATATAAAGCATATTTCAGGTATACCACACAATCCCACAGACCAAGCAGTCATAGAAAGACTCTAAGATTCTAAAGAATATGTTAAATACAAAGAAAGGGGCAATAGTGGCCTCTAGAAATAGATTCATAATGCTTTATTAACCTTGAATTTTCTCAATGCTGATGAGAAAGGAATAACAACTGCAGAGAGACATTTGACAATAGAAAAAAATCCTGAGCTAAACCAACTTGTTTACTTCAAAGATGTGTTGACCTCAGAATAGAAGCCAGGATATATCGGACATTGGGGAAGGGATTTTGCTTTTGTTTCTACAAGAGAAGAAAAGCTATGGATACCACCAAAATTAAAAAAAAATTCGATTTGAACAGGAGAAACCCCTTGATGAGGAGAAGTAAAAGCTCATCCACCAATGTGACAGTTCTACAAGTTGTAAGGAAAACTCAATAAACAACGGTTGGGGCAGGGTTCTGTTTTTTTTTTTTTTTTTTTTTTTTTTTTTTTTTTTTTTTTTTTTGTCTTTACAGAATAATAGAAACACCCATCTTCAAGAAATCATAAGGCCTTGGACAGCTAGATATCTACAGCAGAAGAGAAGGACCTATTGATAACAATATACTCTACAGAGTAATATCTCACTGCTTAACATCTATATCTCTTTAGCTCTAGAAAAGTTGTGGTCCCAATTCAATTATAAATCAAGCTAGCTTTGGAGTTGGAATGTGGTCTTTCCTACTCTAAATCCAAGCATGTTGCTAAAAGAAACAATTACAAGATTCTGTCTCATATCAGAAAAGTCAACTAGTGTGGGACAGAAGAAAACCAATAATCTGGAGACCATTGTTGTCAAGATTCTATTTCTCTCCATGCTTATTCTTGATTCCTTGGAATTCTTCCTCACATGTCATGTCATCTTAAGATTCAGACTTTCTGTTTTGATATTAATAATGTTTAAGTTTTCCACTGTGAAAATAAATCTTTCCATTTACAATCTCTGAAATCTCCAGAAGGAAGATGGGGCCCCACAACGATGATTCTACCTGGTCCGGAATGATGACATTGAACCAAAAAATATCACTCAATGATCAGCTTTGGACTGCTAACTCTTCAGGACAATTTCAAGATGAAATGGTCCAACATATTACACTTCTAGTCAGAACTTCAGATAAACTTTACCCATTACTCTGAGATTGGCTACAAATGTCACAGTTAGTCCTCTTGAGACTTAACCATTTAGCTTTCTTACAGGATCCCACAGAGAGACTGTCACCACCTAGACAGCAGAAAGCAATTTTAAGAAAATGATCTCCCAAAAGGTTTTATTTTTTCAAGGTTATGGATAAGTTGTAATAGGGTTGGGGGTGGAACAATAAAATTTAGATTCAGGATTTTCTTTTGGAAAAGAAAACAGGGAAATAGTTAAGGCAGGATACTAAGGTAGATTTCTGTATCTACTGGTAAACTAATTTAGCAAATTATCATCCTTAGGTCATTTGCATTGATATGAATTCTTATATATTGATACAAGTGTAAACTATTTTTCTATTCCCATTTAAGACAATTTATATATTGATAAAAATTCAAAACTATAATTGTTATATTATACATATGTTACCACTCCTATTTGAAATATTTTATATATTGATACAAATGTGAAATTACATTTGTCATGCTCTATGTATGTTCTACCTCTGTTTAGGATATTTTGTATATTGATATATATATTAAGAATATTGTTGTCACATTGCACTATACATCTTTACCTCTGATTAAGATATTTTATATATTGTTACAATTTTGAGGTCATTGTCCTTATACTGTACATCTGTTTACAGATTGTTTACCTTGATAATGTGAAGCCTTAGTCTTTAGGTTATTTAGGTAGATAAGACTTACAGAACTATAGTCACCCATGCTTGTCATATCTACAGCTATGTTAATTAGGTTTTCCAGATTTACAGAAACATATGTCAGATGGATAGGTAATCTTTAAACACTTAATGGGCCTAGAGAATATGGTATTTAAATGTTTTGATAACTTAGAATTCTGTTGACATGAGACATAATTGCTCCTGGCAGCACCAATCTACTTCTGAGAGAATGTTGGGCTTCAAAGACACTCCTTATGGAAGTTTGTCTTCTTTTCAGCAAAAAAATGGCCTGCTGGACAAAGAACTACCCTCGCCTCAGCTGTTGACAGTGTGCACGCTGTCCTTTCTGGACGAACAGGACACACAAAGAAAAGTGACTACTTAACCTTGCCAAGACAGAGTAAGATGGTCTTTCAAAATTCCTGCTTCTAAAAATGGCCTGTCCAACATCCTAGGCATGTAGCCAAAAATGGATGCCCCAAAGGTGCTGAAAAATATTAGGCGACTGTCTAGTCTGCCAGCTGTCTCTGTCAATTCTTGCAATTTTTCAGATATTGCTTGTTTGCACTTCCTGCTTTCTTGGGTAATATTATTTTCCTTCTTAGGTCTTTGATGGGATTGAAGACTAGATAGTTATAGTTATAATCCTCTTGTATCTTAGCTAAGAACATTTTAGGCACTAAGGTTAGATTCTTCAGGATAGGACAGCTACTGCCATTTACCCATGGTCTGGACATTTCTAGATATTTAGCATGTGTCTCTTGTTTGTTGTCATTCTTGTTGGTTGTATTTCTATTTTGTTTATGTTATTACTTTTCCTCTATCCTGGACAATACTTGATAATCATTCCTATTGTATATAGTTTTGTATTAGGTTAGACTTTTCTTATTTAGACAAAAGGGGGTGCTGTAGTGGATACCTGTTCTACCTATGACCTTAAAGTACCAGTCCCTAGGGCATGGCCTTGGGGCTACCCTTAAATTCTGAAGGGCACATATGCCTCGTTCTGTTCTCTCTCATAAACTTGGACTGTGGGGACTGACTCAGGCAGCAGAAGCAGTGTGGGATAGACCATGGGCCTTCCAGGACCCTGCAATGGAATTGCTTTATCTTGTTTTGCGAGATGTTCTCCCCCAAATAATTTCTAAATAAATAATTCCTTTATCAATGTATGTAGGTTATTCAGCAATAAAATGTTTGTAATAAACTCTTAGAGAATTGGACAGGAATGACTTAGAATTAAAATGCTGGTATATACATGATAGGGCAGAGATTGGCCTAAGTTGTGATGAAGAGAATTTACTAGCTAGGTGTGGTTATACACACTGATAATCCTAGCACTTCAGAGTCTGAGGCAGGAGGATTGTAAATTTGATGCTACCTAGAGACAGTGTCCCTTAGAAGAAGTGGGGTTAATCAAAACCTGAGCCGATTTTTGAGAAGGAGTAGGAAGAGCTGGGGTTTCACTTGCATTTCTTCTACAGAAAGTTGTGCCTACCTGGGCTGGCACGTGTAGGCCACCAGTGCATTTCCGTGCCACTCACACAGAATTCCTGTCGAATTGGGAAGTGCTGCCTGGAAAGCTGGGCTGAAAGTCTAGCCCAGTGTGCAAGGGCATCAGCAGCTCTAGATGATGCACTGATCAAGGGTTGCTGACAGCCTGGCTGTGAGCAGTTTGCAGCTGAGACTTAAGAAAGACCAAAACCAGGGACAGTAAGATGGCGTGAGTGCCAGCCTGCCTAGAGGAGGGGCTCCAAGAGAAGGAACCTGACACTGTACCCATGGGTGTCGTGATCTTAGACGTTCAGGTTACTAACAATTCCTATAAGGCATTCAGAAAAGTATTTAAGTCCTAGTGATCTGAAGCCTCACATTGGCAGGAATATTAGTAGTATGAACTTAATGGCTATCACTTAGTATTACCTATTTTCTTCTCATTTTTAACAGCTGATCTTCATCTTGTTCCTACCTGTATGAATAACATTTTTTAAAGGTATATTCTATTTCTGTGTATGAGTGGGTTGCCTGCATGTATTGTCTGCACATTGCATGTGTGCCTGGTACTGTGGGAGATCAGAAGAGGACATCAGATCCTCTGCAGGTGAAGTTATGGACAGTTGTGAGTTGCCATGTCAGGCCTGGGAATCGAGCCTAGGTCCTCTGCAGGAACAAGTGTCTCAACCACTGAGGCATTTTTACGGCCCTCACTACACACCAAGTCATTTTTCTTAAGTGTAGTAATTATACAAGTAGGCTTGAGAACCTGGATTTGAGAATTGGCTGAAGTAGAATTTCCTTTTGCCAAACAGTTCATCCTTTTTCATCTATCACTGAGCTTCTTGATTTTGGCCATAGACTTAAAAGCCAGGGTCAGATCTGCACCAGACTGTGGGGTTAGAGTGAAAGAAGCGTGATACCACTCCTTCAGTTTTTGCTAGTCTCTAAAGTTTCTTAGTTAATAGACTCAGGTTCACTGGAAATAGCAGATCATATAATAGTTTCAATTTTAAATACATTATTTTGATGTATATATTTTTTGTTCCTTAAAATTATTACTTTTTATTTATTTCATGTGCATGCATGTGTGCATGTGTGTGTATGGGGTGTTGTACATTGTGTGTGTACTTTTGGAAGTCAGTTGGGTTCTTGGACCATATCATCTCAGGGTTTGAACTCAGGTCCTCAGACATCTTGGCAGGAGCCTTTACTCACTGAGCCCTTTCCTCTAGCTCCCTTTCTTCATTTTAATAAAAGTAATTTCTTAGAGAGAACAGCACAATTAAATTTAACACAAATTAAATAAATTTATAAAAATAATTTGAACTATAGACATTTGTCAGTTTAAAAGAAATAATTTAAAGGCTAAGTAGTTTTTTTGTTTGTTTGTTTTCTTTTTTTGACCAAGTGTTACCAAAATTAGAGTTGAAGATATGCCAAATTTGGGGAATTTAGTGAAAACTTCTACAGTTAAGAATGCAACTTCAAGAGGATATATCCTAAGTGTTTTGCCCAGATCATAACCCCCAGAGAGACCACCAAGGACGAGCATACCAGAATGCAAAAGCAAGGTTTATCTGTTACAAGTCATGACAGGGAACTCAACTCAAGCCATCTCAAGTGAGGCAGAGAAGAGTTACTCTTTCTTGGGGAAGTTAGTTTTTATAGGCAAAACCCATAAAATTTCTTAGAGGGGAGAGGGTTAGTATGGGTCCATCCTTGATTGGTCCAGTTTTTCGCAGGCCTGGACTTTATCTTATTCTAGCTTATCTGTTTGCCCTGTCAGGAGTTTTACAACTCATCTCCAGGGTCTGGTCATATTATCTCTGGAGAGGGGCATCTCGTGGTTAATTGGTTACCATCAGACATCCTGACTCTGTTCTTTTGTTCCTGGGGCTGGCACCATCATTTCTGGGGACTTGAAACTGGCCTGGGTCTATCTATATTGAGATATCTTTGTCTAAGGCCCCCTTTTTGAGACAATAGAGTGAGGGTCTTGTTGTGCTTAGATCACGTCCCCAAAGCCGCCACTGGAGACTTTAGGTATAGAATGCAAAAGTAAGGTGTTTTCTAAGTTTACAAGCCTCCAGGGAGGCTCTTCCAAATCTCTCACTCACAGCAGGGAGGTTGGAAGGAGTGCTCCCCTTTCTTTGTGAGGCTAGTTCTTAAAGGCACAGATCATATAATTTATTTTAACCCACCTCCCTTTTTAGTCTTTTGGTCGAATATCCTGACTGTGTTTTCCAAAGTCCCTGTAGCAGATACAGCCACCTGGGGAAAAGGGGTCTAAGTTCTTATCTACACTTACGAATCCTGGTTTAAGCTTCTCTTTGTCTGTAGGGGATAGAGTGGGGGGGGTTTACTGAGGTATCACACTAAGAACTAGGAAAGCTAGGGATACCTTAGCCTCTTTTAATATATAAATGATGTTGGAGTCATGTCAACGGTTATGAGAATGCCAATTAGTAATTTGGATTTAGATGATCTTGAATTGTTTGGTCTTTCACGTACTTGGCTATTGAGAGCCACTGGTAGCAAAAATCCTTAGGAGTATACAGCAGTCAGATGGTCAACCTATCAGAACTAAGGGTTCTGTTAGAGGAAACCATCACACAAGGCATTATGGAATTACTGCCTTTTGAATAAACTGGCTGTCTCTTGTTGTAAACTTCTTGTGCAATAACAGCTACGATTCTCCCCATTTACCATGCATTTCCATGTTATGTGTACATGTAATCTCACAAATGCATCCCAATCTTGGGCACCACTTTCCCTATACATTTAGGGTAATTGGATAACTGTTCCCTGCTGTGTTTATTTTTTCATTAACATAAATCTGGCCAGAGTCATTCTCCAGACAAAGGTACTACATCGAAGATACCTTTTTATCCAAGGACAAATGCAGATAAACATTAGCTCATCTTATGAGATGCTTATGAGAAAATAACCACTAGCAATTAAATCCTCAACTCCTTACCTTCACCCTGGGTTGTTTACACAAGACCCTAACTTAAGAGATTTACTGCTCACATTCCTGGGATGATGTTTTAGCCAATTACTAGTTACTGAGTTAAGGCAGTTACTTCCCACTGGCCCAAGGAGATTGCTTACAAGGCCAGGCAGGTGATAGGTGCCAAGCTTCTTTCTTGTGCAAATTAAGTTCTTATTCCTCCTCAGCCAGGTGCTATTCCTAGATTCCCTAATTGATTTTAGCCTTTAGCTGACCCTACCAGAGAACTCCCCTTTAGTCACTCCCCTTTGGGGTTGTAATTGGAATTAAAATTACTGACAATTATTGCTTTACATATGGATCCTTATCACCTCTCTCTGCGACCCTAAAAACTTCAAACCTTGTGTTGCTTTGAAATGACTGCTTGTATATGTACACTGTTTTCCTCACAACACTTGGGGAATTGGTTGAGAAGAACAAAGATGAGGACGGAGATGGAAAGAACTAGGTACAATGATGAGCAAACAACAGAAGGGACTGAGAGCAGGAGGGACTGAGAGGAGTTATGTAAGAGAGCAGAAAAGAAACTGTGTAGATAGAATTGACTTAGAAGAATAAAGTGAATGTGCTAAAGAACTCAGTGTGAGTTTGAGGCCAGCCTGGTCTACAGAGTAAGATCCAGGCCACGCACCAAAACTACACAGGGAAACCCTGTCTTGAAAAACCAAAAAAATAAAATAAAATAAAATAAAAAATAAAAAGAACTCAGTGTGCTTGGATTCATTAAATATCCCCTCAGATCAGAATCCTTAGCCACTTTCAGCTTCTGTTCTGGATCCTGGTAGAAATCTCCTCAAGGCAGGCACCTGGGGAGAATTCGTTACTTGGCAAAAGTAAGCACCAGTTTACCACAGGAGATAGCATCATCTAAGGTCTAAGATTTCTTTTTTTTTTTTTTTTAAAGATTTATTTATTTATTATGTATACAATGTTCTGCCAGAAGAGGGCACCAGAATTCATTACAGAAGGTTGTGAGCCACCATGTGGTTGCTGGGAATTGAACTCAGGACCTTTGGAAGAGCAGTCAGTGCTCTTAACCTCTGAGCCATCTCTCCAGCCCCCCCCCTTTTTTTTTTTTAAGATTTCTAAGATTTTTTTACAATGATTTTCTACATGCTGTGCAAAGGATACTACCAATCATACTCCAGTACTTGTTGAGAAAGACCAAGTAGGTGCAAAAAGTGCAGAGAGCAGAAATAACAGATATTGCAGAGAGTAGGATTATCAGTAAGCAGGGTAGTTTAGGGATAGTGCCATGGCTTACCAATCCACCAGGCATTGCCCATGTAGTCTAGGTATAAGTGACTGAGCATCGATACTGACTATAGTGAGAATCGGGCTTCCTACTGTACAAGAAGAGGGAGGGACTGTAGTTACGGAGCATAAGAGACATTTGAGAATGCTCTGCACTATAGCATTGAAAATGGAGTTGTCGTATTGACCCCAAGGCTTTCAGTAGATCTACATATGTGAGTGTAGGCAAGCATTTTACTGACTGAACCATCCCCTCAGCTCTGCTTGTGTTTTATATTTATATTTTCTTTATTTCAGAAATATCTCCCTAATCCATGGTCCCCAGTGGCTATTCTTGAAAGTGGCATAGATAAGGATTGTCTTCAAATACAAAGAAAGACCTCTATTTATTTTGTTTCCTAGCTGCCCCCTCCTCTTCTTCTCTTCTTCCTCCACCTCCTGGTTTGCTTTTTTTTTTTTTAATCTTCATATTTCCCTGTTCTAAAGCAGCATCTTTTGCTTTTGAGACACAGACATGTAGTTCAGGCTCTCTTCAAATTTGGAATTGCCCCGACTCAGTTTCCCAAGGGCTGATATTACAAACATGTACTATTATAGCTAGCTCCACCTTGTCTTCTGAACTTAGAACCCGAGTTTTCTAAAGGACACATTCCATAGGGTGTGGTACAACACACAGTGCATGTCTGATGTATCTGCACTTACCCTCTCTTCTCTCAGTCAAAGGGATGGGCACATGGCTCTCGCCCCATACCTATACTCCTTCAAACTCATTTTCACAGGCTTTGGAGAAGACAGTTCTTCCCAACTACAGCTGTGGTGTGGTAGGTTGTGAGGTACAGGGCTCTGGGAACTCCCATCCCCACAACAGAGACAGATAAACACATCTGTGTACTTTAGGGACACTCCTGGGTTACTTCAGTAATTTCTAGTCAAGTAACTTCAAAATATTCTCACCACTTAAGCAAGATTCTGTCATTTGCTGCCAAGAATCCCACCTACATCCACACAAGCATTAGACGGATGTTTCCTGACTTAGGTCCATAGGAGTCTGAGGTTGCTTAAGAGCTGAGTGGTCACAGGACCCACTTGACCAGGTTTGGGATTTCTCTAGCAACTAGATGTTTTTACCAGCCTGCCATGTTGTTGTTGGGTCAAATCTTGAGGAGCCTCATTAGCGTGATGTAACCAGCATCAGGCACTGCACTGAGTGGTAACCCTAGAGTGTGGACTCTGAAGTCTGTCTCCTAGCAACAGGAGTCAGTATCTTCCAGTTCCAGGCCTTTGCTTAATCCTTTTATTTTCATCTCATCTGAAAGTTATAGACAGGGCATGAGAGACAGATTTCACTTAGCAAATGCATACATTTCTTTTTATTAAACACCTAAGGGCAGGACTCCTTCCCTTTGCCATTTTAAAATCATTGTCAGCAGAAACTTTAATTAAAAAGTTGGAATGTATGAATGTTTTCAACACCTTCTAAATTGCTTAGTTATTTGGCAGGAAGCACTTCAGAATTGAACTGGATACTTAAAATCCTGAGGAGATCTCAAGTCTCGACAAAATTTCCTTAATTGGGCATTGATTTCTTTTACTTTTATGAGCCAAAATGTTATATTTTTAAATCGCCTTTTTCATTTGAGTTCTGAAAAGTCTTTTATAGCATTTTGTTTCTGGTTATTATATAAATGGATTGTGTGCAGAAATGTAATGACATAAACATTTTCAAAAATTTAGCTATGAACTACCTACATTAGGAAGGAAACTGAAGCAGTACTTTAGAGGGGATGGATCAATTAGAGAAACTATCAGGAGGCAAGCAATGTATTCACAAATGCTTTCATAATAAATCATGGCATTTATGAAAATTGTCTTTGGCATTATTTTCTTTGCTACGTATCTCAACTTCACAGTGGAAATGATCTCTTGACTACTGTAAGCAACCCAAGTGAGGGAAAAACATGCTTTAAGTAATCTCAAAATTTGTTAATAACTTTCAATATAAGAAAAATAAGGAAAGTATTCAGGTAAAGATGGGGTCCATTCAGAAAATATTTGTCACAAGATAATAATTAAATGTTATATTGAACTCCTATTGATTTACTTAAAAGTGTGGACTTGATTTTTGTAATTGCCATGAATTTAGTAGTTTAAAAGTCCATTTATTAGTCAGTAGTTTTCTGGATCTGAAGTCTGGTCCTGTAACGGCTCTGTTCTCCATTCTGGGTCTCACAGGGTGAAGTCAGGATGTTGGCAATGCTGGATTGCTGTCTTGAGGCTCTTAGGAACCCTCACCTCCAAGCTCATTCTGGTTTTTGGAAGAATTCCGTCTCCTGTGGTTGAAGAACTGAGGTCCCCATTGACTTCTTGTCTCAGATTGGGATGTTGTTGGCTTCTAGTTGCAAATTGACTCCCTCTACCTGTAAAGTGAGCAACGGGACTTCTTTCAAATTAGTCCTTTCTAACCAGGAGGAACCAAGACTCCAAGTGCTGAATAGATCATACCTGATGAGGATTTTCCCATTGTCTCAATGTCCCTTGGCTAAGACTCTCATGTCTACATGATTCCTCACAGCAGCACTTAGTTCTTCAGTATCAGACTGAATAAATCTAATGATCTTGAGGCTGTCTCAGAACGCTGCTTCCCACAGCAGTGAGAAACACCACAAACGATGTTTTAAAAATACAATCCCTCACCAAAAAAAAAAAAAAAAGATGAGCTGGAAGTTTTGACACTATTTTAAGAGGGAGTTAGACTGCTCCTATTTGAATTCTGACACTCCCTTGGTCTCTCAGGCTGTCAAATATCAACACCGAGTAACAATACTGTGTGGCTGTCTCACTGGCTCCTTTCTTTTTTTATTTTTTGTTTTGCTGGCTCCTTTGTAAGGTACAAGCCCAGCTACAGTCCGCATCACTAACCCCACACATGCAGCCTCCATTAGCACTTGGCCAGCCGCAACACACACTTTGAATGCTTCTGTGAGGAGAGCGTGGGAACCAGTGACTGCAGTCTGTTCACTCATCTGTGAGATCGAATAAGCAGGGAGGGCCTTACCTGTTGCTGATTTTAAACCACACATATAGTTTTGGTTCCCTGCAGGGGAGTTCCATAAAGAAGACACTGCCTCTGTCAGGCCCTGCTTTTCACTGCCAGGCCTTCTGCCTCAGAGGCAGAAACAGGCCCTATCACCCAGCTGTGCTCCAGATCACCTCTCTTTACCTCTCCCATGTTCAGCCAGCTACTTACTCTGTTTTTTGTCATTTCTAACTTCAATATTCTCTTCCATCAAAGAATCACACAGAAACCTGCCCCAAGGTTGAATGACAGGAGCAGCTTGCTTCTTGGATCCCAGTGCCCCAGTGAATGTTCATAACTCTGTTTCTATTCATTAAGGAAGTGTTAAATCAGGTGCCCTAACCGTCGTTGAGGAAAGCGGGGGACTTTGTAACACTGTCATGTTCCTCCTTGGGGATCATGCGCTTGCAGGATCACCTTGCCCACAGATCATTCATTTTAGAGTTAAGCTCATTATCTGCTGGTATTTCACTTTGTGTTCTGCCTCAGTGGGGAGCAGGGAAGTACTTGGTCTGGCCACCCTGGGTGTTTGAGCTCTAGCTATCTGCCCCAGAGTCACCAGATCTAAAGCCTATAATGTTGCCTCAATCAGCAAGTTGGAATGATGTGTTCGAGGATTCTAGTGCCAGATGTGACAGATGCCTGCTGAGACACTTCCTTCACTGGGCTCAAAAACTGAGGTTCTCTTATATTCTAAACAGACACAAAATCTAATCTGTTCTCTCCATCACCAGAACCTTCCACTTTGGTCCAATCTTCTTTTAGGTGGTATTGTAATAGCCTTGCCACTGGCCCCTGGTTTCTGTCCTATGTCCCTTGCACTCTGTGTAGCAGCTAGGATGACCCTTTAAACCCCCAATCTGGTCTTTGTCATCTTTCTGCTCTGATTCCTACAGTGAGTTCCCATTTGATTCAGGATAGAAATGAAATTCCTTATGATGACCTGTAAATCCGTCATTATCTGTGCCCCAGTCATTCTCTGACACATCTGCAGCTTGCTCACACATGGACCGCTAGAGTCCCTGCTGTCGCTCAAATGTGTGATACTTGTTTTCCCTTCAAGGCCTTCTGCTTTCTCGCAGGTCTTTTGTTTGGAATCCCACATCTGTTACAGCTTTGTAACTCTGCATAGTTGTCATCTTCTCAAAGAGGCTCACACCGAAGGTCCCCCCCAACCCTGAATGCCTTTTACCTCTCTCTAGTCTTTATTTTCCATAGAGCTTATTATAAGATCTATGCAGTATGCATTTTGCTTATTTCTTTTATCTGTTAGATATTTTGTTTCCCTTACAATATCCAGAAGTACAGGACGACTTGCTGTTTCATTTCTGAAGTGTCAGAGGCACCGAGGCCAGCACTTGCTACCTCACGGAGGGGCTGGACAATATCTGTTAAACATTTGAATTAAAGAAGAAGTGAAAGTTAAACAGGGGAAGACAAAAAGAAAGGTAAGCGTGATGTCAGCTTAGCTTAGCAGCTGGTGTTCATAAAAGGAAATGTGGAATTTCAGAGAACATGATGATGAATGGAGGGGGTAGAGCACTGTAAAATGTGCTTATAGCACACCAAAGCATCGTTAGAACTGGTTGGTTTCACATCTGTCTTTTCAGGTGCATGAAGATATATGGGCATAATGTGTGCTTCCTTGGCATCCAATCACAGCTGCTAAATATTTGACACACCAAAAGCTCCATGATCATCGAAACTCAGATATGAGATGGAAGAGACAGCTCAGTGTTTAAGATAACAGCAAAGACTGCACACCCATAAAGACATTCGGATTCCAGCACGCATATGGAAAGCCTAGCTCCAGGCTCAGTGAGAGATCCTGTCTCAAAGGAACAATGAGACTGGGATAGAGCAGGACATTGAAGTCTTTTTTTAGCCTCTCTGTACACATAAAGGTGTGCATAGGCATGCACCCACTCATATACACACACACCAAACTCATACACCACACTTAAACACATAAAGTACATATACAACATAGACACAGACACACATAGACACACAGACACATGCACTCCACCCCACACTTAAACATATAAAGTACATGCACAACACAGATACAGACACAGACACACACAGACACACACACACACACACACACACACACACACACACACACACACCAAACAAAACAACAGCAACAGGTGTATCTGTGAAGGACAAAAGGAGAGGAGTACGGACTCCTATTGCAGTTTGAATTTATATAGCCATGAGTTTGGGCTCTTAGTATATCACTCCGTGTCTGTGTGGCTTTGGGAAGGCTTTATTTCCACCTTAAGCCTTTAATTTCCACTGATTTGTAGTGGGGAAACATTACTTTCTACAGTGATCCCAAACATTAGCAATAATTTGGTGACAGTGTTTAACAAGCTGTAGATGTTATTGCTGTTATTGTTCTTGAATGTGCATAGAAAAATTTGGCTTAGTTTAATCTTGTATGTGCTGTGGTCCTGAATTGTGACCTGTCATGCTCCATAAAATCCATATACAATAAAACCTTAACTTCTATTGTGCCTGGATTTGGAGATAGGGCTGAAAAGAAAGTGATTAAGACTAATGGAGGCCATTTCTCCTAGTCTACAGGCTTAGTGTCCAAAGTTTACTCTTGTTCTGCCTATGTGAGGACAGAACAAGGAGGCAGCTGTCCCCCAAATAGGAGGAGATTCCTCACCAGAATCTTGACCTGTAGTTGAGGTTTTCCTGTGTCCCACCTGGCCTGTGGTCAGGACAAATCTCTCTCACCTACCAGTCCAGCAGCAGTTCAGACACAAGTAAACACACAGAGGCTTATATTAATTATAACTGCTTGGCCATTAGCTCAGGCTAACTACTGACTAGCTCTTACACTTAAACTTATTTCATTTTTGTTAATCTATATGTGGCCACATGTTCCGTGGCTTTACCTGTTTGCTATTACATACTGCTCTCTGAACAGTGGGCTGGAGTCTCCTCTCTCAGCCTTCCTCTTCCCAGAATTCTCTTTGTCCACTTTCCCCACCTATCCTTTCTGCCTGGCTACTAGCCAACCAGCATTTTATTTATCAACCAATCAGAGCAACACATTCACAGTATACAGAACATCCTACAGCACTGACCTTGAACTTCTCTTCTGACACAATCATAGCAATACTTGTTTGTTGTTTAAGCCATACAGTCTGTTATTTGGTCAAGATGGCCTAAACTGATTGAGACACTATCCAGTGGTGTTTCACAGAGTGGAGTTTTAGATAAACCTTCAAATGCAATCAGAGTCTGGGACAACATGAAGCAAGTTCCAAACACTGGAGGCACACACAGCCCTCTTGGCGATTCCAGTAAGGGCTCATTTTCAATATATATACTTTATCATCATCATCACCACCACCATCACCACCACCACCATCACTACCACCACCATCATCATCAACATCATTATTTTGACATCCTGACCAAAATTTCCCTTCCCTCTTCTCCTCCTAGTCCCTGTCCATCCACCTCTCCTATGCCTCCCTATCCACTCCTTCTCTGTTTCTCTTCAGAAGAGGGCAGGCCTCCCATGGATATCAACCAAACTTGGCATATCAAGTTGCAGTGAGACTAGATACTTTTTCTCATATTAAGGCTGAAAGAGGCAACACAAAATGAGGAATAGGGTCCCAAAAGTCAGCAAAAGAGTCAGAGACAGTCCTTGCTTCTACTGTTAGGATTCCCACAAGAAGACCAAGCTACACAACATATATGTAGAGGGCCTAGGTCAGCCCTCGCAGGCTTGCTAGTTGTTGCTTCAGTCTCTGTGAGCCCCTATAAGTTCAGATTAGTTGATTCTGTGGGTTTTCTTGTGGTGTCCTCAATCTTTCTGGATCCTACAATCCTTCTTCCCCATCTTCCACAGGGTTCCCTGAGCAGCTCTTAATGTTTGGCTGTGGCTTGCTGCATCTGCTCCCATTGGATGCTGGAGGAAGCCTCTCTGATGTCAATTGGGCTAGGCATCAATCTATGAATATAGCAGAATATTGTTAGGAATTATTTCATTTAATTTTTTCCCCAGTCATGTTTGGTTCTATCCTAGGTCTCTGGGCTATCTAGCCTCTGGGTCCTAGCCCTCCAGACAGTGTCATGGTATAGGTCTCAAGCTGGATCAGTCATTAGTTGGCCACTCCCACTATTTCTGCTCTACCTTTACCCTAGCACATCTTGTAGGTAGGACATATTGTAGGTTGAAGGTTTTGTGTCTGGGTTGGTACTCCAGTCTCTCCACTGGAAGTCTTGCCTGGTTACGGGAGATGGCCCGTCCAGGTTTCATATTCCTTATTGCAAGGAGTCTTAGCTATGGTCACCTTTGTAGATCCCTGGGAACTCCCATTGCATTACGTTTCAATCTCACCACCAAAATGCCCCTCTCCCCCAATTCTAGCCATCTCTCCCAGTACTCTCTGCAAGTGTTACAGCTCCAGAGGGAAAGGTATTCCGACTTGTTGGGAAGTCAGGCTATACCTGCAAGTGTTACAGCTCTGGAGGGAAAGGTATCTTGAATTGTCAGGAAGTCAGGCTATACCTGAAGCTGGGGTGTGGTGGGGGATGGTCTCCTGACAGAATATAGCGATCCTGCTCCTCTCCTAGAGAGAGCCATTACAGCTGAGTTCTGCTCCGTCCCCTCCTTATTAATAAGTGAGTACATAACATGTTTGTCTTTCTGGGTCTGAGTTACCTCACTCAGGATGAGTTTCTTCTAGTTCCATCCATTCGTTTGCAAATTTCATGATGTTAATTTTTTTAACATCTGAGTAATACTCCATTATGTAAATGTAACACTTTTTTCTTTATCCATTCTTTGGTTGAGTGACATCTAGGTTGTTTCCAGTTTCTGGCTATGATGAATAAAGCTGTTATGAACATAGTTGAGCAAGTATCCTAGTGGTAGGATGGAGCATCCTTTGGGTATATGCCCAGAAGTGATATAGCTGGGTCTTGAGGTAGATTGATTTCTAATTTTTTGAGGAATCTCCACATTTATTTCCATAGTGGCTGTACAAGTCTGCATTCCCACCAGCAATGGAAGAGTGTTCCCCGTACTCTGAATCTTCATCAGCATGAGATGTCACTTGTATTTTTGATCTTAGTCATTCTGACAGGTATAAGATGGAATCTCAGAGTCATTTTGACCTGCATTTCCCTGATGGCTAAGGATGTTGAACATTATTTTAAGTGCTTCTTGTGAAAGATCCTAGCCCTTTAGGCTTACACACCCAAGCCCTTCAGGCTTACACCCCCAAGCCTCAGGAAAGAGAAACTTCAAGCACCAGGAAATGAGAAACTAAAAATCTAGGGCAACCTGACTCAGCTACTACTCAATCACCCCTGCCACAATGTAACAATGTAAAAAGATTTCTGTTAAGAGATGTGCTCAACTGTGACTGGGATAGTTGCAAGTGTTGCAGGAAGGATCACCGTGACCTGTATGTAAACTCCACTCCCGCCATGATATCCCCCTTGAAGTTTCAGGAAGAATGTACATGCCGAGGTGATTGTACCCACTCTGTGATCAGACCATGATCTTGTGAAACGAAATTGTAATCTTATGGCTTCTGCGGGTTTTTCCTTTATAAGCCCTTATGGGGCTGCAGTAAGATGCGGCTCTTGCTCTTAGGAGCAGAGTTTGCCCTTCTATATAGAAGCTTCAATAAAAACCTCTTGCTATTGCATCAACTGGACTGGAGTCTGAATTCTTGGGGCGCCCACTCAAGACCCCCAGATTTGGGGTCCAACACTTGGACATTTGAGTTTTCTCTATTGAGAATTCTCAGTTTAGTTCTGTACCCCATTTTTAATTGGATTATTTGATTTGTTGATGTCTAGTTTCTTGAATTCTTTATGTATTTTCTATGTTAGTCTTCTATTGGATGTGGAGCTGGTGAAAATCTTTTTTTTTTTTTTTTTTTTTTTTTTGGTTTTTCGAGACAGGGTTTCTCTGTGTAGCTTTGCGCCTTTCCTGGAGCTCACTTGGTAGCCCAGGCTGGCCTCGAACTCACAGAGATCCGCCTGGCTCTGCCTCCCGAGTGCTGGGATTAAAGGCGTGCGCCACCAACGCCCGGCGTGAAAATCTTTTTCCATCCTGTAAGTTGCCATTTTTTTCCTGATGACAGTATCCTTTGCCTTACAGAAGGTTTTCAGTTTTATCAGGTCCCATTTATTAATTGTTGATCTTAGTGCCCACACTATTGGTGTTCTGTTCAGGAAGTTGTCTCCTATGCCAATGCATTCAAAGCTATTCCCCATTTTCTCTTCTATCAAGTTTACTGTATCTGGTTTTATGTTGAGGCCTTTGATCTACTTGGACTTGAGTTTTGTGCAAGGTGAAAGATATGGATCTATTTCCATTCTTCTACATGTTAACATCCAGTGAGTCTAGCACCATTTGTTGAAGAAGCTTTCTTTCTTCCATTGTATATTTCTGGCTTTGCTGTCAAAAATCAGGTGTCCATAGGTGTGTGGATTTATGTCTGGGTCTTTAGTTTGATTCCATTGATTTGTGTGTCTGTTTTTTGTCAGTACCAAGTGTTTTTTATTATAGTGCTGTAGCTCAAAGCTCTGTATCACAGCCTGAAATTGGGGATGGTGAAATTTCCAGAAGATTATACAGGATTGTTTTAGCTATCATGTTTTTTTTTTTTTTTGAAGTTGAGTATTGTTCTTTCAAGGTCTATTGCCAAGGGACCCCCTTTCAGCAGGTCAGGTTGTAAAGGGGAGGCTTAGAGTTGGTGCAGCTACACGTACACACACAAGACCTCTGAGGGCCAAAGCTTAATTATCCATTTCATTTTCCTTTTCCTGTTCCTACTCTGTTCTTTTTGTGTTCTGTTCTTCTGCCCTGGTGTTTTCCTCCTCCTCCTCCTCCTTCCCAGTTGTTCTCTCTTTATATCTTCCCTGATGTTTTCCTTCTACATCTTTTCTTCTACTAATTTTATTTTTCTCTCATCCCCTTTGTAACTCCTAAGACAAACCTTTCTATGCAAGAAAAGATTACCTCACAACCACAAGTTAAGTATTTTCCAAAAACAAATTAAAATCCTTACACAGGAAGAAATCATATTATGATCACAAGTTACATGTTTTCTTTAGAAGCCCACAAGTAGTTAAACATTTTCTTTTATATTAATTTTCCTACTATAACATCTTCATCCCAAAGTAATGATTCTTTTATAATTGATTAACAAAGTGTAACCGAGCAAGGTATTTTTCTCAAACAATTCTTTTACTGGAAGGCTGCACTTTGCAGTTACAAAGAAAGGATCAATCATTTTATTATTTATCCCAAAAGGTAATCTTGTTAAAACAAACTTAAAAGAATCACAAATCTAAACTGTTATATATAAAAACAGTCATTTCTACTTTAAGTCCTCAGAGTGTATACCTACACAACAATTTTTTTTATTAAATCTTATGAGGAAGCCAAGGGCAAAAATGGGTATAATAAATTAATTACCACCTTTGCTCACCAACCCATCTTTAGCAAGAAAGGCGCATCACTTAGTAATACCAGACTACCTTTATTTCTTGTTCCTTGACTTCAATGAGTCTCATGCTCAACAGGAGTGTGCCTTTCTAAACTTTAATTTGTTCCCCAAGATTTTCTGCATCAAAGTCATTAACAAAAACATCTCAACCTAACTTTACTGATAATCTACATCTCTAAATTTTTTAAGGGCATGATTGAATCATTAATATTCTCCAGCAGCAATGCTTGGAAAGAGTGAATCACTATTATTATAAGTACCAGTGACAGTGCCCAGTGAGGGGCTAGAAACCCCCTTACAGTTTTCATACAACTCACAGATTATGAGGGATGTGGTGACCGTGAGGGCAGTAAGCAGAGCTGTGCTCAATAACAGCATGAGGTCCTCAGGAAACTAGTCCCCAGGGCTCTGCCTCTCCGAGACACACCTACTGTGGTTATACTACCCAATGAGCCATTTTCCATGAGTTCAGAACTGCTTGTGTTCCCCTTGTATGGACCCAACAGTCTGTAAAGAATTGTGCTGGAATTTTGATGGGTATTGCATTGAATCTGTAGTTTGCTTTTGATAAGATGGCCATTTTTACTCTGTTACTCCTACCAATCCATGAGCATGGGAGATCTTTCCACTTTCTGATATCTTCTCCAATTTCTTTCTTCAAAGACTTGAAGTTCTTGCCATCCATGTTTTTTGCTTACTTGGTTAGAGTTACCCCAAAATATTTTATATTATTTGCGGCTATTGTGAAGAGTTCTGTTTTCTTGATTTCTTTCTTAGCCCATTTGTTATTTGTAAATAAATCAGAGGGCTACTGATTTACTAATTTTTTTGAGTTAACCTTGTATCCAGACACTTCACTGGAGGTGTTCACAGCTGTAGGAGTTCCATGGTAGAATTTTTGGGGTTGCTTATATATACTATCATATCATCTGCAAATAACAATACTTTGACTTCTTTCTTTCCAATTTGTATCCCCTTGATCTCATTTAGCTGTCTTACTGCTCTAGCTACAAATTACTATATTGAATAGATATGGAGAGAGTAGACAGCCTTGTATTGTTCCTGTTTTTACTGGAATTGCTTTGAGTTTCTTTCCATTTAATTTGATGTTGGTGATAAGCTAGCTGTAAATTGCCTTTATTATGTTTAGATATGTCCCTGTATATCTGATTTCTCTAAGACTTTTATTATGAAGGGGTGTTGGATTTCATCAAAGGCTTTTTCAGCATCTAATAAGATGATAATGTGGTATTTTTTTTTCTTTTAGATTGTTTATATGGTAGATTACATTGACAGATTTTTGTTTGTTAAACAATCCCTGCATCTCTGGGATCAAATCTACTTGATCATGATAGATGATCTTTTTGACGTATTCTTGGATTTGGTTTGTGCGTATTTTATTGAGTATTTTTGCATCAATGTTCATAAGGAAAACTGGCCTGTAATTCTCTTTATTCATTGAATCTTTGTGTGGTTTGGGTATCAGGGTGACTGTGGCCTAATAACACCAATTTGGCAATATTTTTTGTTTCTTTTTAGTGGAATAATTTTATGAGTATTGACTGTAACTCTTCTTTGAAATTCCAGTAGAATTCTGTGCTAAAATTGCCCTGGGCTTTTTTTGTTTGGGAGACTTTTAATTACTCTTCTATTTCCTTAGGGGCTATAGGTCTGTCTAAATTATTTATCTGGTCTTCATTTAAGCCTGGTAAATGGTATCTATCAAGAAAACTGTCCATTTCTTTTAGATTTTTCAGTTTTGTGCAGTACAGGTCTTTGAAGTGTGACCTAATAATTTTTTGGATTTGCTAAGTGTCTGTGGTTATGTCCCCCTTTTCCTTTATGATTTCGTTTATTTGAGTAATCTGTTTCTGTCTTTTGGTTAGTTTGGATAAGAGTTTGTTTATCTTTTTGATTTTTCTCAAAGAACCAACTTTTTCTTTCATCGATTCTTTGTATTGTTCTCTTTGTTTCCATTTCATTGATTTTAGTCCTATGTTTGATTATTTCCTGCTGTCTACACCTCTTGGGGTGTGTTTGCTTCTGTTCATTCTAGAGCTTTCAGGTGTGCTATTAAGTTGATAGGATGAAATCTCTCCAATTTTTTATAGAGGCACTCAGTGCTGTGAACTTTCCTCTTAGTACACCTCTTTCATTGTGTCCCATATGTTTGAGTATGTGGTACATTCATTTTCATTGTATTCTAGGAAGTCTTTAATTTCTTTATTTCTCTCTTCACACAGTGGTGATGCTATAGAGAATTGTTCAGTTTCATGAGTTTGTAGGCTTTCTGTTGTTTCTGTTGTTGTAGAGATTCAGCTTTAATCCATGGTAGTCTGATACGATTCAGGGGGTTATTTTAATGTTCTTGTATCTATTTGAGATTTGCTTTTTGACCTAGTATGTGGTTAATTTTGGAGAATGTCCTATGAGGTGCTGAAAAAAAAAAGTGTATTCTTTTGTGTTTGAGTGGAATGTTCTGTAGATATCTGTTAGGTCATTTGGTTCATAACATCTGTTAGCTCCAGTATTTCTCTGTTTAGTTTTTGTCTGGATAACCTGTCCAGACAAATGCAGGTTATTGTCCTACCAATGCAGGGTATTAAAGTCTCCCACCTTCAATGTATGAGGGTAGATGTGTGATTTAAACTTTAGTAGTACTTCTTTGATAAATCTTTGATAAAGCCTTTGTTTGGGGGGCGTAGATGTCAAGGATTGAAAAATCAGCTTGGTTGATTTTTCCTTTAATGAGTATGAAGTGTGCTTCTCTGCCTCTTTTGATTAACCTTGGTTTGAAGTCTATTTTGTTAGATATTAGAATGGCTACACTAGCTTGTTTCTTAGATCTATTTGCTTTTTTCCCAAACCTTTATTCTGAGATAATGTCTGTTTTTGATGTTGAGGTGTGTTTCTTCTATGCAGCAGAAGGATGAATCCTGTTTTTGAGTCCATTCTGTTACCCTGTGTCTTTTTATTGGGGAATTGAGTCCATTGATATTGAGAGCTATCCATGACCAATGATTGTTAATTCCTGTTATTATGTTGTTGTTGTTGTTGTTGTTGTTGTTGTTGTTGTTGTTGTTTGTGTGTGTGTGTGTGTGTTTCCCTTCTTAGGGTTTTGCTGGTGTGAGTTTTTTATTGCCTGTATTTTTGTGGGTGTTGTTAACTTTCTTGGGTTGGAGTTGTCCTTCTAGTACTTTCTGTAGGGCTGGATTTGTGGATAGATATTGTTTAAAATTGACTTTATTGTGGAGTTTCATGTTTTCTCCATCTATGGTGATTGAAAGTTTTGTTGGGTATGGTAATCTGGGCTGGTATTTGTGTTCTCTTAGGGTCTGTAGGACATCTTTCCAGGCCCTTTTTGCTTTTACAGTCTCCATTGAGAATTTGGGTGTAATTATAATAGGTCTGCCTTTATATGTTACTTGGCCTTTTTCCTTTGCAGCTTTTAATATTCTTTCTTTGCTTTGTGTGTTTAGTGTTTTGATTATTATGTGGGGAGGGGATTTTCTTTTCTGGTTCAATCTATTTGGTGTACTGTAAGCTTCGGGTACCTTTATAGGTATGTCCTTCTTAAGGTTAGGAAAAATTTCTTCTATGGTTTTCTTAAAAGTATTTTTTGGGCCTTTGAGCACGGATTCTTCTTCTATTCCTATTATTCTTAAGTTTGATCTTTTCATTGGGTCTCAGATTTCCTGGATGTTTTGTGTCAGGGATTTTTTATATTTAACATTTTCTTTAAGTGATGTATCTGTTTCTTCTATTCTATTGTCAATGCTAGAGATTCTCTCTTCTATCTCTTATTTCAATATAATTTTTGTTAATAAATTCATTATGTAAAAAATGGGTACCATTTTGATACCATGTATACAATAGACTTGATTATATCTACTGTCCACCTGTTGTCCTTTCTTGAACTCCATCTATTTCCCTGGTCCCCTTCTTCTTAAAAATGATCCCTTTCACTTTCTTGTCTTTTGTTAAAAGTCTTAATGCCACATATATGAGTGTGGTGGCTTGAATCTGAAGCATCTATCCTCCATGGGCTTTTGTACTTTGGCATTTGCTCCCCAGTTGGTGGGGGCTGTTTGGGGAGGCCATGGAGCCTGTGTGAGGTGGAGACATGCTAGAGGAAGTGCATCACCGGGAGAGCTTTGAGGACTTGTAGCAGTACTTCACTTCCTGCTTTCTTTCCCTTTGCTTCCTTGCACAGTAAAAATGTGCTCAGCAAGCTTCCTGCTCATGCCGCCATGCTGTGCCTCCCCTGCTGTAAGAACTCTATCCCTCTGGAACCAGAAGCTAAAATAAAGCCTCTCTTCCATGTGTTGCCTTTGGTCATGATTTTTTTTTGGTCACATCAATAAGAAAGAAACAATACAGAAAGAAAAAAAAAGATATTTACCCCATAATACAGCTATGTTGTTTGGTGGTGTGGTTTTATGACTTCTATTCCATACTACTTTTGGTGATGGTTTGCCAGATTCTCATTTTTACTAAGTATTTAAGAGTTCTTTCTTATGAAGGGCTCTTGTTCTGGAAGAAATCTGGACTGCTGCTAGGATCTGAGGAAGAGAAGCAGGTCAGGACCTGAACACACAGGTAGTGAGAAGTCAACCAAGTCCCCTGCACCAAGACTCCTCTCAATTCCAGATGTTAAGGAGGTCACATGTAACTGCTGTGCTCCACATGTGCCCATCTGATGAGGAAATAGACACAGTGGAGCCCACAGAGTGATGACACTGGCCTGGAAACCCGAGAGGAGGCAGGGAACAGTAGGGCTTCTCTGCATCTTTAGCTGTGAAATGCTCATGTTCAGAAAACTGTTCAGAGTCTTCAAATGCTAGTGCATGCTATAATCTATAGAAGATTTTGTATATATTGGTAGATTTAAAGATTGGTTGTTCAATGGAATATCTAGTAGACTAAAACCCTCCCAAATGTCACTGAGAGATTTATATTACCCTCTAGGAAGTCCTACCAAGTGATTGTCCTTCAGGTTCATGTCATGATTCTTAGTATACAGTTTTCCTTTTTTGCTATCAGTGCATTGATAGTTTAGCATCAATAATATTTCCTGTAGCTTGAGAGATTTATCCTCCAAATTGTATATTGTCACTTCTTTTGCTTGGGTAGCTAGAAGTTTTGATCTTCCCTAATTAGAATTGACTTTTGGAGTTGGCAAAGAGCCCTACAGGCTAAACAATGATGCACACAAAGTGCTAACAGTTTTCCCAAGAGTCAGTTCTTGTTCCATTTTGTTTATGACAATTTAGAAAGTTCCTTAGAGTCTTTTTCAGACAGAAACAATTCTTAAAAAATTTCAAAGAATAAAATGCATATATAAAATGACATTATTGCAGTATGAAAATTCACTTAAATCCATTCACTCCAGTTAATATCCTTCTTGTGGAAAGTTTGAACTCCCTCATGGTATTCAGTAGACATCTTAATAAGACTGAACACTCATCACATGGTAATGTACTGGGGTAAGCCCAAGACAAGCAAGGCAGAGACCTCAGCTCTGACAATTTGCAGATTAGCATTGAGAAAGGCAAGTTCATGGCGATTGTGGCACCAAGTGAAGTCTGTTAAGAGGGGCAGGTGTTTACAGAGTACTATAGGACAATGGGGTGGCACTACTCAGAGTTATGGGTTATCATGTTTGTTTTCTTAAATGTATGATATTTGACTACTGAAAGATACCTTAGACTTATCCAGGACAGTGGTCAAAGTGAGAAGGAATTTACAGTGCGGTGGACAGAGGGAGCATTATGTTCAAGGTCTGAAAAAAGCAATGTGGATTAGGTAACTTGATGTTTATTGGATGTAGAGTACTGTAGGTGAGGTGGCTAAGACCAGACCAGGAGAAATTTCACATCATATTTCAGGGAAGTTGGATAAAGGGACACATGTTCACAGATGGTAGAATGCTGTGACTTTTTACCTGCTTTAGAAATTTCAGTGAGGAATCATAGTAATCCATTTACTCTTTTCTCTAGTCTCCATCATAATCTTGTGTTCAGTTTAATGCAACATTGGATTTTACTTCAATCATAGCTGTTTCCTCTTCCTTTTAAATGCTATATATTCAATTTCCAGTTATTTGCACTAGCTATTAAGCTATTAACAGTAACAACAGGATGGATGCTGTAGTAACTCATGCAGTTCCTCCTCCTTTGTGATTGCTAGTCAGGGCTTTATTGGTTACATGGGCCTAAGGCCAAAGTCAATGATGTGACTGCTGAGAGCCGAAATTAACAGCATTATTTGGCCCTGTCTGTACAACAAGAAGGATAGTATTACTCCTTGTCCTTAATTTAAGTCCTTCTGGGAAAACAGTTCCACATTCCCATCAGGACTACCAGTTTGTTCATGGAGACTTCCTCTGGAGTCCCTACCTCACTGTTTGTACCAATCCAAATTTATTCAAATAGAGCAAAAACAACTACCCAATTTCAAACAGATTCCCCTTTGTAAGACTCACCTTAGAAACACTCAATCAAGGGGCCAGAGAGATGGCTCAGGAGTTAGGAACACTTGTTGGCCTTACAGAGGTTTCGGGTTAGTTCCCAGGACCAACATTGGGCAGCTCATAACCAGTTCCAGGCATCTGGCACCTCATCTAGCCTCTACACATATCTGCATATATGTACACATATCCAAATGTACACACATATACATTATGAGTTATTATTAGGTATTTAATATTATTATTACTCATTATTATTATTAGCATCATTGCATGATGCTATCTTTGGGGCAATGAATTTAATAAACAGCTGTCTCACTTCATAAACCTCCTGTTATTTTAAACAGAGAGAATCAGGAGTCTCAGGTCATGGATAAAACATAGACTTTTGTTTTTGCCAAAACATCAAAAGCCTCCAGTCGAGTTCCCATAGATTTCTTATTTTCATTTGAAACATCATGAGACTATTACTTACTGTCTACATTTCTATTGGCATTCTAGTCTTCTGAGCCAACTTCTAGAATGATCCATTAAGCTCTGATTATAGCATTCTAGGCCTTTTCTAGCTTGGATCTTCAAACTTTCATGAATCTCCTCCCACCATATACCATTCCCTAGACTTCTGAACTGCATGGTTGGGTAGTCATGACGATGATTCTACTTCTCTGACTCTGGTTTGCTCTGTTATGTTAGTTGTTTGTTCCTCAGCTTCTGTCTTCACAGTTCTCATTTGGTTGTGGCAGGGAGAGTGTGGTTCAACAGAGAAGCTCACCGCAGAGGGAGGGGTGTCTGAGTCAGCAAGCCTCTTCTGTTCCCTCCTCCTTCCCATCTGGTCCCCAGCCTAAGTGATGGTGATGCTCATGTTCAGGGCTTGCCTTCTGTGCTAGTGAATCCTCGGTGGAAATGGCTTCACATTTATACCCACAGCTGGCCTTACTGATATTGTTGTTAGTCTCAAGTCAATCCAGTTGAGAGCCAGGATTCCTCAGCATGGAGACAGATATGTTTAACTTGACTTCAACATTACAGTGGATCTAAACATCACACAGTGCCCCATCACTATCATGTGTCAATTAAAAGTATAATGGAAAAAAGAAATTTATTTTTTATGCATCTATTTATTTTACAACCCAGTCACAGCTCCCCTGCATCCTTCCCTCCCAGTTCCTCTCCCCTATTCCCTACCTCCAGTCCCCCAAACCCCTCATCTTCGGTCTCCATCTAGGAAAGGGCAGGTCTCCTATGAGCATTAACAAAGCATGGCATATCAAGTTTAGGTAAGACCAAGCACCTTCCCTTGTGTTAAGACTGGGCAGGGCACCCAGCATGAGGAGTAGGGTCCCTCAAGCCAGTAAAAGAGTCAGAGATAGCCCCTGTTCCCACTGCTAGGAGTTCCATAAGAGGACCAAGCCACACACCTCTAACATATATGCAGAGTGCATATGAAGAGTTCCATGCAGGCTCCCTGGTTGTAAGTACAGTCTCTGGGAGCCCCTATGAGCCAAGGTTTGTTGATTATGTGAGCCTTCCCATGGTGTCCTTGACTCCTCTGGCTCCTCCTCCACTCCTTGCAGGATTCCTGAACTCTGCCTAATGTTTGGCTGTGAGTCTCTGCATCTGCCTCCATCAGTTTCTGGATGATGCCTCTCTGATGACAATTGGGCCAGGCACCAATCTGGGCACAGGAGATGGCCAGTTCAGGCTGCTTATCCATTATTGCTGGGAGTCTAAGTTGAGGACCTTCCCATAGACTCCTGGGAGAATCCCCTGTGCCATGCTTTTGACTGACTCCAAAATGCCCTTCCCACAGCAGTCTCCCTCAGCGCTCTCCCTTTCTATGTTCCTTCCAATCTGATCGCTTGTTTTCCCATCCCCACCTGCCCTCAGTCCACTCAAAAAATCTATTTCCCCTTCCCAGGAGATCTGAGTGTTCCCCCATGAACTTTCCTTGTTACCTAGTCTCTCTGGGTCTGTGGATTGTAGCACAGTTATCCTTTATTTTATAGCTAATATTCACAGAGTGAGTACATAATATGTTTGTCTTTCTCTGTTTGGGTTACCTCACTCAGGATGATTTTTTTTCTAGTTCCATCCATTTGCCTGCAAATTCCCTGGTGTCCTTGTTTTTAACAGCTAAGTAATACTCCATTGTGTAAATGTACATTGTCTTTACAATAACCTCAAATAATATAAAATATCTTGGTGTAAGTCTAATCAAGCAAATGAAAGACCTGTATGACAAGAACTTCAAATCTTTGAAAAAAGAAATTGAAGAAGATATCAGAAGTTGGAAAGCTCTCTCATGCTCATTGATTGGGAGAATTAACATAGTAAAAATGGATATCTTACCAAAAGCAATCTATAGATTCAATGCAATCCTCATTAAAATCGCAACACAATTCTTTATAGACCTTGAAAGAACAATACTCAACTTCATATAGACAAACAAAAAAAATCCAAGAAAGCTATAATAATCCTGCACAATAAAAGAACTTCCAGAGGTATCACCATCCCTGATTTTAAGCCCTACTACAGAGCTATAGTAATAAAAACCACATGGTATTGGCATAAAAACAGACAGGCTGGTCAATGGAATTGAAACAAAGACCCAGATGTAAATCCATACACCTATGGACACCTGATTTTTCACAAGGAAGCCAAAATTATACAATGCAAAAGAATCATTTTAAACAAATGGTTCTGGTATAACTGGATGTCAGCATTCAGAAGAATGTAAATAGATCCATATTTATCACCCTACACAAAAACTCAAGTCCAAATGGATCAAAGACTTCAACATAAATCCAGATACACTGAATCTGATAGAAGAGAAAGTAGGAAATAATGTCAAACACATTGGCACAGGAGACAACTCCATGAATAGAACACCAATAGCACAGACACTAAGATCTACAATTAATAAATGGGAACTCATGAAATTTAAAAGTTTCTGTAAGGCAAAGGACACCATCAATGGGACAAAACAGCAGCCTACAGAATGGGAAAAGATTTTCACCAGCCTGACATATGACAGAGGGCTGATTTCCAAAATATGTAAAGAATTCAAGAAACTGGATATCAACAAACCAAATAATCCAACTAAAAAATGGGGTGCAGATCTAAACAGAAATCTCAACAGAAGAATCTCAAATGTCCCAGAAACACATAAGGAGATATTAAGCATCCTTAGCCATCAGGGAAATGCAAATCAAAACAGCTCTGAGATTCTATATTACATCTATCAGAATGGCTATGATCAAAAACACAAGTGACAGCTTATGCTGGAGAGGATGTGGAGCAACAACGGGAACACTCCTCCATTCCCGTGGGAGTGCAAACGTGCAGACACTGGAAGTTACTGGGAATCAACCTACTACAAGACCCAGCTATACTGATCTTGGGCATATAACCTCAGGATGCTCAATCATACCACAAGGACACATGCTCTACTATGTTCATAGTAGCTTTATTTGTAATAGGAAGAATCTGGAAACAATGAAGAAATTTAATTTTTAAAAAGATTTATTTTTAAAATTACACATGCACACAGGTACAGATGCCTGTGGCAGCCAGAAGAGGGCTGTGGAGCTGGTGTCCCAGAAAGTTGTGAGCCACCCGATGTAGGTCCCCTGAAAAGAACAGTAAACATCCTTAAGAGCTGAGCCATCTCTCCATCCAAAGGAAATTAACTGCAACTCTTGGATGGTAAAGTGTGGTTAATGGAAGAACATGCAGATCTAGCTCCATCTTTGTGGGCAGCAATCATTACCAGTGCCACCAATATCTGGTTGTCTTCTCCCTTTGGATGCTAAGAATTTACTGTGAATGTGGAGACAGCCAAGAGTTTCGTTCTGGCTACTCTAAGGGTGTGTTTGTGTTTGTTTGTTTGTTTGTGTGTGTGTGTGTGTGTGTGTGTGTGTGTGTGTGTGTGTGTGTGCATGCTTGAGTCCTGAGCCCATTTTTCTAGGCTTCTTCCTATATAAACAATTTGTCCTAAAATAATTTACAAACTATAAACAAATGCTCTGTGAACAAATGAATTGTTACAAAAAATGTATTGGAAAATTTCTAGATTTGAGCTAGAGAGATGACGTGGTAAGTAGTTCAGGGCATTCCCTGCTCTAGGAAAGGACCTCCGTTAAATTTCACCCAAGTCAGTGGTTCCCAACTGTCTGTAACGACAGCTCCACTGGCTCTTGATGGCCCTTCTTGGCCTCTGTGGATACCCATGCACATGTGCAATAAATGATACAATTACTCTTTTTATTTTTTAATAACAGTTTTAGGTTTATTTATGTGTACTAGTGTTTGCCTTTGTGTATGTTTGTGTACCTGGTGCCTATGGAGTTTTGAAGAGGGTGTTGGATACCCTGGAATGAGAGTTATAGGTGGTTGTGAGCCACTGTGTGGGTGCTGGGAACTAAATCGAGAGCTCTTTACAACAGAGGCATCTTTCCAGGCCAACAAGATAAATCGTAAATAAAATTCATGGCTTTGTGTAATTTATAGTTAGTTGCCAGTGAATATTCAGAATGATTAACAGGTATTTAGATAAGTGATTACTGTCAATGCAAGCAGTGTGTCTTCCACAGTGTCTTGATGCCATCTTGTTGTGTTCTGGGTCTAGAAAATATCTTTTTCACCTTCTTTTTAAATAAATGCAGCATTTAATAATCTCATCTTTGCCACTGGGAAAGAAAGGCAACCATGTTGCCACTGTTCACAGTCACGAATTTTCCCAGGGGCTGTACTGAAATGGTAAGGATCTGGCCTCTGCTGTGCGGTATTTCCCTGGGTTCAGGGTTCCTGGTTTCCTTAACTGTTTCTACTCTTTCATGGTGACTACAACACACACACACACACACACACACACACACACACACACACACACACACTATATATATATATATATATATATATATATATATATATATATATAGTGTATATAGTGTATATAGTGTATATAGTGTATATATATAGTGTATATATATATATACTGTATGGAGGAAAATGAGAAAGATAATTCATTTTCGGTCAAGTTAAATGTACTGTTTAGACTCTTATAGTGTAGATAAATTTTAACACTGTTTCTTTGAAATGCCTTGGGCTATAATCACTGCCTTTCTGGGAATGAGATTGCTTTTCCTGTTGAAGGCACATCTGACCGTGCTCTGTATAGACACAGCGAGGAAGATGGCTAATATGAGTGCGTGTGTGCATTCGGAGAGCAGAGGTCTAAGTCAGAGGCTTCCTCTACAGCGCTGCTGCTACTACTTCCTCTACCTTGTGGTTTGACACTGAATCGATGACTGACCGTGGAGCTCACTTATTGCTTAGAGTTGCTAGCCAGTGCACTTCAGGGATCACCTGTCTTACTATTGCACTTAGGGCTGGGGTTACAGGTACAAGCCACCACATATTGTTGTGGCCACATTGCGAGGCCCCGAGCAAGACTACCACAGAGCCAATATCCAATGCAAAACACACAGGGGTTTATTGATAACAAGCAAGCCCAGGCTTGGTCTGTGTCCAACACACTGGCTGGCCAGGTGAAGGAGGACAGCCCTGAGCTCTCAGGGTGAGAGGTTTTTAAAGGGAAAATTCACAAACAGGGTGGTACAAGCCTTTGTTTGCATCATATGATTGGGTGAGGGTGTGTAACCTTTGAATTTACTGGTTGGGGGTTACAGTTAACATTTTTGGGCAGGCCTGGACAACTCCCAGGCTTTGTCCTTGAGCTGCCATGGGAGCTGGCTGACCTAGCACATACTGACTGTGGGGGCTGACTCAGTGGCCCAGGCTCTGTCCTTGAGCTGCCATGGGAGCTGGCTGGTCTTGTATGTACTGACTGTGGGGGCTGGCTCAGTGGCCCAGGCTTTGTCCTTGAGCTGTCATGGGAGCTGGCTGGTCTTGCCTGTACTGACTGTGGGGGCTGACTCAGTGGCCCAGGCTCTGTCCTTGAGCTGCCATGGAGGTTAGCTGACCTCACACGTTCACATTGACCCATGCATGTAATTCTAAGTTGGTGAGGGGTCCCAGACAGACTGAACCTTGAGCAGTCAGAGTACATGCAGAAAGGGAGCTACTGAAAGGACTGTGTCATAGCCCTCCCAGAAAATGCTTGCTCAAGTCTCAGAAAACTGAAATTGAGGCCTGATCTTGGAGAGAAGACTGAGCAGCCTGTTATGGCATCTGCTTGGTCCTTTCAATACCACATTCAGCTTTTTGAGACTGAATTTCTCTGTGTAGCCCTGGCTGTCTGCCTGGCTGCATCCAGTTTTTATATGGGGTGCAGGGATCTGAACGCAGGTCCTCATGTCTACAAAGCAAGGCATTTAACTAGCTGAGCTAAATGAAATAAGCAGGATTTTACAGGAGAAACTTATCCTAAGACCTGCCTGATTTCCTTCATAGAAACAGGAAACTGGTACGTGTTTTCATGTTTAGTTAAGACTCATTTGTGGATAGAAATCCTTCACTCTGAGTGTGGGGTTATACATTACTTCCTTCACTTAACACCACCCCCCACCCGCCTCGCCCCTTTTATAGAGCCCTGAGACAGGAGTTGAGGCCTTTCATAGCACAGAGAGACCACAGAAGTGGGTGGGATAGGAGCATGTGGCCCGGGATACATAGGTTCGATCTCAGATGAGCACGTTGAGTCTGCCAAGAGAAGGAACAACTCCTGCCAAGATCAGAACCAGAGAGAGAGAGAGAGAGAGAGAGAGAGAGAGAGAGAGAGAGAGAGAGAGAGAGAGAGAGAGAGAGAGAGAGAGACTAGAGAGGGAGGGGTGTGAAGGGGAAAGAGAGGAGGGAGGGAGAGGGAGAGAAACTTTTTTTCCCTCCAAGACTACATTGCTTCACTCCATCCTAATCCGAGAGCAAGGGATCTAAGCTTTAATGTTTTTCCACTCAGTGAAGGCATTTCTTTTGGGAGTATAGAAACATTTTAAAAGACCTTCTATATGAATTAGATTCTATTGAAGAAGAAAAAAGAAGAAAACAATGCATCTAAGTGCACAAAAGGAGAGTCAGATTTTAAGCTAAGGCTCTCCACTCATTTTCTAACAAGTTCTAATTTCTCACAGAAGGAGTCATATTTGAAATGAAATTTGAGGGAGGAAGAAAAGCGTGGTGTTTGGAAACAATCCATACCTACACAATAAAGCTTTAATGACTTTTCCTTCCAATGCTTTAATATAAGGCCTCATCCTGCGGTCTCTGTACGGGGGAGGTCTTCCGTGCTCCTAATGGGATTTTAGCTAAAAAAAAAAAAAGAGCCCGCACCAGCCATCTGCTGCCCACTAGAGGGCGCTGCGAACTCACGCATCCATTGCAAGGCACCAGAATGGTGACACCCATTTTTCATCACCATGGTGATTCTTAATTAACACATGGCATTGGGTTTTTACTGATACCAGTAAACTGGGATGGTTGTGACCTCCATTAATAAACTGTGTAATCATTTTGGAAATACCAAGAGTCAGAAACTATTTAGATATTTCTTCGTGATATTGCACTGACCTGTGATTAATAAAACAAAATCTAAATTGCAAATTATTCAAGCTCTTGCCCCAAGGCAAAGTTTTATTCCTTCCTCAAAAACAAAATCGAACATATGTTTACGATAGTTCTAGGGTAAGAGAGACAAACAGACTAACATCTGTTATTTTTATGTGAAGAGAATCGAATTGCTTGATGCTTTTCTAGTAAACCCTCTTTGGGGAAAGAGGGTCTTAAGATGTTATAGATAGTTTTTTCTAAAAATCCAACTTCTTGCACTCCAGAGACAGGGTTAAGAAGTCAAATGCAGAAAGCGGGAACTCTGGAGTTCTCGTTTAGCACCAAGCTTTAGTGACCACTATGGGGCGCTCTCGACTCTATTATCTTTTCTGAAGCCCGCCGCTCAGCAGGGCTCCTCTTCCAAAGGAAACATTGTTTACTGCAGTCTGGGAATGTTCAGGAGTAATCAGAAACACCCCACAATTCTGGACAGATTTTTTTTCCCCAGTGACTGCTCCTGCCCATTATGATGCAAAGTCCTTGGCTGCATCAAATGCAGGCTGGAAGAACTCAACAATTCGCCTGAACAGCTAGACATAAAATGGACTTGTGGGGCCGAACTTGATTCATTTTCACACAGCAAAGTAAGAAATTAACAAACTATGTTTCTTTGATATGTTTTCACTTCTTCGGTGGTTTCATCAATCAATTTAGTTCTGTACCTTCTTGTGGTGTTTCACAGCTAAGCCAACGAGTAGATAAAATTCCTATCTTTTCTTTGCTGAATGATGAATAAATAATTAATGATATAAAAATTCTCGCTATTGGGACTGAGGGGAGCGACTCAGTCACTAAAGTGCTTGCCTTGCAAACACGAGAAGCTGAGTTTGATGCCCAGAACCCGCATGAACATGCTTGGTGTGGTGGCATGTGCTGTAACAGTAATCAGGGCTGGGAAACTAGACTCAGGACGATCCCTGGGCTTTGCAGGCCACACAGCCTACCCTAACCGAGGAACTCCAGGCCAGTGAGAGACCTCTGAAGCAGGTGATGGTCTTTCTGAGAATGACATCTGAGGTCAGCCTCTGGCTTTCACATGTGTGAACATGGGCTCATCTGCACATACATGAACTCATGTATGCACAAACACACAATTTTGGTTCTTGCACTAGGGTTTTCTAGGATTGGTTGGGCATGTCTTCAACTCCAAGATTTTATTAGTGTAGCTGTTCAGTTAAGTGAGTGTAGGTTGTGTTACTTGAAAATATGGATTGCATTTTCTCCCTGGCTAGGGAGGAAATTCACATGCACTATTGTTTGATAGTTTTTTCGGAATTGATAGTGTCCTTCTAGGAGGGAGGGGCTCCTGAGGCTCCGGGGGTAAACAAAAGATCACATGCCTTCAAAGCAGAACCTTAGAAGAGTCTAGAAGCCCCTCCCTTGCATTATAAAGGAGTAAACTGAGGCTGGGGAGTGGACTGCACAGCCTAGCAGCAATGAGGATGGCTCTGGGGCTGCTGAGTGCTTGGAGGCTGCTCAGGGGCTCCAGGGCTGCTGTTTCTCCAGTCTCTCGGGGTGGGGGGGCACTCTTTTCAGTGATGCAGCTGTTTCTTGAGTCATTCCCGTTCCTCTAAGTGACCCTGTCCTTACCCAAACTCCTGCTAGTAATCCTAATAAAAATTCATTTGTTCATCAAGAGTGACTGCAGTGTCCAAGGAGGCCAGTGCCGAAGAGGGCCCATGTTCACACATGTGAAAGCCAGAGGCTGACCTCAGATGTCATTCTCAGAAAGACCATCACCTGCTTCAGAGGTCTCTCACTGGCCTGGAGTTCCTTGGTTAGGTTAGGCTGTGTGGCCTGCAAAGCCCAGGGATCGTCCTGAGTCTACTTTCCCAGCCCTGATTACTGTTACAGCACATGCCACCACACCAAGCATGTTCATGCGGGTTCTGGGCATCAAACTCAGCTTCTCGTGTTTGCTCATGTTACTTCCAACAGAAAATCTGAAATCAAAAGACAATTCAATAAAACAATAAGAGGTTACTGGTATTGCTGGTGCATGAAACACTCTTGGCTACATTATCCACAGAGTGCCCTGACAAAGGTCGGTTATTGTTCTCAGTTGAATATCCAGGCAGTGCTTCTCCAGCTTGGTAGTTTATTGCACCACCATGCAAAATCATTTTTAAGTATAACACATGTAGAATAATGAATCAGATCAAATATTTTTAATATACATTAATTTCTCATTCATATTTTTGTGTTTGTGGCTTCAGTTGTTTTGACTCAACTGAATTACAGAAATATCAAATATAACATTTCAGAAATAAATATTCAAAAGCTTTAAAATTAGTGCCTTTTTTGTAAAATTGTCTTTCAATTTCAAATTTTCTGTATTAGAAGTGTTTTTCCCCCCTTGTACTAAAAATAGCTCCTCCCTACTCCTCCTAATTCTTCTCCACCTCCCCTCACATCTGGATCTACCCCTTTTCTGTCCCTCATTAGAAAACAAACAGGCTTCTAAGGGAATATAATATAATATTATAAACCAAAAACTAATGTATAGGAGGAAGAAACAACCAACCAAAAGAAGAAAAAATGCTTAAGAAGAGGCACATGGAACTGATAAAGACGAAGAGACCCAGTTGTTCACACACTCAGGAATCCTACAAAAACACTAAACTGAGAACCATAAAAAGGACCTGTAGGGTAAAATGAGAGAAAAATTTATACATGAAATAAATAAAAATAAAAATGTGATAAAATTAAAAAAGAATAGAAAAAAGCCTTGATATTGTCATGAGACAAGGAACCTCCAATGGTGTCCCTGAGTTCCTTTCTGGTGGCATCTACTGCTGGACATGCAGCCTACCCCTGAGAGTGGCTTGTTTTCCCAGTTAAGACTCCCTTGGAGAGAACTGAAATTTCATTTGCAAGTGCTTATCAATTGGAAATGGCTTCTGGGTTAGGGAGGGGGGCACGTGTCCGCGTCTTTCAGTTCTAGGATCCATTGGGCACAGACCTGTGAGGGCCCTGTGCATGCTGCCTCGGTCTCTGTGAGTTCATGTGTGCCTCAGCCTTGTTGTGCCTAGATGGCCTTGATTCCTTGGTGTCCTCCGTCCCCTCTGGCTCTTAAATTCTTTTTGCTTCCTCTTCTCAGGATTCCCTGAGTCCTGAAGAGAGGGATTTGATATGGACATCCTATTTAGGACTGAGTGTTCCAAGGCTTCTCATCATTTTCTTCATAATGTCTGACTGTGGGTCTCTGTATTTGTTCCCACCTTCTGAAGGAGGAAGCTTCTCTGATGATGGCTGAGCAAAGGTACAGCAGATTGTCATTAGGAGGCATTTTATTGCTGCTTTTTTCTTTTGAAACCAGTAGTGTTTGGTTTCACCCCAGCTCCTGGGCTATCAAGTTTCAGGTTCTTGGTCACCTAAACCACTCTGGATGTGTGCGTTAAAGAATGTCAGATATTTGTTGGTTACTCCCACAAGGTTTATACCACCACTGCACTAACCTATCTTGTAGGCAGGACAGCACTGTAGATAAGAGTGTTTGTTGCTAGGTTGATGTTTATGTTTCTCCTTTGGTAGCATGCAGAGGACCTTCCTTTACCAAAAATATTAGCACATAGGGGCAAAGGCTCTCTCTAGGCCCCAACTGGAGTGCTCCAGTGTTCAATGAGCTGTGTATGTATTGTCTTCAGCAACAGGGCCTTGCTGTCAGTTTGTGGAGAAAAACCCATAGTCTTGGCAACAGGCTGGGTTGTTTAGGAGTTCCCATGGGATCCCTTTAGCCTGCAAATAGATGTAACTCAGTTCTGGTACTGGAAGATCTGTTGGGCCACAAGACATATCTAGCTAGGGCTCTGTTTCCCCTGTTATTCGGTGATTTCATTTAGATCTCCTTCATATATGTATATGTTTTTAGAAGCTTCTACTGTATCAGGTTTCTATACTACCCCTCAAATGGCCCTTAATTTTAACTGTCTCTCATTGTATCCTTCCTCATCCCCTCTTTCCCTTCCCCTCCACACTTGATTCTCCCAATCCAGACTCCCCATCTATCCATAACTATCTATTCTATTTCCCTTTCCTTGGGAGATCTAGCTGTCCCGCTAAGTCCCTTACTCCATACCTAACCTCTGTGGTTCTACAGATATTAGTTTATTTATCGTTGGCTTAATAGCTAATATCCACATATAAGAGAATACATACTATGTTAGTTTTTTTGGTCCTGGGATACTACAGTCAGCAGATTTTTTTCTAGTTCTATCAATTTGCCTGTGAATTTCACGATTTCATTATTTGAAATGACACAGTAATATTCTGTTGTGTAAATGAACCATATTTCTTTATCCATTCATCTGTGGAGGAACATCTAGGCTGTTTCCAGTTTCTGACTATTATGAATAGAGCAGCAATTAACATGTATGAGCCAATGGCCCTGTGTTATGATGAAACATTCTTAAAGATATATTCCCAAGAGTGGTATAGCTGAATCTTGAAGTAGCTCGTTTCCATTTCCTGAGGAAATGTTGTCCACTGTGGCTGCACATGTTTGTAGTTCCACCAGCAGTGACTGAGTGCTCCCTTTACTCCCCATCCTTGCCCACATGAGCTGTCATTTGTCTCATTGATCTTAGCTATTTTAATAGGTGTAAGATGAAATCTCAAAGTAATTTTTCTTTGCATTTCCTTGATGATTCAGAATGTTGAACTTTTCTTTAAGTGTTCCATAGCCATTTGAGTTACCTCTTTTAGGAGTTCTCTGCTTAGAGCTGTACCTCATTTTTAATTGAGTTATTTGTTTCTTGCTACCTAACTTTTTGAGTTCTTTGTGTATTTTGGATATTAGCCCTCAGCTAGATGCTCAGTTGGTAAAAATCTTTTCCCAGCCGGGCGGTGGTGGCGCACGCCTTTAATCCCAGCACTCGGGAGGCAGAGCCAGGTGGATCTCTGTGAGTTCGAGGCCAGCCTGGTCTCCAAAGCGAGTTCCAGGAAAGGCGCAAAGCTACACAGAGAAACCCTGTCTCGAAAAACCAAAAAAAAAAAAAAAAAAAAAAAAAAAAGAAAAAAAAATCTTTTCCCATTGTGTAGCCTGCTGCTTTATCTGACAGATGGTGTCCTTTGCTGTATAGAAGCTTTTCAATTTCATGAAGTCCCATTTACTAATTGTTGATCTTAGTACCTATGCTAATGGTGTTTTGTTCAGAAAGTCTTTTCCAGTGCCAATGATTTCAATATTTCCAATTTTCTTTACTATCGGGTTCAGTGTATCTGTTTTTATTCTTTTTTATATTTTTTATTATTAAGCAATTTTATATTCATTTTACAAACAATCACAGATCCCTCCCTTCCCTCCCCCCCCACCCCCATTTCCACCTTCCACCTCTTCCAAGGCAAGGCCTCCTCCGGTGGGGAGTCAGTAGAGTCTGATGGTGGATGTGGTTTTATGTTGAAGTCTTTGATTCATCGGCAGTTGAGTTTTATTCAGGGTGATGAGTATGCATCTATTTGGATTCTTCTACATCCAGACATCCAGTTTGACCAGCACCATTCACTGGTGATGGCCTCTTTTGTCCAGTGTATGTTTTATGTCTGGAACAGCTACCCACTACACTCAGCTGTGACTGGCAGTGAGTGTGTGCCCACCTGTCTTCTCTAGGCCTAACTTCTCCTTTGACTTGAGTTCATCAAGAGCTTGTTGTCCGGGCCCCCTGCCCCCACATGTGTGTTTGTGCACATATGTGTGAAAATCAGAAGTCAACCTTAGGTGTTACTCTTCAGGATGCTGTCCACATTGTTTTTCTGAGACAAGATCTGCAAAGCCCCAGGGAGCCAGGGAGCTGCCTGTGTCCATCTCCCAGTGCTTTAATGATAGGACTATGTCGTGGTCCTGGAAATGGACCTTAGATCCTCATCCTTGCTCACAAGCATCTTAACCAACTGAGCTCTCTCTCCACCCATGTCTCCTTCCTTCAGAAATCTTATTCTCAGTAATCTCCCTAGTAAGACATGCTCCTTCACATTATTGTCCCTGCAACAATTTGATTTTAGATTCTGAAATTGGCAGGGAGTATCATTCCATCTCTTATTCACATTGGCACAAAAAGTGGACTATTGAGTATATACAAGAAGAAAATGAGTAGGAAGAAGCATGGACTTGTAGAGTTGGGAACTACTTTACGATAGTTGGCTTTGTGCTGTCTTGGCTAAGGAGCAGTAGCAGAGTGCTGGTTCCTGCTCACCCCTCAACAGCAGCCTGTGAAGCGTGTGACAAAGCTTGCTGACCTGCCAGGACACATATCTTTGGTTGGTTGATTGTAAGAGACTGGATTGCAGTGTTAACATAACTGTGTATGGCTTGATAACTCTCAAGCCATACGTAACTTTCTCAAAAACCCCATACAGAATAGAACTTGATACTCTCACACCAAAGTGTATTTTGACATTCATTGCCAGGATACCTTATAGATATTACTTGATGATTTTAAAACAATTACACATGTTAATTGTTAAGGAGAAAGCTATATTCTCATGTCATTATCTCATTTTTTTAAAAGATGAAGAGAGAAATTTAGGTGAGAAGTAGTTAAAGGTCATAAAAATTCATCATAAACCAGGTTAAAAAAGCAAACTTACTGCTTGGATTCAGCCACATGGATTTGGATCTAAGGGACTAGGTGAACAGACTATGGGGATTTTTAGGAATGAAGAAATGATGGTACTGGCATATTTCTTGTGTAGGGTTAAAAAATAGAAAGTATTGACGTCAGCCATCAATTAGTGCTTGAGTACTGAGGTCAGGGGACAGATTTGGCTGAGTCAGCTCAGCCTGTTTTCTATTTGATCTCACTAGGTAAGCATGGACCTCTGTTCCCTGTGTCCTGGGCTGTCCCTTAACTGCTGGACTAGTGTGCTTTTGGATGGATTACTTTTTATTGTTTGCTTTTACTTGTTAACCTCAGACTATAAATAAATCCTCCTAATTTAAGGTTCTAATAATAGCAACAAAGGCTATTTCCTCATATGGAATTAAAACATGTTACTGGCTACTCTGCAGATATTTAAAATTGGTTAGAAATTTGTCTTCCAATACTACATGGCAGTGGTATGTGCCTCCTAACACTATGTATTGCGAATGCTACTTTAAATCATTTAATTTTAACTGGAGACTAGTTTACCACTCTATGTGGAGATATTTCTGGTTGTCACATCTTGTGGGGGGTGGCAACATGTGTACTGCAGGCTTCTAATAGTGATTCTATAATACATAGGACAGTCTCCTTACAAGCTGCAATTATTTGATTCAAAATGTACATAGTACTCAGTTTGAGTTGTCTTTATATATGTATACATAAACCAAATACATACAGATAAGACTCATTAGTGATAGTGTAAATCTGTGTGAATCTCCATGAAATTATGAGAGTGTAGTACTATATTCATCCTACTTATCATAACCCGTAATATGTCAAAGGTGTGACTTGGTGTTTTACTCCTACAGAAGTGTGAAGACACTGGGCTGGGGTATGGATTAGTGAATAAAGCACTTCCCCACAATCATGAGGACCTGAGTTCAAACCCTAGGGCCTACATAAAAAGTGGGGTGTGACTACACATGCTATTAAGCCTATTTCTGGGGAGGCGGAGTTACATGTATTCATGTGGCTAGCCAGTCTAGCCTATTTGGTGACTTTCAGACCAATGAGAGTCTCTGTCTTGGAAAAACACAAATGGCACTTGAGTGTTTGACACTTGAGGTTGGGTGCTGGCTTCTGCATGCACATATCTGTACCTATATAATCTGTACATTCACACACATGTACTTGTACACATATGAACATGCACATGCATGTTCACATATGTGAAAGTAGGTAGGCATGCATGTGTCTCACACACACACACACACACACACACACACACACACACACACCACAGAACAGGTCTGCTCTCCTTGTCAAACACAAAATGAAAGGATTTTTGAGCATTCCTAATCCTTTAGACCATGTTTGATCAGGATTCTCAGCGTTTATGTCCTTGTAAAGACTGATTCCATTACTAGCCACAATTAAAGCTTCCTCACTGTCTCTAGGTCCTGGTATTGAAGCAGGACAGTGATAACAAGCCAATATATTCATGTGGTCTGTGCGGCTGTAGGACTTCAATGCTAATGCCATGTTTAGTTACTGTTCTTAGCAACTATTAATGGAGAAACGAGAGGGAAACATTGGTTTCTTTCAAAGCTAACATCTAGTGCTGCAGTCCCACCGTGCTGTGAATTTGCCTTTAAAAGTAATCTTGCAACTGCTATAATGGCAAATTAGTTTCTTTCTATTAGTCAAGTGATTATACAGCAATCAGAACTGAATGCACACACTATTAGGTTGTTAATTATATTTGTGAACGTCACAGCCCACTTCATCTTCCTTCAGGACTGCTTGAGAGCTCTGCAATGTCTTTCTTCCTGAAAGGCGTGTTTTCCTGATGTTTAAATATGAATACCTTAATGGAGATTCTTCAAGTCAAGCTCAGAGGTGAACAGATGCTGAGAAGCAGTTAAGTTCCTCATTTTGTGGGCCTTGGTTAGAATCCTGGTGAACAGTGAGTCACACTCACTGTTGATTGCAGTGTTCTGGTGAAGGCTTCTGATTTGGTTGTCCATGGCTTCCATCTACTTTTTAGAGGCTAGGCCTTTTGATCCCTGACATTTCCCTGTCATAACAAAAACCAAATAGTAATAATTCGGCAGTGACTCAGTGACCACATTTAGAGAAAATTTATTCAAGTCTACAGAGATAACTACAAAGGAATTGGTTTTGCCTTTTCTAGGGGACAATGTGGGGAAGGTGAATATTTATTTTATTAGAGTTGCTTTTCATGGTACCTCATTTCTGCAGCTTTCACATTGTAGTTCGTTTACAATGCAGCTTGCTATTGTCTGAAGCTAGTTATTTTCAGGCAATGAATATTTATTGGAAGCCTGCCATATCCTTCAATGTACAGAGATTCTGTACAGCAGAAGCTTGAGAAAGTTTGGCAAATCGTCTCTGAGTGTCAGCAGGAGACTCCATGACATGGAGTGAATGCCCATGCTCCAGAATCAGGCAGATGTGTGTGTTCTGAACTTGGGTTTTGTCAGCATGTGACCTTGGATTGTTTCTGAGCCATGGTGCTCTGGACATGGGTTTCAACATAATTAAAGTCAGTCTTCACATGGTCAATTATCTGTCCTTCCAACATGACAAGTGATTTAACCACTGTAGCTTCAAGTTTCCCTACTGAAATACAGGCTGAATATTACTATGCTTTTAAGATTTTTAGCATTCGTGAACCTTAGTACTGGCCACTGAATAGTAAAGACCACCACAGCCACCACTGCTACCATCTCCCTCACTCTCACCATCATATCATTATATCATTATCATCTTATCCTCACATCAGCATAATGTCATTTCACCACCATCATCATTATATCATCACATCATCACTATTATACATCATCATCACCATAGTAGTCATTACATCATCACTCTTATATGCCATCTTCACCATAGCCATCATTATATCATCACTATCATGTATCACCATCATGGTCGACATCACCATCATCACCATCATTATCATCATGAGAAAGTAAACACTCCTCACTAAAGATATATCAGAGGCTAGTTGACTTCTTTTATATTAGTATCTAGAATATTCACTGAACTTCATCAGATTTTTCTGTATTCTCTTGTGATACTATGTATAACATTTTGCTGGTTAGAATTTCCAAAATGTAGCAACCAGGCAACTAATATTTGTAGAATAGAGCACCTTCACACAGAGTAGGCCAAGTTGCTTCTTCCGGAAATACATGAGACTGATACATGAGAATCCCAATTAACTTGCTATAACTAAGGCCAAAGTACTCTGCTTTAAAATGGATTTTTTGTCCTCAAAATCATAGTTGCCCCCTTTAAGCCCTCTCTCAATTCCACACATTTTCCTTGGATTAATTCAGTCACACATTCCAGAAATGCTGCATGAATTCTTCACACAACTGCTTGCTTTTCTTGCTTGTGTGAGACAGGGAAGCTCTTTACTTCCTCCCCTGGATACCTGTGGAGCTGGAGGTTAGCAATGTCTGTGTCTCTTTGGGTCTCCATAATCTCTGCTGGTTCTGATCGGTTCTTTCACATGTTGTTTCTCACTTCAAAACGCACTTTGAAACAGCCTAACATCTTTACTCTTACCTGCCTCCTCTGCAACAGGGCCATTTGGAAGTCTAATCTTATCTTCTCAGGGTGCGAGGCTCACCTTCTCTCCTATTCCTCATGGCCAAGTCACCGTGGATATGAAGAGTCCTTTCTTCTCAGCTAAGTGACAGGAGAAAATTGTCAAAAGCTTCAGGTCCAGTCTGCTATTCTTCATGAATTTTGGTTTTGCAGTACAAGCCAAAGGACCTGGAGTTAGGTCACTAGTATGACACAGAAAAGACAAGTATGGCTTCCTGTGTTTATTATATTGGTACTGTGGGGGTGTGAGAGATGACAGAATCAGAAAGACCATGGCAGTGGGGGTGGGGCTTGCTCACTGCCATCTACTAAGGGTGGTGGGCAGAAGGAGAGCTGCAGGTTCAGTGAGAGACGCTGTCTACAGAGACAGTGATAGAGGACATCTGATGTCCTCTAGCATATGCAAGGTACCCACCCCTTCACAATGCCCCATGCACATACACACGCAAACACAAGTGACTCTCACGCCAGTCAAAACGGAAAAGAACAATCAACGTGAGTGACACTGTAGGATAACACTTACTAGTAGAAATCCTGTCTTCCTACCGAGCGGTAGAAAGAATGTATAAGCAGAGCTGGGTTTGGTGGTACACACCTCAAGTGCAACAAGCACCCAGGAGACTAGTAATAGAATTGTAAGCTTCAGAACAACCTAGACTGCAATGCAAGTCTCTGTTTCCAAAGAAGAACATTATAGTTAGGTGTGGTGAGTTTCACATCTGTTATCCCAGCACTAAGGAGGATGGTGAGTTCAAAGCCTACTGGGTCCACATAGCGTGAGACGAGCTTAGGCTATGTATCAGAACTCTGTCTTAAAAGGATCAAACTAAAGACTGAAATGAAATTTAAGTAAAAATGTTTTTTTTTCTATATTTCCCCCTTCTCTGTTTTTCTCCTTCTCTCCTGCCTTTCCTTCTTTTTGGAAATTTCATCCCTTCTCTACTGGCTCTTTATTTTTGCATGTGCATATATGCTGGTCTTTATTTTACACAATCTCAGTCCTATTTTGTTATTACAAATGATAATGGTGACCATATAAAGGAATGGATCAGCAAAAGAGAAAGTCTCTCCAGAGAGCTTTGCCTGTTTCTTGTTTATTTTAAACATAGAACAAACCACAACATGTAGGATTTGCTAACTTCTTGCTGCAGATGAATGAACATTGACTGAGGTCACATCATTGAGGAAGCTTGCTTGCATAGCACAGAATGTGACTTTGGGTCTGTGATGCATGAGTTGTCTCTACTAAAATATTACTCCAGTTGAGAATTGATTGCTTATTTCTTAGTTTAGGACTGAATTGCTTATAGTTCAGTTTGCCTGCCACATCCCATTGGAGGAGGGTTGCTGGGTATCACCAGGTCAGCCTACTCCTGTGCTCTGTGGAAGCAGCAATTATGTTTCCTCCATGTGCTTCTCATTCATGGTGTTTATCCCATGGGCTTGAGCTTAGTAAATATACAATACATATCAGTTGATTGATTTGTATTGAGGATTGAGTGCTTTTTAAGACCCTGGCTACATGAGAGACAATGAGATTATTTGTGTCAGGGTGTGTAGAGAGGAAAGATTGATAGAAGTAGGGGGGAGGGTCTATTCCAGAGAGTCAACACAAGATGAGAAGAAAAGTTTTTACCCAAAATGAAATTTTGCTTGTAGTTATTAGTGCAGAATGTTTTTACTAAAAACTTTTATAAGATAAAAGAGGAAAATCAAAACTCTATAACCACATAGAAAGTTGTGGTACTTATCTTGGGTATTTTATTTAGCATCATCCATTTTCTTACAAAAGATTTGAAGCTGAATAATACTCCATTGTGTGTATGTCACATTTCCTTCTCTGCTCATCCTTTGATAGGTGTGTAGGCTGACTTCATTGCATGGTCATTGTAGACACTGCTGTGGTAAGTACAGGTATTTAGATATTTCTTTTTTTTTTCAACCTTTAAAGTAATTAAGTGATTAATTAATTTCCAGCCCAATCACAGTTTCCCCTCCCTCCCCTCTCCTCCCAGTGTCTCCTGCAACCTCCCCCCTTCTCCCTCAATCCACTCCTCCTCCTTTATCTTTAGAAAAAATGCAGTCCTCCCATGCATATCAGCCAGCCATGGCATATCAAGTTGCAACAAAACTGGGCACCTTCTCTCCGATTAAGGCTGGAAGAGATAGCCCAGTAGGAGGAAAAGGGTCCCCATAGCAGGTAACCGAGTCAGAGAAAGTCTTCCCTCCCACTATTAGGAGTCCCACAAGAAGACCAAGCTATACAACTGTCACATATATGTAGAGGGCCCAGAGTCCTATATATGTAGAGTCCCTTATATGTAGTCCCATATATGTCACATATATGTAGAGTTCCATGCAGGCTCCTTGGTTCTTATTTCAAACTATGTGAGTCCCTATGAGCCCAGGTTAGTTGATTCTATGGGTTTTCTTGTGGTGTCCTTGACCCCTCTGGCTCCTACCATCCTTTCCCGCCCCCTTCCATTGGATTCCCTGAGGTCTGCCTAACGTTTGGCTGTGAATCTCTGCATCTGTTTCCATCAGATGCTAGGTGAAGCCTCTCTGATGGCTAACGGGCTAGGCACCAATCCATGAGTATAGCAGAATAGCCTTGGGAATAATTTCACTGACTTTTTTTTTATTGCCAGTTATGTTTGGTTCTTATGCTGGGGTGGTCTTCTCTTTTTGAATATAAAACCAGGAATGTTTAGCTGGGTCATATGACAGTTCTCTTTTTAGTTAGAATACAATTTGATCGAAGAACATACAAATCAATAGTGAACTGATCCAGTCAAATCTATGAGCCTTTTCCATGGTCAGTGATTACCTTGTATTTGAGACAAAGGAAGAAAATATGGGTATTGTGTGTAAATACTGTAGAGCAAGGAGAAGGCAGTAAGTTACCAACATTAGGAAACATCAGACTTTGGAAAATGATCTATGATAGGTTAAGAAGAACAGTTCAGATGCTCATTCTCAGTTATGTAGTACTTGACATGAGCAATCAGGAGAACAGAGCAACAATCTTTAGTAAAATGAGTTGAGAGTAGAGAGTGACTGTCTATGGCAGCAAGCACCTGATGCCACCCGCCGGGCACGCTTGGATGCCTGGGTTCCTGCAGGGGTGTCCTTTGCTCCCTCACATTTCCTTAACAGGAGAAATAAATCTGTGCAGCATCTGTTGCTACACAATGGAGATGAGTGATTCACTCATTTCAGTGAAATAGAATGCAAATAAAAAAGCTCAAGTTTTACCAGTTTTGGTAGATTTCAGAAAGATAATATAAGTCAATAAATCAGTATTTATTGATGTGAATTTATATGTGTGCCATAAGTTGCTCCCCACTTTCACTGTCTTAAAATTTTCTTTAATTTTTTACATTTATTGATTGGTTTTTAAAGTATTACTTTATGTGTGTGTCCGTCCCAGGTGCGTATGCACATGCCACAGCACGTGTGGAAGTCAGAGGACTCATTTGTGAGAGGCCTTTCTCTTCCAGCTCAGGTCTCAGGCATGGTGACAAGTACGTTTACCTGTTAAGCCGTCTTTCTGGCCCTAAACTTATTTCTTGCTCATGTTTTACTTCCCTACATGCCACAGAGAAGATCTCCACAGATTTGCATTCTGGGATGCTGGCATTGGAAGCCCTCAGTGACTGGGGCATTTCCAGTCATTATGGAAGTGAGCAAATGATGGATAGCAAAGCCTGTTAAATGTTCTGATTCAGAAGCGATTTGTGTTAGTTTTATTAATGCCTCATTTGCCAGATTGGGTTTAATACCCCCACCAACCAGAAAGAAGCCAGGCATAGAATTATTTTTGTGAGTGAAAGGCAGGTGACTAGACATGGACAGTGACTATCAGTCAAGATAATCACACTCCAACTATTTGGGCACAGGTATTTGCTTGCTTATTTCTTACAACCGATGTATTTTCTCTCTCATCCCAGGATAGGAAATGCAAAAGTTCCAGCCAGTCTTAACAGCCAATCAAAGTTAAAGTTCTTTGGGTAATTTGTGGTGGTTTGTAAATTGTGGAGCAGCACCATGGGATTTCTCTGTTAGGGTTAGATGTGGGTCTTTTTCAGTCATACATTTTTGAACTGAAAGTAGTAATGTGCCTCCCCCCTTGATGCACAGCAGTGGGGGAGGACAGCAGCAACCACCCTGCTTTCAAAATGGAAAGCAAAGAAGACTCATGGAGCTTAAGGATTTACAGCAATTCTGAAATTCCAAGGTTGGCTGCTCCAGGGATGTCTTGGCTTAGCCCTGGTTCTGCCTGGAGGAGCTTTCTAGTCTGTTGCTCTTTATGGTCCTTACTCTGCCAGTTCTGAGGTTCTTCCTTCCATGTAATCCTCTTTCCCTCCAAGTGCAGTGGAGACTAGAGAATATGCTTCATCTTGGATTGAGCTGCTTCTTGAATGGCGTCCCATGCCCAGAGAAAGATGCTCGAGAGTCAATTGTCAGTCTTGGAGACTCACCACTTTCTAGCTCTCCTCCATCTTCTTCCCTGCTCCATCACCTTCCCCTTCTCCATATACTCCACCCTCCTCCATATCCTCCCCCTCCCTGCCTTTTCCTCTTCTTCCTCTTCCACTTCTGGCCTGATAGAATTCTGATTTGTTTGCATCATAAGTTTTTTTTTTAAACTTCACAGATTTTTTTTACTTGTTTATTAGAGTCTCCTACATTTGGCAACAGACAAAATATGAATATAGGTGTGAATATATATTCACACATGCATGTACACACAATCTGGACTTTGAGGGGAAGACATGCTTTAGGTTTTTTTCTTGGTTTCTTGTGGAATACTTTTAACCAAATCAAAGGATTTGCTGGATTTCCTTTTAAGTTATTCAGAGAACTGTAACAAAGACTTCAAGGATGGATACTCTATTTTCCACTTGCATGAAACCAGGTTTTCTTAGTGTTTGTCTCTCAGAATGAATCTTGGTTTTACCCTTCCCAGTTTGTAGTTGTGAAACATTTGCCTCCTCCAGGACAATCATCCCTGAACATGTGCTTTCTTGTGCCTGCTATTCTGGCACGAGATGGACCTGTTTATTCCCATCCTACCCTTACTTTTTAATACATTGCAAAGTGGAGCAAACATCCACTGTGGCTGATGTTCCACTCAGATGCTGGCCATTCCCAGAAATACACATTTGTTAGATGTGGGACCTGCCTTTAAATTAATGTTGTCAGTGTTGTGGTCAGCTAGCTCTCCAGGAAAAAAATAAAACCCCAAATGTCATGATTTACAGTGCTTCCCAATTTCATTGGTATAATTTTTCCTGCTATGGCAGATCCAAGTTACCACTCTGACATAACAAAATTCAGAGTTGGGCAGAGATTCTGTTAGTGCTCTTGGATGTATGCCAGGTCCAGCATACCACTAACTATAGGTGATAGTCTTACCAAGTGCTTGCCTATTGCTTAATGTGGAGTCCCAGCTTTCCCTCTATCTTAAAACATGCTACCTACCTCCAAGCCAAAGCTATATATTTTATATTTTTTGTGGCAATCCTCCACTTCTTGTTACCAATTTCTATTTTAGAATGGGCTATGCTATGTGACAGCAATAAACAAAGACACACTTTTAATGAAGAAGGAAGTTTTATTTTCCACTCACACAACCAAACTCATCATGAAACCCGCAGGCTCCGTATCATAGGATCCACCACTAGGATGGATGCAAACCCCGCCGTCAGTGATGCCACCACCAGGAATGATGCAAAGCCCGCCGCCTCACCGCCCAAAGGGAAGAGCAGTTCTGGAAGGCATAGTACTGACAACCAAATAGGTTGCCCTCAAAAGTGATTATGCCACCCCCAAAATCATCAGCCAGAACCAATGAGAAGCCTGTGAAGAGGAAAGGACATCTGAACCTTCCATCTACGTACCTAGAAGGCAGGAGACAGAAAAGCCAGCACTATCAGCCTTTACAACTCCCTGCTAGAGATACCCTGGGCAACACAACTTGCCAAATGACCTGAGTCCTGTCTTCTATCTCCTCCCTTTCTTCTCTTCTCCATTCAGTGTAGAAGGCTTTAATCAGTAAAACTCAAAAAAATATACAATAGTAAATATGCTTTATCAAGCTCTTCCCATCATGATCAATAAAGATTTTGCATTATTCTTGCAGTAACTGTCTGAAATAGTATATACAATATGATAGCTATGCTTTAAATATATACACACTTAGGCACAGATTCCTAAAGCACATGATAGAAATAAAGTTACTGTTAAAGCAGAACTGTCTGAGTGTCTTTTTCAATCATTTATAAGATGTGTTCTTTGACCATTGCCTTCTGATTACTGTTACCTCCACTCTCTTCTCTCCCTCCCATGTCTGTCAAGCCTCATCCTTGAAGTTTTCTCAGTGTCTATTTCCATCTTTAAAATTAAGTATGTTTTTTAAAGTGATATTCTCCCTTTCTGGCAATCTGTATTGATGATACCTTGTTTGTAGTGTTACCATAGTTTAAAAGGGAGACACGAAGAACTTTCTCTTCCATTTTCTCCATCGCTTTTCTTTATTGTGATTTCATTCATATTAAAAATTGTTCAATGTTTATTGTTTATATTGCCATTTCCAGTAGCAGAGGTGTATGCACGTGTATCCCTCCATTTACGCTTCTTTTAAAAAAAAACCTAGATCATGCCGGGTGGGTGGGCAGGCTACTAAACTCAGCTAAACGTCATCAACTCTGATTTTTCCTTGTCCTACAATCAATCTAGAAAAACAGCAGTCAGTCATTTCTTTTTACATTTACTTTGAATAATGGAACATACCTCTTTTTAAAGTAATCTTGTCTAATTATTATATATGAGTTTATTCTCCCTCACCCACACTGAATGGATGTGAGGATTAATTTTAGGAGGTGATGTTATTGACCTTGAGTTCCCTGAGAACCAGGGAGAATGGTCCCATTGTCTCCACAGTCTCCAAAACCAGATCACAAGTCTGGTTGACATGTGGACTTTGGTGTTCTCCAGTTACCTCACTGTATGTTGGGTACAGGGGTTGCAGAACAGAAGGTCCTACTGTTCTAGATAAGCAAACAAAATGTCAGTGCAGAATAATATTTGGTCTACTTTAGAAATGAAAATGCCCAAGGGTCTAGGCAAATAATGTTCAACATCCTAGAGCATAGAGAGCAATGGGAGAGGGGCTTAGAGAGGAACACCAATCATGTATCAGTTAAAGAGGGTATTAGATGGAAGGTCATATACCAAAGCCTACTTCAATATTAGTTTGAGCACTACACTACTCTATTAGCCTATTTTATTTTAAAAACATATATCTTCAAGTTTGCTACATTTTAAAGAATTATAATAATAATTTGTAGCAGTGGGCCTTGAGCTCAGGGCCAGAGACTGGGAAGGGCCAGATTTCCTCTTTTAATAATTAGCTGTTGCAATAATAACCTAGTCCAGAGAACTGGCAGTCCTGTGAGCTGCCACTGACCCATCCACAGGGGTTGGGCCCCATGGCCTGCTGACCTCTCTCTGGGCCCCTCTTTTGAAGGAGTTCCCCATCTCCCAGAACAGCCACAGTGACGGTACTTCCTGCACAAGAGCCTGTGAGGACAAGCAGCCATTTTTAACCCATAACAGGAGTAATTCTAGAAGAATTTGTCTAAAGTTTCCAGTTACTCCGTTCTAGGAAAGTTAATCTTCAGGTTAAGATTACTTGGTGAGGCCCAGAGAGCCTTTATTACTCTTGCTTTTTGGAGCTGTCTCCTGCAGGCATCCTTCTGCAGATCTGGGAAGCAGGTCAGATGTGCCTTTAGTGCATAGCCTCTCCTGAACGAGAATAATCTTCTTCTGGGAGAGGATGGGGAAACCAAAACTGTTTTCCCTGCAATTTACTCACATGTCAGAAAACTTGGCAGCGAAACATTGAATCACAAACACAGTGTTACAGCGTTCTTCTTGGTTAAGGATGTGTTGTGGTGGGAACCTTTGATCAGTTTTCCTCTTTTTTAAATCATGTGTGTGTGTGTGCCTGTGCATGTGCGTGTGTGTGCATTTGCATACATGCGCATGCGCGCATGTGTGCGTGTGCTGTGCGTGTGCATGTGTGTGTGTATGTGTGTGTGTGTGTGTGTGTGTGTGTGTGTACATCTGTGGCAGAGGACAATCAGTTCTCTTCTCCCATCATGTGGGTCCTGGGATCAAACTCAGGTCACAAAGCTCTAGGGCCAGCACGTCTACCCATGGAGCCATCTAGCTGCCCCTTTGCTATTTCCTTGTGACTGCCTATCTCCGGTGTCCCCACATTCATAAATTAGGGGATGGCCTTTGAAGAAAGTGATCTTTTCTTCTTTCTTTGTCATGCTACAGGAAGGTTTCCCTGACAAAAGTCATTCCCTACCAGCACATGGCTTGGCCCCTTGGAGTTTTTACCCTATGCACTTAACACTGTCTAAAAAACAAAGTTTTCATTTATACTGAAGAGTGTAAGTTACACAATTGTTCACATTTGTTTCATTCACATCTGTATTCCTCAGATATGGAGTACTACTTGGCACACCATAGAGGTTATCTAGCATTTAAAAATGAATAAATTAATTTATCTGTTGAGTTCCCGTTGTTCTCTAAAAAGACCTCACTAGGTTATACACCTTTGCAGTCAGGCAGCCACTTCTGTGAATGTGGCCACTGGTGGTGGCCTTCTGTTCTCACCTCACCACAGCAAACACTGGGCTGAACTTTTTAGAGCCTGAATTCGTGTCAGGCACTTGTGAAATGGAAGAAGCAATGGAGGAATATGTAAAATCCTTATTGGGACTCCTTACATCTGCATCCAGAGCCATCTCCGCCCAAGGAAGCAAACCAGACTCATGTGCCTCACATCCAGAACGTTAGGCAGCCGGGCTGTTTAAAGTGAAATGAATGAACATGTCATAGTTTTGTTTGCAGAGAACATTTCATATGACCTGTTATTGACAATATAAGGTGGAAATGGCATCAAACACACTAAATCCTCTTCAGTGACAGTCTCATAAAATTTGACTTCAATTAAATATCTTGGGGCACATTTGGGTGATGAGCATTTGGCAAGCCACATTAAATTTTACCATGGTGTACAGCACAGGCTAGCTGTCATTCTAGTCACTGAAACCCCATAGGGTAGAGTACAAACATGAAATATTAGACATTCTTATTGAAGCTTCCCGAGTTTGCTGTGCTTGAAATCTGATTGCCAACAAATGTTCCTTTTTTTAGGATTAACGATTGATTTTTAACTAAGATACTAGGGATGCAAAGAAAATTTAAACTACTTCTTGTGTCTAATCTACTTTGTTCATTTGATTTTTGCTCACAGTGGAGAGTTGTCTGTTTATATACCATAGTTTCTGCATCTGAAATTCTGTACTCTCCAGCTGTGGCTGGTGGCTTTCAGACCAGCTCATATGTAGCATCATTCTGTGAAGGTTGATCACAAGGCCAAGGAGGAGTTTGTTCAGCATGTTCTGTCATCATCATCAACATGCAAATGTGTATCCCCACCATGCAAATGTGCATCCCCACTATGCAAATGTGTATCCCCAACATGCAAATGTGCATTCCTACCATACAAATGTGCATTCCCACTCTGCAAATGTGCATTCCCACCATACAAAAGTGCATTCCCACTCTGCAAATGTGCATTCCCACTAGGAGAAGTTATTGTACGAGTTCCACAAACATATCAGGTCATGGAATTCTTTCTTGTTCCTCACAGAGCTCTTGATTAATGGTCTATAAAATACATTCATGGAAATGTTCTTAGACAATATACTATGATCACGACTTGATACATTTTTAGGATAAATATCACTTGGCTCTTCAGTTTCCTCCAATTTTTTAAAAGAAAAAGTTCAAACCTCTCAAATATGGACACAACGGACTAATAAATAACCACACACAACATCAAGATCTGAAGTTGAATCATTCACTTTTGCAAAGCATTGGCCTCCTTCCTTTCAGTTACATGCAGTTATAAAATACAGAACCCCTTGAAGTAAGAGTTCATACTTGTGCATCAAACTGAAATGCACATGCCATCTCTCTTAAAAAAGTTACAACCAACTGTAAAGCTCAGGGAAATAATAGCAATTATATAATACCATCCAATTAGTATTTAAAGTTCATTCAGATATTCCCTAAGGTCTCTTATAGCTGCTCAGAAAATCTAGAATCCAATTAAGGTGCATAAAGTTTACTTTGTTGGGTGTGTGTGTATACATATATGCACACATACACACACACATACACACATATTTTTTTTGTTTTCTTTTTTGCTCTCTTTAAATGTAGACCATTTCCTTCATGTTATTTTTCTGCCCTTGGCTTTTGAAAAGCTCTGGCTACCTTCTTGCACATGGCCTGTGCCACCTAACTGCTTTTTATGCTGTGTTGATTAACTTTATTCTCTACTCTTTACCTCTCCTAGAAGTCAGATGGAGAATTTTAATGAGACACCAGACAAACATTTTGACAAGACAGACTGACAGAAGATGACCCATATCTCACAGCCCATCCTTTTTAGAGGCACAGGGCATCAGATGGTGCTTTCATTTGTCATGCTTTTGATCTTCCAGTTAAGAAGGTAGCTTTCAGAAGTCTCATATATGAAGGTATAATCTTTCCTTTATCAGTTTTAAAGGACTCATTGTATAATTCATCAGAATTTTTGACTCTTTTTCCTTAGCCATGTTTTTTTTTATCACTGATTTAAGTATTCATTGATAAGTCTTGCTTACATCAAATCTTATATTGGTCAAGGTATTGAGTTTTCAAATTTTATTACCTTATGGACATTATTAGGAGGCATTTTCCTGTGTTGACATTACAGCTGTTGTGACTGACATCTGACCTAAGATGGAATAATAGAGTGGTGTTGAGCACCAGATAAATACTTGACACATTTGGCAGATTTATGACAATCCAAAAAATAATCAAAGCTTTTCAGAAAGACAGAGCTCGCCATAAGGAGAGGAAGGAACACACACACACACACACACACACACACACACACACACACACACACACGATGAGAGAGAGAGAGAGAGAGAGAGAGAGAGAGAGAGAGAGAGAGAGAGAGAGAGAGAGAGAGAGAGAGAGAGAGATTTTCTATAAAATTATCTTTCAGAGAAGGTCTCTAGAAAGGAGCTGGTAAACCAAGATATCTTTCTATTAGTACATAATTTCCATGTCTACTCTTGGCACTTAACTCCTGTTTCTCCTGTTGTAGCACAAATCCTACAGTTTCCTACTGGATAATGTCTGTGTATCTGTGTTTCCAGTGGGTAAACAACTTCCTCCCTCCTGTATTTCCTCGATATATGTGTGTGTGTGTATTTCTGTCTGTGTCTGTGTCTCCTGTGGATCCATAACTCTCTCCTATATTTCCTTGATATATATATATATCCTAGGCCTATTTTTCACATGTGCAGGCATATTAGTTACTTTCTTCATCATTATGAAAAATACCAGGCAGAAGCAGCTTCAAGGAGGAATGGTTAGTTTTGGTTTACAATGTAAAGAGGAAGGAAGAGGAAGACATGTCAGATGAGCTCCATCAGTGGCTGCATGAGTCTGTGGTCCATCGGATAAGGAAGCAGAGATTGCTTGGGTTGGAAGCAGAGCTACTATATAATCTTCAAGGCCCAAACCTATAGCTTTCTGTTTGATCTGTGTCCCAAAGGTTCTATAATCTCCCAAATCATGCTACTGAATTAAATGTCCAAATACACAAGGCCTGTGGAGAACATTTTCTGTCTAAAGCATGGCATGGTTCCTGAGACTCAAGAACTCTGAAGCAGCCACAGACAGGATACCCAGCTCTGTATACGTGGTTCAGGCACGTCTGCCACATGCTCTCAGATTCCTGAGGAACATTTAATAAAGGGCTGGGCATAGAGTAAAACAGCAAGGACATAGCAGTGCCCTGCGCCACGAGTTCCCCCTGTAAGCCGAAGTAGCAGCAGCAGCAGCAGCAGCAGCTGAGGAGAGTAGCTGTGTGGTGAGGGACACCTGAAGGACAACAGACAGAGATAACATTCTTTACCTCTGTTGGGACAGAGCTGGTAACAACTCCTCCACCCCAAGATGTTTCTGATCTAAAGGGCATGCTCTGCAAAAATAAACTTTTTTTTTTCCTCACAGAAACCTTGCCAGGAATGTAGGAAGTACTTGATACATTTTGTTCCTTGAAGGAATGAGCCAGCAAATGGCTTAATGAATGAATGAAGGAGGGAGACCCAGAGGAGTCATTCTGAGTTTTTGGTCTTAGAAAGACAAAAGCAAATTTCACTGTCTCTGCTTTACTAATGCCAGTCAATGCTGAGAGATCTCATTATTATTATTATTATTTTATTTTTTTTAGAAAAAGTGATCAATGAGAACACTGTACCAGAGGACTCTCAGTGGGACTTCTGTGTTGAACACATTATTTAGCAAATACTAAAACAGGAATTTGAGGGTATTTACCAAATGTGCTGAAGTCAACACATTAATGTAGTGAAAACCAATAGAGAAGCAGCTCTCTATTAACCTTGTCATTGTGGGGTCTCAAAAAGCTTTGCCCACCACTGGGCTTTGTAACTTGTAAAATAATTCAACACACAACAACAGTTAACCTCAGCAGCCTTTTGATTACTTCCTTGGGGTTTGTGCTTTTAAAAGCAGTGCGGTGTAGAAGGCGAATCCAGAGTCTGCCAAACCCCAGCTTGCTGCTCAGCTGTCATATCACCCAGCACGATGGTGTGAACTCTTTAGACATCTTGCTTTTCTCACTTGTTAACCTGGCTAATCGCTCCTCCTTTTCAGTAGTATGTCAAAATCAAGTGAAATTTTTACTTCAAGCATTTTATATGTGGTGTATAATATGTCTATGATAATTCACTGCTTTCCTTGGGGAAATATGAATTGATTCATCCATGTGAATTAATATGTTCCTAGGCATTGATGAAATGTGTCAGTTGTGCAAGCTTAAGAATCTTGGTTCTGGTGTTTAGAGCCTGTGTAAAAAAGCCAGACACAGTACTGTGTGTTATAACCTATGGCAGTGCAGGTAGACCAGACAGTCTAAATAAGCTGAGTGAGCACTGGGTTTAGTGAGAGACCTTGTTTCAATAAATGGAGAGTGATTGAGGAAGGCAATAGACATTGACCTCTGGCCCCCACATACACACGTGCACACATATATACTATACATACACAGAAGTTAAAACAAACAACCAATATGGTGTTAATTTCATTTTATCTCATTAGTTTCCCTTGATTTATGCAAACTTTTGGAAATCAGTTGATGTATCCTACAATTGATCATTGTAGAATCAGTTTCAATAACTTCTGCTGTTTGGTTTTTGTTGCTATAATAAAACACTGATCAAAAGCAGCTTGGGGAGAAAAGGGTTTATTTCGGCTTAAAAGTTACAGTCCATGGTTGAGGGAAGCCAGGATGCAAGCTCTAGGCAGGAACTGAAGCAGAGACCGCAGAGGAACATTGCTCACTAGCTTGCTCTCCATGCCTTGCTCAGACTGCCTTCTAAGTTACCCTTGGCCTTGCAATCAGGACTCACATTGGTATGGGCCCTCCTGAAATTAGCTGTTAAGAAAAAATATTATAGACATGGCCACAGGCAGATCTGATGGAGGTTGTTCTTCAAATGAAGGTCCCTCTTCTGAGACGACTCCATTTTGTCAAGTTGACAAAAGCTAAGCAGCTCATCTGCCGATGGAAGAATAAAGCTGTGTGTTTTGCAAGCTTGCACCCTTTGTGCCATTGATTTTTCAAATATAAATTCTTCGTACAATTTACATCCCGGGATGCTACAGCCACAGAACTCAATTGAAAAATAGAAATGAAGATAAATATTAGAGCTGATGGATACCTAAAGCAGAAGCTTCATATTTTCCTATAGAAAATTTACACATACCCATGTCATCCTTGCAGTACATTTTCATCTGGAAGTAGAAACATGACCAATTTTTAGTTATTTTGTGGAACTGGACAGTGAACCTAGGGTCTCAGGCATGTAAGACCAGCATTCTGCTTAAGCTCTATTTTAGTTTCTTAAAGATTTATTTATTTTATGTTATGAGTGTTTTGCCTGCATATATGTTTGTCTACCTTGTATATGCCCAATGCCTGCAGAGGCTGGAAGAAGGGTTGGGTCCCCTAGAACTGGAGTTACAGATGGTTGTAAATGCTGGAACCTGAACTCTGGTCCTCTGCAAGATCAATAAGTGCTCGTAACCATGGAGCCATCTCTTCAGTCTCCTATTTTAATTTTTGATACAGGGTCATCGTAAGTTTTCCAGATTGCCCTTGAGTCTACTCCTAGTCCAGTCAAGCCTTGAACTCTCTATTCTGCTGCTTTAGCTTTGCAAGGAGTTGGGTCACTGGCCTGTGCCGACAGGCCCTGATGAGTTCTTTTTATTATTAGTGTCTTGGATGTCAGACAATATTGTTGCATAACATACAGAAAAGAGCAGTAGCTGCGTGTTGTTTTTCTCATGAAGGGTGAGATTTTGCATTGACTTAAGATGTAGTAGCCATTCACTATGAGGTAATATTATTTTCTTTTCAGGCTATGGTCTATTGTATTTTTGGGAGAAGAAACGGAACCTTAAATAACAGATATGTATTTGAAGACAGTCTGGGCTACAGAGCGAGTTCCAGGATAGGAGCCAAAGCTACACAGAGAAACCCTGTCTCGAAAAAACAAAACCAAACCAAAACAACGCCCCCCCAACCCAAAAACAAGCAAGCAAGCAAACAACCAACCAACCCCCTCTCAAAAAAAAGAACAGATATATATTAAAGGGTAATACATCAGGCTGGATTGATGGCTCAGTGGTTAAGAGCCCTGGCTGTTTGTCCAAAGGACGTGAGTTCAGTTCTGATCACCTACAAGGCAGCACACAACAATCTGTTAACTCCAACCCCCTGGAGATCTTGTGCCCTCTTCTGGTTTCTAGGAGTACTGCACAAATGTGGTACATAGACATAAGGGCAGGCTTTTAAAACATCCTTATACACAATAACATTTTTTTTACAGTTACAATACCAAAAAATAATGTGCTTTAGTCTTGATACTTTCTAGAGACTTTGAAAGTTCTTTACACATAAGCTCCCCTCATTTCACACATATAACGTATTTCCACTATTTTTTCTTATTACCATTGTTCATCAAGATTCTTCTATCTCAATTTTTGTCATAGCGAAAGTGGCTCTGCTCCTGAGGCTCAGCTCTCCTCTCCTGGGGATTCAGGTACATCCAGGAGGCTTGAGGGGGAGAGGTGTTCCCCTAGGAACAGAGAATGGACATCGTTTGCAGAATCCTTGTCAATATGCTTCCCCCAAAGCTAAAAACCAGAGTCCCTCTGCTAGAGACACTGAAGGGTCCATGTGAAAGGAAGCAGACAGATTGTGGATGACACGGGGACAGAAATGACACAAATAGCACCAGGGATCACGTAGCTTGAGAAGAGGAGCGCTGTCGGCTGTCTCAAGAGCAAGCAGCAATTCTGGAGGCTGAGATGCAGGCTGAGAAGGAGAGAAGCTTCCACGCTGTTCTGTGCCCGCTCTCTACTGAATTTTGTACATAGATCTGAAAATTATTGTGCATGTACCTTTGCTTATGGCACCCCCATTTTCACCACCCCGTGTAGATCTAACAATGGGCAGGGTGTGGGGTGGAGTTGTGGCCATGGTTATCAGCAGTGAATGGTGCTAGAGCAGGCAGAATTCACATGGGCTGTACATGATCCCTCGGATGGAAGGAGGTAAACAGATGTGCCGAAGAGGAGGAAGACAAGCTTGTCCTCGTCTCTTTTTCACACTTTTAAGTCTTTATAATTAATGCAGTATGAACCATTCATATTTTGTGTTATTGTTTGATGTGAATGTTCATGGTTTTGAGAGCTAGTTCACATTTGTGGATAGAATATTTAATACATTTTGCTTACTACATTTAAAAAAGGTAAAAATATCAAGCAAATTATTTAGCTTTCATGAAATAAAGTGACTGATTAAGCCACAAAAATGTTGTGGTAGAAAGTACATTATCTTCTAGTATCACATCAAGGTGTGAAAACTAGGGCATTGCAAATATTGGCTTATCTCATGTATTCTGGTTTCCCCCAACTAATCAATCAGTTTATCAGCTTCCTGTCATCCAGTTTACAGTCTCAGAGGAAGATCATTTCCCCAGAACAGTGAGAGCGTGTTGCATAGCTATATTTTGTATATAGATTGCTGCCTACTCTCCTGAGAAATGCTTGCTAGAAAAATCTTTTCAGAAAGCAGTTCATTTCCTCCCCTAAGCTGTTTGAAGAACATTGTTCCTGGATTTCACATCACCCAAAATATATTTCCCTTGCCACACAGGAAGTACTTTGTTTTTCAATGTTTTTGTGTAGCTGTTATGAGCTTGAGGTAAGATACATGTGAAATGTTTGGGTGTTTGGCAGATATAATGTACCTATAATGACTGAAACCAGAGAAGAAACTCATTTTTTGGACCTCCTCAGTGTCTTGTATGAAACATTTTGACTTATACCATCAATTTAGAATTACACAGCTTCACAATGAATTTCACTAAAAGTTACCAAGTTCACAAGTCCCGAAAAACTCTTTGTAATTTTTTTCTTACTAGATATAAAGTTTAGATTATTTTCTTTGCTGGAAAATTTTCTCCAAATGATCAGAATTAGAGGACTAGCATAAAAATATGATAAATGCTGCCACTTATATTGGAGATGAGGATCAATGTGAAGCTGACAAATGACCCTCAGTTAAATGTTACTATGATCACATTTATAAAAAATTGTAAGCTTCATGCATTGGAAGACCAATTGCTCAGCACTTGACCCCTCCTTCTTCCTTCTCTGGATTTTTGTCTTTCTCGTTCTGTGTCAGGAGCACAGGAGCATGGCAATTCCAGTGAGGGATAATTTGAAATGTAAGAGAAAGTGGTGGTGTTTTGACAGTTTTGGTTTGGTAGAATATTTGTGTGATGCTCAGTCAGTTCTGGGCATGTGTAAGTTTGTGCGGTTATTAGAGTGTGCACAGGTTCTTACTAACAGTCCCTGTATCAGCTCACTGTGGATAAGGTCAGAAAAACAAACACACAGCTACAGAACACAGGGTATTAAGCCTCTTGTGGTGCTTGGTACATGGGGTGTGTGGTGGGAAAAAGAGATAATTTGAAAGTAGAAGTCAGAGTTGGACCAGGAGATAATATTCTCAGATATGAGGCTGTATTAAGTTTTAGATAGAGGATTCTGGTCTCATTGACATCTGGTCAAATGACCCTCTCTTAGCACTACTGTGCTTTGCAGTACAACATAGGATCATGTGTACACTATACTTTAAAAATTTATGTGGTAATTCATAAAATAGTATTGAAATATGTAAAATAAGAAATCGTATTTTAGCAGTGTGTGAATCTGTAAGAGTTCAGAAGTGAAAGAATGATAGCTACTTTTAAAAATGGACATAAAAAAACTTGCTTTTATTTTTTGAGATTATAATATAATTACATCATTTTCTCCTTCTTTTTCTTCCCTTCAAATCCTCCCAGACATCCCTGCTTGTTCCCTTTCAAATTCATGGTCTCTTTTATCATTAATTATTGTTATATACATCCATGTTTATTTATATACATGTATATTTCTAAATACATAAAACGCCCTGCTCAATCTGCCTATTTTTACCTGTATGTATGTTTTCAGGGCTGACAGTTTGGTTCTGCATAACCAATTGGTGTGCTCTTCTCTGGGGAAAACCATTTCTTCTACTTTCAGACCTGCCTTTAGTTTTCTGTGTAGGGTTGAGGCCTTATTGTCTTTCTCCATCCATTTTGGCATGTCTGTGATTGTCTTTGTTCAGCTCATGTTTAGGCAGCCGTGTTGGTGAGGTTTTGTGTGTGTTGCTTCTGAATTACCAGAAAACACAGTCTTAACAGCAAACTCCTGGGTCCTCTGGTGCTAAACAATCTCCCCACCCCCTCATTGTCAGTGTTCCAAGCCTTAGGTGTGGGGGTGTTTTGTAGATGTACCCATTGGGATTGGGCTCCACCACTCTACATTTGATTGGCTGTGACACTCTGTAATGGTCTCTGACTGTTGCAGAGACATTTCCTTGATGAGGGGAGAGAACTACATTTATCTGTGAGTGTAAGGACACATATTTAGAGCATAGTTAGTGATTATTCTGGTTGTAAAGTGGTGGTTAAAGGTTTTCCTCCAATACCTTATAAGGTCACATGACCTTGCCAACACACATCAATGTCAAAAGATGCTTTCCTAACACCAAAGTTTAACCTCTCAGGTTAGAGAAAATATCAAATTACCTTTTCATTCTCTGGAAAGCAAAAACAATGAAATCCTTATTCAGTGAAAAGTTAATCAAAGTCTATGTAGAAAATTGTAGAAAAAGAATGTTCTAGAAATACATAATAAAAATCTTTACTGATTTTTCAGACTGTATTTTGTAGTGTTTGTAGCATTTGTGAGATTTATATTATATTTATTATTTAACCAGGCACTAGTGGTACACTCCTTTAATCTCAGCACTTGGGAGGCAGATGCAGGTGGATCTCTGAGTTCAACACCAGTCTGGTCTACAGAGCTAGTTCTAGGATAGCTGAGCTACCCAGAGAAACCTTGTCTTGGAAAAAACAACAAAACCCAAACCGAAACCCTCCCAAAACAAAAAACAAGCAAAATATTTATGTTTTATTAGTTTGGTTTTTCATTTTAAACAGATACTAGCTTTAACTTAATATATGATTATATATTATACATGTAACTTAATATATATCATATAGCTTCATATATATAAAATTAAGTTTAAACTGGTATTTATTTAAAATGAGAAACCAAACCAACAAAACTTAAATATATTAAAAATCTGATTAAAAAAAAACAAAGTATGCATCCATATAGTCACCACTAAAACCAATAATTTTTATTTGTTTTGTTAATCTTTGCAAATTTTTTACATAATACAACAAAATATACCCAATACCCACTTTCCCTTCTAACTCTTCCTGGATCCCCATGAGACATCCCCCTGTACTGGGAAGTTTTCTCTGGTCCTGCCTAGCCTGTGGTAAGGACAAATCTTCTCCCACCCACAGTCCCACATCCACTTATAAAATAATCACTCAGAGACTTAATATTATTTACAAACTGTATGACCTATGGCAGGCTTCTTGCTAGCTAGCTCTTATAACTTAACTCAACCCATAACTATTAATCTACATATCACCGAATGTTCTCTGGCTTTACCTGCATCCCATTACATGTTGCTCCTTGGGTTGCTGGCTCACATCTCTCCAGACTCTGCCTTTCTCTTCCCTGTCTCTCTCCTTATATTTCCCACCTATCTCTAAGCTACCTTGCCATAGACCAAAACAGCTTTATTTATTAGCCAATGGGAGCAACACATATTCAGAGCATACAGAAAGACATCCTACAGCACCCCATCTCACTTTCACTCTTTCTGCTTTCATTTTTTTGATATCCCACTAAGTCCTTATGCTGTTCATAAGGGCAACAATTGGGCCAATTCTTCCACTTTCTTTCTATTAATTGAGTCTTTCACTGTGTTCTTACTCATGCCTTGCTTCTTGTGTTCAGCTTCATGGTCTTGAGAATCATCAGTAATGTTATGAGAATCAGTGGTTAGTTACTTTTTACTGCTAAATAGTATTCTAGTCAGACATTCATATTATGCAACACTTGCCATTATAAAAAAAATCACTCAACTACAGCTTTTAATCTGTGAATATGTCTCAATTTCTCCCAGTTAAATACCTGCATGGGGAATTTAGGAAGCCTATAGACAGTGTAATTATAAAAAAACTAACTTCTATTTATTTTGTGCTAACTCTATGCCTCCAGCTATTGCTAGATAATCAAATGCCTATATATTCATTCAATAAATGCTTGTGGTATGTATGGAACTAGATGCCGGGGAATCCTAAGTAAGTACAGCATTAAACTTACAAAAAACACATGACAAGCTCCAAAAGTGGAACTTGCTAGAGCTGGAGGTCAGCAAATGGTCAAGCTGAGTCTCAGGGAACATGGAGCCATGGAGTGAGACATATGGTGAGGACACAGGAGTCAGAGGAGTGTTCAGGAAGGCATGAGTGCATGGCCAAATAGGACTGCAGATGCTGTATCCAGTAGCTGGGTATAGACAAAGTAGGAATTCCAGATGAAGGTACAGAGGCAAGTTGGGTGGATCGAGTAGGATGCTGAATGACATGTGCCAGGCATTTGTGTGACCGACCAGATACCTGGAAGAAACAGAAGAGCTGGTTTCTTTGGTTCATGATTTCAGAGGGTGGGTGCAGTTCATGCTTATTTGTCTCCTCATGATTGTACAGGCATCTCCACAACAGGAACGTGTGGCAGAGGACAGCTGGTCACTTCACGGCTAAGTTGTATCAGAGAGTCAGAAAGGAAGGAGCCAGGGACAAGATAGCTCATCAACCTGCCTTGTGTGACTTGCTAACACTTCCTCCAGCTATCTCCTCCCATCTCCAGTTTCCGCAGTCCCCCCACATAGCACCACCACCTTCGGAACAAGCCTTGAGACCATGTGTTTCTGAGAGTATTTCACACTGCTGGAGTGAGGTGTTTATATCTGCCTGCTGATTTCTGGAACAGGCGCCTGGGCCATATTTACAGCATCTTTCTCTTTGACACATCCTGTGCACTTTACATTTTTTCTGTTGTCTTGTGAGTTAGTAGGGCCTCTGCTCCCTTAATTGCCCACAGCATTTCACATTTATTAGGATATTAGAAAAATAGAGTTTATACAAGAGTGAAGAAATGAATGGGAATGAATGAAGTGGTTTATGCCCTTCACTGTTAAACAAGTTCATGGAAAATTCCTCATCACAGACCTTTAGGGCCATCTTTGTAAAAGCACATTAGAAATGATAATCCATTTCTCTACTGACCCTGAGTCAGGCATACAATTTTCTTATGAGTCTGATTTATTAATTTCAATTGTTTTTATGATCAATACTGATTTCACGGCCTCATTGACTTTGGAGAGAGCGGCATGGATGGCTGAGGTAGTTCAAATGAATGGATCAAGTGTGCTGTGGAGTCCTTAATTTTGTGGTAAAATTGGCCTTAAGATTGCAGCGCTGAAAAGATTGCTTTATTTAAAATAAGCTAGGGATCTTTATATATTTTGAGCCATCTATTTTAGGCATAAATTGATACTGCATTTTCTAATGGGTGTTTTCTGTCATGCTTTATCTCATAAAATTTTATTGTCTTCATGATCTTCATTTGCACAGGTTTAAATAGACTAAAAGTCCACCTTTATGGAAACATGGCAATTTGTTGTGATAATAAATGAATTTATTCCATTGCCTATTCACTTTATTATTGATAAAATTAATACACCATAGGAAAGGAAGTCTGAAAAATAAAGAAAATAGTTAAGAAAAATAGAGTGTGGCCACAGGCAATTATGAACGACATGGGATTTTTATCATTAGTGAACTGTAATTAGAGCACTACAATGCATTATCCAAACAAAACACTTCTGAGAATGAAGAATCCTGCAGCAGAACAGGTGGTTTGGAGTTGTCCCAGGTGGAGAGAAAGATTATCTTCCTAGTTAAAATACTCTCTCCAAATCCTTTAATTCAGGTCGTTATCACTTCATATTTCTGCCATCTAAGATGCTAATTAATAGGTCTAGGAGCCTCTTTTAGCTCCTTAAGTTTTAAAAAAAATGCTCCCCAAGACACTTTTCTTAATGTGAGAACTATTGTAGTACATCAAGGGAAAAATACTTCAAACTGCTGTGGAGTATTAAGAGGTCATGGGTGTGCTAATTTGCTTGATTTTGTTAGTCATTTCCCTATGAATGTTAAAAGCAGATGGTGCTGGAGAGATGGCTCCGACTGTTACTGAGCCAGCGCTGACACCCGAGTTCAGATCCCATGCACCCAAGTGTAAAGCTGGGCACTGCTGTACACAGCTGGCGTGAACCCCAGAGTAAACTCCGTGTTGTGGGGTTTGTGGCAGAGACAACATGGTCACTGGACATGCTGAATAAGTCTAGCTGGAAATGGATGGAGTGTTCCAGGTTCACTGAAAGACCTGTCCACAGGGCATGAAGAGGAGGACTGGAGTGTTACTCTGGCTTCCACATGGTCTTGCATACACCTTTCCACAGGACAAGTAAATCAAAACATGTATAATATATGTATTAAGAGATTAAAATCAAAACCAGGAAAACTTAAAAGAATTTGCGAGCAGTCATGAATATGAAAGTGAGATTTATTGGATATCTGGGAGATATTTCCCTGGACAACGTGTCCCCTCTTTTGACCAAACTGAAGGACCAAGCCAGTCTTACCAGATCCACGGCATCCATTTCTTATTTATTTATTTATCTGTTTTTTCTTTGTGTGCTGAGTGACCCACAGACACTCTGTTGGCTGCTGACTATACAATACGCTGCAGCTGTCACTTTTTGGGACTGAGGTTGGAGATGACAATGAGATAGATATGAGTAGGAAAAACATTTGTTTTGAATGTGATTTGAGGGCTTCAGACATTGAGCATGTGCGAATTCAACATCCATCTTCACTAGATGTATTGGAAGCGCATGGTCTCTTTGCATATTGGTTGGACAGGAGTTTTGTCCTTTTCTAGTTTGTCCATTGTCTGAGTGTAAACTTGTTTCTGTGGGGAGAGCGCTTTGGGAATCTTTAGTGTTTTTCTGTTTCTGTGCTCAGCTTATGATCCTGATCTTGCTTTTGAAGTATTTAAAAATGTGGTAGAATCTCTTTTTAAAAAGCAATTTTGAGTTTTATTGATCTTCAGAGCCTGGTTTCTAATGCACAGACAGGCACTTAACTGCCTTTGGTAATGTTTCAGAATTAGATAGCTCAAGAGTTATTAGTGAGAGAACTAAGTTTCACCTAGATCTCTTGTGAGATTAAGAGATGGCTGTAACATTTCGGGTGTGCATATTGGTGAGGATGCACTTCCCATGCAGGTCCTTTATCTTGTTCACTTTTTTACAAACATTAAAGGATATTTATCTTTTTCATTTATCCAGTACACATTGTAGAGAACTACCACACTGTCAGTCGAGGAGATACAAATTTATAAGTAGAATCCCCATAACATAGCTTGTACTCTAGCAGAGAAGAGATATGTATTGTATGGTAGTAAAAACTGCAAGACTTTATGAGCCTGTAGAATCTTTGAAAGGAAGGCGCAAGTGTTTTTAAATCCGAGGTTAGAGTGTTAGTCTGCAAAGACACATAGCTGAATAATTCATGGAGTCTCCTCTGCTTTGCTTGTCTGAGTTCTCTGTGTTTTATTAGTATCTACATCTCATCAGGGGGGTGATTCCGAGTCATAAATGATTCTCAAAAAGTGCTCAGCAGAGTACAAGGTTCTCTAAATGCTCACAGCACATTAGGGACTCCGAGGCCATTGTTGTGTACCTTTCAGTTTCATTGAAGGGAGTGGAGAGTGTACTGGAGTGGTAGCTTTAGGGAAGAGTTGGAGGCTGGTAAGACGGCTCAGCAAGTACAGTTGCTTGAGGCCAATCCTGACAGCTGAACTTCTGTCTTTGGAACCCGCTTGGTAGGAGAGAACTGCCTCTTGCAAGTTGTCCTCTGACCTGAAAACTCATACTGGGCTAGGAGTTCACCCACACAGATGCACACAAGTGTTTTATTTTCCCCTATCTCTATAACATATCCTCAAATCACTGGCTTTTCTGAGAGGCAAGCAGCAGACATGGGTTCATGGCTACCCTCTTAGCGTACCTGCTGGTGACCTCTCTGGGGGAGGAAAGCCGGGAAATGATGCCTTTTCTATTTCATTCTGTTTTGTGATCTTATTTTCCCATAGCATCTTATTTTCATTGTGTTACCTGGAAGTGTGTTAACTAGTAGTTCAGCAAACTGCTGAATGTGGACAAACTTGGAAGCTTAATCCTTGTGGGAAATATCAGAAAAGAACCAAGGTTTAATCTTAATTACTTAATCTTTATAATCAATATATTCCTTAATACTTCAAAAGACAAGTCTGAGGGCTTTGCTAAGCAGTGATCATTTCAGCTTTGTGAACAGGGTAATCTTGAGATATACAAAATAAAATGAGAGCTAATGTTTGTGTTAGTCAAGATAATACTTTATGAAGTCTATTTTCATTGATTTTTCCTTTTTTTATATTTTTCTTTGCTTTTGAGAACTTTATACATGTATACAATTAAACACAATAATATCTACCCTCGTCTATTCTTCTAACTCCCTCAACGCAGTTCCCTCCCTAGTGAAGTTTATTTTTATTTTAGGTTAATTTTCATGTCCAACACCACAATGGACTGTAGATAAAACATAATTCTCCAGCTTAGGGGAACATTTGTGTAAGTGTCCATGTTCATTGAATACATGGTATAATTCTATAACTAAGGGTGGTGTACTATACCATCAGGACTCCAGATAATTACAGTCTATGGTAATTTAAACTGGGTAATTTGGGTAGAGTTTAACAATGGGATTACTTGTAAAGCTGTGCCCAAAGCTAATAAAATCAATATGGCCGACTGCAGTGCTCAGGTCTAAGCTGTTAGAAGCAGTTACTAAGGAGGTGGAGTGTTTACCGGAACTACTGGCCTGGGGAAAGATCACGAGAGGAGCAGTGGGTTATGTGACATCAATCAGCTAATGTCTGACTGTGCAGCAGGAATCGAGTCAAGGAACTAAGGTTTTAATCACATCCCCCCTTGGCCTGTGATTGGCCAGTCCTTCCATAGAGTGAATCAACAGAAAGTCAGAGTTTCGGGACCATTTTCTGGGATTGTTTTTTTTTGGTTCTGGTGATTCCCTGACTCCTAGGAAGACATCTCCATCTCTGCTTCCATAGCTGTCTCTCCTGCTGCTCAGAGAATAAGGACAGGTGTTTGCTTGAGATGAGAAACTAGCATAACTTTGCTTTGACCTCCTTTTCCCCTGGTAACAGCAGGCACTGAGAGTCATATGATTTTCACAGACACCAGGGTGTCTTAATGATGCATAACTGGATGTGAAATTAATACTCAAGCAAATAATTTTAAAGAGATTCTCTGGAAGTGAAGCTTCACAATCCTCAGAACATCCATTCATACTACCTGATTAGCTCAAATGTTGTGGATCTTAAGTTTCAAGATAGATCACAAGGTTAGGGATAGACCTTGGGGGCTTCTTGCTTCTTGTGGTTCAGAAGTGTGTGAGAGTGTGAGAATGTATGTGTGTTGAGAAGTGTGTGTTGTATGTCTGTGTGTTTGTGTGCTCATTTTTCCATGACAGTTTTGCAAACCCATTAATGTTGATTTGCAGGAGAGTTTGGTGAATTAGACCCACTATATAATACCTTTGCTTTCCATTTTTAACTCCAACTTTTTCCAAGATAATTTATTTTCTGTCCCTTTATTCATTTTGACTGCTCTTCTTTGGACTATTTCCAGTTTCTACACATTTCTAAAAGCAAAGCTTAACTATGACTAAAGGGCTATTCTGGGAAATCATTACTTGAAGAAAAACTGTTAAAGCATTTAAGAGTTTAAAAATGGCTACATAGTTGTTAAAAATGAAATGTTCCCCATCTCATAGTGCTGAGAGTGGAGTTGTAGTAAATTAAATCACATCAGATCAGAACATAAAACCTTGAATGGGAGTCATGCACACAGGGCCCAGAAAAGAAACCTTTGTTAAGAGAATATGACTGCAACGGCCAAAATTAAAGCTCTACGGGGAGGAGAGGATGTTTCTTAAACTGATCACTAAAGAGCCTTCTTGCTTCAGGAAGATGAAATGCTAGAATAGTCATGAGTCTTAAAATAACTCAGTTCCTTCACTGTGCCTGGAAAAGGAGAATCTCTAAGAGTTTATGTGGGGGGAGGACTTGTCCTGGAGGAGGTGGGAATGGAGGGTAGGCTGGGGGTAAGGGGAGGGGATGGGAGGGGGGAGAATAGGGGAACCCATGGCTGATATGTAGAACTGAATGGTATTGTAAAATTATATATATATATATATGTGTGTGTGTGTGTGTGTGTGTGTGTGTGTGTGTGTGTGTGTGTGTGTGTGTGTATTTGCTTAAGTAATCTTATAGTTTCCTTAGGTATAAGTAGGTAGATGAAAATGTTTATGTGAGTTTGTAAAAAAGTGTAAGTATTGAATGTGAGTCTAAATGCTTGCAAGATATGTTATATGTGAATTTGTAAAAAAAAAAAAAAAAGGGTTTATGTGGGAAAAGTTTTCATCACCGCTTACAGAAAGAAGAAAACTTTAACATATTATCAAAGTGACTTTAATGCCAATCTCTGTCTTGCTGGCTATCTATATTTTATTCCATAAAGAATAACCTAGAAAAAGTAGAATATCATCTTCTTTTTATTGGTTAATACACTGATTTGTATTTGCTTACAACCTTGCCCTAATCTTAAAGCCTGTTGGCTTCCCACAACAATATTACTGCGAATTTTCTAGTAAAATATTACTGTGCCAGGAGAGCTTTCCATTGTTATAGATAGTATATCTAAAATATTTTATTATTTTCAGAACAGATTCTCCAGTCTACTTGTGGATTTGTACATAACTACAGATAATGCTCAAAACAAAACAGGCAGTGCGGGCATATAGCCTGGTCGGCAGAGCACCCGCTAGCTGAGAGGAAGCCGAGGTTTGGGCTGAGCTGCATGAAACTGACCTTGGCGACACATGCCAGTTACCCCACCATGCAGGAGGTAAGACACGGGATCAGAAGAGGATTCCCAGCTACACAGCAAGTTCCAGACCAACCTGGGACACATGGGACCCTGTCTCAGAAAACAAACGATACATAAGTATAGAAAACGCAGATGCTGGAATTCGATGCTAGTTATATTGTCACATGGATTTTATAATCCATCCTGAGAGGTGTTGATGTAAATGTCAGTTTTGATAGGGGTGTTGTCAAGTTCCTGTTTTGGTTGGTGGTGGGAAAGTTCCCTAAAATGTTACCAGTGAAGACAAAAGGCCCAGGGCAGTGCGGACTGTGCCAGGATGAGAGAGGAAATTGAAAACTTGCAAATAATGCAGAGGGAGGTGCTTTTTAGGGTAGAACCCACAGACTTTCTCTGATGCCTAGTAGGATGGGTAACATTTTGAAAAACATTAGAAGATTTGAGGAGCAATTTATTTCCCCAACGCTTAAAGGAAACACTGAAGAAAAACACATTCTAAAATTCCTACAATAAATACTTCAGCGTCTACATATTTTGTAAAATTTGTAAGGATACCACAGACATTTAGAGTATTGCTATGTTCATTATTACCATTCTTAACATGTTAGTTATATATAATTTGATAGTTATTATAACAATTAAATGTAGCAAAAATTCTAACTGCTTGGCAAGAAAACTATCTTCTACTAATTGTACATATTTTAAAATGTCTATTGAATTCTGTCAGCCATTCTAAATAGTGCCCCTTTTCTTATCTTCATAAAGAAACTAAAATGATCTTCCTACTTGAGTCAAATTATGGTAAATCCAATTTTAATAGTATTTCCAACTTGAGTCTTCTCATCTTCTCAGAAAGAGATAACAAGCCTTGCAAAAAGATTTTAATTTTCCTCTCCTTTTGTGTGACAGTGCCTTGAAAGGAGTAAGCTGGAGCTCACTCAAGTGATACTGTCCTATTACCTGCTGGCTGGACCGATGTAGGGTCTCTATGTTGCTTGCATTTGTTAAGAGAGGGAGAGCCTGAGCAGCTGCCCTCTTAAATGACCAGGGTAGAGAGGAGTTATGGCTGGAGTCTTCCCTGACATCAGCACTTCTGTCTTTAACCAGCTGTTTCATTGACTCTTCAGCAGTTCTTACCCAGCTCTTTGTGCATTAAAAAGAAAACAGTGTTTTGCCCTCACTTCATAGCCTCATAAATGCTCTCTGGCTTAATTCTGGCTTGTAAACCTCTCTGAGCTCTCTAAAGAAAGGTAGACATAATTATTCAGTCTCAGGGATGTACTCTGCTGAGGGGTTTTTCTGAATGCTGAATGGAAGATTATGCAAACTCACCCCAGTGTTGTATGAGAGACTTTGCAATGCTGATTACATCTCCTGAGGGAACAAATTAAGTTTGTCAAATGCCTAGCATATCAGCCTCAAATCCACACACTATGTTTGACTAGGGGCCTTGTGTTTCATGACTAGAGAATGGAGCACCTTACTCCCACAGGATTTACAGTCCTGCACAGTTTGTGTGCTGGCACGGTAGAGACTTAGAAGGCAGAGGATTTTGTGTTTCTTGACAAAAAGACTTGTTGATGCCGAATTTTTGTGAACAGATTTTAAAACTGTTAAATGAAATGTTAGCATGCAGGATCCATTATTCTGTTTGTAAAATCAGTCTAAGGCCAGGATTACATGGTAAGGTTTACAGGAGAACTCGGGGACATTCTGCCGTGCTTGAGACATTATTGCCCTGCTGAATATGCCAGGGCCAGTGATTTTCACAAAGTAGAGAGAGGGATGAGAAGATAAATCTGAAAGGCAAACTTTTCAAGGCTACAAAATCTTTTGTACTTTCATTTTTAAAAATGTAATTTCAGCAAGATAAAACCAATAGCAGAAAGGCACATTAGCTGCTGGAGAGGTAGGCAGGGTTACAAAGAGCTAATTCAGAGAAGAGTATGTGTGACTATATAAGTATATGTAACAGCATTGGAAGGTTTTTGGTGGTCATGGAAAAGTAAATTAAATTTAGTGATGAGCTACAGATTTACATTCAGCAGAGAGGCACAGGAAAGAGCGATCACACCAGATTATAGCTATTGCTGATTCAGGAATGATGGAGAAAGGGGAGCCTGCTTACCTATGTCCTAACAAGAAATGCAATGAGTTGAGTCACAGCCTGAAGAGGAGAGCAAAGCAAACATGTTTATTGAAACTTACTTCCATATCCCGTAATCAGTGTAAATAACAATACTAGTAGTAAGGACAAATAAGAAATACAGAGCTAGTATTAGAGAAGAATTGCCACAAATTCTGGTAAATCCACATGCAGCAAATCGTGTGAGCTATCCACCAAAGCCTCTCTCCTTTTGCTTAAACTGTAGCTGAACCATGGTTGCTTGTCTGGTGCTTCCAGGGCATCGCAGCTTTGTAAGTCAACCATTGCCCCTGAAGTGCAAGTGGGCATGACCCACGCTAATTCCCGAATGAATGTGCACACCTGCCACATGCACCCAGTGTACTGGCTGGTTTTGTGTCAACTTGACCCAAGTTAGAGTCATCAGAGGAAGGAGCCTCAGCTGAGGAAATGCCTCCATGAGATCCAGCTGTAAGGTATTTTCTTAATTAGTGATCAATGGGGCAGGGCTCAGCCCCTAATGGGTGGTGCCAGCCCTGGGCTGCCGGTCCTGGGTCCTGGGTTCTATAAGAAAGCAGGCTGAGCAAGCCATGTGGAGCAAATCAGTAAGCAGCACCTCTCCATGGCCTCTGCATCAGCTCCTGTCTCCAGGTTCCTGCCCTGCTTGAGTCCCTGTTTTGACCTCTGCTATAATGGACTATGATCTGGAAATATAAGCCAAATAAGCCCTTTCCTCTCCAGCTTGCTTTTGGTCTAGTGTTTCATCACAGCCATAGGAACCCTAACTGAAACACGTGCTTCCTTCTCTCCCCAGTTCCCGGTGGGGTGACAAGGACTGGACAACTTTCATGTTAGGGGTGTTGGCACCAGCTCAGCCCTAAGCAGCAGTTTGGAACCAGCCACTGCAGTGATGAGTTGAAGTAAAATGATCTTGCATTTTCCCTCTTTTGGTTGTTGGAGTTTTTAGATTTCTTTTTTTTTTATAGTAATCTAGAGTTATGTAAATTAATATATGGTATGCACTATACTATAGTATGAAATCATTATTAGAAATAACTTAGAGCTAAGGAGGAGGGATATTTTTACATGGGAAAGAGAAGTTACATAATATTTGTTTTAAGGAAATAAACTTAGGGCTTGAAGAGATGGCTCAGAGTTAAGAACACATACTGCCCTTGCAGAGGACCTGAGTCTAGTCCCTGGCACCCAAGTCTGGTGGCTCACAACCACCTGTCACTTCACTTCTAGGTGATATAAAACCTTTTATAACCTCTGAAGGCACTTGGACTCTCATGTACACATGCACATACAAATAAACACATTAAAAATAAAAATAAATATTTTTTATAAAAGAAATTAATTCTAGAATCTTACTCTCTAGGATGTGCGGAAGAGGATATGTATGAACCCAAAGTCAAACAAATAATTGACAAATCAAATTGAAACCATCAAGGTAAGCATCACACATCCTGGAATAGAGCTTACATGGGCCATCTTTGTCAAGTTCTAGGACTATGGTTTTGACTTGTTTGGAACTCATTATGATCTTCTCTGTAACATCATCAACAGGATATTCTGCCAGCATTTCTTAAAATGAAAGTCACTCCTTCTCATGGTGAAACAGTAAGAGCGTTCAGCAAATACTTTTGAAATACCTGTAAATGGTCAAGACTTGTGATGTATGCTGGGTGATACATTTTTTTTAATCCACTGTCTTTTGTAGCATATAATAAGATGATGAAGGAAATGAAAAGAGATTGTTCTAATAAAATGTGTTAAATGCAGGGACATATGTATGCACAAAGAAATGTCAAAGATTTGAAGGGCCCTGTTCTTATTAGCTTCAGCTGTCAACTTGAGTGCTGTCTTGTTTTTGTTACCTTAACGAAACTGGACATGCCTGGGAAGAGGGAATCTCAATGTAGAAATTTTCTCCATCATATTGGCCTGTGGGCACGGCTCTGGGACATTAACTTGATTAATGCTAGATGTAGGAAGGCCAAACCTGGTGCAGGCGGCACGGTTCCTGGGCAGATGGGTCTGGGCTGTGAGCATGAGTCACTGGGCAAGCCAGCAATCAGTGTTCCTGACTTGATTCCTACCTTGATTTCTCTAGATGATGCACTGTAACCTGTAAGGTGAAAAAGCTCCCTTTCCTCCCCAAGTTGCTTTTGGTCATGTATTTATCACAGCAACAGATGACAAACTAGGACAACTTGCCACAGTCCAGCATCATCTGAGAAAGTCTGAGTTAGGGGATTCCTAGGTCACAGTTTGGCTGAGCATAGGTATGTGGGGCATTGTCTTGGTTGCTGATTGATGTAGGAGGGGCCAGTCCACTGTGAGAAGAACCATCCATAAATAGGTTGCCTGGCATGTGTAATAGAGCTAGATGAGCAGATGCTAGGAGCAAGCAAGAGTGAACCAGCAAGCAGCTTTCCCCTACCGTTTCTGTTCCTGGTTCCAGGGAGGGTGTAAGGCTGAAAGCACTGGGTATGCCCTAAGCAATCAAAGAGCTCTGACATGCAGAGTAGTATCCTGATCCAGAGGACCCCAAAACCAGACCCCCAAGATGACCACTGCTGACATACAACCGAGAACGAGAGCCAACCAGGAAACACCACATCAGCTGGAAGCAGAGCCTGCCAGAATGTACACACATACATACCTCAGTCCTTTGTTTAATAAAGGAAACTGCTTGTAGTCTCCCAGAGCCTGTGCTGTTGGTTCTGTATCTATTCACCCCCTGCCCCAGGATCAGAGACAGTGGGACCCTGGTTGTAGAGCCAGCAACACTACCTCAAGTTCTTGCCTGGCTTCTGAGGTGAAGCTCCTCAGCATAGTCATAAAGCCATCCTTAAGTGGTAGTTGTCCTTGTGAGCGCGAAGTCAGAGCTCTTGGTTTTAATGCATATCCAAGGACGAACAAAAATTGAACATCCTCTCATCTGCAGATATTTTCTCTGCATACATGGCTTTCTAAAGAGCCTGCCCAAATTCTTTTGCCTGTTCTTAATTAGATCTTCAGTATTTGTTACAGATATTTTCTTGTGTATATATGTTCCAAATTTTTTCTGTCAGTCACCATGTTTGTCTTTCTGGTTCTGGGTTACTTTATTCAGGATAATTTTTTTCTAGTTCCATCCATTTGCCTGCAAATTTCACGATGTTATTTTTTTAACAGCTGAGTAATACTCCATTGTGTAAATATACCACTTTTTTTTCTTTTTTATTCTAAGTGATATCTAGGTTGTTTTCAGTTTTTGGCTTTTATGAATAAAACTGCTAAGAACATAGTTGAGCAAGTGTCTTTGTGGTAGGATGTGGTAGTGTTCTTTGAGTACATGCCCAGGAGTGGTATAGTTAGGTCTTGAGGTAGATCAATTTCCAGTTTTCTGAGGAATCTCCATATTGATTTCCATAATGGCTATATATAAGTTTGCACTCTCACCAGCAGTGTTCTCCTTGCTCTACATCCTTACCAGCATGGGATGTAACTTGTATTTTTCATCTTAGACATCTTACATCTTTCTGATAGGTGTAAGATGGACTCTCATTCATTTTGATTTGCATTTCCCTGATGGCTAAGGGTACTGAGCATTTCTTTAAGTGTTTTTCAGCCATTTGAGATTACTTTGTTGAGACTTCTCTGTTTAGATCTGTACCCAATTTTTTTTAAGAGACAGCAGTTTTTCTGTGTAGTCCTGGCTGTCCTGGAACTCATTATGTAGACCAGGCTGGCCTTTATCATTTTGTCCAGGTGACAGTGTTCCTTGCCTTACAGAAACTTCTCAGTTTTATGAAGTCCCATTTATTAATTGTCAGTGCCAGTGCCTGAGCTTTTGGTATTCTATTCAGGAAGATGTCTCCTGTGCTGATGCATTCAAGGCTATTCCCCACTTTGTCTTCTGTCAAGTTCAGTGTATCTGGTTTTGTGTTGAGGTCTTTGATCTACTTGGACTTAAGTTTTGTGCAAGGTGAAAGATATGGATATATATGCATTGCCGAAATCCAATTAGACCAGCAACATTTGTTAAAGATGCTTTCTTTTTTCCATTGTGTATTTCTGGTTTCTTTGTCAAAAATCAGATGTCCATAGGTGTGAAGATTTGTGTCTGGGTCTTTGATTTTGATGCTATTGATCAACCCGACTATTTCTATATCAATACTGTGTGGCTTTTATTACTATAGTTCTGTAGTACAGCTTGAAATTGGGGGTGATGATACTTTCAGAAGTTCTTTTATTGTACAGGATCATTTTTCCTATTTTGGGTATTTTTATTTTTCCATTTGAAGTTCAGTATTGTTCTTTCAATGTCTGAAAAAAATTGTGGTTGGAATTTTGATAGGAATACATTGAATCTGTGGATTATTTTTGGTGAAATGGCCATTTTTACTATGTTAATCCTATCATTCTATGATCATGGGATATCATTCCATTTTCTGATATCATCTTCAATTTCTTTCTTCAAAGACTTGAAGTTCTTGTCATGCAGGTTTTTCACTTGCTTCGTTGGAGTTATCCCAAGATATTTTATATTGTTTGTCACTATTGGTCAGGCTGTTATTTTCCTGATTTCTTTCTCAGGGTGTCTGTCATTTGTATAAATCAGTAGGAGGGCTATTGATATTTTGAGTTAATCTTATATGCAGGTACTTCACTGAAGGTGTTTATCAGCTGTAGGAGTGCCCTGATAGACTATTTTGGGTAGTTTATGTATATTGTCATATCATTTGCAAATAGCAATACTTTGACTTCTTCCTTTCCAATTTTATCCCCTTGATCTCATTTAGTTTTCTTATTGCTGTAACCAGAACTTCAAGTACTATTGTAGCCATAAGTTTCTCTGGTCCTGCCTGGCCCTGTGGTCATGGTTATAAAATAACCACTCAGAACTTTAATATTAATTGTAAAGTATATGGCCTATGGCTCAGGCTTCTTGCTAACTAGCTCTTATAACTTAACTCAACCCATAACTATTCATCTATGTATTGCCATGTGTTCCATGGCTTTACCTGCATCCCATTACATGTTGCTCTTGGATAGCAGTTTGGCGTCTCACCTTACTCTCCTTTCATTATCTCTCTTGGATTTTCCCACCTCACTCCAATCTGCCTTGCCATAAGCCAATGTAGCTTTATTTATTAGTCAATGGGAGTGACAAATATTCACAGCACACAGAAAGACATCCCACAACATACTATATTGAATAGTTATGGAGATAGTGGACAGCTTTGTATTGTTCCTGATTTTGGTGAAATTGCTTTGAGTGTCTTTCCATTTAATTTGATATTTGCTGTTGGCTGTTGGCATTCTGTAAATTGCCTTATTATGTTTAGGTATGTCCCTTTTATCCCTGATCTTTCCAATACTTTTACATGAAGGGGTGTTGGGTTTTGTCAAAAGCTTTTTCAGCATCTAATGAGATGATTATGTGGTCTTTTTTTTTCCTTTCAGTTTGTTTATGTGGTGGATTACATTGACAGATTTTTGTTTGTTGAACCATCCCCGAGTATCTGGGATGAAGCCTACTTGATCATGGTAGATGATTTTTTTGATATGTTCTTGGATTTGGTTTGTAAATATTTTATTGATTACTTTTACAGCATCAATGTTCATGAGGGAAATTGGTCTGTAATTTTCTTTCTTTGTTGAATCTTTGTGTGGTTTGGGTATGGGGTGAGTGTGGCCTCATAAAATGAATTTGGGAATGTTCCTTCTGTTTCTATCTTGTGGAATAATTTGAGGAGTATTGGTATTATGTCTTCTTTTAAATTCTAAGAACTCTGTCCTAAAACCATCTGGTCCTGGGCTTTAATTTTTTTTTGGGGGGAGGGGAGGACTTTTAATGACTGCCTCTATTTCCTTAGGGGTTATACTTCTATTTAAATTATTTATCTGATTTTCATTTCAGTTTGGTAAGTGTTATCTACCAAGCAAATCCATTTTTTTTTTTTTTAGATTTCCAATTTTGAGGAGTAAAGGATTTTGGCGTATGACCTAATAATTCTCTGAATTTCCCAAGCATCTGTTGTTATTTCCCCCTTTTTGTTTCTGATTTTGTTAGTTTGGATATTCTCTCTCTGCCTTGTAGTTAGTTTGGATAGGGGTTTGTCTATCTTGTTAATTTTCTCAAATGACCAACTCTTTGTTTCATTAGTTCTTTGCATTGTTCTCTTTGTCTCCATTTTATTAATTTCAGACCTGAGTTTCATTATTTTCTCCTGTCTACTCCTCCTATTTTGTTAGATATTAGAATGGCTATACTAGCTTTTTTCTTAGGTTCATTTGCTTAGAAAATCTTTTTTCAACCCTTTTTTCCTGACGTAATGCCTATCTTTGATGTTGAGGTATGTTTCTTATATGCAGCAGAAGGATGGATCCTGTTTTTGAATCCATTCTGTTAGTCTGTGTCTTTTTATTGGGGAATTGAGTCTATTGATAATGAGAGATATAAAGACCAATGGTTCTTAATTCTTGTTATTATGTTCTTTTTGTTGTTGGTGTTAGTTGTGTGTGTGTGTGTGTGTGTGTGTGTGTGTGTGTGTGTGTGTGTGTTTCCTTTATTAAGGTTTTGCTGGAATGAGATTATCTGTTACCTGTATATTTGTGGGTGTAGTTAACTTCCTTGGGTTGAACTTTTCCTTCTAGTACTTTCTTTAGAGCTGGATTTGTGGATGGATATTGTTTAAATTTGACTTTATCATGAAATATCTTGCATTTTCTTCATCTATGGTGGTTGAAAGTTTTGCTGGGTATAATAATCAGAGCTGGCATCTGAGGTCTCTTAAAATCTGCAGCACAGCTGTCCAGGCCCTTTTGTGTTTTAGAGTCTCCATTGAGAAGTCAGTTATAATTTTAATAAGTCTGCCTTTATATGTTATCTGGCTTTTTTCTTTGTAGCTTTTAATAGTCTTTCTTTGTTCTGTGTGTTTAGTGTTTTGATTATTATGTGGTGGGGGGAAACATTCCTTTTAGTCTAATCTATTTGGTGTTCTGTATGTTTTCTGTGCTTTTATAGGCATGTCCTTCTTTAGACTAGAAATTTTTTTCTGTGGTTTTGTTAAAAATATTTCCTGGGTCTTTGAGCTGGGATTCTTTTCCTTCTTCTATTCCAATTATTCTTAGGTTTGTTCTTTTCATAGTGTCCCAGATTTCCTTTTGTGTCAGAGATTTTTTTTTTTAGATTTAAAATTTCTTTGACCAGTGCTTCTATTTCTTCTATGGTGTCTTCAATAGACTCTTATGCCTGAGAGTCTCTCTTCCATCTCTTGTACTGTGTTGGTGATACTTATGTCTGTCATTTCTATTGGCTTACCTAGATTTTCCATTTCCAAAATTCCCTCAGTTTGTATTTGCTTTGTTGGTTCCATTTACATTTTCAGGTCTTGAACTGTTTTATTCATTTTCTTCAACTGTTGTTATGGTTTTCCCCCCCTTGGCTTTCTGTAAGGGATTTATTAATTTCCTCCATTTTTTTTGTTTATCTGTTCCTCAACTTCTTTAATTGATTTATTCATTTCCTCTTTAAGGTCCTCTATTATCTTTACAAAGTTCGATTTAAGGTTGTTTTCTTGTACTTCAGCTCTGTTGGAATATTTAGGACTTGTAAGATGGCTGAGCTCTGGTGGTGACATTTTACCCTGGCGCTTGTTGATTGTTTTCTTACACTGGTGACTAGGCATCTGGGTTTGGAGTGATGATAAGTCTAGGTGCTGATTTCTGAGTTTGTCTTTATTGGATGGGTGTTTTGTCCCTTGGTTTCTGTTTCCTTTCTGGTCTTCTTGCCTTAGTGGTCTGTGGTTGAGGAGAGGGTCTCTGTCCATGTTGGGGCCTGGAATTTTGGCAGCCAAGTAGCTGACTAGACCCCTGGTCTAGCCAGGGGTCCTCTGAGGTTCTGGATGTGGTATGGCTTCTGGGGATCTGGGTGCTGGTGTGGCCTCTGGTAGAGTAGGGCGCTTCCACCCTACATGTAGGTTGGAGTTGGGTGGCTTGGGTTGGGGATCTAGGTGTTGGTGTGGCCTCTGGTCCATTTACCTTTTTTAAAAAATGCTTTTTGATGAGCAGAAATTTAAAATCTTTCTAAGTTTATATTTTATGTTTAACATTCATTAACTATGCTTAAGAAACCATTGCATGCCTCACTTATTTTTGGATACTATTCTGTTCTGTTCTATGGTTTTTCCTAGAGAGAGGTGCACAAACATCTATTCACTACAGATAACAGCAATGATAGACCCAAGTATTCAACCAGAGTATATTTTGGTGAACAGGCAGTTCATTTAGCTTATCAGAGGAATATCTGTGAAGAGTTACTTATAGTAATATGAGTGATTCAACGGTGGCTGTTCTCAGCATGGGTTGTGACTGGAGATGGAAGCATCTGTGGTGCTCTCCCCACAGCCTGAAGGAAGCTCCCACAGGGGATCCTCTCCCCAGCAACTGCTCCCACAGGGGGTTCCCCTCCCCAGCAGCTGCTTATTGCTCTTCTTACTTTGGGGAGGGGTCTTGGGAATCTTATAAATTTAGGACCTTCCTGAGCCTTATATAGTTTCTTAGTTTCCTAAGCCTGGCAAAACTCTAACTTTCAGGAGAGAATGTTTCAATTACAAGAGAATGGACACAGCATGGTTCTATGTATTTATCTTCTTCAGGGCTTAGTCATCATGAAACCATTTTAATTATAGTTTCACACAGTAAGAATTGTAATCAGACAGTGTGTTCCTATCAGATTTGTACTTTCAAGAACTGCTTTTTTATTTTAGGTTGTTTGTATTTCTATAAAAAATTAGTACTTGTTTGCAAATTTCTATCAAGAATGTGCTTGGCTGTTAACAGGAATTGTATTGAATCTATCGATCAATATGGGGATGAATGGCATTTTTTGATAACTGAATCTTCTAAGTCAGCATTGTGTATGCCTTCTCACCTACTAATTTTCCAGTTTCTCAAAACAAAATTCTGAAGTTTGCTAAATAGTGAGCTCCTCTGTCTTCTGTTAATTTATTGCTAGGTATTTTAGACTTTTTTATGCTTCTGCAAAATGTATGGATTAAAACATTTTTCTACCTCTTGTATTTGTTGCTTCTATAAACAAATAGAACGGCTTTTTTAAAAGTGTCTGTGTCAATTCTAGGACTTGGTTGAATTTATGTAGTAGATTTAATAGTTTTTTTTAATTAGAATCCTTTGAACTTTCTAGGTATATGTTTATTTCATTTGCAAATAAAAGCAGTTTTATTTGTTTTTATTTCCCTATCTTTATACATTCTATTTATTTTTTGTACTTAATAGTGAACGCTAGCACAATGTTGAATGGAAATGCTGAAACCAGATATACTTAACCTTTATCTGTGACTTTAGGGACAAAAGTATCCATTTTTTATCAGCAAGCGTGACAAAAACTGTAGATGTTTTGTGTCGAAATTGATCCTTCTTTGACGTCTAGTTTCTGAGAGATTTTTCAATCCAAGAATCAGCATTGAATTTTGGCTAAATATTCCATTGTATTTCTTGAGATAATTATATACTTTTTCCTTTATTCCTGGGTTTGCTTTTCCCTTTTCTGGCTTATGAAGCTCCTAAGTGTCTTTTGGGTTGACTTACTGTATTTTGTTAGCTGTTTCCACATGTCTGTCTGTAGATGAGGGGTTTCAGAATGCAGCTTCTCTTCAATGCTTTTGTCAGGTTCTAAAACAAATTGAAGAGTGGTTTTACTTCTTAAAAATTTTAAAAGTATATGAAAATGTTTTTTCTTTATTGATTAATCAAATTTACCACTATAGACTCCGAGGCAAGATATTTTAAATTATGTGTTAATTTCTTTGACACACGTGTTATTGTGCAGGGTACCTGCTTCCTCTTGCTATAGTTGTTATATTCTACATTTTAAAGAACTTGTCCAGTACATTTTCTTAGGAGATTGAACCCAGGGCCTCACACATGGGCTACACATTCCCTACCTGTTACATTGTTGATATAAAATATGTATTGATTTTATGCTTTCATTCTTGATATTGGTAATATGTGCTTGATGTTTCTTTTTCTCTTTTATTAGAGTTAAGGACTGACCTGGAACTCACTATGTAGACAAGGTTGACTTTGAACTCACAAAGATTTGCCTGTCTGACTCCTGAGTGCTTAACAACTACCAGTCCAGCTTTTAAATGTTATCTTACAATCCTAGGTGGTATAAAATTGCACATATTTATGGTAATTTAGGACACATGGACTATGTGTAGCAATCAGAAAGGGGCACTTGCATTTTCAGCTTCTTACAAAATATATTTTAGTGACACTATTTCTTAGTGTGAGGATTCTTTATATTCCTGCCTTCTAGCTCTTCAATGTGTATAATGGGTAATTTAAACTGTAGTCACCCTGCTGCTCTATAGAAGAAGAAGCCATAGTCTTCCTATCTAGCTGTCTTTTGATATCTATTATCTAACCCCCCTAGTCCTTCCCATCATCCTTACTATCAATCACATCCTGCTCTATTCTTTGGGGTCAATGCTTTCACATTCAGCACACAGCTGCGAATATTCAGTATTTGAATTTTGTGCCTACTTTACTTCCCTTAACATAAAATTTCTCAGTTCTGTTCATTTGGTATAAATGACAAGACCTTATTCTTTCTGATGACAGAGTAAATACCTCATTGTGTAAATATCCTGATGTTCTAATAATGCTCGCTGTATATCATTATGGTTTAGAGATGAAGGATTTCAGAAAGTGATTGAATCATAAGAGCTCTAATCCTATAAGTGGGTTAGTATATTGATGCAGTCGTAAGTTAATGACATTATTGGGAGGTGGTGGAGATTGGGTACTTATGTGGAGGAAGCAGTTCACTATGGGGATGTTCTAGAAGGGTATATCTTCTCTCTGTTCTTTTCATTCTTTCTTTGCTCTGTGGCCACCATGATGTAAGCAGCTTTTCTTGGCTATACTTTTCATTATGATGCTACATCATCTCCACAGACTGAATGCAAACTGGCACATACATTAACTCATAGAGAAGGCTTAGTTGGTCTCATGGCTTTAGAGGTATGTCAGTCCATGATTAAGGTATAGTCGTTGCTTGGGGGAGTATATCATCACAGGAGCTTTTGATATAGCAAAGCATTAATCTTTGGCCAGGATGCAAATAGAGAAAAGAGGGCACTGAAGTCCCATCCCTTTCAGGTTCACTTGAAGACCTCAATTATCTAAGATCTCCCTATGTGGCCCCTCTTGAAGGTTCTACCAATTCTCAATAATGCTATGGACTACAGGTGGAGCCTTTAACACAGAGACCTGTGTGGGAGATTTAGCCAAAGCATTGCTGTTTATAAACCACTGCTTTTCATCTACTCATTTGGTCTTTAGTTTTGCTACTTTTCAAGCTACAAAGAAGTATTCCCATTTCTAGCAGGACTGCATATTTATAATATTAGCTTTTTATATATTATTAAAGCTTTTTGAAAGGATTAGTATGCACATATAAGTGTGTGTGTATATGTGTGTGCACATACACATGCATGTAGCTCTTAGAGAAACAGAATTTGCCTACTGATCTTGACTGTTTTACTGTCTTACTGTTTTTAAAACTACAAGCTAGAGATAATAATATCTTCTCTATAGACTTATTGCTAACCTTAAATAACATAAGACATGTAGAGTGCTTGGCAAGATGCCTGCCATATAAAAAGTCTCATTAAATATCACAGAGCACTTTCCTGTGAAATAGACTCACTCACTCCAGTACTGCAAAGTAGCAGAAAACAAAAGCACGAAGAATGAAAATTGCTTCTGGTCCTGAAAACAGTATTTGTGGTAGTTAATTCTGAGACAGCCTCTTTGTGAGGGTATAAAGTATGGGATGGGGTTGAGTTCTTTCTTGCTTTGTCCTGTTAATGCACAAATGAAAAAATATTGCTATTGGGGACTGTAGAATGCTATCCCCTTCTTACATTTTTATGTTCATTGGACTGACATGAGCTTCCAGATGGGCCCCTTGTATGTGCATCTCTCTCTATTTGAAATGTGCACTTTATATTATTTTTCTATCCGTGGTTCAACACTACTTTTGTAGATGTGCTGCTTGTCAGTTCTGCCCCATCACTGCTGATGACATCTCCCTTCTCCAGCACTGACTTCTTAGTGATGGTCATCTGCAAACAGGTAATGCAGGGTTTCTTTATTTCTCTCAGCTTACAATTATCACTGGATTTGTTTTCATAGCTGTCTGAGGGCCTGCATCTCTCAGCAGTTAAGTTGTCTTAATCACACAGATGCAATGGCTGTAGTGTCTGTGCAGCAGTATTTCACATTTACAGTGTCTGCGGCTTGAGGAAAAAAGACACTTTGTGGCAACAGGAGAAGAGTTCTGCAGGACTGGCAGGGGTAGAGGACTGGTACTCTAGAGGAAAAGCCAGTACAGAAGCTGTTGAGAACTCAGAAGTAAGTGGAGGAGAATAATTTCAGGCAGAATAGCTGAAATAAAATAAGACCAAATAAGACCTTTTAGGAATAAAATGAAAATGGAAAAATATCAAGATAAGTGTATCTTCGAACATAGATCATCCTTGGGTTGGTGAGTGTAGCCACCGAGGACAGTCAGAGTTCTGCATTCCAATTTTCAAATGAGGTGCTATTTTATTTCCTCTGGAACAAACTTTCATTCCTTAATAACACTATTTCCAAGACATAACTTTGGGAAAAATTTGCTCTTGATGAATTTTTTTCTATGTGTGGCAAATGTCCTCTAAGAGGTGAAAGCACGGTGTTACTGGGCTTTAGAGCATCTCCCAACGCCCGAAGGTTTAAAGTCTTAGCAAATGGATGCTGTAAAGAAGGTTGCACACGACCTGGAAGACAACAGAACCATTCAGTGTCCTCTGACTTTATCAAAATGAGAACTGGCTGACTTAAGCAACAGTTTCCTGAATGATGACAGACATATTTGTATCGGTTCTTACTTATTGCCATTTACTGTGTCAGTTTGTACAGTACCAGCTCCAAAGTGCCGCTGACTGAAGCTGCAGTTGACGTGTAGAACTGAGAAATGGCCAAACTACAGGCTTAAAATTTAAGTCTGAAAATGAGTGAAGATACATCAGAAGAGAGTATAGAAGGAGGAAAGAGGGTGTGTGTGGGGGAATTATTGAAATAGAGGATGAGTGGATTATGGAAGTGTGAGCTGTATTCTCTATTGTCCACAGCACAAGACTCTTAGAGTGATACAACTAGAAAGTTTCAAGGGAAGTGCCCTCTCTGATAACAGTAAAGAGCGACTCTGGAAAACTGGGATTTACAGTGTTATAAAATCAAAATAAAATATGAGCTGCCACAACATTTGACTGACAGTGATGTGGGAATTCTAATTGACCCTGGGTTAGAATTACTGCCTGAGGATGAAAGTCCTCGAAGGGCAGGCCTTAGGGCTAATTACATCAGGGCAGGGAACTGGGTTTAGAGCCTGAATATTCAGGTTGGGATGAAAGCCTTACTGATTTCTGACTATCTATTCACTTTAGAAAAGCTTGTTAGCATATTCGAGTCTTAGTTTCCCCAAGCATAAATGTGATGTCTTTCATACCTTTCAAGGTTGCTAATAAAGTTGACTTTTACCTCCATTAGGAATAATGGCTGCCTGACTCTGGCACCTTTTTATTCTCTCCTGCTGGTGTTATCATTTCCTCCTGCATTCACGGTGCACACCATGACCCACTGTAATAATTACTTCTTCACATGTGCTCAACACCTCTTTTCCAGTTCGTCAAATGCGTTGGGCAGACGAAATATTCCAACTAGAATTTGCACAGGGGAGTAAATGATGTATTGTTGTCAGTTTTGAGTTTAGTTCAGCTCTCTTACTGTTAATTGTACTTTCCAGATCTAGCTACTTTTCTGAAAATTTTATAATTTTAAGTTTCTTTATCACAATAAAATTTCATTGTGCATATGTGGCACATTTTCATTATTTGTTCATCAGTTAATGGACATCTGCGTTGGCTTCATTTCCTCGTTTGTGAATAGAACAATAACCATGGGTGTGCAAGAGTATTTGGAGGATATGGAATCCTTTGGGCATATGCCCAAACACAGTTTGAGTTCAGGTACTGGAAAGAATATTTTCTACTGTTTAAATTTTTCTATAGGGTGCTTTTGGCTACTCATGGTCTTTTGTGATTCCATATAAATCCTGGATGTTTTTTTCTGGTTTTGTGAAGAATGGGATCAGAATTTTGATGGCAGTTGCATTGAATCTGCAAATTAGTTTTGTTAATATAGCTGTTTTCATGATATTAATTCTGCCAGTCCAGGAACATACAAAGTCCTTCTGTTGTTGAGTATTGATTCCCTTTTTCAATTTCTGGAAGTTTTCACTATAAGTCTGTTGCTCACTTGGTTAGGTTTAGTCCAATGCACTTTTTTGTGAGCTCTCATGAATGAACTTTTAACCTTCTACATTCCTTCATTTGTTGGATTATATGAAGGCTACTTCATAAATGAAATCTTTATTTTGTTTCCTACAATTTTATTTAAGTGTTTATCATATCTAAAAGTTTTCTGGGAGGTTCTTTATGGCCTTTTGAATATAAAATCATGCCATCTGGAAGTAGGCATGGTTTGACTTCTCCCCTTCCTTTTCATCTCCTTTATGTCTCTCTCTTGCTTCATCACTGTGGTTAAGAATTTGAACACTATACAGAATCAGAGAGGTGAGAATGAGCATACATGTCTTATTTTTTATTTTAAGGAAAATGCTGGTTTTCCTTCTTTACTATAATGTTTGCTATAGTTTGTTGTATGCAGCTTTATCACTTTGAGGTACAATCTCTCTGTTTCTAATAGCCCCAGAACTTTAATCATGAAGGTATATTGAACTCTATCAAATGAACTTTGCATTTCTTTTTTTTGGTTTTTCGAGACAGGGTTTCTCTGTGTAGCTTTGCGCCTTTCCTGGGACACACTTGGTAGCCCAGGCTGGCCTCGAACTCACAGAGATCCACCTGGCTCTGCCTCCCGAGTGCTGGGATTAAAGGCGTGCGCCACCACCGCCCGGCGGCGGACTTTGCATTTCTTGATTGCATTAGTTCTGTTTTTAAATTTCTTCATATGATGGATTATGTTTACTGATTTGTGTATGCTGAGCCAACCTTGTACTTCTGTGATGAAGTCCACTTGGTTATGATGTATGATCTTCTTAATGTGTTCCTGAGTACTGTTTGCAAGTATTTTAGTGAGAAATTTTGCATCCATGTTTATTAGGGAAATTGGTCTGTAGTTTTCTTTTTTGTTGTCTTTATCTGGTTTTAGTATCAGGAAAATACTGGTTTTGAAAAATGAATTTTGTGGCATTTTTTTTTCTTTCTATCTTGTGGAACAAATTTAGAAGTGTTGGTATTATATATTCCTTAAAAGTCTAATAGAGAATTCTGTGGTGAATCTGTGAGATCCAGGCTTCTATAGGTGAGGAGGCTTTTGATTATAACTTCAGTTTCATGTTTGTAATAGGTCTGTTTGAGTTTTTTATATCTTTTGGCTTTAATTTTGTTAAGTCATGTGCATTTAGAAATCCACCAATTTCTTCTAGGTTTTATAGCTTTTTGGAGTTTAAGTGTTGAAAGTATTCTCTAGTGATGCTCTGAATGTGGAGTCTGTTGTGTCATGAAGTTTCTTCCCCTGTCATGCCTAATGGGTTTTTTAGTTCCCTTGATGATTTTTTTCTCCACATTTTGCAATTTTTCCTCCAATTCACTGTTTCATTACTTTGGAGACTGTCTTGTGGAGGTCTTAGATTTATTTCCATGGTTTATGTATATGTTTGTTTGGGTTTTCTATGTGGCCATTGATTTTCCTAAAACTACGTTTCTACATTCTTTCTCAGATGTGTCAGCTATGCAGTAACCTTGGATTATATTATGGGATAGTTGGGACATTGGAGATGGGCTGTGACTGGTAGTAGTGTCATAGTCCATTTTTTCCTTATCATATTTTGCATGTCTTTTGGAATGGGTTTTCCTTCTAGTTTTATTTCCAACTCTGGTTGTCTTGCTTTCTGTGAGTCCTCCAGAGAAAGGTCAGTATGATGTCATGTCCAGATGTGGAGACTAGTGAGTCTTGATGTTGATTCCTGGGTGGGACCACTGAGATGATTTGATCTTAGTGAGGGGACAGCAGGACAAGTGACAGGAACACATACTGAGCACCAGGGTGGCAGGAGGGTCACAGCCCTTGTCATTTGCTGAGCTATGCGAACTAGCTGGAAGCTATAGTTAGAACCCTGGTCCTTAGGGCATCTCTTTAACCTCAGACGCCAAAACTCTGGTCCTGCAGTGACCTCTGAGAACAGTGGAGCATGTGCCGTGCTCCTGTGATGAACCCTGGGACTACTAGCATCATATCTCCAGGTGTGTAGTTGGAATTTTCTTTGAGTTGTAAACCAGTTCCCAAATAAAGACACAGAGACTTATTATTAATCATGAGTGCTCAGCCTTAACTTAGACTTGTCCCACTAGCTCTTTTAACTTAATTTAACCTGTTTTTATTCCTCTATATTTTGCCTTGGCACTTGCTACCTTTCTTTTATTCTGTATGTCCTACTTTCCTGCTTTCTCCATGTCTGTCTGTCTAGACCCTGGTGTCTCCCTGTTGTCTCTTTTTGTTTCTTCTTCCGAGCCTAAGTTCCTCCTCCTACTTACTCTCTCTGCCTAGAAGTCCCACCTGTACCTCCTCCCTCCCTATTGTCCATTCAGCTTTTTATTAGACCAATCAGGTGCCTTAGGCAGGCAAGGTAAAAAGCAACACTTTACATAGTTAAACAACTGTAACACATTTTTGCATAGTTAAGCAATTATTCCACAACATTGGTGAGTTCTGCAAGTTAAAACTCAGGTCTCACACTGACTGGAGGATCCTGGATTATACACTTTGGTATTCTGGTAAACTCAGCACTGTTGAAGTCAAAGCATTGGTCCTATACTGATATCTAGGACTGTTGATCCCACAGCAAACTCAGGGGTCACTGGAACAGAAACCCAGTAGCTGTGAATGCACCTTTTACACATGAAACTGTTTGGTTACTTTTTCCCTTAAGTTGTAAGAATTGTGATCATTTTAAGGTTGGCACTGATGATGACTGAGATCAAAGTTGTATGTCTGCTCTAGGTTAGTACATGGTTTAGAAAGATTCTCCAGTAGAACTTTCCACAGCAATAGAAATATCCCTTCATGCACTATGGTTATGTCCCAGCATGCACTCTGATATGGTCACTACCAATCATATGTGGCTAATTAGCACGTGGAATGTAATTATTTACTTTTAAAATATTCATATGTGAAGAGTGCCTATCTTGTTGGTCAGTGACTACCTAGAGCATATTTAGATCAATTTATCAAAATAAAATAAAATAAAATAAGAGGTAAATTATAGTATCATAGATAATGTTCCAATACCTGAAATGCAGTTTGAAAATCATCATTTTTTTGATGATTTTTGATCAAATGGATCTACATATGTCAATTTGCATATTCTTACTAAGTATAGCTTTGGATCTCTGGAAACTTTAATTCAGGAACAAACCTGACTTAGTCATAAGAATCACCAGGACTTTGGAACTGGGACAATAACTGCCCAAAGGGGATGAAAAGTGGCTGTAACTTTAAATGATTCATTTAGAACCAGGTGACAGATAAGGCTACTCTTGGATAGTGAAAGGATCAAAACTAAATTAAATAAACTGTCTTAAAGTGTATGTACACCTGTGTGCATGTTCATGTGTGTACTGACATGTACATCCATGTGGCTGGAAGTTCACATTGAGTTGAGTGTCTTTCTCAATCTTTCCATCTAACTTTTTTTTTTAAAGAGTCTCCCACTGAACCTGGATCTCACCACTTCACAAAGACTAGATGACTGTCAAGACTCAGGGGTCCTCTTGCCTTTTCTTGACCATCCTGGCATTTCTGGCATACTGCTATGCCTAGATTTTTGCATGGGTTCTGGGGAATTGAAATTAAGCCTTCAAGTTTGCATGACAAGCATTCTACTGTCAATCATTTCCCTGGCCTCTCAAAGTACCTTGTGAGTCAGTTCCTTTTCTGCTGTGATTTCAGGCTTTCTTACAGAGTCCAGCCCTTGACAGAAAGTCCATGACTAGTTACCCAGCCAGGCTACCAAGGTCTGTGTATTTTAGAGAGGAAGTGGGGATTTAGATGGGGATTTAAGGAGGCTTGTGTAACATGAATTACTAAATGGTCTTATTAATAATAAAAAAAAACAAAACAAGCAAACCTGGAGCCAATTATTGAGGTGAAAGCTGAAAGATCAGAGAAGCAAAACAAGCCACAGCCAACCTCACCTCATCAACTCCTCAGCCGACCCTGTTTCCTCAGACTGAAAACCTCTGAGTCCTCATCCGAATGTGACTCAGGTGAACTGCTGCAGCCACTAGCTCACCTCTATGAAATCCTCAGTCTAAAGACAGCGAGTTCCTGTTTCCTCATGCCTTATATACCTTTTTCTGCCCTGCCATTTACTTCATGGGATTAAAGGCATGTGTGCTTCCCAAGCAAAGGCATGAGAGCTCAAGTTCTGGGATTAAAGGTGTGTGCCACCACGCTTGGCTCTGTTCCTAGTGTGGCCTTGAACCCTCAGAGATCCAGACAGAACTCTGTCTCCCAAGTGATAGGATTAAGGCAGAGATCCAGAGAGACCTCTGTCTCCCAAGTGATAGGATTAAGGGTGTATGCCATCACTGTCTGGCCTCTATGTCTAATCTAGTGGCTGGCTCTGTTCTCTGATCCCTAGATAAGTTTTATTGGGGTGTACAATATATCATCACATTTTCCCTTTTTTGTCTAAAATAATAAAAGAAGGTTATAACTAATATAAGAAAAACTATATACAGTAAGTACAATAAGGATATACAATACACACAGTCAAGAATCACATTAATGGTATCTAGTCCATTAACATTTGACAGATTCAGACAAAAAACTCTGTTATTTAGCCTATTTTAGTGAGTCCAAAATGTACCTAATTCACTTACTATCCTAACTTATATTATCAACCGAAAGCTATCTTTTGATATCTTTTAAATTTATATACTTATTACACCACTTAGTGAGTTTCTTCTCTGATTTTGTTAACAAAAAAAAAAAAACTATAACTATCTAATCTTCAACTCCCTCAGTGCACAAATAATATTCCTGGAAAAAATCCAATTTAGCTGGAAGATAGGATGTAACAATCTTTTGTATTTAAACATTCAAGAGATTGTGCACATTGATCCAAATATGTGAAATCATGACTCTAGAGTTCAGAAGAGGGGCATGTTTGGGACTCGGGGCATGTCAGATAAGCTTTGTGTACTCATATCTCATACACCAGGAGACATGTCTTACATAATACTCAATCTTATAGATCAAAGCTGGTGCCTTTTAAAATTGTTTATGAAGTAGTTGACATGAGAGATGAGCCAGTCATGAAGAACTTGTAAACAGTGATAAGACATGAAGGATTAGAACTCCGGGTCATGTGAGTCTGAGAAGAAAAGGACTTATGAGAACCACCTAGCACCAGAAAGATAAAATAGAAACAGAAGGAAACAGACAATTCAACAGATGGATGAACCATAAGTTGCTTTCAGGTGGTTGAGAGATATTGTTGATCTCTGGTCATAGCAAGGTAGGGGATAAATATATCAGGAGGGGAAAATGGTAATGACCACGGGGACAAAAGTAAAAACCAAGTGTGCTCTTATTGTAAGCCAATAGCTACAAATTAATATCCCAAATGTTCACAATCAGAAAATAAATAATGTTATACATTGAGAAAATGGCTTTTATTAGTAGTAAGAGCTTGCAGGAAGGTGAGCTGACTGTTACCTACAATGTGGTTTTCCCTAGTGCTAGTACATCCTAGTTTCTTTATATATTTGACATGTTTGAATGTACATAGAGGCTCCTGGGACAGTTCACATGTTATAGTCATTAAATATCTTGGTAGTAATGAAAACCATCTGAGAGAGCAGCCTGAAAACTACTTAACACACATTTCCTGTGAAGCATGAAGGGAGGATTGAGCATCTCCTATGCTGACTGCTTGGATTGTTAGAGTTCTTGAAAAACATAGTAGAAGAGATCCAGTCTTGCTAGGAATATTAAAACACAGACAGGCTAATGCAGGTACTAAAAGATCACCTGTATGAGTAGAACTTGGGCATTACTTCATGCTTTTTGTATGGTTATATACCAAAAATTCAAACCTTCTAAAGGACAGACACTCCAAATGAGATTAGACATCCTGGGGATGCACTGTGGATGCATATGCCTGTAGAAGACCAGAATGGAGGTAGCAGGAACAGGCTCTAGACTGCAATATAGACATGGGGGCTAAAAAGGACAGAAGGATGGCTGGGTAAATGGCCACAGATGGAAACTCATCTCTGAATCTCAGATAGCCTCACAAGAAGACTCCAAGCCAGCTTTCATCCTGCATTGAGTAGCAAATGAATTCCTGCTTTAGTCTCTGCTGTATAGAATGTGATCAGCTGCCAGAGGAACTGTGGCCATGGGTTTAAAGTCCCGGTGGCTGGTCTGGAGTCTGCCAGTCAACTATGATTCTTAGGGAGAATTGAGCAAGTCACCATTGTGAAAGACACAGGCAATTGTCACTTGGCTCGACATAAAGTTTCTCTACTCTGTACTATGAAATAGAGTTTTCCCCATTGGGAACTAGAGAGTTGATCTATCATGATTGGTTCAAATTCTTTCTACCCCAAGCCTGATGTTCTACCTCCCTCCAACTCTGGATCTTCTTTTTCTGTGCTTCCTGAACTGATTGATATTGATACTAGAGACAGATTTGTGTGTGTGTGTGTGTGTGTGTGTGTGTGTGTGTGTGTGTGATACTAGAGACATTCATTTGTGAGTATTTGTGTGTATGTGTGTGAGAGAGAGAGACAGAGAGAGATAGAGAGAGACAGAGACAGAGAGTCTCATTACATAATACAAATGAGCTAGAAATCACACTTCTTTTCCAGGGTTCAAGTATAGAGGTTACTGGGACCTACAACCATATCCAGCTTGGAGACAGACTCTAGATGCAGATTTTTATATAAACAAAAGATCTTTAACATAATGTTTTTCTAAACTTGAATTAGGGTCTCTTTGTAACCTATGTAGAGTAAAGTCCAGTAGTGGAGGGACTAAGGTGTTACCATTTTGAAATGTTGACCTTGTAAGACTATATACACCGCAAGAACTTCTGAAGCCCATGGATGCCTGCCAAGAAGTGACCATGGGTGGAGATTCAGACTTGTTGTGTTTGGAACACCATGCTTGGTTGGGAATGAGATACGTGTCTCTGGCTGCCTCCACCTTTGTTTTTTGTCCTGAGGGACTTATCACATGTAGCAACATAACATTGATTTAAGATGCCAGACTGGCTGAGAAAAGCTATTTCAGTTGCTGTCACAGGTGTGTATCCTGAATAAATAAAGAAGCTGGAAATTGCACACCTGGACCCATAGAGTAGCACTGTGGATGGATACCTGCCGGGGTGGAGGCTGATCACTAGAGTGCTTTTGGATCACTCTGATACCACTGGTGAGAGGAATGTGGCTCTCAGACCATGTCATCCTCTAAGTCACTCTGATAGTTTCCTCCATCTTGCATAGATTTGTATCTGACTTACATTTCCTCCTAGTTAGAAGTGTGTGTGTGTGTGTGTGTGTGTGTGTGTGTGTGTGTGTGTGTGTGTGTGTGTGTGACTCATCCAGAGGACAGGATTGAGAAAGACTGTGGTAGAGTAACACAAGGTTTGGGTAAAGGAACTTTCTATCCCAAGATTCAGTCATTCATTAAATTATATCTGGTTACCATGTGACAGTCAGGAGAACTCAGATTCAGAAAGAAAGAAAACGTGTCTCCCCATTTGAAGTACAATTATTCAAACAGTCAGCTGTCACCTAGGTTAGCAACTGATAACTCCTAACTCTGGCAACAAATGCTCACTCACACAGAGTCCAAGAAGATCAAATTACAGCACATTTAAAAGTTTTCCATTTCTGTAGTTTTCAGGAAAACTGACACATTTTGTCCAGCAATATCATTTATCATGCATTGAATGTATATCACATAAATGTACCAGAGATTAATGTTACAAAATCCAGATGTACATTAGGTGAGGCACAAATGCAGAGAGCAAGCCTTGGAGCATTTCAAATTATTAAGGTAACATAGCATGTTTTAAACATTTTACATTACTTTTGAGAATTTCACACACACACACAATGAAATATGTACACATTAGGCAACTGCTGTCCCACTGCCATAGTCTGTAGAAGACACTAGTAGAAGAATATGGTCTATGGAATTTAGTTTCCAAGATTTAATCACCATTATCTGGTGCTGCAAATTCTTACATGTTACAGTAGTTAGAGCTGTCTCAGTTCTGTGCATCATTCCATATACTAGGTGGACTGACTCCCTAGCAGGAGTCTCACATCCCGCTTTCCCACTACTATTCCTTCCCTCAACTTTAATTTGCCAATGACTGACATTGTTCTTGTTCAGTGCCTTGATACTGGACAACAGTAGACTATAAAAGTGACAAGTACAGCCCTTCTTTTGATGTAGGTTATAGATTATTGAGATTTGAAAGAAAACATCAAGAAATGACAGCATGCAGTGATGGGTGAAAGCAAACCAAGAGGAAGTAACATCTGTAGTGCAGTTGTGAGCGTGGGAAAGCTTCATGCAAGAATAGACAGGGCACACTTTGAACTGGAAGAAGGACACACTAAAGGTCTGACCTCTGAGTGCTTGGAAATTTCAGTCCTTAACTCACCCTGATGGCTTCCAGGCCTCTGTTTTGAGAATTCAATCTTTCCTTCAATCTTTTATTGTCCCTTTAGAAATTTAAACAATACCCATTTTGTTACATTGGCTGCTTACACTATTGCCTGTCTCTTCTCCAACTTGACACGAAGACTCCTTGAGGGATGACATCATTACTTGCTCATTTTGAGCCCACTGTGCCTGTGATGATGGCTCAGCACTCAGTGTCCATCGATGGTGAAATGGATGAGGATACAGTTGAGGATGGAGTGAGAAGTGCAGTTATACATTCAGAGTGGACCTTCTAACCTCACTTGCTTTTTTCTAGAGACACTTGTGTGTTTGCAATGGAAGGGTGATGTTGTGTCTTTCATGTGATATGTGAGTTTGTGATGAAGCTAAGGCAGTAAGTTTCACTTCTGTGTGGACCCGTCTGCTCCTTTTATGTCTGTATGCGGTAAGCCTAGGTAGCCATACACATACAGACATGAATAATCCTTTTATGTCACCAGTCTCGCAGACATTCGATGTTTTGCAAGTTTGCATGCATGATTTCAAGTCTGTTTCCATTCAAGGAGCAATCACCCTCACACCCACTCTAGCAATGGTTAGCCGACAGCTTTCCCTTTACTCATGCAGGTGGCATCCTACTAAGACACTTTATACTACTTTTGTTACACTGTGTTTATTTTCATTTTGTGTGTACACACGGAAGTGAGAGGACAGCTTGTGGGAGTCAAATGTCTTGTTCCACCATGAGGACCCTTTGATCAAACTCAGGTCATCAACTTTGGCAGCAAGACCCTTCATCTGTGAAGCCAGCTCCTTAGTCTATACCGTTTTTTTAAAAATTTACTGCGGTTCTTTTTTTTTTTTTTTTTTTTTAAATTGTAAGTGTGTGGGTATGCGAATAAGGGTACATGGGTGTGAGGGTGTGCATGTATTTGTGTGAGCTTAAAAGTCCAGGCCCAAAGCTGACATTTGACAGACTTCTTTGGTCACTGTCTACTTTATTCATGCTGGCCGAGTGACTCAGTTGAACCCAGAACTCCCATATTTGGCTAATCTTTCTAGCTAGCTTGCTTAGTGAATCCCTTGTCTCCACCCTCTGTGCACTGGAAAAGCAGGTGGACCACCATGCCCACCTAGTATTTATATTGACTTTGGTCCTCGGGATGTTAAGGCATGTGCTTTAATCCCTGAGGCACCTCCCCAGTGCCCAATACTACTAGTCTATGCTTGGAAATAACATAATGAGAAAGTCTGTAGCAATGATAAGATAGAGCACATAAGTATCACCGTGGATTAGGAAACAAATTTGAGTTGTGTAAAACTGTTGTTGATCATTATTTGTTTTATTTTAACATTTAAAATAATGATTTCCTTCACTGTCTCATTTCTTTGTTTTTAGTGATTTTCAGGGTATTTATTTTTATTTGATTTTCATGTGAGTAATTTAACAGCAGAACATACTATTTAACCTTCCAAAAACTCAGGTGAAGGTCACCAAGCTGGACTCACTTAGAAACAATTTATCATAAGGTATTTATTGACTGACACAACCAAGATACATTGTATACACATATGAAAATTTCCAATGATAATGAAAAAACCCAAGGAATTACCCCCTCCAAAAGAAATTTCAATAGGGACCTTGAGAGATGGCCTTGTAGTTAAGAGTTCTTGAGGCTCTTGTGAGAACCTAGCACAGCTCCCAGCATTCATAGGGTGGCTGGCTCACAGCTGCCTCTAACTCTAGCTCCAGGGAATCCAATACCTCTTTCTGGCTTCAGGGGGCACCCACACACATGTGCTCACACACAGTGAAATAAAATAAGTTTAAAAATATTTAGATAAATACGTTTATAATGTATTTATAGCAGATTTTTAAGTTAAAAATGTGGATGCTTTTAGTTTGGTACAAAAAACAAAATTATACAACCCAGTGTGATAGCTATGATCCAGATAACCTCTGTGTATGTTTTCATCAACATCCAAATAAATTTGGGGCAAAAATCTCAAGACAGTGCAATTGGCTGGTGTGGGAATAGCACAGGTACAGTTTTTTTTTTTTGGAAGCAAATTCTAAGGACCTAAATTTTCCTTAGAAACACACTCTACATCCAAAGGATAGGCTGCTGCTTTCACTGAGGAGCACATTCTAATCATTTATCAGACATTCTTAGTTCATTAGGTTATACTGATCCTCAGGCTATTTTTGGTGACACATATAGAGAGTGTAAAGATAAATTTATCCCTGTGCTGTATGTCTGATAAGCTGGTTGAAAAGATTCAATCAGAGATGTGACATGCTGTGATAGGCATAGACAGACCATTGATTTTCACTCACTGTGTATAAAACAGTCCACTTGCACAACCCTGCTGAGAATGCTTTAAACTGTCTGTTTAATAAATAGCACTCAGTATGCAGGGTCGAGCACCCACATCTCAAATAAATATCACTCATGAATTTAAGATGATTTCAAAATTGATGGCTAAGGATAGAGGGTGGAAAGCCAATTAATTTTTAGTGTCCATTTCCTGGGTTTGTGTCCTAAAGAATAGCAGGATGGGTAGGCTCTGGGCCTCTGAAAAGTCACAGTGTATGTGGGAAAAGAGCGTCACGTGGCCAGTCAGAAATGACTGACACATTGTCGCCATCTTTGTTTCTCCTTTGCCCAATGTGACAGGGCAGGTTCTTGAATTAGCATACAAGGAAGAAGAAAATGCCCCTTTGAGATGTTGCCACCCTGACAAAGGTGCTTAAAATTGTGAAAACAAAGCAGTAGACCTTTTCATTTCACCCCCAATCCGTCAACGTTTTATGAGACAGTATCTCATATATTCCAGTCCTGGCCTCAGCATCAGTATGTAACCAAGGCTAACGCCCCCAGTGCTGGGGTTACAGGTGTGTAGCATCACTCCCAGTTAAAGTTGTAGATAGTGTTCGACAGTCAACTTGAGAGTAAAGTGGGACCATGGACAATGAATCTAACTGAACAGTGGCAAGAGAAGGTCCTGGAGCCCAGCCTGGCAGCCTCTGAAGCCCTCTCCAGTCCAGCAAACAGGGAGGCCCCAGAGGGACATCCAGGCTTTCCAGGAATAGCTGTGTGGTATGTGCCTCAGGTCATGGTTTATATAGGAGAAGCTGAGGTGCTCTATCCACTTTATAAATAAATAGACCCAGGGTTAAGCTGGGTGGTGGGTGGTGGTACCTATGATGTTTTAATAGTGTATGAAATTTGTATATTATCTTTTGTTTACTTTTGGGAGCACAGGCATTTTCAAATTTATTTCTAAATTTAAATTCCAAAATGTTATGGTGTTGAGTGTTTGTGGAGTATGTTTGGCAAAGTATTCAGTACGAAAGTGATTAACTGATAGAAAAACTTTCACAGGGTAAATACAAGAAAAAACATCGGACTTTTGAGTGTCTAGTGAAATCACTATGCTGTGTCTGATCTGTGTCACTAAGAACTGCAGGGAAGTGGGGCTTAGAACTAAGAATATGAGGGATGGGTTTGTTCTAATGAGATATTATTGTTTTCCAGATATTATAATAGAAACAATAGAAAAATTGTTTCTATTATATTTGTGTGTGTGTGTGTGTGTGTGTGTGTGTGTGTGTGTGTGTGTGTGTGTGCATACATGCGCGCAAATCAACTCAGGTTCCCATGGTGTAGAGACATCGGAAATCCCTGGAGTTGTAGTTACAGGCAGTTGTGAGCTACCTCATGTGGATGCTGGGAACTGAACTCAGGTCCTCTGCATGAACAGCACATGCTCATCACTGCTATCAGTGCTTCAGCTGAGATATTTCCATATTCTAAGTTGTCTACCACAAATACTGTAATAAATTTAGAACTGTGTCCTGTGGATTAAATTCTTTATATTTACTACTTTATGGTCATTTAAAAATTATTAAGGCCTGGCAACAAAAATATCAAATATAACACCAGCATTTTAGTTAAATTACAATTGCCTTGTGATAACATACATTTACTCTTAATATTTTAAGTTATAGCTTTTTAATATTTTCTTGATAAAACTGTTTCCTTTTAGGTAGCTATCATTTCAATACTACATGTAGCCTGTTTTCCTGCTTAATGAATCAGGGAGTCACTGGTTTACTCATTGTTACTGGACAATGATAAATGGAGCGGGAGAAGAACACAGGTCTCTACACTTAGGTATCTAACATCAACATGAAGTTATAACAATAAAAGGAATCATGCCACTTTAAATGCAGCTGCACATTTATTCATGTGAAAATTTTGGTAATGGACTTTGTTTCTACTAATAAAATATGAATGTGTCCTGACATTGAAAAACGAAGTGAGATTAAATAACTGTTGTGTCTGGGGTAACATCACTCCAGACACTAGAGCTGAGCTAGGAAGACGTCTGGGAGATAAGCTCACCCACAGAGTCAAGGCATCTTTCTCTGATTTCAGAGTCATTTCGATCTCCGAAAACTGTCGCTTAATACAGTAGAGTCTGAACTAATGGACACCTTAGATTTCCTATAATTAGATGAATCAGCGGAGTGCAGGACTTATCTAACCGCTCTTTGCAGAAATCTTTTCCTTTGTAGTTCTAGGGAAATACTCGCCAACCTTTCTGATATCCTAGACATTCTCTTCCTTGAAAACCCTCTTTTCCTGGTGTCCAGCAGGGACTCTATCCCTTCCTAAGGCTCTATTTCCAGAATGGGGCTTCCACCTTCAATCTCGTTTCTTTTGTTTTGGTTCCTTCCAAGGAGGCAGGAGGGACTAGTTCTACCAGGTCAATGGAAGTTTGTTTTCTTTCACCAACAGTATATATGTGCGAGAGAGAGAGAGAGAGAGAGAGAGAGAGAGAGAGAGAGAGAGAGAGAGAGAGAGAGAGAGAGAGAGAGAGAGACAGAGACAGAGACAGAGACACAGAGAGAGACAGCACCTCAGGGCTGCCTGGTATGCAGGAGAAGGGAATCTCTCCACAGTGGTAGACTGCAGAATAAATTTATCCTACATGAATTCTACACAGGATGCCTTTTAGTTGGAGTATGCACCCTCTCTCCATCCTCTTGATATTAATAGTTAATATGATTCATGAATTAAAGAGAACATTTCTTGAAATTTTTACTTATTAATGCATTCACTTGATACTTTTAAAATGATCAAATATACTTATGCTAATTTATTCTACCTCTCTCAGATGTTATCCTGTGCTATATGAGACACAGTAGTCTGGACTGTAGCCTCTAGCTTAGGGATCAGTTGTCTGCCACTTAATATGATATGTACAGTTATGTATAATGTACCCACACCCACTTCAGAACATAGTAGACCCTTTTAATGATTGCTTATTGAGTACCTACTCTCCAGTATAGGCAGAAGTTATACAGATGTGTAAAGATGAGCCCTCTGGAGAGAAAAAGAATAAGGCTCAATCAACCAGAATGATGTTTGTCGAGACCACCAACCTCCAATAACACATCATCAGATAGTGAAAAGTATGAGATAATTAATGTGCACTCATTCTCAACATCAAACTCATTACTTTTAACCTATAATGCGTCTTAGACAGTCCCAACATCCATGTGTTGCGGATGGAGGCTATGGCCACTCTGCTCCTCCCCTCGGTCATTTTCTTGTCTGATGTCCAGTTGCATAGTTAGCAAAGCCACCCACGTATGAGATCCACAGTTGTCTCTGAGACTGGGTGGTTTGTTCTCAGGCTGCTGGCCTTGTTTGCTCCCTCTAAAACTAAATGAAACAGAAGTAACAGCAAAATTCATAGTAAAATAGGCATAGGCATGGATACAGAAAATCACAACTAGCCCAACACAGCAGTAATAATATCCACGTGTGAAGTGAGTGCCCCCAAATAGAACTTTTTCCAATTATCTCTTTGTGTGTGTTCTGGAAGGAAGGCAACTGCTAGAATATTTAGAATACTAATTTAAGCCATTGGTAAAACCTACTAAACACATGCTTTTAGTTTGAAATGATCAAATTTTAATCTTCTCAGGTGGGTTACTGGATGAGCCCATCTTTTCATTTATTAAGAAAAGTGAAATTCATTGTCTCCATCTCTATGTCCATCAACTGACTGAAAGAACTGAATAAGTAGTAGTTAATTTTCCAGGTATTTGAGTTCCAGCCAGAGGCCACTTACATTTTAGATGAGAAAGTATTTTGTCTGTTTAAAAAGATTTTTTAAGATTTTAATTTATGCACATGTCTTTCTGTCTGTGTGGGGATATGCTACCAGAGTGCGCATATCCATGGAGGTAAGAAGAGGGTATTGGATCCTCAGGAGATAGTTACAGGTGACTGTAAGCTACCCAGTGTGGTTGCTGGGAATCTCACTCAGGAAGAAGAGCGGGCCCTCTTAACTTCTGAGTCATCTCTCCAGTCCCTGGTCTGATTTTAATGTCTACATCTATAGATTCATACCCAGTGAATACTGGGGTAACAAACTTATGAAGAATCTTAGCTTTGATGACATTTAATCTTATATTAAAATAGAGAGTAAAAATCCACATAGGAAATGTGGAATGCTAGAGTTAGATAATACAGAGGGGAAAATTGAACATATGGGCTTTGATCTTTTGCCTTTTAATGGAATTAATATCAGACTTTACCCTTATTTTGCTTTGGTGTTTTTAAGCTTCCTTAACTCTCCATTTTTTTTATTTCATTTTCCCATTCTACTTTATTTTTGTTGTTGAGGTATCACTTCTAGAATCTAGAGTTTAGACTTTTTAGTTTCAAGTAATCCTTATAACTCTTCATTTTCTCACTTTGGTCAAGGTAGGGAATACAGCTGCTGCTATCCTATAACTGTCCTTTTAATTGAATTTCATGGAAATAATGCTTTAACTATTGCCTCTACTAGGGCACACTCTGGAAAGCTCACAACAGATAGTGAAATACAAGAAGCATTAAATCCATGCATCACTGATGATCATGTATGAAGTCACGCTGTAGCTGTGGGCACTGTTTTAGTTTTATTTTATTTCAATGCAATATGTTCAAAGAACTGGAAATACAATGTAGGAAGTAGCTCTGTGGTCTTTGAAAATTAGAAATAATTTTGAGTGAGAGGTTTGTAGCTGCAGGAAGCTGTTTTTACCTGTAAGTGGAAGAAAAGAAGGAGGAGACGTCACAATGTAGAAATCAGATGCTGCCTCCTTTACAGGTGTGAGTAAGTGTCTGAGAGGCTCCCACCCCTAAGAGCTGCTACCATCTAAGAACTGGGAACAGTCAACCTGACACAGAGCTGCAGAGACTGGGCCCATGGAGGATACAGATGCAGATGTCTGAGTGGGCACCTAGCTGGTACTAACAATTAAGGAGACTCTTTACTGGGACTGGAGAGAATGAGGACACCATGTACTTGTCCTGGATACTGAAAGATGTAGCTGCTTTAGTGGCTACACCATGTTGAAGACATGAGAAGAATTTGTAGTTCAAAGTAGATTTCTTCTATTTTATTTTTAAAGCCTTCCTGACCCTCTTGGTAGGACCTGATGTGAAACCATCTGGTGACAGCATCCAGGACCACTGGCCTCAGGACAGTAGAACAAGTTAGAAAGATTGCAACACAGGAATGGCTCACTCCTAACAGGCAACATTCACCATCTTTCAGGGTCAAATATCAGCTCAGAGTTTCTACTGATGTTTCAACGTGCACAAACCAAATCATTATAACCACAGATGTGTGGTGCCTGTACAAAGCCTGACCCGAGTTCATTGCCCAGGACCCATGCAGTGAAAGGACAGAACTTTCTCCCTATAGTCATACCATGGCAGGTGCTTGTATACACACACACACACACACACACACACACACACACACACACACACACACACGTTAAAAACAAATGCATTGTCAATGTTTCCCCAATGGCAGAATCTCCAATAGTCACCATCAATATTTGAGTGATACTAATTTTTCTTCTTATATAGTCAAGTTCTCATGAAACATTCTGAAGTCAATTGAAGGCCAACTTGTTAACTCAATTGGTATCAATAATTTTTAAATTACTTTATAAGGGTGAAAAGAAGAAAGCAAAATAGTGAATCTAATCAAGTACATACTGAACAAGGAAGAACGTATTCTTATACTGCTCAGTTCTTCTTTGCATAGCTGGCCATAATTCTCTTGACCACTGTATTACTACCTCTGCCTTCAGCTCTCACGGCAAAGGAAGCTGAGCTCAGAGCTCTTCCACTGATTGGGTGACATGAAACTGCCTTGCTAAAGTCCTGAGTCCTTTGCAGTCTTGCTTCCAGGAGGATAATCCAGTCCCACACTAACTTTTCCTTTTTGACTTTGAGCAGTAAGACATCTGTAAAAATCCTCTTCTTTATAATCAGTCTTCTTCTTACTTTTGTATTTGGAGGAGATCATCTTGACATTTTTCCAGATGACTCTATTCTGAGTGTGACTCTGCATTTTCCTGGAATTGAAACTTTGGAACATCTGTATTTTACTAATAGACTCTTTGTGTTCACTTCTTCCTGTTTGCTCTGCCCAACCAGCATTGCTGTAATGCAGTAGACTGTCATGATGATCTATGAGATGTCGAGGTCATAAAATTCCTTATAGATTGTTCTCTGGATTACACTGGAGGACAGTGAAATGTAGCTCTGAGAAGACCAAGGTAGCCTAAGGCCTCTTCAGCTCAAGAAGTTTAGTTTATTGGTGAGTGCAGATCCCTAACTTCCCATGGAGAGCATTTGCTTTAGATACTTGGAATTTACAGTTCTTTTTCTGTTCCTTTGAGTGTAAGTCTGAGGCTTCAGAAGAATATCCTCATCACGAAACCCTCCCTTAACTCTCAATGCAATAGAGAAAGATAATTTCTTTCTCTGTAGGAGGGTAGGAGCCTAACTCTAATACATACCAGTTAGCACAAGCTGTTGAGCCACAGGCTCAGGAGACATCATTCCTACTGTAGCAGTCAAGTGTAGCCTCCCTCTGGATTCTCAGTCTTGCTTTCTGTAGATACTCCACCAAGCAAACTCATGATAATTTAAATAATCATTGCATCATTACAAAAACACATTTTCCTTATGTCTTTAATTATACTAACGAGGGGGTATTCACTAAATTAAAACTCAAGAAAATGAGGTGTCTAATCTGAGAATTCCAGCTCATGATCATACACTTATCAGCTGGTTACTAGGGAGGCAAAGAGATCCTGTGTTCTTTTTCAGAAGGAAAAGACTTAACGGAGAGGCTTTAGTTATCAGGCATCAGAATACTGGAAGAACAGAGGGGCAAGGATTCATCTAGTTATTCTGAGAAGCAGTTCCTACTCTAGGTGCACAGAAACAAAATGTTGCCTCACTACAATGCAGGGGTGGGGTAGCGGGGCAGTGTTGCTGAAATCAAAATCATGGGCACAGGGCTATAACTTAATGAGCTGGGTCTCTGAGAAAGTCGCCCTTGCCATGAGGACAGGTTGGGACCGGAAGTGATTCCTTTCCCTCATGTCCAGTCTTCTTCCCCTGTTTACCTGGGCAGAAAAGGAGCCAGATAGAAAACTTGTCTGGGAAATGACACATGTATAATCAACATTCATCTTCCTTCTTCGTATTATAGAAAAGGGACGGAAACACAATAGGCAAATCAGCAAATAATCAATACAGGCACTGTGCTTCCCGGATCTGAGTTTCCTTATACCCTATCTGTAGTAAATCCTTACCAGTCAATTCCTAAGCATGTGCCTTTCTCTGGTCCCTGTGGCTTCTATTGAGTGCCTCACCTTTTCGCTTTCACCAGAACCTGTGTTGAGAGCTCTTCTATGAGCACATTATGCCAATATGATTTAGAGTATTCTCTTTGTCCTCTTGAACATTTTGTCTTCTCAAGGGACGTGTCTCTGCAACACGTATCTTCTTATCCTCAGTGCTCTCTAAATGAATGTGTGTGTTTCTGACACTCAACTGAATGGAACTTTGAACTTCTGCTGACTTTCTGATACTTGTGAGGCTGCTTTCAAACAGAACTTTGGGGTCATCTTCCATGGTCAAGAACCTGAGGTTTGTTGCCTTCACTTATTTGTCAATTGGAAGGAAATTTATGCATTCATACATGGCTGACGCTGAAGGAATTTACAGTAAAGTTGACTCCATCATTGAAGTCATTGCTGGGTGCTGTCTTAGGTTTCTATTGCTGTGATGAATACCATGACCAAGGTATCTTATAAGAGAAAGCCATTTAGTTGGGCTTATGGTTTCAAAGGGTCTAAATACATGAGGGTAGAGTAAAAACATGGTGACAGGAACAGTGAGAGGGCACATCTTGATCTGCAAGCAGGAGACGGGAGCATGCTGGGAATGATCTTCTGAAACATCAAAACCTGTCCTTAGTGACACACCTCCTAAGATTTCCTAAACAGTTCTACTAACTGGGAATGAAGTATTCAAATATCTAAGACTTATGAATGACACATCTCATTCAAACCACTACAGCAGAATTTTCTCTTATCTGTCTCAAGACCCTTTTACATTGGAAACAGCTAACATCAGATGCTAAAAGCTATGCAATTCAGAAATTGAGTATTGTCTTTGGAATGTTAGTGTCAATAAACAGAGAGGAAATGTGTTGTGGGAATGGACTACATTAAACAGAAGTATGACCAATGGCAATTTAAGGAATAAGACCCCAAACCTTTGCTTCCTTTAGAATTGCCCTTCTCACCCACTTAGGAGGGTAGAAATTATGAATTTGTTTAATATGCTGTGTTTCTTCTGCTTCTGATTGCATGCCATTAGTACTCAAATAGCTAAGGGTATCTGAGAGGACCATCAAACAAGCAATGTAATCATATGAACAGTCCAGAGTAATATCACGAAGAACTTATTTATTTTAGATTTAAATTAAATAGTAATTACTGGCACATAACCTCATAATCAGCCACACTTCACAGTGGGAGCTGAGAGGATTTAAGGAGATGCTTGGAGGTAGACTTGGTAACACTCAAATGAACTCTGAAATATCAAAAATTAAAAGAGGAACTATCCTTAAAGACAGCAGCTTAAGAGTGAAGTGGAACTTTGGAAAGACTAAAATTAACACATGGGTTATATGAAATGGATGGACTCATGGATATTAACATTGGGAATATGGGGCCATGATTCTGTTGCCCTTGGATTTTGATTAGTGTGAGGTCTTTAGAGCTTTACCAGGATTGACTTGCTTTGGTCTTGGTCAGTTCTAGAATGCTGGTCTTTTTTCACATCTTTTTATTTTTGCATTTGCATCAGTAAGCCTAGAAATTAATCCACTTAGTACTCTCCCCTCCTTCCTCCCTCCATGTTTCTCATCCTCTGTGTCCTCCTCCATGCTTTGTCTACTATCTAATTATACTGGCTGTGCCAACTTGCTGCTGTTATTATTCTGTGTGATTTCTGTTATCTGGAAACGTTTCTATTTTTTTTTTTAATGTAAGAGTTTTCATCTCCCATTCAGCTGAAGGCATCTAAAGACAAAAAATATGGTATATATTTTTTTCTTTGTCCTTCATAGCATGTTGACTCTAACACAAAGTTCAGGACACATCAAATACCTGGTATTTGTTAGGATTATATATTGATGAAATGTTGTGTGTATCTTCTATGTGTAAAGTAAGCCTACCTATTTTCTCAACATCCATTTCCGTGTATGAGAAGCACTATTTGGAAGGTCTTCAGAAGGACTTGGGCAGTGTATCTACTTAGTAGCTTCTTTTTCCCATCCCCCAAACAAGACAGCCTTCCCAGCAAGAGTCTGCTTGTTTCTGTCTTTCAAGCACCAGGACTGCCAGGGCTAGCCACTAAAATGGCCAGTGCTAGCCATCATGCCTCCAACTTTTAGTTGGGTCCTGGGGATCGAACTCAGGTGCTTGTGCTGGCAAAGCAAGTACTTTCCTGACTGAATCATCCCTCCAGCCCACTCTGTTTTCTGGCTTACATTTTTGTGGTCGCAACCTGGAAGTAACACTGCTACATCATAAGAATTTCCACCCAAGGGGGCCAATAGAACAGAGTTTTCTGAGCTGGTTGTACCAGTTTGCCATTGTCACTACTATGTGTGGTTCCTATTGTCACCCAGGTTTTTTCGTTTTGCTTTTTCCTTTTAGGGGAAGTGCAATCTGATTGGAAGATAGTAATTACCTTTTAGATTAATTTAGTGTTCCTTAGTAATTTATGAAACTGAAAAACTTACCATGTGTTTATGAATCTTGAACACTGTTGAGAATAGATTTTTCAGCCCATTTCACACTGGCTACATCAGAACACGTATGTACATAGTCTGCCATTACCAAATAAGTTACTGAGCATTAATTTAGAATAGGTGTGTAGGCAACCATGGTAGCTGAAACAAACCAACAGAACCAACTGATATTCCCAATTAGATATGAAAAATGCCAAGGTCTCCCTCTCTCCTTCTTTCCTTTCTCCCCTCCTCCATCCCTACCCTTTTCTCTCTTACCTGTCTTCCTTCTCTCTCTTCATCCTGCTTTCTCTTTCTTCTTCCACCTTAGAATTCTGCCCTATTCATGACTACATATGCGTAGTTCGAGGTCTTGCATCTTACATCATCAGTGGACGCTGACGACTATGTTCGTGGCGTGGTCACACAATCTGTTCCTTAAAAAGCTGGACGCAGACTCCACTCTCTCTCTCTGCTCTGCTCCCCTCTCTCCCAACCCCACCATCTTTCTCTCTCTCCAGGCCTGGCTCTCCTCTCTCCCCTCCCCACTTCCCTTCCTAATAAAGCTCTGAAAACTAACACTGGGTTCTGTCGTGACTGTGACTGTGACCTTTCCATATGGTAAAAACCACTGCGACCAGCCCCCGTTTATCAGACCTTTCACTTTTCCCCCATTTTATTCTTTCCTTCTTCCATCCCTACTCATTTTCTCCCCGTTTCCTTCCCCCCTACCCTCCTTTCTGTCTTCTTCCTATCTTGCTCTTCTCTACTTATTTCAGAGAAGTGAAAAATCTACGAAGCAGCCACTTAGCTATTAACTAACAACCACTCTCATTCTTCCGTAGACAGTCTATCAAAGGTGCTTACTGTAGCTTTAATCTATTTCTAACTGATACTGACTATATACATTTGTGGGGTGTGATGTGAGAGGTATAGGCAGGATAAGAGGAGATGTTGGTCAAGCATATGAGATTTCATTAGAGAGCATATTTGCAATATGCTTCTGGAACTTGTTATATGCTGTGTGTTGGGAGACAATTTGATGTAGTTTCTCATGTGTTTACCTAGGAGCAGAAGAGCAGAAACACTGGTTGGCTGTCATTGCTGTGGGTCTTTCTGAGGATGTTGTATAAAGATAGACACGGTGTTCTCCGTTGGAGCAAGGAATAGGTTGGTTTATAGACTGCTGTATCAATGTTTCTCCTATTACAAAGATCAAGCAGGGTTTCCATCCACTAAACAGATTCAGGGTCTCTGAGCCTGACTGCTTCTGCAGGGAAACCCAAAGACTGTGCAGGCACCATTGGTCCCTCTTATGGCACTCTCTGGGGATTAGGGCTTAGGGACTGTGGAAGGGATTGACACTTTGTTTCCTGCTCATGCTGTGAGTAATGGACTATTTTTGTTCATGGATGAGGAGGCTGCTAGTGACATCTTGGCATGCTTTCTTAAAAATGACATTGCGTATTTAACTGGATGCCTCCTATTTAGCATTAGGTAAAGTGTTGACTGAGTTCAATAACTTCAATGAACCATGGTAGAGAAGGTTCAGTTCCTTACAGAACAAGCACATGTAGCAAGCACATCACAAGTTGGTCAATGGGCTGAAGCAGGCACTGCTTTTGCAGAGAACCCTACTTAGGTTCTCAGCACTGAGTCAGAGGGCTCACAACTCCCTGAAACTCCAGTTCAAGGGATCTGACATCCTCTTTTGGCCTCTGTGTGTATCTGCAGACATAAGTATATGCCCTCACATGTACACACATAATTAAAAATAAAATAAAAATTTGAAGTTAATTAGTACACCTTTTCTACAGTAGTAAAAACCACCTGTTCTCATCATTTCATTTATCATCATTGACTAATTCTTGAAGCTTTACCTTGTGTGTATATTTAAATATATCCCAGATAAAAAGTTCATGAGTACTTTGGAAATAATTGACTTTAATTATTTAGTACAATTTTAGGCTAAATATTATGAATGGGACTTCCAAATGATGGTGGCAAGGTTTAATGAGGTGTAATTACAGGTCCTTAGATATTTGTATGAGGAGAAAAGCTTATTGTACACCACGGAAGCATTTTATGTATGATGATGACTGACACAGCCCATTATGGAATTTGAATACGCTTAATTGTCCAAGAAAAATAATTGAAAATAATCCTTTAGATGTCAAAATGCAGTAATTTTTCATTTGACTCTGTCAGCTGTTATTTAATATCTTTCCTCATTGTACACATGCTTTTTTGGTGGCTCATTAGTTATGTCACTAAGAAAAGATTTTTTTAAAAACATTATTGAAGAAGAAACTTTTATTTCCAATATGTTGAAATGTGAATTACAGAATGAAATTGGAGTTAAAACAATCTAAAGTTATCAGTATGACCCGAGTGCTCAGCTAATTGAAGGGCAAACTTAGAATAGGTGCAATTCTAATTTATCAGCTGTAGTATTGAGAATTTGTATGAAGCTAGGGTATATTTTGGGAAAGGTTTTTGAGAGTGTCATTCAGTTTACAACATGCCAATGACTCTAATAAAAATTTTACTATTAATAATGATCTTCGTGTACTTATAGCTAATTATACTTGGGAGGTACAGGGTCAAACTGAGATGTGTGGGTGGGAAAAGAGAAAACACTGCAATAAGCATAGATGATGTACATTTCTGGACTGTTGTGTGCTTACTTCTGAGATTTAACGCACAAAACATAAAATAGTATTAAACCACTCATGAAATTCAGACTCTTTATCAACTAAAGCCTACCTATTTATTTATTTAAAAAAAAATGCCTCACTGTTGTGTGACTTCTTGGGGGGCAGCCATAAAGGTGTTCAACCCTGATAGAGAGGACACTGCAGGAAGAAGAAAGGATTCCATTCAAGTCCAGCTTCACACCCAGCTTGGGGAACCAGTGGGTTTATTGGACCAAAGTAGTCCTGATCTGCAGCCAATTTCCCTTCTCTTACTTATTCTAAGTATTCTCAAGACTACATTCCCCTGGGGGCAGAATTATGAACAACTGGGAGAGTACGTCTGTAGTCCTGGATGAGAGTTGGTGAGAGAGAGACAGAGACAGAGATGGACAAAGACGGAGAGGGAGGGAGACAGCCAGACTTACCTTTCAGATCACATCTCCAAATGCTCTGCCTGCAATCTGCCTTTTGATGAGGGTTAAATAGCAGACACTCAAGGTCACACTTTTCTGGTGAGAGCCTGGCACCCAGGTATCCATTACAGTGACAAAAGAGGCTGTCTGTGTGCTTTGTAGTCAGCGGAAAAAAGGCTAGTGTGACATGGATGGAGCTCCTGGAGTTGTTTGCCTGCACAGGTGATGTTTAACTTCCTTATGGTGGAAGGGGAAGTGGATACAAATGCAGAACCAAATGAAAAGTGTGCAGATGTCCTGTAAAGTGACAGCTCGAAAATATCCCAGAACCAAGATGCCTTAATCTGCACCTTTAAACTCACCAGGGCTCCAAGGAATCTCTTGTTATCTGAGCCATTTGGGTGAGGATGAGTCTGGAATTCTCTACCTAGCCGCCTGGGACATTGTCTCTCCACCCTCTCCTGTCCGTGGACTAGACTTGGAAAAGAAACTTGCCATCTGCACAATGCCATTGTTTTGTTTTCCCTTTTGGGTCTTTTTACTTTTGTTTTATGACTAAGGGGATAGATTTATTTCTAAGGCAGCCCTTTTCATCTGCAGAGAAATATTTCTCACTGCCTTAGGCGCTTGGCCTCTCCCTCCCATATAACCCCTTTTGTATTCTCTCTTCAGTTCACACTTAAAGCCCTGCCTGAGACTTGAAGCTTCTTTCCTGGTTGTTTGGATTCTAAAGCATTCTTAGGAGCCTCCTGCTGCGAGCCCCCTGGGAGCTCAGACTTACTTCCACATGTCCCCAGGGCAAAGGAAAATGTAAAGAAGCTTCCTTTCTCTTCTCCAAATTCTGCTCCAAGATGGGAAGAATATTAACATTTATCATTATAGGATACAGGTAATAGAAGAAAAGTATTATTTAGAAACCTAACAAAAACCTAGAATTTAAATGGATGATGAATCAACACAGTGAATCTAAAACAATGAAAAATAGAAATCACTTAAGCAGATCAAGCTACACAACTGTCTCGCTTATGCAGAGGGTCTGCTATCCCTGGTGCTGGCTTTTTGGAGCCCGTTACCTATGGTGGGACACCTTGCACAGCCTTGATGCAGGGGGAGGGGCTGTCTCAAGTGAATGTACCAGGCTCTCCTGACTCCCCATGGGAAGCCTTACCTTTTCAGAGGAGGGAATGGGGGGTGGGTTGTGGGAGAAGGCTGAGTTGGGGCAGGAGGGAAGAGAGGGAGATCTGTGTTTGGTATGTAAAATGAATAAAAAATTTCTTATTTAAAAAAAAAAGAAAATTAGAAATCACAATGATTCATTACCTTTTACTTTCTAAAATTACTTGGGGTCTCACTGGTAATGTTGTGCCCAGATCGTGACCCCCAGAGAGACCACCAAAGACGAGCATGCCGGAATGCAAAAGTAAGGTTTAATTCTGGATATCCAAAAGCAATACAAGCCTAGGCAGGGACTTCGTCCAATACATCCAACGCAGTGGAGGCTGGAGGAAGTGCCCACCTATATGCAAGCTCAGTTTTTAAAGGGAAAAGTCACAAGGTTACATCATTTAGGGGTGCTAGTATGGATACAATTCTGATTGGCTCGCTTCTAGGGACTTCTAGAAATTACTTCTAAGGGAGTGGTTGCCTGCCACCATTTCTCATTGGCTGCCCTCAGGTGGGGGCATTTCTGTGGTCAGTTACCCTGGAAACCAGGGAGAGGACATTCCATAGTCTGGCAGGCATTACCTTGTGACTATCTTGTGACTCTGTACATTTACACTTCCTGGTTTCTGGAATCTGAACTGACTGGTTTCAGTAACTAATGGCCTATTCCCAAAAGGAGAAATCTTAGGCCTTAATTTTAGGGTGAAAGCATTTTGGTCTTATTTCTAAGATGGCTCATTTTGGTCTCACAGTAATAGTACTTGCTGATCTTATAGGGGACTTGAGTTTGTTCCCAGCTTCCACACAGAGTGGCTTGTAGCTCTATAGTTTCAGCTCTTATGTAGGCAATGTCCTCTTCAGGCCTCCATGAGTATCTGCACCTATGTGGCATACATTCACAAGAATATATTCATATGCACACAAGAAATAAGAAATCTTTAAATGATTAGGCTTCCGGCACCTTACTCAGCCACCTTTTGATTCACATCTTCACTAAATAAACAAATCATTACTTTTAAATGCATTGTATGTGGTGTGCAAGTTCCCATGTCAGCATGTGTGTGTGTGTGTGTGTGTGTGTGTGTGTGTGTGTGTGCGTGCGCGCTGGTGTGAGCGTGTCTCCCAGAAGACATAAGAGGGCCTTGGTTTCCCTGGAGCTGGGGTTACAGGCAACTGAGAGCTGTTTGACCTGGGTGTTGGAGACAGAACTCTCGTTTTCTGAGAGAGCAGTAAGTGCTCTTAACCACTTAGACATCTCTTTGGCCTTGATTTATATCTGTTTTTATACCACTTTCAGGTGAAAGAATAGAAAACAGAAATTTGTCATTTTTTTTCATGAACATATATATCTGAACAAAGAGATCACACTTTACTCCAGTAAAACTGGCTGCAAGTAGGTAGCTATCTGATAAAAATAATGTCAATAATAATTATTAAGCAAACACAATGATGCATCTTACATATTAAGTTTTGAAATTATCCACAGAATTCATAAGAACCTTTAATTTATCACGTCTATTAACTGTTTTGCAAAAAGTTAATGAATTAGAAGATGGGCACAATATATAATAAATGTTAAATGTTAAAGGTCTTTTTTATTTTCTGTTTAGAAACTTTTCGTGTTGGAGAGGTGGCTCAGTGGTTAAGAGCACTTGCTGCTCTCCTGGAGGACCTGCATTCAGTTCCCAGCAACCACGAGGCTCACAACCACCAGTAATTCCGGCTCCAAGGAAGCTCATGACCTCTTTTGGCCTGTGTAGGCCTCCACACATGTGACATACACACAGAGAGACACATACATGAATCAAATATAAAAGGTAATAAAAGAAATAAATGTTTTAGTGTAAGGACAATGTTGCTACGGTGTGACCACCTTCTCTTTTCTTTGTTCCTTAGGGATGGGATTGTAGAGAAGTTAGTTGATTTCCAGGGGACTTTTTCTGCACAAATTTGAAGAATGGTTCTAATCTTCTATGAGATAATCCTTCTCTTCTTCACGAACACATTCTTGGGAAGGGAAGGGAAGGGTGTAGGTGTGCATTACAGCACAAAGCTGTAGGGCTTGCTTTGATTGGTTGTTGTCTAGAGTTTGGGAAAGGAGATTGCTATATAGTTGACCAAATGGCTGAAGCTAAAATAGTGTACTACTTGTTAAAAACCCCTTGACAGGGGAGAAGAGGTGCCCCAGCAATTAAAAGCACTGGGGCTCTTCCAGAGGACCTGGATCTGATCCTCGCATCCACATGCTTTCTCTCAACTGTCTGTGACTCCAGGGGATCTGATGCCCGCTTTTGGCCTCTGGGCATCAGGCATGCATAAGATGCACAGATACATATGCAGACAAAATACTCATGCAAATAAATAAAAATAAAAATAAGCCTATCTGATAAAACTTCTTCTGCTTTTATTTCTATATGAATTTATTTCTAGGGAGGATTTTGGAGAGAAGGATGAAATAGTTTGGAGAAAGCTGCATTATTCATGGGCCCTGGACACAAACCACATTAGTACCATACATTGCTAGTTCCTTGTTATAATGAATGTTGCTGGGTAGGAGGAGCTGTGTTGAAGCAAGAACAGCTATTAATGGGCATGACCACTTATACTGAATGATTATATTGATCAAAGTTTCTCAGTTACAACTATCAAAGGCAAAACCAGACTGCATGGTGACTAATTTTGTTCAGGCTTTTGTAAGGAGGCAAATAACTGAGATCAGACTGTCCAAATATCAGAGTGTCTCAGCAGGGTGGCTTTGCCTTAGGTTTTCACAGAGAGGAGCAAACAAGCTACAGACAGGGTGATTCTGATTAGAGTTGCTTTGTGAGAAGAAGAAGCCTCCTCAATCATTTATTTGAATAGGAATTGTTTTTGTTTTTCTTCCATGTGCTTAACTGTCTTCAGGAGTCAAATCTATATAAACTCAGTGAAACAATATAAGAAGTACTCTTGTCTCTCAGTCATGGAGCTAAGTTTAGGAAACTGGAATGTCAGTGTCAGGCCTTACCAGGAAAGGGAGAATTGGATCCTATCCCCTCCCCTCCTCTCTCCTCCCCTCCCCTCCCGTCCCCTCCCTCCCCTCCCCTCCCGTCCCCTCCTCTTTTCATTTCAGACAACCACTGTTGGCTTCAGAGAAATGTTAAATATTAGAGTATTTTTAGTAAGTTTTGGGTCAATTCTTGGTGTTCTAGTCCAAACTCTGACTGGGTTCTTGATAGTGTGGTTCTTGAAACATAACATGAGCCATCTATGCTGATCTGAAGATATTCTGGAACTCATATGGGGTTCTGCAGGCAAAGCATTTAATGGAGTGATGACTGGGAGAGTACTAAGAAAAGTAGCTGTTAGAGGCTATCTTAAATATCAGTGCCAGGACACACCCAGTTGATTACCAGTCCAGAGGAGTGCAGGAATTGAGGTGTAGTGGTTCTTTGATACTGGGATTAAGGGTATGCCATGATGCCACATCATTTTATGGGAAGTATCTTCAATGTTCTTAAGAGTATTGAAGAGGTCAGAGAAATTTGGGGAAAATATTGTGGGGTAATGGTCTGAGCCCTGTATATGTCCTCCCCCTGGATGCCCAGATCTTTTGAAATGCTAATTGAATATATAGCTCTAGAAGTTTCTGGAGTGGAAATATGCGGAGTCTTCACCATATTGTTCATAGTGGTGTTTATCTCCTCTAGACAGCCAGGGGACATAGAGGAGCTTCACATCACTTCTTGTCTGGCTCATACTGCAGTATGTCATCTCAAGGCACAGTAGTGGTACACATGTGACTTGATGTAGACACCAAGCCCAAGCTCTTAGTTTCCTTTCTATAGAGTCTCAGATCCACAGAGAAAGGAAGACCAAAGCTCACAGTTTGATACAAGTCTTGGTATTTGGAAGGCAATTTGGCAATGGGGCATTTATGATTGACAATAAGGTTTGAAGAAGGAGAAGAATCTAAATAGTACAGGAAGACAGTTGAGCTAAAGGCCTGAGAGCACAAATCTGTCCATTTCTCTCAGGAGACATAAGCATATTTTCAGGGCATACAGGAGACTGGAAATGGCAGAAGTTCTCTGGTTCATGCTTCCCGCCATATGGATGCACAGGGCTCATTGGGACTTTCCGTCTGTAAGGTTTTAGAACTCTCTGTTGACTGTACTAAATGGTCTAGTTTTTTGATTAAAATTTTCATTTTCTGTTAGTTAATAACAAAGATTGCAAGTAGGGCATTAGATCTGGCAGTGAAAAGCTCCACCAGCAAAAGTGGGAACTGAGGAAAGGGGCATCTGTGAAGCTAAAAAGCAAATACCATCTCTTCTAGCATGATGTTATGTCTTCATTTAAGCTACATAAGAAGGCTTATTTAAGTCTGGAGGAAATGGTAGAACCCAGAGAAAAAGGCATGGTGAACAAAAATTATAAGAAAGGCGATAGAAGCAAGCAGTCAACTCACTGGACTCTATCCAAAACTTCTGAGCATGTTTCTAGGTAAATAAAGACCATGTGAAAAAGAGGCAGGAGGGAGAAACAGCTAATGGTAAAAGAAACATTTAAAGGAGTCAGCCGAATGGCCAGCAAACAAAGGAGAAAGCACACATTATTGGTCATTAGGAAAATGAAAATTAAATTCATAGTGAGATGCCACTTCACTACCATAAAGATAGCTACTATTAAAAAGATGAGAAGCATGGATAAAGATGTGGGGACAGGAATTCATTACTCTTCTGTTATCTGTGTAACATGGTATATCTGCTCTGGAGAACAGTTTGGAAGATCCTTCAAAAGTCACATATGGAATCACCGTATAAGTTACAATGGAGCTCTTGGGACCATACCCGAAAAAAATTAAAAGCCTGTTCACACAAATGTTTATAAGTCTACAATGACATTATTCATAATCACCCAAATGTGGAAGTGGTAAAATTTCCAACACTGACAGAAAGATGAATAGGATATATTAAATCCATTCATTGACATGTTTCTAATCTGTTTAAAGGAATAAGCATGGGATTTTGAAGCCTCAAAGCCTGCCCCAGTGACACACCTCTTCTAAAAAAAGACACACTTCCCAATCCTTCCCAAGAGTTCCACTAACTGGAGACCAAGTATGTAAATGTTTATGGAAGCCATTCTCATCCACACCACCACAATGAGAGGAGAAATACTAGACTGTGTGATGGAAAGTCCTGAGTCCATTTAGATAGACTGAGAAAGACTAGAGGATGAAGGTTTAGGTAGAAGGAGAGAGCATGGACAAGGGAAGTTAGGTGGATCCCATAGAGCTTGTGTGCAGAAGACTAACCATGTTGGGCATTTTCAACAAGCAGTTAGAGGATGAACTGCATGGAGCACAGAGGCTGAATGTGGAACTCAGAGCTCAGCCAGAAGTGGTCGACAGTGAGTGGCCAGTAGCAGCAACTGAAGCAAAGGGGAGATGCCCTATCAGAGGTTGGAACAGGAGGACAAAGCATCCAGCAAGGCTTCAGATTCAGTTTTGGTTTTGGATGAAGGTATATAAAGCGATCTTTCCCATGTGTGCATGAAGAATGGAGGGATTAATGCAAGGGGCGATCAGACAGTCCAAGAGCACAGGAAGATGATAGAGGGACTTGAGGTTTTGGAATGCAGACAAAAAGCAGCTCTAAACAATGGGCCTGCAGGTGTTTTCTCTGGTTGCACTGTAGAAATGGAAGCAATAGAGAAAAGCTAGGATCCAGGTGTGACATTAGCCAGCCAAACCTGTCAGCCTTTGTCAGTTAGTGTTCATCTAGAGAGTAGAAAGAATACTCCCTCCACAGGAGGCATTGTGTCCCAAGGTAACTTCTTTTTTTTTCTTTTTTCTTTATTAAGGAATTTTCTATTCACTCCGAGTACCACCCACAGATCTCTCCTCCTCCCTCCTCCCACCCCCAGCCCTCTCTCCCAAGCCACCCTGCATCCCCACATCCCCCAAATCAAGGTCTCCCATGGGGAGTCAGCAGAGCCTGGCACACTGAGCCTAGGTAGGTCCAAGCCCCTTCCCACTGCACCAAGGCTGTGTAAGGCATCACACCACAGGCACTGGATTCCCAAAAGTCTGCCCATAGAGCAGGGACAAATCCCGATCCCCCTGCCTGGGTGGCCCCCAAACAGTTCGAGCCAAACAACCAAGGTAACTTCTTTGGGGCATGCACAACTGCATTTGTCCTTGGGAAACATACATCCCTTCTAGGCAAGAGCTCGTAATAAATATCAGATGCACACAAACAAGCTGCCAAAATAAGGTGAGCAGACAGGAAAGTAATCTGCACATTTTCAGGAGGTTAAACTTTTCTGATTCATATTCAGGACCCAGGGGAAATAAGCAGGGGCTTCAGTAAACCCTTGAGCCATGACACACTATTGATTTCCATAGGAAAGGAAAAACTAGAGTGCATCTGTGTGAAGGGTGGAAAGGAACAGAAATTTATGACCATAATGAGAATGGTATTAGTTTGGCTGGAAGCCAGATGGTGTTAGGGTTAGAAACAGTAGGAAAATTGGAGTAAACATCTATTTCTCTTAAGTTTTGGACTATTTTGTACTATCTGCATCCATCCTCCTTTATAAGAGGGTGGTCATTGGATATGGAGCTAAGATACCATAAACTGTGAGGGCTTTTTGGCTAACATGACACAGGAGCAGCCTTGTGAGTACATGGAAGGATGTCTTTCCTATTTGAGAGGTTTAAAGGGCTTGGGTGTCTCAATCTAGCTTGCACTTGAAGGTTTAATGCATTTGGGGAGTTTTAAGAGGGAATGCAACATGAGTAGATTGAAAGACAGGACACTCAATGGCCAGTCTCTCAGAAAGCAAAGGATGTTCATCTCCAGTTGGAAAATTGATCTCGGAGATGTTTATTGGGGCAACAGAAGCAAACAGAGTGATGCTAGGCTCTGACAGGCTCTAGGGAGAGAGAAAAGATGTAAAAGGAAAAGCAACTGGCTCAGCCAGTCCTGCAGTGGGCATGTGACTGGCACAAGCTTAAGTGGTACCTACAGTTGAGTGTGCCGCTTTGTCTGCTAGCAGAGCGTGCGGGGGTTGCTGCTAGGGAGGGGGTGTTTTGCCTCTGTAAACGGGGAGTTGCTCATGGACTCAAGAGTGAGGTTTCCTCAGAGGAAAATCACTGAGGAGAATGAGATTGGGGCCTTGTTTCCTTTTGCATTTTATGGTCACACACCTCTAAATCTGGTGCTGTTATTTCCTTTGCAGTTTCTGCAAGTATTTCTGTTTGTGGAGGTGGTAGGTGGCAGAGCTGGTTGGCTTATTTTCTTCTCTGTCTTTAGGTTGTGAGACTGTAAGTTTGCCTTGTATTATTTGCCATTTCCCTCCAGTGGGTCCCTGTGTTATTGAGTTAATGTATGTGCTTCTGAAAAAAAAAATGACATTTACATCATGTTTTTGTATAGTAGCTCTCATTTATGGGCATAACTCATGACTGAAAACTAATAACCTAGTAAATCAGAAAAAAGACCAAAGTAACCCTAACTTTCCAAACATTTTCCATGCTACACATTATCTAGAGACAGACTCATCCCGTTAATGTTCAAATCTTGAATCTTTGACTAGTGAGTTGTTAGGAATGAGGAGAGAGATGGTACTAAAGTTTTCCCTCTAAAGCGTCATAGCTATCTGGATGGAGGGTGTTCTCAGTTATTTACAGGAATCTTTTAGCAGTGGACAGTTTGGCTGTTTTAAAAATGGTATATAAGCCTATGCAAAAATACAGTTCATACCTCAGAAGGGATTGGAGGTAGTTTATTCTCCATGTCCTGGGAACATAGATTTGGGTTACTCTAAATTTCATGTTTCGATGTGAAAGCAATTTCATGAAGATTTTGTAGCAACAGAACAAAGAAAGTCATTAATCAAGACCCTTTTCAAATACATTGGTAGAAACATCAGAGAGGAGGTTACAGCCATCCAGAGAAATCTCAGCTATAGCCTCGGATCTTCTTCTTAGCCAAATGATTGGTGGAAAGTGGGGTTTGTTAAGTTAATTCATTCCAAAAGTTAGGTTTTTTTTTTTTTAATTTAAATTTGTTCTTGATAGGAAGCTAGGTTTGTTACAGGAGAGGTCAGGGAATGGTTAGTTAGGGGCTAAGGACAGGCCAAGAGAAACTGTAACTGGGCTCTAGACATGAACCATTCCCACCTCCTCCACTTCACTCAGACTCTGGCCAGTCAGTCATCACTTGCAGACACGGCTTCTTTCCAGGAATTCTCAGTCACCAAATGACATAGTTAACACTCACTAGCTTTTTCACAAGTTGAGACGAATTCAGAACACCCCTGAGAAACAGGCTGTGTGATTTCTACATTCCCTATTCTTAGAGGGGTTCAGAAATCCTGTAATGATCTCACGCACCCCGGACTGTGACTGAAACTGACAGGTATTTGTACAGGTGGAGAAGGGTCTTGGAATTTCAGTCACAGATGGGTAAGTTGTGGTCAGAGGTTGGTGTGGGAGGTTATGGAGCAAGGGAGCTGTGTGGGGCAGGGAGGCACAAATGATGGACCTCACAGTGCAGGGGACATAGAGGGACAGGACTAGTGTGCTCCACATAAAGGCTTCCAGGTGCGGACAGGGTTGGAGCGAAGGACAGATTGCAGTAGAGATGGTTCATTTTGGGATACTGAGATATTTTATTACTTTTCAAGCTTCCTAACACTAAGAAAAACAAGCTGATAATTGATCATAGGGCTTCTTTGTGGTTTACTATTTAAAACATTTAGTTAGCAAACAAAGTAGCTGTAGCTGTCATTGTGACATTTTCTTTATATATCTGTATATATATATCGTTATACTTTGCTCTTATTCCCCGCCCCTCCCCCATCTCCCTCTTTCTGGTCCCATTCATATAAAATAACTTTCACTCTGTTGTCATATCACATATACTCCATCATCTTCTCTTGACTCCTCACTACTACTTTCATATCCTAAGCACACATACGTACAGCCATGTGTAAATGTCAATCTATTTCCTGAGTCTGAGAATAAATATTCAATATTTGTCGTTCTGAGTCTGACTTACTTCAATGACCATGATATCTCTAGTTCCATCCATTGTCCTGCAAATACTGTCATTTTGTTCTTGTTTATGGCTTTATAAAATCCTATACATATCTCATAGTTCCTTTTCCATTGATCTTTTGATAGATCTCTAGGCTTATTTCATATCTTGGCTTTTGTGACAAGTGAAACAATAAACATGTATTGCTTTGGTATGTGACTTAGCAGAAGCCACCAAGCCCTGAGATTCAAGGACATTTTGAAAGACCCCCAGGGGAGATCTTCTTTCAGGAGAGACCCCAAACCCAAGGAACACACCAAAACCACAGATCAGATACAAACAGCAAGAGGGTTTATTCAGATACACAGGTACCTGGGGCGAAGTCTCTCGGAGGACTTGCGCCCCTTCCTAGGGCAAGGGGGACTTTTTATAGGATCCCAGGGGCAGAGGCGCGGTTACAGAAGCGAGAAGCATAGTTACAGGGTTCCTATTGGTTGTTTCAAAGAAGGCCAGGGTGAACTTGGGGACGTACTCTTAATTTTCGGAAATTTGATGTATGTGGCTGACTTGGCCTTGCCTAGGGTACAGTGGGCGTTTTTCCAGCCCAGCTGCTTATTCCTCAAGGCCAGGGGGCCAATTATAAATATCCTGATTTGACTCAACGGTTTTTCTCCCAAGGCTGGTGGCCGACCACAGTTATCTCTCTCTCAAGGCCGGATGGCCGGTCACAGTTATCTCTCTCAAGGCCAGATGGCCGGCCACAGCTGTGAACTCCTGTTTTTCTGGTTCCTTCAGAATGGCATTTCTTAGGCTAAGTTATTGGGACCGGGGGGGGGGGGGCATTTCATCGGCCCAACGCCCCGTGTCCTCATAATGGAGTGGGGGTCTTTCAATTTCACAGGAGGACAGTTTGGCAGATCCTTGGTTTTACAAATGGAATGTAGGAATTCTAAGTTCTTATTCAAATTTAGCTTCTTTTGAAGTAATAAACTGAGTGGTTTCTACAGTGCAGGTTTTATAAAGGGGTTGAACAATAGACTGAAAATCCTGTAGTCCCAAGGGCAAATAAAGCTGCCAAAGAAACTCAACATTAAGAAAGTTCAGAGAAGATGAAGCCCTTATTCTATGCCAAATGCAGATGTCCAGAGCACAGGCATCAGGAGCTGAACCCACAGGAGATCCTGCCCCGTGAGTGGGAAGAGGGGCTTACTGTCAGAGGCCTCAGTGCCTGTGGTGATTATAGAGGTAGTCGTCCTTATACAATGTGTGAACTGATTGTTACAACTGGGAGATTTGTGTTTAATTTCCATTTCAGATGTTCTGTACTTACAAACTAGGGTCTAATAACCACTGATTTCTCTCTCATGGTTTACTGAGCAAAATATATTTCTATAAAGAAGTGTCAGATCTGTCAAGTTAATGACTGAAACAAATGCTGCTTACAAAAGACAAACCCACGAAAGGATACAGAGGGTGTTCATACCATCTTTATCTCTTAACTCAAATGCAGTTAGGTCCTAGGAATTCCTCCATGGACTGCCACTCTTTAATGATCACAAACCTCTTCCATCTGGAAGTGTTGGCCCTCTATCACAGGGTATAGAGAGAGCATCTACTTCCATCTTGCTCTAAAGGAAACCTCCCAGGCACCATGTCTGTATTCATTTCCCCATGCTTCTGAATTTTTATAACATCAATTTTGAAACGCTGCTTACCTAGCACATGCCATTTTGGGAAACTAGAAATAGGAGATGCATTAAGGTTGTCCACATGTGTCAGCTGGGCATGGTGGCACATGCATTTAATGCTAGCACCTGCGAGGCAAAGGTAGGCAGATCCCTGTGAGTTCAAGGCCAGCCTGGTCCACAAACTGAGTTTTGAGACAGCTAGGGCTGTTACATAGAGAAACTCTGTCTTGAAAAGCCAAAACCAAAAAAGAAAAAAAAAAAAAAAAACGAAAAAAGAAAAAAAAAAGATTTTCCATGTGTCAAAGTTCAGTTCCTCTTCATGTGATCAGAGCTGTAGACTGAGAAATGCCTGAATTTGGGTCTGCCTGTGCTGTTTATGGTATAGCAATGAACACAGAGCCTATCTCCTCCTTTCTAAAATGACCTCAGACAGACAACAATGCTAGCTTTTCAGTGAAATAGTCTGGTACTGAGAACAGTAGAAAGTATTTACTAAGCTGACAATAGCTGAAGACAAATATTTTTGTTTAGATATGATATTTCAGATGATTGGAGAGACAAGAAAATATCAAGATGAGTACTGATGTACTTAAAGTTTGAATATCACAATTTCAGTAAACAGTATGTCTTGTATTTCTGGTATCATTTCTCAAATGTGCCCTTCAAAAAAAGATCAACACCCTTAATATCCCACCTATTAAAATGTCAATCCCTGCCTTTGTTATTTGTAAGATTTACTACCATTGGATACTCTTCTATTTTGGTTATTCAGTTTTAAACAACTTATACTATGCTAAACTATAGTTTAGGGCCTATATATGATGCAAAGGAGTTCTGCATTTCTTAGTGTCTGCATCATACTCCTAAATACTGCTGTTTACAAAACAGGCTCCTTGTGACCATTGAATGTTGAAGGACTGAAAAGTCAGCTGCCTTGGTTTTGGGTTTAATTTTTATGGGTTCAGGGATGGAAGCAAACTGCAGGAAGCATTCAACTTCCTTAACAAGGGGGTGGAAATGAGAAGTCTGAGAAAACAGAACCAGAAGTTAGCATATGAATGGCAAAGGGTAAGAAGGAAAGTGTCTTGAGGGCATGTGACAAGTCCCTCTTGCTTTATAATTTGTGTTTCATGTGTTCTAGACTGGCTTCAGACTCCCTTTGAAACTGAGAATGACCTGGAGTTTTCCAGTGATGCTACCGCTCTTACCTGATGAGTGCTGGGATTAGACTCTTGTACCACTATACCCAGTCTAATGCGGTGCTGGGGATCTTACACAGGGCCTCTTACACACACAGCAAGCACTCAACCAGACCTCGCTTACACTTTCATGACTGGTACCAGCTATCTGGAATATACTCTGCTCAAAGTCACTTGTTGAACAAAGAATATATAGTTAATAAAGGCTATCTTCCAGTAGATTTTGAGAGAAATGTAACTGTTGTTTAAAAGGCAAGTATTAATCTACACCAAGAATGGAATTATTTGCCCTAAGACCTGGGAAAGAAACATCACTTTTCTTTCTATAATTCAAATCAAACAAAATTTGTCTCTTATTCCCCATTTTCCATTAAATAGGTCGTCTATTGTCTGAGGTAGTACTGACATATGTGTGTGTAGAATGAAGAAGAGCTGTTTTCAGACTTTAGTGGTTATACAGATATGTAACATATATGGCCTTATGGCTACTACCCAGTCCTTCTTGATGCTATACAATGTCACAGCCTTATGACCACCCAGGCCTTCATGACACTACACAGCACCATGGCCTTATGACCACACAGGCCTTCATGATGCTATACAGTATCACAGCCTTATGACCACCCAGGCCTTCGTCATGCTACACAATGCCACCTCAGTCTCTCCCCTTCCTAGGGAGACAGGAAGCTTTCCTTAAAAGACTTTCTCCCATTGATTATAGTGCCTCATTAGAGAATTCCATGAATCTCTCAGACCTGGTTTGTTTCAGCCTTAACCAGGACCACACATGGAATTCTTTCTTTCCCCATGGTTCTGTAGAACCTAAGTTTTTATTTCTTATAATTTGAGCTCATCTTTCACTGACATATCCTTGAATCAGAGTCTATAGAGTTATCATCTCTCCAAATAGATTTGATGATAAGTGCTCGGTGAGATGGCACACACCAGTAACACCAGCAGCTGGGGGGCAAAGACAGGAGGATCATGAGATCTAGGTCGGCTTAGGTTGCTCAGCATGCCTAAGCCAATAAAAGGTACATAGTCTCAAAAATTAAACCAAAACACAACCCAAGCCCAACTCAAACCAAATACCCACAAAGGTTTGATGTCAGGAATGGGACTCCCTGCTCCCATGTGTTTAGTGAATTCTTTAAAACAAAACAAAACAAAAACCGTAATTTATTATTGCTTTTTTTGGGAATTACACATCATGCACCCCAATCCTGCTCACCTCCTAGTCCCTCCATATCTGCCCCTCACCTCTACAGTGTCTCCACCAAAAGAGCCCCCCCCCAAATTAATTAAAAACAAACAAGATCATCTCGCTCCTCTGTCTTTCCCTTCTCTCCAACACTTCCCTTTTCATCCTAGAGACATTGGGAGCTGTGTCACCCAGTACACCCTTTTGTCCAATGAGCCCCACCCACAAATGTTCATCGCAATGAATCATTGTCCTGGTTTAAGGACTCTGGCACACTATCATCACTGGACCCTCACTCTAGGATATTCTGCTGTTGCCTCCAGTCATGGAGACCCTGCTGTTATCACTCCACAGGACCGGTCCCTTCACACACTCCAGCAGGTCATAGATGTGGTAGATATTAGGGTGAGCCAACCGAAGGCACAGAATGTGGTACTGGGTGGTAGATAAACTGGTCAGTCCAGGCCACTGGGACCACCCCCCTCAGGTGAGAGGTGGAGCCAGCTCTCCCATGCCAATGGTGAGGGATGGGGTTATTTCTCCTGAGTGTGGGGCCAGTTTTCCAATGAGGGGTGGGGTCAGCTCTTCTGCTTGCAGAGTCAGGTTCAGCTATCCCAAGGTCAGTGAGGGGGCGGGCCGGATCATCAAGGCCCTTGGATTTCAGCACATATGGCTCCTATTACCTACCCCCTATGGTAACACAGGCCAGGGACATCAACATAGACCCCAGCTGCAGCAGGAACAGGTACCCAGACATGGCCCTTGGCAGCAGCTCAGGCCTAAACATCACCATGGCCCTGGAGGCAGCATAGGCCATCTAGATCCATATGGCCCCTGTGGCAGCAAGGCCCTCAGATACCAACATGGTCTCAGGTGTCTTACTAGACCCTAGGCATCCACACACAGCCCTTGGTGGTAACAGGAGCCACAGACATCAGCTCAGACCCTGGCTACTGCAGGGCAATGGACCCAGACATGGTCCTCGGCAGCAGCCCAGGCCCAGACATCACCCTGGTCCCAGGTGGCAAACAGGCCACCCATATCAGCCTGTTCCTCACCAAGCTTGTCTCTTTAGATCTGCCTCTTTCCACAACACATGGACCGCTCTGTTTCTCTTTCTCTCCCATTTCTCCACTGTATATTTGCTCATCATAATGGCACCTGGCACCATCAGGACTGTGAGGACCGAGGCTGACCCATGGGTATCTTTTGCCCACCTGGGCCGAGTGGCACCAGGCAGTCCTGTGAATATCTTCAGGCAGCCCAGACTGTGAGGACCCAGGCTGGCCTGTAGGTGTCTTTCATCTGCCTGAGCCCAGTGGCACCAGGTGGGCCTATGGATACCTTTGTTAATTCTTACTTTAGATTCTGCAACATGAGAGTTCCTAGGAAAGGGTACTTAGATTATGAGCCTGTGACCACTTCCTGGAGATGAGCAGGATCCAATATATCTCAGTTTTTGACTCTAAATCAGAGATCAAGAAAATAAATAAGTAAAACAACTCCTCCACAAATTATCATCCACATTTTTCTGAACTCTTAGATTTTCTGCACTTGGCATCTTGTTACAAATGTGGTTAGGAGCCCCTTTCCCTCAGCAGCTGCTCCCATAGTTAAGCCAGTGTTTCTGATGATTTCTATTCTCCCTGAGTATTTTAAGTCTTGCCTTTAAGATTTAAGTAAATCAAGTGGCTTTGGGGGGATTTCCTGCATGATCCTAGAATGGCTTGGGTTGAGAAAGTGTAAGAAAAATGAATTAAGATGGAATTTCCAGCTATGACTCCTTTATCTCATTTTCATTAAATTTGTTAAAATTATTTGACCCTTGCTTCTCTGAGGACTCATCTCTTCCCTTGCAGGAGGCTGACATGGAGTGTCTTGCTGTGATCCTGAAGTTGATGGAGGTAAAGCATACTGTCTTTCCTAACCTCTAGCCAAAACTGGCATTGGTTCAGCTTGGTATGTCTTTGGCAGGTTCTTCTGCACCCTGCGCTGCAGTTATATTCCGGCTCACGTCTCTAAGAGAGGTTCCAGAGGGTTGAATTTCCTGAGAAATCAGGTTGGGTCTTCTGCCTTCTACGTCTTTAGCTTATCCATATCGACTAAGTATGTCTTAATCATTATAGTCTTGGTTTAGGGTTCTATATATGAGTGCATAGCCCCAAAGAGGTAACTTTCTTCAGTGTGTAGTGTCTCTGTCTGAAGTGCCTGTCCTCTGTATGTGGGCTGTGCCCCTTTTCTGAATGGCCCTTCTGATGTTCAGTGTGTGTGTGTGTGTGTGTGTGTGTGTGTGTGTGTGTGTGTGTGTGTGATTTATTTCAGTATTTATTAATTTTATCTCTATTAAATACACTGCATTATTATTGCTGGGTTCAGTACTCAGGAGGTCATTAGAATGAGGCTTTCTGTATGTTAAGTTTCTACATAAAAAGTCACAGCCTCAAATAATGGACAGATAAACTTGAACATAAGAATATACTTTTTGTAGTGAACAGCCAGGTTTGGCAATTCAAGAACAGCTGAGTGCAGCCAGTCACAGGCAGCCAGATGATCAGACTACGCTCCAGTGAGGGCAATACCCATCATGTTATGGCCAAGCCAGGCAGGTGCTGAACTCTGAGGCATGGGGCTACTCCACACTTTCTCTGTAATAGCTCCCTGGCCACTGTTGAGTGGAACTATGAACCTCTTGTTTTGAGTTCTTCCTTTTTCATGATTTTTTGATTAATAAACACTCTCAAATTTATTTATCTATTTATGTGTTATAGTTTTCTCGTTTGTTTAATATATTTGAACATCACTAGCTCCTTTTCCTTTCTTCCCAGTTCCCCCTATTTCTCATTCCTCCTTATGTACCTCACTCACTCCTCAAATTGATGGTCTGTTTTTCTTTGAGTGTTACTGTTTGATTATTGTTGTTACACAAATATACAGATGCAACATGATGAGTCCATTTTTGTTGCTGGTGTATATACAATTCCAGGACTAACCATTTGGTATTGGATACAAATTAGGAGGCTCATCCCTAGGAGAGGTTAATTGCCTCTCTCTCAACAGCCATTAGTTGCCTGTAGTTCTTTGATAAGGGGTGGGACTTTGTGAGATGTTTTTCTCCTCTTCATTTGCATGCCTATTGATATTGCCATTGTTTGGGTCTTGTTTAGGCAACCATTTCAAGGAGACACAATCTCAAATCAGACTTCCTGGTCCTCTGTCTCTTAAAGTCTTTCTGCCTCTCCTTCCAGAATGTACCCTGAGCCTTAACTACAGTAGTTGTAATGTAGATGTATCCACTGGGGCTGGGTTCCCCACAATCAATTGATCTTAGCATTGTGTCCGGTTGTGGTTTTCTTTAATGGTTTCTGCTGACTATAAAGAGAAGCTCTTTCTGATGAAGGGCAGTAGCTACATTTATCCGTGGGCATGAGAGTTTTAGAATGGACTTATGATCATCTAGTAAAGTATTGGTAGGAGGTTTTCTTCTAAGATCCAAGACTTCTCTAGCACTGGGTAGTTTGCTATATTTCTAGTACCAGGCATGGTTTCATTTCCTCTTGTTGAGTAGGCCTTAATTGGACAGCTCTTTGTTACCACCAGGATATGAATGCCACTGTCACATATTTAAGGATATCTTGATATTCTGGGCACTGTTTTAGTTCATAGGCATTGCGGCTAGATGGGACTATTGACTGATTTCCTCCCTGTGAAGCTTTCATAGTAATTCCTGTTACTGTGGAAGTGAGACCATAGGAATGAGACTTTCAGGTGAGATCTAGTTTGAACCATCTTAGTCCCATATCCTAAGTCTGTGGTGTCTTCAACAATATGGACTTATTTTCTTCCTCCAGGAGGCAACCAAGGGAAAAATTATATATTGTTTTGAGAGCCACTTGGACTACCCAGACCATCAACTCATGGGTTTACTAATGAATACACTATTTACTAATTTTGGTACAACTAAATGTACTGATACAAAATCCACCAAATAGTTCTTACATTTGCTATGGCAAAAATGCTCTGACAAAACCAATTTCAGGAAGGTAGTCAGGAAGGAAGGATTTATTTTAGCTCATAGTTGCAGGATGCAGTCAGTCAGGTGGGAGAGGTATGACTATGGGAACTTGAGGTAGATGGTCATATTGCATTGAAGTCAGGAAGTGAGAGTAATGAACCATACTGCTGAACTCCTTCTTCTTTCTATTACACCAGTCACAGTGTCTTCCACTTCCTGCTCTCCCAGAATGCTCCTAGACATCCAAGAGCTATTTATGCCAGTTGGTTCTAAATGCCATCAAGCTGACAAATTAACCATAGTGGTCTTGCAACTGGTTTATTCCATTAGATTAAATTGATACCACTTGGCATTAGCATCTCATTCAGAAAAGTAATTATACCTCATGATTCCCAATAATCTTGAACTAGATAACCACACAGAGATGCACCTGTTGCATGACTTACAGAGATTGTCTCGAAGCTGCCTACTCAAATCTGCTCTGGCTTGGAAAACATTTAGTTTACACAGGTTTTGTCTTCCAGAAGTCCATTGCTCTGTTTGACTTTACCTTCACCAGAGTCTAGCTAGACAGTACATGGTCTACCAGCCTCACCAGCTCTGAGAGACACTGATTTTTCATCTTTTCTGGAAGGTTCTACTAAGCCAGGATTTAGCAATGATCAACCAGCAGTATAAATACTTTTATTGAGCTGTTTCTCAAGATTTTCTGTGTCATAATTATAGATAAGAATTCCATGGAAAAAACCTGTTCCACAGGGCTCTTCTATTTTATTTATAAGTACTTGTAACCACTGTCATTTTCAAAACTTGAATGCTTTTTTCAGTCCCAGGCAGCCTCTGGTTTAAGGTAGCTCGCTGTTGCCATCTTATAGAAACCCCCGTTTGCATCTGTTAACACTTGCTAAATATGATTATGATTATGGCTGTGCTTGTGTTTTGCAATGCTCTCCTCATATCCAGTCCACCAAGGGGATGACCAGGCACAGAGGAAGGCAGGAATATCAAGCACAAAGTGTACACAGTGACCATTAGGACAGCTAAGGAACATAAACTCCCAATTTAAATACTCTATCTTCATTCATGACACATGGATGTTAATCAGAAGAACCTTAATGCAGAGTGATAAGATGGCTTCACAGTCAAGTTAGAATAGCCCCAGGAAGCCTGTGTGTGGGGACTGACTGCTGCAGAAGTGAGGTGTGCAGCTGGAATTCTGCAAAAGGCATTCTGGGGAATAGCAGGCAGCTGCTTCTTTAAAGACGGTAGAGAAGACTGACTTCCAAGTCCTCTGCCAGCATCTTGTCATCATCACTAAACTGTTTGTCCCCAGAGCTCCAGAAACAGCTTAGAACTGCTCCAAACAAAGACACCTAGAAGTGTGTCATCATCAACTTCTGTTGTCTGTGCGCATCTTTCTTGCAACCCTGTGGCTAGCACTCCGTGCCTCATCTGGTGCTTTCAAAGCATAGACAACTCAGCATTCCAAGTCCTTTGCCAGCCTGGCCTCTGCTGGCTCCTCTGGCTTGTCCTCAGTCTGTATTGTATGCTTTCCAGGCACAGCACTGATAGCAGATGAAGAGGCCACCTGACTTGTCATGGTTCCAGGTTTGCTCTGCTGTGCGGTGAGCTGTCGGGGAGTCTGCACAAGGACAGTCAGAGCGCCCACGGCTTTTTACTGCCTTCGTCCTCACCATCTGGTATGGTTGGCAGGGCATGGCCATGGCCTCCAGACACACCTCCCTTCTTTCTTTGGATAAACAATCTGTATGTTTTGTTGCCAAAATTTTCTCAATCAACCTTGAGCTTTAGTTAAATGTAGACAGGGTTTTGTTTTCATTTGGATGGAGATTCAAGGAACTGATTTGTATTGCTCTCTGGTTTTCACCATGACAGAAGAAGTTGGATCTGTGATCCTTAGGAAATTGAGCAATTCAATCCTACACTCCATGTGCTATAGTACTCTGAGTCATGAGGCCCTAAGTATGACATTCTAACAATGAACAAAAATTGCAGCTATATCATCTGAGAAATGGGCACTCCCAAAGATTTGGTTGCTTTTTAAAAGTGGTGTCTGTACCTGGCAGTGAGACCAGGACCTATCCCGAGTACATGAACTGGCTTTTTGGAACACATTCCCAGGGTGGGATACCTTGCTCAGCCTGACCAGTGGTTGAGGGTCCTGCCTTAACTTAGTATGCCAGACTTTGTTGACTCCCCAAGGGAGGCCTTACCCCTCTGAGGAGTGGATGGGGGTGGGACTGGGAGAGGTGGAGAGACGGGAGAAGGGGAGCAGGTGGAACTGGGATTGGTATGTAAAATGAAAAAAAAAAACCCACCTTTTAAAAAAAATAAATTAATTAAAAAAATTGGAGTCTATGGAATGTGTTTCCATCTCTATATTATCTTCCTTGAGTTCATCGTTTCTGTTAGAGATGAACTCAAGGAAGATGATAGGCCATGTCTGAGTTTACATTCATATTTAGGACACAGCAGTGCCACCGTACTTATAAGCTTGCTGCCACGTGTCCCTCCTTCCCTTCTTTGTCTCTCCTCTTCCTTCCCTGAGAAAGTGTCTCTCAGATTGATAAATGGGACTTGAAGATAGTCCTCTATCGTGTGATTGTGTCTTTTCCTTTTTGAATCTTCTACCACTCAATTACTACCTACAGTGGGCGTTTTTGACTATTCATGAAACCTCTCTCTAAACTGAGTCATGGCGTGGTCCTGTGTCCTGTTCTTAGTGTTGTTTTTCCAACAGTTAACATGTTTTTTAACATTATTCGTTGGTCTGCTTTATGTTCTCCAACAGGGTTTGGGCCATGTTTTAAAAACAGATAAGCTCAACTACTTGAATGTTGATTAGTGAATAGATAATGGCACTGTAAATATTAAAATAATTTCCAGTAATCTTAAGTGAGATCTCAAAAAAAATTCCTTACAATGTTTGAGGAAAAATGAGGAAATATAATTTATTCTTTTCAAAATTAGCTTGTATTTGGATCTCAAGTCTCATTTGCCAAGGTAGTGAGAAAAATCTCTCTTCATTTTTACAATTGCTTTCTTATATCTGGGTTTCATAGCAATATGAAGTTTGGGGGTAGTTAATAGGGAATTTATAAAGCAAATGAGAGATGTCTTTTTAGTTCTTGGTGGTTAATTGGTATTTGTTCTACTTTGTACCTGATGTCACCACTCAGAGGCTGATCCTTCACCATTATTAAGGCTCTGATGCCTGGGTGCTATCAAAAACTGTCCTTAAAATGATCCTGAGGTGGAGTGCCGTGACAGTTCATATTAGTTATTCAAGTTAGTGCTTAATTATAAACAGCAAATATGTTGCCTATATTAGGTGCCTAAATATAAAAAAGGTGCAAGTGTCAACTATTCACTGAAACATTTGGCCTTTCCAAACTCATCTTTTCTCTCAGGTTAGCAGTCCATTTTCTCCTGAGCTCCTTGAATCAGATTGTTTCTTCTTATGCCATGTAAGAGCTTAGTCCCAGGGAATTAAGTCACTCTCAGGTTGAGTTACCGTTTACACATCACGCCAGTGTAATTCACCATAGACAGAAGCTCTTTGGGCCAACTTTATCTGTCAAGAACAGGCACTAGTTTAGATAAAATTTATTTTGGTTCCATAGAAAATTATAAGACAGGAAATGACTGAGATGAGATTGCAAATGAACTGTTAAAAATGTCTTCCTTAAAGAGTTCCAAACCCGCTAAATTGGGAATGGTTTTACCCAGGAAGACAACTAAATTCTTGTTTATTGCATCGTTTGGATTTCACTGTGAGTTTTACAATGCAGTGCAAGTATTAGTGGTGAATGAGCAGGTGTGAGGCTGCAGCCCAGGATGGGTTCTTCCTGACACCCATTGGGTTATTACTGTGGTGTCTATAAAAGAACTCCAACTGGTCCCATCACCGCTCCTGAGAACGCAGTTACCCGCCCTCCTCCAACAGCAATGAGATCAGTGGGAACAAATCCCCATTAAGCAGATCACATACAGAACTCTGCAGAGAAGAAAACCCACCAGAGTAGTCTGTCAGCTCACTCCCACACATGGGTTGATTATGAGAAATTAATGGACAATCAAAAAAAAAAAAAAAACAAACCCAGAAGGTTTCCACTTTTCCTTAAATAGATCCAGAAGTAAGACCTCATTTCCTTCCGTAGTTATCTCTTAAGAGCCAGGTAGCTGCTGCTGTGCTGCGCCTTTAGAGCGTCGATTGTGCCAGTGATACAGACGCAGGCTTCCCCACTGCCTGGAAGAGTCAGTGATTGGCCAAGTGGCTTTTAGAGTTTTGCTTGCACTCATTACAGCATGAGTCAAAATTGGTCTCCCCAGTTTCTGCAAGGCTATGCTATAACATAGGGGAGTCAGACTTCTCTTTTTAAACGGCATTTTGTAGTATCACACTGGGTATAGTATTGGCTCTAAATGTGATTTGTGGAGACTGTTAATGAGGTCTAGACCTACCTCACTTCTGTTAGCTCCATGAAAGATAAGGGGCTCTTACTAGTTGTCTGACGTTTTCCCGTTAGACATTCACCATGTGCTTTCTTCAGCAAGGTACCACTGTATGGTTCTTAGGATTCCACCAACAGTGACTTCCCTCTCCTGCATCTGGGCCAGAATTTTTGGTCAGTTGTTTCCTTGGTATTCACCTTTCTGATTGGGGTTTGATAAAATTCAAAGGTAATTTAAATTTATATTTTCCTAATTCCTAGATTAGGAGAAATCTAGGCTTGGAGAAATCTAGCTAGAACTGACCTGGAAGTCCCATTCCTGAGCATTACTAGCTCCCTTAGTTCCCTGAGTGCCCTAATAAGTTCTCTCTCTCTCTCTCTCTCTCTCTCTCTCTCTCTCTCTCTCTCTCTCTCTCTCTCTCTCTCTCTCACACACACACACACACACACACACACACACGCACATGCACACGCACACGCACACACACATACACACACATTTATGTGTGTGTGTGTGCGTGTGTGAACAATGATAAAGAGGTGATCATGAATTTGGGAGGAAGTGAAGAGCAGAGAATGAAGAATAGAAATGATATAAGTACAATACTGTTTACCACTTTTGGGATCAGCTCTGCACAGAGAATGAAACAGCAAGGCAGATGATGGGAGGACAGGGAGAGAGAGCAGGATACACACAGACACACAGACACACACACACACACACACACAGAGATACACAGACACATATATATACACATACACATACACACACATACACATATATACACACATACATACACACATACACATACACACATGTACATACACATGTACATACACACATACACACATATACACACACATACATACACACATACATATACACATTACTGCAAAGCTAGGAGGATTTGCAGAATTCATGTATTCTCTTTTACTTTGTAACTGTTGAAAGGAGGTGGAGGGAGATGGTAATTATGACAGGATCCAGAGTGCAGAGCCAGATGGATGGAAGGGGACTCTCCTGCAGGCTTGTTAAACCTTTCATGTAGAGGCTTTGATCCCTTCCTTGGGAAAGCCACATATACTAGAATCTAATCTGCAATGAAGGGCCATATTTCCATAGAGGAGCTTTTATAGAAGGTTATGAGAGAAAAGGCCTAAAGTCCAGGACAATGGCAAGATACTCAGAACTTCTTGCTAAAGTCTGGATTGTATAAGATTTTTGGCTTTAGTTGTGAGAAAATGTCAAAAATCAAGTGGATTGATGGGATATAGTAATTATACTATGAAGAAATTTAAGTTGAGAGAACAGGAGTCAATGAAAAGTTGGCATCTAAGGTAATTCTCTGTTGCCTCGGGTCCCTGCACTGACAGAGAGTATTCCTGGCCACAGATTTCTTTAGAGCAGTCATTGGCTTAGAATAACTCATCTCGTTTGGATAGATCCAGCTCTTTTACAGTACTTTTTGTACTTTTGCTCTCTGAATATCATTTCTTCATGGGGTGATATTTTTGGAAGAGAAATAACTGTTCCTGACTGATCAAGACTATTCAAGTGATGATTCACTTCTGTATTTGCACATGAGAAAACTGTCATGACAGCAGCCATTCTCCCATTCTCGTTTGTCTCCTCCATCATATTCTCATTCATCCTGTCTGTCTCATCTTCTATCTATCTATCTATCTATCTATCTATCTATCTATCTATCTATCTATCTATCTATCTATCTATCTATCTATAATCTATCTATCCATTCATTCATCCATACATCTATTCATCTATATCATCTATCATTTCTTCCCTCCTTGATACCTGGATTGAACTCATTGTGTGTGCCAAGCAGGTGCTCCACACATTTTACTATATCTCCAAGCTCCATTCTTCTCTAAGATGAGATTCACTGTGAACCTGTCTTGCTCATCCTTTTCTTTTGTTCTCTCTCTGGGACCTTACTGCTCTTGGAAAACATGGATACGGTCAACAAGGCAAAGCGACAGCCTACAGAATGGGAAAAGGTTTTCACCAACCCCACATCTGACAGAGGACTGATACCCAGAATATATAAGGAACTCAAGAAATTAGACATCAAAACGACCAATAGTCCAATTAAGAAATGGACTATAGAACTAAACAGAGAATTCTCAACAGAGGAAACTCAACAGAGGAAACTCAAATGGCTGAAAGACATTTAAGGAATTGCTCAACATCCCTAATCATCAGGGAAATGCAAATCAAAACAACTCTGAGATACCACCATACGCCTGTCAGAATGGCTAAGATCAAAAACACTGAAGACACCTTATGCTGGAGAGGATGTGGAACTAGGGGAACTCTCCTCCACTGCTGGTGGGAATGCAAGCTTGTACAACCACTTTGGAAATCAATATGGTGCCTTCTTAGAAAATTGGGAATCAATCTCCCCCAAGATCCAGCTATACCACTCTTGGGCATATACCCAAGAAATGCTCAATCATACCACAAGAGCACTTGCTCAGCTGTGTTCAGCCCCCAACTGGATCAGGCCCTCTGAATAGGTGAGACAGTTGATTGGCTTGATCAGTTTGGGAGGCATCTAAGCAGTGGTACCGGGTCCTGTGCTCACTGCATGAGTTGGCTGTTTGAAACCTGGGGCTTATGTGGGGACGCTTGGCTCAGTCTGGAAGGAGGGGACTGGACCTGCCTGGACTGAGTCTACCACATTGATCTCAGTCCTCGGGGGAGGCTTTGTCCTGGAGGAGGTGGGAATGGGGGGGTTGGCTGAGGGGAAGGGGAGGGGGGCAGGAGGGGGGAAAACAAGGGAATCCATGGCTGATATGCAGAACTGAATGGTATTGTAAAATAAAATAAAAGGAAAAAAAATAACTGTGAAATATCCCATACTGTCTCTTTGGTGGCCTCAGTATGGGAATAAAATTTAAGACTTGCTAATGGCCATTCTCACCATCTATATAAAAAATTTTGTCTGTAGTCTTGGAAAATAGTGAAATATACTTTTGATCTTAGCACTTAGACATGAAGAGGCAGGAAGATCTCTATGAGTTTGAGGCTAGACTGGTCTAAATAGTGAGTTCCAGGGTAGACAAGGTTACATAGATAAAAACAAAAGACATAAAAGAAAATATTCACTATAGAGGGTAGGTGGAGAGAGAGAGAGAGAGAGAGAGAGAGAGAGAGAGAGAGAGAGAGAGAGAGAGACAGAGAGACAGAGAGAGAGACAGAGAGACAGAGAGAGAGACAGAGAGACAGAGAGAGAGAAAGTGGAGACAGATGGAGCTTTCATGGGGCCCTGAATGTTTGAACTTAATTTTCAGGCTTGCCTGAGGCCATTTGCACCCCATGCCTCAGCTGAGCAATAACATGCATTCTTCTAGTGTAGTAGCTTGAGCTGAGCATTGATGTTTTGCCACTGAGTGAGTGTTAATGAGTACACAAAGTTATAAATGGGGAGCCCCATAAGCTGTGCTTGTAGAAGTCATAGAGTCTGGGGCCATTTTGTTGTGCTTTCTGTTTATAACTGGTATGTGAGAAGAAATGTAGTAATGAGAAAAAAAATCTAGACTTTGCCTTAAGAATTTACTGCAAACTTGTTGAAAGCTATTTCTGTCCAGGAAGCCCTATACAGTAGGAAAATACCATAGAAAAATATTTTTTGATACTCAGTTTAGATGGCAATATAATTTATTGACTGCCAAGAAAAATTGTCACTGAGAAAAATCTATGATAGAAAAAATGTCCAGCTATGGGAAGGTTAAGTTGTTGGTTAGCAGCAGCACTGAAAGGAATGATCAGATTTTGGAGAGGCCCAGGAGGGGTCTATCTAGGGTGAAAGTCAGAAACACATTGACTGGAAAGAAAGAATGTGGAAAAAATAGAGAAGTCCATGTTGCAATCTACCTATAGCTATAGTGAGAGGTTTGGTTAGTAAAGAAACTTCGAGGAAAAAAGAAGAAAATCAGCAGAATCATGAATGCATTTCACTGCTGAAGTCTACAGCTTTTAAAATGCATGCTTAGAAAAATTGTTCCTTTCTGCAATTTCCTCATTGTATTTTTAGAATAAGAACGTTAAGTTTTTGCTGTCAGGGTTAAACAGTCAATATTTCACGACCACAACCAATTCCTTCTCATGTTACATGAATTATTGAACTTGTTGTGTACTTGCAAGGCTTGCAGGATTGAAAAAAAAAGCAGCCAAGAAGATATTTTTTGCTTTCTTTTTCTGAGCAAGGATCAAATACAGGTTTCTGGAGAGACTTCCCTCATAACTTTACTATCCAAATGCCAAATACTGTCTTGTAGAATCTTTATTATATATTGTTTGCTTAGATTTATTTGCTTTGTGCTACATGAGAATTAGCTTCATTTCAGTTAATTCTGGCATTTTCACTTCATATTACTGAAGTAGTTGTCAGGGAGAGCTGCCCCGCGTACCGTCAACTTGATATTTATTGTGTGCTAAAGCACAAATAAAGGTAACTGTCTTTCTTTGGGAGTCATTTTGATTTTAGTCTTCTTAAACACTTTAGTGTCACATGCTTACATGGACTTTCAGATTTAGTTAAAACTTGGTCTGTGTCTTTGGTTATGGCCAAATCCAACTAAAGTTCAAATCCAAGCAATTGTAGAATCATATGTGTTCACACAATTTTCAGTACATCTTCAAACCTAATTCTTGTCCCTTGGATTTATCTTGGTTTTGAAATCTGTTTGTCCCAATTACAGGTCATATGTTCCTAGAAAAATCCCTTCCTTGTGGAATGTTTGTTTACACTGTGTGAAGGTGTGTCTAATTGGTTTAATAAAGAGCTGAATGGCCAACAGGTAGGCAGGAGAGAATAGGTGGGACTTCCTAGCAGAGAGAGGACTCTGGCAAGAGGAGAGGCAGATACCAGGAGACATTGAAGAAGTTGGACGTATGGTAGACAGTAGAGGTAACTGAGCCATGTGGCAGAACATAGATTAATAGAAGCAGGTTAATTTAAGTTATAAGAGCTAGTTGGAAAAAAGCCTAAGCTAAGGCCAAGCTTTCATAATTAATAATAAGTCTCCATGTCATTATTTATATACTGACGGTCCTGACAAGAAAGTACTACTACACTTCCTTTCTCATGAAATAAGTTAACACCGATGTTCAGTTGCTCATCTTGGAGTTTAGTGAGCTCATATGTGTTAGACACTGGATATGCTTTCCAGGACTCTGAAAATGTTGGTAGTGATGTTGATGGTGGTGGTGATGATGACAGTGAACCTTTGAGTGAGTTCCCAGTGATTTTAGAAAATGCCTAATAAATGTGCTTAATGTTTATGTTTCCACCATCCACTTATGGGTAAGAATGAAATTCTTCTGTTCTATTTTTTCCTTATGAAATGGGCCTAAAGCTTGGCTTACTTTCCCTTGAAGTCAATAATTGAGATGATATAGTTTGACATAAATTAGTAATCATCATCACATGCATTTTCATTGCTGCCAAACTGGAACCACAGCTTTCTGGAACTGGAGCCTCTTCAGATATTCTCCATGGCTCACATTCACATATGGGAAATTTTTATTATAATAAAATCACAAAGGTGTGAATTCTGATTCCTGATTTTGTCATGTAAGTATAGAGAACCACCACCAATGCTGCCACTTGCCCACATTCATTCTTTGAGAAATGCTGTTTCCCCTTGAGACCAGAGACCAAATTCCTACTTCCAAGGGCTCTCTGTTTCACAGAGAAGCTCCAGGGAATTTTGTCTTTCTTTCCTTAGTGTCTGTTGCAGTGATTATCACCTATGAGCTCATTGAATTTGATCAATGCAACTTTTTCTTCAGTTGATGCTTAGACAGCACATCCTTTACTCTAAAATGTCCTTGGTGTTTCCTGAAGGAAGATAAACCCATATTGAATAAAACTGATCTGATACTTTCAAAGATTCTTCTGAAACTACAGTTCCAGGTGTCCTCATCAAACAAACTTGCAACTTGGTCATTTCTACTAGAGAGAGCTCTTTCCTTCCCTGGTGCATTAAGTTATGAATAAAAAGTCCTCACACACATTTTTCTTAGATTATGCAAATTGCCTTAAATGGTGCATTGAGTGCCTTGAACTTGTTATCACTCTTAGCTCTAAGTTTGGAGCTTCCAGTTTTGTTGACTCTAGAATGGATATTCATGGTGCTGTTTTGGGGCTTGCTTTGGTCAATGATTTTCAACACTAAGCTTGCATGGATGCTTGAAGTCACTTACATGATTAAACTTGCCTCTTCCTAATCTTCATTATGAGAGGAACATGACTCAGGTAACTGTAGATTAAATGGAGAAGACAGATACTGTCAGGTCTCCGTCAATCCAGGGCTTGAGGCCAAGCTTTCTGAATCTAATTTAATTGAACCAAGGGAGAGATAACCAATATTTGTGAGTGAGTGGTAAATATTTAGTTTTTCTGTCTAGTTGTGTGGGAGCAATTGGTTTTAGATGGAT